>NC_081312.1:11145000-12395000 GCF_026419965.1 Kogia breviceps
AATGTAATGTAATCGTTTTATCAGAATTGTACTTAAATGTGATCTCTGTTTCCAAGATGTTTATATCTAGGTAGAAAAGAAAGAAAAAACAGAATCCTCCATGGACCCAAGTATAAGGCATGTTGAAGGTTATCCAAATAAGAAGGTAAAAATAAAACGTTTTTGAACACGACTTGAATGTATTAACTTTAAGAGATGCAGATGAAAGAGTCTAGTTTTAATGGGTACCATATTCATTTAGTTATATCAATTTAAAAATTATTTTCAACTCTCACCTATCATTAAATAATTTTATTCAAACCTTCACATGTAACTTTATCACCAGCATCTTAATCACCATGACAATCACTTTTTTAGTTTTCCAGAGCTTACCATCTTCACATGTACCTGAGTTGTTTGAAATATACAGCACTTTTTGAATCTGTGAATAATGCTGTTGCTGGACATTTTATCCTATCCTGCGGTATTCAATCACAAAAGCCAGTTGGTTTCTTCAAAGTTCATCTTTTAGCCGTATAATTGTGACCTCCATGTGATAACCACTTACATACTGCTTTTAAGAGACATCTTGGTTTTTTTTAAGAGTCATCTTTAAGTGGCTTGTTTAGGATGACATCCAATACTGTATTAACTTCCTTTCTCTTTCTTTTTTAATAGAGGGTATAAGGTAACCTCTATAAGCATCCGGAACTATCACTGATGGAGGTCATTCGGGGTAATATGTTGTCCCCAGAGTACTTTATTATTCTAAACACAGTAACTGAGAGAGGGCCCACGATACTTTACAAGGACTCAAATATAAAATGAATTCCTTTTCTCAGGATAATTGCAGGAAGAGCAGGAACCTCTCCTGACAGTTGGCCTCCTGCAGCAAATTGTCAAGAAAGCATGAACAGAACAGTAAACAGTGACTATAACACCCTCAAAAAGTCAACGCTCAATTTCCAACCCATACTGCAGAAGACCATCAACATAGACAACAAGAAAAAAGCAGATAACCCTAAAATCTGCTTTATTTTAAAGTAGTAAAGTGCAATGTGTGGGAATAGTATCTCACCTACAACCAACAAGAATAAGGCAACTTATAATAAAACACAGGTATAAAAGAATCATTAAAGCACTAATAAAAGGTTTGTTGTAGGGCTTCCCTGGTGGCGCAGTGGTTGAGAGTCCGCCTGCCGATGCAGGAGACACGGGTTCGTGCCCTGGTCCGGGAAGATCCCACATGCCGCGGAGCAACTAAGCCCGTGAGCCATGGCCGCTGGGCCTGCGTGTCCGGAGCCTGTGCTCCGCAACGGGAGAGGCCACAACAGTGAGAGGCCCGCATACCGCAAAAAAAAAACAACAACAACAACAACAAAAAAAAAAAAACAAAAAACAAAAAAACAACAACAAAAAAAAAAGGTTTGTTGTATAGTAAAATAAAGACCAAAAAAAATTTAACATGATTCTTCTTTTTAACGTAAAAAACTGAGCATCGCAAGGGACAGTGGCCTTTACAATAGCTTTACAGAAATAAACAAACAAATAAAACAGATCTACAATTAAGTTCCATTTACCAAAGTTTGCTTTTATTAATAACTTACTGCTGGGCTGCTGCTAACCCACTAAGCAGGTGATATTCAGCTACATAAATTAGTTTGGTTATACAATATAAATAAGAATTAGTTATTATACAAAGATGTGACGATCAGCTCACTGCTCTTAGATGTTAAAGCTGATTAATCAAATACGATTAATCAAGGAAAAACATCTTTGTGCCAAATCCTAAAGAACAAGATTCACTTTCTCTCAGAGTTTAGACACAGAGGTGGTTCAAATTCAGCTTGCAGGGCCCCATACCTAGAGAGTCTAACTCAATCAGTTCAGAAGCAGGAAAGCTACATGTTTAATAAGGACATCAAGTGATTCTGACCAAGTGGGCCTTGGAGCTGCATTTGAGAAGTACTACTTCAGGAATGAGAACAAGAAAGGAAATACTCAGTAAGGTGTCCAGGTGTGGGAGGAATAATTGCATGCCCTTGTGTTCTTTCTTTAAGGGCGGAAAAAAAGCAAAAGAAAGTGTAGTCTTGGACATACGCAAGGAAAAATAATTATATGTATACTATATCCATTCCTTTCGGGACAAGTGCTTTCACCTTTGTTTAAACTCATTTCAAACTTTTAAACTATAAGTGTTTCTAAAAAATGAAAACTACTTATTAAGGTAGGCTGAGAAGCACTGTGCCTGGAGGTCTTTAAAAATGGGAGAGATGGGACTTCCCTGGTGGTCCAGTGGGTGCGACTCCGCACGCCCAGTGCAGCGGGCCCGAGTTTGATCCCTGGTTGGGGAACTGGATCCCGCATGCATGCCACAGCTAGGAATTCATATGCTGCAACTAAAAGATCGCGTGTGCTGCAGCTAAGACCCGGTGCAGCCTAAATAAATAAATAAATATTTTTTTTAAAAATGGGAGAGATGCCCAAATGTCTCAGATGATTTAGATGAAGTTTATTTGGAGAACAGGACAAATGGCTCGGTGACCTCTGAATATCCCCCCTACCCCTACAAATCTACGCTCTCCCTCAAGAATGGTCAGCCACAAAGCCAAGAGTGCTCCCGTGGCTCCAGCCCTCAGAAACTGGCTCCAATATTTCTATAAACAGACAGCACCTTGCATTTCCATAGCTTTCTAACAGACTGAACAAAATCACCACAATTCTAATTTAATAAACATGCAGAGGCACACATCATTTATTGAATCTTGTTAAAAAGGCACGAGGCAAACAGATGTGTAGCTTGTCCCCATGAGGGTGTCTAAGGTCAAAGCTACATATGATGGAAGGAAGCAGAGAAGTAATCAAAATAAGAAAATTTTACATTCAATGCTGAGCTCAGAAAATATAATTAAGTTTTAAGACCTATTCCCTGATCCTCCTAGTACCACCAAAACAATCATTACCACCATCCCCTCCCCTTCTATGAACAATAACAATTTCTTAATCTGTTTCTGCATTTTATAATTCCTAAGGTGTTATCATGTGTAGCTCTTATATGATTCTCATTTTTTTAAAAAAAGTATATGGGAAAAGCCATTTTATAAAAGAGGAACCAAATTTTGCATGCAAACATGAACTAATTATTAGGACTACAGCCTAAGTCACTTGACTTCACAGCTAATGTGCTAGTCACTTATTTATTCACAGAGTATTTTTTTTTCAGTATCCATACATTGTTCTAGGCCCTTGAGACACAGCCATAAATAAGATAGGAGAGTCTTTGTCTTTATGAAGCTTAAATGCTAGAGCTGTGCTATCCAATATAGTAGCCACATGTGGTTAAATTTAAACTAATGAAAAGTAAACTAAATTAAAATTTCAGTTCCTCTCTCTCACTAGATACATCTTCAAGTGCTCAGTTGCCAAATGTGGCTAGCGGCTATTCTTTATATAACATCACTGAAGAAACATCACTGAAGAAAGTTCTGTGAACAGCACTATTCCAGAGGAACAGGCAAACAAATACCTGTGAAGAAATATAAAGCAGGGCAAGGGAATACGTAGAAAGAAATGGAAGGCCCTATTTTAGCTTGAGAGTAAGGAAGGGCCTCTGGGAAGACTGTGATACTTGAGCTGAGACCTGAAGGGAGTGAGGAAGCAAATGATGTGACCATTTGCACGAAGGGCTTGTGACACAGAGGAAAAGCAAAAGCTTGGTGTCTTTATGAAACTGCAGAAAGGCCGTTATGGACAGAGCAGAGTGAACATTAGCAGACACAGGTGATGAGGGAGTGAGATAAGCAGGGCCCACATCACAAGGCAGAGGGCCTGGTGGGCCACGGAAGGGTGTTGAATTTGATTTGCAGGAGTGATGGGAGGCTATCACACGCTTTCGAGGAGGGAAGTGACATGATCTGACTCACATGTTTGGAGGATAGCTCTGGCTTTTTGGTGGAGAGCAGGCTGTAGGAGGGCTAAGAGTAGGAGCGTGGAGACCAGCTCGGAAGCTACTGGTCTGCTCCAGATGAGAGACAGTGGTAAGAAGTGGTCTGAATTGAGATATATTTAAATAAACCCCTCTAGCCTTATACCTTGTCAAGGGGTAAAGGTAAGGGAATCGCCTGGGAAGAAGAAAAACATTCTGATGCCAGTTCTACCGTATGACAGAACCATTTCCTGCGCTGCCTGGATTAGCAAGTGGCCTCTGTTTGTGTAAGCAGAGGTAACTGTGTTCCACGAGACAGGGTTTGAGCATAAGATACCTGTGCTGTCAGAAGGTCATATCAGTTCAACATAAAGGGAGGACTAAGACACCGTGAACCTGAAGTCTATGTAGCGTTAAAATATGTGCAGATTTTGGTAGATTAATAAAGTTTCACAGAGACAGGACTGCCCATCAACACTGCAGAGGTGCTCTATCAGGTTCTATGAGATCAAAATCTGACATAACAATTACCGTTATTATACAACACACTCTAGGGGGGAAAAATCCCGAGCCTCCGCAGATGGCCCGCTATTATTTTAAGCAATACTTAAGATGATAAAATTTCAGGACAACATGTGATTTTGAGCAGAATATTGGAATTAGTTGCAATGGGATTTGACATGTCTGTTATTTGACTGAGTGTTATACATTGGTATAACATCAGAAAATATTCAAAGGTCATTCCCATATGTTACGTCATGGTCTTCACAACAAACATTGTGATGTAGACAAGTGAGGTTATGATTATTCACAAATTTACAGCTAAAGAATCTAAAGTTTGATAAGGTTGAGAGATTCGGCCTACAATTCAGCCCTTCTGGATTCCTATTCCAAAACATTTCCCACAATTCAATAATAAAGCTCTTAAAGTACAGTAAGATCTACTTTATAAAAACAATCATTAGCTAATAAAACAGATTTTATATATAAAAGATTATTTAAATACCATCAATACCTTGTGTTGGTATTTTACTGTCTTTTTTCTATTATCTTTACTTATTAGTGTTTGGAAGATCAGAGAACATAACATGGGTCCTCTGTAGAAGCAATAGAACAAAAAAATGATACAGGGCCAATGGTTTGGAAGCAGACCTTCAATTAAATCACACAATTACTTTTAATTCAATGCAAAGATCTAAATGAACCTCTTTTTTTTACCTGAGGATGAGTGATTTTTGAGGAAATTTAAGTTGGAAAAGAAACTAGATGAGACTTCACAGTTCAGGATACCAAGATACCGCTAGAAGGCTCTTTCACTGAATTAATTGCTCAGCTTTACTATTCACTTTAAAATAATGTATCCTACATCACATAATGTTCATTTGGGACCCGCTTTTTCTTTTCTCTGCCAAAATATCATCTTCCCAACATCCATATTTCAATTTGGTCCACAAATCACAGAACCTTTGTGGAAAAAGAGAGGTTTCCATGGTGAAATGCAAATGACTTTTTCAATTCTTAGTAATTCCTTTAATATATATATATAAACAAAGCCTATTGCACACATGTGGAATAAAAACAAGTGTATCGTAATATATACACAAGGAAAGAGTTAACAAGAAAAGGTTATGTGAAAGGAAATTTTTATAATAAATTTCAGTTTGCTCTGCAGCACCTCAAAGGAGTTATTAAAATAAAAGCACAGTACTTGGTTTATTGACAAAAATGACATAAAAGACATAACTGATATACACGCAGGGCTCTTAAACTGAAGGAGCTGCAATACCTCATTAGGTCCACTTGAGAGCTCAGACTTTCTCATCTTCTAAGTCCTTAATGAAATAATCATTTAACACCTGAAAAACTGTCCATGTATTACATTTGACCTTGTGAATACCATACCAAAGAGAGAAAAGCCTTTTTGTCTTAAAGACTTTATCAAGTACTCAGAAAATGCAACATCCTTCATCTCAGGCCTGAAATAAAAATATTCTCGAAGAAGTTAAATGCTCCCCTCTTGTTCTGGTCAGAATTTTCTACACACTGAAACAACTTCCAAAAATAAAACCAACATGGATGCAAACAACAGACACACATTCTCACATCAATTCAGTTTGACTTGATTAATCTGGAACTCAACTCCCTCCATCTTTGGATCTATGTCCTTTGTATCTACTCTATGAAGAAATAAGTATAAAAGAAATGCCTGAATCGTTTAATAGAATTTGGCTTTAAAGGTTAGTACCACAATTTATTTTCAGAGATTTAAAGATGACAAAGATTGGCTACTGTTGAACTACAGGAATGGTGACGAGAAACGAGAAAGTCAGAACTAGGAGACTAAAACCAGAGCAGCAAAATAAATGAACCAGATCAGCAATTGCATTGGAGGAAGATATGTGCCTCTTATGTAAAATAAGATTGATGTTATTTAACCTAGAATTATTAAGACAGAAATAGCCTTAGGGATGGAACATTATTTTCTAAACCTCTCCTTTACAGTAAAAAAAAAAAAAATGGAGACAGAAATGACTTGTCCCTACCCTTTAAACGAACACCAAGCTACTCCACTAATAAGCACTAAAATTTTCACACAAGTTTTTTAAAATTCAACTTACTATTTTGTTCTCCTTAGTTGCCAGTTCACACATTTAAATAAGTAAGGACTCCAATGTGACTACAAGGCATGTTTTGGGGTCTGTTTCTAATTAAGCAGAAATTAATAATCAAGGGTGAAGAAACAAGTTGCCAGCTGTCACATGCTTGGTTGCTCTTTATAACTTCAAGGGCCTGAAATATGCACTACATCTCCCAAAATTATTAACTTATTTCTAAGAAAGAAGGATACAGTGAATTTACACTCATTATTAGAAAGATGCAGCCTCACCTGCTATTCTTAAAAGAAAAAAATTTCTATGCCTAAGTTTAACAGTTAACATACTTATTAAAAAAAATATAACTATGCAATCCTAAGGCTGTATCCATAAGCAAGTACTTGTCAATAAGGTTACACAGAACCAAAAAAGAGAACAATCAAATATTCTATTACTTGAACAGTATAATCAGTCTGCTAATTTTTTAAATAGCTATATAATTTAGGCAGAGGTCAGGCTCTGTTTAAAAGACATGAAAATTACAATTCCATAGCTAAAATTAAACTCAATTGTAAAATAAGTAAATGTGGCTCAAAGGTACATGTTTACCAATTGTTATTAAAAAGCAACAACTTTAATAAGATCATAAAAGTACATAACATTAAAATGGTGAAAAATGATCTCTAGGAATTGAATGTGACCAACACAGGCATTATTATAGAACAAGAGTTGAGGGAAGGAGAGAAGTAAACTAACATTTACTGAACGCTAGGCATTGTGCTAGCATTCTATCAATGTTCCAGTTAATCATCTCAATTGCCACAGCGACCTTATGAGGCAGTATTATCATTATTCTCATTTTACAGGTTAAGAAACAGAAAGGTTAGGTAATTTGCCTAAGCTCACACAGCTAGTTGGTAGCAGAGCTGTGATTTGAATCTAGATACGTTTGACTCCTAAACCCATAATCTTTTCAGATTATCCACTGAAATGTAAATTAATTAATCACCCATTTATTTTAAAAAATACTTTAACAGAATTTTGATTATAAAAAACACAACCCAACTTATTTTTTTCTCTCTGTTATCACATCTGGAAAGCCTGCAGAATTAAGTTTATAAAAGTGAAACAGAATTCAAATCAATTCCATGTTTATAAGAGTACCTTGCACATGAGTTGTAAATTTCAGCTTTTTTCAAAGTGTTTTCATAAATTTTGACTCATTTTGTCATCATAACACCCCTGTGAGGGAAAGCTGATGATATCATCATTCTGGAGATGAGGTTTCAGCTATGTTAGTCGCCCAACCTCACATCATACAGCAGATTACAGACAGAACTGAGCCCACAGGAGATCTACATATCCTGATTCTATCCATTGCTCTTCCTGGCACACCCTACTTCTCTCAGATGCAAAAGATAAGAATTTCTACATCAAAGGCAACACTTCGCTCCACCCTTTTTTCTAAAATACCGTAATTTATATGGAGGAAATACAGACTGTGCCTTGACATGTTCTTTCTTCCTATCCAATAAGATCAAACTATGTGAGTACAACAGTCCTAAGGCATAATTGTCTTTTCATTTCTTTGACGTTCACCATACTATTCATGCTGAAATAACTGAATTTAAATCAAAGCACATGTATACAGCAAGTGATTCCATTATAATCTTGAAAATCTGTAGCCTAAACAGCAAAAGCAATTTCCAGTCATACAACACATAAAAATAATCTAGTATTAGGTAAGACCGAACTTACATATAGCCATTGGTAGAAAAGATGTGCTGAGATATTCAATAATATCCTTGTGCAGAAACGGAGGAAAGGTAGCTAAAGTTGATATCATCGTGTAGGGCAAAGTACTCAGAATATCATCATTGAGAAAGGGGAGCAAACACGTAGTTGTATAAAATATTGACTGTCCAAGATCTACAAAACAAAATGAAGTAATCAGTCACTGAATATTTTGCCATTTAACAAAAATGCTAATTTTACATTTTAAGTTTTTATGAACTGGTTTAAATTATAAGCAACCATCACTCCCTTCCTATCAAGAGTTCTGTAGAGTGCGTACAGTCTTTGATGAATGATTGCATTAAGAAATATACAGTTGATTTGTGAACAACACAGGTTTGAACTGTGTGGGTCCACTTATACATGGATTTTTTTCAATAAATATAGTACCTGTATCTTCATTTTACAGATCTTTAAATCAACTAAGTGCAGGGAAAAGTTTGTGTTCAGTTAGAGATCACAATAAGTGGAACCCAAAGAACTAGGGTTTGAGTCCTGATTCTATCCAAACTGTTTCAGCTCCCTGCCCTTAGGTGAGTCATTTATCAATTCCTTTGTTTTTGAGGCAGCGAGAGCAGCAGAGATTGCAGATTTTCAACTGTATGGGGGCTCAGTGCCCCTAACCCCACAAGTTGTTCGAGGGTCAACCGTATCTATGATGTGAGCTTTTCCTCAACACCTTATCCATCTTCAGCAGTACTTGGTATTCATATTACTCCCTGATTTCATAAATTAAAAGCACTTTCCAAGTGCTTAACAAATCTTGAAATCCTTCCAGCATTCTTACCTCTGTTACATTTTATACAAGATCACTGTGGCACAGCGATGTTAAATTATTTTCTCACGGGAATTTTTAGGAAAGTCAAGGGCAAGACTGGAAATAAAACCATGCTATTTCTGCTCCATCCACCGAACAATCTTCCTACATCTGAAGTCCTGGGCAATGAAGTAACTTGCGTCTTCCAGCACAGCGGCAGACTCAGCACGCACCAAAGAAAGGAAGCCGTAAACTGATACTGCATGACCCTGCTCACTTAGTTATCAATTATCACAGAAGGACGTGCCACCTAATAATAATCTATCAACATTTTTAAGTGATAGGAAGAGTACCTACCTCACTTCATTAGAAGGATTGTTAGGAGGTTTAAATGAGAAAAACATAAAGTGCTTAACATACCACCTAATGTGTGCTCCACAAATATTAGATATTATTATGAATATTAATATTGTTACTATTATTATTACCTGCACAAGGAGTAAAAATAGAGGACATTCAAAACATCGTAACAATTTAGCTTTAGAATGCATGTAAACCAAATCCCATTACACTGCATATATATTTTGATGTTTCTGGATCTCCTGATATACAGGTCATCAGCCAAGACTTGACAATGAAGACTTTCTCATTTTCGTATCCAGTATAAAAGAAAACTATTAGACCTGTTTGTCTTGTAGCAGATGCACCTCCTTTGTGCTATTTTGATGCCTAATGTTAATTCTGATTATCATTAGAATTAATATGCCACCTCAACAAGCACATCAACTGACAGCAGAGAGGATGTGGCCACACTGCCCACTGGGGAGTGAGGGTCAGTCAACCTTGGACTCACATTGATGAAACCGAAAATTCACAAGTGTATTCCTAAGAACTGACTGAGCCTGTGCACGTAAGACACCTCAGCTGCCTTTTAGCCTAGTTACAGAACATTGGCACTGAAAGGAACCTGAAGCCCCCCCGGAATATTTTTCAAATGAGGAGACTGAGGCCCAGAGAAGGGAAGTGGTTGCCCAAGATCACCTGAGATTTAGCAGCTGAACTGCAACAAAAATGTAGCTCTGCTGGGTACAGTGCAGTGGTTCTCAGACTTTGTGTACAGAAGAATCACCCAGAGATCTAGTTAAAAATTCAGATCCTCAGGACCCACCCCTCAGTCATTTTTATTTAGAAGTTCCAGCTTGGGAACCAGAATTCCACGTTCCAAACTCCCTTCCTCGCAAAGTCTGATGTCATTCAGATCAAAGCAGGGTTGTATTGGTTTTTAACCTCTAAGGTATGGTCTAGTGAGTTTTTCCTATCTTCTAAGATCTGTTATGCAGAACAAGAACACAGCCTATAGATAACAGTAAAGAGGAAGGTCACGAAATAGCTGTGGGTAAAAGAGCAAAAATACAAATAATCCCCCCCCTGAAATTGTCACAATTTACACATTAACTGCAGTTAAATGGGCTGTGAGACACCAAACGGATGCTTTTATCTTAATCAAGGGGCCCTAACTCAGTGGCCCATCCCAAGACCAGGCAGGTAGTCACAAAGGAAAAGCACTGACAAGTTCACCACCACGGCAAGCTCCGGGAATATTACATTCAAAGAGTCATCTCCTTTAAGTTCTGAGCTGGGATAGGATCACAGTAAAAGTGACTGGACTCAAACAGCTACAAAATTGTACAATAAGCAAACTCACAAGTTTCTACATTTTTTATATTCACTGTTATACAGAATTGTAAATATAAGAAAAAACAAATTAATAATCATTATTTCATCATTTTTATAAAAGAAGATTTTTTTTTTTTAAGTTCAGAACACATCTTACTAAATAAACCATTAAGCATTCTCTTAGGAAAGTCAGCCATGACTAAAAGACAAAATAACCGCCACCACCCACCCATTTCTGAAATTCCAATTTTTTGTACAGTGAAACTTTGGTTATCATACCTCCATGGACCAAATTATCAGTGCTTTAAAGTTAAGACAACTGGTGTATTAAAAGCTCATTTGCTGCAAAAGTCATTTTTCTTACTGTATGATTTTTCATTTGATTCTCCCAAATATAATATTGAATACTTAAGCAGTAGATATTATTGTGCTCCTTTTTATGGGTTAGAAGAATTCGGTAAGTATGCAAGATAATGAAATTTACTAAAGACACACAGTAGAAAGAGGAAGAGTTAAGAAAAGAAGCATGCTCTTAGGCTTCTGTCCTAAAGCACCACTAAGACTGTGTAGTGTACACCACACACGGCATGCTTATACTATATATGGCATATCGCACCACTGGACACCTGTACCACTTCGTCAACATTTTCTAATAACTACTGATTGTTTGTTAAATCTGGAAGAGTTCTTAGAGATTTCTTATTATCTAACCTCCTGGGTTTAAAGACAGGAAAAATGAGTCCCAGAGAGATTCTGTGATTTGCTCCCCAAAATCACAGAATTAGTCAGTGGATATGACGTGCCCTTTAAGCTCCACCTCTTACATTTTCTGGGGGGCAAGTTTTTAAAACTTAACCTCCAAATCGTAATTTCAACCAGAGTCTCCCTGATAAGCAGATCAGGGGAGAATAGTTAAGTTCCTTTTATAGTCTTCTTCCTTTCTCAAGCCCATTCCTCCCACCCATGCAGACCCACTTGGATAACACCCCTCTGGCCATAAAGCAGCAAAAAATGACAATAAGGGAAACACCATCATTAAGTTTCAGTGTAAGAAAGGTTTTAGCCACACAAAGACCTTTCAAGCAATTTATTATAATAACAACAGTCTCTAGCATCTATAAACATACATGTACATTTTCAAAAGTTTCGATTAAACGCTCACCATGTTGGCCATGCTGTAGTAAAGGAACTAGATCCAGGAGAGTCACCAAAGTCACGTAGAGGCCTTGATAGTCCAAAGAAGGGTAGTCTGACAAGTGAGCATCACGACTTTGCAGGCCACGTTCAGAGGGAGCTTCACGCAGGACGCTGTAAAGGAGGGAGCGAGTAACAGTAGGGTTGATGGAACTGACCTGCGGTCTTAGAGATGGGGTGAGTGGGAATGGCACAGGAAAAAGACACATGGTCATGGGCACTGTCAAATTGGAGGCATCTTGGTTTTCCTTCTTCCCTGTGCGGGACAAAATGCTGTTGGGGGGACAAAGAAAAAAAAGAGACAACAAAGACACAAAGAACAGCACATTACATTGAAATGACACTCTAAAACAAATAATAAAACACCAGATACATCCCACATAAGATGCAATTGCCACATCAGCAGCATCTACAAATCTAGTACGGGTTGCAGAGCTTCATGCGCAGAGGTACCAATAACGTAAGGTTTATTTTGTGGAAGTTGCATTGCATCTCATGTGTTATCTGGCTAGTAAGGAGCAAAAATATAAAAATGCATGTTTCAGTGCCAAACCCATGTTTTACAGTTTATTGATTTGATGAAGGCGAGGTTTCCAGAAAGGAAGAATGATGGCTTTGTCTAATGAGTTAGAGCTTTCGTTGCTAATTAAGAGGAGCTTTCAAAGCAAAGGAAGTTTTCAGCAAGACTGCCTTAATCAGGTAAAGAAAAACTTGCAAAATATAGGTATGGCACTTGCAGAAACATGTTTTAGCAAAGAATAAACATGTGTGTTTATTAAGAGAGTCTTAAAAATCACATGTTTATTGCATCAAAATAATGTCTATATGTATATTATGATACTGTTTCATGACATTCTGTCAGTATCATTTGAGATAATGAAGTTTAAACAGGCATATGAATTTAGAAATAATACATATTTCTAAAATGTTAGCTAAACTACATTGGAAAAGCTATAAAATAATATAGAGTAGATGGTCCATAGCATATGTTTGTGAACTAATGATAATGGTTATTTATGTGTGCTTTTTAAATTTTGCATGTTGGGGAGGAAACATTTTATTTTATGAATACAAACAGAGGTTTATTAAATAGTTACCTTCAAAATTCTAAAGACTAAGCAAGCAGTATCTGTCATATAGCTGCACGTCATACAATAAGATCTCATATATATATTACTGCTGCTACTTACGTTATTATTCAACAAAACTCACTAAAAACTAAAGGAAAGATAATTTACAAAGTTAAAAAAAATTTAATGGTAATAAAAAGAAATTCTTAAAAATAAATTGGCTTTCTTTTAGCACTAATTTTTAAATAAAAACATTTTAGTAAAAGCAATAAAGCAGAAAATTTGCTAATTTTAAAATAGAAGAAATGACTGCTTAGCCAAATGTTTAGTTTTTTTTAATTAGGTTATACTATTTAATCATTAAAGACATTATAATGGTAATATCTATACATTATACTGGTAATATCTGCTGCACTTACAAAGTGCTTTGATACAGTACACTTCGATGTTAATCAAAATAGATAACAATTTATAAATGTTTCATTACATAGAAATATCTTATCTTATACTTATTCTATGTGCATCAAACATTACTAAGTTCTTAGTTAATGATATTACAATTTTACAGTGGTGTGAAGAATTGTTTAGTGTCAAGCATGCTCGCTATTTCAAATTTACATTTATTTTTATTTACTGTTAGTGCAAAATATGTTACAATGTAAGAAAAATGACTACATGCTTTTTATTTTCCATGTGCCTAATTTACCTCGATTTCCTTTGTCTTCTGTTACACAATGTCCAGGGGAAAAACAATTAATAATAATAAAAATAACTTCAGAATAGTTATGTAATACTTCTTAGCAATAAATAACCTAAGATTTAGTGTAATTTTTTTTATTTTTAAAGGGATTTAATTTACCTTTTTTGTGTGTGATGTATTTAACTTTGTAAGCTTATACTTTACAATGGGATAATATCAACATTCCAGTTACCCCTGCCTGCCTACATCTATTATAAATACCATCAGATTTTCCATCAGACTTTATACTTTTCTCATATAACTCAATTACTCCTAAAAGTAGCCCCTTTAAATGTTATATTCTTGATAAACCCACTCACCAAAAATCTGTTTTAACCCTGTAGGATTTTATCCCACTGAAAATTCCCTTAAAATCACAATGGATGTAAGTCAGAAATATTATTTCCCAAACTTCAGCCCTAAATTAGCCTACTACCAGCATCCTTCCCAAATTGCAACATGTGGCTCTTATAGAAGTGGCACGGAAAAACAATACTTTGCCTTAGAGAATAAAATTAGTTGTAGAGCATACATTAATGCTTTTCTCTAAATTAAGTACATTGCTCTCATCAAACTTTTCCTTGGTGGGGGAAATATAGCACATTATTCTTTTCAAATACACAGCAGTATTTTTCCAAAGTTTGATACAATTTAACAAACGCTAGTCAAATCAACTTTGGAGGTCTACATTGATATTTTTTTCCCTTCCTGTATATGGAGGGTTTCCAAAGGATAGCAGCACCAACTTCATATACGTAGGGAAGAAAAAACGTCAGCACTGAAACAGTAAACTTCTCTCTCACTGCCTTTAGATTTAATAAGTAGGGTGAGGTTGAGAAAAAATGGCTGAAGATGAATAATCCATGAAACCAGTTTTAAATTACCATTCATGTTTCAATGTAAGGAAATGTTTTCATTTGTGGAAAAACTTAAGAAGGGCTCATGAATAAATGTACAATGCATTGTGATTTCATGATGTTTTGTGAAGTTTATTCATTAAAAAAACGAAACTTATTTCCCCAACCAAACTGTCTAACTTGGGAATGATAAAACCATCTTCCCCATCTGAGATTCTTTCCCAGAGGTCTGTACACCCAACCAAAAAGAATATTAAGAATGCCCTGCTCAGAAGAGTTTGACCCAGCAGACAACTCTTCACCTTTCCTCTTCACTCCTAAGATCCTCTTTACCAAGCATTTACTTCCAACATCAAGAGAAACCAAGAGAAGAGGCACACTCTGAGTGTGGGGAAAGATGAGGAGTCGCCCTGAGGTATCTATAGCACAGAAAATTAATATCTCAAATAAACTTTCTATACGATTATGAACTTTGACATTTGAATTAGATCTATGCACTTCATAAAATTTACTTGATCATGCTATGCTCTAAAGCTACTCTGTGGACAATAAATCAGTCATTTGAAAGTCTGTATTTTGTTCCTAAGCCATTAGAAATTAGAATTCAATTAAGATTATCGAACTGAAACTAGAATCCCTTTTAATATCATATTAAACATTTTCTAAAGAGTTAGCAGCAAGTAGCTTTCCCCAAACTCAATGATTTTTTGAAAAAGATTGTATGTGCTAGCAGTTCGAATGGCACCAGAAGAGTGATCTGGGGGAAGGAATTCCAAAAGAATGTTTGAAATAGGAAGACTAGAAGAAAGCCTTTAAATGTTCTCCCAGATGAAAGGCAAGATCCCTACAGAAGACCTTAGATGTTTTAAATATGGTCCCAGAATGCTTCTGATATAAAATGGACAGATTCCTCTGCAGCCATGAGGGGAGATTAAACTAGATGGTCTTCATAGTCACTTCTAATGCTAAAAGCAAACAAAAAACTAAACTCTGAAGTTGTGTATAAACTGTGTGTCCATTGCCACACTTAGATCCCTACTAAGTTAAACTGGGGACACCTCAGCACTCATACAAAATCTTACCCAGGACCCTCGGTCACTGCTAGATTAAGTAAATGCTCTAGAAGAGTTCCTGTGATGGATGAAATTTGGACTCAAGTCAATTCAATTCACAAATACTTACTGATCCCCTTCTCAGGACAGAACATTGCTCTAGACTCAAGGGCTAGCAAGCTGAGTAACACAGAGGACTTGCGTTCTGCTCACCTAGACTTTGGAGAACCTCCATGAACTCTGAGTCCAATAATAAACTAAGTGGACCTATGTGGACTGTTCAACTGCTGATATAGTCAATTACGGTCTCTATATTTCTCCACAAATAATCTCTCCTCTCCTATGGATTAAATTAATTGAAGTTAAACACCTAGCCTAATCTCTGCCTTTGAAAATATGTACAACCCTCTACTGAAATCAGAGAGTTTCATGCATGCATGAATACCAAAGGACTATTACTCTAAAAATGCAACTGTGACTTAAATGATGCTGCTGGATCTTCAAGTTGCATATTTTAACCAAAATAATTTTAACTTCATTGAGAATACCCAAAGAGAAAGACAGAGGGTTACTCTGTGAGAATTTATCTTTAATGCTTTCTTGTTTCTTTCTAAGAACCTGAATTCTGAAAGCAAGAAGTGCTTCTGAATGTATATAATAAATTATATAAAATGCAAAGGAAACCATCTTGTTTGTAAGTAGAAAGCATTACTGTCAAAGAATCTTGGACACCAAATACTTAGACCATCTTATTTGTCTTGAACTTTCTAACAGCATAAGTAAAATGAAGAATTATAAATAAGATTATTACAGATGTATAAACCAACAATGAGAATGATGAAAATGACCATAACTTGGTCTAATACATAGGACAATAGTTGTAAGTTCTGAATTACTGGAATTATTGGAAAGTAAACAAAAGAGATGAAAAATTTTTTTAAACTAAGGTAGGCAAAGAGAAGGAAGAAAATGCATTGGGCTCAGCCCAAGAGTTGAACCTGTGAGTATTAAAGTCCAACCAGGGACTTGTTACATTCCTCAGTGTCTTCTTTCTTCCTCCCACTTGATGTGTGTGTGTCCTATAGGCTGTCAACTCTGCTCTGACTTACTAGCCACAAAGAACTGCTGAGTGGGAGATAGCACTAAAACATCTGGGAATTGAAACACTGTCCACATCACCTCAGGTATAGCTCAATGTAACTTTCAAAAGGATGGGGACTTCCCTGGAGGTCCAGTGGTTAAGACTCCACCTCCCACTGCAGGGGGCATGGGTTCAATCCCTAGTCAGGGAACTAAGATCCCACAAGCCAGGCAGCGTGGCCAAAAAAAAAAAAAAAAAAAAAAAGATGGTAAATCTTTGCGCCAAGCACCTCCTTTCCTCCCTAGATCTCAAAGAGAGCCAAAATTATACTCTATGGACTCATAATGGATGCCAGCATTCCCAAAGGCCAAACCAAGTTTTTACTAAAAGAAGTGCCCCCTGGGATACGATAACCAGCCAATAGTAAGGAGAAGCAGCATTGCCTAACTGTTCAGAGAGCGTGCTGTGGATTAGGACTCCCAGGGTCGAATTCTTGTTCCAACGTTCACCAGATATGTAACTCTGAAGAATTTAACCACTCTGTGCTTTAATTTCATTATATATAAAATGGGTATAATAGTATACTTATTTAATAGAATTAATATGAGGGGTTAAATGAGATGACACATGTAAAGTGCTTAGAAAAGTGCTTGACATATCATTACTATTACGTATTATAATATTGCTATGATGAGAATAGCTATTGGTTAGTACTACCATTCGTTGTAGCTGTTGATATTGTCTCCCTTTGAAAATGGACTCAACTGCATGGAGTCTTTCCCAACAGCACTTGAATAAACTATTTTAACCCTAGTTTTACCATTAAAATGCTGTCACCCATGATCATATTCTAATGATTCATTGCTCAAGGAAATGGAATCCTCATGTCTTGCAAACATGACTTCAATATCCCAAATTTCTTAATTTTTTGGCACCATGACTAAGACCTAAGCAGCAAGTTTCGAAGTGCCAACTAGAATGTCACAGTTTCTTTGCAAATGGAATTCAGAATTTGCTTCCTACTGAAAAGTGTCTCTCACTTAGAGAGCTTTCAGAATTTGTGATAAAGAAAAGTGTTTCCCGTTAAGAACCCTGACCTCAAAGAAAAAAGGAGAATTCAAGAGGACAGAATCGGATGCCTTGGGGCCTTATCTGATTAGTACTGCGAAAACTGAGCTATTCCACTGCCACTGGAAAAGAGAAATGTCCCATAACAAGGTCCTGAACTTACTATGTAAGTATGAAATCTATGAATCTGATAAACAGAATCCCTTTAACACAGAACAAGGACACTAAGGGTTCTAAAGAAGAAGAGACATTCCAAAGAATAAGAACACAGAGACAGTGGCACTGAAGACTAGCAGCGGGCTTGATCTAGTGAGGCTTCTTTCTACAAGGCATTCAGTCGGCCCAGGGCAAAGCCTTAGACTGCTGGGAACTCCAGTGCCACTACAGTCGTTCTGAGCTGGTGTTCTTTCCCTAATGCCTATCTTACAAACCTTTTGCTGTTATATAGCTGAAAGAAACGTGTTTCCATTTGGAGTGAGGAGATCAGGATAATGGAAGAGACCAAGCCTTAGAATTTAATGGAAAGTGAAGCGTGCTCTCACTTCTTCGATGTTATTTCCCCGACAATTGAGTCTTTAGCTGAAAGGCTCACCTTTGTCTGCCTGTTTTTCCTAATGAGAACTCTGAGGCAGATGGGTCCCCCCTGTCTCTACCCTATAGTCAAAGCAGACAGTATAAAAAGGGCTGCCGTGGTTTTGTTTGTTGTCCTCCATATCGATTGTAAAGCATATTGAACACCTGAAGTGTTACACGGATTAAAAATAATTGTTACTATCATAAATTATGCTTCGAGAAATAGGAAATACTACTGATGAACTTAAAATGCTTCGTAATTCTGATTTTCTTTAAGACCGTAAGTGTTTGCTGTTCTTAATTTTAAGCAAATGTAGGTTCTCCTTTTAATTCCACTCTATATTAGTGCCAAACATATAACTTTTATCACTATATCAATCTCTTGAAAAGGCATTCAACTGAGGAAAGCAGGCAGTAGCCATTTTTATCATTTAGGCCTCTGATCTCATCTGCTATATACACCCAGAAAGCTTGAGTCCAGACTCTTCTGGCAGAGCACTAGAAAACATAAGGCCCTTCAAGACTTTCAGTTTGATAAAAATTTAGGTCCCAATCAATTTAGTAGAACTACCTAATAATTCTTTCAAAGGACAGGATATTTTCAAGCTTACCTTAACAAGGTCTGAGAAAAGTATTTCAGGGTGTTTGCAATATCCGTTCCTGAAGGTACAGGATAAATGTTGTGGAGAACTCGGTTATGATATTCCTGTAAGTACCGGATCTTAGAAGCAACTAGATAAAAGCAAAAAAAAAAAAAAAAAAAGCAAAAAAAAAAAAAGAATCATCTTGTAATATGTATTAGGCATACAGTTATTTTTTTTAATGATCAGATACAGGAAGTTAATCAGTATTTTCAGGAAAACATGTAAATTTTTACTGGAATTCCATGATGGAAACAATTATAAAAGGCCTTTAACTTACTTATAATTGTATTCCACACAGAAAATTAGTTTTAGTTATCTGGCTTAATATCCTAGTCACAAATTAGTCATTACTTTTTATCACTATGAAAGGCAGTACTCCAAATCATCCTATAATCACCCCCAAGTTAGCTTATTATTAGCAAAATAATAATAGATATATATCTCTGCCACCAGAGAATTATATTTAATAGTGCTTAACTAAAACTGGAGAAAACTCAGAAGGTCTTTCAACAACACTAAAACTCCTAAAATATAGGGAATCCGTTGCATAATAGCAACAATCAAAACCAGATTTTTAACGCAATAAGTGATCATATAGTGTGTTTAGTGAATGTTTGAACTGTGAGAATTGTCAAAGTGGATTAACTTGGTGAGTATTAAGTAAGCATGCAATGACTGTGTGGTAACAAATTACAAAAAACGAATGTCACATTTTTCTTCCACGTAATTTCATAAATTAGGAGACTTCCTAATAGTTTTCTGAGCTTGGCTGCCCAGATCTTCTCAAGATTCAGGAGGGACTAAACAGGTTTATTTACCCTCCTAGACCTACCTGGAGTCACCAGCATTGTCCATATTCCTGACCTGACCTTTGACCTGGCAGCAGTGAATGGCCCAGTTCTAGTCATTCCTCTTTGCAAATCCCAAGGGGTCATGATGGTCAACGTCTCTCAGGTCTCCTCTTCCACAGAGCTCCCAACACTGTCCATTTGTCCTTTCAATCTTTAAGGCTACCAAAGGAGCCTTTTAGGTGGCATGGCTCACTGTCAGCAGTTAACAGAAGACATATCAAGTCCTGGAGAAGCACGGCCTTGCTGTTCCCAGCAGCCCATGGAAACAAGCTCCTGGATGCATTCTAACTGAAATGCTGGCTTAAGCAACTCGAAGAAAGTCAAAATGTTTTTGATAGGCATGGGACGTAGAATCACAGAATGATGAGATAGGACTAGAAGGACCTTAGAGACCTTTGCCCATAACCATTTCATTTTAAAGGTGGGGAAAATGAGGCATATAGGTAGTCAACGGCAGAGCTAGACTAGAACTTATGAACCCTGACTCCCATCCAGTGCTCTTTCCACTATGATATACTCTAGAACACCATCTGAAATGAAGTCAGTATGCAGATAGTGGGTGTTCACTGCATGACATCAGAGCAGTTTTCAGCTGTTATTAGGTTAATTATAGATTCTAAATCTCACGTATACCATTTATCAGATTTTCCTTTTTTCCCTCCTACTATCTGCACTGTTTCCATAATATGGTTAGCATTTTCCCACACATATAAGTCTACATTGCAGATAATAACACCTTGAGTTTATATAGCACATCACCTCTGAAGAAAACAAGTTTAAATCCATTGTCTCAATTAACCCCAATAAGCGTTTGGTTGTAAATAATTTTTTTCCTGAGATAAGGTAAAAGTAGATGATAGTTGAAAATGTTTCAGTTACATAATCTACAAATATCCATTTTCTTCTTCATGTTTTTGATCTGCTATTCATCATCTTTTTAAAAATTACTTTACAGGGAACCCCTACATTAATACATAGTTCTGAGATCCAAGAATTTGAGATATGTGCTAGGCCAGCATACGCTTTCTGCATACCCACCATCACAATAATGCTTTGTTACTGTGACTTTTCTCAAGCTTTAACATTCAGCAGGTTTCTGTCAAGTATTTCAGGAATACCATTAATCATTCTACCACCTTAAAAAGGTCTTGATAGTGCAGGTTTTGGACAATAAGCTCAAATGAGGAGAAAAGTCATAGATTCCCCAACTCAATGCTTGCTCATGATTCAAGAACTACAAAACTGTCACTACACAATGATAGTGAGCATTTGAACACGTGAAATGAACGAATGTGCTTTTTACAGTTCCTTTCATTAAAACGCAGCAAAGACTCCTTTTAACGGGTATCCAAACATGCAAGGGAAAGCACAGTCACCCCTGTCTTTGAGATCTTTTAACATTTTACAAATGTTACAATGTATTGCCTTTGTTTACTTACCTGTTTATTTTTCTATACCAGGTTGTAAATTTCTTGAAGGCAAAAACTATCTTATTCATGTCTCTACCCCAAGCCTAACACACTGCCTGGCACTTAATAGCAGGCACTCAATACATTTGCAGGATAAATGAACACATGAATTATTAATTTAATAATAGCACTATCACTTCGGGGTTTTTTGCATATACACCTGTCTCCCACACTAGATTGTGGACTCTTTTTATCCCTAGTGCCAGACATCTAGTAGGTGTTCAATAAATAATTGATGAGTGAAGATGGGGAAAAAAGAAAGAAAGAAAGGGGGAGAGAAAGAAGAACAAAAATAGTGGTGAGTAATCATTAAAAACAATTTTTTTTTATAGAATCGGTTGGAAAAATGTTCAAGCTAATTTGTTCATTGGTGAATGCAACAAAATCCTAGCAGTCACTGATTTATTTAACTTTCCTGTTTTCAACTATTTCAGAACAGCCAGAAAGGTTCCTGACATACAGTAATTTGTAATTGTGCTGAGGATGTGAATGAAATTCATTTACATTTCAACTTTGCACACAAGAGATGGTTGTTTGGCTGAGCACACAGCAGCCTCGTGGCAGCAGAGAGTTCATATGCAATACTTTACTCCACCCATACGCCTAAATATTGTTGCAGAAACTCAGATAATTGGGTTGACTGGATGTAAACAAATCATCTCCAATCTCACCTGACCCTAAGGTTACATATCTCTAGTAAGCTCCTTTTTCTACACTCTTCAATCACTGTTTCATCTTTCTCCACGCTTTTCGAGACTACCCCTACGGCCAGTTTTTTCCTTATACTTTAAGAAAACAGAAGCCATCTGCTATGGACTGAATTTTGTCCCCCAAAATTCATATGTTGAAGTCCTAATCTCAAAATGTGACTGTATTTGGAGATCAGGCCTTTAAAGAGGCGATTAAGTTAAAATCAGGCCCTTAGAATGGGCCCTCATCCAGGCTGACTGGTGTCTTTATAACGAAAGGAGATTAGAGCCCAGGAGAGACACCAGAGATATATGTGCACAGCGAAAGGGCCATATGAGGACACAGTAAAAAGTCAGCCATCTGCAAGCAAGGAGACAGTCCTCAGGAGAAACCAAATCTGCTGACACCTTGGTCTTGGACTTCTGGCCTCCAGGACAGCAAGAAAATTAATTTCTGTTGTATATGCCATCCTGTCTGTGATACTTTGTTATGGCAGCTCTGGCAAACTGACTAAAATACCACATTAGAGGAAGTCCTCTAAGTGTATAAGTAAAAGCTAAGAGTCTGAGCTCTGAAATCAAACAGCTCTGGACTAAGAATTTGGTTCTCTCTCTACTCAACCCCAGTTTCCCCATCTGTAAAATGGGGATAATGATACCAACTTCATGGGGCTATTGTGAATAATAAATCACTTACTGTACTAATAACTAAGCATATACCTAGTACATATTCAACATACAGTAAATATCAAACATGAGTCCCACCACGAGTGCCCTCCATCCATCAGTTGTCTCTCCTACATCATTAATTTCTCCCTCCCTACGAAATTATTTCCATAACCATTCAAATAAACTCTAGAATCTCCTTTGTCAACGAGAAACAAAAAACTTTCCCTCAACTTGACAATCCTTTCCAGCTATTGGCCTCTCTTCAGAGCCAAGATAATAGAGTTGTGTACATGCTCTCATCTCTCCATCATTTCTATCCTTACTTCTACTCACTCTGCAGCCTGGCTTCTACCTGCACCACTGCTCAGAATCTGCTTTTTCCACCATCATCTAGAGTCTCCACGTTGCCAAATCCAATGGGCACTTCCCAGCCATCATTTTACTAGACCTTTCAGCACATTCCATCCGGCCAATCCCTCCTTCCTTGAAACTCTCTCATTGGTTTCCCTGACAACCACATTCTTTCAGTCTTCCTCCTACCTCCCTAGTGTATCCCTCTCAACACACTTTGCCACCTCCCTTATTACTTAAAGTTTAAACGTTGGAATTCCTCAGGACTCAGATTCTCTGCTCCTCTCTCAATATTCTCTCCACGGTTCCATCCATCCAAAGGGCTTGAAGCACCATCTGTACCAACTACTCTTGAATGTATATCTCGGGACTTCCCTGGTGGTCCAGTGGTTAAGAATCCTCCTTCCAATGCAGGAGACACGAGTTCGATCCCTGGTTGGGGAAATAAGATCCCACATGACATGGGGCAACTAAGTCCGCGTGCCACAACTACTGAGCCCATGTGCTCTGGAGCCCACACGCCGCAAGGAAGAGCCCACTCGCAGCAACAAAGGACCCCACATGCCATGCTGCAACGAAGACCCCGCGTGCCGCAACTAAGACCTGACGCAGCCAAATTAATTAATTAAAAAGAAAACTACACTGAAAAGAAAATTGTATATCTCCATCCCAGATGGGGATGGGTCACTCTTCTGAGTAACAGACCTTATCTATTCCATTTCTCTTACAGATATTACACAGCAAACATGTCCAACACTAAACTCTTATCTCTTCCCTCACCACAATCCATGTAATCCACCAAGTCACCCCAGCAAAGTGTCCTCGACAGCTCCTATTCCCTCTCCCCCACTCCTTAATCCAATCTGTCGCTAAGTCCTGTCAGTGCTACCACCAAAGTACACCTCCAACTCTCTTCTCTTCTTTATCTTCACTGTCACCACTGGGCACCATCATCTCCCGATTAATTCTAAAAGCCTCCTTACTCACCTTTCTGCTTATTTCTCACCTCTCTCCAGTTCTTTCTCCTCAGAGCAAACAAAGAGATACTTTTAAAATATAAACCGTTTCATGCAAATCACTCAGTAGCTATCCCTTGCCCTCAGAATAAAATCCAAGATCCTTAACCAGGTCTCTTCCTATCTTCCAACCCGTCATACCACAAAGGCCAGACACATTGGCTCTTGCCCCAGTTTTTTTGAACACACAAAGCTATTTTTTGCCTGAAAATCTTTATATGTGCTTGGCCTT
Organism: Kogia breviceps; assembly: GCF_026419965.1. NCBI lineage: Eukaryota > Metazoa > Chordata > Mammalia > Artiodactyla > Physeteridae > Kogia > Kogia breviceps. Next base: position 11,169,282 of record NC_081312.1, read on the forward strand.
CTTCCTACTATGCTTTTTCTTCCACATTTTGTCTAACCCCTTCGCATGCATCAAGGCTGACTTTAAATGTCACTTCCCCATGGAAGTCTTATGTCTAAATTGACTCCCTCTCCTCCACCATCATTTTCCTCTCTCACAACACCCTATCCTTTCTTTCACAATAGTTAGCACAATTCTTAGTTATATACTTATTTGGGTGATTGTTGACTATCTCTCCCAAGCGGACAGTAGGCTCCAAGAACGATGTCCCCTGTTCACCACTGTATATGCCCAGTGACTACTGACTAGTGGGTGCTGCATTTGCTGGATCCTAGTAAGAATGAAAGGAAGAGAAGGTGGGAGGTAGAAAGTGGCTTTGTGCAGTGGTTAAATGGGTTACACTTTGTTTCTTTATGAAAATAGCCAAGGAAGCCAAAGGTTAAAGCTGTGATGAAAATGAAGAAAACATGAAAGGGGGTCTAAGAAAGTGATGATTTTTATCCAGGCAAACACAAGTCTAATCTCTGCTCTCTGCTTCTTCATTGTTCATCCTATCCCTACCATCTTGGAAACTGCTACATTTTGAGAGAAAGAGCCACAGAAATAAAATTCAGTCATTCATTTTAGGCATAGATATAAAACTACAAAAATACTTTAACAAAAATAAACTAAGAACTTGTTTTTCTTTAAATCTTAAGCATTTTCCTACATCTCTAAATATTTTAATTAGCAATCCATTCCTATTTTTTAATTTTTAATTATCTACGATTATTACCATAAAACTAAAAAATTCGGGTAAGAAGATAAAAATTACCTGAAGGCCCACTATTCAGAGACAACCACAGATAACATTTTTGGTATACTATCCTTCCTGAAAATTTTCTCTTCATAAATATACATCTACAAAAATGGAGTTATACTGTATACAGATTTAGAATCTGCTTTCCTCACTTTCTATATCCAAAACATATTTCTACATCATCATTTCAATATCTTTATAATTGTCCTTTATGTAAGTGAATCATAATTTATTTACCAATCATCTATTTGTGAACTTTTGGGTTATTTTTACTATTCTATTCAATGCTGCAAAGAATGTCCTTTTAAATATGTGCACACATCTTTATTCCTTAGAATAAATGTTTAATTGTGTGATTGCTGAGTCAAACAGGAAATACTCATTGTAAAGCTTTCGGTAAGAACTGAGACATTACCCTTCAGAAAGACAGTATCTCTTTACATAGCAGTAGTATATGTATAACTAATAATGAATAATAATGTTTATTGAATGTCCATTATTTATCAGGCACTCTATGTACATTATTTCTTAATATACATTATTTTTAATCCTCACAATAACTTTTCAAAGTGGTTATTATCATCTCCACTTAAGCTGAATAAACCAAAGCTCAGAATGAGTAAATGACTTGCCCAAAGGCACAAAGCTAGGAAGTAGTAGAACTGACAGCTTAAGTGGTTACAAGCCAGGCTTCTCCGCCAGGTCACATTGTTCCTTAATGATTCTGACTAGTTCAATAATATTTAATTATTAAATATGATATAGCATAAAATATTGACACTTCCCCTATTCTATTGTTTGACATTAAGGTTGTTTCCAATATTTCATTAAGTAACACTAGAGTGAACAGATGAAATATTAGACTAAATCTGTTAACTTTTTTAGGAAATACAAAATGAAACTTGCTTACTTCACCAGTCCCACACTTTTCTGCTTGAAAAACCAAATCCCTTTAGTCCTTGAAGACCCATCTTAAGAGTCACATCATTCAAGAAACCGTCTAACTCACGCTTATCACTGCCTCCCTTTCGGAAGACTTAAAGCACTCGTTATCTGCCTCAAAAATTTTGCCACTTAATTATATAAATTTTTCACTGATAATAAACTGTTCTGGATGGTTCTAAATGAGTTTCATGCTTGCAAATCTCGTCTCCCTAACAACACTTTAAGATCTTTGAGGACAGAACTCTCTTATATATCATTTGTAATGCCCTTAGATCTTGTCACAATGCTGGATGGTCACGTTAACACAGGGGTTGAAAGGAATTAAAAGTTTAAACGTCAGCTATCTTACATCTTATTAACGTCCTCTAGATAAATTCTTTAACATTCTAGTATCATTTACACATATAAATAATTTCCAGATAAAATTTGTTTGTACAACATGTAATTAACCCAGAACTCCTTTCCTGATTTATTGTCTCCCTATCTCTCATTCAATAGAACTCCAAATAATCATTTCACTTTATATATTCCAAAGATGTTTATAGGTTCTTCATTATTTTTTGCAGGATTTACTCTGTTTTTTTTTTTTTCTTCGAATAGACCACTTATTGTACTTTTCCTGACTTGGACCCTAAACATGGTGGGTAAGTGCTGTGGAGCCATCACAATGTCTTGCAGAGAGCTCTGGGATGCAATGAGTTCCCACCTACAGCTATATGTGAGCCTCAGGGGTTCTTGTTTGCTTGTTTGTTTGTTTGTTTGCTTGTTTTGTTCTGTTCCTTTTTTGCCAAGTGAGAAACTAAAATAAAACTTCCTCCACATTCTTTGCAAAAGTTGATTATTAACGTTGTAGATTTGAAAGCATATATCTTAAATCCATCTTATTTTTTATTGGTTTCCTCTTCCACACCGTAAAGTCGAAGACTTTACGGATTTGCTGTCATTGCCTCCTTTTAAACTATTCATCTTCTTTTCAGTTTAACCTTTCATTGAGAAATGATAGACATAAACAGAGTATTTGGACGTACTTCATAAATTTGGATTGCTATAAATATTCACTTCAGTGGTTAAAGTAAGAATTATGCCTGGTTCCTTTTTCACTTCTTTTTTTTTTTTAATTTATTTTTGGCTGCTTTGGGTCTTCATTGCTGTGTGCGGGCTTTCTCTAGTTGCGGCGAGCGGGGGCTACTCTTCGTCGCGGCACGCGAGCTTCTCATTGCAGTGGCTTCTCTTGCTGCAGAGCACGGACTCTAGGCGTGCGGGCTTCAGTAGTTGTGGCTCACGGGCTTAGTTGCTCCACGGCAAGTGGGATCTTCCTGGACAAGGGCTCAAACCCACAACCCCTGCATTGGCAGGCAGATTCTTAACCACTGCGCCGCCAGGGAAGTCCCTCACTTCTTCTCTTGATTAGAACATCAGACGCCTTAATCACCCTACATATCTGTCCTAACTTACTATTTTTGTGTCTCTCAAAGTGTTTGTCATGTCCAGTAGATTCTACTCCTTGGTCCAATTGGTTCTATCTAGAAATAGTCTCTAAAATCTATTCTCTTCTCCATCTATATTTACATCACCTTAATTCAAGCCTGCATATCTCTTTCCTAGATTATTGCTGTCACATCCAGACTGATTCCCTTCTGATCCTTTTTTTACATGACATCTAGAGTAATCTTTCCAAAATGCAAGTCTTCCTCCTTTCCTGCTGGTTGAACTCCAGATAATTAACTTAGCATATAGAGTCCAGCATGAATGGGACCCTGCTCATCTGTCAAGCTTCATCTTCTGTCTTTTCACTATGTACCACACTTCAGCCATAATGACTTGCAAAAACCCAGACATGACGCTCTCACCCTTCCATGGTTTTGCACACACTAGTCTCTCTACAGGAATGCAACCCATACTTCTCTGCCTGGCCCCCTCCTAAGAATTCTTCATATCTCAGCTATAACCACTTCTGCTGTAGACAACTAACCCTCCCTACCACAAGCTGCATTAAATGGTCTCATTGGCACTCTCAGGGCACACAGGGCTTCCCTCTAGCCCTTGTTGCTGTATGCTATCGATATAATTACTAACTCACTGTCTCCTCCACTGCTCTGAGCTTCAATTTCCTAACCTATAAGACAGGGATAATGATATCTCTTGCAGGGTTGCTTAAGGATTTAACATATTACTTATATAAACTGTTTAGCACAATGACTGGCACACAGTGGATAATAAATTGCTACTAAAATTAGCAGTTACACGTGAGATTCTTCTGCTTCCCCCTTCCCAGTCCAATACTCTGTCCCTCGAAATGGAATGACTGAAGAGTAAGGAAAACACAGCAGTGATCTTTCATCAACAAAATCAAGCATAACCCCCTACACACGCACACACACACACGCACACACACACACGCACACATCGTTTTTAAAGAATAAATACAGCTAATAATAAAGATGCTCAGAAATGGAGATGTGGGGAGAACTATGCAACAACACATGGCTTGGGAGCTCTAATGAGGAACCAGAGTTCTTTGCAAATCCTTGATCAAAGAATGATCCTCCTTCTTTGAGGAAGGTCACCCTCTTGAACTGAAACCTCCTAAAAGTAACAGATGAAGGGAGACGGGAAAGGATACACGTATTTAGAGAGCCAAACAGTGAAATCTCCCCTCAGAAGCAAAAGGATGTCACATGTCACAAATCGCATTGTTAATTCTTCCAAATATTCTTATACTTACATATATAATCTTCAGTGAGTTTTAGTTCCCGGAGGCAAGCTTTATCTGGCACTTTCAGCAGACAGGCGAGGTCAGCGAACACTCCCATTCTTGGGCAAGTGATTCCAGCACCACCATCATCATTATCATCATCATCATCAATCACACTTGTACAGCCATTTACATTTTTCCAAGCATTTCCACATACATTATTTGTTACATTTTTTGAACAGTTAACTTGTGAAAAACAATACATCAGGAGTTCTAAGGAATTTTTAACATTAAGCAAAAGTTAAGCAGCAAAGGTGAAGGGAAAGATACTAGTGTTCTTATTCATTCATCAGATATTGTTGATTGAACACTCACTGTGTGCTAGGCACCTTGAGGCATGGGTAAATCAACAATAAAAAAAGACATAATCCTCATCCTCTGAGTCACAATCACAATAATAATTCTAAATTCTGTGTTTACTTTGTGCCAGTGAACATAAAAATAATAGTTCTTTTGTTATTATTATTATTATTGCCATATTACCAATGAGAAAACCAAGGCTTAGAGAGGTTAAGTAACTTGCCAAAGGTCACACAGGAGGTAAATGATAGAGCACTTACATATCACCTATAAAGAGAAACAATTGAACAAATTGTGGCCCACCATATATTTTTTAACATTTTTTAAAACACATAGATACATAAAATCATCCAATGCTTTCACGTGTGAATTAGTGAGACCTGACCACTTGCCAACTGGAAAACGTCTTAACATGGAAAAACCTCATTTGTCAGAAATGGGGCACTGGAAATAAAGAAAGGGGGAAAAACAATTTATTCGAGTGAAAACTGAAGATTCCTGTTTGGTTCCTATTGCACTGTTGGTCCTGAGAGGTTGTGCTAGGAACTGTGAAAGCCAGATTCATTTCATATTGTGATGGAGAAAGTGATAAAGGCAGTGAATCTTCTTCAAGTCGAGTATTTGTTGGATATTAGTAATATTTGAAATGGAATATGAATCTCTATTTTATTTTAATACAATCAGATTAGGTTATAGAAGTTTGTTTTTAGAAGTTTACTGGATAGCTTCCTCAGATCAAGATTTTGAAATTGAAGAATCTAAGAGGCCAAAATTCAAGTACCTCACATCCCATCTGAAGAGTTACTCACAAGCTTGTACTTTCTTTCTGATGTGATAAGACCTCTGAATACTGTACTTGAAACTACAATGACGGGGGGAACAAGAGTATTACTGATCTGTTCAAGGAAGTATAAATCTAGACATATGGCTTTAGCAGAAGCAAACGAGAATATTTTAACTCTCATTGCTAAGCTGTACTGAGCTGTATATAAGCATAGATTTTTGAGGAACTGAGGAGATATATGGTAGAAATTTCAGAGATATGCCAAGGTTGATGATTATGAATCATTCTTTAAGTTTCTACATCTAAGTGCAATACCCAAGACATATCTGAATTATCAACCATCTATCCAATCAGTGTGGATCCATCTCAAAAGAAAATGATTGTATTGAAAATAAATTATACTCCTTAAGAATATGCAGATATCACACAACTGCCTAAATAAGAACCTGACTTACAGACAGCACTGTCCTGAAATTTAAGTGGCCGGTTACATGGACAAATTCGAAAATATTTGGGACCCTGTTTTCCTGATGAGGTACCCTCTCTTCCATGACAGTGCCACAGTCCAAATTGAGATTCATGATCAACCTGGAGTTAAAATTCAAATGTGCTGTGACTCAGAACATACTACACAATACTCAAAAACAACTCAGTCCATCACACAACAACATTTTCTCTAACCTGATCAAAACTGAACACCAGTTAAATATAAAATGATAACTCCTTAGAGACTCTTTTTTTAAGACTCTTAAAAATATAACATCCCCTTGGTATTTACCATATGCAAGGCAATGCTCTAAGCACTTTACCCTTTTAACCCTTGTAAGCCTCACAACAATCCAATGAGGTAGGAGCTGTTTTATTCCCCTGACCTTCTCTTTCTACATATGAAAAAACTGAAGGCATTGCTATCAAGTTTAAAAATTCAGGCCTACATGTAATTTGTACTTCCACTCATTCAGCAAATATTTACTGAAGGTCAACTATGTGTCTAACACTAGGGATATAACAATGCATGAGAGAGCTGCAGCCCTTGATCTCATGTTGCTTATGATAAAGTGTGAAAGATGAACGGAAAGGACCAAAAAAAATTGCTTTAAAGGTCTATAAAGATATGGGAACTAAAACAGAGAATAATGCAAAGGATAAGGAATGTCTCCTTTACATAGGGTGGTTTGGGAAAGCCTCTCAGAAGAGATTATATTTAAGTTAAGAAATAAAAAATGAGAAGACAATAGCCATGAGAAAGTGGGAGAAAGTTTCTAGGTTAAGACCACAAAAGTGAACACAAACATCTAAATCACGCCCACTTGAAATGCTACCAAACTACAGTAAAAGATTTTTTTTAAGACAAGAAGAAAGGGACAATAAACAAGAAGACACACAGCAACATAATTCTGGAGGCTTGAAAACCAATAGACAAGTAGCCATTGACTTGGCGGATCAAACAAAGTCAAATCCCAGGCCAGCAGTGAGGAAAGCTGAGAAACAGTGATGTGCATCTCAGAATTCTCAGAAGGCATGGAATTGGCAGCACTGGTTAGCTCTGGAACTAGGCGGGGGGTGGCGCTGGGGGGTACGAATAGGAACTTTTAAAAAGAGGGATTGGTTGAAAGCTGTTTAAGAAGCAATTGGGGGACTTCTCTGGTGGCGCAGTGGTTAAGAATCCACCTGCCAGTGCAGGGGACACGGGTTCGAGCCCTGGTCCGGGAAGATCCCACATGCCACGGAGCAATTAAGCCCGTGCGCCACAACTACTGAGCCTGCGCTCTAGAGTCCGCGAGCACAACTACTGAAGCCCGTGAGCCACAACTACTGAAGCCCACACGCCTAGAGTCCATGCTCCACAACAAGAGAAGCCACCGAAATGAAGAGTAGCCCCCGTTCGCCACAACCAGAGGAAGCCTGCATGCAGCAACGAAGACCCAACGCAGACAAAAATAAATAAATATTTATAAAAAGAAACAATTGGATCCCTAAATTCTCTCCCTACCTCACATCCCTGAGGGAGCACCTCTCCCAACTCAGCAGAGCTGAAGTTTATTGTCTAAAGAGAATGTACACCAGAGGGTCTCTGGAATGGAAGAAACTAAACACAACTGAAGACCAGGGTAACCTACTTAAACACAAGGAACTGGTGGTTATATGAAGTGTGAATACTGAATAGAGAGTAAGTCAAACTCTGCCCCCTCCCCACACACACACCTAGCAGCCAGACCCTTACTCTTCAAGCTGGAGATTAGAAGCCTCTTCTTTTCCTCCTTCCTTCTGTGAATCTGACCAGTCAAAGAGGAAAGACATAAAGACAGACAGTGACATCAGGGGTTCCCCCAGTAAATGGCCCACCGACATGCTCAGGTCAGCTCCTTAGTCCCAACCCGTAATCATGAGTGGCTAGCAAAGGATGTCCAGCCCTCTAAAAAAAAGCCTCTAGCATGGAAGACAAGCCGAAGGGACAAAACATCAACTTGGAGAAAAAGAATCTATATAAGAGAAGGAAACCTTTTTAAAAAAAACTGTCATTAATATCAGAAATATGAGACTCTACCCACAAATGATAAAAAAGCAATATACAGAGAACAAAACAAAACAGAAAACAGTTCTTACAAATTAAAAACATGATCCCAGAAATAAATAATCAATACTCAATAGAAGGGCTAGAAGATGCAGTTGAGGAAATTTCCCAAAGTACAGCAAAAAGAGAGACAAAATAAGAGAGAAATGATCAATCCTAGAGATCTAACATGAGAATAAAAGGAGTTTCAGGAGAAAAAGCAATAGCAAAACCAAAAGGGTTAAAAAATTAACATGGATTCCCTAGAGATCCTGTGGTTAGGACTCCGTGCTTCCACTGCAGGAGGCCAGAGTTCAATCCCTTTTTGGGGAACTAGGATCCCACAAGCCACGTGGCACAGCAGAAAAAAAAAAAAACTGACAAAATTATTTTTAAAAAATTTAGAAAACGGCAGATTTAAAAGGTCCACCAAAATGAATAAAAATAGACATATAACAAAGCGCATCTTTATGAAATGTCAGAAACTGGAGACAAAAAATTCCACGTGCTTCTAGAGCTTTTTTTTTTAAAGCAACATCACTTAGGAAAGATCAGGAATTTTGGACTTCTCAAAAGCAACACTGGAAGCAAGACAATAATGAAGCAATGCCTTTAAAACTCTGGGAGAAAATGATCCTCAAAGTAGAATTCTATATTCAGGCAAACTATAAATCAAGAATAAAGACGTTGATACATTCCTGGTTTCAAAAAATTTATTTCCTATGCATCCTTTCTCCTGGGAAAGACCCAACTGTGCATCAGGCATAGACAGCAACCGGACAAGATCAGAGCACTGTGGTCCAAGACAGAGTGTTGAAAGCTGTCATCACAGAGAGCCCCATACCTATATACAGGGCTTGTTGTTTTGTTTTGTTTTAAATTTAGTTAGTTAGTTAGTTATTTTTGGCTGTGTTGGGTCTTTGTTGCTGCACGCAGGCTTTCTTTTTTCTAGTTGCGGTGAGCGGGGGCTACTCTTCCTTGCAGTGCGCAGGCCTCTCATTGCAGTGGTTTCTCTTGTTGCAGAGTATGGGCTCTAGGGGAGCGGGCTTCAGTAGTTGTGGCACGTGGGCTCAGTAGTTGTGGCTCACAGGCTCTAGAGCACAGGCTCAGTAATTGTGGCGCAGGGGCTTAGTTGCTCCATGGCTTGTGGGATCTTCCCGGACCAGGGCTCGAACCCGTGTCCCCTGCATTGGCAGGCGGATTCTTAACCACTGCGCCACCAGGGAGGCCCTATATACAGGGTTTTATACAGGGTTTTTAACCCAAGGCAGAAGGCCAGGGTGAGTGTGCCCCAGACTCTTTATTTGTTCTCAAGCCAGCAAAGCGCCTACTCTGTTCCACAGTCTCCTGGAACAGCTAAGAACACTCATTTTACTCCCAAAGAAGTGTTCTTTGACCTACTTCTAAGGGCTGGGGGTAGGTCATGTTGAGCTTAAGCAGAAAATACAGAGTAACCCACTCCCCAACAATATTTTTGCCAGAGGTCCAGTACCTGGCTCACACTTCTGCATCCGGCAAAAGCCCCAGCTGTCGTGAACCCTTGTTCTTCTGGTCTCACTCCTGACCTTGCTCAGTGACGTCCCTGGAAGGGACTCTCACAAATACTGAATTCGGACTGTTTTGCAGGGACTCTATTTAGTTTCTCCTGATGTTATGAAAGAGGACATGAAATTATATATACAGATTCAAAAATAATATTAAATGCATACTCATGTACCCACCACCCAGATTAAAATATGGAACATTTCCTATATCTTATGTGTCTCTATCTCTAATTTCATCCCTCTCACTCACCATAAAGGTAAATACTACTTTTCTAAATTTTCTGAATCATTTCTTTGCTTTTCTTTATAGTTTCATCCCCTGAGCATGTATATAGTATATATAAACATTATATTATTTCATTTCAGAAAACTGAAGAGCAAGCCTAAACCTTGCGGTATAAGGAAAGCTCAATATTGCCATTGATTAGGAGGCTCCCATATTTACAAGTTTTGGTCATCTCCTCTTAATGGCAACAGGAAAAAAGAAAGGACTAAAGGGACTGCTGTGACTTCGTCTTGATACAGACGTAGAGAGTGCGTGAGTAGTCACAAGCCTGGTTTCTAAAGGCAACAGCCATTTATCCAAGAAACGGATCTTAAATACCAGAGAATAGGGTTTTTAAAAGAGTCACGTTAAATATCCTAAAAGAGGAGGATTCCAGGAAGAGGGCAATGGCAGCAGCATAGGTTACAAATCAACCCACGCCCCTCCAATAAAAACAGAAAGGTCAATGAGGGTGACAAACCCAAAGACTGGCTGACAAAACTATCTACAACAAAACTAGGTGACAAGGTAGCCCCATGAACCAATTACAAATGGATAGGGACAAACTTCTGTTAGCTACACTTCCATGCAATATCAGTATCCATGTTGGAAGATACATAGGGAAGACACATAAGGGCCTCTGACAGTCTTCCGGTCAAGAGAAATCCCAAATCATCCAGAGGTACTCACTGGAAACTGTGGTGTCCCAAATCTGAAAATAGAAGTCAGAGCAAGGAGGGAGTTCTTCAGATGATAAGATCTGATAATAATGGAACAGACTCTCAACTCTAACAACTAACAAGCCAAGCCTAACCTCCAGATAAAGCTCTGTGTTCAGAAGATACTGCTGGGAAGAGAATCCCAATCCCAAGAGAGAACAGTGTAAGGATATTAGACACAAAGAAAGTCCAAATTAAAATGGGAAAGAAAACCAAAGAAAGCAGGTCTCAGAAAGTACACGAGTATATTGTTTTATCACTCTGCCCAAAAAATAAAAAATAAAAGAGGAGCCCTAAAGTTATCCTGAACCACCCCCTCTGTCTTTAAAATTGTAGAAAAACCTATTTCACTTTAAAAATGAGCAATGGAAAATCCCATACGAATTTGTCATAAGAGAAAGAGAATAAGAAGCAGAGGCAGGTGCACTAAGCAAATGAAAACTATAACCCAATACTTCAAAGCTAAAACAAATTAAGAAAATGATTGAAACTGTGTTGTTAACACACTGAAATTAGGTGACTCAAGAAGAGAGAGATTGTGACAATCAAGGTGAAAGAACTCTGGAGAGAATTAGAAATAAATGAAAAAATATTTTTTAAATGAAGACTAAACCAGTAGAAACACAGGAATAAATAAACGCAATGGATAATGCTTAAGAAAGATAAAGCATGGAAAGGAGGAACTCTTTAAAATTAAAAAGAAGGGCTTCCCTGGTGGCACAGTGGTTAAGAATATGCCTGCCAATGCAGGGGACACATGGTCTGGGAAGTTCCCACATGCCATGGAGTAACTAAGCCCGTGTGCCACAACTACTGAGCTTGCACTCTAGAGTCCGTGAGCCACAACTGCTGAAGCCCACACACCTAGAGCCCGTGCTCCGCAACAAGAGAAGCCCCCACTCGCCACAACTAGAGGAAGCCTGTGCGCAGCAACAAAGACCCAACGCAGCCAATAAATAAATAAAAGAATCTGCCTGCCAAAGCAGGGGTCATGGGTTTGAGCCCTGGTCCGGGAAGATCCCACATGCCTCAGAGCAACTAAGCCCACGCGCAACAACTACTGAGCCTGCGTTCTAGAGCCCAGGAGCCACAACTACTGGGCCCACATGCCACCATTACTGAAGCCCATGCGCCTAGAGCCAGTGCGCCACAACAAGAGAAGCCACCGCAATGAGAAGCCCACTCACCGCAACTAAGGGTAGCCCCCACTCGCCACAACTAGAGAAAGCCTGCGCACAGCAACGAAGACCCAACGCAGCCAAATAAATAAATTTACTAAACAAAAGAAAAGAAAAGAAATGAAGAGGCTCTAGGTTATGATAAAATAAACCTCTGCCTATAATCCCTCTTCCTCTCCCAGAAAACAACTAAGAAGCTTGTACATAATGAAAAAGCAACCCCCTGAAGGTACAGGAGAATGAACAGAAGCAGACAGACTCTGATAGGGGAATTCCAGCTACCAAGGAGGAAGGAAGACAGGCAACTATACCAGCAAGCTCCTGTCTCCATGGGCCTGGAGCTAAGTGCAGCCCATGCAGTGTGCACAGTGGTGAGAGCAGACATAGAAAAACCCACAAGCTTTCTGGCCTGGGGAAACAGAAGAGGAAAACTGGCAAACTGTGAATGTTGAAGAGAGTAGAGGAATCTACCTCCCTGACTGACCCCTGAACCACACAAGTACAAGACAGACTCTAACAGCCCAGCAAAAGGCAAAAGATTTGAGCAGAGTAAGGATTTACCACATAAGCAAGAGTTTTATGGTTCAAGTCCAAGAAGATGACCCATTAAAACAAAGGAAACACTATTTGCCAGTGGGAAATAACAGAATCCAAAGTCTTCACAACTTAACATTCATAATGTCCAGGACACAATCAAAAATTACCCAACATATGAAGAAGCAAGAAAATAAAACACATTCTCAGAAGAAAAAAAAATCAAACTAGTTTGGTCACTAAATGAAACAGAGGTTGGAATAACAGACAAGGTATATGCAACTACTATAATATCCTCAATGAAGTAAAACAAAACATGCTTTCAATGCATGAAACTCTCATCAGAGAAATGAGAAGTCCCAGCAGAAAAATAAAAATAATAAAAGAAGAATGAGATGGAAATTCTAGAACTGAACAACATAATTTCTGAAATAAAAACATGATTTGATAGACTTAACAGCCAAATGGATATGACAGAAGGAAGAGTACATGAACTTGAAAATAGAGCAATAGAAAGCATCCAAGGTGAAGAACAGAGGAAAAAAAAGATTGAAAAAAAAAAAGTGAACAGGGCCCAGAAACCTGTTAGATAACATCAAACAGTAAAATTAAGGATATGTAATTGGAATATCAGAAAAGGAGAATGGAAAGAATAGAGCAGAAAAAAATGTTTAAAGAAATAATGGCCGGGCTTGGTTGAGAGTCCGCCTGCTGATGCAGGGGACACCGGCTTTGTGCCCCTGTCTGGGAAGATCCCACATGCTACAGAGCGGCTGGGCCCGTGAGCCATGGCCGCTGAGCCTGTGTCCGGAGCCTGTGCTCTGCAACGGGAGAGGCCACAACAGTGAGAGGCCCACGTACCAAAAAAAAAGAAAAGAAATAATGGCCAAAGATTTCCCAAATTTGACAAAAGACAGAAATTTTCAGACACAGAATGATAAGCAAACATCAAGCAGAATAAAATCTAGCAACCTATGCCAACAGAAGCCCATGTGATATTCAAACTATTGAAGACAAAGGTAAACAGTATATCTTGAAAGCAGTGAGAAAAACAATATATTTTATACATATTATGGGAATAATACAACTGATGGCTGAATTTCCCTCTGAAACCATGAAGGCCAGATGGAATAACATCTTTAAAGTACTGAAAAAAACAAGAAAAGCTGTCAAAGCAGAACTCTATATTCAGCACAATTATTATTCAAAAATAAAAGCAAAATGGAGGGGATGAATTGGGAGATTGGGATTGACATATATACACTAATATGTATAAAATAGATAACTAATAAGAACTTGATGTTAAAAAAAAAAGCAAAATGAAGACATTTTCAGGCAAAAGAAATCTAATAAATTTGGTCATTAGCAGAGTTGCAATTACAGTTTTCGGGCTGAAGAGAAAAGATACCGGATAGAAACTTGGATCCTCAGAAAAGAATGAAGAGCATCAGGAATGGTAAATCTCTCGGTAAATACAAAAGACTATACTTTCTTTTTCCTCTTCATTTCCTTATTAACTATACAACTTTAAAGTTATAACATTGTCCTGTGTCGTATATAACATAAGTATGTTATATGTATGTTATATTTGTAGTTATATGTATTACATGTAACTACATATTAAAGAGGGATATGAGACTATAAAGTTGCAAGGTTTCTATATTTTAAATAAAGTAGTACATTATTAATTGCAAATCAACTGTGAAAATTAAAGGTGTACATTATAATTGCTAGGAAGCCAACAGGAAATTATAAAACATTAAAAGATAATGGATGGAAAATATATGCCACACAAATAGTAAACAAAAGTAGGCTGGAGTAGCATTATTAATATTAGATAAAACAGATTCCAAAACAAACTACATTAACAAGGATAAAAAAGACACTTCATAATGTTAAAATGGATGATTCAACAGGGAAACATAATAATCATAAATGAGTATGAACCCAGTATCAGAGCTTCAAAACACAAGAAGCAAAAAATGACAGTTTTAAAGGGAAAAATAGAGAGTTCCATAATCATAGTTAGAAACTGCAATATGCTTTTATCAGCAACTGACAGAAAAACTAGACAAAAAACAGCAAGGACATAGACGATTTGAACACATCAACCAACAACTGCAGAATATACATTCTTTTTAAGTGCTTATGGAATGTTTACCAGTCAGTGTAGACTATGTTTGGGGCCATAAAACAAGTCTCAATTAATGTCAAAATATTGAAGCATATAGAATATGTTCTCTGACAAAAGTAGAATTAAGTTAGAAAGTGAAAACAATAAATAAGATAATCGGGCAAAATCCCAAATATTAGGAATTAAACAACACCCTTCTAAAGAAACTTTGGGTCAATGAAAAATATTACAAGATAAATTAGAGAATATTTTGAACTGAACTATAACAAAAATAGAACCTATCAAAATTTGTGGAGTGCATTTAAAGTAAAGCTTACATGGAAATTTATGGATTTAAGTGCCTATATTCAAAACCAAGAAAGGTCTCAAATCAATAAACTTCCACTCTAAGAAGATGGAAAAAGAAGAGAAAAATAAACCCAAAGCAAACCAAAGGAAGGAAATAGTATAGATAGTGACAGAAATCAATAAAATAGAAAACAGAAAACAATCAAAATCAAATGCTAGTTCATTGAGAAGATCAATAAAACTGATAAACCTCTAACTAGACAGATCAAGAAGAAAAGAGAGGGACATAAAATGTAATATCAGAAATAAAAGATAGGAGACTTCCCTGGTGGTCCAGTGGTTAAGAATCCGCCTTCCAATGCAGGGGATGCGGGTTCCATCACTGATCAGGGAACTAAGATCCCACATGCCGTGGGGCAACTAAGCCCACGGGCCTCAACTAGAGAGCCCATGTACCACAAACTACAGAGCCCACGTGCTCTGAAGCCCACAGGCCACAACTACTGAGAAGCCCGTGCGCCACAACTACTGAGAAGCCCGTGCACCACAGCTACAGAGAAGCCTGCGGGCCGCGATAAAGATCCTGCGTGCCACAACTAAGACCCAACCCAGCCAAAAATAAAATAAGATAAATAAATATTTTTTTTAAAAAAGAAATAAAAGACAGACATATTAACAGATTCTACAGATATAAAAAAGGGTAATAGGGCTTTCCTGGTGGCGCAGTGATTGAGAATCCTCCTGCCGATGCAGGGGACACGGGTTCGTGCCCCGGTTCAGGAAGATCCCACGTGCCCGTGAGCCATGGCCGCTGGGCCTGCGCGTCCGGAGCCTGTGCTCCGCAACGGGAGAGGCCACAACAGTGAGAGGCCCGCGTACCACAAAAAAATAATAATAATAAAAATAAAAATTTTTAAAAGGGTAATAAAGGATTATTACAAACAACTTTAAGACAATATATTGACAACTGGACAAATTTGTCAAATGGTCAAAATAGACAAATTCCTTGAAAGACACAAATAACAAAACTGACTAAGAATAAATTAAAGCAACAACAACAAAAAAAAACTTGAATAGTTCTATATCAATTAGATAAATACAATTTAAAATTTAAAACCTTTGTTAAAAAGGAAAGAAAAATCCTTCAGGCCCTGATGGCTTCAAAGGTCAATTTTATCAAAAATTTAAGGGAGGGCTTCCCTGGTGGCGCAGTGGTTGAGAATCCGCCTGCCGATGCAGGAAACACGGGTTCGTGCCCTGGTCCGGGAAGATCCCACATGCCGCGGAGCAACTAAGCCCGTGAGCCATGGCCGCTAGGCCTGCGCGTCCGGAGCCTGTGCTCCGCAACGGGAGAGGCCACAACAGTGAGAGGCCCGCATACCGGAAAAAAAAAAAAAAAAAAAAAAAAAAAAAAATTTAAGGGAAAATGAATATCAGCTCTGTGCAAACTCTTTCAGAAAATGTAGAAAAAAGGAACATTTCCTAACTCATGAGGTCAGTTTTACCCTGATCCGAAAATCAGACAAAAATATTACAAGAAAATAAAACTGCAGACCAACATCTCTCATGAGCATAGCCACAAAAATCCTTAACAAAATATTAGCAAACAGGGAGTTTCTTGGTGGTCTAGTGGTTAGAATTTGGTGCTTTCACTGCCATGGCCCAGGTTCAATCCCTGACCGGGGAACTGAGATCCCACAAGCCATGCTGTGCAGCCAAAAAGAAAAAAATTAGCAAATAGAACCCAACAAAATTTTAAAAGGATATACATTATGACCAAATGTGGTTTATTTCAGGAATGCAAGGTTGTTCAATATTGTGAAAGGCTCAAAGCTTTCTACCTAAGACCAAGAACAAGGCCAGGATATCCACTCATACCACTTAATTAACACTGTCCTGGAGGTCCTAACCAGTGCTATAAGACAATGAAAAGAAATAAAAGGCATAAAGATTTGAAAGGTAGATGTAAAACAATCTTTATTAACAGATGACATGATGATGGGGTGTGTTGAAAACCTTAAGTAATCCCCAAAAAAGCTACTAAACTAATAAGTGAACATTGCAGGGGTGCAGAATATAAGATCAACATACAAAAGTCAATTGTATTTCTCTAAACTAACACCAAATAATTAGAAAATGAAATTTGAAAAACAACTACATTCACAAAAATACTTAGGAATAAATTTAATGAATAACGTGACAACTACAAGATATTACGAAGGGGAATTAAACAAGACCTAAATAAGTATACACATATATCATTCCAAGGATTGGAAGACTCTATGTTGTTAAGATACTAATCCTCCCCAAATTGATCTACAGACCAAAATTCAAATAAGCTTCTTTTGAAAAAAATGACAGGTTGATTTCAAAATTTATATAAGAAAACAGAGAACCTAAAACAGCTAAAATAATTTTGAAAAATAAGAGCAAAGTTGGAGGACTTACACTACTCAATTTCAAGCCTTACTATATAAATTTACAAAATAAAGACAGTATGTCACTGGCATAAGGATAGACATATAGCTGGATAAACAGAATTGAGTCCAGAGATAGACCCACACATACACGGTCAATCGATTTTCAACAAAGGTACCAAAGTAATTCAATGGAGACAAGACAGTTTTTATAAGAAATGGTGTTGGGACAACTGGATATTATACATGGAAATAATGAATGTCAAGCCTCACCTCATACCATACATAAAAAGTGACTCAAAAATGTTCATTGACCTAAATATTAGAGATAAAACTATTATATTTCTAGAAGTAAACACTGGAAAAAATCTTTATGTCATTGAGTTAGGCAAAGATTTCTTAAACAGGAGACCATAACACAAATGATAAAAGAAAAAATTAATAAAATGGATTTCATGGCTTAAAAGTTTCACTTCTCAAAAGTCATAGTTAAGAAAACACAAAGGTAAGCCACAGAGCAAAAGCGAAATTTTTCAGAACAAAGGCCTTCGATTCAGAATACATAAAGAACTCTTACAATTCGATAAGAAGACAACCAAGAAAAAGCTAATAAAAATGGACAAAACATTGGAACAAACATTTCCCAAAATATATACATATGGCCAATAAGCACATGAAAATATGTTTAACATTGCTAGTCCTCAGAGAAATGCTAATTAAAACCACAATGAAATACAGCTACACACACACTAGGATGACTAAGGTTAAAAAGACTGTCAATACCAAGTGTTGGTGAGGATGGGATATGGAGCAGCTACATTGCTGGTGGAAATGCAAAATATTACGGCCACTTTGAAAAACAATATGGCAATACCTTATAACACTAAATACCATATTGTCAAGCAATTCCATTCCTTGGTATTCACCCTAGAGAAACAAAAACATATGTCCCCATGAAAACATGTATGCAGATATTTTATTTATTTTTTATTTTTATTATTTCTTTTTTGTGTGGTACGCGGGCCTCTCATTGTTGTGGCCTCTCCCGTTGTGGAGCACAGGCTCCGGACGCGCAGGCTCAGCGGCTATGGCTCACGGGCCCAGCCGCTCTGCGGCATGTGGGATCTTCCCGGCCCGGGGCACAAACCCATGTCCCCTGCATCAGCAGGCGGATTTTCAACCACTGCGCCACCAGGGAAGGAAGCCCAATGCAGATACTTTAGCAGCATTATTCATAGTGGCCAAAAACTAGAAACAACCCAAATAATATATACAAACCACGGAACACCACAGAGCAATAAAAAGAAACAAAATATTAATACATGCAACAACGTGAATGAATCTCAAAAACATTATGCTAAATTAAAGTAGTCAATTAGAAAGACTAAATACTGAATGATTCCATTTATATGAAATTCTAGAAAAGGCAAACTATAGTGATGGAAAGCAGATCAATGTCTGCCTGGGGTTGGAGGTACAGGAAGGAGATCAAGCGCAAAGGAGCACAAGGAATCTTCTTAAAGTAAGAGAACTGTTTCACATACTGTTCTTTTTTGTGTGTGTGTGGTACGCGGGCCTCTCACTGTTGTGGCCTCTCCCGTTGCGGAGCACAGGCTCCGGACGCACAGGCTCAGCGGCCATGGCTCACGGGCCCAGCCGCTCCGCGGCATGTGGGATCTTCCCGGACCGGGGCACGAACCCGTATCCCCTGCATCGGCAGGCGGACTCTCAACCACTGCGCCACCAGGGAAGCCCTGGGAAGCCCTCACATACTGTTTAAGGTGGTGGTTACACGATTCTATCTGCTTTGCAAAAGTCATTAGACTGTGCTTTGAAAATGGGTGAATTTTGTTATATGTAACTATTTTCCACAATAAACAAAAAGAGGACAAAGTAACATGCATTCCAGTATACAGGTATTTGGGAATGTCTACACTAGAAGACAGAATGATGTAGTCAGATGCTTGTACTTACTTATAATGAATAAGTTTGGATTTCTGAGAAATAAGGTAATATTCAACTGAATAGTGTCAATTTTATTTATATTTGACTTTTCAAGTGAAGAGCTAAATAAATATATATACATGTGGAATCACCATGAATAGGCTAGTTCATATAAAGACTAATAAAGTTATACTGCACAGGTAACTCTTTTAAAAACTCAAAAGAGGGGGCTTCCCTAGTGGTGCAGTAGTTAAGGATCTGCCTGCCGGGCTTCCCTGGTGGAGCAGTGGTTGAGTCCGCCTGCCGATGCAGGGCACACGGGTTCGAGCCCCAGTCCGGAAAGATCCCACGTGCCGCGGAGCGGCTGGGCCCGTGAGCCGTGGCCGCTGAGCCTGCGCGTCCGGAGCCTGTGCTCCGCAACGGGAGAGGCCACAACAGTGAGAGGCCCGCGTACCGCAAAGAAAAAAAAAAAAAAAAAAGAATCTGCCTGCCAGTGCAGGGTACGCAGTTTCGAGCCCTGGTCCGGGAAGATCCCACGTGCCGCGGAGCAACTAAGCCCGTGCATCACAACCACTGAGCCTGTGCTCTAGAGCCCACGAGCCACAACTACTGAAGCTCACACACCTAGAGCCCATGCTCCGCAACAAGAGAAGCCTCTGCAATGAGAAGCCCGCACACTGCAATGAAGAGTAGCCGCTGCTCACTGCAACTAGAGAAAGCCCGCACACAACAACAACAAAGACCCAACTCAGCCAAAAAATAATTAATTAATTTTTCTAAAAAAACTCAAAAGAAATACAGAGTTTTAAAAACATTCAATAGAAAGTGGGGTGGGGGAGAGGGTGATGAAAGAGGGAAGAGATATGGGAACATATGTATATGTATAACTGATTCAGTTTGTTGTAAAGGAAAAACTAACACACTATTGTAAAACAATTATACTCCAATAAAGATGTTAAAAAAAAATAAAATAAAATAAAATAAAATAAAAAATAAAAAAAATAAAAAAATAAATAAAGATATAGTTAAATAAAATTTTACAATAATGAAAGAAAAAAAAAAAAAAAAACATTCAATAGAAAGTGATCCATACAGAAGATAAGCAAAAAAGACCCAACATACATATGATAGGGATCTCAAAGAAGAATGTCAAACGATAGACCAAAATAAATATTAAATTATATTCTGTAATTTCAGAACATTTTCCTAAAATTAAAAAAAATCTTGAATTTATACATTGAAAGGATACACCACAATCATTTCAGCATGACCAACACTGAATCATATTACAGTGAAAATTACTTTTCACTGTAAAAAGAAAATAAAACATCATTTGGGCAACTAGGCAAAAAGGCTAAGACACTAATAAGGGGAAAAAAACAAGATTGTCCCCTGACTTTTCAACCAATTTCTAATACCCAAAGAACATGGTGTAACAAATTTAAGACACTCAAGGAAGGGAAATATGAATCAAGGATTTTACATGTACCCAAACTGGCCTCCAAGTAAAAAGCTGCAAACAAACTATTATAAACTTGCAAAAACTCAAGGTACATTGATCCCGTGAGCCCTTCCAAAAGAATCACTCAGAAAAGAACACTCAGACAACCAAAAAGACTGAGAGAGACAGTGATATAAGAATCATTGGTGAGCACTAAATACAAATATTCCTATAGAACAAAGATAGCCCATGGTCATAAAAGAGAGAATGTAGCATACAAGTATAATTATCAAAAATTGGGGTCAGGGGAATAAGGAGTACACATAGATATGACTGTCCATTAAATGTTAACTGGAAATAATAGGATATTCCTTTAGATCAGATACTGGGATAGAAGGAGCAAGGGAGAAGAGGTTATAAGCTAATTTCAATATTTTGGGGGGCTTCCCTGGTGGCACAGGGGTTGAGAGTCCGCCTGTCGATGCAGGGGACGCGGGTTCGTGCTCCAGTCCGGGAAGATCCCACGTGCCGCGGAGCGGCTGGGCCCGTGAGCCATGGCCACTGAGCCTGCGCGTCCGGAGCCTGTGCTCAGCAACGGGAGAGACCACAACAGCAAGAGGCCCGCGTACCGCAAAAAAAAACAAAAAACCCATAATTATGGGCTTCCCCTGGTAGCGCAGTGGTTGAGAATCCGCCTGCCGATGCAGGGGACGCGGGTTCGTGCCCCGGTCCGGGAAGATCCCACATGCCGCGGAGCGGCTGGGCCCGTGAGCCATGGCCGCTGAGCCTGCGCGTCTGGAGCCTGAGCTCCGCAACAAGAGAAGCCACAACAGTGAGAGGCCCGCATACCACAAAAAAAAAAAAAAAAAAAAAAAAAATTTCAACTTAAGGAACCAATAAGTCCAAAAAAAAAAGTGGACTAATGGTATTATATAAAGGTATTAGTATAAAGTTAACCAACAGAACAAACAAGCAGGTAAAACCAACTGCATAATGAAAAAACGTAGATACAAAAGACAAAACAAAAAAAGTATGATAGAACTGAGGCCAAACATATTAATCATATCAATAGATGTAAATGGGCTTAACTCACCTATCGAAAGAAAAGGATTTTCAGATTGGGTAATAAATCAAAATCCAACACTATGCAGAATATAAGAGACACACCTAAAACAAATAGATTCAAAAGAGTTAAAAATAAAAGGATGGAGAAAGACATCAGGCAAACACAAAAAGAAAACAGGAGTCTTAATCTTGATATCTGACAAGGTGGAATTGAGACCAAAAAGCATTACAATATATTAAAAAGGCCACTTCATAATGGTTAAGGCTACAATTCACAATGAGGATATTACAGTTATTAATATTTATGAACCCAATAACACAGCAATAACTTTATAATTAAGCTGAAACCTACAGGAGATACAACTAGAAATAGACAAAAACACACTGCCAATAGGAGATTTGACATACCTCTCAAAATCCAAGATCAAGCAGACTAAAAATTAATAAAGATAAAAAAGACCAAAACAACATAAACTGGGTGGATCTTTTAGATCTATATCAAACTTTGAACACCAATAATAGAGATTACAATTTCTTTTCAAGTACATGTGGAATATTCATTAAAAGTGACTTAATCTTACAACACAGAGAAAAGCTCAATAATTTCCAAAGAATAGAAATAATGCAAATATCATACTCAGACTATAATGCAGTAAAACTCAAAATCAGTAACAAAATAAAAAGATGTTAACTAGACTTGTGGTGATCTTTTACAATATACACAAATATTGAATTATGTGCACATCTTAAACTAATGTTATATTTTAATTATACCTCAACTTAAAAAGAAATCAAAACGCACACACAAAATAAACAAAAATGCCCTTCCACGTGGAAATTTACAAGCACACTTTTTTTTTTTTTTTTTTTTTTGTGGTACGCAGGCCTCTCACTGCTGTGGCCTCTCCCGTTGTGGAGCACAGGCTCCGGACGCGCAGGCTCAGCGGCCATGGCTCACGGGCCCTGCCGCTCCCCGGCATGTGGGATCTTCCCAGACCGGGGCACGAACCCGTGTCCCCTGCATTGGCAGGCGGATTCTCAACCACTGCGCCACCAGGGAAGCCCCCAAGCACACTTTTAAACAACACTTGAGTCAAAGGCAAAATACGAAATTAAATTCCAGAACTTTGTGAAAATAATAATAAAAACCTGACATTATCAGAATCTGTAGCCTACAGCTAAAGGAAGTGTCAAATAAAATATATTTCATGAAATGCCTGATCAAAAATATTAAAATAAATAAACACCAACTCAAGAAGCTAGGAGAAAAACACCAAAGTTTAAAAAAACGATGTCTGGGACTTCCTGGTGGTCCAGTGGTTAAGACTCCAGGCTTCCACTGCAGGAAGCATGGGTTCAGTCCCTGGTCGGGGAAGTTCTTCATGCTGTGCAGTGCAGCCAAAAAAAAAAAAAGAAAAGATGTCTGGGGAAAAGGGAATTAATAATAAAAGTGGAAATTAATTTACAAACCAAAAAAGAAAAAAAAAAAACAGTGGAATTAATAAATAAATCTAAAACTGGTTCCTTAGAAGAGAAATTAATAAAACAGACAAACCACTAACTAGATCAGGAAAAAAGGGGATAGGGATGGGGAGAGAGAACACAAGTACACAACATTAAATATATAACATTAGAAATAACAAGGAGAAAATAAACATCAAAATAGGGGAAATTTTAAATTTTCTAAAAGACTCTTCTGCATAATTCTATGCAAACAAATTTGAAAACTTAGGAAATGAAAAAAAATTTAGAGAAATAAAACTTACCAAAATTGACCCCAGTAGAAACAGAAAGTCTAAATAGAACAAGGGTCATAGAGGAAATAAAGGAAGAAGTTTAAAAGTTCCACTACAAAAAAGCAGCAGGCCAGATGATTTCACAGGGGAACCCTAACAAACTTTTAAAGGTCAGAAAACCTCAATGTTACTTTAATTATTCCAGAGCATAGAAAAAGAAGGAAATCTTCCAAACTCATTTTATGTAGTCAGTATAACATTGTTCCCAGAACGTGACTAGAATTACTCCCCACCCCCAAAAAAAATGGACCAATCTAACTTGTGAATATCACTGCAAATATTATTAAATAAAACATAAAATCCAATCCAGCATATTAATAGAGTTAAGAGAAGAAGTCATATGGTCTCCATAAATATAGAAAATAAACTTGACAAAATTCAACACCATTCAGGTTTTTTTTAACTCAATAAAATAAGAATTGATGGACACTTCCTTAGTATATTACCTCGGCCCTCCCCCCAAAATCTTACTTAATAGAGAAATACTTGAGGCTTTGCTACTAAAATTCAAAACCACACAAGAATAGGCTCTATGCTATATTTAACATTGTGTTGGAAATATTTGCCAATGCAATTAGAAAAGAGAAGGTAATTAGTGATATAAGAATTGGATGGAAAAGAATAAAATTACTTTCTATTTGCAGATTATATAATTATAGATCTTGAAAACCCAAGGAATAGATGGAAAAGCAATTACAAAAAGAAAATAATTGGGTAAAGTAAGGTTACAAAATAGGCATACAAAAATCAATAGTCTTCGTGTATAAAAATAAAAATATAGAAGACAAACCTCAATTATGATAGGAAAAAAAGGATTTCAAAAAACACTAAGCAGGGCTTCCCTGGTGTCGCAGTGGCTGAGGGTCCGCCTGCCGATGAAGGGGACACGGGTTCGTGCCCCGGTCCGGGAGGATCCCACGTGCCGCGGAGAGGCTGGGCCCGTGAGCCGTGGCCACTGAGCCTGCGCGTCCAGAGCCTATGCACTGCAGCGGGAGAGGTCACAACATTGAGAGGCCCACGTACCGCAAAAAAATAAATAAATAAATAAACACTAAGCAGGCGCTTCCCTGGTGGCACAGTGGTTAAGAATCCGCCTTCCAATGCAGGGCACAAGGGTTTGAGCCCTGGTCTGGGAAGATCCCACATGCCGCGGAGCAACTAAGCCTGTGCACCACAACTACTGAGCCTGTGCTCTAGAGCCCACGAGCCACAACTCCTGAAACCTGGCACCTAGAGCCCGTGCTCTGCGACAAGAGAAGCCACCGCGATGAGAAGCCCGTGCATCACAACGAAGAGTAGTCCCCGCTCGCCGCAACTAAGGAAAGTCCACGCACAGCAACAAAGACCCAACACAGCCAAAAATAAATAAATAATAATAAAAATATTTAAAACAAAAAAAAAACACTAAGCATAAGCTTAACAAGAAATTCTAAAAGCACCCCCTCTAAAGGCACCTTTTCGGAAAGGCACAGAAAGACTTGAAAATAATTGGAAAGACATACAATGTTCTTAGACAGTGAGATTCAACATCCTGAAGATGTCAGTTCTCCCTAAGCTATTTTATAAATTTAATGTGATACTCAAAAATACCATCAGGCTTTTTTCTGGACCTATGCAACTTGATTGTGAGATTAGTTTGGAAGAACGAAAAAGAATAGCCAGAAAAACCTGGAAAATAAGAAAAATGTTGAATGGGGGAGATGGGGATTCCAGTACAATTCTCTACCAAAAAAAAAAAATAATTTAGCCTACAGTTTAAAAAAAAAGGAGACAGTGCAATAATGGTCATAAGGAGCAAGTACTGGCTGTCTGTGAGTAAGTCATGCCAAGTTCACTTCAATTTCTTATTTCTTTGGGGGAATCTGGACAGAGTAACAAAGGAAAGCTAAAGACAGAGTATATACATCTCAGCAGAGTAGACTCAACTGTAAGCTCCTCTAGAGCCTGGTACAGAGCCTGACACACTGCAGACACCCAAGAGATATTTGTTGAATAAGAGAACAGACAAGTTGATAAAATATGGATTGGGTAGTACCACAGTAAGATGCATTTGCAGTTGGTGAAACTGTCTTATCTAAAATGTATTGATCAATGGCTCAAAAGCAACTTGAAACAAGTTATTTAATGGCACACCACATTCTTTTTTTACTTCTTTTCTCCTGATCAACATTTTTATTTTGAATATTTTATATAGGGATGCATATCATTTTGGTAGTTGATGCAAAACTAATGGAGAAATGTCTATTATGTTGAATGATAAAATCAGGCATAACAATGAGACGACACTAAAAAGATGAAATTAGTAGTTTGTAGTGGGTTGAATCGTGTTCCCCAAAAAGTTATGTTCAAGTCCTAAACCCTGATACCCATAAATGTAACCTTATTTGGAAATAGGGCCTTTGTAGATGTAATCGGATTAAAATGAGGTCATACCAGATTAGGCGAGGCAGTAAATCCAATGACTGGGGTATTTATAAGAGAAAAGAGAGGGAGATTGGATACAGAAACACAGAGGAGACACAGGCCACGTGAAGACAGTCAGAGATTGGAGTGATACAGCACAAGCCAAGGAACACCAAGGGATACCAGCAACTGCCAGAAGGTAAGAGAGAGGCAAGGAAGGCCTGCAGAGGAAGCAAGGCCTTGCCAACACCTTTATTTTGGACTTTTAGCCTCCAGAATTGTGAGAGAATAAATTTCTCTTGTTTTAATCCACCCAGTTTGTGGTAATTTGTTACAGCAGCCCTAGGAAACTAACACAGGGTTACACAAAGCTCTATTTTTCGTCCCACTGCACAGCTGGAGAATGAAGGAAAACAGGCTTAACAGGTATTCCTATAGAAAAGATCTGGCAGTTTCAGCAGACCAGAGGCTTGACATTATAATACAAAGAGCTAAAGGAATCTTTACATGTTGAAATATAGATTCCTGTACTCTGCACTAGTGAAGGTATGTATAAGGTATTGAGTCTTTTTCAAGTGCCACATTTAAAGGATGACATAAGAAGGACCTGGAATGCATATTAAAATGTAATGTAGGGCTTCCCTGGTGGCGCAGCAGTTAGGAATACGCCTGCCAATTCAGGGGACACAGGTTCAAGCCCTGGTCCAGGAAGATCCCCCAGGCCGCGGAACAACTAAGCCCGTGCGCTACAACTACTGAGCCTGTGCTCTAGAGCCTGTGGGCCACAACTACTGAGCCCATATGCCACAACTACTGAAGCCCGTGCACCTAGAGCCTGTGCTCCACAACGAGAGAGGCCACCACAATGAGAAGCCTGCGCTGCAACGAGGAGTGGCCCTCGATCGCCGCAACCAGAGAAAAGCCCACGTGCAGCAACGAAGACCCAATGCAGCCAAAAATAAAATAAATAAAAATTTTTAAAAAATTTTAAATGTAATGTAAAAGTAAAGTGCCTCGAAATTAAGTCATGCTATCATCCAACATTAGTGAGCAGTTACTCTACGTATATGGTATATAGTCTAACATCTAGGAAGAGCTCACCGAACTCCCAAAGAGGTGGAGCTCTAACATGGGTCAAAGGTGATAGGAAGTTATTTAAAGATAGGAAGTGTTTTAAAGAAGAGAATGATGAAAATGACACGATAGCCTCTGTATTTTAGATGGATCACTAAGGGGACTACATGAGGATAGATTTGATGGGGACAAAAGCAGACACAGGGAGATAAATTAAAAGGCTGTTATAATAAAGAAATGATAAATTCCAAAATTAGGATGGTGATAGTAAGAATAAAGAGGACATGAGGTACCTGAGGAATATTTAAGACGTAAAACCAGAGTTTTACCTAATACAATAACACCTGACTCTCAAAAGTATTATGAGAATGAATTAAGCTAATATATGTCCAACTGCTTAATACATAATAGGCACAAACAATAGATATCTAAACCCTCCTTTCTAGAGATCTTAAGATTCAAATACATATAACTCTGACATGTTAAATTGGTTATATGATTAGGAGTTATCTATTTTCACTTCCGAGGCAAGCTCATTTCTTCTTAAAATAGCATTTTATATATTAAACACACATGTACATATATATACATAAGTACCTATGTACACACACACATATCCTTTAAGTTTTCTCCTAGTGTCAGACCAAGCTTCTAAGACCAATGAAGATGAAATACACTCTGAAATGCTGAATATCCCTCCAATTTTAATCCCACATCAACTAGTAAATGAGACTCACACGATAAACTATATACTGTTTAGAAGCATTGTCCTTTCAAGAAATGTCCAGAAGGAGAGAAAAACAAGACAGAAATACAACATATGGGTTGAAAAAAGCTAAAAATTCTAAATGAAATGACCGAGTTTCCACACTACAGGAAGCGAGCTTGTTGATAAGTATACATTTCTGCTTAATGTAGTTTTTTTATGCAATAAACATTTCATTTCTAAGCCAATGTATGTGTTCGTTTATGCAGAGCTACCCATATCTTTTCAGACTATGAGAAACAAATGCATGTGAATTTCCAACATAATAATACTGCAAAATGAAAATCCCAATTTAAAGCCTATTTATTGGTTGACTAATCAATACAGAAAATTTGCACAGGTATACTACCAAAGGATCCAAGTCAATTTACAGCATGAAGAGTCCCTGACTTCAGATGTATTGTCACTTTATCATAAAAGAAAAAAGAAGAAGCTGGCTGCGTGCTAAGATTGTCTACCAATTAGGAATCGCGATTATTATGCTGAATATACTAAGAGAAAATTTTAACTAAGAGAAAGAACCAAAAATATAATGAACATTCAGGAAAAGTGTAAGTTGTTATATAAATACTATAAAATTTGATTTAGCAAATATGTTTTAAGTACTTTTGACAACTGTATTTTTATTTACCTGTAAATCCATTTGAAAAGCATGTGAACATTGTATATAGTACAGAACTTCACATTAATGAAAATATGAAATCTTCAGGTGAATGACATCCAGAACGTAATTATGTAATCCTTCCTTATGAAAGACATTTACTTCACCTTCATTCATGTTTACTTATTCAAGAAACAGTTTTTGTGCAAACACTGCCCTAGACAATGATTTGCATGCTGAAGACACAGAGATGAGCATAATACCATCTACACACAAATTAGGGCAACTAACAAGAAGACTAATTACTGCAATACAGTGTGAGCACACAAGTGGGGCACACAGGGGAAGAGTGCCAATCGCGCAGGGCTCCCAAGCTAAATGATGAACCATAAGGAAGCATCAGGAAGGCAAAGCAAAGGGCCGAAAGAGAAAGAAAGCGTATCGGGCAAAAAGAACATAGTGCACTGGAAGAACTGGAAAACAATAGTCCAATGTAACTAGATCAAGGAGTTCGTGCAGGGATTTAGTTGGATGAGCAAGAATCATTAGGGCTTAGATAGTAATGGTAGAGAGTAGGAGAAGTTTAGGAAGACTCCCAATTTTGTGACTTAGGTGAATGGGTGGATAGATCATGGAGCCATTCACCAAAATGAGTATTATAAAAAAAAAGTACAGGGCTTCCCTGGTGGCGCAGTGGTTGAGAATCCGCCTGCAAATGCAGGAGACACGGGTTCGTGCCCTGGTCCGGGAAGATCCCACATGCCGCGGAGCAACTAAGCCCGTGAGCCATGGCCGCTGCGCCTGCGCGTCCGGAGCCTGTGCTCCGCAACGGGAGAGGCCACAACAGTGAGAGGCCCGCATACCGCAAAAAAAAAAAAAAAAGTACAAGTTTGGGACAGAATACAATGAGTTTGGGTTTGAGTTGCCTATAGGACGCTTCGATAGGTATAGAGGCCATAGTTCAAGAAACACGTTTAGACTAGAAAATTGAATTTGGGTGTCATCCACATAGAGGTGATAGTTAATACCACAAGAGTGAATAAGAGAACGAGTCTGTGGGATTTTTTTTTTAAAGAGAGAGAACTAATGACAGAATCCTGTTTTTAAAGATAGGGAGAAGAAAGGTAGCCCTAAGGAAAAGTCGGAGTAGGAATGGCCAGCAAAGAAAGAAGAAAAGGAGAGTTTAAATAAGGAATAGAAAAGCTAGTGTCAAATCATGCAGAGAAATCAGAGCTAAAAACCTGGTGTTCTTTTTGCTACCACAAATATGCTTAATAGGTACACTGTAATTTTTGCACATGTGAATAAAACTAGAGTTCCGTCTATAAGAAGTCAGCAGTGTTGTTGTGCAAAGATTTCTAAATGACTACAGATTACAATGTTATTCAAAGGAAAAGTGCTTTTATATTTTAGTCACATTACCAAATAATGTACATAAAAATAATTAAAACTACCTATTGATTTCTCTAAGTATGACCCTTAAATATGTAGGGGATAGGGGCAAGTTCAATTTCAAATCATACTGCTAATTAGCTATACTCTTAAAACTGTTTGTTTTGATGTAATCAAAAGATTTTTATTTATTGAGATAAAGATGTTGATTTGGGTAAATACATTAAAAATGGCACACATTTACATTTTATAATTAGCTATACTGAGTTTATACCCCAAATATCAGCAGGTTAATTTCCAAATTTGACAAACATTTTGATGGATATTTATATGAGTGATTTATGTTAACCAGATGCTACACTGTCATCATAATACAAAAGGTGACGGATAGGCAGTTCATGCCCTAGAAATGTTCTGTTTAGGTGATCAGCTAGATATATCAAGTCAAGGAATTGCCATGCAGGGACCCACTCCCACCCAAATGGGTTAGGTTGATTGTTGTAGAAGAGACTTGGAGACAAGCAAAGGAGAAGAAAAAATAGCCCAAGGGCCCATGTCCCATTTAAACAATGGCTACTTTTTTTCTGCTCCACTCTGGGCTGGTGGGGGAGGGGGGAGGGGGGACTAGATCCAAACTTTATAATTATCCTTATTTTAGCAGTAAGCAAAAGGTTTTATACTTGATGATAGTGATAATAATAATAAGAGCTAACTTATTTATTAACTCCTCATTATATGCCAGGATTCTGTGCTATGCACTTTTCATGGATCACGTCATTTAATCTTCACAACTATGACTATCCCCATTTTACAAACAATGCAGTTGAGGTTTAGAGAGGTCGAGTTAACTTGTCCAAGGGCACAGAGAATGCAAGAAGCAGAGCCAGGATTTAAACCCAAGCAGCACTCTGATTCTAGAACCCTGACTCTTAACTTCTGCCGTTATCAAAAGCAAGCTTCTTTTGAAAGAGCACACCCAAAGTACTCCAGATTGGTCAATTTTAACTCTTAAAAGACAGGGAAAACTGGGGGGTGGAGGGTAGATTCCTCTTTCTCCTCTTTAGAATCCCAAATGAAAGAACTATAAATTCTTGTTTTTATCATTCTATATCAGCTACATAAACATTTTCACTACAGTGAACTTTGACTTTAAGAAAAAGAAGCATTTCAAGGAAAAAACCTTAACTCTTGTGCAAAGGCCTGAGAAATTGCTAGGAAGCTTTCACCTCCTGTTATGATGTTCTGCACAAAGCACAGGAAACTGATTGAATGTATAAAACAAGCTCCAAAGTATATCTTAACTATACCTACACTCTCTTTCATCATTATCACTTATTTTATTAAAGAAAATGCTACTACATAAAAATAAGATCATCTTTCACATAACTGGGATACGTTACATTTCAAAGGTTAAGTCACGTAATTTGTTTGGTTGAAATGCAATACTTCCTCTTGCTGGCGCAACCAAACTATGTCCACTTCCTGTACCAAAGAAACCTGTACCTACATCAAGAGGCCTCAGGAAGAGAGTAGCAGAAATATTATTTTGACACTGCATTAAGCCTCCATCTCCCCCTTGGTCCTTAGGCAAACGGTACTATGCACACTCCTCCTGAATGCAGAAAAGAAATGAACTCTCTCGTTCTCTCATGTTCTGGTGGTCTTCACATCCAGTAGAAGAGAAAAATCTCACGGTCCTCCCTTCTCTTTCTCCTTCCTCCTTAGCCATACTCCTACAGAGTCCAAGAATCACAGATCTGCAACTTCACTTTATTAAAAAGTATTCACCCTTTATAAACAGTAACCATGCAGCCTTTCATGTATTTGCTCTATTTTCGGGTATATAATGTGCACTGGAGTGTCAACTCATCCATGTTAGTGCACGTCAAAGAGAGAGAGAAACGAGATGCTCAACTTCCCTCCACCCTAGATAAAGATACCGAAATCACCCAAAGCATCCTTATCCTTTTCACAGCCTACTCCTGTGTTACCTCCTTTGCCCTCCAAAATGCTAACGGCTAAACAAAGATAGCTGCTACTCCTACTCCTTACTTTACAGATGGAAACTCGGAGGCACAAAACTATTAAGTTAATTGCCCAGTTAATTGTCTCACAGTTAATCAGAAGGACATGAAAAACTCAAATCCATATGTCCTAGCTTCAAATATGGTATCCTTTCCATCTACAGATTAAAAAAAAAAACACACACCAAAACCTGTTTTACAAAAAATTCTAAACTACACACTATGTGCACTCTACAACCAAGTCCACAGGTAGATTTTATCCATATTGGCACTAACTGCCCAGGAAAGAGACAAGACAAAGCATCCAGTGCATCTCAAAATATAACAAGGAAGAGGACAGTAATACTCACTGGCTTTAACCTGATATTTCTTACATAATATGTAACTATAAAAGCAAATGACAGGTAGTGGTTTTTTTAACAACTGTACTAAAATAAAACCTTTAAGGGTGTGTTATCCTCAAGCTCTGCACCGATTCCAACTATGTTACCATTACTCAAAACGTAATGCATAATTTTTTTCAAAAGCCTCTGTAGAAGCCAAATTTATCTCTGAGGTTTAGATTTAACTAAAACAGGCCCAAAAAATCACAAAAGAACTTCCTAATGATTTAGAAGAGATGGACTAATAAGTGGGAAATGATTGTCAATATCATAACTATCATTTATTGAGTACTTGCTATATGCTGGACTCACTACTCAACATTTTATGTGTATTCTCTCATCTATAATCACAACCACCCCACTGGCATTATTACCCCAGGTCTACAGATGAGGAAATAAAGTTCATAGAAGTCAATTATTTTGCCCAAGGTCAAACAGTAAACGGCAGAACTAGGATTCAAACTCAGGTGCTCCAGATTCCAAATAAAAAGAAAAAATTTATGTAGAGGTACAAGCACTGGACGGTAGGTGCTCATAAAGGATCTCTAATGAAGCATCAATCTGGGAATTCTACGAGTCTTCAGTTCATTTAATCTACCTGGTGAATAAGTGACATACTGCATTTTAACAAATACAAGCTACTGCCCCAAAATAATAAGAGTACTGTTTTTTGGTGTCTCACAAAATGGCTTTAATAGCCATTCCAAAGAAGAATTAAAAAGACTTTCAAGCAGTGACAACATAACTGTGTGCTGCTCTGAAAGAAACTAGAGTCAATTCGATGAATAGGTTTTGGTATATTTGTCAAAAATTCAAACTCATTGCTTAATAAAAGCGCCTTTTATTTACAGAACTTTAAGTTCCTGAATCCTTCAAGTGCACTCAGGAAAAGGTTTCATGTTAATCAACCTACCAAGTACATACCAAAGGCCGACGAATGCGCACTGCACTAAGAAAGGCTGCAGAGAGACTATTTGAAACTTCCTGTGTCCACAAGGAGTTAGCAGCTTGTTTCCAGCCAAACACACAGCCAGTCATTCCTGGGACAACTAAAATCCTCCTGCTATTTTTTATAGTTTATGTGAGCTGCCCTACAAAGGAAACCTCTCTGGAAAAATGATCTAATCATTTTTCCAGAGCCCCTTTCACTTTCTTGCAAGCACTGGCTCTGGCTTTAACCTCGGGCTGTGGTTAGTTTTAGCATTAGTGCTGGTGTTACTGAGCTGATTTTCCTCACACTGAATCCAGAATTCAGACTCCGGAATCCTCCCTCCCCCTTCTCTGCCTTCCAGCCTCTCCAACCCAAAGTGGAAACTGCAGACTAGAACTCCCCTATGGCTCCAGCACCGAGAACTGGGCATGCTCAGAAGGCCAGGCAGACTCGGGTGGCACTGACAGTTCCCCGCCTGTGATGTGCTGCTGCCCCCCTTCCCCCACTCCAACAAGAGATACCGAAATATTTATCTGAAAGATACGAGGCCTCTTCTTCCCAAAAATGACCCCATTTTAATTTCGTTTCGTAGGGTCTTTCGGTCTTGCCAAACCCCGCCACCAGCCGAGGAAGCCCGCATAATTTTTCAGCACCGGGGACAACGCCGCGTTCCCATTAACGTCCGCCCTCCCCCCCACCTTCTCCCACCCCCATGCCCCACCCCACCCCCAACTTCAGCCCCCACGCCCGCACGAGCGCGAGGCCAAGGCCTCCCAGCAGCCGCAAACGCCGCATCCGCGACAGCTCCCAGCCGGAGGCCGGGCCGGGACGCCGGGCCGGCTGCTACTTACACTGCTCCGCTTTGGTGGACATGGTGCTGTCCAGATGCAAAGGCTTTGCCCCAAAATCTGTGTCGTGTGGGCTCCCTCGCTCCGCCAGCGATGTTGCGAGGAAAAGAGCGCATACCCCCCACCCCCACCCCTCGCTTTCCCCCTCCCTTAGGCCCGTGTCGCTACCATTCGGACAAAACGCACATCAAATTGCAGAATTCGGTCCCGGAAGGTTAGGAAATCGCCCCCGGAGAAATGGGTGGGATTTAATAGGCGGCCAAAGGCTTCCTGTCCGTCCCCTCCTGGAGCTGCCCGCGTTGATGTGGGCGGGGAGACCGAAAGGAGGGAACAAGCTGCGGCTCCTGGTGAAATGGGAGAATGGGCTCGACCGGGGGAGGAGGATTTCCATTCATAAGGCGCACGGAGGGGACGGGTGTTTCCCAGAGAAAAGCCTCTTAAAGTGCCGGAGTCCCCGACCATTTGGATCTCCCATTGGCGTTCTCCGGGCCTGTAAATCCTGCTCCGGGAGCAGCCCCGGTGTCTCAACGGGGTGACCGGAGAGGGACACAGGTGCGTCCCACGCCTGGTCTCAGCCTCCGTGCGGAAGGAGGGGGAGGCGGATCCGGGGCGGGCTGGAGAGAGTCGGAGCTGGAGGGCAGCGAGGATGCTCCTGAGGACCGCGAGGAAGGAAATGCAGAAGGAACCCTCAGCATGGCTTCCCGGCGTGCTGCGGTCCGTGCCCTCTGTCTCCCCTCTCTGATGGGCTCTCCTGCTGATGATCAGGATGGGAGGTCCCAATGCCAGGGGGCTGTGAGAAGACTTTATTAGTCGAGTCTAGGGAAGGAGGAGATTTCCACGGATGGTGGAGCTGGAAGAGCCACAGAAAAGGAAAATGCAAGATTGGAAACAGGAGGAACCTAGGTGGGCTCCCATGCAATCAGCCTGGAGGGAGACAGGCATGTTAGGAAGCCCCTCTGCTGGGAAACCAAATGAAGCCAGTAGAAAAGGAAGGTGATGGAAACACATCTCAACCATATTAATAGGAAAACGCTTAAAGAATCAAGTAGTGGAAAGACATTCTGAGCCTGGACTTGGAGTCAGCAAGAATCAGATTCAAGACTCAGTTCTACCACTTATTCATTCTAGGACAATCCTAATCTCCCTAAGCCTCAATTTCTGTCAAATGGGACCAATAAAACCTGCCCTGTCACCTAAAGAGTTAGTGGGTGGATCAAATGATGTAATGGATGTGAAAGTCCTTTTAAAATTCAAGTACTATGCAAGTGTCAACCATTATGACCATTCTTAATTCAAATAATTTATATAGCCGGTGAAAGTTGAGGAGCAATGATCAAAGCAGGTTAATTTAGCAAAAGGTTTTGGGAACAGAACTGAAAGAGGTGACCAATTATTTTTAATACTGATAACTGTGGTGACTAAATCAATGTTTTTCCACCTCAACAACAACAACAAAAATCCTTAGTTTAGGTAAAAGAATGTTAAATTATATATGATATGGACAAAATATTCAAAAGAAATCTTTGACAATTAAGAAAAAAAATAAAGATCATGGCACCAGCAGATGCGGTGTCTGGTGAGGACCTGCTTCCTGGTTCGTAACTGGTGTCTTTTTGACATGACCTCACATGGCAGAAGGGGCGAGTGAGCTGTGTGTGGCCTCTTTTATGAAGGCACTAGTCCCAATCCACCTCCTGAAGGCCCACGTCCTGATACCATCACCTCGGGGACTAGGATTTCAACATATGATTTTGGGGGGGACAGAAACATTCAGCCCATGGCCATGTCTGTCTGCAATCTCTACCCTCAGGCTAGGGTCCTGGCTGGGTAATATTCCATGGGTTCTACTTTCTCTGCCTGGGCTGAGAACACTCCCTCTATTCCTTGAAAACCTCTAACTTTGTAGCATTCAAATTTCCTTTTCAACGAAAAATTCTTCCCTCGACAACCTTTAGTCATTCAGTAAACGCTTTGGGGGCTTTGAATACAATCGTCATGGCGACAGCTCCCCAGTTTACCTCCAGCCCAGACTTTTCCCTGCATTCCAGACTTGGCCCCCTACTGTCTACTCAACATTTGCTATTGTGTGTCTAACGGGCACTTCAAACCACGCGTGGCCCGAACGCACTCCTGGTCTGACCCAAGCCAACTTAATGTCTCACATGGCTCATTGTATAGAATCCTCACCAGTCCCCCCTCCATGATTTTCAATACAGTTTCCTGAGTAGTCCTATTAAAATCTAAGACAGAACATCCTTCTTCTCGGCACAGAACCCTGCAGGTGCTTTCCATCCCATTCAGAGTAAAAGCCAAAGTCCTTATAATGGAGAACAAACCCTGAATGGTCTTTCCTTCCCAACTCCCTGTCATCCTCTCTGACCCCATCTTATCCCACTCCCTTGGCCCCAGTGACCCTGAACCTGCTCCTTGGAAACTGCAGGATCACTCTTATCTCAAGATCTTGGTCCTCCCTATTGCCTCCGCCTAAATGCTACTCCCCCTGTAAGCTGGCCTCATGTAAAAACTGTGCCCAGCGATCATCCCTTGGGGGAATTTTAATTTGAAGCTAAGATCATTGGGTTCTGGGGAGCAATTAAAATGATGATTCTAAAACTGTTTTATTTAGCCTTGAATAAAATTAATTTCCAATCAAGCAGGACATTTTTAATAGCAACTTAAGAAAAAGGGAAATTTTGAACTGTGAATGCAAGTACTTCAAAATACAAAGCAGTGAGACAGCTGTTATATTTAGTTATCTAAATAAAGGTGAAAACTTTTGGATGCCTGTAAAAAAAAAAAAAAAGAACAACTATCAAGGAAAGTTGTTTCTGAGTAACCCTAAATAGTCTATGGACAACAAAGACACAGTGGCCAAGTTTCATGATATTGGTGAAAATGTTCATAAAATGTTAGGGACGTGGCTCTTTAGGATGTACACACAACTGGACTGTGTCACCTCAGTGATTGCTAGGTTGGTCTGGCTAATCAAGCCGATCATCCTATACTATCGTTCATTCCTAAAAACACATCCCAAAGAGAAGTTCCAAGCTTCAAAGACAAATAATGATGTAAAGAATGATGCTGAAGAGTTAATTTCAAGTAAAAAATTGGAATCATTCTGAAAGAAAATGTGAATATAATATAAATTTCTGAGAAGATGACAAATGTTCTGTGTGAACAAAAGAAAGCACAATGATTTATTCAGAAATTTCTGGGAGGCTTGAGGCTTTGATAAAGAAAATAATAATTGAATTTTTTTTTAAGTGGTATCTTGAATAACCCAGAAACAAAGTAACAAAGTACATTACTCCCTCTTGGCCTGTTTTACTAACCCTGCTGTTTGTCATCAATTAAACCTTCTACGGCCTCATTGAGAGAGTATAATATTAAGGAATGGACTCAGGAGTTAGACAGCCTGGGTTTCAATTCCAGCTCTGCCTGGGTGGGACCTTGAACACCTTACTTCCCTATGTCTCAATTTCCTCACCTGCAAAATGCACATAACATAGCTATATCAAAGGTTGTTGTCAGGATTAAATGAATGCACATAAAGAATCTAGAACAGGCCTTCCCTGGTGGCGCAGTGGTTGAGAGTCCGCCTGCCGATGCAAGGGTCACGGGTTCGTGCCCCGGTCCGGGAGGATCCCACATGCCGTGGAGCGGCTGGGTCTGTGAGCCATGGCCGCTGAGCCTGCGCGTCCGGAGCCTGTGCTCCGCAACGGGAGAGGCCACAACAGTGAGAGGCCCGCGTACCACAAAAAAAAAAAAAAAAAAAAAAATCTATAACAGACAAAACTATAATTCAAAAAGATACATGCACCCCAGCACTATTTACAATAGTCAAGAAATGGAAACAACCTAACTGTCCATGGACAGAGGAACAGATAAAGAATATGTGGTAGAGGGCTTCCCTGGTGGCTCAGTGGTTGACAGTCCGCCTGCCATTGCAGGGGACATGGGTTCGTGCCCCGGTCTGGGAGGATCCCATATGCCGCGGAGCGGCTAGGCTCGTAAGCCATGGCCGCTGAGCCTGCGCGTCCGGAGCCTGTGCTCCACAACGGGAGAGGCCACAACAGTGAGAGGCCCACGTACCACAAAAAAAAAAAAAAAAAATGTGGTATATATATGTGCAATGGACTATTACCCAGCCATTAAAAAGAACGAAATAATGCCATTTTGTGGCAACATGGATGGACCTAGAGATTATCATACTAAGTGAAGTAAGTCAGAAAGAGAAAGACAAATACCATAAGATATCACTTGTATATAGAACCTAAAATACGACACAAATGAACATATCTGCAAAACAAAAACAGACTCACAGATATAGAGAGCAGACTTGTGGTTGCTAAGTGCGGGGGCAGGGGGGAGAGGGAAGGATTGGGGGTTTGGGATTAGCAGATGCAGATTATTATGCATAGGATGGATAAACAACAAGGTCCTACTGTACAACATAGAGAACTATATTCAGCATCCTGTGATAAACTATAATGGAAAAGAATATGAAAAAGAATATATATATGTATAACTGAGTCACTGTACTATACAGCAGAAATTAAACACAACATTATAAATCAACTATACTTCAATAAATGTTTTTTAAAAAGAACCTAGAACAATCCCTGGCACGTGTTAAATGACATACGAGAATCTAGAATAATCCCTGGAACATATGAGTGTTTGCTTTTGTTAGCATTACTGTCCAAGACACTCAAATGCACTCATTCCATTAAGGTTTATGCTGACTATTTCAAACCATTCAAAGCCTGAAATCATCCATATTATTGATACCCTAATTATCAACCTAGGCTCTTACAACTTCAACCTCCTAACATGTCCATTGGGCTAATTCACTAACCTGAACCATGTCCATTATCCAGTTTCTCCATTCCAACAGATGGCCTGACTTACTACTTAAAAGAAACAAATAGAAACTCCCTCACCATTCCTTCTCCTTGTCTCCATCGATCTTCATCAACCTTTCTTCCTTTTCTTCTATTTCATAAGTAGTGCCTCTCTACATTGCCAAGTGAAGTGCTCTTTTCTTCTTAATCTGTGCCTCTAATTATAAATGCATCCATTAATTGCCCTTTCTTTCCAGCATTTTAAGTCTCTGTCTTTCCAATAGATTGTTCCATTCTGCTCACAAACAAGAATAAATTTTCCACTCTGGAAAAGCTCCACTTGGCATCATTGAATAAGTGATCTCCATTGCTCCACCCACTGTCTCCATTTCTTCAGCATCTCACCTATTATCATCTCCTTGCTGAAACAGTTTCTTGCAATAGTCACTAATAATTTCCTAATAGTCAATTACAATTATCTCTTGGTGACTAATTCCACATTTTAAATATCTCCCTATCCATTTTTGAAACTCCCTCTTCCCTTAAGTTCAATGCTATAATGTTCTGAAAAATCTTCTCCAAACTTTTTGGTGTTTGTATTGTTTAAGGAAGTATTTCCAACATAGAAATATAAAAAATAATGATGTCATAAACTCTAATTTTGCCTCTACCCAGTGCCATCAGATCTTAATACTTTGTCATATTTACACTAGATACTTTACTTTTAAGAAATAAAACATTTTAGATTCATTAGAAGCCCCCAGAAAACTTACCTAATTGGTGGTTAATCAAACTTTCATATTTTTATACTATGTATTTATTCATTCAGCAAATACTTATTGAGTACCTATGATATGCCAAATAGTGTTCTAGGCACTGGGGATACTGTTGTGAACAAAGAAGACACAAATCTCTGCTTTCATGTCTTCTAGTGGGGAAGACAATCCGAAAAAATTTAAATCAACATAAAACATGTAGTGCATTAAGTACTGGTAATTACATAAAAGAAAAAATACTAAGCCAGGGAAAAGAGACAGGTAATGTTGAAAGAGGTTATAATTTTGGATAGTGTACATTTTAGATAAGGTAGCTACATATACTATATATATCTATATCTAAAACAATATGTATTATTTCACATATTTTTAACTTTATATAATTAATACTATACATATATTTCTGAATCTTACATCTTTTAACTCAACACTGCATTTTGACTTAATCATATTGATATATATATATATATCACTAGTTTATTCATCTTTACTACTGTATAGTATTTCATTTTATAAATATCTCACTGTCTATTCACCTACTGTCTTGTTGATGAACATTTAGGTTATTTGAAATTTGTACCTATTACAAAAAAAATTGCAATGATCGTTCTTATACATATGTACTTCTGCAAAAAATTCTCTAAGATATTCTCAACTTCAGCTTTTACTAGATACTGCCAAATTCCTTAACTAAATGATTGTTATCAATGTATATTCTCTCCAGTTTCCACTTC
The DNA here is from genome assembly GCF_026419965.1 of Kogia breviceps. NCBI lineage: Eukaryota > Metazoa > Chordata > Mammalia > Artiodactyla > Physeteridae > Kogia > Kogia breviceps. The sequence goes on from NC_081312.1 coordinate 11,209,499, forward strand.
CAATGTGCCCAAATAAACTATTGCTGGCCCTACTCTCCCAAAAATAATAATTACAAACTCAACACTTGGAAGAAAGGAATGGCACAGGAATATGAGTTTCCACTCTTTATGGCTTTTAGCCTGAGGGATGGCTTTAGCTGGTGCTGTACAGGGTGGCTAAAACTCCAATAGCATACTCACAGTTTTTTAGTCTGAATTACCAAAGCACATAGTTTAGAACAACCATATCTACTGGAAAAGGAAAGGGTAGCTCCTAGAAAAAGAGAACCTGAAAGGAGGAAATGTAAATTATGTGTTTCTGCCCAAATCTCTAGCTGATCCCTGAACAATATACATGCAGGGGATGTGCAAACAACAATCTAGCTAGCGATAAAAGAAATAAATTCATATTTAAGCTACCACCTAAGAGTTAGTTTGTAGTTTGAATTGAATTGAATTAGTTATCTGCTAAAACAAAAAAATCAACACCTTTCAGAGGAAAATAACAAAGTTCAATATTTACAGCATAACATTCACAATGTCCAAAATACAATTCAAACTTCCCTGACACATAAAGAAATGTGACCTATTCTTAAGAAAAAAGACAATCAACAGAAAAAAACTCAAGATGACCCAGATGTTAGAATTAGCAAACAAGGAATTTAAAGCATAATTCTGCTCACTGAGGTAAAAAAAAATAAGCTTATAATGAGTGAAAAGATAGGCATGTCAACAGAGAAATAGAAAGTATATATTTTTAAAAGCCAACAGGAAATTTTAGAACATAAAAATATAGCATTTTAAATAAAACATTCACTAGATGGATTTAATAGATGAAATAGTAAAGTGAATATAAATCCATGGAAATTATCCAATATGAAGAATGATGGGGGCAGGGGGAATTGGAACAAAATAAACAAAGCCTTAGTCCTGAGGGTCAAATAGCAAAAGGTCTAACATATATGTGATGTTAGTCACAGAAGGAAAGGTTAGAAAGAACAGGCAGAAAAAATATTTTAAGAAATAATGGTTGGGCTTCCCTGGTTGCGCAGTGGTTGAGAATCCGCCTGCCGATGCAGGAGACACGGGTTCGTGCCCTGGTCCGGGAAGATCCCACATGCCGCGGAGCGGCTGGGCCCATGAGCCATGGCCGCTGAGCCTGCGCGTCCGCAGCCTGTGCTCCGCAATGGGAGAGGCCACAACAGTGAGAGGCCCGCATACCGCAAAAAAAAAAAATAATAATAATAATGGTTAAAAATTTTCCAAATTTGCTACAATAAAATTTACAGATTTAAGAAGCCATACAAACCTCTAAACAGCAGAAATACAAAGAAAATCATGTCCAAATACATCAAATTCCAACTGCCAAAAAACAAAGATAAAAAAGAAATCTTAGAAGAAACTACAGAAAAATGACAAATTACATACAAGGGAATATCAATTCTTAGCCACTGACTAATAATGGAGATCAGAAGATAATGAATAAATGAACACTGTCAGTATATCTATAGCCAGCAAAAATATCCATCAGAATGAAAACAAAATAAAAAATGTTCAGGGATGGGCTTCCCTGGTGGCACAGTGGTTGAGGGTCTGCTTGCTGATGCAGGGGATACAGGTTCCTGCCCCGGTCTGGGAAGCTCCCACATGCCGTGGAGCAGCTGGGCCCGGGAGCCATGGCCACTGAGCCTGCATGTCCGGAGCCTGTGCTCCACAACGGGAGAGGCCACAGCAGTGAGAGGCCCATGTACCGCAAAAAAAAAAAAAAAAAAAAAAATGTTCAGGGCTTCCCTGGTGATGCAGTGGTTAAGAATCTGCCTGCCAATGCAGGGGTCATGGGTTTGAGCCCTGGTCCGGGAAGATCCCACTTGCCGCAGAGCAACTAAGCTCATGCGCCACAACTACTGAGCCTGCACTCTAGAGCCTGCGAGCCGTAACTACTAAGCCCGCGAGCCTAGAGCCCATGCTCTGCAACAAGAGAAGCCACTGCAATTAGAAGCCTGCACACTGCAACGAAGAGTAGCCCCCACTCACCACAACTAGAGAAAGCCCGCACACAGCAACGAAGACCCAACACAGCCAAAAATAAATAAATAAAATAAATTAATTAAAAAATTTTTTTTTCAAAAAACAAAGAGAATTTGTCACCAGCAGGCTTTCACTATGAGAAATGCTAAACAAAATCTTCAGGCTGAATGAAAATGACACCAAATGAAAACTCATATGTTCACCCAAGCTCTAGTTTGCTTTTTTACTCTTTTTTTTTTTTTTTTTTGCGGTACTTGGGCCTCTCACTGTTGTGGCCTCTCCCATTGCGGAGCACAGGCTCCGGACACGCAGGCTCAGCGGCCATGGCTCATGGGCCCAGCTGCTCCACGGCATGTGGGATTTTCCCAGACCAGGGCACGACTGCATCCCCTGCATTGGCAGGTGGACTCTCAACCACTGCGCCATCAGCGAAGCCGTTTTTCCTCTTTCTTTACAGAGTTTTTATTGAACAGAAGTTTTAAAACATAAACATAGCCAAATTTATCAATGCTTTTCTTCATAATTTGTGCTTTTTATATTTTAAGAAATTCTTTCCTATCCCCAACATTGTAAAGATTATCTTATATTTCATTCTAAAAGTTTCAAGGTTTTACTTTTTACATTTAAGTGTAAATAAAATTAATTTTTGTGTAAAGTGTGAGGTAGGGTTTACTTTTTCCTGTATGGATAAGTATCATCCTAAACCACTTATTAAATTCTCCTCCAACAATTTCTAATACCATGTCAACCTTGTCATAAAACAACTTTTTATATATGCCTGAGGCTGTTTGCTAACAGTTTTCTCCTTTACTCCCATATTACTTTTTTCTTTTTCACTTTAAGGCTTCTTTTTTTTTTTTTTTGCTTTAAAATTTAAAACATTCTCTGAGGTAACGCATCTATTTTTTTAACTTTTCATTTTATATTGACATACAGTTGATTAACAATATTGTGTTAGTTTCAGGTGTACAGCAAAGTGATTCAGTTATATATATATACATGCATCTATTCTTTTTCACATTCTTTTCCCATTTAGGTTGTTACATAATACTGAGCAGAGTTCCCTGTGCTATACAGTAGGTCCTTGTTGGTTATCCATTTTAAATATAGCAGTGTATACATGTCAACCCCAAACTCCCTAACTATCCCTGCCCCCCACCCCTCCCCCCGGCAACTGTAAGTTCATTCTCTAAGTCTGTGAGTCTGTTTCTTCCTAGTAAATAAGTTCATCTGTATCATTTTTTTTAGGTTCCACATATAAGCGATATCATATGATATTTCTCTTTCTCTGTCTGACTTACTTCATTCAGTATGACAATCTCTAGGTCCATCTATGTTGCAGCAAATGGCATTATTTTATTCTTGTTAATGGCTGAGTAATATTCCATTGTGTATAGGTACCACATCTTCTCTATCCATTACTCTGTTGATAGACATTTAGGTTGCTTCCATGTCTTGGCTATTGTAGACAGTGCTGCAATGAACATGGGGTACATGTATCATTTTGGACCATGTTTTTCTCTGGATATATGCCCAGGAGTGGGATTGCAAGATCATATGGTAGCTCAATTTTTAGTTTTTTAAGGAACCTCCATAGTGGCTGTGCCAATTTATCTTCCCACCAACAGTGTCAGGAAGGTTCCCTTTCCTCCACACCCTCTCCAGCATTTATTGTTTGTAGATTTTTTGATGATAGCTATTCTGACTGGTGTGAGGTGATATCTCATTGTAGTTTTGATTTGCATTTCTCTAATAATTAGCGATGTTAAACATCTTTTCATGTGTCTCTTGGCCATCTGAATATCTTCTTTGGAGAAATGTCTGTTTAGGTCTTCTGCCCATTTTTTGATTGGGTTTGTTTTGATGAGATTAAGCTGCATGAGCTGTAAATTTTGGAGACTAATCCCTTGTCCATCACATCATTTGCAAATATTTTCTCCCATTCTCTGGGTTGTCTTTTCATTTTGTTTATGGTTTCCTTTGCTGTACAAAAGCTTTTGAGTTTAATTAGGTCCCATTTGTTTATTTTTGTTTTTATTTCCATTACTCTGGGAGATGGATCGAAAAAGATATTGTTGCAATTTATGTCAGAGAGTGTTCTCCCTGTGTTTTCCTCTAAGAGTTTTATAGTGTCCAGTCTCACATGTAGGTCTTTACTCCATTTTGAATTTATTTTTGCGTATGGTGCTAAAGAATGTTCTAATTTCATTTTTTACATGTAGCTGTCCAGTTTTCCCAGCACTATTTATTAAAGAGACTGTCTTTCTTCCATTGTATAGTCTTGCCTCCCTTGTCATAAATTAATTGACCATAGGTGCATGGGTTTTTTTCTGGGTTTTCTATCCTGTTCTATTGATCTATTTTTGTGCCATACTTTTTTGGTGACTGTAGCTTTGTAGTACAGTCTGAAGTCAGGGAGCCTTATTCCTCCAGATCCATTTTTCTTTCTCAAGATTGCTTTGGCTATTTGGGGTCTTTTTTGTCTCCGTACAAATTTTAAGATTTTTTGTTCTAGTTCTGTGAAAAATGCCATTGGTAATTTGATAGGAATTGCATTAAATCTGTAGATTGCCTCAGGCAGTATAGTCATTTTGACAATATTGATTCTTCCAATCCAAGAACATGATATATCTTTCCATGTATTTGTGTTGTCTTCGATTTCTTTCATCAGCATCTTATAGTTTTCAGGGTTCAGGTCCTTTGTCTCCTTAGGTAAGTTTATTCCTAGATGTTTTATTCTTTTTGATGTGATGGTAAATCAGATTGTTTCCTGAGTTTCTCTTTCTGATCTTTCACTGTTGGTGTATAGAAAGGCAACAGATTTCTGTGTATTAATTTTGTAACCTGCAACTATACTAAATTAATTGATGAGCTCTAGTAGTTTTCTGGTAGTGTCTTTAGGGTTTTCTATATATAGTATCATGTCATCTGCAAACAGTGACATTTTAACTTCTTTTTTTCCAATTTGGATTCCTTTTATTTTTTTCCTCTGACTGCCATAGCTAGGACTTCCAAAACTATGTTGAATAAAAGTGGCGAGAGTAGACATCCTTGTCTTGTTCCTGATCTTAGATGAAGTGCTTCCAGCTTTTCACCATTCAGTATGATGTTAGCTGTAGGTTTGTCATATATTGCCTTTACTATGTTAAAGTAGGTTCCCTCTATTCCCACCTTCTGGGGAGTTTTTATCATAAATGGGTGTTGAATTTTGTCAAAAGCTTTTTCTGCATCTATTGGGATGATCATATGGTTTTTATTCTTCAGTTTGTTGATATGGTATATCACACTGACTGGTTTGCAGATACTGAAAAATCCTTGCATCCCTGGAATAAATCCCACTTGATCATGGCGTATGATCCTTTTAATGTATTGTTGGATTTGGATTGCTAGTATTTTGCTGAGGATTTTTGCATCTGTGGTCATCAGTGATATTAGCCTATAATTTTCTTTTTTTGTCTCATTGTGGTATCAGGGTGATGGTGACCTCATAGAATGAGTTTGGGAGTTTTCCCTCCTCTGCAACTTTTGGAACAGTTTCAGAAGGATAGTGTTACCTCTTTTTAAATGTTTGATAGAATTCTCCTGTGAACCCATCTGGTCCTGGACTTCTGTTTCTTGGGAGTTTTTTTTTTTTTTCTTCTTTTTTAAAAAATATTTATTTATTTATCTATTTATTTGGCTGTTCTGGGTCTGGCATGCAGGATCTTTGTTGCTGCATGTGGGACCCTCGTTGCAACATGCGGGATCTTTTTAGTTGCAGCAAGCAGGATCTTTTGGTTGCAGCATGTGGGCTCTTAGTTGTGGCATGCAGGATCTAGTTCCCTGACCAGGGATCGAACCCAGGCCCCTTGCATTGGGAGCACAGAGTCTTAACCACTGGACCACCAGGGAAGTCCCTGTTGGGAGTTTTTTAATCACAGTTTCAATTTCAGTACTTGTGACTGGTTTGTTCATATTTTCTATTTCTTCCTGGTTCAGTCTTGGGAGATTGTACCTTTCTAAGTATTTGTCCATTTCTTCCAGGTTGTCCATTTTATTGACATACAGTTGCTTGTAGTAGTATCTTATGATCCTTTGTATTTCTGTGTTGTCTGTTGTAACTTCTCCTTTTTCATTTCTAATTTTACTGATTTGAGTCCTCTCCCTTTATTTCTTGATGAGTCTGGCTAAAGGTTTATCAATTTTGTTTATCTTTTCAAAGAAACAGCTTTTAGTTTCATTGATCTTTGCTATTGTTTTCTTCATCTCTATTTCATTTATTTCTGCTTTGATTTTATCATTTCTTTCCTTCTACTAACTTTAGGTTTTGTTTGTTCTTCTTTCTTTAGTTGCTTTAGGTATAAGGTTAGGTTGTTTGAGATTTTTCCTGTTTCCTGAGGTAAGATTGTATCACTCTAAACTTCCCTCTTAGAACTGCTTTTGCTGTATCCCATAGGTTTTAGATCATTCTGCTTTCATTTTCATTTGTCCCTAGGTATATTTTGATTTCCTCTTTGACTTCTTCAGTGATCCATTGGTAGCATATTGTTTAGCCTCCACGTGTTTGTGTTTTTTACAGTTTTTTTTCTTGTACTTGATTTCTAATCTCATAGCATTGTGGTTGGAAAAGATGCTTGATATGGTTCAATTTTCTTAAATTTACCGAGGCTCACTTTGTGGTCCAGCATGTGGTCAATCCTGGAGAATGTTCCATGTGCGCATAAGCAGAGTGTGTATTCTGCTACTTTTGGATGGGATGGTCTATAAATATCAATTAAATTCATCTGGTCTAATGTGTCTTTTAAGACCTGTATTTCCTTATTGATTTTCTGTCTAGATGATCTGTCCATTGATGACAGTGGGGTGTTAAAATCCTCCATTATTATTGTGTTACTGTAGATTTCTCCTTTTATGACTGTTAGTTTTTGCCTTATATATTGGGCTGCTCCTATGTTGGGGGTATATATATTTACAATTGTTATATCTTCTTTCTGGATTGATCCCTTGATCATTATGTAGTGTCCTTGTCTCTTATAACAGTCTTTAAAGTATTTCGTCTGATATGAGTATTGCTACTCCATCTTTCTTTTGATTTCCGTTGGCATGGAATACCTTTTTCCATCTCCTCACTTTCAGTCTGTATGTGTCCCTAGGTCTGAAGTGGGTCTCTTGTAGACAGCATATATATGGGTCTTGTTTTTGTATTCATTTAGACAGTCTATGTCTTTTGGTTGGAGCATTTAATCCATTTACATTTCAGGTAATTATCAATATGTAAGTTCCTATTGCCAAGGTTTGGCTTTTAATGGTTGGAAAGAGCACAAATGAACAACATGGAGCAGGTTCCTGCGGAAGGAAAGCTACACTCAGAACTGTGGCTAGGGTCACAAGAGAGAAGGACCTCAGGAAAAAGGCCAGCACAGCCCCTTGACATGCTAACCGAGAGCAGCACCTCAGCTTTTGCTCATACACAGCAGAGTCCCCACACACCATCTCATCCTGCATGGCTCAGCCTGGGTGTCCTCCTGAGACAGAGCATCCATCCTGCTGTCTCCTCACAGAACAGCAACCTGATTCTCATAATGTGAAGCTGCTATTGGTTGACTTCCTCCTCATACATCATGCAGCCCTTGGGCATTTTTCTCATGGAACATCCTCTCACAAGTTAAACATCTCAAGAAATTGAAAAACACTGACAGATATAACATTGTCTCACACGTGAATTCTTAAAAAGCCATATCCATAGATGTGAAAAAGGAAAAACAAAAACAAAACCCTACAGGCTGCTTGGTGGAGCTAATGGTGGCCTCCCAGAGGGCTCACGCCAATGTGTACTACCCAGAACTGCTGCTGCCAGTGTCCTCGTGCCCACAGTTAGCCACAGCCACCCCCCGCCTCTGCAGGAGACCCTCCAGTACTGGCAGGTAGGTCTGGCCCAGTCTCATGGGATCATGCTTTTTTCGCCTGGGTTCTGGTACTCATGAGTCTGTGTGCACCCTATAAGAGTGGAGTCCTGTGATCAAACCCCACTAGTTTTCAAAGCCAGATTCTCTAGGGAATCCTCCTCCCATTGCCAGACCCTCAGGCTGTGTGAAGCCTGCCGTGGGGCTCAGAACTTTCACCCCTGTGGGATAACCTCTGTGGTACAGTTGTTCTCCAGTGTGTGGGTTGCCCACCTGGCAGGTATGGGATTTGATTCTATTGCAATTGCACCCCTACCATCTCACTGTAGCTTCCTCTTTGTCTTTGGATGTAGGGTATCCCTTTTTGGTAGCATTTTTTTGTTGAAGGCTGTTCAGCAGCTAGTTGTAATTTTGGTGTTCTTGCAATTAGGGAGTAAGCTCTCATCCTTCTACTCTGCCATCTTGAGCTTCCCATATTGCTTTAATAAAAAAATTTCTGTAATCCTCTTTTTTCTCTCTGTTCATTTGAACGATATAGATTGTGTTTTCAGTCTTTTACTGATTATTTTTGCAGATTTTAAAATAAAATGTTTAATTATGAATTTTTCTAACAAATTCAAGCTATTCAGTATTTCTATCCTCCTTGAAATTGGACACGATTCCCTATTTTGTTATTGTTGTCTAGAGTTTCAGTTTGCCTTTAAAAATAAAACATCATTCATTTGATCAATAGCTAAGTAAATTTAACAACATATTTTATCCATTTCTGTGTTCACAATTATTTCTTGTATACCATACCTTCCTTCTTGGTTCACTTTTCTTTCTTACTGAAGTACAGCCTTTATTCTTTCTTTTAGAAAATCTATGTAGCTAGAGAACTCTCATATGCTGAAATGTTTTTCTTTTGCCCCACACTATCATGTGGTAGTTAGCTGGGTATAAGATTCTAGTCCAAAATCATTTTCCACTCAGTATTTTGAAGGTATTTCATTGTTTTCTGGAATCCTTTATTGATGAAAAGTCTGTTGTCACTCTAATTGCCTTTATTAAATAATATATTTTTTCCTCTCATTTCAGACATAATTTTGATCATCAATGCTCTGAAGATCCACTATGATGTATCTACATATAGATTTATTTTATTCTGTTTGGTATTGAGAGTACACTTTCTATCTGAGAAGTCATGACATTTTTTAATCCTGGAAAACTGTCTGCATTTTCTCTTAAATATTTCTTCTCTACCATCTCTTCCCTTTTCTTGTTGTGGAACTTCTATTTCTATTTCATAACCTCTCATTCAATTCATATCTCTTAACTGCTTATTCATATTCTTTATCTTTTTACCTCTGAGTTAGTTAATTCCTCAGAATTTTCTTTTAATTCACTGATTCTCATTGTGTTCAATCTTGTTTGTGTCCCAACAATTGAATTTTTTATTTCAAAGATATAAATATTTCATTTTCATATATCTAGTTGTGTTATTCATTTTCTACTGTTCTCATTTAGTGTATGCTTTTTTTCATAAGTTTTTCCTCTTTATGGATTTTATTCCTTCATTCAATCCCAAACATCCTGTTTTAAGGTTTTTGACAGCTCTTTCCATAAAAAATAATTTTATTTATATTGAATTCACATCATCATAATTTATTGTCTTGGCCATGTTTCTTGTGGATTTATTTGTAGAATCTTTGTTTGGATGCATCCTGTATAAGAAGTTTTGTTCTTATCTTTATTTTTCTCTGTCTTCTTTTCCCCTGTATTCAACCCTCTCCATCTAGCAATTTGTGATTTGTTTGTTTGTTTCTACCTAACTCCCTGGAGAGCAAGTCCTGAACCAGATCTTATTATACTAGCAGGTAAGATTGTTAAATAGAGGTATCATAAATCTGGTCAGAAGTCTTTGGGCAGTTTGATTCAGTCCCAAGTCTCAAGGCTATATCAGTATCTTTCTGAATCTCTAGGCTTACTGTGTGCTCTAAACTGTATGTATCCCAAGTAAGAGCCAACAGTTTTTTTCAGACTCTTTTCTCAAGATGGAGTGAGGCTAAGGAAAGCATAAGACTTCAAGCAGTAAGTGTGGTTCTAGTTCCTTATCTTACATGGAACACTTTAACCTCCATTATCCTACAGGAGCTAAATCCAAAATACCATTGCTTTCTTTCAGCCTGGAGTCAAGCAGACTTGTGACATCAAACCTACTCACAAATTTGCATTTCTGTTCAGTTTCCAATACAAATTGATATTTATCTTGTTTTGAACTCAGCCATGTCCTATCTGTCATTACTATGAGTTTAGGCCCAATGCATGTACATACAACCATCTTGGATGAGTAGTATCTGTCTACTCCATTTGACCCTTCCTTCATCTTCTGATTCTACTCCCCCAAAATATGAGTTGTTTCTCAAAGCTTCAGCCTCAGAATTCTTATGTTTTCTCTAAATCTCTCTTCTTTGGGTATACGATCTATTCCCATGCTTCAACTATAACTTACATGTTGAAGATTCTCAAATCTTTAACTTTTTGTCCCAACCAGTCTACCAAGATTCAAGCTCATAATTTTAACTGATACATGTTTATTTCTGGATGTCCCATTAGTACCTTAAACTCAGTATACATAAACCATGCATTATTTTCCTATCCCCACCAATACCTCTTCCTGAAGCCATTATTCTCACTGTTACCCAGACTTAAAATCTCAATGTTGTCTTACTCTCCACTATATTTCATCCATATAATCTAATCACAGGCTTTGCTACAGGCTGAGTTGTGTCTCCCTCCCTCTCCAATGCATATGTTGAAACTCTAACCCCCAACAGGATGGTATTGGGAAGTGGGGCCTTTGGGAGGTAATCGGGATTAGATGAGGCCTTGAGGCGGAGACTCCAATAATGGCATTATTAGTGCCATTATAAGAACAGGAAGAGAGACCGGAGCTCATGCTCTCTCTCACTCTTGCTCTTGCTCTCACACTCACTCTCTCCCCCATGTAAGGAAACAGTGAGAAGGTGGCCCAGGAAGAGAGCCCTCACCAGGGAAATGAATCTGCCAGCACATTGATCTTGGACTTCCCAGCCTCCAGAACTGTAAGAAATAAATTCCTATTGTTTAAGCCACCCAGTCAATGGTATTCTATAGTATTAGCAGACTAATATAGGCTTCAACTCTCACCATTTCTTTCACAGTTGTCCTTGAATTCGATTCTTTCTTTCCACACTTTTTGCCATAACACTAATATATTCTTGATCTCACATCAGAATTATTGAAACTCCTTCCTTAGTAGTTCCCCTAGTGCTAATCTCACTCCATTCTAATCTATCCTTCATGCTGTTTCCAGATTAATCATCCTAAAGTAGGCTATACCATAGATTCCAACACCCTATCCTATAGTCAAATTTATCCTTGCAACTTCCTCATCATTAAGCCTTTACTTATGTTATTCCCTTTGCCTGGAATTCATTTCTTTACATGCCCATCTTTAAAAATCTCAGGGGCTTCCCTGGTGGCACAGTAGTTAAGAATCTGCCTGCCAATGCAGGGGAACAACCTGCCTGTACCATTCATATGGCACTTATGACTTATGACTGCTAACTTATACCACATTTATCTACTTACTGTCAGCTCCTCGTGAACAGGGGTTATTTACATAGCCTCATCAAGCCTAAAACAAAGTCTTGCCCAAAAGGACAGTAAAAAGAATATAATCTTGGGCTTCCCTGGTGGTGCAGTTGTTGACAGTCCACCTGCCGATGCAGGGGACACGGGTTTGTGCCCCGGTGAGGGAAGATCCCACGTGCCGCGGAGCGGCCGGGCCCGTGAGCCATGGCCGCTGAGCCTGCGCGTCCAGAGCCTGTGCTCCACAACGGGAGAGGCCACAGCAGTGAGGCCCGCGTACCACAAAAATAATAATAATCTTTGAGATAAATTGTCATTCAAATCCTGGTTCTGCCACTGCTTGACCTTGGGCATACTAAATTTCTCTAAGTATTAAACCTGTCGAATACTGTGCCTGATACCCCCACAGTTTCTTCTCAGGTAAACTGACCTAAAACAGCACCTGCTGAAAGAGTATAAGAAGTTCCTCCCCTGGGACTTCCCTGATGGCACAATGGTTAAGAATCCGCCTGCTGATGCAGAGGACACGGGTTCGAGCCCTGGTCTGGGAAGATCCCACATGTCACGGAGCAACTAAGCCCGTGTGCCACAACTAGTGAGCCTGCGCTCTAGAGCTCACGAGCCACAACTACTGACACCACGCACCACAACTACTGAAGCCTGCGCGCCTAGAACCCATTCTCCGCAACAAGAGAAGCCACCGCAATGAGAAGCCCGCGCACTACAATGAAGAGTAGCCCGCACTCGCCACAACTAGAGAAAGCCTGCATACAGTGACAAAGACCCAACACAGCCAAAACTAAATATATTAAAATAAATAAAATTTTTTTTTAAAGTTCCTCCCCAAAAGATCTCCCCTTACAGAAATGTAAATAAGAAAGCAAAAGAACCAGCCAGTTAGTCATAAGAAGAGAAGAGCAAAGATACATAAATAGGCAAGTAGAGTTTCCTGAGTTAGGTCAATGATAGACAACCACACAAAGACTTACAGACTGCTTCTAAGGTCCCTAAAACTCCTAAGGACTATGAATGACCTTCTCACTCCAGGCTCTGTCTCTGCCTGTCATGGTTCCCATTCTTCCTGAGGACTACTAATTCAGCTTTTCCCAAATAACTGTTAAAAGGATAACTGCTTTACTAAGATTCCTGCTTCCTACACACACACACACACACACACACACACACACACACACACACGATTCCTGCTTCCTACACACACACACACACACACACACACACACACACACATTTCCTCTACTTAATATAGTAAAATTTACACATCTTCAAATATGTGTGTAAATATTATTAACTTATACTATACTGTTATTAATATTATACTATATTATTATTATTAATATATATTATGACATAATATGTTATTATATTTTATTTCAAAAACTGGAGCCAAATGTCTCTTAGAAGGTCAATTCTATTGCTCTGGTAAATACCCTGACAAGTGCTTGGGGAAAGAAGGTCCTATAAATTTGGGTATGGAGAGAACTATTCTGCCAAAGATAAGAAGAATTTTCCGGAGACTTTTAATAAATCGAGGGAAAAGAGAATAAAAAGATAGAGACAGAAAAATGATAGAAGTTTATCCAGTGTTTGACATGACTCCTTTCTGTCCTCCCTTAAATTTTCAATAAAGTTGTCTAAATGAAAAAATTCTTGGTGCTAGTGGATATTTTGTGCAAAGAAGTGTCTGGGCTTTGTGCCCACAATGATATGAGGTGGAACCAAGATAATGTCAGAGATGCAGGAGTAGAGACTATGAGAAACATGATAAAATATGCCAAAGGAACTAGTGATATAAAAGAAAGGTTGTATAAATGAGATTTGGCCAATTTAATCAAATCTTTAATGAAAAGAAACACCCTAATTAATATTTGGGTGACCCTCACAATAAGCCCTCCACTACTTGTAGTGAATTTTTTTCCAAAGAAACAAAAAGGCCCAGCTAAAATACTAAATTTCTTATCTATATAAGATGGGGTTAGTGATGACTACCTCAAAAGGTCAGATATGAGGATTAAATGAAATATACATCCAAAGTGCTCAGCAATGGATATTAGGTACATAGAGCTCTGGTCCAGTCTGCTACTCATGGTCTCAGTCTTGAACTAATCACCTGGGCCTGCTTATGTGATTAGGCTCTGTTAATTACTCTATACTTTCTTCTATTTCTACCCACATTTCCAAGTTTATGTGCAAAATTTATGTGCCCTTACAAATTTATGTGCAATATTATCACCCAGGCTCCAACTTTGACTCTTCCCCATAATGTTGCTGCTCCTCTATCCTGGATGCCTTACCTCAAATTGCCTTCACTTATGACTTATGGCCCTCCTGGTTACATTCAGTCTTGTGCCCAGCACAACATCCCACCTGACTGGCTTACTCTTATCCTGTAGATAGGGTCAAATCACAAGATTTTGTGGCACAAAAAATAATATCTTTTGCTTCTATATACCCACATTATGTAAAACAAAGCAGCTAAGCTCCTAACAGTTAGTGAGATATCAATGAAAAGGGAAAGTAAGGACTTCTGAAAATTCTTCTCCATAAAAGCAAGCTGAAAACTGGCAAACATTGCCAGAATCAACTTTTTCCAAACTCTGGAAATTAACTAAAGGCTTGCAGCAACCCAGGCAGCATTAACTAAAAAAACAAAAGCAAAACCAAATAAACTGAACCTCAATAAGATCAGAGAGCTTTGTAGCATTTTAATTTGCCCTAGTCCCATCCCCCACTCTCCTGCTCTGAAGCAGACTTGAAAGCTAACAGACTACATTTGCAGTGAAAACTAACAGCTGGCAGCCACTGAATGTGGCAGAACCAGGTTGGGGCTTCTTCAAAGCCCTGTTCTCAGAGGATTGTCATTATTTGGTCAGATGGTTTCCTAACAAGATCCTACTTACAAAGTTATCTGTATTTGACCTGACAGGGAGCTTGCCCAAGTGCATATTTGAAAAGGCTTTTCCTGAAGCATCTGTCAAAAACAACTACAGGCATCACAGATGCATGAGGGGGTGGGAAACAGTTGGGACAAACAGTAGACTAACCAAAAAGTTTAAAAGGAAAAGATGGAGAATGAGATATTACAGGGGCTTTGAAAAGCTCCAACATAGTCCCAGGAATCTAGAGGACTATCCACACGTATAGGACTATGTACATGCCTGAGGTGTGCACATTCTCTGGAAAAACCCAAGAAGGCCCTAAGCTCTCACCTCTGGCTAACCATAAGACATTGTATAGGAAGTGAAGACTAAGACAGAGTTGTCTACTGCTCAGCTGAGAGTTGAAGGTATACCCCAAACACACACACACACACACACACACACACACACACACACACACACACACATCCTCAGCAAAGACTGGGAGACTTATTGGTTCTAGGCAGTTAGGAAAATCTCCATCCAATAATTAGCTGACCACTAAGCTAACCAAGAACAGACCTCAGTGGCCACACACAACAAAGAATATAGACTTTACAAAATTAATTCAGAAAACTCACTAAACAAACAAACTATAAAAAACAACAACAATTAACCCTAGGGAAGGAGAAAAATCTGATTTCCAGAGTTATCATATTATATTATATTGTGTCCAGTTTTCAACAAAAAAACTATGATACAAGAAAGTACAACACACACAGGGAAAAAACTAATAGAAAACCAATAGAAAAAAAAACCAATAGACACTGGCCATGAGAAAGCCAGAAAAAATAAAGTAAGAAAGCCCTTCTTACTGGAGAAAGACAAATCAGCTATTTTAAATATGTTCAAAGAACTAAAGGAAACCATACCTAAAGGATAAAGGAAAGTATGAGAGCAATGTCTCACTAATTAGAAAATAGCAAAAAAAAGACTGAAAAAATTTTAAAGTACCAAAGAGAAATTCTGGAGTTGAAAATGATAACTGAAATAAAAAATTCAGTAGACAATCTTAAACAAAAGTTTCAAGCAGACAGAAGAAAAACACTGGTGAGCTTGAATACAGGTTAACTGAGAGCGTCCAGTCTGAGGTAACAAAAAAATTTTTCTTTAAGTGAACAGAGCCTCAGAGTCATGTGAGATATCATCAAGCATATCAAGATATGCATAATGGAAGTCCCAAAAGGAGAGGAGAGAAAGGTACAGAAATATCTAAAGAAATAATGGCTGAAAACTTCCCAAATAGGGTGTAAAATATTAATCTACGTATCCAAGAAGCTCAACAAACTCCTAGTGGAATAAATTCAAAAAGATCCACACCTAGACACATCACAGTCAAACTGTCAAAAGCCAAAGATAAACAGAATCTTGAAAGTAGTAAGAGAGAAGCAACTCATCACTTACACGTGAAACTCAGCAAGATTAACAGCTGATTTCCTATCAGAAACCATGGATACCAAAAACAGTGGGATGATACAGTCAAAGTGCTGAAAGAAAAAAAAACTATCAACCAAGAATTCTACACCCAGAAGAGTTATCTTCAAAAATGAAGGCAAAATTAAGACATTCATAGAGAAACAGAAACCTAGGGAATTTATTACTAGCAGATCATCCCTAAAAGAAGTATTAAAGAGAGGTCTTGAGAATGAAATGAAAGTACTCGCATCCACAAGAAGTAAAGAGCATTGAAAAGGTAATTAAATAGATGAATATAAAAGACAGTGAAAATGTATTTTTTTGGTTTTAACTCTTTTTTCCCCTCTATGATTTAAAAATACAGCTGCAGGGCTTCCCTGGTGGCGCAGTGGTTGAGAATCTGCCTGCCGATGCAGGAGACACGGGTTCGTGCCCTGGTCCAGGAAGATCCCACATGCCACGGAGCAACTAAGCCCGTGAGCCATGGTCGCTAGGCCTGCGCATCCGGAGCCTGTGCTCCGCAACGGGAGAGGCCACAACAGTGAGAGGCCCGCATACCACAAAAAAATAAATAAATAAATAAATAAAAATAAAAATACAGCTGCATAAAGCAACAACTGTAAATGCTATGAGGATAAAATGAGTTAATACAAATAAAGCTCTTAGAAGAGTACCTGGCACCTAGTAAGTACTGAATAATGTGAAGTACCATTATTATTATTTATTATTCCAATGTGTGTGAAACTTCAGTGGAGATAACCACTTAGCAAGATAAGGTAAAACAAACCTGATGATAAATGGATAGTAGACTTCACAGACAATCAATGGGATAATAGACTTCACAGCCAAAGAGCCTTAATTTCTCCTTTAAAGCATGGTAGAACTAACTACTGGTAGAAACTGTGAGTTTAAGAGAAGTCAGTCATTGGTTCTAAGAATTCTTTTAGAAGACATTTAGCTTGAAGTAATGGTGGATCATTCAAACATCTTAAAGTAATCTAACAAAATTGGACTGGAGTTTGAATAGGAGATAAAGCCTGGAAATTATCATTATAAAAGTGATAGTTGAAGTAAAGGGACAACAGTAGATCCCTAAATGAAATAACATGCACAGAGAATAGCAGAGGGCCAAGGACTGAGCCTTTTTTTTATAAGTTTCTTTTTTTTTTAACATCTTTATTGGAGTATAATTGCTTTACAATGGTGTGTTAGTTTCTGCTTTATAACAAAGTGAACCAGCTATACATATAGGACTGAGATTTTAAAGAAAACGGAAGAATGAGGGAAAGGCCAGCCAAAATATAAATATTTTCTAGGTGAAAAATAGCCAATCACAGAACCAGAAAAAAAGAATTCTTGAATTTCTAATAATAATGTGACTTTTAAAAATTGGTTCAATTTAATTGGTTCCATAAAAAGAATTTTCTAAGGAAAATGCAAAAATAAAAGAGTCTATCCAGTCTACCTAGAAGAGTTTATACAAACATACTTCATGCGACTGCTCTGGAAATGTAATTTCACCTAGAAAAATAGCAAACAACCTTAAGTAATGCTTTAATGTCTTTATCTCTAAATTACTCTTGTCAGCTAAAAATTTTGGAAATAAGTCTATGTCATTTGGCTCACTTTGATAAAGAAGAGAATCCTATTTCCTATGTGAATTATGAAGAACTGTAACCTTTATTCTCAATAATATTAATGGAGGAAGAGTTTCTGAAAAGAGCCCTATTTAATGACTGAGTCCTGGGTTAATTCAAGAAACATTTACTGAATCCTACTCTATGCAATAGATTCTGCTCCTCATTCTCTGGAAGATCAAAGACTTTCTCTGCTATCCCATATGTGGATATCTAACCACAAGCTGCTATGCTATTTATTATCCATCTTTCTTCAAAGAATGCTCATATTTCAAGAATACCAACCATTCTACCTCTTTATCCTGGATGAAACTGATTCTAATAAATCAAATTTGCCAAAGGTCTAGAGGACCATTCTAACTTCTACCTAAGAAGATAACATATATAACACATAAACTACAATTATTTTCTCTCAGGTTCTTTAAGGCCATTTATAGTGTGAAAAAATGACATACAGGAAAGTATGTAAAACATAAATGTGCAGCTTAATGAATTGTTCTATAAGCAAACACCGGTATAATCACCACCTAGGTCAAGAAACTGGACATTGTCAACATTACAAAGCCTCTAACTTGCTCTTCTCACTTAGAACCCTCTCCCCTATCCCCAAAGGTTACAATAATTACCTGCCTTTTGGAGTAATTACCTTCGCACTTCTTATACAGGATGATTTTAAAAGAACATAAAACTATCAAAATTTTATTTAGTATATATATTCAGTGTGTAGTATATTTAGTATATTTATACTTAGAATGTATGTTTACTATATATATAGGAACATAGAGTCAAAACCAATTTTTAAAGGAATTATCACAATATTTTTTCTAATTTTACTAATCTTCAAAATTATCCCCACAACATATATACATCCTGAGGTCTAATTTATCCCAAACCCTTGGTAGCGTATCACCAATGATGAAACGGTAGCCATAATGCAGTGCTTCATTTCTTCAAGAATGTGAGTAATATGTGGTACAAACACAAAGTTCTCAGTATATCCCAAGAGATTTGGGTGGTCATTCATCCAAACAGTCAATGTTTCAAACAAAACAATCTTGATCCAAGGAAAATGCTTATTAAGGAACCACTGGAACGTGTGATGGAAATGAAGTAGAAAATGAAGTTATTAAAGACGTCCTGTGGCTACAGGGGAAAAACTCACTTCCTTAGCTTTTTGAATATGGGATCACTGTCATTACGGTCTCCATAAAAAAGAATGGACTGAAGATTCATTATGGTCAGCCCTCTGTATCTACAGGTTCCGCATCTGAGGATTCAACAAACCACTGATCATAATGTTTTTTTTTTAATTCCAGAAAGCAAAATTTGAATTTGCTGTGCACTGGTAACTATTTACATAGCATTTACATTGTGTTAGGATATCCACTTGTTCATTCAATTTATTGGAAAAAACTATCCTTAATCCACTGCTATGCAGTAGCACCATTGTCTAATCAAGTTTCTATGTACTGACGGCTGTATTTCTAGACTCTATTTTGTGCTGTCAATTTATTGTCTCTTCTTGCGCAGATAATAATTACTCTCGTGGTTAGAGGTGGAACTTTATCTTTAATTTTATTTCCATCATCTCAGATTTAAGCAACTTGTTTTAGCTCCCTCAGTATCTTTTCTCAATTTTTTTTTGGTTATGGCACCCTGATTTTAATGTAGGGAGCCATCCTATCCCCCTTTTCATGTAGTCTTACTGGGACTATTAATTGAGGTGCCCACCCTTCCCTGACCAAGAAATAGTAATATAACTCAAAATGTTTTTCAGACTCTCTCTCTACTAAGAAACAGAATCATAAACTCAGTGATACAAGGATAAAAAATTTGAGCTGATCCATTCCAATCCATTCCTAAAGAGATTATCCATTAGTCCTTATACACCACGCATATTAGCCAGTGAATTTTATTAGAAAAAGCCAATCTGGACACATTGAAACACAAAACAATTGATCAAGCCTTCTCTGAATCGAAGATGTAAAGATATATTACCTCCAACAGTCCACTACAAAGCTATGGATGAAAAAGGAAGATCAGATTCCTTATAAGAAAGAAGATTAAGAGTTCAATATTTTTCAAAAGAAGTACTAAGGATAAAACACTGGAAAAGGAAAAAAGATGCTTTACTTAGGAGGTAGTCTCAATCTAAAAGTGTTCATCCATCAAACTGGGAAAAAAAAATTTTTTTAAGCAGTGCTATCCATTATTGATGAAGGTACAGAGTAATGTGCACTCTCATGCATTGCTGATTGGAATATGAATTGCTGCAACCTCTTTTGGAAACTAATCAGGTAATACCTACTAAGATTCAAAATACATATTCTCTCCACCAGAAATCCTGTGTTGGAGAAATGTATCCTTTAGAAATAAAAGCACCAGTATCTAAAAACGCATATACAAAGATGTTTCTTTCAACTTTGTCTGAAGTAACAAAAGAGAGGAAGGGGGCTTCCCTGGTGGCACAGTGTTTAAGAATCCGCCTGCCAATGCAGGGGACACGGGTTCAAGCCCTGGTCTGGGAAGATTCCACATACCGCGGAGCAACTAAGCCCGTGTGCCACAACTACTGAGCCTGCGCTCTAGAGCCCACGAGCCACAACTACTGAAGCCTGCACGCTTAGAGCCTGTGCTCCGCAATGAGAAGCCCACGCACTGCAACGAAGAGTAGCCCCTGCTCGCCACAACTAGAGAAAGCCCGCGTGCAGCAGCAAAGACCCAACGCCGCCAAAAATAAATAAATAAAAATTTATACCTTAAAAAAAAAAAAAATAGAGAGAGAGAGAGAGAGAGAGAGAGAGAAGGAGGGAAGGAGGGAGGGAGGGAGGGAGGGAGGGAGGGAGGGAGGGAGGGAGGGAGGGAGGATGTGCATGTCTATCAAAAGGAGAATAAATATATTGTGGTATATTCATTCTATGCAATAGTAGTTTTAAAAAGAATAAGTCAACACTACTGAACTGTACACTTAAAATGGCTAAGATGGTAAATTTTGTATTATGTGGTTTTTAACAAAAAAAGAAAAGAAAAAAAAAGAGTCATATCCACACATAATGATCTAGAGAAATGGTTAGTTGACATGGAAGCATAGAAAAAGGAGTACCACATCACTAGCAGTACCCTAGCACAGGGACTCAAACTGCTTGGTCTTAGTGAATCCTTTTATGGAAGCAGCTATATCAGATTATCTCAGCTTGATGGCAGCAAGCAGTCCAATTACATAATTATGTCCCTTGTTTTTATTTTCAAGGTTATCCCCCCCCAAAAAAAACACTTCTTTTTATAACTTGCTTATAAGTGTTGTGACCAAAGGATGCTAATATCCAGTCCCTTTGATAGCCATATTTCTCACTGTAAATTAATAAATTGGCTTTTTGGTTTTAAAACAAATACCAAAAAATGGACTCTGTCTAAAGGCAGAGCTTCCTCCCCACCAACCGTCCCCAATCATCACACATACATAGCCCCAAAGATCTTCCTGCTTTCTCCTCCTCAATATTCTAAAACTCCTCATAAACTTTCTCCAATTCAGATTCTTCTCATGTATGGAAGAAGAACTCAGAATTGGTGACGTCAGAAAGAGAATCCATAACAAAGCAAATGCATGGAACTGGTCAGAACTTACTTAAAAGAAAAAAGGACAATTGGGGGCTCAGATCAGAACCCTGATTTCTGCTCTTTCTACAATGAATTAAAAATCAATTATGTTAGACATTTTCTACCCTACTTCCCTACCCACTCACAACTCAACAACCCCATCTCCCACCTCTCCCCATCCTCTCACAGAAGGAAACCGAAACTACATTTCAGAAGCAAAGTAGATGATTGTGAATGCTAAGCATAGAAGGAAATTATTATAGTGAATTTTCCTATTTATAGCACACAATATAAGCAAGACCTCATTGGTGAGCCTTCAGAATGTGTCCCAGGTAATCACACCTATTCTCCAACTCCTGTCTTCTCTCCAACAGTTTCCCTCTTCCCCTTGCATCTGTGCTTTTTAAGTCCTCATCCTTCAGTATACCTACCATCTCCTTTGTGAAACAACTATCCTCACCCCACTCCTTTCTTGCATCTTGCAAACTCCACTGCCTCAGCTGCAGCGAATGTCAATGGAGTCTCTGCTCAGTCCTCTACGGATCCCACAAACAGAAATGGAAAGCTCTCATCATTTGTATGCTCACTTGTGTGTGTATGTGAGTGCATGAGAGAAAGGTAGAGAAAATGAGAGGGAACAAAAGTAGGAGAGGGAGAGAGAGAGAGGAAGAGAGGGAGAGAGATCTTGAGTTCAAACTGTCTCCATCATCCAAGGCTGCTGGGCCAGGAGTTTATTCTAAACAAACACAAATCTATCTAAATGCAATGTGGTACCCTGGATTGGATCCTAGACCAGAAAAATGCCTTTATTTAAAAGAAAAAAAAACTGCTGAAATCAAAAAAACGTTTAGAGTTCAGTTAATAGTAATGTACCAATTTTCATCTGTTAGTTTGACAAGTGTCCCATGGTTACATAATGTGTCAAAATGAGGGAAAACTGGATGAGTATACGAAAGCTCTCGGCATCATCTTTGCAATTTTTCTGTAAATCTAAAATAACTCTAAAAGTTTACTTAAAGATATGTACACATATATATGTATACATAACACACACATAGAGCTACATATGTACACATAAGATTAGATAGATAGACAGATAGATAGATTGGAATTGTGAGAATTTTTTTTTTCCTTCAGGAAACCACCAACTCTAGTTTACTCCAAAATGTGTTAGCGAATGATGACAATTTCCCAGAAGATTGTGAGGAAAGATGAAGAAAAGATTTTACATCATTACGCAGCACATGAAAAAACTTAAATCTCTATAAGATTATTTTTCTTCCCCCAAAATCTCTCTAGCTGCCTCAGTACTCTCTTCTCCCAATATTATTAAGTGTTCTGGTTATCATTACTGCAAAACAAACTACCCTAAAACTTAATGACTTAAAACAGTCAATTATTATAACTCACAATTTTGTTCTTCAGGAATATGGGCAGAATATCAGCAGGGTGATTTTTCTGTTCCACTTGTCATTAATTGAGGTCACTGGGTCGCTCAGCTAGCAAATGGAATGGTCTGGAGGGTCCAAGATGGCATCCCAAACATGCCTGGCACCTTGGCAGAAATGACTAGAAGGCTGGGCACAGCTTCGGTTTTGAACCATGTGCCTACATATAGCCTCTCCACCAGGGTAGCCTCCAAGTAGTTGGACTTTTTACATGGCAACCGAGGCATCCTAGAATGTTCCAAAAACAGGAAGTGGAAACTGTCAGTATATTAAGGACCATGCCAAGAAACTAGCATACCATCACTTGTGCCATATTCTAGTCATCAGCGTAGTCACAGAATCTGCCAGCCACTGATTCGAAAGGAAGAGGCTTAGACTGCACCTCTCAATGGGAGGAGTGTCAAAGAATTTGTGGCTGTCCTTAATCTGCCACACTAAGCATTTAACACACATTTCAGACTTATTTTTCTAATGAATGAGAAAATTAAAAGTTTCTACCTTCAGAAAGCTAGCTCAGTATATAGGCCAAGTGGCAGATGCATAGATAGTTATTAAGCTATAGAGATATATTTTATTGTGTGAAAGTGATTGTTTTGCTTTCATTTCTTGGGAATTGATTAAAAATAGAATTATCATTGACTCGTACTTGTTTATCGCATTCTTTCATTCAAGTTGGAATATGGTTTCACTATGAAAACATTTTCTATATTAGCACTAGTACATTAAAATAAGGTAGTTTTTTTCTTTAATCCCAAATTCGAGAGTTAAGATGATAGGTTAAAAGGTACTGAGTGTGCCAAATTTTCTTTCAAAGAATATATGAACATCTAATAAAATGGCAAAAAAAAATTTTTTTAATAAGGATACAGAGCAACTGGAACATTCACACATTACTGGTGGGGATACAAATGGTACAGCCACTCTGGAAAAACTGTTGAGAAGTTTCTCATAAACTTAAACAAACACCAGCAAACTCTCACTCCTAGAGCAGAGGTTGGCAAACTATTTCTGTAAAGGCCAGGTAGAAAATATTATATAGGCTTTGTGAGACAAACAGTCTCTATTGCAACTACTCAGTTTTGTCATTATAGCATGAAAGTCACCACAATTTGTAAATGAATGAGCATGACTGTGTTTCAATAAAACTCTACTTACAAACACAGGCAGTGGGCTGGATTTAGCCTTTGGGCCTAGAAAAATTAAAATATGTTCACACAAAAACCTGCACACAAATGTTTACAGCAACTCTTTCCATAACTGATAAAAACGGTCCTTCAATAGATTAATGCATAAACAAACTGTGGTACATCCATAAAATGGAATTCTACTCAGCAATTAAAGTATTGCTATTCAATACATACAACAAAATGGATGAATCTCAAAGGCATTATGCTAAGTGAAAGAAGCCAGTCTCAAACAGTTGCTTACTGGTATGAGTCTATTTATATGAAATTCTAAAAAAGACAAAACTATAGGGACAGAGAATAGATTACTGGTTGACAAGGGTTAGGAGTTGGGGGAGAATGTACCTACAATGGGTCAGCACAGGGAGTTTTTTGAGGTGAAAGAACAGTTCTGTATTCTGATTGTGGAGGTGGTTACACAAATTTATACATGTGTTAAAACTAAGAACAGTACACACCTCCCAAAAAAGTCAAGGTTAACATGTTATTTTAAAAATAAATAATATGAAGAAAAGTATTTTCTCCACTATGAATTCATCAAACAAAAAGACTATTTCTGTAAACAGAGAACTGGAGTGTAGAGATTATGACTAGAACAATATTTAAATTCCCACTCAAATTTTTGAATAATTTATAATAACATAATAAATATAATTATATAATAATATATATAATTTATTTATACTTGCCTTGCTTTTTTTCACCTTTATCCTTGAAGTTCAGAAACTCTCAACTATCCCAGCTACTCTATGCCTGAATGTATTTTCAGCAGTATCTATTCTTTTTGTTGCTTCTCATGTGATTTTCATCATTTCATTATTTTACATTCTTCTTTCATTTCTTCATTGTACTCTTCCAGCCCACTTTTTGCCTTCTTCTGTTGACTTTCTTTGAGCCTTTTGTTAATTCTCTTTCCCCCATGAAGAAACAGGGAACAGGTTTTCTGTAATTTTTTTGAGAGTATGTAGAACAATTATCCAAACTCTTCCTGTTTTCCCATGCCTCCTTGGAGGCATTTTCTTTTTTTTAAGATTTATTTCTTATTTATTTTTATTTATTTTATTTATCTTTGGCTGCGTCAGGTCTTAGTTGCAGCATGCGGGATCTTTCGTTGCTGCATGTGGGCTCTTTTTTGCAGTGCGCAGGCTTCTCTCTAGTTGTGGCATGTGAGCTTTCTCTTCTCTAGTTGTGGCACACAGGCTCCAAGGCACGTGGGCTCTGTAGTTGTGCCGCAAGGGTTCCAGAGTGCGTGGGCTCTGCAGTTTGCAGAACACAAGTTTCTCTAGTTGAGGTGCACGAGTTCAGTAGTTGGGGCACACGGGCTTAGCTGCCCCATGGCACGTGGGATCTTAGTTCCCTGACCAGGGATCGAACCCGCGTCCCCTGCATTGTAAGGCAGATTCTTTACCACTGGACCACCAGGGAAGTCCCTGAGGCATTTTCTTAACCTGTCTTTTGTTGGGGTTCTTTTCTGAACACCTCCTGCAAAGAGTTTAGTCAACTTTGAAGTCAACGAGCACAGCCCACATAAGAATGTCCTCACTTCTGACATCTTTGCAAGTTTGGAGTTTCCCCAAACCACCCTTAGTTCCAATGATTCATGAGGAAGACTCACAGAACTCAGCAAAAGCTATTATACTCCCAGTTATGGTTTATTACAGCTAAAAGCTACAGATTAAAATCAGCCAAGGGAAGAAGTGCACAGGACAGAGGCCAGGAGGGCTCCAACTCCAAATACAGATCTTCCAGTTGACCTTTCCTCCATGGAGTCAGGACAGCATTACTCTCCTGGCATTGATGTGTAACAATGCACACAGAATATTGCCACAGGAAAGTTCATGCAAATCTCCATGTTCATAGCAGTCTCCAGTCCCCGGCCTCTTCCAGAGATGAGCTGATACTGCAAGATCCAAAGCCCTCACCATAAATCACATTATTATCTGCTGTGGCCAGCCCCCACCCTAATCACATTAACTTTCTAGTGTGATCCAAAGGCCCCATGCAAATAAGACATTCCTATTAGGCACGATTTTCCAAAGGCTTAGAGACCTTTCCAAGCTGAGGACAAAGATCAGACCTCTTTGGGAGTAAGGTTTTACTATACATCCTCCAATATATTTTAATTTTTAAAAAAGTTTTCAGGCACAGTCTAGTTTTTGAAGTGGGCTAGGTACATGTTGAAGAAAAGTATAGCAGGAGTAATGGGAATCGAGCTGGAGAATTTCACACAGGTTTGACGTCTGTAACACCCTTCCATGTAATCTATTTTCTTTGCTGCCACCAGTTTTTTGCAGAGGATCACAGCAACATCCTTCGGGTTAAGGTATTTTGTGGTGTGATTTACTAATCACTTC
This sequence comes from Kogia breviceps, assembly GCF_026419965.1. Lineage (NCBI taxonomy): Eukaryota > Metazoa > Chordata > Mammalia > Artiodactyla > Physeteridae > Kogia > Kogia breviceps. The sequence continues at coordinate 11,235,572 of NC_081312.1, forward strand.
TCCTTCCTCCACTTCGCTTCCCTTCTAGCAGTCTCCTCTTTACTAGGATGCAAAGTCATAGAAATACCAAGTAAACTAATACCCCTGGAATCGGCAGTTTTCTAGAGAGATATTTGTCACTTCTCCTGTGACTCATTCCAACCCCTCTAAACAAAGAATCAATGTATATACCTGTGAAAACTTTCAGAGATCTCAATTCTGCTTAGAGAATAAAGAGACAGCTCCCCCGTTTCAGTCTTTGTTTCAGGATCCCTCATTTACACTATTTATAGTTTGTGTCTTACGGTTATGGATTTTATAATTCATTAAAAATGGCACTTTTTCTCTACATTCTCATGTCTGTCATTTTCAACGAGTTTCAAAGGAGAAGAGATTTTTTTTTACATCATCTTTTGCAAAAGGCCCCTCATTTATTTTCAGTTTTGGGGGTGTATGTCTCTAGTAATATAGGTGGATTTTTTTTTTTAATGAATACTCTAATAGAGAAATTTGATTCATTAAAATTTTGACTTGGTGAGTAAAATAAATTATAAATGTCTCAGTGTGTAAGAAACACTGATATCCTCGAGCAGAATGAAGATATAAATTAAAAATAAGCAAAGAAAAATGCAGATATAATGAAAAGGTAATACTTAACTCATTTTATGACTGCAAAATGAACAAAATTAGAAGAATGGGCCTCAAGTGGTTCCAGGGTGGGTGGTATGGTCGAATCACTCAGAAAATATTAAATAGAAACAAAGGAAGGAGTCTGGATTTTGCATAAATACATAAATCTAAACCTGTGTCACAGGAATGCTGTGTCTCTATTGCTTTTCATATTGACTCCAATCAGGGCATTGTAATAAATCATGTAGCTACTGTGTTCAAATTAATTTCTTTAATTATTCCCATCCGTAGAAGAAATCATGGACTAGAAAAAGACAAATGGTCACTCTTCTACTGCCCTGAGAAAGAGCTGACTAGGGCAAATTGTGCAGCCTGTTACTTAGATTGGTCTGCCTACACTTCCCACTGTCCAGGATGGCTGAGCTTGCCCAGACAAGGGGCTAACACAGGGAGTCAACACATTTACTGTAATTACTAATATTTTAAAACTTATTCCTGCCCTCTTATGCCATTTTTCCAATTTGTCATTCTTGTTATTGTTTTCTCTTTCCTACCTTTATTCATTTTCTTTTCCATTTTATCCTCTAAAAACGTGGAAACTATATAGCCTATTTCTATTCTTCTTATAATTACCCTTAAATTTTGAAAGAATATAACTTTCATTTAAATATTACCACCATGGCCAATATTCAATTCTCCATCAGTTTCAGTATCTAGAGCCTTCCCTGCTAGTCACCATCCACTCTTACCCCAACACATACCTTAGCATCTGAGGCAATCATATGAGGGTGCAGCTGCAGATTATTAAGCTGTTTTACTTTACAGATAAAAAATTACTCAGACTTAACTATTTTGTTTGACTGGTCTTTTTCAGTACTATTTTATCAACCCATCTCTTCCTCTTCCCTGGATTCATTTTGCAGGAATAAAGCTTCTAATAACTATTTAATAGGAGAAAGGTAGAGAAATGAATTTAAGATAGTATTCAAGTCAAAATCAGTATAAAAGTCACCCAGATAAGAGTCAGTGGTGAGGGCTATGGAAAAAATAAATAGATTTCTATGAAACAAGAGGCTTGGGAACACTCGACACCAGCTGGAGAGAAGCCCAAACCAGGAGCAGTAAGAGGCCAGTCATACCTCCTCTCACTGGCCCCCCACCCCGCCAAGGGTCTATGGAGGCTATGGTAAGGGGGGGCCAGCTAGCAGGTGTGGAGGAAGGGAGAAAAACATTAGGCTGGGGTTTTCCCCTCCTGAATAAACCATTGATCACTCACAAACAAAAGCAAAGAATGCTTTCTCCTCCCAGAGGAAAATGCACCCTTGGTGATGCTGTCTTTTGGTTAAGAATCAAGAGAGATGAGTATTTGTTCCCACTAATGGAAGCACGTACATTAAGTTATATCTGAATGGTGACTACAGCCCCAAGTAAAAATGGGCAAAAGCATAGGTAGACTTTGGTTTTCCCAGCTCCAAAAGTACCTTTCTCTGCCTGGACATCATCTCCAGCAGCTACATATCCCATTAAGATTCTGAAGGCCATGAAAAGATGCACTAAGATATGCTGTATCTGATCTGCTCTGTGCCGTCACCTCATTTGTAATAACATGTTATATCCTTAGTTAATTAAATCAGGAACTTTAAAAAACATATATTTGCATGGGCAAGAAGGACAAGGATCATTTTCCACAAGCCACCTGAAATACCCCAAATGGTAAATTTGAGGCCTTGCACATCTAAAAATTATCTTTATTTTTCTCTTCCACTGAAATGCTTCTTTGGCTAGGTATATATAGTATTCTGATCAGTTAAAGAAAATCTTTTTCCCCCCCTATCTTTCAAAGTGCTGTTTCATTGCCTTCAAAGATTGCATTACAACAAGAGATCTGATTATTTCTTCGTAGACTTTTTTTTCTGTCTAAAATCTTTTTTTTTTTTTTTTTTTTTTTTTTGTGTGTGGTACGCGGGCCTCTCACTGTTGTGACCTCTCTCGTTGCGGAGCACAGGCTCCTGACGCGCAGGCTCAGCGGTCATGGCTCACGGGCCCAGCAGCTCCGCGGCACGTGGGATCTTCCCAGACTGGGGCACGAACCCGCGTCCCCTGCATCGGCAGGCGGATTCTCAACCACTGCGCCACCGGGGAAGCCCTGTCTCAAATCTTTTTAGAAATTTCTCTTTATCCTTTGTCATCTCAGATTTCACCACAATGTATCTAGGTGTAGGCCTCTTATAATTTATTGTTATTTATTTATTTAGGCTTTATTTATTTGAATTTTTCTCCAGATATATTTGGAGGTGGAACATGTTTGATGTGTGCTGCGTCCACCTTCTTTATCTACTCTTACCCCACATACAATAAATCTAGTAAGATAAAAACCTAAGATACAATATGGATAAATCTCACATACATAACATCATTGAGCCAAAGGTAACAATACATTCTCTACTATTCCATTTATATAAAGTTCAAACAGGCAAAACTAATCTATACTGTTAGAAGTCAGGATGGGGGTTATCTTTTGGGGGCTACTTGGATCTTGGTAATATTCTGTTTCTTGGTCTGGATACTGATTACATAGCTGTATTAACTCTGTGTAATTAATTGAGCCATATACTTACAACTTGCACACTTTTATGTATGTTGTACTTCAATTAAAAGTTTTTTATTTTTTAAACTGGATTTAGATTATTCTGAATTCTTCATTCTTTTTATATGGAGATAACTTTTCACTTACTTTAACCATAACATTAAAAACAGATTAGGGACTTCCCTGGTGGCGCAGTGGTTAAGAATCGGCCTGCCAATGCAGGGGACACGGGTTCCAGCCCTGGTCCAGGAAGATCCCACATGTCACAGAGCAACTAAGCCCGTGCGCCACAACTACTGAGCCTGAGCTCTAGAGCCCTCGAGCTACAACTACTGAGCTTGCGAGCCACAACTACTGAAGCCCGCGCTCCGCAACAAGAGAAGCCACCACAATGAGAAGCCCGCGCACTGCAACGAAGAGTAGCCCCCGCTCGCCACAACTAGAGAAAGCCCACGCACAGCAACGAAGACCCAATGCATCCAAAAATAAATAAGTAACAAGTAAATTTATTTTTTAAAAAAGACAGGAGTTATTAAAAGGTGAAGCTGGAGCTGGATGAAAAGGTCAAATGTAAGAAAAGTTAAAAATGTACAATTAGTAAGACTTAGTAAGATTAGAACTATAGTAAAGAAAAAGACTGCCAAGGAGGGTTCCTACACTTATTTCCGGTTATAAGCAGCTGAAAGAGACCATAGTACTTTACTTTTCAGATTCAAGGCAAACATGATTCACTTCTCATTACATTTACTTTCATAAACCTAAATTACTTGTGCTATCTTCCTAAAACCAGATCCTATCACTTTCCTGTTCAAAAACCCTTTAGTAGCTTTCCTGTACATGTAATAAAAAATTTTTTTAAATTCAAACATGGTCAATAATGCCATCTATGATTTGGCTCTCACCTACTCCCTCATCATCTTCTCACACCTTCCTTCTTACCCACAACACTTAAAGCTATGTAGCTTTCCTCAGTTCTATAAAATATCAAGATATTGGTCTCCTCAGAGTCTCAGACATGACTTCCTTCTAAAATTTTAATTTCCTTCCCCACTGTTCACCTCTCTAGGTCTCAGCTTAAATATCATTCCAGCAAACACACCTTCAATGACTGCCCTTCCCCCCACTTGTTAGGTCCCCTAGTTATTCTTCATATCCTATTTGTGATTATGTATTTAAGTTGACATGTTTGTCTACCTCCCCCTCTAGACTAAGTTAGGGCAGTGACTTTATCTATTTGATTCTCCTGTATATATCCAGTTCCTAGCACAGTGTACAGTGGTATACAGGAGGTGCTCAAACACTGAATGAATGAATGAATGCACACAGGATGAACAGTAGATTTGAGGGGAGAAAGATTTCAGGTTTGGGTATTTTTTTTTTTTTTTTTTTTTTTTTTTTTTGCGGTATGCGGGCCTCTCACTGTTGTGGCCTCTCCCGTTGCGGAGCACAGGCTCCGGACACTCAGGCCTAGCGGCCATGGCTCACGGGCTTAGTTGCTCCGCGGCATGTGGGATCTTCCCGGACCAGGGCACGAACCCGTGTCTCCTGCATCGGCAGGCGGATTCTTAACCACTGCGCCACCAGGGAAGCCCAGGTTTGGGTATTTTTAATCTGAAGTGTCTATGCATTATCAAAGAGGAAATGCTAGGCACACAGAAATAACTACCTGGATTTCAGGAGAAAGATCTAGGACAGAAAGACTGATTTGGGAGTAATCAATAAGTAACTGAAGCCATCCAAAGGCTGAGAATATACAGAGAGAAGAAATGTTAAGCAGAAGGGGAAGGAGGCTAAGACTAAGAAAGAACAATCAAACTGATGGGAGAAAAATGAGAAGTTTGTGATACCTTTAAGTGTGATACCACTGAGGAGGTTATTTCAAAACCAGAGTAAATAATGCGAAATACTGCAAAAAGGTAAGGACTAAGAGCTATCTACTAGATTTAGTGACAAAGCTACTGATGACCTTGGATAGCATATCAATGGAATGATGAGTAGAAATAAGCATTCAGTTAACCGAAAACTCAATCAGTGGAGCAGAAGTTGAGAAAGCTACCAAAAACTTGGATGCTTATGCTAAAGGAGATGGAAGGGCTTCTTCCCCTTTTTTAAAGAATGAAAGCTGAGCATATTTAAATTATCACGAGATGGAGTCAGTAAAGAGAAATCTAAGTTAGACAATTGCTAGAGCTTTGTATCCCATAGGGTAGGAAAGATGTAGGACCCAGAGCACAGGAAAGAGGGTCAGCCCTAGAATGGTAATTCTCCATTCCCCTGCAATCAGAGAAAAGATGGGTTGGATTCAGTTACATTTGTAGTTAAGGGGGCAATAATTAAGGAATAGTTTCAACTTCCTCTGTGCAATAAGAGATGAGGTACTCTGCTAAGATTAAGTAGAGGGCTAATATAATAAATCAATAGAACATGAGATTTAAAATGGCCACTATCATGAAAAGTAAAGGAAAAGAGAAAGGAATTTCAAGAAGCACTACAGGCTTATGAGTTTGGAGACAATGAATTTCTAATAGCAGTTAACAGTGTGATTCTTTCATTTCCTTTGCGGCTCTTGCCTGAGCCAAAATCGGGGGACTGAGACTGATATAGGATTTGTATTTTGGAGGGCACATGAACAAAAAGACAAAAGGGCGAAAGTTAGAGGTATTGGCAATAGCACACTTTAATGAGTGGGTAAGGTGGGAAGGGTGGATAAGGAAAAAGGAAAAACAACAGGTTCCTCACAGAAGAGAATGGAGAAGTCCAAATGATGCCAAGTAAAGGGGTGGTGGGAACAACAGAGTAATAAAGCTGAGAGAAGTGTAGGCTGACAAAATGAATATGACATTAGAGAAGTGATTTTCCCCATGATAGGCTTACCCCAAGTATCATATTGAATGTATATGTGTACACATATGTGCATAAATTATAGGATCAATTTTAATCTGTACTTGATTTACAAAGTTTAATTCTGACTAACTTCAGGCTACTATTTAAAAAAAAAAAATTTTAATGCCCTGCTTAAATGGTAGGCCACAAAATCTTTCAATGACAACATACTGCTTTGAATAAAGCAAAAAAGTTAAAAATCACTGGTCTAGGTCAACCTGCTGATTTTACAGAAAAGGAAACAGCCTTCCAGAAGTAAAGTGATTTATCCAAATTCAGCAACTTGCCATAGCAACAGTACTTTAAAAATAAATAGAACTTCCCAGAAAATGTTTTTTCTGTATTGAAAAATGGCTTACCCTGATCTTTCTGAATAAAAGTATTTTATAATCATCAATCTTTCTTAAAATCTTTGACAGAAATATTTGCCACAAATATTATATTTTTCATGCTTACAAATTAAATACTGTGTTCATCATGCTTATAAATTAAATGTTATAAATGATTTATAAGTCTTGTCTAAAGACATGAATTTATAATTTCTATAAATTTCTTTGCCAAAAATTATCAAGGAAAAAGGACAAGCTTAATCGATATAAATGCTACATTTTACTTATACTGTTAATTAAAATTATTCCATTTCTTCTATAAACTTCCTCAACACAGCATTACACACAGCCACTACTGGAAAGGACTGAAACTGGCAAGAGAGATGAACCCCATTTGTCTCATCAGCAGTTTAACCACTCAACAGGTTATATTTTTAAATAAAAAGAGCTCAGAATATTTGCCAGGCTTTGAGCTAAATGTCAGAAAAACAATAAGATAGGAGCTATCTGTTTTTCCATCTACAGACCACATAATAGATGCTCACTAAATGCCTGTTCACATGAAAGAGCAATTTCAGTCTTCTGATCAAAGAGTAAATATTTTGATTTATCTACTACCCTACACCTAAGGATTAAAAAATTATCACACCTCGCATTTCCTGAAGGAATTTTAAATCTGGCTATGGAGATGAGATAGATAGGTAGTATATGTATATGGAGATGATCAGATATCTGAACTTTATACCAATTGGAAGTTAGCCAATAAAGTACTCATCTGGGAAATCGACAGTGAAAGTTCTACCAATGATATCACTGTCAAAATATTTTACAATCAGCTGTTTCACCAAGAAAATCATTAGTTTATTGTCAGATCTCACTTTTAAACCAAGAGTTGAACTACTTCATTTATTCCCCAAACTCACATTTTAAAACTATTCCATAAAAATTTAACCTGAAGACATGAAAGCTTCTACACACTAATTCTTCCCCAAAGAACATCCTGTAAATTCTTAAGATTTCAAAATAAAAACTTCCAAAACACCTCACAAATAGAAGACCTCCTCCAAGAAATTCCCCTTGATCCTCATTATTTGTAGAGTCCATATTTGCAAATTCTCCTACTTGCTAAAATTGATTAGCAACCCCCAAATGAATACTCACAACACTTTCACATCATTCACAGACATGCAGGGGTGGTGAAAAATGTGAATTGCCCAATGCTAAGGTCAAACAAGGCTATGTTCTTAACTTCTTATTTCAGTTCTCATACTGTAAACAAGTGTCCTTTCCATGGTCTACTTAGTGTCACACTTTTTACATTTTTGTACTTTTGGTTGGAGATTTCACTGTTTAAAATGGCCCCCAAACAAACCAATATATACAGCATGGATAAACAAGGTCCTACTGTATAGCACAGGGAACTATATTCCATATCCTGTGATAAACCACAATGGAAAGGAATATGAAAAAGAATGTATATATGTGTAAATGAATCACTTTGCTGTACAGCAGAAATTAACACAACACTGTAAATCAACTGTACTTGAATAAAATAAATTTTTAAGAATAAAATAAATTAAAAAATAAAATGGTCCCCAAGCATAGTGCTAAAGTGCTGTCTAGAGTGTCTAAGTACGAGACCGTGATGTGCCTTAGAGGAAAAATATATATATTAGATAAGCTTCAATCTGACATGAGTTATAGTGCAGTCGGCGATGAGTACAATACTTATGAATCAATAATATATAATAAATACGGTGTCCTTAAATAGAAACACACATAAAATCAGGTTATATATTGGTAGGTTGAGAAATATATTGTGACCAGAGGCTCACAGGAACCTAAGCCTGTACTTCCCCTAGGAGCAGTGGTTCAGTGTGTACTAATTCAGCATTCAGTGACTACATAATAAAACTACCCCAAATAACAAGAATCCACTACTTTGAAAGTGACACCTTTATGCATGTAAAATTAACAAGACAGGGCAACAGAGTTTGTTCACCAAAATGAACGACCATTTCCCAACATATAGCATTATTCCATGAGAATACTCAGTAAATACGTGTGTCAAGTAAATGGTTCAGAAAATTAAGCACTCCAGTTTTATGGCAAAGACTCCTCCAGTGCAATATTCCTCCCCAGCCAGCACAAAGGCAGACCGAATGGTCTACCTGTAATGGTCTCCTTTGTCATTAGCTGGAGCACATGGAGACGGCCATTAGAAGCTTAAGCACACAATCACCAGAGTCAGAGAAGAAAAATGTTCGGTTAAGTCTGGTCTTACGTTGCAGTTCTCATTAGTGTACAACTGACCCCTGAACAACACAGGTCCACTTACACAGGAATTTTTTTTCAACAAATATATATCACAAGATCCGAGGTTGGCTGAATCCTCGGAGGCAGAACCTCAGATACTGGAGGGCGGACTGTAAAGCTTCGGAGGGAATTTCGACCGCAGGGAGGGTCAGCACTCCTAATTCCGCCCGCACCGCCCCCTCCCCTCCGGAGGCCCGCACCTCCCCACCTTTCAAGGGTCAACTGTATTTTCCTTCAGTAGATTTTGTCCGCTTTCACGACGTTTCGAAAATAACCTGTGACCACACATTAATACCAAGCATGAACAAGTGTCTCAATTTTATTTAACATTCTTAAGTGACTGTATAACTCTATGACGCACAATACCAAAAAAGTGCAAAACAGTCACCATAAGCATGCGGTTATGAAAGTGAATACCCACAATGGTTGCATCATCAATCCAACTAAGAACTTTTGCGCATTTAAAGAAGCCACAGCGTTTTCTGAAAGTTTGCTGGACGTAAACAGCTGCTCTACACCTTCTCCCACTACTGTCTTCGGTTCTGGTTCAGATTGCTCAGCAAATACCCACTAGGGGTTAAGAAGGCGGTGAAAAACACCGCGAGGGCAATAGCCACCGCCTGGAAGAGAAGATGAAAAACGCTGTTAGCGACGGCGGCTTCCGGGAACAGTCACTCGCTGCCGAACAAAAGAAAACGAAAAACGCCCTTAAAGGTTTTGAGGAGTTTGGCTGTTGTCATCGAAACGGGGGCCTGGTGAAACCTGAAAAGCGGGAGCTCCCTTCCTAGTCGACCCAACAGAAATTTTTGAGGAGAACTCATTTTCCTTCTCATGGCGCCCCAGTTCTGACCTTTGAACTCTGGAAGCTAGACGCTGCCCACGATTTCCAACGTTTTAGGGAAAACGCTACGTCTTGGCAATTTAGAGGGCGATCGAAGGTGGCAGATATTCTGAGGTGGGCAACGACAGCTCTGCCCCTCGGACTTCGCGCCCATAAAAGGTACCGAGGACGAAGGCTCGGCCCTTTGAAGCCCGCGCGCTCCTCCAGGTCGCCGCTTCCCGCCGCCTCAGGCCCAACCCCGGCGCCCTCACCGCGACGCCGCCCCGGCCCCCCACCGGGCCTCTGAGCCCTCCAACTGCGGCCCGGCCACCGCAGCCTCCCACCCGAGCGGAGGCCGCGTCCACCCCGCCTCGGCCACGCGCTCCCGTCCGTCGCGTCCCGCCTGCGCCGCCCCAGCGGGTGGACCCCAACTCACGATGGTCGACGCGGGGCGCTGTCGCGGAAGCGCCAAGTGGACCAGGCGCTGACCAGGCTGCAGGACCAGCAGGGTCACACGGCGGCGGGGAAGTAAGCAGACAACCGGCAGGCGCGGCATGACTTTCGGCTGAGGCGAAGACGCGAGGATCGGCGAGGCGAAGTGATGTGAGGGAAAGCGAAATGACGCGGGACAAGGTTTGAGCGCGGGAGCTCTAGAACTGGGCGGGCAACTGGTCTGCGCAGGCGCCCGGGCCAAAGGGTGGGGGGCCTGCTCCCCTTCTCCCCGCTAAGCCCCACCCCCGCCACGCCCCTTCCGCTCCGCACCCTGCTGTGCCCTGCTGTCTCACACGTCCTCCCCACTCCCAGTCCTCGTGCACCTCTTCTCGCGTCACACGTGCAATACCCCAGTCCCGGTAGCCCTAGGCCCTGCTTCCTACCCCTCCCACATTGCCCTCTTCCTTACCTACCTTGCCCAGGCCCCCAGCGCTAAGGCACACAGTATCTCGATTTTCTGCTGGTGAGATGCTGGACACCTCTGTACTTACTTCCCCTTATCTTTCATTCCTCCCTACCTATACCTCGCAACATGCCATTACTTCTGTTCGTGGAATTTACAACATTTATACTCTGTTCTCTAATGTTAATTACATTTTCCATACATTATCTATAACTTAATTCCCAACATTGAAAACCAAGAACAAGTATCTGCTGTGTGCTGATATAAAAATATTCATGGCAGGAATAGAGTGTTTGGATCCAGTAAAGAAGGTGATATAATTATATGTCACTAGACTTGTAGCTCTTGAAGGAGAAATGGAATATATTGTGATTTTCAAATTTAATACTATAATAATCCTATATCTACTCTCTAAGATGATCTAGTTTCTTCACATTATTTCACTTCTAGGCTTATTGCACAACCAGCATTCTAGGATTTCTTTTAATTGTCTTATTTCTACTTCCTGAATTCTTTCTCTGTTTTTGGATTCCTACTTCATTTTGCTGTAGTACATCCTTAAGCACTTCTTTCAGGAAGGGTCTGTGGTTGATAAATTTCCTCAGTCCTTGGAAGTCAAAAAAATATTTTGCTCCATACTTAAATGCTAATTTGGCTGAGTATAGAACTCTGGGCTCAAAATCATTTTTCTTCAGGAATTTTAAAACCATTATTCCCTTGTTTTCTAGCAGTTAGTGTAACTGATGTGAGCCAATATAATTCTCATTCCTTTGATGTAGCCTCTTGTTTCTTCTTGGAATCTTTTTATCTTTGGACTTGTGAAGTTTCTCCAAGTTAGGGCTAGATATGGTTTTCTTTCATTCATTCATGAGACTTTTTAATTTGAAGACTTGGATCTTTCTTTAGCTCTGGGAGCTCTACTTCTATGTATTATTTATGTCTTTCCCTCTATTTTCTTTGTCTTCTCCTTGTGTCTTTACATGGGGTGGCAAGAGCAAGGGAGCTCTCTGTGGTCTCTTTTATGAGACAGAATACCATTCACCAGGGCTCTACTCTTGACCTAATCATCTCCCATAGGCTATACCTCCTGATACCATCACATTGGAAGTTACAATTTCAACATATGAACGTAAATATGCAGTCCATTACATTTAGTAAAAAGAAGAATGCAAAACATCTCATTAAAAAGTTTTAATTCTTAAAAATTATCATCACAAGAAAAAAGATTTTGTAACTGTGTGTGGTAACAGATGTTAACTAGACTTATTGTAGGGATCATTTCTCAATATGAAACCGCACACCTCAGTTGGGACTTGAACCCACAATCTTCCACCTGAAGCCACACAACTCGTCTCTGGACTTAATGAAGCTCAGGTTCTTTATGTTTCAGTGCAGAAGGAATTCAGCAAGAAGCAAAGTGATAGGTAAGAAGTAGATTTATTAATATCCTTTGTAAAGAGGTTGCAGGAACATGGGGCATGAGAGGATGGTCATGTCCCAGGTCTCAGGTGAGTTCTTGGGGTGGGCCACCAAGTGAGGGTCCCTGGCTTCTCGCAGGAAAGCATTCAAGAGCAAACCATAGTAAAGGAAAAGCAGAGATACACATTCCATAGACAGAATGTGATCTGTTTCAGAAGGTAAGGGCAGCCCTGGGAGATACACCCTCCGTAGGCAGAGTGCGGGCTGTCTCAGAAGGTGAGAGCAGCCCTGAAATATGGGGTGGTTAATTTTTATGGGCTGGGTAATTTCATAGGCTAATGAGTGGGAGGATTGTTCCAACTATTTTGGGGAAGGGGCGGGGATTTCCAGGAGTTGGGCCACTGCCCACTTTTTGGTCTTTTATGGTCTGCCTCAGCACTGTCATGGCACTTGTGGGTGTGTCATTTAGCATGATAATGTATTACAATGAGCATATAATGAGGCTCAAGGTCTACTGGAAATTGAATCTTCTGCCATCTTGGACATAGTAGGTTCTAACCAGTTATTGTGTCCTCAATGGCTGTGTCATTCTTTTAATGGTTGTGCCCTGCTCCCCTTCCCTCTTGTCTCATTTATACACAAATAGCATATCATTATATTATACACCTGAAACTAAAATAATGTTATATGTCAATTATATCTAATTTAATTTTTAAATTTTTACTTATCTTTTTACTGAGTATACTTGATTTATAATAATATATTAGTTTCAGGTATACAACATAGTGATTCAAAATTTTATAGATTATACTCCATTTAAAGTTATTAAAAATAAATAAATAAAATAAAGTTATTATAAAATATTGGCCATATTCCCTGTGCTGCACTATATATCCTTGTAACTTATTTATTTTATACATAGTAGTTTGTATCTCTTAATCCCCTACCCTTCTTTTGCCCATTGCTCTTTCCCTCTCCCCAGTGGTAACCACTAGTTTGTTCTCTATATCTATGAGTCTGTTTCTTTTTTTTATATTCGCTACTTATTTTTTAGATTCCACATGTAAGTGACATCATGCAGAATTTGTCTTTCTCTATCTGACCCATTTCACTTAGCATAGTACCCTCCAAGTCCATCCATGTTGTTGCAAATGGAAAATTTCATTCTTTTTTATGGCTGAGTAGTAGTCCATTATATATCTATATCTATATCTATATCTATATCTATCTATCTATATATATATATATATCTCACATCTTCTTTATCCATTCATCTGTTGATAGACACTTAGGTTGCTTTCATATCTTGGCAATTGTAAATAATGCTGCTATGAACATTGGGGTGCATGTATTTTTTTGAATTCAGTATTTTCATTTTTGTTGGACGTATACCCAACCATGGAATTGCTGGGTCATATGGTAGTTCTATTTTTAGCTTTTTGAGAAACCTCTAGATAGTTTTCCACAGTAGCTGCATCAATGTACGTTCCCACCAACAGTGTATGAGGGTTCCCTTTTCTCCACATCCTTGCCAACATTTGTTATTTGTGGTGTTTTTGATGATAGCCTTTCTGACAGGGGTGAGGTAATATCTCATTGTAGTTTTGATTTGCATTTCTCTGATGATTAGTGATGAAGAGCATCTTTTCATATTCCTGTTGGCCATCCATATGTCTTCTTTGGAAAAATGTCTCTCCAGATCTTCTGTCTATTTTTTAATTAGCTTGTTTATTTTGTTGATGTTGAGTTGTATAAGCTGTTTATATATTTTGGATATTAATCCCTTATCAGTCATATCCTTTGCAAATATTTTCTCCCATACAGTAGGTTGTCTTTTTGTTTTGTTGATGGTTTCCTTTGCTGTGCAAAAGCTTTTAAGTTTGATTAGGTCCCATTTGTTTAGTTTTTCTTTTGTTTCCTTTGCCTTAGGAGACAGATCCAAAAAATGTTGCTATGATTTATGTCAAAGAGTGTTCTGCCTATGTTTTCTTCTAGGAGTTTCATGGTTTCCAGTCTTACATTTAGGTCTTCAATCCATTTTGAGTTTATTTTTGTGTATGTTGTGAGAAAATGTTTTAATTTCATTCTTTAACATGTGACTGTCCAGTTTTCCCAGCACAACTTATTCAACAGCCTGTCTTTTCCCCATTATATATTTTTGCCTCCCTTGTCGTAGATTAATTGACCATAAGTATGTGGGTTTATTTCTGAACTCTCTATTCTGTTCCATTAATATATGTGTCTATTTTTGTACCAGTATCATACTGTTTTGATCACTGTAGCTTTGTAGTATAGTCTGAAGTCGGGGCGCTTGATACCTCCAGCTCTATTCTTCTTTCTCAAGATTGTTTTGGCTAATTAAAAAAAAAAAAAAAAGAATATCTACTTCCTTAGTTTAGGGGACAGCAATCTATGGCCCACAACCTGTTTTTCTAAGCAAAGTTTTTTGAAAGCCACATGCAAAGTTTTTATATTGATTGCATACTGAAATGATACAATTTTGGTATATCTGGTTAAAAACACAGTATAAAAATTAATTGTACCCATTTGTTTTTAGTTCTTTTAACATAGTGACAGAAAGTTTGAAATTACACAGTTTTCATATCAACCCAATGTTCTCTTGGACAGCTCTGCTCTAGAATCTTACCCTGAGCAATCAGATCCTGCATGAATGTGCCTAGCTACCTCCCTAACCTCATCTCCTTGTCTTCACTCTCCTCTTTGTACATCATGCTGAGTCACACCAGTCTCTTGAATCTACATGGCTTCATTCTGTCTCACTTACAGGTCCCTGCCTGAGAAATCTCCCCTGGACATTCCCACAACTTACTCACTTACATCATTCCATTCTTGTACTACCCTGCAAAAATACAGCCCTCACCCTATTCCCCATGGCTCTCTTTCCGCTTCTCTGAATTATTTTCTTCATGGCCCATCAGGACCATCTGAACATGGTAACTATGTGTCTCCTTCACTAGGAGGTGAGCACTGCAAGAGCAAGAGTCTTGTCTGACTTGCTCACCCTGAAGCACCCCAAGAGGCACCTCACACATGGTAGGTACTCAATAAATATATGTTGAATGAATGAATAATGAATGCTCACATCTCTTTGCTCTCTTTTCCTTCCCAACTAAAGACACTGTCTGGAGAGAGTAGCCTCTCTGACACAGTAGAAATTGACAACATAGGCAAGGGAGGCACTAGATTGTGAAGAGAGGGAATGAATGCACAATGGCACATTTCAATATTGGTCACCTGTTTGTAGCTGTGATATGGGAGAGCACAGCTGGACGAGAGATAGTAATGTATAATGTTCCCAGACGTTTCTCTCCCGCTATGGGTCAAAGAAGACTCGAGTTTTGCCTAGTCAGTTTCTTTCTCTCCCTCATCCTTCAAGATGAGATGTCAGAACTATCCCTTTGAACTCTTGTAATGCAGAATCAGGAGGAAACAGAAGGGGCAAAGGACAGGAAGCTCAAGACACCATTGGGTGCAGTTTTCTGAAGAGTTGAAAAAAAAGTGTTGCAAAGAATTGCACTGTGTGAGTAAAGTAGAAGGAAAAATGAAAGGGAATTTTTAGAAGGAGTGTTGTAGTCGATATATCCCATTTAGGACATCTGAAAAATTGAAATAAAAAACTTGAAATTTTGAAACTGTTTGGGGGTGACAAACTATATATCTCAATTGACATATCTGAGCCTGGACCACATGGTTGATGATTGTATGTTTAGACCATTTACATTAAATGTAAATAAATGTAAGTAATAAGAGGCAAAGTTTATCATATTAAATTTTTTTAAAGATCCAACTATATACTGCCTAAAGAAAACCCACTTAAAGATGAAGATATAGATAGACTAAAAGTAAAAAGATGGAAAAAGATATACATGCAAATATTAGCTACAGAAAGCTGGATTTGCTATACTCTCAAAGTAAATGTCCTTGCAAAGAATTTTTGCACAGATGAAGAGAGACATTTCATAATGATTAAGGGATCAATTAATTAGAGGACATTAAATTCCTAAATGTTTATGCACTTAATAACAAAGCTTCAAAATAGTTGAAGAAGAAACTGATAGACGCAAAAGAAAAAAATAGACAAATCTAAAATTATAGTTGGAGAATTTAAAACTCCTCTTTCAATAATGTTTGTTTTCAACAAAACAAGTAGACAGAAAATCAGTGAGGATATGGAAGACTTGAACAACACCATCATATTGAAGTAACTGATGTTTATAGAACACTGTATTTATCAATACCCAAACACACATTCTTTCCAAGTGTACATGCAATATTTACCAAGATAGAATATGTTCTGTGCTATAAAACAAGTCACAATAATTTGAAAGGATTGAACTCATACACAGTATATCATTTGACGACAATGAGATTAAATTAGAAATCAAAACCATAAAGGTATCTGAAAAAAATCCTCAAATATTTGGAAACTGAACAACACACTTCTAAGTAACCCATGGGTCAAAGAAGAAATCACAAGGGAAATTAGAAAATATTTTCAACTGAATGAAAATTAAAATACATCAGATTTTGTGGGATGTAGCTCAAGCAGTACTCAGAGGGAAATTTTTGGCATTAAACACATGTATTAGAAAAGAGGAGAGGTGTAGTTAAGTCTTTCATTTCTAATTGTGAAACGAGAGGCTTTGTTTATTATTAAAGACTTTATTTCTCTCTAGAGAGGAGACCGGAGGGAATACTGGAAAGATGTTGGACTTCAACGTCCTACAAATCTAGGTTCAATTCCTGGCTTTGTTATTTTTTAACTGTGTCACACTGGACCACTTACATCTTCTCTCAGCCTTAGTTTCCTCACTTGTGAAACTGAGTTAATAACACCTACAGTTCAGGAATACTTCAAGGATTAAATGTGCCTTTGGTACATAGATGGTCACACAATGATATCATGCTTTCCCATGTATCGCCAACAGTAGAGGGCAAATTGTGGGTTAGGGCACAACAAATAGTCAAAGTAGATCTAAATGGCCATGTACAATATAGGGGTAGGGAAAAAAGAGGTATAAACTAGTAGGTATAAAATAAGCTACAAGGATATATGTACAACATGGGGAATATAGCCAATATTTTAAATAACAATAAATGGAGTATAACCTTTAAAAACTGTGAATCACTATTGTACACCTGTAACTTATATAATATTGTACATCAACTATACATCAGTAAAAAATAAAAATTTTTTGAAAACAAAAACAAAAAGGAGAACTATGTAGGAAAGTTGCTAACCCTGAGATGCAGAATCAGTTATCATATTGTTAGAGAAACTCAAACTACGGAGTGACCTAAATCAAGATATATAAAGCCCAAGTAATGAGATAATTTCTACCCTTGTACTTGTTTTTTCTGTAGTACCTGCCTTAACATAAAACCCTAGACGTTTTCATACAGTTTTCTCTGATTGGTTATTTTTTGATTCCAATGTTGTTGACCTCTGGCATAGTCTGTGAACTTCTCTTTTCGTAGCAGCAGTAGTAGTAGTAGTAGTAGTAGTAGTAGTAGTAGTAGTAGTAGTAGTAGTAGTATTTAACCCTTCTAAAGCACCTATTATGTGCCTGGAACTGCTCTAAGCACTTCACAAAGTACTAACTCTCTTAATCCTCCTATACCCCTATAAGGTAGGCCCTATTTATAGATTATCCCCATTTCCAGATGAAGAAACCGAAGCACAGAAAAATCAAGCAAGTTGCCCATAGTTATATTAATGGTTCGGGAGCTTTTTCTTTTCTTCTTTTTTTTAACATCTTTCTTGGAGTATAATTGCTTTACAATGGTGTGTTAGTTTCTGCTGTATAACAAAGTGAATCAGTTACACATATACATATGTCCCCATATCTCTTCCCTCTTGCGTCTCCCTCCCTCCCACCCTCATAGGGAGATTTTTTAATCTCAGGAACTCCTTAGAGGTTATTGATGCCTCTAAAGAGCTTTTGTTTATGTAGGTTATAACTATTACTATTTACTATATTAGAAATACTTAAATATTTAAAGTATTAATTCACTTTAAAATAGCAATAACAAGCCCATCACGTACTAACATAAACATTTTTATGAAATATAAATAAATATTTTTTAAATAGTGAGATAAGTGGCATTGTTTTACATTTTTAAATCTCTTTACTGTCAGGCTTAATAGAAGACTAAACTACCTGAAAAAAATAAAAAATAAAAATAAACTACCTGGATTCCACATCTGTTTTTGCATTCAATCTGTTGTGATGTCCCATGTCATGTAACCTCTGGAAAATTCCACCATACGCTCTACAGAGAATGAGTGAAAAAGTCAAATATCTTAGTGTTATTATGAAAAGAATTTTTATTTAATTGTGTTTTTAATGAAAATAACGGTGACATTGTGGGACCCCTAAAAGGGTCTAGAGGACTCCTATATCCCCATAGTTTGAGCACCTGTGTGTTACATGAGTCCTGTAAGAACTGATTTAATACAGCCTATCCCCACTTCCTGGCCACTGTTGATTGGTTTGAAGTTTGGCTCCTGACTCAAATATTGGGCCAAAGCACCCCTCTCCAGGGATGTTATGCTTGGGATCAGCAGATTGAAACTCAGACTCTTTTATGAAATGAATGGTCTAACTTGGGAGCCATGTTGTTTTTCAACCCACGGAGAAAGCCCTTCCATGGTGAGTTAATAATGAAGCCAAGCTGTTGAAAGCAGCAGGTAAGCAACAGAAGGAACATCCTGACCAAGTTCAAATCCCTGGTTCTCCCTGTTCCTGAAGCTCTGATACTTTCCTGTCCTTGAATTCTGGGCCACTCTTTATTTTCTCTATGATAAATCCTGTGTTGGGCTTAAACTAATCGGAGCTGGATTTCTATCACTTGCAACCCAAAGAGTCTTAACAAAGGCTCTGTTCGTCAAGTCTTTTTTTTTTTTTTTTTCAAGTCTTTTTTTTTCTCAGGTTTTCCCCCACTTTTTAATAAAAAAGTCAACAAAAGTGCTAAAGTAAGCTAAGACAGAGCTCTGTAAGAGACAAGTCTGGCTGAATTAATCCGAATCATGAAAAGTTTAGACTGGGGTGCAGCTGATGTGAGAATCAAGCATCTTAGGTCTTTCTCTGTGACAAAAACCTTAAATTACTTTTGACAGTGTCAGTAAATCTGACTCCAAATTCAGCCACAATGCAATTAAGCTCCCTGCCGGCCCACCCCTACCCCAGGAGGTGGCACTTTTAGCTTCTCAAATTACAGGTACAAACAAACTTCCTCCTTTGGTATCTCCAAGTCACAAGAGACTAGCACTGTTGACTTAAACCTCTCCAATTTTCAATAAAGGGCTTGGTGAGCCCCGGATTCAATATATTCTCAGTGACCTACAATGTGGAACCTTCCTGCTACAGTTATATAAAAGGGCTTGATTAGAGCTATAGACTAGAGATCAGGTTTTTGAGCTCTGTGTATACAATGAAAAAGAAAGGCACACTCGCCCAGTTTTTTTAAATGCGATTTTTATAAATGTTCATGCTCTAAATGAACTGGTGTTAGGGTTCTAGAAAATTATATAATGTACTAAAACTGCAGTGCCTCAGGCTCAAACATCTTCAATTCTCTCGTCTCTAGAAAAAACTTTTAATTGCTGTTCCAGGACCGAAAAGGTCTTTGAGGAATGCAGTGCCTCTCTCTGGGTCTGTTTGTGTCTATCTCTACAAGTGCATGACCACAAAGAGAAACTCAAGATAGGAAAGCAGCAAGAGCAGAGAGCTGCAAAGGTGGGAAAAACACTTGAGAGTTATGCAACTGGTAACATCAGTTAACACACTTTTGAATTGAAAGCACAATGCTGATATAAGATCCAACAAAAGCTGCCATCCATTATTACAAAGAATCCTGAGAAAGAATTGCCCTTCTGCAGTTCAAAAGATAATCTTGGTCTTCCAAGTTCATTCTTTTAAATTTGTACAACATTATTATTATTTTTTTTATTTTTATTTTTTTCCGGTACGCGGGCCTCTCACTGTTGTGGCCTCTCCCGTTGCGGAGCACAGGCTCCGGACGCGCAGGCTCAGCGGCCATGGCTCACGGGCCCAGCCACTCCGCGGCATGTGGGATCTTCCCGGACCGGGGCACGAACCCGTGTCCCCTGCATTGGCAGGCGGACTCTCAACCACTGCGCCACCAGGGAAGCCCAAACATTATTTTTTAATAGAGTCTTTCTTCAAAAAAAAAAATTATAAGCGATGAAAAGTTTTAGTTTTCTTACATCTCTTTTTCATTTTTAAATCCGACATTCCTCTTCCACTCCTGAGGCACACCCAGATATTCTTCAATGGATTTCTGTTATGCAGGAGTGAAGAGAGATTGTAAGTTGGAGCCAACAGATCAAAGGTCAGACCTCCGCACTATCCTTTACTAGCTGCAGAGCTTTAGACAAATAAAGTAAGTATGATAATACTTCTCTTAGAATGCTGATATGGAAGAAATAGAATTTTCCTTTTCTTCATGATTTCAAAAACTCAGCTTCTATATTGTATTTCCAGAAAGATGAGCCTAGGGAGAGGCTTTGGTGGATCGTTACGTACGGTAGAAAAATGAAGGATCAGATTGGAGTAACAGAAAATGGGGTGACATTCACTGATGGAGGGAGCAGGGAGTGGAAAAACAGAACACTTGATTGCAAGTGACAGAAATGTACTGCTTTTATCCACCTCCAACTAGTTTAAGATGAAAAAAGGGGAGTTAGGCAACTTAATGGCTCATAAAAACTAAAATACCAAGGATGGATTGGTTTAGGGCACAGCTGTGCCCAGGAGTTCAAATGATGTCAAGGCTTCCATTTTTCTCAATTTGTTTCTTTCTGCTTGTGGTCCCCATTCTTTCCTATTGCTCATGTCTTTCTCCTTATAGCTAAGGAAGACAATTTACATTGTCCTTTAAGGTCATAATTCCAGAGAAATAGATTAAGAAGAAACATCTCGGGGCTTCCCTGGTGGCGCAGTGGTTGAGAATCCGCCTGCCGATGCAGGGGACACGGGTTTGTGCCCCGGTCCGGGAAGATCCCACATGCCGCGGAGCGCCTGGGCCCATGAGCCATGGCTGCTGAGCCTGCGCGTCCGGAGCCTGTGCTCCGCAACGGGAGAGGCCACAACAGTGAGAGGCCTGCGTACCACACACACACACACAAAAAAGAAGAAACATCTCCTAGGAGAGCCTGCCAGAAATTTCCAGAATAGATTCTCATTGGCTGGCTTGTGTCACATGCCCACCGAGATCTGTTGACTCTAGAACCCATACTCTTCACTGCTCCTGAATACTGTCTTAGCACTTAAAAAAATTTTTTTCAGTCTGTCTTCCTATTAGAGTCTAAGCTCCTCGAGGGCAAAGAATCATTTATTTTTTACCCTGAGCATCTAGCATTGTGCTTGGCACATGGTATTGGATGCTTTAAAAAAATGTGTGTAGGACTGAACTGAAATAGACAAATCTAAACTCTGACATATGATGTGTAAACCAAGTTAATTCAGTATCTAGTAAGTACACCTAAGTGGTATGATAAGAAAACACAAGGTAGATGACTTAAAGGGTGGGAAAAAATCATGGAACACTTACGCATGATTTCTGTAAAGGTAAATCTTACCGAACTAGCATACTAGAGTTCTCCCAGTGTGCAGACAGACAAAAGGACAAGGTGAAACCAGCAGACCTTATTTGGCTTTTCAAAAAGTCTTTGATAGATTTACACATCAAAAGCTTTTAGAAAAATGGTGTTACCCTCGGATTTTAGAATGATATTGTTGGTATTGTTTTAATTTTGTTTGTTATGTTGTGTCTAGGAAACAGAATCAAAATCAAGCCATGAAGGTTAGGAATAAATGAGAAAGTGTAAATAGTGGGGACCGATCTTATTTCATGTTTAATAAATTATCAAGAGGTGGTTTGGACAATGGAATTTTTAGTTTGCATATAACAGCTCTTTCAGTTAATGCAGTAGTTAGCTGAAGACAAAGGCAAAATAATAGAAAATAATGATAGGTGCCTTGAATTTAGATAAGATTCAATTGTGCATTTAGGGGGAAGTATAACAGTATAGGGGAATTGGAGGTGGGCACACAGAGCCAAACCTTTGCTCCAACTAGATGGGCCTATTTCCCTTGCATTTTTTCACTTTTCCATGCACTTCTTGTCTCCTGTCCACACGTGTGCTCTGTTGAAGAGACCCTTACCAGCTAGAAGGAACCTTTTTTTGGACAAGGGAATATTACAATCTCTGCTACAATCTCCAAACCTTCGAGGATTGGGGTTGGGGAGAGATGCATGGGGTGAAAGGGGGAAAAATTAAATAACACAAATTGGAAAGAAATAATCTTTCCAAGGAAGTAAGGAGGTGATGAATGAGCACAAGAAAGATACATCAAATCTGAAGAAAGTCCAGACAAAAGTAACCATCATATTCAAAGAGATAAAATACTTCCATTAAAGGATGTTAAAAAAAAAACTTAAATCTTCCAATCAAATGCAAAACGTATAAAATAATAAAGGACCAAGAGATGGTTAAAAACACATCACAAAATTGGAAATTGCTATTATCTTTTAAGCTTAGAGATGGTTTGAGAGCAACAAAAAGACTTGGTGGCATGACTTGGAAAACTTGTTTCTCAAAGGGTGGGGAGAGATTGAAAATGCAAATACTTTAAAGGGGGTTTTAAATAAATTCCCAGAGGACAAATACAGGATGTATTGCTAGGGCCTGTCAGAACTGTGAGAGATAAAGTGTCTGATGACCCGGGTCAGGTTCTAGTCTTGTCTTGCCTACTTACTAATGCTGCATGTGCGCCCCGGGGCAAACGACTTAGTATTTTTGAGCCTATTTCCTTAGCTGTAAAAGGGCGATAATAATACCTGTCCTGACTACCTCAAAGGGCGGTTTTGGTGTTCAAAGGAAGCCATGAATTTACCAGTGTTTTGCGAACTGTAAGGTGCTCCATAAATATAAGTGTTTTTGTTAGTGCATCGCTGAACTTACTGCAAACTCCCAGGCAAGGGGCATCTAGGGAGAGCGATTTGGCTCTCCCACGCGGCGACTATGTTTTCATCAATCTTTATCCCACGTTTATGGGGGTATCTTGCTGAGGAAAACTTTTCGGTGCCTGATGAAAAAAAAACAAATCCTCTATACAACTAGCAAGGTGGTGTCTGTAAAAGTACCATACAGACAGGGCTTAAGATAAACTGCCAAGAAAACGCCAAGACTGTCAAAAAGGACTTCTCCGTGGAAGCGCAGTCTTCGCTTTACGGAAGATGCGTCGTGAGCAATAGACCATGATGCCGGCCGCCGAATGGAAACATGAATTGGTAGAACCGGTCGTGCGGTAACGTAGTTATTATAATTCCACTCTGACAGATTTAACGATTTGCCACAATTCCGCGGAATAAGCAGGATGCTGCAACGAGCTTCAGACTCCGAGCCGAGAGCGGGAATAATACGCGCGCACTCGGCTGCAACCGATCCCGGGTCCCGTGAACGCGCCTCCCCCCGCCAGGCAAGGCGCGCGCGCCGCCGCCGGCCCACGTGACCCCGGGCGCGGCGGCGGCGGGGAAGGGCGGGGGCTGGGGCCGGCTCCGCAGCGCCGCGCAGGCGCCCCAGGCCCGCGCCGAGCCGAGCCCCTCCTGCTCGCTCCAGGCGTCAAAATGGCGGCGAGGGAAACCTGGAGAAGCCCCGGAGCCTGAGCCACTGACAGGAGCGGAGACGGGAGCTGGCGGCGGCGACGGCAGGAGGAGGATGGCCGGGGGCGCTGGCTCCGGTACGGACGGCGGTGCAGGCGGCGGCGGCGGGGGCGACGGCCGCGGTCGCAGCGGCGGCAGCAGCAGCAGCAGCGGCGGGAGGAGCCTCTGGGGTGAGTGTCCCTCGATGTCTCTGAGGCTGTGAGCTGAGGCTGTTACCGGCGCGGTGCTGGACGTCCCGACGAGGAAGGGGCTGTGCGGGGGCCGTGGGGGCGCAGGGCTGGGGCCCGGCCGCCGCGGGGGGCGCGGGGCCGGGGCCGGGGAAGGGTCTCTGGTCCGTCTGGGGCTGAGGCGGCGGTGGCAGACTGACCGGTCCCGGTGCGCTCCGTGGGGCGGGCTGGGCAGTGCGCCGCCGTCCTGGGGGCAGAGGCGCGAGGTGTGGCGCTTGGGGCGGGGAGAGCGGCCCGAGGTGGCCGCGGCGGCGGCGGCCCGGCCGGCTCCAGTCTCGGGGCTACGAGGGGCGGGACTCGCCGCTCCCAGGACGCCGGGAAACCGCTCCCGAGACTCGGGCGCGTGTTTACCCGGCTGCGGGGCTGCGACCGCCCCGGGGTGGGCGTGAGAGCTGCCGCCCGGAATCAGGGGTCGAGGAGTACAGGCCTGTGGACGGCTGCTCCCTGGGGGAGAAGTTAGATTGTCCGGGTAAGTTACTGTTTCGGGATCAAACTGTTGTGCTTTGACAGGTTGGGAGAGAGACAATACGGAGTCTTTGGTAAAGGATCCTGTGCTTGGAGTACTTGAAAGGCTAAAAGCGTGCATTTTTCAATGCCTCATCATTTGCACAGCTGTTTATTAGCCTTACCCCGAAGATGAGAACTTTCTCACCGTTTGGGGGGAGGAAGCCCTGAGTGTTGCTTCTGTTTTGAACTACAATAGCACCTCTTCACATACCAGCACAGATAATAAGTACTCTGGATTAGGCCTAATTCGCAGAAGCAGTCTTGGTTTTACCAGAGAACTGTTTCCTCTGCTAAAACATCTTACTGTAATGAGGAAATAGGCATTTTTACAGAATTACTTCGTTTTTTCAAGTAGCAGAATCTTTTGTCTCTGAATAGCATCCATTTCTTTTAGATTGCTGAAATCAATTACTTTCTCCCGGAAATGTGGAAGAAAGATTTGAAATTGCAAGAATCATACATGTTAATGGCAGCTGTGATAAAACTTGTCCTAGAATTTTGAAGTCAGAAAAATCTTTAGCGATCTGATGTGACTTGTTTAAGAACTGGGAAACTAGGCCCAGGGAGATGAGTGACTCGCTGTGGGTTCTGCAGCTGGCCAGGGATTGGACCAAAACTAGAATCTAGGCCTCTCTCCGCCCTTATTTAGAGAGCTCTTTTCACTACACTCCTGAGCCTCGTATTCTTCATTGATTGCATTCTTCACCACCATCCTCATCCCTGGGTCTTTGTACAATGTAGTTGAAAGGAGAAATCAGAGAGAGCGCCTCATTCTGATTTTTGACAGTTACTGTCAGTTACCACAAGTAACTGATGAATTTTTTCCCTGGCTTGAATTTAATAAAAACCAACTGACATTTCATTTAGAGTTTTCATAGGTCTGTGACTGACTGTATTTCTGTCCAATTATAGCAAACCAGTATTCTGTCCCACGAAACTTAACTACTATATTGTTTTGTCCCTCATTAACAGAATTTAAACAGGTTCTTTGTATCAGGCTCTAATTTTAGGATTTAAAACACCTGTGTTGTATTTGCCAAGTTGTACCACCTGGTTTCCACATAGCCACTTGAGTCACAGCAGTTTTCTGTGTTGTGTGTCACAGGTTAACCTTCAGAAAAACAGTCATGTCAAATGCTTCTGATTTCATATTCTAGTCATTGAAACTCACACACCAGAGTTGTACCTTGTGTTCAGTTACACGGGTGATTATTGAAGATCTGCTTTGTATTTTGCAATACTAGGTGCTACAGGAGAAAGAAACAAGTGAAATATGTAGACTTTGCCCTCAGAAAAGATAAGATGTACCCCTCTGAGTCTAGAAAACAATCTATCAATACAAAGAATGCTGTAGGTGTTCTGGTTAAAGGGAGATGAGTGAGGCCTCAGGAGTCTAAATAACTTCCTGGAACACTTGGGACTTGAGCTAGCTTCTGTGAGGGTTTAGATTTACAGAGAGATTGGAGCAGTTACTTTGTGAGGGAAAAGCAAGAGTGTAATGTGGAGATTAGCTTTGGGGGAGGGGAATAGGGAGGGAAACTAGGATGAGCTGACAACTGAATTTCCTTGGGAGGACATTAGACAGTTGAAAGGATATGTTTGTAGAAGGGTTTGAGTACAGGATTGAGGAGATTTGGATTTTTATCCTCTTGTGCAAGATATGGGGAGCCTTTGAAAGTTTGGAGGCCACACATTAATATGATAAAACTGACAAGACGCACCTGTCAGTGATCTGTTGGTTAAGTTAGAATGAGGAGAGAGTGGAATGAACCAGGGCCAGTAGTAGCTATTGCAGTTACCTGGGTATGAAGAGATGAGATCCTACACTAAGATAGAGTCACTAGGAAAGATGCATAGCAGGTATTGTCTTATTTGTTGCTGTTTTTATTGTGGTAAAATATACATAACATAAAATTTGCCATTTTAACCAGTTTTAAGTGTACAGTTCTGTGGCATTAAGTGTATTCACATTGTTGTGCAACCATTATCACCATCCATCTCTAGACCTCCATTCATCTTCTGTAGCTGAAACTCTATACCCTGTAAACACTAACTCCCCACTTCCCTTTACTTAGCCCCTGACAACCAATATGCTGCTTTCTGTCTCTACGAATTTGATTACTCTAGGTATTTCATGTAAGTAGAATCATACAGTGTTTGTCCTCTTGTGACTGGCTTATTTCACTTGGCATAATGTTCATCCATGTTGTAGCATTTGTCAGAATTTCCTTCATTTTTAAGGCTGAATAATATTCCATTGTATGTATATACTGCATTTTGTTCATCCGTTTATCTGTCAGTTGATACTTCATATGCTTCCACTTTTTTGGCTTTTGGAATAATGTTGCCATGAACATAGGTGTGCTCATATCTGTTTGAGTCCCTGCTTTCATTTCATTTGGGTATATATCCAGAAAATTTTACATTCCGACCAGCATGCGTCAGGGTTCCAGTTTCTCCACATCCTCACCAATGCTTGTTGTTTTTATTATTTTGATAACAGCCATTCTAATGGGTGTGAAGTGATATCTCATTGTGGTTTTCACTTGCATTTCTCTAGTGATTAGTGCTGTTAGCATCTCTAAAGCTTATCAGCCTTTTGTATATCTTCTTTGGAGAAATAATCTATTTGAGTTCTTTGCCTTTTTTTTTTTTTTTTTTTTTTTGTGGTATGCGGGCCTCTCACTGTTGTGGCCTCTCCCGTTGCGGAGCACAGGCTCCGGACGCGCAGGCTCAGCGGCCATGGCTCACGGGCCCAGCCGCTCCGCAGCATGTGGGATCTTCCCAGACCGGGGCACGAACCCATGTCCCCTGCATCGGCAGGCGGACTCTCAACCACTGCACCACCAGGGAAACCCCTTTGCCTATTTTTAAATTTAGTTGTTTTTTGTTGTTGTTGTTGAGTTGTAGGAGCTCTTTTGTATTCTGGATACCAATCCCTTATCAGATAGATGATTTGCAAATATTTTTGCCATTCCATGCATCGCCTTTTCACTCTGTTGAGTGTACTTTGATGCACAGAAGGTTTTTTTTTGGTAAGTTTTTAATTTTAATGAAGTCCACCTGATCTAGTTTTTCTTTTGTTGCTTATACTTTTGGTGTTAAATCTGAGAAATTATTGCCAAATCCAGTGTCATGAAGCTTCCCCCTTTAAAAAACTTCTAAGAGTTTTCCCCTCAAAAAACTCTTATGTTTAGGTCTTTGCATGTGGATATCCAGTTTTTCCAATGCCATTTGTTGAAAAGACGATCTTTTTTCCATTGAATGGTCTGCCCATCTTTGTTGAAAATCACTTGATCATACATTGAGGGTTTATTTCTGAAATCTATTCTGTTCCATTGGTCAGCAAGTCTGTCTTTGTGCTGTCACTGTACTGTTTTGATTACTCTAGCTTTATAGTAGTTTTGAAGTCAGAAGTGTGAGGCCTCCAACATTGTTCTTTTTCAAAATTGTTTTGGCTATTTGGGGTCCCTTGAGATTCCATATGAATTTTAGGATAGATTTTTCTATTTCTGCAAAAATTGTCATTGGGATTTTTTTGATAGGGATTGCATTGAATCAGTAGATTGTTTGGAGTAGTGTTGACATCTCTTCCAGTCTTCCAGTCCGTAAACACCAGATGTCTTTCCATTTATTTGTGTTTAATTTCTTCCCACAAAATTTTGTAGTTTTCAGTGTAAAAGTCTTTTATCTCCTTGCTTAAGTTTACTCTTGAGTATTTTATTCTTTTTGATACTATTGTAAATGTGATTGATTTCTTAATTTCCTTTGCGGATTGTTCATTGTTAGTGTATAAACACAACTCATTTTTGTGTGTTGATCTTATATCCTGCAACTTTACTGAATTCATTTATTCTAATGGTGTGTGTGTGTGTGTTTGTGATTAGAGTTTTCTACATATAAGGTAAGGTTGTTTTCTAACAAAGATAATTTTATGTCTTCTTTTCCAGTATGAATGACTTTTCTTTCTTTTTCTTGCCTAATTGCTCTGGCTAGGACTTCCAGTACTGTATTGAATAGAAATGGTGAAAATGCACATCCTTGTCTTGTTCCTCATCTTAGAGGGAAAGCTTTCAGTCTTTGACCATTGAGTATGATGTTAGCTGTGGATTTTCCATACATAACCTTTATTATGTTGAGCTAGTTTCCTTATATTCCTGGTTTCTTGAGTGTTTTAGCAGGTATGTTTTAAGAAAAAAATTCAGTTATGGGTGCTGAGTTTCTGCCTGGTGAAAGAAAATTCTTGTGTCATTGGTGGAATGTTATTGTCAAGTTGTTTTTTTTAAGCATCATCTTTGTACATTTGCAGTTATGTTCTGGCTGAAAAAAATAGTGCTATAGTTATTCAGTGGGGAAGACTGACACTAATCAAATAATCATACATATATATACCTGAGTAACTATAGTACTATTTTGCTTCCAGCTGTATTCCCAGCATCTAGCATAGTGCCAGGCACATAGGTGCTCACTAAAGTTATCAATTGAATTTAAAAGCAGAAGACTAAGATTTAACCCAATAAGCTAAAAAATATATTGTTTATAATTTTTATAGAAAGTGTTTATTCTATTTTAAACCACCTTCCCTCTTAACCCAGTCTTGGTACAGTGTTAATAAAAACAAAATCAGACTTCTCCACTCTAAAAAGAAACAGGCAAGTGACTTTTTCTAAAACAATTACCTTTTTTAAAATGAGGCAACATTTTTCTTTTTAAGTTGATGCTAATGGAAGTTGGTTATCAGAATCCAAAATTTCAAAGGGAAGTGTAATTTAAAGGAAACTTTTCATGTACTTACTAACTTCAGATTTATAATGAAATTCAAACATTCAGTACCTAGTTTATTTACAAAACAAGTTCAAAAATTTTTAATGCAAGCTTCAGTTCTTTTAATTTTTAAAATTTTGGCAGTCTAAATTTGACATTACAAGTTGTCTTTCACAGCATCCTTACTATCTCAAATAATGTAGAAACTTCAAAAACATATAATGTACTAAGTTTTATAAATTGACATTAAATCCATATAATGAACATAATATGTTAAAGTTGGAATAAACAGAAATCACTTTAATTCAATACACAGAACATCCTTTAATCGACAAGATTCAAAAAAATCTGCTTTTTTGAGCATTGTTGGAGTTTTTAGACATAGTGGTGATGTATTAGAACACTGGACTGGGAACCAAACCTCCATTCAGATTCTGATTACTATTTATGGTTTTGCAATCTTAAGCAATCCATTTTACCTGTCTGAGGCTTAATTCTTCCTCATCTGTAAGAGGGAAAACACACACACACACACACACACACACACACACACACAATATTTTTACATAGCAACTTTGCCACCTTGTATTTTTTATTCCATTCTTTCCCTCCCTGTTACCACTTACTTACTAGTCTGGACTATTTATTGAACAGCCTACCAGTGGAGTCTCTGCCATTTGTTCTCCCACTTTTCCTCTCCTTCTCTGGCTGTTCTCTATATTGCTACCACACTTTTTAAAAAATGCAA
Source organism: Kogia breviceps (assembly GCF_026419965.1). Taxonomy (NCBI): domain Eukaryota; kingdom Metazoa; phylum Chordata; class Mammalia; order Artiodactyla; family Physeteridae; genus Kogia; species Kogia breviceps. Next base: position 11,265,388 of record NC_081312.1, read on the forward strand.
TTGGAGGATGTTACTAAAAAATGCAATTGGAGGATGTTACTTCCCTACCTAAAAAACTTGTGTTGACTTCCCATTGTCTATCAAATAAAGTCCAAACTCACAACAGTTTGTAGACTGTTGTCTAACGTTAGATTTCACATTATTCTAGTCATACTAAGCTGTTTCTTGTTCCTTCTACTTCTGTTTTTCATGTGTTTATCCCAGTGCTTGGAGTTCTCCTGTTCTTTGCCATCCAGGAGACTCTGAGAAGATGACTCATCACCCATTTCAGCTGTAGATTTTGATTACTCCAAGCCAATCAACTCAAGGCATTTCCCTGTAAATTATTTGGGACAAATTATTTGGGACAAATTATTATTTGTCCCAGTTAGATTGAAAGGAAAGAAACATTCTGTTTCTGGGGGAGAGGATTTTTTCCCCTATTGTTTTTGAGCAAGAGAACTTGTGGCCCCAGTCACCACTGGCAGCTGTCTTGTGACCACAGGGGATGATGAAACATGCCCTGAGGATGGCAGAACAGAGAGGTAGAATGAATGTAGGTGCATGACAACATTATTTTAAACACTATTGTGCTGGGCCTGGGGCTTGGTGGGATTTCTCCTTGTGAATGAATTCCTATTGTTTAAGCCAATTCTTTGGGGTAATTTGCCATCAGAAATCTGATTCTTACAGTCGTCTTTATTCTTCAAGACCCAGTTCAAAAGTTAGTTTTACCAGTAATCATACACTCACTCCTTTAGTACTTTGGACCTTTCTTCCAGTCCTTATTTACTATATTATCATCAGTTGCTTGTGTGTCTAACTCCTGCACGTTACTCTTCGTACTTCGAGCCAAAGCCTATAGGATGTAGCACAGTGTCTGGTAAATTATAGATACTCAGTGAGTTGTTAGGATGAAATAATAACATGAGTAAATGCTTTGTAAACAATCTTTTAATAAATATGAGGTATGTTATTGAGTTTAAAACTAAAGCGAGATGGAAAAATCAATTAGGCCAGGCATGCAAAGTGTTCTTTGCTTGCTCTTAATTGTTTTCTAAAAATATTCACTTAGATTAAAAGTTTGACAGTCTCTTCTGGCTACAATTCCTTAAATTTTATGAACACTCTTACCTACTTAAAGCAGGAATCATGGAAGGAGCAATAATGAATTGTGTTGTTAGTGTGCAGTTTCTTTCCTTCTTTAGGGGGAGACTGAATGCCAGAAGAATTTCAAGTATAGTGTCTTTTTTCCCCTATATTCTGAAATTATACTTATTTAATTTGTTTTTTCTGGAATTTACTTGTGAGTTGTTCTTTAGAGAAAAATTCCATAACATGCTTCATAAGACTTAATTATTCTTTTTTTTTTGTGTGGTACGCGGGCCTCTCACTGTTGTGGCCTCTCCCGCTGCAGAGCACAGGATCCGGACGCGCAGGCTCAGCGGCCATGGCTCACGGGCCCAGCCGCTCCACGGCATGTGGGATCTTCCCGGACCGGGGCACGAACCCGTGTCCCCTGCATCGGCAGGCGGACTCCCAACCATTGCGCCACCAGGGAAGCCCGAGACTTAATTATTCTTGTCTTCAGACTTTCCCAAAATATTTCTTGCTTGCTTGAGACTGCACATGAGAATTTTCTGGTTAGGAAAAAAGCTTTGTGGCAGAACTAGATGAGTTTGTAGTGAATGTTAGTAATAGCTTATGACAGAGAAATCTCATTATAGCTTTAATTATGAAGTCATAGTTCTGTCACATGCTTCAATGATAAAGTCTGACAAGGGAAGAAGGATAGGGAAGGAGAGTTAAAATTCTCAACTTGGTGTACCTCACCATTTGTTGGCTTCAGTCAAATAAAACTTTGACATAGTAATTTGTAGTTATTTTTAAAACAAGGTAAGGAGGAATACAGTACACATTCGAAATTGTAAAATCATCTGTTGGGATGAGTATGAAAAGACATTTGTCTATGAAGAACAGCCTTCTTGTTTTGATGTCTAGTAGTTTGTTCCCTTGGTACCTTAGTTTCTACATCTGTAAAATGAACAGTATCACCCTCTATAGGGTTCTTTGATTAATTGAGGTAATCTATGTGAAAACACAATATAGTGTTCTGAGCATAGATGCTCAGGCATTCCTTTTTTTTTTTTTTTAAGCAGAGATTATTTTATTTTTTATTAAAAAAAATATTTATTTGGCTGCACCAGGTCTTCCTTGTGGCACATGGGATCTTTAGTTGCAGCACACAGGATCTTTAGTTGCGGCATGCGGGATCTAGTTCCCTGACCAGGGATCAAACCTGGGCCCCCTGCATTGGGAGCCCGGAGTCTTAACCGCTGGACCACTGTTGGGAAGTCCCTCAGGCATTCCTTTTAATATTGAGCTGCATGAGCCGCTTGTATTTTTTGGAGATTAATCCTTTGTCAGTTGCTTCCTTTGCAAATATTTTCTCCCATTCTGAGGGTTGTCTTTTTGTCTTGTTTATGGTTTCCTTTGCTGTGCAAAAGCTTTTAAGTTTCATTAGGTGCCATTTGTTTATTTTTGTTTTTATTTCCATTTCTGTAGGAGGTGACTCAAAAAGGATCTTGCTGTGATTAATGTCATAGAGTGTTCTGCCTGTGTTTTCCTCTAAGAGTTTTATAGTGTCTGGCCTTACATTAGGTCTTTAATCCATCTTGAGTTTATTTTTGTGAATGGTGTTAAGAAGTGTTGTGATTTCATTCTTTTACATGTAGCTGTCCAGTTTTCCCAGCACGGGCTTATTAATTCTTGAATGAGAAAGTCAGTCGATTTGTGTGTGTGTGTGTATGTGTGTGTGTTTAAATAACAAAAACTTTCTAGAATAAAGTTCAAACTCCCTTTCACGGATCATATGGCTTTTTGTTATCAAGGCTCTGCTGCTTCTCTGGGCTCATACCTTATTACTGCCAAATACCTTCCCGTTACTCTGCATGTAGAATTGCTTTAATTTCCTTAGTGAGCCAGGTTTTTTGTTCTTTCCTTGGGCCTTCACATAGTCAGTTTCCTCTGCCTTTTAGAGCATTATTTTGGCATCCCAACCCCTCCCCACCATTACCTTCACCAAGAAAAAAGTTCATACTTATTGTCAGTCTTAGATCTTATCTCAGATATCACTTTCTCAACAGCCCCATAAAGTAAATACTTTTAAATATTATCATCAAATACAGAAAAGATAAACAATTTGAGCAAGATCACAAAGCTTATAAATGGCAGATCTGGATCCAAACCTAGACAGTTTGGCTCTAGAGTTCACCTTCACTAATATGTGCTTCCTCTACATTGTAACTGCCTATTTATCAGCTTGTCCCTAAGTAATTTAAAAGCAAAAATTATGTCTATCTAGTTCATTGTTATATCTTCATGTGCCTATTATCAGCACATAGTAGGTGCTCAGAAAATGTTTAAATGAATGACTGTCTCTTATTTGAGAGCAGAATTTGTGATTAAACTCCTCTTAGTACCTTTCACATAATACGTGTCAGTAAATAGTCTTTTCATGCTTATGATACAAAGTGAAATTTATATGATCAAGTTCATTGTGGCTTTGAAATATATTGCATTTTGGAACCAAAGATAGTTACAGCCCCATTTTTATAATCACTGTTAACTCATTTTATCCTTCTATAGTAATGTTACTTGGCATCTTAAACTGGTGCTTTTGTAGGCTTCCTTTTCACATGGTATCCCTATGAACTGTTAAAATACAGATTATTTGTAACTCATTTCTAAATGGTACATAGGAGATTTTACAAAATAAAATTACACTAGTATATGCACTCTGATCATTTATATCTATTGACCTTTTAATGGACGTGATTGCTGTACATATATATATGGAACTTAGAAAAAAATAGAAGTACTCACATTTTAAACCCTGATGGTATCCCGAAGGATAAATGGTTTATCTATATAGAATAGTCACAGGGTAAATAATGATTTAAGGCATGCACATTGTCGTTCATGTTGATGGGAGAAATTGGAATGTTGTATTTCAGTACACTTTTCAAATAAGTAATGCCTGAAGCTACTTCCAGGTTCATGCTCTAATCAGGGTCAGTAGGTTAGAGAACCAGAAAAGTCTTCCTCCTCCATGAATGTTCTCACTTTACCAAAGACTTTGCTTCTTTGGTTAATCATTTTCTCTTCTGTATCCCCTATGCTCTGGTACAGGGTTTCTCAACTTTGACACGTTGGGCCAGATAATTCTTTGTTGTGGGGCGCTGTCCTGTACTTGCAAAATGTTTAGCAGCATCCCCAGCCTCTACTCACTAGGTTCCGATAGTACCCTTCTTCACTCCTAGTTATGGCAACAAAAAATGTCTGTCTCCAGGGGAGCAGAGTCACCCAGTTGAAAACTGATGCTTTACTGTATCATCCCTACTCATTTGTTACAATATCTCCCTCTCTTTCATACACACACCTTTCCAGACTTTCACGTGCTCTCTATTACTGCCTCACTTCTTGGCACCTTTTTCAGTCTTTTTTGAAAAGAGTTATAAAACATCTGCTCACTCCAATTTTATTTCTGGTTCAGTTTCCTCTCTTCAGGTCTATGAAACCACATTTTTCTGGTTTTCCTTTACATCTGTGGCTGCTCCATTTTGGTCTCCTTTATCAGCTCTACTCACTGGACAATGCCATAATTTTTGCTTCTTTCTTACTTTTTCTTATCTTGTCAACTCCTGCCTTTCTTGCCTCATTTCTTTGTATGTTGTCCTTCTTATACCTATTAATTCTTAAGCTGTTCTCTCTGTTGAAATGCCCTTACCTATGTTTCTCCCTATTTAAATTCTAACATCCTTCAAGAACCAAAGCAGATGTCATCTTTCCATGAAAGCCTTTTCTAATCACTAAAGCCTTTTCTAGTCCTCTAACTTCCATGCCATGTTCCTATTCTTTCTCTCTGTCTTCCACTTGCAGCTTTGTGTTATTTATGTATTGGAATATGTCCTGCACTAGACAGTAAGCTCATCTTTGTATCCCTGGCATTACCTGGCTCAGTGCCCTGCACATAGTTGGTGTTTAGATAGTTGTTGCAGCAATGATGAGGAGGTAGCAGTAGAGTGGAAAGGATTTAGTAAAAACAGTAATGACCTGAAAGGTTGTTAAAAGTAGGAGAAAAAAAAGAAAACTGAAGAAAATTTGAAACTGCTTGTGGAATTCTTTACATTCTCTTCTTTCATGGTTTCTTTGATATGGGCCTTTTCTGGTTTAATTCTCCATTTCTAAGCACCTTATTTATCAAGGACCCGTTATGAGCCAGGCACTCTTCAAGATACTTGGAATACAGTTACTGGAAAAGGAAACAGTCCCCAGTACTGTAGGAACTTAGTCTCTTTGAAGATGTAGAAATCTTAATTAATTGCCCCTGCAGAGTGGTAAGTACTGAAATTAAAGTGTATCCAAAACTTTCCAGTAGCACAGAGGAAAGGGGTGACTTCTCAATTTGAAGTAAACCTCTTTCAGATGCCATTTCTTACATGCAACCTATTCTGGTCACTACCCAGAATGATTAGTGTTTTCCATGCTTTCCTTTACTGTGTTCTCTTTCAGCTACCAAATTATAAGCATTTCCTGTGCCTCAGTACTTAGCCTTCCGTTCATTCTTTTATATCCTTTTCTTTAGGAAATGGATTTAGTTTTGAGGCTTCAGCTGACAAGTTTCAAAGCCATACCAGCTATAACAAAACATTTTTTTGTTGTGAAATAATATACATGCAAAGAAGCATAGTAAACAAATTTAAGTTTAACTTATTTTAACAAATTATTTTAAAGCTGACACCACCATGGTCACGAAATAGAACAGTGGAAGCATGCTCAAAGCCCCACTCATGCCTCTTCTCAATCACAGCCACCTTAAAGGTCACCCCTATTCTGCTTTTCATGGTAATTTCTTCTAAGATTTAAAAAAAGAAGAAGAAGAAGAAGCCCTGTACCTGAACACCAACTAGGTATTTATTCCAAAACAATATAGTTTCATTTTGGGAGACTGGGAGACAGAGGTGAAGGGAGACATTTCACAGTATTCTATCTTGTTCCTGCACTGAAACCCCGAAGAACATCCCCAGGTTCACTAGAAGGACTCACCTGACAGAGCATAGAGTCCTACTCATGGAGATCATTTATTACAGCACGGGATACAAAACAAAATTAGCAAAGAAAAAAGACACATGAGGCTAAGTCCAAAGAAAAACAGCTGCAAGTTTCCAAGAGGTCTCTTCCTGTGGAGTCACACAGGTCACACTTAGCTCCTCCAGCACTGACTTGTGACAGTACAAGTGAAATATTGTCTACTTAGGGAAGCTCATTAGAGACTCAGCACCTAGGGTTTTTCCTGATGGCTGGTCACACAGGCATCTACTACCTAACAAGTATCAAAATTCTAGGCTCCCAGAAGGAAAGCAAATATGCAGCATAAACCATACTGTTTGCACAAACAGTTTAGGTACAGTGAGCTGTCCTTATCAGTTAAGGAATGGAACACAGAAAGTCCAAGTTCCCAAAGACCAACCAGGACCAGCCTTTCAAGCAGGCCTTTCTAAGGGTAGCAGTTTCAGGCCTGCTGTGGCTAACTTTTTTCTGCTTGATATTTTTCAATTCAAAATTTAAATAAATAAAAACTCAGCTTTCAAATTGTGTCATTTTCTCTTAAAATGTATCAACACTAACTAACCCAGTGCAAACCTTCACTTTATACCTCCACTACTATCATTTGATTGAAAGTATGTTCTATGGAACATTGGACATGACCTATTATTGGTTTTTCTTAAAGTTCAGGAATACTGAATTAAGCAAAGTTATACAGGTTACTTAGCTGCAGGACTCTCAGCCTTTTGCAGTGATGTGTGACCTGGCCTCTATCTACCTGTCTTGCCTCATCTTACATTATCTCCCTTCCCTACTTCCCCTGTGTCAGCCACCTTGGCCTTCTTGCTCTTCCTAGAATTTGCTAAACTATTGACTCTGCTGTAACTCCCCAGCATCACATCACTACTACCTCTGTCAATAAATAATGTCAAGCTTTATTTATTTATTTATTTATTTATTTATTTATTAATTATTTGGTTACGCTGGGTGTTGGTTGTGGCAGGCAGGCTCCCTAGTTGCGACTGGCAGGCTCCCTAGTTGCGGCTTGCAGGCTCCTTAGTTGTGGTATGCATGTGGCATCTAGTTCCCTGACCAGGGATCGAACCTGGACCTGCTGCACTGGGAGCGCAGAGTCTTATCCACTGCACCACCAGGGAAGTCCCTCAAGCATTATTTATGTTTATGTATTATTTATATTTATGTGTTTAAGATCTTTCTTCTGTATGCTATGTGTTCTCTATGTCTTGTGGGCTTATTAATGTCAATAAATCAACTTATTCTTTCTCATAGCAGCCCATGCCTTTCATGGCATTTATCTCAGTGTATGATTTTATTTTTGTAATTATTTTTTTAAAATGTCCATTTCTCTCACTTGATTGTAAGCAACATGAAAACCAAGACTATTTTGTTCACAACTATAACCTTCAACACTTAGCATAGGGCACATAATTGGTACTCAGATTCTTAATGAATAATATAAATAATTCTATAAAACTGGGCTATAGTAAATACACAGTGTTTCCCAAACTAACCAGGATTTTTTTTAAGGCTTATTTCATTGTATTTTGCAAGACTGATGTTGTGTAGAATACACTTTGGGAAATACTGATATACTTTAAGGTGTAAAATACATAGGTAGGATTTGTAGCTAGGAGTTTGTATTTATTGTATATTCTATTTTTTTTTTTTTTTTTTGCGGTATGCAGGCCTCTCTTTTTTTTTTTTTTTTTTTTTTTTTTTTTTGTGGTATGCAGGCCTCTCACTGCCGTGGCCTCTCCCGTTGCAGGGCACAGGCTCCGGACGTGCAGGCTCAGCAGTCATGGCTCAGGTCATGGCTCACGGGCCTAGCCTAGCTGCTGTATGGCATGTGGGATCTTCCCGGACCGGGGGCACGAACCCGTGTCCCCTACATCGGCAGGCAGACTCTCAACCACTGCGCCACCAGGAAAGCCCTATTGTATATTCTTGATTGAACCTCTGTTAGGAAGATTAATTCAGTGTTGGTGGGCTAGATGAATTAGACTGGAAGCAGAGACCAAGATTGATTTTTGTGACAGTTCAAGAGAGATAATAAATAGTGACTTAGTCTTAAGTGATTTTGCAGTGGGATTGGTGAACCAGTTTGATATAGAGGAGAAGGATGAGGGAAAGATGCCTGCAGTTCTGTCACTGGATGCCCAGGATGTCTTCAGCAAATGACATTTGCATAGATTGGAGTAATTGAGTTTCTTCTTCTGGAAAGCATCCTCCTATTAATCTGGAAAATATATCCATCTTGTTTCCAGGCAACACCAGATAATTAAATTATCTTCATATTTAGGAATTAATATTTATTTTTGAATTAGCATACTGAATTACTTAATAATAACTGTGCTGTAAACTCTTTATCTAATGACAGCTTTCTGCTGTGGTTGAAGAGTGTGTTTACCTACATAATCTAATTTGGAGATGACAACAAAAATTGAGAACTTTTTTGTATATTGTTCTAACTACTTACATATGTATATATAAATCTGTTTTCTGATGTAAAAGTGTTTACGGGAAGGACCATGAAATTCAGACGTTACTAAAGGAAAAGACTGAAACAAGTGACTATTTAAAAAATTTAAACATTTATGACAAAAGCCATCATAGTTTTAAAAGGCTAATATGGGGCTTCCCTGGTGGCGCAGTGGTTGAGAATCCGCCTGCCGATGCAGGAGACACGGGTTCGTGCCCTGGTCCGGGAAGATCCCACATGCCGCAGAGCAACTGAGCCCGTGAGCCATGGCCACTAGGCCTGCGCGTCCGGAGCCTGTGCTCCGCAACGGAAGAGGCCACAACAGTGAGAGGCCCGCATACCGCAAAAAAAAAATTAAATAAATAAAAGGCTAATATGAATATTCTCCCTTGATATTTTAACATTAATATAAAAAGCGTTACAAATTAATAAAAAGAACAGCCACATAGAAGAATGGGCAAAGATTATAAAGAAACACAGAGGCTAATAAATATATTGAGATTCAGTTTCACTTATAATTTTTTAAAACGAAGATTGAAATAATGAGATCATTTTTTCCTCCATTAGATTGGCAAAGGTTAATATGACCAGAGTTTTGATGTTCTCATGCAAAGTTGATAGGAATGTAAGTTGCAACTTTTCTGACTAATACATCTCCAAATTAGAAATATATATACCCATTTATCCAGTAATACGATTTCTTTTTTTTTTTTTTGGCTGCACCTAGCAGCATGTGGGATCTTAGTTCCCCGAACAGGGATCAAACCCGTGCCCCCTGGGTTGGAAGCCCAGAGTCTTAACCACTGGACCGCCAGGGAAGTCCCAGTAATATTATTTCTTGATATTTATTCTAATGGCATATTTACAGTGGTTAAAGATAGAGGTAAAAGGATTGCAGGACTGTTTATAATATTGAAAAATTGGAAATGATTCTCAATATGTTTTGGTGAAGTAAATTATGGTGTATTTATACAGTACAGTTCTATTTAGGGGTCTTTAAAAGATAAAGTAAAATTTGTATGTACACATGTTTCTATATCCCTGGTATATTATGAAATGAAAATAGTTTTTTACAGAACTCTTTGTTAAATATCCCTACTTAAAACTATTTAAAGTTAATTTATGTCAAAATGCTAGAAGAGCAGAAATCAAATTGTTACTAATTGTCTATGTGGGAAGGGAGGCAGATTTTAGGGAATTGCCTTTTGTCATACTCTCCTGTGTAGGTTTTTTGGTTTTTTTGTTTTTAATTTAAACAACAAAAGTATAATTCTCATAAGTGAATGGGGAAACATTACGGTTCTGGGGTGGGTAGCATAGAGAAAATTTAACATGTATCTTGTTCTTTGTATATTGTGATCTGTTCTACAATCTTTAAAATTCTTTTGAGTCAACAGTGTGACTCTCAACTTTTCAAACTCTAGTAATAGAAGGCAAAAACTTCTGGGAGAAAAAGAAACACAGCTAAAAATTACAGAGATGCTAAAAATTATTTTTTTCCATATTTTCAATAAAGAAAATAAACTCATATTTTAATCTTGTAAAACTAAGAGGGGGGAGGGGATGTACATTGCCTGATGGTGGTGCTTGTGTACTGTCACCAAATAGTATGATTAGTTTTCTATTCAAATTAGATACCCCATCTGAAAATGTTCTTAGGAGCACAATGACTTTTCATCAGAAATTTAATAATTAAACATAAACGTTGAATAATTATTTAGGGATTTAAAATTCAACAAAACTAATGGTCTCTTTATGCAAAGGAGATGTGTGGGTATGGAGAAAAATAATTAGGTTAATAATACGGAATCCTGTAGCTAATCATCAAATTTGGAAACAACCCCCTAAAATATTGTTCTTAAATTTAAACTAATTCACCTGCTTGATGTCTAGCAGTGAAACATCTATAACGTGGTTCACTTTAGCTTTTTGTTTTTAATGACTTTACATTTAAATTTAGCCATTTCTATTCTTGGATAACCTACTTAAATATTGGTTTTAAGGGCTTCCCTGGTGGCGCAGTGGTTGAGAGTCCGCCTGCCGATGCAGGGGACACGGGTTCGTGCCCCGGTCCGGGAAGATCCCACATGCCGCGGAGCGGCGGGGCCCGTGAGCCATGGCCGCTGAGCCTGCACGCCCGGAGCCTGCGCTCCGCAACGGGAGAGGCCACAACAGTGAGAGGCCCGCGTACCACAAAAAAAATTAAAAATAAAAAAAAATAAAAATATTGGTTTTAATTTTACATTTAAATACACATCCGAATGCATAATAGTTTTCAAGTTTAACATTAAATGTACGTTTAATTTTCATAAATGAGAAAATTTCTACATTTAAAATTATTTCGAAGAATTTAGTATCTCTTTTAATGATTCTTTCACTGGTTTTGGTTTTCTTATCCTATTTAGAATGATCATCACTAGTTTTCCCTAGTGATTATTCCTAGGCTGTTCATGAATCCTTGAAGACTAGCTTTTAAAAATCATTTAGGTCTTCCCTGGTGGCGCAGTGATTGAGAGTCCGCCTGCCGATGCAGGGGACGCGGGTTCATGCCCCAGCCCGGGAAGATCCCACATGCCGCGGAGTGGCTGGGCCTGTGAGCCGTGGCCGCAGAGCCTGCGCGTCGGAGCCTGTGCTCCGCAACGGGAGAGGCGCAAAAAAAGAAAAAAAAATTGTTTAAAAGCTAAGAGGTAACATATTTCTGACCATGCTGAATTTATGAAGCAGGTATTTTATTTAGGAAGTATTTTATAACTAGAAATATTAAAAATACCAAGAATATATAGTATCAGTATGAATCTGCACTGTAGCCAGAGTTCTAAGAACCAGGTTCACCTCATTTATCTGCATTTATCCCCTCATTTTCTAGCTTAAAAAGTTTTATTGGTTACCCTTAAAAGAATGTTGCATAAACTGGTGGAATGGGATGTATTTTAAAAAATATTCTTTTAAGAATACATTTTTAATCGGAAAAAAAAGTAGCAGCAGGAGACTGACAGCTGTTTTGATTTATAATAGGTTCTATTAGAAGAAGCCCACATGGGCTTAATAAGATCCTCCTAAGCAGAACTCTAATAAGTAATCTCTATTTGCAGTAACACAACTTAATTTTATAGAAAAATGCAATTTAAAATATATCTTTGTTTAATATGAACAAAATGTTTTCTGACTTGCCTTTTATTGGTGGTGGGTAGGTAAGGAAAATACTATTCTTATACATGATCTTGAGCTACCAAGTACAGGTGCACAATGTCTTATTTTTAATTTGAAATTCTAAGAGTTCTGATAACCATTTCTTTAGGGACACTCATTTGATGGCAAACAATGATGTGACCTGAATTCATTTGGCAACAAAACCTAACCTGAACTAACACAGCTTAGTTTAAATGTTTAATATATTTTCTTGTAAAATATGGGGTAATATGACTAATCTCAGTGGGTGTGTTTACATAGTGTATACAGTAAATGTTTCATATACCATATTACTTTCTTTTAAAAGAGAGAGAGCATGAGAGAGAGAGAGAAAGAGAGAGAGAAGGAAAAGAGTCTGAATTTTAGAATATATCTAGCTCCAAAAGTTTCTCCCTGGTAAGGAATTGTGGACTTGTATTCTGAATAACACTCTTAAACTGGTGTTTTAAATTGGTGATGAACATTAAATAAAATTTTTATTGGTAGAACTACGATTGAGAAACAGTGTAATATGTAACATTTTATCGTTTAATTCTGTAGATAGAGTTTAATTACCAAATATGCAGGAAGAATATATGAAAAGTAGAATAAGCTAATGGATTATAGATATCAACTGTAAATTAAAATGTATTACTTAAAATTAGATACTGGAGGAGAGAGATAGGAGGAAGAAGATACTAGCTAATTTCAGTATTGCTCATAGTAGGGAGCCAGTGGATAGTAGCCAGAAAATAGGGAATTGGGGGTATTATATAAAAATATTAGTAAAGTTACTTGTGGGGTAGGGAGAGACTAGGTTGAAGTAGACAGGGGGAGCAACTAGTCTTTGAATATATCTTATTTTGTGGTTTTGACTTTAGACTCATCTAAACATTTTACAGAATTATGTAGCATAAGTTAATTAAAAATGCTGTGCCTAGGGCTTCCCTGGTGGCACAGTGGTTGAGAGTCCACCTGCCGATGCAGGGGATGCAGGTTTGCGTCCCAGCCCGGGAAGATCCCACATGCCGCGGAGCGGCTGGGCCCGTGAGCCATGGCCGCTGAGCCTGGGCGTCCGGAGCCTGTGCTCCGCAACAGGAGAGGCCACAGCAGTGAGAGGCCACAGTACAGCAAAAAATAAATAAATAAAAAGCCGTGCCTAAAAATCAAAAGTGAAATAAAAGTGTACTTCCAGTTAGTGATGTAATCACCCAGAGCAAACTATTCCAAGTGACTTTACATACACAGTAATTTATAGGATATCCTGAGTTGGGTATATCCTAAGGGTAAAAAAGAATTGCCAAAAAAAAAAAAGATTTTCGTTTATCGTAATGTTGATGATAGTGTTGACATTTTAATTCTTGGCTATTGTGTGTGTATTGTGGGATAAAATAAGTGAACAATTATGTAGGCAGTGTTGAGAACAGGGTTTTGACATGTGAGAAAGGAGAAACAGATGTAAAGTTAATGAGATTAAGTAAAAACCCTCTAAACCTGAATTTGCATTGGAAGCATCAGTATACACTCATGATGTATGTGTATGTATCTGAATACACATGTGTAGAAAATTCCCGAACTCTTGTACTAAAAAGGCAGTCAGCACCCCCTAGCACCCAGACTGTGGTTTCTATATGCCATTTCTCACTGAAAGGAATTAGGGCTCCTTTAAAGAGATGGCTGATTACAGGTCTAAGGTAAGGAAAATACAAGATACGCCTAGAATAAGGTATAACCCTAGAAAGCAAAGAAGCTCTCAGAGACAAGTAGTGTTTGTGTCATATGATCTCAGGGACCAATTTGAGTAAGCTTCCACTGTCCAAATATGGGACAATTTGAGCCTCAATTGGGATAAATACAAATAATTGAAACCCATCAAATATGGTTAATTCCATGAACACATAAGTTTTTTAACTTGCTGATCATCTTTAGAGAATGCTAGGATGTTAATTGTTTTAAAAATTAGTAAATAAAGGTAAAGAATTATTTATTCTTACCTTTCTGTTCAAACAACTGAATAGTTGATGAATTCCTCTTACAGAAGTATTCCAGCTTATGAATAAAGAAGGAGTGATAGAATATTACCATGTTGCAGCCCCTAATGAATTAATGACTCTAGTTGGTGCTTACTGATCATTGTTAATATTAGAGAATGAGAAGTAGACCTTTGGTACCTATTGTTGGAAGTACACATCACCACAAGTGAAGCAGTCTTGACAAAATAAACTTTAAAAGTACAAAAATGACACTAAATCTGATTAAGTTGTTAGATCTATAAATTTCTGTAAATACAGGGCTGAGAGAAACATATTAAGCTACATCATGGTGATGCATTTGCCAAAATTCAGGCTGTGGGAAACTACCATATAACCTGATTTCTTCAACAACAAGGAGAAAAAATTGCAAGGGGGGAAGGGTTGGGGAGGGACCTTTTAAAGGAGATTTAAGAGACATAGTCGTCCAGTCACAATGCATGGGCCTTATTTGGATCCTGATTCAAACAAACTAAGAAAAAATAAACCAGTAGTGGAAATGTCAATACTGCCTGGGAAGTTCATATTAAGGAATTGTTGTTCATAATTTTAGATGTGATAATGGTACTGTAGTTGCCCTTTTGTATCCTTTCTTTTTTTTTTTTTTTTTTTTTTGCGGTATGCGGGCCTCTCACTGTTCTGGCCTCTCCCATTGCGGAGCACAGGCTCCGGACGCGCAGGCCTAGCGGCCACGGCTCACAGGCTTAGTTGCTCCGCGGCATGTGGGATCTTCCCAGACCAGGGCACGAACCCGTGTCTCCTGCATCGGCAGGCGGATTCTCAACCGCTGCGCCACCAGGGAAGCCCTGTATCCTTTCTTTTAGAGATTCATCAGGAAGTATTTACAGATGAAATAATACACTATCTGGGATTTGCTTCAAAATAATCCAGAAAGATTGGGTAGAGAGTGGATTGGGATGTAGTGATACAGGACTGCCACAAATTGGTAATTACTGAAACTTGGTAATTGTTGAGCTTTGTCTTACGATTATCTCTACTTTTGTTATATTTTTCTCTCGTTTATTACAGAAGCTGCAAAAGTATCTCCTGCACAGGAGGAAAAAATAAGTGATAGATAGGAAGGAGTGAAAATAGAGAAGCATAGTCATATTTGTCTTTGGTGTTTGAATGCTTAGGGGTTTGATATTTATGGAGTATAATCCACAATCCAGAAACTTTTTATTGTTTGCCAACAATGAGGACCCAACGCAGCCAAAAGTAAATAAATAAAATAAACTTATTTATTAAAAAAAAAAAAGACTTGTGACAAAAACAACAGTGTAGTTAGACATATAGACGCATAAGGAAGACATGGCTGTTCCCATCAGAAAGGTTGGTATAGGACTGAGGACTTTTAAGGTACTTCCTTGTTTAGGGGGAAAAACAATGAATTAGGGGTCAGAATGACTGGTATCCAGTTTTGGCTTTGCCATTTTACTATATATTAATATTTTACTTTGGATAAGTCACTTCATCTTTTTACCTTAACTACCTAATTCAGAGATTAGAGAATGAAGCCTGTCCTATCTACATTGAAGACTTAATGTGAGAATAAAATGACTTAATGTGTAGAAAAGCATTTTGTAAACTATATATCCCTGTTAGAAGATACTCCTGCTACAGTCATTAAAAGAATGTTAAAAAGGGGAGCACAGGGCTTCCCTGGTGGCGCAGTGGTTGAGAGTCCACCTGCCGATGCAGGAGACACGGGTTCGTGCCCCGGTCTGGGAGGATCCTACATGCCGCAGAGCAGCGGGGCCCGTGAGCCATGGCCGCTGAGCCTGCGCGTCCGGAGCCTGTGCTCCGCAACGGGAGAGGCCACAACAGTGAGAGGCCTGCGTACCGCAAAAAATAATAATAATAATAAAAATAATTTAAAAAAATTTTTAAAAAAAGGGGGGGGAGCACATGTCATTGCTTTTTTTGTGGGGCTTTTTTTCCCTTTACTTTTTAAAAATTATGATTAAAGATACATATAACATTAAATTTACCATTTTAACCAGTTTTAAGTGTACATTCACATTGTTGTGCAACCATCACCACCATCCATCTCCAGAACTTTTCATTTTCTCCAATGGAAACTGTACCCATCAAACACTAACTCCCCAGTCCCTGGCAACCTCCATTATTCTTTCTGTCCCTGTGATTTTTTTTTGTTTTGTTTTTTGTGGTACGCGGGCCTCTCACTGTAGTGGCCTCTCCCATTGCGGAGCACAGGCTCCGGACGCGCAGGCTCAGCGGCCATGGTTCACGGGCCCAGCCGCTCTGCGGCATGTGGGATCTTCCCGGACCAGGGCACGAACCCGTGTCCCCTGCATCAGCAGGTGGACTCTCAACCACTGTGCCACCAGGGAAGCCCTGTCCCTGTGATTTTAACTACTGTAGATGCCTCATATAAGTAGCATCATATAACATTAGTACTTTTGTGCCTGGCTCATTTCACTTAACATAATATCCTCAAGGTTTATCCATGTTGTAGTATGTATTAGAATTTCCTTCATTTTTAAGGCTGAATAATATCCCACTGTACATATATACCACACTTTGTTCATCCATTTGTCTGTCGATGGACATTTAGTTTGCTTCCACCTTTTGGGTGTACCACCCTGTTTGAGTCCCTGTTTTCTTTGGAGGGGTTATAAAGCCAGAGGTGGAATTGCTGGATCATATGGTAATTCTACATTTAATTTTTTTTTTTTACATTTAATTTTTTGATGGCTCATGGTGCTTTTTTTTAAAAAAAACAATACTGTTTATATATTTTGAAACATCTCAACAGAGTCATATTTGAGGCTGTATGCACACTGTGATCTATACTTTTTTTTCCCTAAGAAATGTTTTTTTACTCCCAAGAACTAGTGCAGTTTTTAAATCACACTCTTGTAAGAGGCTTAGGCTGTATGTGTGGAATATGGATCCTGAGGAACAATTTTTGGACTGAAGAGCTCAAAGAATGATTACAAACAAGTCTTTCCTTATTAAACGGTTATTTTTTAAAAAACTGATTTCATTCAGCTGTTTTGAGCTCAATACTTCCTCTATGCCAGGCACTGTTCTATGTGCTGAGGATTTAGTGTCAAATAAATGAAGTTCTGGCTCAGTGTTAAGTGGAGCTTACATTGTAGCATGAGACAGTTAACAAACAAACAAGTATATATTCAATAATTTCAAGTGCTGAAAAGTGCTCCAAAGAAAAATAAAGTGAAGAAAGGGGATAGAGAATGATGGGATCGGACAGGATGTTGTTTTTAGAGGATGATTAGGGAAGGCGTCTTTGAGGAGATGGCATTTGAGCAAAGGCCTGAATAAAGTGAGAGAGTGAACCATGTGAAGACTTTGTGGAAAAGTGTTCCAGATGAAGGGAATAGCAGGTCCCAAGGTGGGAGCTTTTAAAGGAGACAACTCAGAAGTTAAATGAAGATCTATCTCAACCAGTACCCTGTACCCATATGAGGAAATGGATTGGTTTAAGATATCTCATTGGAAAGAAAAGTAAGAGAAAAATAAAGATGGAAAAAATGTTAGGGAAATTGATTTGTATATTCTGTTAATGATTTTCGAACTTTGGGGACTTCCCTGGTGGTCCAGTGGGTAAGACTCTGCACTCCCCGGGTTTCCTCCCTGGTCGGGGAGATAGATCCCACATGCATGCCGCAATGAAGATCCTGCGTGCTGCAACGAAGATCTGGCACAGCCAAAATAAATAAATAGATAGATAGATAGATACATACATACATACATACCACTTTGATAATTCTGGAATCACGGTGGGTGATGGAGGCTTAAGGGCTTGTATACTATAACCTTATGTATATTTTTGAAATTTTTCATGCTACAGTTTAAAATCAGAAATATGTAATATGAAAGAGCAAATAACATTTTTTCTAAATATAAAAATTAAAATGTACTACATTATTTCTGGCAAATGTTATAATTTTATAAAATACTGTTTATTTCATTTGATGTTGAAACATTTATATATATATTATTAATGGGTGATAAAATGAAACATTCCTGAAATGGAAGGATTTTGCTAAATATTTTTTCAAATGAGTTCTGTGATGCTTGAAGAGAAATATAGTAATAACTAATCTATTTTACTTTACCTGGAAGAGATTTCCTTAGATAAGTGAATTTTTAACCTTAGCCATAAAGCTTCACGAATGTATATTTTCTGATGGCAATAGTTTTTTGATGGCAATGTTTGTAAATTTTTTCAAACTTTAAATTGTGGTAAAATATAACACAAAATTTACCATCTTAACCATTTGTAAGTGTACAATTCAATGGTATTACATATTGTTGTGTGTGCATACTGTTGTGCATCTGTCACCACCACCCATCTCCAGAACTCTTCATCTTTCAAAACTGAAACTCTGGGCTTCCCTGGTGGCGCAGTGGTTGAGAGTCCGCCTGCCGATGCAGGGGACGTGGGTTCGTGCCCTGGTCCGGGAGGATCCCACATGCCGCAGGGTGGCTGGACCCGTGAGCCATGGCCGCTGAGCCTGCGCGTCCGGAGCCTGTGCTCCGCAACGGGAGAGGCCACAGCGGTGAGAGGCCCGCGTACAGCAAAAACAAAAAACTGAAACTCTCTACCCATTAAATACTAACTCCCCATTCCCTTCCTCCCGCCTCCAGCCCATGGACACTACCATTCTGTTTTCTGTCTCTGTGATTTTTACTACTCTAATGGCCTCATGTAAGTGGAATCATATAGTATTTGTCTTTTTGTAACTGACGTTTCACAGCATAATGTCTTTAAAGTTCATCCATGTTGTAGCATGTATCAGAATTTCCTTCCTTTTTAAGCCTGAATAATATTCCATTGTATGTACATACCACATTTTGCTTTTCATCAGTTGATGGACACTTGGGTTGCTGCCACGTTTTAGCTACTGTGAATAATGCTACTATGAACATGGGTGTACAAATATGTCTTTGCGACCCTGCTTTTAGGTCTTTTGGGTATATAGCCAGAAGTTAAATTGCTGGATCATATGGTAAATCTATTTTTAATATTTTGAGGAACTTCTGTGCTGTTTGCCACGGTAGCCCTTTCCACAGTGCACAACAGTGCATGAAGTTTCCAGCTCTCCACATCCTTGCCCAACATTTGTTACTTTCTGGGTCACTGATAATAGCCGTCCTAATAGGTTTGAGGTGGTATCTCATTGCGGTTTTGATTCGCATTTCCCTAATGATTAGTGATGTTGTCTTTTCGTGTGCTTGTTTGGCTATTCATAGATCTTCTTTGGAAAAATGTCTTTTCAAGTCCTTTTCCCATTTTCTAATCAGGTGGTGGTGTTGTTGAGTTGTAGGAAATCTCTGTATATTCTGGATATTAATCCTTTATCAGATATATGACTTGCAAATATTTTCTCCCATTCTGTGGGTTTATAATTAATTCACTTTCAAAAACGAGGTTGACCAAAATAAAATTGAAGTCCCTTTCTGCTCCATGAGTCTGACTTCTCTGCCTTAATAAGTATGTTTAATGGAACATAATTTCACCTCAATGAGTTGCTACTCTCATAAACATTCTTGTTCTGTGTTACTGGAATGAATAGGGTTTGTGGTACTGGGTGGAGGTCATCTGCCTCTGTGTTAGATGCCCCTAGAGAGACATATGAGCCAAGTTGGTGGCTTTGTAAACTCTCACTCTGATCTCATCTATTTGAAGATGCCTTCAAAAGGCAAAGGTCTCTTGCTGACTGCTTCTGATTTACTGTTCACAGTCTCTTTTTGTTTTGTTGTTCTTATTAGGTGTCCAAGGATAGACTGAAGGTTACAATATCTGTGACTTTAGGCAAGTTACTAACCTCTCAGACTCATCAGTTTAAAAAAGCGAGCAGGAGTATTGGAGGATTAAATGGGTTTAATACATATAAAGGCTCTAAGAACAGAGTCTGGCATATAGTAAATCCTCCATAAATGGTAGTTGTTATGTTAAGTAAAACATGTTTGGGTAATGAGAATGGGCATACGAAGTTATATTCTTTTAACTTAGTTTTTTTTTTTTTTCTTTTTAAGCTTTATTTCTAGCTGCTCTGGAAATGTGAGATTTCGCTATAGAAGTGATCATTCATCCCACTTTGCCTCATTAGGCCTGGGCTGTACCCCTTTTCACTCTCAAGCATCCTGATTTGAATGATATGATTTGAATGATGTGGTCACCTTAGATTTGACAGAAGTGAAATATTAGTATAGTTTTGCATTTCTTTTTAATTATAATTGTTTTTCATATTCACATATGCCCACATTCCTGTTCTTCTGTAATTATCCGTAAAAATCCGACTAAGTGGAAAGCATGTTTAAATTCCAAAGTCCAATTGCCTTGTTTTTCTCTGTGTACTAACGTTTAATATAAAAGTAAACCCCTCCCCATCCTCATTTTCCAAATCAATAAGTATTACAGCTTCAACGGATTTTAGGAACCCTATTTTGACTAATTTATAAATGTTGCAACCCATACATTTCAGTTTAGGTTTATAAAAACTGAGACTCATAGAAGTTAAATGTAGCTTATCCTGTGTAAGTGGTAAATTAGTGACAGGAGGGAGAACTCTATCCCAGATACCTGACACTCATTGTTCTCTCTACTGTGTAAAGTGTAACAAGTATTTTTATGCAAAGGTCAGAGTTTTCTAAAGTGTGTTCTGCAAGTCCATTCTTTTAATGCTCTGTGGGGCAAAGGGCATCCTTTAGATTATGCTGAATACTTCCTCTTGGAGGTTCACAATGCACCTTACCACTTTAAAGATGCTAAAAAGTTCTGAAGTAAAGAAAAGTAAAGCTTTGTTTAATACTGCATTTTCCAAACATTGCGAAAACTGTTTGGAAACGCTAGCCTAGGGATTTGGAGAGGAGAGAGAGGTTGATTTTTGGTTTTGAAATTTTTCCCATAGGGTTGTTAATTCTCTCTGTTACATTCAGCATGATTTTTCTCCCTTAGTTGGGTCTACTACAATCACTGAAGCTTATTTTAAGCCAGTGCGATCCTCTGATTGAGATTGGTCATGTCAGCTATTAACAGAAGGAGCTCCCCCAGAAAGGTGATTCTAGGAAAAGGGTTTATGAGCTCTCTAGGGCTGTTTGCATCCTCTGGGCCTCTCCCAGCCCCATAGGCCCTCTCTTTCCCTTTCCTTTCCTGTCATATCATCCAAAGATTAGATTTCCTCTTGTTCTGTGTAGGAGACAGACAGAGCTTGCCTGGAATGAAAACATCCCTGGAGAGGTAAGACTGTGACTGACTCTCACTTCCAGCATTTAAAGGCAGTGGATTTGATTAAGAAATAAATAACATTATACTGTGTTCCATTTGGCATGAGGTTTTTGTTACCTAAGAAATAAATGGTTCTCTGAGAATTTTGAGAGGTACAGCTTTAGTAACTTAGTCAGGGTTACCCCCAGGATTTGGAATTGGGGACACAGGGTGGACTTAAGGGTTATATCTGACCCAGAAAAGATTCTCCCACCAAATCTTTCCAAGGCCTATGTTTATTTTAGTATTAGAGCTCTAGTAGAAGATATTAATGTCACCCAAATCAGTTCATCTTGAAGGGGATTTCCATTGACTAGGAGCTACCAGGAAGAGACTCTGTCCCTAAGTCCCAAAGACATTTTTATTTCAAGCCACATCACCAGAGTGAGACCCCAGCTGTCCCGGTGGTGCTAATTACAGTGGCAAATGGCTAAGCATCTATATCTCAGCTGTGACTTTTCTAGTGCTTGCTAGGTGTTCTTGTGTCTTCAGTGGGTCTGGTGATGTCTTCTAACCCTTCTGTGGTTGCTTTAGAATATCTACTTGTGCTCATCATAAAATTGAGATTTTTTTAAGGCGTTTTTGGCATGGTTTAAATCTCAAACAGACCAATGTAATAATGTTTGGTGTCCCTGCAAACTGTACAAAATTCTCAGATGAAGATAATTCTCGTATATGTGTGTGCACGCATTTATGTGACAAAGTGAGAACAGTTAACTCTGTCCACTTCTATAGATGCTCTGACTTTTCTTCATCTGGAAGCAAGCCTCCATTCTTCCTTGGTTTGTTTCAACAGCATACTTTGTGCTGTTAGTGGGTTTACTCTGCAGTCATTAGAAATCAAAAAGCAAAACAGAACAATAACAACAAAAAATGAAGCAACATGGAACATCAAAATTGAAGTTGGAAGAATGGAACTTCCTTCCTTAAAGAAGAAGTGAGACGAGGACTACCATTAGAGTGACACTTTATTATTTATTTTTTTAAAACATCTTTATTGCTTTATAATGGTGTGTTAGTTTCTGCTTTATAACAAAGTGAATCAGTTATACATATACATATGTTCCCATATCTCTTCCCTTTTGCGTCTCCCTGCCACCCCTCTAGGTGGTCACAAAGCACCGAGCTGATCTCCCTGTGCTATGCGGCTGCTTCCCACTAGCTATCTATTTTACATTTGGTAGTGTATATATGCCCATGCCACTCTCTCACTTCGTAGAGTTACACTTTAGAAACACTTTATCAGCACTTTCCACCATCCACCATTACTTCCAGATTTAAAGCTCATCTTTTTAATCTTTTTTTTTCTCATTTTGGTAAAGGCTTTTATTTTGCATGTTTTTATTCTGGATTTTTCTTAATATATTTCAAACTTTTTTTGAGAAAGGATTGCTTATGCTGTTTTATGTTTTAAATACAAATCTTTAGTGACTGAGAATAGGATTTTACTTGTAAATGAGACCACAGACTTGGCTTTCCAGGATCCTATTTTCTTTTCCTTTTTTTTTTTTTTTTTTTAAATATTTAACTATGGTTGATTTATAATATTGTGTTAGTTTCAGGTGTACATCTTCAAATTCTTTTCCATGATAGGTTATCACAAGATATTGAATATAGTTCCCTGTGATATATAGTAAATCCTTGTTGTTTATATAGTGGTGTGTATCTGTTAATCACTTATCTCTCCCCTTCCCTTTTCCCCTTTGGTAACCATAAGTTTGTTTTCTGTGTCTGTGTGTCTGTTTCTGGTTTGTAAATAAGTTGATTTGTATTGTTTTTTAGAGACCCTATTTTCTTTTAAAGAACCGGTAAAAATGCCTGATAGAACCTTGAAACTTTTTAAGGAGCTCAATTTGAAACCTAAGGTTTATTACTTAGACTTACTGTTTTTTAAGGTTTGAACTGAAATTAACACAGGCACATGTAGTTTCCGTTTTATAAAAGTTGACACCGTTCAAAGTGAATTACCAAAAAATTGCTTTTTCTACATTTTTAATATTTAAGAATAGAAAACTGAATTTACGTACACTGAGCATCAGCCTTTAAGAAACTGACTTTTCTGGAAGAAGTAATTTTCTTGATTAAACCCTCTGGATTCCTTGCTGGGTAGTTCTTAACAGAACGTACTGTCGGGCTTCCCTGGTGGCATAGTGGTTAAGAATCCACCTGCCAATGCAGGGGACACGGGTTCAAGCCCTGGTCTGGGAAGATCCCACATGCTGTGGAGCAACTAAACCTGTGCGCCACAACTACTGAGCCTGCTCTCTAGAGCCCGCGAGCCACAACTACTGAGCCCTCATGCCACATCTACTGAAGCCTGCGCACCTAGAGCCCGTGCTCTGCAACAAAAGAAGCCACTGCAGTGAGAAGCCTGTGCAGCACAACGAAGAGTAGCCCCTGCTCGCTGCAACTAGAGAAAGCCTGCGTGTAGCAACAAAGACCCAATGCAGCCAAAAATAATAATAATAAATAAAATATATATATTTTTTAATCTAAAAAAAAAACCAGAACGTACTGTCACATCTCTTGCTGCCATGCATCAGTAACGTGTGCTGAAGTAAAAAGTCCATAATGTGCTGTGTTCTCCTAGGGTAAGCAGGTAAATTTCATATAGGAAATTAAACTTGCTCATGTGAGCATACGATTTGATTGAAGTTAGTTACTGCTACTTTGCATAATATCTAATTAGTAGCAAGTTTCCCAGTTTTCTCTTGAACACTATAGGTAGATAATTCTATGCTTAGATAAACAAATTTCCACATATTTATAGTAGGAAAAGATTGAAGGAAAGCACAGATGTTGAGTGATTTTCTTAAACTTGAATTCCTGAAGTTACACTGTGTAACAGAGATGAAAATAAATTCCAAGAATCTTGACATAGTTCTGTTTTCCAGCAGGTGTTCTGGGATCTGTATGTGTGTGTGTTTAACTCTTAACTTGTTAAAACGTTTCATCCTTAATTATGAGGCCAGATTGACTGCCTACTTACTGGTTGGTTTCCTAACAGTTCCAATAATAGATTTTAAATTGTGTTTTCTCTTAAGCCATTATTGCTTTTGGTCAAATAAATTTTATATATCTGGATGGTATAAATATTTTGAAGCATTCCTGTTAACACACAGAATTTCTTCTCTTTGCGCTTAATCTTCTGCTTGCAGCTCTGAGAGTTAAGGTTCTGTGATGTAGAATTTAAACTGTAATTGTTAAAATTATCTCTTAAACTGGTACTACCCTGTCTCTGTTAAGTCATAATATCAGGTAAAAGAAAGTGTTTTTATTTCAGGGCTTTATGGAGAGGAAAGATAAAAGTTTTTATTTTTCCTTGTGTCTCCTCACTGTACTTATTATAACTTCTTTCAAAATTGCTATAGAACAAGTAGCGTAAAGATAATTTAGTTTGCACTGTCCACCTTTCCTTCCCCCTCTTTCAGTAAAATGCCTAATTATACAGATTAAGGATCAATTTAAACAATTTTATCTAAGGTAGAAAAACAACAAACCATTCAACTATCTCTTCTTCTCTGTATGTCTGCATCAACATACATGCATTTGCACTGCTGGTATCAAACACCTCTTAAGTGTTTGTAAATTGCTTAGAATGTTAGATTATATTGACTGGTGGTTGCCTCTAAGGAGTAAAAAAATTTTTTGAAAAGTTTCTTTTTAGTCTAAATACTTTTCCCTGTGATTTGAAATATTCTTTCTGTAACTATATTTAAGTAAGTCTGATATGTTACTTTTTACTTTCTTAGAAAGTATATAATTGGTACCTTTTATGGCTCAAGATTACAGATAGCACTGATTCATAGTTCAACTATTTGTTTACATTTTCTGAAATTTTTACATGTGAATTTGACAACATGTCATTATTTGCAAATAAAAGCAGTTTTCAGTAGCTTGCTTTTTTTTTTTTAACTGTACAATTTGAGATACATTTGAAAAAATGAATAAAATTATTTTTGTTTCATATCAAGAAATGGATGAAAAGAGGCTACTGGATCCAGGGTTGAAAGTTCATAAAGGCCTCTGGGATTATACTGTGAAGAACCAGCAGATGGAATGCCTGAGTGACTGAAGAAAATGGGTGCTAATGCATCTAACTATCCTCATTCATGTTCCCCGAGGGTAGGGGGAAATTCTCAAGCCCAACAGACTTTTATAGGTAACTGTTTTAGTTTTTCTAACTTCATTTTCTTTTGTGAATATAAATAGAATTGGGTTTTCGGTGGTCTTTTTGGATTAAAAAAGGATTAAGCTATGGAAAAAGTCATTACAGATAATAATTCTGTAGCATCCACATTTTTTCCCATCAAATGTAAATCTGGCTTATATGATTTTTATCCTAAGCAAGCTGCTATAGCACAGTTGAGCTTTTCTTTGGTTGTCTTAACCATAATTGTCAATTACTCTAGGAAAACTAGTAATCTCCATTGGTGTGGAAATAGCAAAATATGTTTCTTGTGTCTTGGTCCATTTATTTTGCCCATACAAATGCAGCATTTTTTACAATTAATAATCTGCTTTGTTTGTCCCTATTCTTTATTTAATATAAAAATGAGTTATTTGAACTCTTTAGTTTTCCCTTATGAAAACAGAAATCAGTTTTATTTGAATGGTTCAGAAATGTCTGTCTGTAAATATTTTTAGCACAAAATGTGTATTAAATTGAATGCTGAAAATGACTGTCACGAAAAAAGAGACAAGTTTTCATTTGTTTAATTTCCTTCTTAGGGACATCATCCTATTCTCAGCAAGGCTATGGTTGTGAATCAAAATTATATAGCCTTGACCATGGCCATGAGAAACCACAAGACAAAAAAAAGAGAACCTCTGGCCTTGCCACCCTCAAGAAGAAGTTTATCAAGCGTCGAAAATCTAATAGGTCTGCTGATCACGCCAAGCAGATGCGAGAACTCCTCTCTGGGTGGGATGTTCGAGATGTCAATGCATTAGTGGAGGAATATGAGGGAACTTCAGCCTTAAAGGAGCTTTCTCTACAAGCCAGTTTGGCTAGACCAGAAGCCCGGACATTGCAGAAAGATATGGCCGATCTTTATGAGTACAAGTATTGTACTGATGTAGACTTAATATTTCAAGAAACTTGTTTTCCTGTTCATCGTGCCATTTTGGCGGCAAGATGTCCATTTTTTAAAACACTACTTTCTTCCTCACCCGAGTATGGGGCAGAGATCATAATGGACATCAGTACAGCTGGTATAGATATGCCCATGTTTTCTGCGCTGTTACACTACCTTTATACGGGAGAGTTTGGAATGGAGGACTCAAGGTTTCAAAATGTTGATATCCTCGTTCAGCTTAGTGAAGAATTTGGAACACCAAATTCCCTTGATGTAGATATGCGTGGACTCTTTGATTACATGTGTTATTATGATGTCGTCCTTAGTTTTTCTTCAGACTCTGAACTGGTTGAAGCTTTTGGTGGAAATCAGAACTGTTTAGATGAAGAGCTCAAAGCTCATAAGGCTATTATTTCAGCACGGTCCCCATTTTTTCGAAATTTATTACAAAGGAGGATACGGACTGGTGAAGAAATCACAGACCGAACTTTAAGGACTCCCACAAGAATTATATTAGATGAGTCCATTATACCAAAAAAATATGCGAAAGTTATATTACACTGTATGTATACTGACGTGGTGGACCTCTCCGTTTTGCACTGTAGCCCCTCTGTGGGGAGTCTCAGTGAAGTTCAGGCTCTCGTCGCAGGGAAGCCAAACATGACTAGGGCAGAAGAAGCCATGGAACTTTACCACATAGCACTGTTCTTGGAATTTAACATGCTTGCACAAGGTATGAAATTCTGATTTTTAATCTTGATTTCTAGAATGACATATTTGTCTTCCAAATTGAAAACACAACCAGTATGTTCCATGATTTCAATGTCTGGGATGTAACAGGGTCAGTTTTTTCAAATCTGTAGTTATGACATCTGAGGCAGAATGAGGGTTAGTGTTAATGTGGCTCTTCATTTGGTATTAAAACCAAGCATTCAAAACTAATGACTAAGCAATAGATGAGACTTGAGGCTCTTTCTTCCCTAATGTAAGATGATAGGTGTGGGAATATATAATTACCTAGCTACCACCCACCTACACCCTGTCTGCTCTTGAGCTTTGAGCTAGCCCTGTTTCCCAGATTTCAAGGTTATTCTTGATCTAAGATTCCTTGGGTGACTTAGATTCTCATATTTACACCAGTGCCTTATTGATTCTTAAATATTTAGAATAAGAGTGAAAGTTCATTACGGAAATGAAGATAGTCCCATTTGGATACAGATTAACTGAATCAAAGAATTGGGCAAGGTTTCTGACTTAAATTTTAAAATATTCTATATCTTTTCAAGTTCAACTTGTACCTCAAGCAGCAGTTTACAGGGCATAAGGCAGAGTTAGTGCTTAGACTCGTGCCTTCATTTAATTTAAACTAAAACTAAGTTAGAATGGCACATTTTTTGTGTTACAGGCAAATAAATACATGAAAGTTACATTAAAAGAATTGTATATCTGTTGGTAAACATTCGAATCAACATTTCAGAGCTGGAAAGAGATCTTCCATGGGAGAGCAAAGGGAATTTGCTGGCTTGACAGAATGCACTCTTAGCTTTCTATGGCTGTATATTAAAAGAAAACAAGCTATATGACATGAAACTACTTGAGAAATTTAGCTGATGAGTGTTTGCTAAAAGAACACTAAAAGTTGCCAATTAGAGGAGAATGTTAATGGTTTGGGTAAAAGACATTAATTTAAATAAAGAAAGCTAAGCACATTTTTCTAACTTGAAAAAAATGTATGGCTAAATCAACAAATTAATAAGACTTTGAGAAATAAAAATAAAAGCCCCAGTTAAATAACAACGTCAGTGACAAAATGAGAGAGATTATCAGAAGACATTATAAACATGAGTGAAAAAGTTAAGATTTGTATTACATAAAGAATCTTTTAAAATCTTATTTTACCATTACCTGTTTAGTAATAATACTAATTTTTAATTACCATAATCAAAATGTCATTAAAATATTTTCTTACTAGTTTAAAACAAAAATTATTAGTAATAGTAGACTGTTAGACATCAGAATATAGGAAAATACGTCACAAAAATAACCTAGCAGCTTGACCTACCATTCTTTCATTCTGTAAAACCAAATTTGTCAGAAAATGCCTCTACAGAAAAATTTAAAGGTTGCAACATTACCAAAAAGATACAATAATCTCTATTTTCTCAAAATGGCTTTTTTTTGACAAGTTTAAATAATAAGAAACCAAAACGTACTGTGTATACTTTACTGTTTTTAAAAATGGGAAAGCATCCCTTAATGTTTTTTTGTTTTGTTGCTGTTAAGTTTTTAATGGAAAGTAAAATGGTGAGCCAGTTCTTGGATCTTGGATAATACTTGATGTAGAATTCTTTTATGTTAAGTGAGTTGAATTTTTTATGTATATAATTCAGCTAGAAATTGTATTTTTTGGAGTACATTTAAAGCTATGAAACAACACTCCTTGCAGAACCTTAATTTTGGTTACTTAAAACAAGCAAACAAATATTCCCTTAAATTTGGGTGTACATGACTCTCTGTTTCATTATTCAAAATACAGAGTTTGGGGCACCCCATATAGGCCTTATCTTTCTCCCATACCCATTATACTGTTCATACTAGGGTTTATAACAGACCATAACTTCAATGTAATTTTTACCTATTCCCATGGGAAGGAGAATATTTAGTCACTTGGAGAGGGATTTTATATCATAAAGCCTAAGACCTCAGGCTCTGGTACCAGACAGGCTGGATTTGAATCCTTTACTATCGTGTTTTAACTCGTTTGACCTTATAAGTCATCTCTCTAAGCCCCTGTTTTCTCATTTGTAAAATATGCATAGTAATGCTATAAGGTAGGTTTATGAGGATTAAAGGAAATAATATATGTTAAGTGATCTGAATAGTGCCCAGTACATAGTAAGCATTCAACAAATGTTAGCTGCTAAATGATAATCATCACAACATACATTGTTCACTACCACAGTCTTTTCTAAAACTAACTTTTTAAGTTTTAAAAAATAATTTTATAATTATATTGACTAAACCGCATATTGAGAATAGTTTACAGATTTTTTTTAAGTAATTACTCTTTTTAAGATTTTCTTATAATTTTATCACAAGTGAGTTGGTGCATACCACTTATCAAACTATTGTATCTGGCTGTTTGTCACTCAGCTCTCAGCCAGAGTTCTGCAAGCAGATTAAACCTATAATCCTCTGAGGCATCTATTATGTGTAATGAATTGGCATCTCTCCCATGCATCCAGCATGATACTAGTTATATACCATTTTGGAGAGAATTAAGAAAACAGTCACCGAAATAATTTTCTGTGTTCTATGATTCAGATGAGGACTCCCAGTTAAGAAAGGCTGTGAGACTAGACTGGCAACTTGAGGATAGGACCATATTTTCATCTTTGTGTCCCCAGTGTCTGGGGCATAGTAGGCACTCAGTAAATGTTTATGAATGAATGACTGTTACCTTTTATTCCAAATTAGATTTAACTTTAAAAGTTAAAGCCCAGTTTCAAAAGGAGACAAATTCTATCAAGGGAGGCTAGGAACTTTTTTTTTTTTTTTTGTGGTACGCAGGCCTCTCACTGCTGTGGCCTCTCCCGCCGCAGAGCACAGGCTCCAGATGCACAGGCCCAGTGGCCATGGCTTATGGGCCCAGCCGCTCCACGGCACGCGGGATCCTCCCGGACCAGGGCACGAACCCGCGCCCCCTGCATCGGCAGGCGGACCCTCAACCACTGCGCCACCAGGGAAGCCCGAAGCTAGGAACTTGAGACAACATATGCCCTTCAAGGTGGAGAGGTAATTTAATAGTTTTAAGAACATCATAGGGCTTCCCTGGTGGCGCAGTGGTTAAGAATCCGCCTGCCAGTGCAGGGGTCACAGGTTCGAGCCCTGGTCCGGGAAGATCCCATGTGCCGTGGAGCAACCAAGCCCGTGTGCCACAACTACTGAGCCTATGCTCTAGAGTCTGCGAGCCACAACTACTGAGCCCACGCGCCTAGAGCCCATGCTCTGCAACAAGAGGTGCCACCACAATGAGAAGCCCGCTCACTATAATGAAGAGTAGCCCCCGCTCGCCACAACTAGAGAAAACCCATGCACAGCAACGAAGACCTAACGCAGCCAAAAATTAAATAAATAAATAAATTTATTTTAAAAATTTAAAAAAATAATAATAACATCATAAAAAGAGGCAATATAGGCAGACAGCCGGAGTGGTTTGGCAAGTAGATAAAAGGGAGGACTCCTGACCTACATTGAGAATGTGTTTTATTCAGACAAGTAGGCAATCACTGTTAAGGAGGTGAATTAACAGGTAATGAGGCCGCAACTTACTGTGTGCCACCCTTTATTAAGCTCCCATGAATACATGGGTTAGTACTTTTTCATTTTGCTTCAGTGGTCCATCTGTCTGTTCTTGCATTAATATCACTTGCAACCAGGTGGCAAATCCTGACCTCTGCCCCCTCAATTCCCTTCTAAACACAAGAGACCTGAGATTTATTTTCAAACGAAGTGAACTAGAGAGATTGCACATCTGGAAATAACAATAAAGAAGGGTGGGGGGTGAGGCTCAAGGTTGAAATCTAGAATTATGTGAAAGCCTACAAACTAAATGGAAGGGAGCAGAAGAAAACGTCAGTAGAATCAAGATATCCTTACATAAAAGAGCATTTTATTGAACAATGAGACATAAATAGAGTGCTATAAAAGTAAAAACAGGAGCTTTTGGAAATGAAAACTGTAATAGAAGGATTGAAAGGGAAAGTTAAGAAATCTAGAAAATAAAATAACAAAGAGATGGACAACAGTGGAGACAAATAAGAAAACTAGATTATTCATCCAGAAAGTGTAACATCTTAAATAGTGGCTTTAGAAATATATACTAGAGAAAATGGAAGAGAAGACAGTATCTAAGGAATAATACAATCAATATTGCCAAGGCGAAAGGGATTTCTATATTAAAAGTTTCATCCCTTTCACTAGAACACACCAGGGAAAAAGAGAAGATTCTGAAATGATTTAGAGAGGAAATAATTAGTTTCCATACAAGAAATAGGAATCAGAATGGTATTGAACTCTTCAGTAGCAACAACTGAATTACATATTGTCTTTAAAGAGCTGATGGAAAATTGTTTTAAACACAAAATTCTATGCTTAGCCACACCGTCAATCAAGTGTCAGGCTAAATAAATGCATTTTTCAGTCCTGCCTCGAAAAACTTACCTCCCCTGTACCCCTACTCAGGAAGTTACCAAGGATGTGTTCCACTAAATGATGAAGTAAACCAAGAACAAGGAAGTGTGGGATCCAGTAAATGGGGTCTAACACCAGAAAGAAGAAAAGAAAATCCTAGGTACGAGCTGTGTATTAGGTGTAGGGGGCCTCTAGTCTAGACTGGACTAGGAGGAGGAGGAAAGGCTCTAAGAAGTAAATATCTGGGAAGAAATCAATTACCTGAATGTTTTCCCGTTGCGGAGCACAGGCTCCGGACGTGCAGGCTCAGCGGCCAGGGCTCACGGGCCCAGCCGCTCCGCGGCATGTGGGATCTTCCCAGACTGGGGCACAAACCTGTGTCCCCTGCCTCGGCAGGTGGACTCTCAACCACTGCGCCACCAGGGAAGCCCTACCTGAATGTTTGAACATTAAGTGACAAGTGACATTGAAAAAGGTGTTACAGGTCTTTTGGTACATTTATGAAGAATTAGCTATTGTTAATTTATAAAAAGTGAAGCAAGTGAGAAAATATTTGCCAGAAAAACTTAGTTACATATGGGAGAAAATGTAATTCTAGTACACAGCCTGGCTCAGCAGTAAGTAGTATTTAAATAGTCATCATAGGGACTTCCCTGGTGGTCCAGTGGTTAAGGTTATGTGCTTCCACTGCAGGGGGTGTGGGTTCAGTCCCTGGTGGGAGAGCTAAGATCCCACATGCTTTGTGGCCAAAAAACCAAAACATAAAATAGAAGCAATATTGTAACAAATTCAATAAAGAATTTAAAAATGGTCCACATCAAGAAAAAAAAAAAGTCATCATAATTTGAACATTGAATGTTGGTTTAATAAAATTTCTAGAATTTTATTTTCATAAAATTTTATAAAAATTGTAATAGAGGGGCTTCCCTGGTGGTGCAGTGGTTGAGAGTCCACCTGCCGATGCAGGGGACGCGGGTTCGTGCCCCGGTCTGGGAAGATCGCACATGCTGCGGAGCAGCTGGGCCCGTGAGCCCTGGCCGCTGAGCCTGCGCGTCCGGAGCCTGTGCTCCGCAACGGGAGAGGCCACAACAGTGAGAGGCCCGCGTACTGCAAAAAAACAAAAAACAAACAAAAAAAATTGTAATAGAAAGAGATAAATACCAGAAGATACTAAAATTCTAAAAAAACTGAGAGTATTTGCCTCTGGGAAGCAGGACTAGTGTGGAAGAGAGATAGGGCAGGAGGTTTTATTTTTAGAGTAAGCTTTTTATTGCTAAGTACAAGACTTTGTAAATTATGAGCATACACTGCTTTGATTACAAAATTGATTTTTTATAATAAAATAAAGATATGACATCAATACCCAGAAGAACCACAGAGATCTAGATTGGCCACAATCCTGAAGAACTGGGGAATTTATCATATCTATCAGGACTATTAGCTAATGAGATCATGCTTATAATTTTGGTCAACACAGGGCTTTTACTTTCCTCTCATTTGGTTATCTTGACAACCTTTGAGTATAGTAGGGCTCAGAGATTAATAACTAACCTCTTCCTAAGCTTGTAAGTGATGAAGTTGTGACTCATACCAGCTCTTCCAACCCCAAGCCCAGGAATTTGGGCCTGGTGAGGCACGGGAGCAGAGTGAGAACCAATTTCCAAGGACGATGGTGGGAGGCCACTGTGGCCTGGTTGCAGGAACAAGTCAGCAGACTAGGGGTTGAAGCGTCAACTCAGAGGAGCCTCGGCTGTAAGCCTGGTGGGACTGAACGGCTTGCGGGTGGGGCTAAACACATATGTGGGGGAATTGTGGGCCAGCTGGAGATTTAAATACCTGGGTACGTCACCACTCAGACTGCTTCAGAGCACTTCACCAGAGAACAGAGGGCTTTGTACTGAGTGGGCCATTCTTTCCTAAATAGGCAAGTATTCCAGTATCAGTTATTTGACTTTTTCAGCTGCCCAGAGTAAGGAACTCCCTCCTAATGTTGGGAACTTCCTCACTGTGTCAGTCTTCATAGAAGGCAGAGCCCACCTCCCAGTGTAAAAACCTAAAAGGTCAGATACTTGCTTTCTCAGCCTTCTCTGTTTAGGGCTTAAGCACATGACCTAGGCTTTTTGAATCTAGAGCTGATGGCACAGAGAATCAGGGACTGTAGAGAATTCTTCCTGGAAGCAGGGTAGGAGCAGCAACACCTAGTGGAAAAGGAGAGAAGTCAGCGCCAGTGGTGCCAGTGATGGCATTCACTGTCCAGGAGTGGTTTTGGCTAGGGTCCCAAGGCTGCACAAGGTACTCACTGAACAGTTTCTGTGGTGTAGTACTCACTTGCAGCCTTCCTTTGTTGTGTGTTTTCTGAGCCTGCTCTCCAACTTTCCCAGCAGCTCTGTACTCACAGTATCCTTTCAAATAAATTCCGTTTCTGCTTAAGCCGACTAGAGTTGTTTTCTGTGGTTGCAGCTTAGAAGCCTAGTTCATAACAGTACCTATATTAAAAAGACTAGTGTATACAATTCCAAAATAGATGACTAGATTGGAAGAGCCTCAAAAGAAGGACCAGGTGTTTGATCACTGACTTTGGCATACACTGTATAAACAGCTCTGAAAATGTGAGAATATACTATTGATTCATAATTTTTTTTTAGTATAAATCCACTCTTGAGGAGAACTGTAGGTTTTCTCATGAACTTTAACAACCCACAGGCCTACAGTAAGAACTTCTGTTTCCGTGTCATAAATACCGTTGACCTCAGAACAAAATAGCCCAGAATTAGCACCAGCATCTACATGCATATTCCAGTCCAGGACATTTTACAGTAATATGCTTTAAACTGCAGATTTATTTTTTCATATTGATCAAAACTGTATTATTCCATCTTTGGAATATGAAGTTTATAACTTTAGTTCCAAAATAGCCTCTGAAATGCATTGTCCATATTTTTAGTCATAATGCATGTGATTATATTTTATTGAATTAAAAATCTAAGAGAAACAACTGAAAGCAATGACCTAATTTTTTCCCTTAGCAACTTGGTCAGATTCCAAGAGTGTGTGACTTGAAACGAATGCAAAATAGCAAAGACTAAGTGTTCCCACTCTAATCCATTCCCCCTCCTCCCGTTCTCTCCATTGTCCCCACGTTGACACTCTTCCTTCGGTCTCGGTTTGGTTGAGCTGACGTTTGGTTGAGCTGACGGTTCATTTTGCTTCTGTCTGTAGTTGTTTCCTCTTCAGCGGATTAGTCTGGATATACTTCCTAGAGAACAATGGAGCTAAGTTAAAGACCATTATCAACAGATCAGAGTAGTAAATATAGGTTTCAGTTAAATATGTGACACAGATGAGGAATTAATCTCAGTTTCAGGAGTGACAGTTCAAAAGACTCAAGTTATACATCTCTAATCACAATAAAATTTAGCTTACAAAACTTACTCAAAATTGTAACATGTAATATTTAAAATATTTAATTGCACATTTAATTTTAGAACTTAAACCGTTTTTCATATAAACTATAAACTCTTCACCTCTGACCCTCTACTCTCACTTTTCTTTGGTTTTGTAATATCTTTGACTTTGTTCACTAAATGTTCAAATTCTACCCTTGTCTTTAAGACCAAACTTACATGCTACTTCCCTTGTTTGGTCTTAGGCATTAAAAATTAAAATATTTTCTGCTTCTTGCAAACTTCTAAAACACTTTGATTATTCTTTTCGGTTTTTACATCTTCTGACTTATTTTGAAATTAAGCTATTTAACTGTTTCATTTCCTCTACCAATGAGTATCAACTATATTCTCTAAAGACAAGATCAAAATCTGGGTCATCTTTGAATCACCCAAAAAACCTAGCATAGGGCTCTGCTCCTGGTAGACTCTCAGTTATATATTTTGAATTATGTTTAGTACCTATGAAAACTGAGTACCTTTTTCTTTTAAAAAGGGGGAGGGGGGTTCCTGGTGGCACAGTGGTTGGGAGTCCGCCTGCCGATGCAGGAGACGCGGGTTCGTGCCCTGGTCTGGGAAGATCCCACATGCCGCAGAGCAACTAAGCCCGTGAGCCATGGCCGCTGGGCCTGCGCGTCCGGAGCCTGTGCTCCGCAATGGGAGAGGCCACAACAGTGAGAGGCCCGCATACCGCAAAAAAAAAAAAAAAAGGGGGGGGGGTATAATAAATGTTTAACCCTATAAGTTGCAAATAAAATGAAAGCAATGAGCCTCAGTTGAGATAAATATGAAATATTATTTTTAAAAGTAAATTTAGATGTGGTCCAAATGATGTATAACTCTGTACTGTTAAATGCAGTTTTAAGTTAAATTTCAAATTGTCTCATCAGCTGTTTACTTTGTTGGTCCATTGATATGAAATAGAATATCAATTGAATTTAGAATATTCTTGGAAGCCAGTCAAGGCTATTAATTGTTTGAAGCCAAAAAAGTTTAATCCAAGTATAATCTTACCTTTTGTTCTAATTATAATTTAGATCAAAGAACTAATTATGCATCTAAAATCTCACTAATAAAAACATATTTGTAGTAATAATGCAAATATAATTCAAAATGTTAAAGTAACTTGGAAATTCTTATTCTAAATTAGACATCTTTTTACTTCTTATTTATCCTGTTTTATTAAAGGAAAATAAAATTGTAAAGGAGTTGCCATTTTCTTGTTTATTGAAAGTAGAGTGTTTCTTCACCCTTATTTTATATTCTTAGAAGACAGTGAGTGTAAATACTATGGCTTGTTATATGACTTTTTGAATGTAAATGTAATATACACCGGGCACTTTGCAGTCATAGCAAGTATTGTTTTAAAATGCATACAGTTTATTTGAAGTAAAGTCTATCAAATGTCTTTTCCTTTTTATTTAAAATTATGCGGAGTTTAATTAGAAGCCTTTTCTCAACACTAAGTGCAACCTTTTTTCTGTAATACTGAAATTCCAAGGATGCCACAGTGAAGGGAAATGAAATAGAGGAAGATTGGTTTGGTTTGGTTTTTTTCCCCAACCCAAATTGTTTGTTTATTATAGTCAGTGTCTAAGCAATTGGATTTAATTTGAACTTTATAGATATTAATCAGATAAAAGATGAAATGCTATACTCAGGTCAGTATGGATATGAACACAAAACTTTGAACAACAGTACTACTTCTCTGGGATAAGAAAGCTGAGCATTTATATTATTTAAAGAGCATGTTGAATTCTGGCCACTTGGAGGATAGGAGATAGCATCCGCAGTGTATTGTGAAACAGAGATACTTGATTTCACATTAACATTTTTTGAACACTGTTGCTATACAAGACACAGTGCCAGGGAGAAGAGAATTACAGTTTTCAAATGCCACTGTGTACCTAGCAGGCAGTTCAAATATGCTGATTCATGTCATCTCCCATTTGCTCAGATGTTCAGAGATAAATAACAGTGCCCAAATTTAATGGTATTTTATAAATACCATTAGATGAGGTTATATCTGTGTTCTAATCCTGCCTCTGCCACATACTAACCATATAAATTCTGTCTGGGTTCCTCAACTTGAGCTCGTTTATTCCTCTTCATAGAAGTACAGGCGCCAAGCACTGTGCCTGGCTCACAGTTGGGCTTTAACAAATGGTTTTAAAACTGGATTACATTAACTCTTAAGTAGACAATTTCTAAAGATAAGAATTGAGTTATTTTCCTTACACATTGTTTGACAGTACAGTTCCAAGTTTGTGAAGTCTAAAAAATTACCAGATTCAGACTTTTTTAAAAACAATGATGCAATTGCAAGAAACATCCAATGTTAGATGGCAAAACAGAGCCATTACAAAAAATGGTCCATAGAACTTGCCCTATGTTGGTGGGCTATTTGGTGTATTCTCCCATTTTGCTTTGATTCAGTTATAGTTCCCTTTTCTCTTAGAAACACTAAGAAAGGGCTTCCCTGGTGGCGCAGTGGTTGAGAATCCGCCTGCCGATGCAGGAGACACGGGTTCGTGCCCTGGTCTGGGAAGATCCCACATGCCGCGGAGCAACTAAGCCCGTGAGCCATGGCTGCTAGGCCTGCGCGTCCGGAGCCTGTGCTCCGCAATGGGAGAGGCCAGAACAGTGAGAGGCCCGCATACTGCAAAAAAAAAAAAAAAAAAAAAAAGAAACACTAAGAACCTCCTATACCTTCTTATTGCCAAGGAGTGCAGAAACTAATGCAGTCTAAGATGCAGGTTATACCAGTACAAGGAAAAGAGGATTGGGAGAGGGCATTATTAGTGAGTTAGGAGGGGAAATGACAGGAGGAAGGACCTCTGTATTATACAAGTATCCTGGCTTTTCAAACTCAGTGTTGAGATACATAGTTGATGTTTCTGCCTTAAAACCAAATATTGCACTTAACTCCTAAAATATCCAGAGTAGAAGGACTCTGCCCAGATACAAGTATTCTTTCTACTTCTGTTTTTTTGTTTTTGTTTTTGTTTTTGTTTTTTGTTTTTTTGCGGTATGCGGGCCTCCCACCACTGTGGCCTCTCCCGCCGCGGAGCACAGGCTCCGGATGCGCAGGCCCAGCGGCCATGGCTCACGGGCCCAGCCGCTCCGCAGCATGTGGGATCCTCCCGGACCTGGGCACGAACCCGCTTCCCCTGCGTCGGCAGGCAGACCCCCAACCACTGCGCCACCAGGGAAGCCCTACTTCTGGTTTTAAAAGTGGCTGGAGGAAACTATTCCAGGAATTAAGATAGATTAGATGTTTTTAGCTATTACAGTGTGCAAAACATTGAGCTAAGCTCTTTTTGTGTAAGACCTCCCTTAATCTTTACAGTAGCTCGTATGATAGCTGCTATCATCCTGCCTGTTTTAGAGATGAGATGAGTAACTTAAGTTGTTACTTCCCCAAGACCACTTCTACTGATCAAAAGGTGGACTTCAAAACAAGAATTTACTGACCACCAACTCTATACACAGTAGCTAAGCTTCCTATATACTTTGGTTTTAGGGGGGTTTTTTTGGCTGCCCCGAGCGGCATGCCAGATCTTAGTTCCCCAGCAAGGGATCAAATCTGTGCCCCCTGCAGTAGAAGGGCAGAATCCTAACCACTGGAAGGCCAGGGAATTCCCTATACTTCGTACTTTAAAAGTTTATAGACAGTGTGTTTGGTAACATTCATAAGTAAACCATTCCTTGTAAAAACTTTAAATTTGAATGAATTTATTTCAAAAGCAGTGTATGCTCATTGTTGGAAAAAAAAAGGGAATAGTACAGAAACATAGCCTAAAGTGTATATTCACCTATTACCACTCCTTTCCCCGAATCCTTATTGATGACATGCTTTGAACAGTTTGAGTTTCCTTGCAAACCTTTGCATGTGTATGAGTGTGTGTGTGTATTTCGCATGCATATCTTGTTCTGTTGTAATATAATACCACACTATACATGTTATCCTGTGTCTCGCTTTTTACATACTTAATAAACTTTGGGAAAATTATGTCGTTACATAATAGTTACTTTATTTTAATAACTGTATTTTTGTTTGTTTCTAAAAATGTAAGGATGCCCTGGTTGGATATTCAGATAATAAAAATAATACAAAAGGTGTTGAAGAACCCTTCAGAATCACTACTCAGTGAAAAACACGTAACAAACAGTACCTTTTTATAAATATTTCCTGAAGACTGAATCTGAGTTTGGAGTGTTAATTTATGAGCCTGCTAAAACATTCAGTGAATATAAACTGACTAGAAAGTTCTTCCATCCAGCTATTTTTTCAAAAATGTAGATGAAAAGGAGTATCAATTCCTATTATAAATTAATATGGGCTAGCCTCACTAAATATGTCTCCATGAAGGGGGTAGCTTTGATATATTAAAAGACTTTGAGCTCTGGTTTTGTTCTCTCCACTGAAACATGCCTCATACTAGCACTGATGTGTCCATAAGACTTCGAATAAATGTTTTTACATGTCAAAGTACTTGAAGGTGAAATATCCACACATCTGAAAGTCATGCCAGAAAACTGAAAACACTGTTTGCACACTTACATGGCTTTGTTTTGAACCATGTTCCTCTTCAACAATAATAGACTTCTGAAGTGGGTTTGTTTTAATACTAAGTTTTCGCTGTCAGTGTTCTTCCTAATGAAGTTTACATTAAAGAACAATGCTGGAACTTCCCTGGTGGTCCAGTGGTTAAGACTCCGTGCTTCCACTGCAGGGGGTGAGGGTTCAATCTCTGGTCGGGGAACTAAGATCCCACATGCCGTGTGGCACGGCAAAAAAAAAGAAAAAAAAACCAATGCTGAATTTTGGAACCTGATTCACTAACTATTTCTAGAAAATACGTGGGCATCACCTTGGTTTTCTAAACCTTGATATCTGTCTGAGCTTGTATCTAATTATGAAAGGTTCAGAAATGTATGATTAAATAATTTCTTTGTTATTTTTATGCCTCATTGTAAATTCTAGATTGATAATTTTTTGTTTGTAAGTGTAAAGAAAAATATTAAGTATCTAAAGTCTTCAGTGGTGTGAACTCCCCCTCCTAACCTAGTTAAATAGAAGGTAGTAAGTACTAAGTTAAATAGTAGATAGATAGTGTGGTAAAATCTGTTCATCATGATAGGTCTGTAAACCTGAGAGAACAGCAGCTGCCTGAGTTTTCAAGCACATAAAGGTAACAAAGGGACATTATGGGAGGAGGGAGGAATATAACCTGTTGGTTCAAATGGATCCTTGGTATAGAATTAGCACTATGACTCCTATACTTCATTCATTTAGCAAACACTTATTGACCTCTTACTGTATGCCAGACCCTGAGAGTAATGAATAGGATAGTCCAGTGGTGAGTGCCAGCAGGCAATTCCAGTGTCAGTGCCCTAATAGAGAGTAAAGCACTGAATGGTAGGGAGCACATAGGAAAAAGAGGAGCCTCAAACTTCAATATAGGGAGTTAGGGAAGGAGGGCCAGTTAGGGAAGGAAGGACAGTATCAAGAAGAACTATACAAGAACTTTACAGAGAAGTGACCTGGAGAATGAAAGGAGTTAAGTAAATAAAGGTTGGAGATAAAGAGGCACATATCAGGAAGAAGGAACTGCAGGTAGCAAGGCCTAGAGATAAATGAGAGCAAGGCACTTTTGGCTGGTGGGGAGGGGAGGGGTTGCAGAGATAAGAGAGGTATGGTATGGAGAAATGAGGCTATAGCAGCCGGCAGAGCTGTGTAATGAAGAACTTGGTATACCATGCTGAGACATTTGGCTTTATCCTGAGCCTGTGGCCTGATTAAATTTACATTTCTGAATGCTCTCTTTGGTTGCAGCATGCAGAAACCATAAGAAATGTTCCAGAAATAGTGTTTTTATTTTAAATGCATACATTCTTTAAGCAGGTAAAATCTATTAATTATGCATCAAAAATTACTAATCCTTTTTAAAAAGTTCCTATTCCTACTCTATTTATTCATTTATTTAGTAGAATTTTTTGAGCACCTATTTTTTGCCAGGTACTGTGTAAGCTCTTAGCTCACATTATGCTCTGTGGTAGGTATTATCTCCATCTTACAGATAAACTGAGGCTTGAAAATATTGTCACCTGGGGTTACAACTAGAAAGTGTTACGGCCTAAATTTGAATCCTGGTTTTTCCAACTCTAGAGCTACTCTTTCCCATTTGAGGGGAAGAGGGAGTATGATCTCTGTAAGAAGAAATCATCTATGAGGTGCACTGTTTCAAAGGGAGTACACGATTATACGGAAGAGATAAAAACCAGTAGATATCAAAAAGTTTTCTGAAAGTCATAATTACATGGCTCTACCCCAAGAGCTTTGGACTTTCCCTTTATTATGATAATGGAATTAAGGATACTAGCTTACTGTTTTGTTCCTAGTGGGAAAATGGTTTAAGAATAATAAACATGGTATAGCTGTAAATGGGTATTTTTTGTTTTTCGATAAAGAGACATAAACTTCTCAGTTTTTCACGTACTAAGTACGAGGATTGTTTTTATGTAGCATTTTAATAAATGATCTGTGAGAAAAAAGTGCACATTTAGGTTGTTACTGACCCTTTCTGTTCCCTTTATGATCTTTGACTTGCTCTGCTGTCTTAAGATTATGCTCCCTTCCTACCCTCTCCTACCCCTTGCAGATCCCCAAACTTGCTTTTGAATTAGAATATACCAGTACCAGTGGGTGCCCTCTTCAAGGGAACTTAATTATAGTAATAGCTGCCATTTCTTTAATGTTTATCCTAAGTTAATGTGCTAGATGCTGTGTGTATATTTTCTTATTTAATTCTCAAAATAACCTGATGAGGGAGATTTTTAGGTTTAGGAAACATTTTTCAGATGAGGAAACAGGCAAAATTTCATACATCACACAGCTAAAGGGAGTTGGGATTGGGTCTCGGATCAGTTCGACTCTAGTGGTGTATCTTGGCATCTCTCTTCCAGTAAGGTGCCTGCACGTGAGAAAGTGTGTTCAATTTCAAGGAGTTCAGGCATCCTGTAGGTCCCAGAATTAGATCCCCTTGCGTTTTAGTTTAGCAGAGGCTTATATATAGTGTCGGTGTCCAGAGAACAGACATCCCCGTGAGTGCTTCTCCCTTTCATTATGCTGTCCTCATCCCAAAAAACACTTAAGCACAAATATTAAAAATGTCATATTAGAAACGTTAATTTATAACAGACATTAAAGAAATATAAATCGATATTGAACTAAGTATCTTAGGGATTCTTAGTCTTTTTTTTTTTTTTTCCTTTCATGGTGTAAAGAGAAATCTTCAGTCTTTTGTCAGTTGTCGTCTGTGTGCTTTAGCCTCCTCCTTCAGTTACTAAAGTTGTTCTTTAGACATTTTCAGCTTCTTTCCCATCTTTGTTTTTCCCTGTCACACAGCTTGGCAGAGCTGTAAGAGTAAAGAATACAAGCACTCTTTGTACATTTTCACACACAAGTTACCCTTTCCCATCAGAAGGCAGTAATGTTCTCAAAGCAGTGAGCCTTCTCATTTCCTTCCCAATATTTGCTTGGATTTTGTGGTCATTGATAGATTTTATATTGAGCACTAAGGGAAGGAATTACTGGCTCCTTCCATAGCCTGGTGTTTCTGGTTATTTTTTTTATTATTTGATTTTTTGAATAGATAATCATTCAAATGGAACAATTCAAAAGGTACAAAAGGGTACTCAGCGAAAGGTCTCCTGCCCTCTCAACTTTTTGTCCCCGAGCCCCTCAGTTCCCCTTCACAGAGGCAACAGCGTTATCAGTTTCTTGTATCTCCATCCAGATAGACAATCCAGAGATTGTATTAGGACATAACTTTTAAAATATACTGAAAGGGAGTTTAAAAAGATATTTGGAATGGATCTATAATACTAGTAATGCTTTCTGGCATTTAGCTATGACAAGAAAATCTTACAAGGCTAGTAAAAGGGGCAGAAGTTTGAAAGGTATACTTCCACATAGATAGATATGTTACACTTAAGTCTCTGCCTGTATGTTAATGCCCTTCTACCCAACAGGGACAACCAGATTCTGAACATGAGCCAAAAGAGTATAAGAAATAAAACCCAGAAAAATTCAGCCTACGTTTTTTAAATAATGAAAATAGATTTTAATCCAGAGTTATTTTCCCCCCAGCTTTATTGAGCTATAATTGACATATAGCGTTGTGTAAATTTAAGGTATACAATGCAATGATTTGATACATGTGTACATTGCAATATGTTTACCACAATAAGATTAGTTAGCATATTCTTTATCTCACTAATTAACATTTTGTTGTTGTTATGGTGAGAACATTAAAGCTGTGCTCTCACAGCAACTTTCAAGTATACAGTACAATATTGTTAACTAGTCTCCATGCTTTACATTAGATCTCTGGACCTTATTCATCGTATAACTGAAAGTTTGTACCCTTTGACCAACATCTTATTTTCCCTGCCTCTCAGCCTCTAGAAACCACCATTCTATTCTCTGATGTTTTTAGATTCCGTGTATAAGTGATACCATATTTTTCTTTCTCTGACTTATTTCACTTAGCATAATCCTCTCAGGGTCCATCCATGTTGTTGCAAATGGCAGAATTTCTTTCTTTTTATGGCTGAATACTAGATATATAGATTATAGATATAGATAGCTCACATTTTCTCTATCCATTCATCTTTTGATAGACACTTAGGTTGTTCCTGTCTTGGATTGGCTATTGTGAATATTGATGTGATGAACATGGGAGTGCAGATACCTCTTCAGGATAGTGATTTCATATCTTCAGATATATATACCCAGAAGTGGGATTGCTGGATCATATGATAGTTTTATTTATAATTTTGTGAGGAACCTCTCTACTGTTCTCTGTGGCTGTACCAATGCACATTCCCACCAGCAGTGCACAAGGGTTCCCTTTCTCTCCAACCGTGCCAGCATTTGTTGTCTCTTGTCTTTTTGATAACAGTCATTCTAACAGGTGTGAAATGATGTCTCATTGTGGTTATGATTTGCATTTCCCTGATGATTAATGATGTTCAGCACCTTTTCATGTACTTGTTGGCAATTTGTATGTCTTTAGAAAAGTGCCTGTTAAGTCCTTTGCCCAGTTTTTACTCAGACTGCTTGCTATTGAGTTATATGAGTTCCTTATATATTTTGGATATTAA
This sequence comes from Kogia breviceps, assembly GCF_026419965.1. Classification (NCBI taxonomy): domain Eukaryota; kingdom Metazoa; phylum Chordata; class Mammalia; order Artiodactyla; family Physeteridae; genus Kogia; species Kogia breviceps. Next base: position 11,309,319 of record NC_081312.1, read on the forward strand.
CCCCTTGTTATTTATGGCTTGCAAATATTTCCTCCCATTCCGTAAGTTACCTTTTCGTCAGTTGTTTCTTTTGCTATGCAGACACTTTTTAGTTTGTTGTAGTCCCACTTGTTGATTTTATTATTATTATTTTTTTTGGTACGCGGGCCTCTCACTGTCGTGGCCTCTCTCGCCGCGGAGCACAGGCTCCGGACGCGCAAGTCCAGCGGCCACGGCCAACGAGCCCAGCCGCCCCGCGGCATGCGGGATCCTCCCAGACCGGGGCACGAACCCGCGTCCCCTGAGTCCCCCTGCATCGGCAGGCGGACTCCCAACCACCGCACCACCAGGGAAGCCCCCACTTGTTGATTTTCGTTTTTGTTGCTTGTGCTTTTGGTGTCATATCCAAAAATACTTGCCGAGACTGATGTCAAGTAGCTCTTTCCCAGTGTTTTCTTCTAGGAGTTTTACAGTTTAAAGTCTTTAAGTCCTTAATCCAGTTTGAGTTAATTTTTTGAGTGGTATTAGATAGCGGTCCAGTTTCATTCTTTTGCATGTAGGTATCTAGTTTTCCCTACCGTTTATTGAAGAGACTATCCTTTCCCTCACTGAGTATTCTTGGTATCAGTCCTTTTTTTTTTTTTTTTTTTTTTTTGCCTAGCTATGATACACCTTTACCTAAAATATTGATTGCAGTTCTTACTGCTCTTTGGAAATGTAGTAATGTTAGACATGTTCTGAGAAAAGGCAGCTAAAGCAGATCAAAGAAATGAGTACTATGGCAGACTAAAACGATTAGGATTGTCCAGTATGTCAGAAAGGATATTGCTAAGATGCTTATAAACTTACTGTGACCCCTAATGATCCTCATCTTCAGGTATTCATACCATTATGCAACCCCGTCCCCTTAAGTGTGAGTGCAACATAAGACTTGTTTCTAACTAATACAATATGGCAAAGATGATGGGATATCACTCCCATGGTTACATTATATTAGATAAGACTCCATCTTCATAGTAGACTTACACTAGAGACTTTTTACCTTGCCAGCTGTGAAAGAAGTAAGCTGCTATGTGGTGAGCTGGCCTGTTGAGTGGGCCGCATGGCAAGAACTGCAGGCAGCCTGGCAGCCTCTTGGAGCTGAGTGTAAACCCCGCAGCTAATAGCCAGCAAGAAGCTGGGCCTTTCGTTTTACGGCTGCAGGGAAATGATTTCTGCCAGCAACACAAATGAGCTTGGAAGCAAATTCTTCCCCAGTCGATCCTTCAGATGAGAATGTAAACCCAGTTGGCACCTTGATTGCAGCCTTAAGAAACCCTGACTAAGAAGGACCCAGGTGACCCGTGCCCAGACTCCTGACCCACAGAAAATATGGGATGATATGTTTGTTGTTTTAACCCACTAAGTTTGTGATAATTTGTTACATAGCAATGGAAAACAAATACATTATTTCATCTTCTGATTTTCATAGGTTAGAATGGTTTAATGTCAACAATTCCATGTGATGTAACTTAATTAGGGGAAATCAATCATTTAAATCTAATTTATCACAGAGCCTTCCAGGTGATAACCAGCCACGCCTCTATAAAAGACTCTGTTCAAGAAAGATGGTGCTATTAGCCACAGTCCCAGCTGCTACAATTGGCTGGAGGCTATAATTGATATTCTCACTGTAACTATATCACTCAGAGTTTAGTCAGGGAAGCTGAGCAACTCTGACTTTCGCGGTAGAGGAATTATTATAGGAATTGGGTCTTACACAGTTGTGGGAGAAGCGGGGGAAGCGAAGGTCTGAAAGGGAGAGGAGTTAGACCCAAAGGAGTTAACAACCAGTCGACCTGGGAAGCCAAGGACATCGAGCCACTAAGGTGGAGCTGCAGAGGGGGAAGTACGCCGATAGTGGCAGTTGTATCCCTGGATCTTCAGCCAATCATCTGGTGGTTGCCTGGGGCCGGGCGGCGTTGTCACCAGGGCTGCAGTTGGGAGGGAGAGCTGGGTGCAGAGCTGTGGAGAGCAAGAACAAGCTAGAATCCACGGGCACCTCTGTGTCTGCCTGTCACCACATCTAGCTACAGTGACTTTTTTTGTTGTTTGTTTTCGGGGTTTTTTGTTGTTTTGTTTTCTGTTTGTTTTTTATTTTTTGGCTGTGTTGGGTCTTCATTGCTGCGCGCGGGCCTTCTCTAGTTACAGCAAGCAGGGGCTACTCTTTGTTGCGGTACCCAGGCTTCTCATTGCGGTGGCTTCTCGTTGCAGAGCACGGACTCTAGGCACACGGGCTTCAGTAGTTGTCACGCACGGGCTTAGTTGCTCCGCGACATGTGGGATCTTCCCGGACCAGGGATTGAACCCATGTCCCCTGCATTGGCAGGCGGATTCTTAACCACTGCGCCACCAGGGAAGTCCCTACAGTGACTTTTAGAGAGTAATGGCTGCTGCTGCTGCTGCTTCCTTTCAAATCACACGTTTCTGTTTTGGCCAACTTTAGCTTAGAAACAGACAGGGATGGAGATCATGGAAAAGAGTTTTAGCTTAAGCAAGTTTAAACAGTACAGGTCAGCACGGTCTCCCTCTTCCATTACCCAACCTAGATTTTCTTCATGCTTTGCCAACATTTCAGCAGGTCTAGATAGCCTGCCAGGTGAGATGACCCAGACCTTCATCCCAGAAGTATCTGCAGTTGCCCAGCCTCCGTGATCACTGAGCAAGGAAGCACCAAAAGGTACTGCAGTCGAGTCCTTTGGATTCTGGACGAACACCTTCCTGCTCCTTTTGTACTGCCCCAAACCTAGCACCCTGGCACAGCACTCTCAATATCCACTCTCACAGTATTTATATCCAGGTCTTGTAATTCCTTGGGTGTGTGTGCTTTCTTCCCAGAACAGGGACTGTACTTTCTCTCTCAGAATGTGATTATGCTTGAACAGATCCTGATTATTGGTTTGGAGCTAGTGAGAGGAGGCAGGGGCAGATGTTGAAGAAGACAAACCCTGTCTTTTCAGGCACCTCCAGGGTCTTCGGGCAAGAGAACGCTACTGTCCTCCAGCAAGGAGTTGGGAGGTGCTATTGCTCCCAGCGCGGAAAGTTCAAGTGAGTCTTGGGGCTCAGCATTCCAGCTCATCCACCCAAATATCCCCCTTCCAGGTTTCCGTGTCCACCTGTTCCTATCGAGACCCAGATTTTGTCAGAGGTTTGCCAAGGCTTTGCTCACGTCTTCTCTGTAGTTCTGATATCCTTAAAATTAAATCTTGAGCCTGAGTTTTGGCAGTCTTTTCTGCAGCTGCAGGAAATAAGGGTCTCTTTGAACACTGATCTAGAAGTTTCCTGATTTTGACAGAATTCTTAGACTTGAGGGGTGACTAACTGTCATTTTCTTTTTTTCATGACTTTTCATCCAGCCACATCAGGTCCTTCGAATTACTAATGTTTCCATTCAAGTTCAACCACTACTACTGAACTGATACTTCACTTAGTGAGAAATCTTAGTGCTGTCATGCCGCTACAGGCAGGGATTATCACCACCCCACTTGTCATTAGGAATGGGGTCCTCTTCGCCATCTTACCAGTGAGTGATTTAGTTCCAGAATCTCACTCAAGAATCTTATTTCCTAGGGCCACTTATCTTACTATCATAGTGTGAGTGTCTCCTCTCATTCCCCCATAACCTGTGCTGAAACAGCCTAAAACAAAGGCTTGCTTGCAGGTAGTTTATTTGGTCAGGAATCCCATGAACAAGAGTGAGAATTGGGGGGATTGAAGCAGGGGAGGAAGGAAAGCGGCCTAAGAGTGGGCCACTGTGTTGGTTACCGCTGAGGCTACTGGCCTTCCAGCCTGCCAGGATCCTTGAGGAGTTTTGTAGAATCTTCTTCAGAATGGTCCTCCCGAAGGATAGCAGAGAGGAGCCTTTATCCTGCCAGGTCTCAGAGGTTGCAGAGTCCAAGGACTAGCAATGAAAAACACTGAGGCATAGACTGACTTGTCTTCTAACCCCCATGTCTGATGCTTATTCTGGCTGGGATCTGGAATTCTGGTTGCCTTTTTAAAATAGATGTGCGGGGATGACATGTTGATGGTGGTGTTTTCAAAAGCAAACCTTTTGGCTGTGTGATCGTCATGGATTAGAATACTGAAGGGACAGAGATAGTGGGAAGCTTTTCTATAATTAATGTGTGAGGTACTGAGGGTTTGAACCAAGGTGGTGTTAATGGGCATGGAAAACAAAGCTAATCAAAGAGCATTCTGAAGGAAGAATCAGTCAGAAACATTAACTAGTTTGTTTTGTGTGTGTGTATGTGAGAGAAAGAGAGTTGGCACAGCTGATTTAAGATTTCTTGCCTAGAAAAAGGATAGTGTTCATGGACGCATTGGCTCCCCGATATTTTTTAACATAATCCTCAGAACTCTGATGGGATTATTTCATCCTGGGTGTGAGGAAATGAGACTAACAGAGGGTGGTGTGCTTTGATCCAGTACAGGCTGATAGGTGAGAGCCAAGAGTTAGTGATATAATTACCTGAATTCAAAGCCTTATATGCTCTTTCTGCTACTTCATGCTGCCCTCACTTCCCTCTTGTTTCATAGTTCCTTTCCTTAGGATTTGGAATCAGTCATGTACGAGTTAGTAGGAAAGAATTGAAACAACTTTTCTCTCAAGCCTATTTGCACTTGAAGTCTTAATTCTAACTCTGGTGCCACTGAAGAGTCAGTGTGCCTGCTCTAAGGCCAGCCTTCCTCTAACCTAATTATATTGTTTTATGTTGCATGGCAAGCGTAATCTCCTCCATAATTCCTTTTCTTTCTTCCCCCTTGTCTATTTCTTTCTTCCTCTTATCACCTCAAACCCAATATGAAACTCTAAATTTGGAAGCAGCTGATACATTTCCTGTTAGATATGAGCCAATGAAAAGGTTTCCCACTGATATTGGTGAAACACGTATGAGGGTATACCTAGGAATAACAAAGAGTATGAGGGTGGCACTAAAGACAGATGCTGACAGTGTATTATTCAGGAAATCTGTCAACGTTGAAGTGCATTTTAGTTATCAGAGGAACACGAAGAGGAGAAAATCCGAAGTGTTCATAATAAAAACAGAAAGTGGTCCTATTTAACATGCAGCAGTAACAGTCCTTTGTATTACTAAATGTCACATTAATTTGTTTCACGTCTTTGTCTTTCTGCCTTGATCATTCACGTTATATGGCTCAAATTTTTGAAGAGAGGCATTTTTGTCACTGTTAAAGATTAGAAAGAAGATATTCTGATGAAAGAGAATAGAAGAAAGGGTATAAAAAGTTGGAGATGGATCTGTAAAATGGGGTTATCACACAAGCAAAAAGAATTGTAAATTGCAAGAAGACAGACTTCATACTGTCTGCCAGCCTCACCAGAGCATCGTTGAAAATCTGCTACCTGAGCAAAATACATGGGCACCTTTGAGCCATTCCGTGGCTAGGCTACAGATGAGTTTTTCTGTTACAAGGAAATTGTGAAAAGCTTTGATTCATCCAAAAAGGTGTATAGTTTATTAGCCATCGCTGTGTAAGAACCACCAGAGAATCGCAGTGGCATTTAATAAGAAACATGTATTTCTCACAAATGTCCAGGTCAGCTGAAATCACCAGTTTAAATGTGCAGCACTGGACTCACTCTGCCTGCCGCCCGGGTTGAGGAGGGCCCGTGGCTCTGTTCCCACTGCTGCTTATTTTCCTCCTGGGACCAACAAACTAGCCACGGTATGTTCTTCCCGTGGCAGTGGCAGAAGGTGAGAGGGCAAGTCTAGATCCCAAAAGTACTTTTGAAGCCTTTGGTCACATCACATTCACTAACGTTTAATTGGCCAAAGCAGATCTCATGGCCAGTTCCAAAGTCTTGGGGCGGGGACATACACTCTGCCCGTGGAGGTGGCGGGGTAGGGGGGTCAGAGGCTGGTAGTAGTGACTGTGTCTAAGCAGTAATCTAGCCCATGTGGATAATAGTCTAATAAGCTCTAAAGTTCTAGTTTAAAAAGGTAAAGTAGTCATTCTGACTGTGTCATTTAGGAAATACATGTACTGTTTAATCTGTGGTTAGGAAATGGAGTCAGTAAGCTCTATAGGGGAAAAAAGAGAGAGCGTGCCCTCTGTAAGTTAATTAGTACTGAATGGGAGGAAACAAATCTGACTTCCATATATCCTGAAACTGGCAAAGGGGAAGGGATTTTAGAACAGTGCTACTCAAAGTGTGTCTATAATGGGATAAGTACAGATATCGAGAGTATGAATTGTAAATCTTTTGTAGCAATTTGACATTGCCATAGTATTCAAACAGTGTTTTTACTGAATTTTACTAAAGTATTGGTCCATGGCAGATCGGAAACTTAAAAAGAGGCAAAACCAAAAAACTGTTCCTTGACCCAAGATGGTTTGAGAAGAGCTAAGATAGATTATGACTCTCAGCTCACTAGAAATGAATACCTGCACTGCACGTAAATGGACCTTGTGATTTATACTTTGGTCTTTTGGGATTTGGGTTATTATCACTTTGTCACTAAGAATCTGACCACCTTTCAGGGTGCTTATAATGGTTTTGGACTTACAAGACTGGTCCAGATTTTACTAAGGAAATGGCATTGTATGAAGCCTCTTTGCATCTTACTTGCTAGCCTTTCCCTGCCAGCATCCCTTTGGCCTTGCTGCTAGAGTATTTACATTTTCATTCCATTATTGACAAGCGTGACAAAAGGCAAATTACCACTCATTGATATTCTTTGCTATACTATGAAAATGCTAATTTTGACAAAATTAGATAAATCTCTTTAAAATATACCTTCCAGCTTTTTGGGAGGGAACTTAATTGTCTTTCTTTTACATTTGTGAGTTAATATTGCCATGTTTGATATATTTGTAAGGTGCTTTTCTATTCATGAGAGAGGCAGTTCTAAGTGAAGAAGTTCTGATGAGCATTGATTAGTAGAAGACCTAAAGTTAGAGGCATAAGAAGGAGATGGAAAGAGATTTATAGGATAGAAGGGAAGGGAAGGATGTGTTTCGTTAAGTATGACTTGTCCTCTTCCTAGCTGTATGACCTTGGCAGATTAATTAATCTTTGTGAGTCTTAGTTTTCTCATCTGTAAAATGGGAATCATAATATACCTTCTTCAAGAAGAAGTGCTAGGATTAAATATTATCTAAATTAAGCACAGAGCTTGGTACATAATAAATTTCAAAAATATTAGCTATTATGTTTGTTTTTAATTAATTATTTACCAGGTGTCAGGTAGATAGATAGAATCAGAGATAAGATGGGGCCACTACCAGGACTTCCCTGGTGGCGCAGTGGTTAAGAATCTGCCTGCCAATGCAGGGGACACGGGTTTGAGCCCTGGTCTGGTAAGATCCCACATGCCACGGAGCAACTAAGCCCGTGCACCACAACTACTGAGCCTATGCTCTAGAGCCGTGAGCCACAACTACTGAGCCTGCATGCCACAGTTACTGAAGGCCGCACACCTAGAGCCCGTGCTCTGCAGCAAGAGAAGCCACCACAATGAGAAGCCCACGCACCTCAAAGAAGAGTAGCCCCCTCTCACCACAACTAGAGGAAGCCCGCACGCAGCAATGAAGACCCAACGCAGCCAAAAATAAGTAAATAAATAAATTTATTTAAAAAAAAAAGATGGAGCGCTCAGTCTGATAGAGGATTCAGACAAATATATCAGAAAGATAGACTAGTATGAGAGTTTAATGCTATTACAGAGAGAAACACAGGGCACAGTGGAAACTTTTAGGTAAGAGGAACACCTGACTTTTGACTTAGGCTTTGGGGAGCAGGTTCAAGATAGGCTTTTGAAAGAGGCAGTATCTAAGCTGAGTCTAAAAGATGTGGAGGAGTTACGAAGGATAATTAAGAGCATTTCAGAAAAATGGAACAACATATGTAAAGACCTAGAGGTGAGAGAGTTTGGTGGAATTCTAGGAAATTGTAAGTAATGCAGTATGACTAAAGTGCAGAATATGAGCCAAGTAGGGGCTGGAGAAGTTGGCAGAGGCCAGATCATCCAAAAACCTGCAGTTTGGATTTTATCTTGAAGTCAAGCTACTGAATAATTTGTTACTTATATAACAAAGCTGTGTGTGTGTGTGTGTGTGTGTGTGTGTGTGTGTGTGTGTGTGTATGTGCCGTGTATATATATGTGTGTGTATATATATATATGAGGAGGGAAGTGCTAGAGGAGGGAGGAGGAAGGGCGAGATTTCCCAGAGGAAACGAAGTGACTTTTGGATTAAAGATGTCTGCAGAATATCCATGTGAACACTCTGGGAAGTTTAAGAAATGAGTCTGGATGTCAGGAGAGAGCTCTAGGTTGGACCTTGAACGACATAAGGATACAATGGGACTTAAGGCCATGGGGACAGGTGACATTACCCAGGAAATTGTGCAGTAGAAAGAGCTTTGTAATTACAGCACTTGATGAAGGAAGAACATCATCAAGGGTACGGTCTCATTTAAATCTCATATAATAACCCTGAGTTAGGAATATAATCCCCGTTTTACAGATGAAAACATTTCAGGCTCGGGGAGGGTAAATGATTTGCCCAAAGTGACTTTTCTGCTAAATGGTCAAGCTGGGATTTCAAGTCAATTTGATTTCGAAGTCCATTTTTCCTATCATGTCTAGCTTCTTTGTAAACCTCAGAAGTTTAAACATATGATGTTCTCTTTAATGCCCTTTCTTCCCTCTGCCAATATCCTGGTTTTAGTAGGATTGTGACACATTCTTTTACAAACCACATTTTCTCTAATTTGCCTGGCTTTGTCCCCAAACATGTCTACCAGATTGCCTTTCCTGTCATGTTGACTCATACTACTTGACTCCACTTCAGTGCCTGCTTTAAAACAGCAGACTGACAGAAGTCCTCCACTGGCTACTGGGCGAGGCCTGTCCTCAGCTTGGCATTCAAGGCTTACAGTAAAATCTTGAGAACTGTTCAGCACTTTTCCATATTTCCCATTTCTCATCAGCACATATTCATGCCTTTGGTGTTGTTTACATGCAGGTTTCATTTATAAGGATCTCATTTTAACGTTTAGATTAAATAAATTAATCTTTAGATTTAATTACTCTTATGCTTATTCTGTTATTTCTAAAAACGATTTTATCTTTGTGGCAGAAAAAGCTTGGATGTCATCCTACCTTAGTTCCATACCCAGTGTAAGGGTTCTTGGTACTCTACCCCTAATGCGATGAGCTAGCCTCTGCTCCTGCCTTTTTCTAGAGGGATCCTTTTGTTGAGGGGAGGTAAGGAGAGCAGTTCTAAATGTTAGAAATTTCTTAATAATGAGTCAAAATCTCTCTTCTTTTACCATCATGTGTTTCCCATGACTTGCTCTTGCAACCACAGAGAATGGGTCTTTTCTGCCTCATGAGGTTCCATCAAACATTGAAAGATAGCTCTGATGTCTCTCCTCAGGTTTCTCTTACATAAACCAATAATAATCTTGTTTGTTCAGAGCTTTTCTTCAGTAACGGGTCTCAAACTCACCACTGTACTTACACCCTCCTCTGAGAATTCCAGAGTTTTGTCATTGCCCGTCTAAACACAGGGCTCAGAACAGAACACAGCACCCCACAGGAGAGCAGTGCAACATTATTCCTTTGATTATGACTAATGCTTGTATCTTAAAAGCCTGAAATTGCTTTAGTTTTATAGCAGCCATGTCACATTTTGCATTTGTTCAGTTAATATACCCAGATGTTATCTTTAAATAAGCGATTATAGTTAAGCTAGCTCGCCGTTATCTTTTACTGTGCCGTTGCTTTTCTTTAATCTAAACATAGAACTTTCTGATTTTTTTAGTTAGATTTCATCTTCATTTTGATCCATCTTTTTAGCTAATTATGATCATTTTATCCAGTGTATTTTTAACTGCGTTTCCCAGCTTTAGGTCATCTCAAGACTTTGAAGCATACTTTCCACAACTTAATTCAAATTCTTGATTAACATCAGAAAGACAGAGACTCTCCACTCCATCCCGGGAATTAATCAGTGCTACCTGCAAATGGTTCTGTTAGCCACTGTTCTATCATCCCTCCACATCTTTCTGTCTTATCTTCAAAGATCTCATTTGTACATTCAGCAAATTTTTATTTAATGCCTACCATGTGGTAGAAGGTGCTAGGGATACAGTGAAGACAGCGGTCCCCGTCTTCTGTAGCTAACAGTCTAGAGACATCATGAAGTGTTTTGTTAAATGCTTTGCGGAAATCAGGTTGTACAATTCTCTGTGATATTCTGCTTATCTGGTACCATATCAGAAAAGGGGAGGAAGCGTTACTTTTTACAAACTCTATATTGGCTCCTAATTATCTTCTATCACCTGAAAATGGGAATTGTTACCATTCTCTTTTCACTTTTCATAGGTTCACAAGAACTTGGAGCTTTGGAAGTCTCCAGAGCTCAATGCTGCCCTTTCTGTCTTTTACTGCTCTATCTTTTAAAACTCTGAGCTCATTAGAGAACAGCCTGTTTAGTCACATTTTTGTTGTTGTTGTTGGTGGTGGTGGTGTTTAAACTACCTCCCCATTATTGGGGTTCTTTTTTTATTTTATTTTATTTTATTATTTTTTTTGTGTGTGTGATATGCGGGCCTTTCACTGTTGTGGCCTCTCCCGTTGCGGAGCACAGGCTCCGGACGCGCAGGCCCAGCGGCCATGGCTCACGGGCCCAGCCACTCCGCGGCATGTGGGATCTTCCCGGACCGGGGCACGAACCCGTGTTCCCTGCATTGGCAGGCGGATTCTCAACCACTGCGCCACCAGGGAAGCCCCTCTTTTTTTATTTTATAGTAAACTTAGTTGTGAAGAATTTCTGCCCAACTTTAGCCATTTTCCTTTACACAGTCTTTGTCACTCTAATTTTCCTTATATTTTATCTTTGTATTTTGAAATTATCTTTCCTAAGGAAAATAGATGACTGTCCTCAGATTTTCTTCTTCTCTTCTTTGAGCTCTTAAGGTGCCATAGTCACTTTCTCCAGGATCCTGGTCCTTTTCACATAAACCACATATTTCTTTTTAGTTCACCAGATGAACAAAAAACTGCAGTGTTTTATCTGTTCTCTGAGGGAGTACACTATCAACGATGCAGAGTGTTATTTTTTTTATGAGAATAATACAAAAAACAGATGTCCTCATAGTTCCTAGAAGATAGCGCACCTGTCTTACCCCCGAGGGTGGATTCTCTTACCAGTCAGGTGTCATCCAAGCCTTCCTATCGCCAGTTCCCCAAACTGTGCCATTTCTACCTATTCTTCTTTCTTTCCCCTTTGGTCCAGTGCCCTCCACGATAATGTCTTATACAGATTGTTGAGTTGTACATAGATGTTTATTTTCTTAAACAGTTATGAGGGTTCCTTGCCTTTTTCTATGGATCTGTCTTTATGGAACAGCAGATTTCCTACAGATGTCATAATCTATTACTGTTACCAATTGTTGTTACCTCATCCCACCAAGTCTTGGTGATTACCATGAGATGTTATTTATCTCCTTGTTCTTTTTTACCATTGATACTTTTAAGGTTGGTGTCTAACACACTGATGTTCAATAAGTAATATTTATGATTAATCTCAAGAAGTATTTGCCTTCTCTTTTAGGCTGTGAGGATATCATTGCTGAAAGCATCTCATTAGATACCTTAATTGCCATCCTCAAGTGGAGCTCTCATCCATATGGCTCTAAATGGGTACACCGACAAGCTTTGCATTTCCTCTGTGAGGAATTTTCCCAGGTCATGACTTCGGATGTTTTTTATGAACTCAGCAAAGACCATCTGCTTACTGCTATCCAGTCTGACTACCTACAGGTAATCATTTATACACCTCTCAAATTCATTGTCATTCATAGGTGCCCCAAGAAACCCATCTGTACTCTGTTACTCTCCCATCTAGGGAGATCAGCCCACCCGGGAATACCCTCTTCATATTTGTGCAGCCACAGCCTTCTAGCTCTCTGGCCCTTTGTGCTCTCTGCCGCCATGATTCAGCATTGTGAACGGGCCCGGGTCCCAACCAACCACGCCAAAGGGGTTGTGACAGTAGGCAAAAGGCAAGGTCAGAAGCACATCCCAGTGGTGATTCTCTTGGCTTCTGTTAATAATAGATTTACTGTAACAGTCTCGTTTATTTGGTGAAGTATCAGAAGATACTTAGTTTAAGCAGCACAAAGTAGGAATAATATTCAATTTCTGACCTACTCAGATGCTTATAAAAACTCAATGTGTGTGTCCTGCTGAAGTATAATAATGTTTTCAACTACTTATTTTTAGTTAGAAGTACTTTTAAGCAAATTCTTGTGCCCTTGACTTATATGTCCTTTATAATTAGGTAATTTAAACTAACAATAGATTTAAAATATTGTCAAAAAAATACTTTCAGGTAGAATATGTTCAAGCTTTTTTTTCTCTTTTTTTTTCTTTTTGCATTGGCTGTATGAATTTTATGCTGGAAACTGTACAACAGTTTTAATGTTATGAAGTCATAAACTCATTGAGCCATTTCCTGTTTCTTTGTATTTGTACCAGAAAAATTATGAAATGCTTCCATCTCTGTCAGAAATGAAGATTTTAAAAAATCCACTTAGCATCTGTGTTTTTCCTTCATATATTGCTTTGATTGCAGTACAAATGTTGTCATAATTGGTTTTGATTTATTTAGGATCTGTGTTCATTAACCTTATTTCACTGTCCTGATGCAGACATTATGGGAGTTAGGATTTGTCAGTTCTCTCAATTATTGTTTTTAGAAGCTTTGCATTTCTTCTTAGAAAGTAAAAACCTTGGACAGCAGCCTAGATTTTGCCCTCAGATTTTAAATAAAGTACAAAAGAGGGGCTTCCCTCGTGGCACATTGCTTAAGAATCTGCCTGCCAATGCAGGGGACACGGGTTCAAGCCCTGGTCCGGGAAGATCCCACATGCCGCGGAACAGCTGAGCCTGTGCACCACAGCTACTGAGCCTGCGCTCTAGAGCCCTCAAGCCACAGCTACTGAGCCCGTGTGCCACAACTATGGAGTCTGTGCGCCTAGAGCCTTGCTCCACAACGAGAAGCCACTGCAATGAGAAGCCCGCGCACTGAAATGAAGAGTAACCCCCACTCACCGCAACTAGAGAAAGCCCATACACAGCAACGAAGGCCCAACACAGCCAAAAAAATAAATTAATAAAAGTACAAAAGAATGAGGGGCACATTGCCATTTCACAGACAGTGCTTGAAGGGTCCTTCACCAGTCAGTAGCATACTTTGTGGAGATTGTAGTGTCTTCTGCCAAAACAAGTTGCCATTCTTGTTTTTTTCTGCTCCTGCAGGAGATAGCGATCACACTATATCCTTACTCTTCTACTTTCATCTGTTTATCTCCATATTGTCCCCAAAAGAATTTAAGCCAGCTGTATCGAAACTGTATAGTAAGGTAAATTTAAAACAGAGGAAGAAAACAGGATAAAGAAAAAATAAAGATGGAAATAAGAATAAAAATTTAATTAGAGCCAAGAGTGAGGTTACTGGACAAAACACATGTCATTCGGTCTTGTGTATTTGCTGCTGATACACCACAGGTTTAGCTCAGACATTGGAAACAGCCAGTGTAAAGAGTGAAGCGTGGCAAGTTGCACGTTGTATTTACTTTATGACCTAGGAAGAGTCATTAATGAGATTAACCATCTATCTGATTGCACTAAAATAAATGTAAACCGTTTTTTATTATAGGCAAGTGAACAAGATATCCTTAAATATCTGATTAAATGGGGTGAGCATCAGTTAATGAAGAGAATAGCAGACAGAGGTAAGCTCAGAAAACTAGCTTTTGCAGCTGTAAGCTTTTCCTGAAAGTTACTGAAGTGCGTGCTGCACGTCAGTCTTTTGACAGTTGCCACTGTTGCCTGGTGAAAACAGAAATTTTTACAATCAGTAGAATCCTATAGTGGAAAGGGCATACTTTGTTAGAAATAAATATACCAGAAAATTTAATTTTGTAACTTTAAAGTGATACTCTTAATGTTATCTTTCTATGTGTTTAATAATATATGTTGGCTGATTTATGAAAGTATAAGAGTGAAATTTTTCATTTAATTAAAGTGTTACAAAAGCATGTCATTGATGAAAATGTTCTAGAATTAGATAGTGGTGATAGGTGCACAGCATTCTAAATGTACTAAAAGTCCCACTGAGTTGTACACTTTAATTAAGATGGTTAAAATGGTGAGTTTTATGTTATGTGAATTTTACCTCAAGGGAAAAAAAATATATGGCTACCCAAAGAGAGTATATTTGTTGTTTATTTTAAATTTTTGTGGAAGGTAAAGGAGAAATGATCCTCTTGAATGGCCTACAGCTGGGGATACTGCAGAAGAGATAGGAGCATAATATGTAGCTTATGATTTTAACTAAACTTTGGAAGCTTATGATTCTATAGCAGTCTTATATTTATATCTAGGCTTAGCCCACCCACCTGTGCTCCTTCTTTCATAGAATATTGTGTTCCTCTATGTAGTGAAACCAAATCAAAATATTAGAAAACTTAAATGCAGGTTTCCCTTTCCTGTCATTTTCAACAGCTTTATATAAATATAATTTACATACCATAAAGTTCACCTTTTTAAAGTGTTCAGGTCCGTGTTTTTTAGTACGCTTACAGTGTTGTTCTGCCCACATTTAAAAATATATTGTAAAAAATCAAGCTAAACCTGCCTTCAAATCTTTTTATAGTGTCCCTTTAATATACCGCAACCCAAGCGCTAGGGAACAAAAGCAGTCCTCCTCTCTTATTTCTCCTAATTTATCTTTTGCTAAAAGCCTTTAGCAATTTCAGATTTGAAATTTTTTAAATACAGAAACCACTACTATTAATTTGGGACATTTTTGCACTGCCATTATACAGTCTATCCTTATCTGCAGATTCTGTATTTTCAAATTCACCCACCTGCTAAAATTTATTTGTGGTCCCCAAATCAGTACTCATGACACTTGCGTGTTCGTGTGCAGAGAAGTGCAGAGTGACACAAAATTGGAGTCATACGTTTCCAGCTTAAGGTAGAACAGAGTGAGCCTCTGCCGTCTTATTTCAGCTCTCAAACCAGTGTCCTTTTCATAATCTTTTTAGTGCCGTGTTTTGCACATCTTTATGGGGTTTTCTGGTGATCCCATGGTCTGAAATGGCCTCCTAGTATAATGCTTAGTACTGTCTAGTGTTCCTAAGTCCAAGAGTGCTGTGATGTGCCTTACGGAGAAAATATATGTGTTGATAAGCATAGTTCAGGCGTTGAGTTACAGTGCTGTTGGCTGTGAGCTCATTGTTAATGAATCAACAACATGTACTAATAAGGTGTCTTTAAACAGAAACACACATAAAACAAGGTTATGTCTTGATTGGTTAACAAAACTAATGTGACCAGACGCTCACAGGGACCTAACCCTGCGTGTCCCTGAGGAGCAGTGGTTCAGTGTTCACTAACTGTGGTGGCTTTAGAGAACAAAACCACCCCAGATAACAGGAGTTGATTGTATATAATGCTACATAATCATCATAGGCTTGTTCGTTGATGTAAGACTGGTAATGATGAAATGTCATATTTATTTTGAGCAGATAATGAACATCCTTGATAAAATTTCCCTTAAAAAACAGTGGTTTTGGGCTTCCCTGGAGGCGCTGTGGTTGAGAGTCTGCCTGCCGATGCAGGGGACACGGGTTCGTGCCCCGGTCCGGGAAGATCCCACATGACGCGGAGCGGCTGGGCCCGTGAGCCGTGGCCGCTGAGCCTGCGCGTCCGGAGCCTGTGCTCCGCGACGGGAGAGGCCACAACAGTGAGAGGCCCGCGTACCACACACACACAAAAAAACCCAGTGGTTTTCAGGCAGGGTTAGAATGGAAAGCTCTTTCACAGGGATGAGGAGGACGCTGCACCAACCAGGGTGCCCTTTGTTTCCGTCCCCTTCATACACAGGTGTCTGCCCTTACCTATTACATATTTGGGAATTTCTTGTAATATTTCGTTTGAAACCAGGACACCACTACTTTGAGAAAAAATTTCTTTTGAAAAGCAGTGTCTTTTATAAGTACTGAAGCCAAAGCATAGCAAGACAAGAGAAAAAAAATCCTTTTTCCACACGTGTAATAATTTTATTTTGAATGACTCCAAAAATATCTTACCCTCTCAAAAAACAATATCTTTATCTATCTATCACGTGATTTAAGGGAAATACCGGTTTGCCTGTAGTGTTTGCAAAAAATCCAGCATTTATATTTGTGAGTGATAAAGATCTTATTTTTTTAAGGAAGAAAAAAAATACAGCCCCCTGGTTTAAAGATATGATTAAAAATTCCCCAAATATGAAATTTTCCTTCCCACCTCAATATCAAAAGCATATATATATATATACACTTCAGATTTTCCCCTTTCACTAATACTCAATGAAGAAAACATTTTATTCTCTGCTTTGGACAGTGGTATTACACGTCAGATGTCAAAAGGTTCACTTTTATGCATTAACATTCCCATGTTACGGAAACTTAGGAGGCTCATAAAATTCTTCAAGTCAAATCGAGTGTACATTAGGTTTTGCTGCTTTAAGATACCAGGTGATATAATTTTAGAATCTTGTTAAATTGCTGTTAAACATACATAGTAGCCTAATGAGCATACTGGTAACATACAGTGATCAGAAATAACATTTGGCCTGCGTTGCCCTTATTGTACTTTTTAAAAAACTGGTCACAAAAGTGAGAAACCTTAAGAAAAAGCCCAAACTAGATTTTAATAGATCGTCGTTTTTTCTCCTTTGAGTTAGTATGTGGAAAAGAATTCTGTATTCTTTAATGCAGAACAGTCATGAAGAATGTTATTGTACTGTTGACACCATGCTTTTTTCTTTGTCTGAGAGTATCTCTTTTATGAAACCTTCTTAAGCCATAAAAATAATTTATTTTTAATGCTTTTGAAAGCCGATATACTTACTATAAAGAGTGTTACTGAAAGTGTACTAAGGAAAGAAAGCCTTTCTCTGAAAATTTGGACTTGGTTGGAGACTTCTCATTTTCTGTCTCTATCATAGAGCCAAACTTACTGAGTGGTACCGCTCACAGTGTGAACAAGAGAGGCGTAAAAAGACGAGACCTGGACATCGAAGAGCTTAGAGAGATCCTTTCTTCTCTCTTACCTTTTGTGCGAATTGAACATATTTTACCTATAAACAGTGAAGTCCTAAGTGATGCAGTAAGTGTCTTTTTTCACTTATCCGTTTCATGAAAAGAAAGTGTCTTTTTTTAAAAAAAATCATTGTAAATAATTTCTACTAGTGGAGTAGCATGAAACTAAATTCCATGAGGACAGAGACAGATGTCTGTTTTGTACTGTATCGTGTCCCCAGTGTCTGGCACGTGGCACAAATAAATGTTTGGTGGATGAGAGTTGAGTGGATATATCAGTCTTACTTTTGCAAGAGGATAGTTTCTAGTGGAGTTGATCCAGCCATTTATCAGTGTAGATCAAGTAGTCCTTATTTAAAAAGAAAAGGGTAGAAATTACCTTTGGAGACTCTTTAAGAATAGCAAGGCTTCCCTGGTGGCGCAGTGGTTGGGAGTCCGCCTGCCGATGCAGGGGACGCAGGTTCGTGCCCTGGTCCGGGAAGATCCCACGTGCCGCGGAGCAGCTGGGCCCATGAGCCATGGCCGCTGAGCCTGTGCGTCCGGAGCCTGTGCTCCTGTGCTCCGCAACGGGAGAGGGAACAGCAGTGAGAGGCCCGCGTACTGAAAAAAAAAACAGTAAATCAGAGAGCAAGAGAGAAGGAGATTAGTTCAGTGTAAAAGAGATGACTGACTCTTATAATTAATTGTATTTCAGGTAAAAATTAATGGAGCTGACTGATTATGTTACTTTCATAATTTTTTAAGTGAATTTTTTAGACTGTAAGAATTGCTGTAATTAATGGATGGGAAAAATAAATATTCTTCACATATTGGTTTATCACCTTAATATGATGTCATAAACATCATAATAGTTTATTATTCAACTGCACAGAAGCATTATAAAAGTCATCTGGAAAAAAACTGATAAGAATTTTTTTAAGTTCGCTAAAAAGAAAATAATTAAGGAGGGATAACTCTTCCATAATGTAAAGTATATTTTGAAACTCTAACTGTTAATCTGTGCTAGCATAATAGAGAAGACAAAATAGCCCAGAAAAAGACCCTAATTAATATAAGAATTAAACATATAATAAGCGAGCTATCCCAAATCACTGCAGTACTATACTAACCCATCAGTGGAAGAGGGAAGAAATGTGCTTAAAGTTAAACCCTCATTTCACTTGCACACAAAATTAATCCCTGTTAGGTTGAAGAATTAAATATTAAGTTGAAATATGGAAAAACTAGAAGAAAATAATTAAATATTTATGGACTCTCTGATTAGAAAAATGTTCAGTCTCACTAGTCATCACTCACACACCAAAGAAAGCAAACTAAAACAGTAAGTTATCATTTTTTTACCTATTAGGTCACTGAGTTTTGAAATAATATTGCTGTTCCTTAGGGGAAGCATAGCTGGTACACTGGTAGCATCATCATTAAAGTTTGGGAAATAGCCTAAATATCTCATAACAGGGAGAATAAATTATAGCACGACTACTTGACAGAATATTTTGCTGCCTGCCCTGAGCAATGGTTGTAAAGACTAATATAGCAACGTAATAATGGAATATAATTTTAGAAAGAAGGATAAAAAATATTTTTTTTACTTCTTTTTTTTAACATCTTTATTGGAGTATAATTGCTTTACAATAGTGTGTTAATTTCTGCTTTATAACAAAGTGAATCAGCTATCCGTATACATATGTCCCCATATCTCCTCCCTCTTGCGTCTCCCTCCCACCCTCACTATCCCACCCCTCTAGGTGGTCACAGAGCACCGAGCTGATCTCCCTGTGCTATGCGGCTGCTTCCCGCTAGCTAGCTATTTTACGTTTGGTAGTGTATATATGTCCCTGCCACTCTCCCACTTTGTCCCAGCTTACCCTTCCCCCTTCCCGTGTCCTCAAGTCCATGCTCTAGTAGGTCTGCGTTTTTGTTCCCGTCCTGCCCCTAGATTCTTCATGACCATTTTTTTTTTTTTTTAGATTCCATATATATGTGTTAGCATACGAAAAATGTGTATTTTTGTGTATTCTAAAATTTAGTTAGGTAAAAATTCATTTGAAAAAGACTGGAAGGAAATATATCAACATTATTACAGTTGTAACAGATAGAGTTGTGGGGTTTTTTTCCTATTTTCAAAATATGTCTACTGCTATGTTTTATTAGTTCAACATGATTTTAATGCAGCAATTAGACGTTTATTATATTTAGCAAGAATAATGTTAAAGAAGCAATGTTTGGTTTCGTTGAAAACCTGGGTCTCAAACCAAATTGATCCCTGAATTTGGTTTAGAAAAAAATTTTAGAACTTTTGTTTAATACACTTAGGAAATATATATCTCTTAATCTCCTGCCTAACACTGAGCAAGTCCCCAATAAAAGTTTGCTAATAATGGCTGTGAACCGTAATGCTCTTTTAGCATATGCTAAGCACTGTGCCAGACGCTGCTTACCTTCCTCACCGTCATTTACCCCTTGCAGCCCCCTCATGGGCTATAAGGACTTGATTTATAGTCTCCTGGAGTAGAGGTGGGAACAACAGGGCCACCACATTTAGTCAGTCATGCAGTGTCCCGTCTCCAGGGCTATCTAGGGGCCCTTAAGGTGAGGCCCAGGTAAAAGGAGATGTCCATGGTCACGTGGCTGTTAAATGGAGAGTTAGGGTTTGAGCCTAGTTCTCCTTCCCTTAGAGCCCCTGCCCCTAATCACCATGCAGACTGTCCATCTTTGTACTGTAGATACAGGCCCAGGAATGTGCTTGTTTTGTCTTGAGGAGGGCAAGCGGAGGGAGGCATCAGTTCCCAGATGAGTAAGGAAAAAAACAAATTGGCTCTCATCAAGAGTTCTGAAAGTTCGTCTGACTCATTATATTTTTAATTAGCATAGCTCTTGTTTTTGAAACATCATTCCTCTATGTAGAGAAAAATGGAAAATTGTAGTACCTTTTTATGGCTTGCTGAATCCTTTAAATATTGAACATTTGAAGTATTTTTAAATTTCACATATATTCCTAAATTTGTATTTAAATGCGAAAGTTCGAACATTTTGATTTATAGGTATAATTATTTTTATCTTTGTAATATTGTGGTGCTACACAGATCTCTGTTTCTGTAAAATACATTTTTTTTTCAAGATGAAAAGAGGCTTGATTAGTACTCCTCCATCAGATATGCTTCCTACAACAGAAGGTGGAAAGTCAAATGCCTGGTTACGGCAAAAAAATGCTGGAATATATGTTCGTCCTCGACTGTTCTCTCCCTATGTAGAAGAAGCAAAGGTAATAAAAACCATTTTAAGATGTTAGACTACTTTGTTACAAACTATAAGCACAAATACATGTATTGTGATATTACTTAAGTATTTAGAAATAGCCTAAATGTCCGATAATCGGGAAAGTGAAAGTAAATTCTAGTTTGACTGCTCACCAGAGTAGTTTTCCAAATGTTGAGTTATCAAGCATGTTTTTATTTTTATAACTTAGGTCATACTAAATTGCATTTTACATTTGTTCTCATCTTAGTTTTTCTTGCAAACTGTTAGCTTGGAAAACATTTTTCATTTTAATGAAATGGTCGCCAGTGTTTTGTGATCTTGAGGGTGGGAAAAATGTTTGAAAGAAGATTGCACACATATTTTCTTCCTTTTGTAAACTAAAGAAATGCCATGACTTCTTGTAACATATTTTTGCAGTGGCTGCTGGAAATTGTGTTTAGTTTTGGAATAAGTATACAAACTAAGACAAAATTTTAGGCCTATTAAGTAAAAAGCTGGCATTATGTATATTATAACATAAAGAACTCACCACGTAAATATGGTAATGGGAAATGAAGTACTGCAATTTTTATTAGAAATGTTCAGCCGTAAGATCTTTGGGGTGACCTTTTGAGGAACTGACAGTCTTTGAAAGTCACAAATCACCAGTATGCTTAATGAAATGAATTAACAGGCAAAACAACGTGTTTGGGTATAGAAACATAGTTATCTTAAAATTTTTCTCATTTTTATTGTTGGAGTCCCTAGTTTAAGACATGTCTATGAAAGGATTTGTGAGAGGTTTATTTTATTGAATAGGATGATAATCTATCCCTTATTGAGTAGTTGATACTTTTTTTTTCCAGTTTACCAATTTTATTTTATTTTTAACTTATTTGTATTGGAGTATAGTTGATTTACAATGCTGTGGTAGTTCCTGCTGTACAGCAAAGTGAATCAGTTATACGTATGTCCACTCTTTTATTTATTATTTTTATTTTTTGGCCGTACCGCACGGCACACAGGATCTTAGTTCCCCGACCAGGAATCGAACCCGTGGCCCCTGCATTGGAAGCACAAAGCCTTAACCACTGGACTGCCAGAGAAGTCCCTATCCACTCTTGTTTAGGTTCTTTTCCCATGTCACTACAGAGTATTGAATAGAGTTCCCCGTACTATACAGTAGGTTCTTATTAGTTGTCTATTTTATATATAGTAGTGTGTATATGCCAGTCCCAATCTCCCAATCTATCCCTCCCCCCCACCCCCCACCCCCCCGAGTAGTTGACACTTTAAATAGTTGTAAAACAGGAAAAAAGTAGAATGGATGGGTCTGGTCTTTCTGAAGTGCGTTCAATGATTAAAGTGACTCAAGCAGCTGAGGGCCTCTTGGAAGGTTGAGTCTGGTGATAAAAGGCCCCTAATACACTAGATCTACCCTCCCTTCTGCTCAGGATGGAGCAGCAGTAAGCTGATCAGACAGTCCTCCTGTACCCGTGCATAGCAGAAAAATGCCCCCAGTAAATGTGGAAAATGTTTTTACATGAGGCCATTTTGACCGTTCTGCAGTTTGTTGAGATAGATTCATCTGAAACTTACTTAACAATTAGGTTTATGTATAGGTCTGTTGAATTTAATATCAGTCTTTAATATTTTGAGCATTTCTTGTTGGCTCTGATATTTATATACATTGTTGTATATACATATATATACATATATATGTATATATACGTATATATGTATATTTATATACATTGTTTTCTTTATAGTAACTTTATGTATAAGTTACTTTGGATTAATTTTATATCCCTTCTTCAAATTTCAAATACTTCAATTAAAAGCAGATTTTTCAGGCTTCCCTGGTGGCGCAGTGGTTAAGAATCTGCCTGTCAATGCAGAGGATACAAGTTCGAGCCCTGGTCTGGGAAGATTCCCACATGCCTCGGAGCAACTAAGCCCGTGCACCACAACTACTGAGCCTGTGCTCTAGAGCCCATGAGCCACAACTACTGAGCCCGTGTGCCTAGAGCCCGTGCTCCACAACAAGAGAAGACACCGCAATGAGAAGCCCACGCACCACAACAAAGAGTAGCCCCCGCTTGCCGCAACTAGAGAAAGCCCGTGCATAGCAACGAAGACCCAATGTAGCCAAAAAATAAATAAAAGTAAATTTTAAAAAAGAAAAAGCAGATTTTTCAGAAAATGATTCTTTCTTTTCAAAGATGCTCCAAAAAGATCCTTTAAAAATTAAAGAGGTAGGGGCTTCCCTGGTGGCGCAGTGATTGAGAGTCCGCCTGCTGATGCAGGGGACGCGGGTTCGTGCCCTGGTCTGGGAAGATCCCATGTGCCGCGGAGCGGCTAGGCCCGTGAGTCATGGCCGTAAAGCCTGCGTGTCTGGAGCCTGTGCTCTGCAACGGGAGAGGCCACAGCAGTGAGAGGCCCGCATACCGCAAAAAAAAAAAAAAAGTTGGGTAAAAATTAAAGAGGTAGGAAAAAATTAAAGAGATTAGGGTACTTTTTCCTTTCACCACTAATTTTAAGCTTCATACACTGGAAACAATAAATTAATTCCCTTTTTATATGATGATGGTGGTAATCTTTCTCTAAATGTGATTTGGCAGAGGAGTAAGGTTGACTAATTCTGTTAATACTGAATTGTTTTCAGTCGGTGCTAGACGAGATGATGGTGGAACAAACAGATCTTGTGCGTTTGAGAATGGTTAGAATGTCCAATGTGCCAGACACACTTTACATGGTCAATAACGCCGTGCCACAGTGCTGTCACATGATCAGCCACCAGCAGATCAGCAGTAACCAGTCAAGCCCTCCTTCGGTTGTAGCAAATGAAATCCCAGGTAAGGCAGTAACCTTGTTTCAGGCATTCTATTTAAATGAATAATCTGATCATATTTTGCATAGTCAGGACTCAAAAAATTATTTGAATAAAAGAATGTATATATTTGAAAGATTTTTGAAATATCCTGAGATTCAAAAGAGAATATATGCAAGTAAAATTTTATTTGGGCTGTGAACTAATAATTCAGTTCAGGAGCTGTTTGGTATTACCAAGAGCCTTTTGGACACAGTGAAATTGTAAAACCTTAAAAAATAATTAGAAGTATATAAATTACTACCTTTCCAGGAAATTAAAATACTATCAAAAATTTATGAGAAGATTCTGATGCAAAACACATGCTTTTTTTCTTGCATTCAACAGGTGGTCTTTTGTGTAGCTCAGGTATTGTGCCTACAAACTATTTCTCTTCTTCCAGTTCCTCGTCTCCTCATTATGAAAGACATGGTCAGACGCCTGCAGGAGCTACGACACACCGAGCAGGTGCAGAGGGCCTACGCACTTAACTGTGGGGAAGGCGCCACAGTGAGCTATGAAATTCAGATTCGAGTGTTGAGAGAGTTCGGGCTTGCAGATGCTGCTGCGGAGCTCTTGCAGGTGGGAAACGGCGCTAAACCATTTAAAATAGGGAGCCTTGGGTTAGATTGTCAGTTATTATTAATAATGAAAAGATTATGGTATTCTTTTGGATTTTGTGATGTTGTGTTATATGTCATATTTTAAAATATGTAATTTGTGATTTCTAATTCTAAATAAATATTCAATTTTTTATGTTTGAAAAAAAATAAAAATATAGGGAGCCTTGACTGTCACTCAGGCAGTATTTTAGATATCCCAAGGAGCCCTCGTGGCATGTCTTTTTCTTTGTAACGTGCTCTTTGACTGTCCCTGGTACCTTGGGTGACCTGGAAGCCCCCAGTGAGAGGCAGTGTGGTAGAGTGGGCAGGGCACAGGCTCTGGAGTGAGAACTGGGTTTATATCCTGGCTCTGCTGCTTTTACCAATTAGTTAACTTGGAGCAAGTTACTTAACCACTCTGCGCCTCAGCTTCCTCGCCTGTAAAATGAATTGTTGTGAAGAGAAGAGCTGCTGTATGTAAAGCAACTATGCCTCTTGTATATATTAAGCGCATAAATGCTAACTGCTGAAAGTTCATGGTGTGTACGCCCAACAGAAGTGGAAGAGAAAGTAGAAAATTCTGACCTTCCGCTGCTTTCTGTCCCTGGTTTGGTCACTAGATATCAGGTTTTAGCCTACTACATACTTAACAGACCTTCCATATGCCCCTGTTTTTCCTTCTCTCCTCCCCGTTATTATAAGAATTTTTTTTTTGCATGATGGTTCAAACCCTATAAGCGTGAGAATCAAGGAATGAGTGCTTTTTTTTTTTTTAAACTAGCACGAAGAAACCCATTTCTAGTAATTATTTGGTACAAAAAACAGTAGCATTTTTGTATAAAATGTGTAAAGTAGTCTTCATAGCAACTGAAGTAGAGCCTAAAATAAAATTTAATTTCAGCTGGTCAAGCGATTGAATTGTATTCTTGCCACTGACTACAAACCACTTCAGCCCGAGTTTTCAAAGGGGAACATGGTGTGGTGGCCGTAGGCAAGGAGCAGGCCATTTTTAGGTTCTTGATTTTCACTTTTTACTGTGGTTTCCGTCTCTAAAACAGGCTTGTTTTCTGTTCATTTCTATTCTCTTTGCCATTCTAAATTGTATCTTAATTTGATCTCTAAAATTGTGTAAGTTTTACAATTTAAGAATTTCCATATAGTGTTTATCAAAATAGTAATCAAACTTATTTCTGTATAATAGGTAAGGAATAGTATTTTGTAGTTTTTATTTCAAAAGTGTACAGATGTTTTGTCAGAAAGTTCTAGAATCCTCACTTATATGCCTTTTCTTCTTTTTAAAATTAAAAAAATTTTTTTAACATCTTTATTGGAGTATAATTGCTTTACAATGGTGTGTTAGTTCCTCCTTTTGTTTTTTTTTTTGTTTGTTTGTTTGTTTTTTATTTTAACATCTTTATTGGAGTATAATTGTTTTACAATAGTGTGTTAGTTTTCCCCTCCTTTTGTTTTTAATGTTAATTTTATTTTCTTAGCAAAGACATATTTGCATTAGGTTTTATTTCCTGTTTTTGATTATCACATAATCTTGCAAGAGATTACTGACCTGCTTTCTGGAGTATTCAGTTAAGCTGCTCTCCTTGATAGCTGCTGCACTCTACCCTTTTATACTGTTTTTAAGGTAATTTTTCCTTGGGCTTCTGGCCTAGAAAAGTCTGTTGTGCCTTTTACTGTTGCTGAATGTGGTTTTCCTAGGTACTCTCTTAACTCTCTCAGCCTGTAAATTTCTGTCCAGGAAATCTGCTAATAAATATCCTACCTTTTTCCCCCCCCCCTATTCTTTCTTAGAATCCTCACAAGTTCTTTCCTGATGAACGTTTTGGAGATGAAAGTCCACTCTTGACAATGAGGCAATCTGGGAGATGTCGAGTTAGCAGTACCCCCGCTGCAGAAACCATGTTTACAGATCCGGACTCTTTTGTGGCCTTCCATCCACCCTTGCCACCTCCACCACCGCCGTACCACCCCCCAGCTACCCCAGTCCATCACCACCTCAAAGCGGGCTGGAGACAAAGGCCTCCCAGCCAACACCCTTCACGTTCGTTCTCTTATCCCTGTAATCATTCACTGTTTCACTCCAGAGCAGCTCCTAAAGCAGTGCCCCCTCCAGTCTGTTTGCCAGGTGTTCAAGCAGCAGGACCCGACTGCGCCGGCACCACAAGGCTGGGGAGACAGACGGTAGCCGCCGTGGCCTCAGCAGCAGTAGCATCTGAGAGACCAGTGGTATGTTTGCACCTCAGTAACTTACGGAAAATTACAAGCTTCTGGAATGTTAGAAGCAATTTCCTTGGCCCCAGGAGCCCTACTGGGACTCAGCGATGTCCAGAAGTGTTACTGACAAGCTGAAAGCATAGACTTAAGGGAGTGTGGAAAAGGGAAAGAAAAAGAGAGTGTAAGGGGATGAGAAAGGACAGAGAAGAGAGACGAGGTGTTTGCGGTGGGATTAGGCCAGGGCCTTCCCTTATGTTCGTGTGCAGGTTTCCAGAAGGATGGGGTTACTGGACAAGGCAGATGACGTTACCGGTTTCATAGTGTGCTGTTCAAGCACGTGTCTAGAGTCTGGCCCTGACCTCTATTCTGTAGAGTCTACTATTCTACCAAAGGCTTTGATGGGGCAGCAAGGGGAAGCTACTTGTAGCTGAGTATAGCATTGGGAACAATGTGGCAGAAGACTCCTCATTCATAAAATGGGCAGAAAATTAACCCGCATGCATGTCTCTGCCTCTAGCAAGCTAGCCCATATGATTTGACTGGAAATCACAGTCGCTAGCGCTAGTAGGTAGTAAATTAAGCAAGAATTCTTTGCTTGACCTTGCCCTGCATTAGAGGTTGAATTTCTGTTTTATATAATACATTTGGAAAAAAAGCAGTGGTGATTTTTAAGTCTGCCTGCTTAGTCACATACTGTCAGTAGCGTTCAATATAGAGAAGAACAAAAGATATATATTAAAGGGAATCGTCATTAAAAGATGGCCTTTTGGAAGCTGTGGACTAGTGTACGCCTTGGGTCAAATTATGGTCCTTCCTCACCTTATATCCGTCTATCCGCTTTCCCTGCTGTCCCCCCGAACCCCTCCAAAAAGAAGAAACAGCAAAGGTTGATAGTGTTGAATAAACCTAATTCCCATCTTATTGGCCTGGCCCTCGGTTCTACAGTTACAAAAGTTCTACTACTGTATATTTTATTTATTTATTTTTTATAAATTTATTTATTTATTCTTGGCTGCGTTGGGTCTTCGTTGCTGCACGTGGGCTTTCTCTAGTGGCGGCGAGCAGGGGCTACTTTTCGTTGCGGTGCACAGGCTTCTCATCGCAGTGGCTTCCCTTGTTGCGGAGCACGAGCTCTAGGCGCGTGGGCTTCAGTAGTTGTGGTTCGCGGGTTCTAGAGCGCAGGCTCAGTAGTTGTGGTGTGTGGGCTTAGCTGGTCCGCGGCATGTGGGGTCTTCCCTGAACAGGGATCAAACCCGTGTCACCTGTATTGGCAGGCAGATTCTTAGCCACTGCTCCACCAAGGAAGTCCTACTTTATATTTTAAATAAAACTCCCATCAAAGGTATTTCATCTGTGTGTTCATTACAGTCTTGATTATAATAATGAAAAACTAGAAACAGCCTTAAGGTCCGACAGTGGACAAATGGTTAAGAAGTCATGCCTCATCAATACAGTGGAGAATAGTATGCAGTAATTTAAATAGTATTAGTGGCAGTGTATATGCACTAAGTGTATATGCACTAAATTTATATGCACTAAATTTTATGAAAATATGTGTGCAAAATATAAAAGGTGAGGGCTTCCCTGGTAGCACAGTGGTTGGGGCTCTGCCTGCCGATGCAGGGGACACAGGTTCGTGTACCCCAGTCCGGGGGTATCCCACATGCCGTGGAGCGGCTGGGCCCGTGAGCCATGGCTGCTGAGCCTGTGCGTCCGGAGCCTGTGCTCTGCAACGGGAGAGGCCACAACAGTGAGAGGCCCGCGTACCACAAATAAATTAAATAAATAAATAAATAAAAGGTGAGAGAACTGCTTCAAAATGCTAATAACAATGGTTATCTCAAGTAGGGAAGTTTAGGGTTTTTGTGGGGTTTTTGCCTTATAGTTTTCTATATTTTTATCATTTTAAAAAATAAGTAGGGGAATTCCCTGATGGTCCATGGAGTCCAGATTAGGACTCCATGCTTCCACTGCCGGGGGCCTGGGTTCGATCCCTGGTCGGGGAACTAAGATCCCACAAGCTGCATGGCACAGCCAAAAAAAAAAAAAAATCCAAAAAAATAAAAAGCATGTATCATTTTTCTAATGAGGAAACAAAAATCAATGAACATCATTTGAAAAAGAGGGAGTCTCGGGCCTTTAACCCTCCCCCTGTTTTGTTTCTGTTTGCAGTGTACACAACCTGTGCTAAATGATCTAATGCCAGATATCGCCATGGGAGTGTCCACACTGTCACTCAAGGACAGGAGGCTTCCCGAACTTGCTGTAGACACAGAATTAAGCCAGTCAGTTTCTGAAGTAGGACCAGGGCCTCCCCAGCATCTATCGTGTATTCCACAGAGGCATACACACACATCTCGAAAGAAACACACACTAGAGCAAAAAACAGACACTCGAGAAAATCAGCAGGAATATCCAGATTTCTATGACTTCTCGAATGCTGCTTGCAGACCGTCTACGCCGGCTCCTGGCAGACGCACCCCTTCCCCTTCGCAAGGTGGATATTTTGGTCCCGATTTGTATAGCCACAATAAGGCATCACCAAGTGGCTTAAAGTCAGCCTACCTACCTGGCCAGAGCTCTCCTAGAAAGCAGGAAGAAGCTAGGAGAGAATATCCACTTTCCCCTGACGGGCATCTGCACAGACAAAAGAATGAGCCGGTACACCTCGATGTTGTTGAGCAGCCTCCCCAGCGGTCGGACTTTCCTTTGGCAGCCCCAGAAAATGCTGGCAACGGTCCAGCCCATGTCAGGGGGCGAACAGCAGTGGAAACTGACTTGACTTTTGGGCTGACTCCTAACAGACCTTCACATTCTGCATGTAGCTCTGAAGCTCCAGAAGAGAGATCTAGTAGAAGACTGGCAGACGGCGAGTCCTTGGGCCATGGAGCTCAGCGAAACACAGATTTGGAAAGGGAAGATTCAGTCAGCAGGGGAAGGAGGTCCCCAAGCAAGCCGGACTTCCTCTACAAAAAGTCTGCCCTTTGAGAGCAACCTCCAAGTTGTCTGTGCCTGAGATGTGAAACATCCCACTTTATGATGTAACCCAACAACTTAAGAGTATGGATGCCAGCTGATGACTCAGTTTCACATTATTTTATTCTGGTTTTTGTATATACATGTTTATTAGACATGGCATGCTAAGAGGGTTATTTTGAATGCTGCATCTGTCTATTTTGTGTTTGAACAATTGTGTGGGGAAGCATTTTTAAGAGCAAGCAAGCTGGCACTTTTTTTTTTTTTTTCTCTTTACAAATGATGGAATTTTTTTGCACTTGTACTTTTATCTGTATTGTTTTTATATCAGTATGTTAAACTTTATTGCCACATTTAAAGGACTGTATTTTCATACTTTTTTGCATTTTACCTTTTCATCTAGCAATTTCCACGTGCACTGGACTGCACACACTAAGATGTATTTTCTTATGAAATAGTTCTGTGTTTATTTTTTAATTATAGAAATTCCAAAGAACAGCACATCAAAACGCTCCTCTCTTTTCGGTAATTGTTTTAGTTCAGAAATCTTCCCGCTCAACCTTCATAAATCTAATGTCGTGCTTTTTAAATAAGTCTCGGGAGCTGGCCTTCATTCCTCCAGCAGGAATCCAGTCAGGATCCAGAAGTTTCCTGGTTCAGTAAAGAACAAGAAGGAGGGAGAAAAGCCTTTCGTGTCCAGACGCAAGCTATTGCTTTATTCACAGTGCAGATGCTGTTAGAACCGCTGCAGATTCTGGTAGTGTGGATTCGAGTTTCACTAGATGAGGTTCTAAAGCGATCTGCTTTCCTGGAATCCTACAGAAGTGGAATTAGCGAAGTAACTTAAGCTTGCCCTAGGGGCTTGCTGCGGCTCTCCAGATGAGGCCGGGGAGTGACTGCTTGACGCCTTCGGTTGTCTTGCTCTCTGTGGGAAAAAAACAAAAAACAAAAGGGCTTCAGCCTTACGGATGTCATTTGGTGTTTGTAAGCATATATTTTCTTTTACGTGTTTTTAAAGTGTGTCTGAATTTTGGTATCCTTTTAAAAAGTCGTTGTATAGTGCATAATGCTTGGTCACCAAAAAAGAAAAAGAAACCTTTTTTTTTTTTTTCTTCGGTGAAACACTACATGTCCTACTTGAACTCCACTGGGGACGCTGGTTTGGGATTTTACTGAACCACTGAGCACATGGGATCTTTTTAAGATCCTCTCCCTTAGAAGGGCAATGTGTGAGCTAAGGACTGTTTTTTTCTTACTCTCCAATGTAAATACATTAGTATTTGAGTTTTTAAATCACTTCAACATTATTTGAGCATTCACTTTCTATTTTTACACATACACACACAGCCGCAGTAGCACTTAGAAGAAAAGAGACTTTCTGAACACTCCCTCCCATGAGGATGTTTGGGAGCCTCTTTTCTGTGTATGTATATATATGTAAAACTCTGAATCACTCACACTCACTCTAAAACTATGCAGGGCTAGGGAGCCTTTACAAGCTACCATATAAATGAATGACATGCACTTTTAAGTACATAGGTTTCTATTGGGTGTCAAGAACTCTGATTTCTCCCGAAACTGTAGTTTCTCTTACAATCTTTTCCTACTTTTACCCTGTGGATATACACTCAGGAATAATCTGACATTTAAAAAAATCCTAACCGTAGGTAGTCGTAAAGATGGGGACACGTCAGTTTGTCTGCCTGCAGCGGCAAACCGCTGTCCCTCGCTCTGCTGCCTGGCTAGTCAGCTGCTGCCCGAGCGCCCCTCGACGTCGGCCGAGCTGCGCACCGAGCGAGCAGCTTGGCTCTCCCAGCGTCAACACCAGGCTACCGTGAGGCCGGCTACACATCATCGCCTTTGAGGCTCCTTTTTTTAAAGATGAAAAACGTTAGGACTCTGTTCTCGTTTTTAGGAGGTTTTTGACTTTGTGATAGATGACGGTGTCTTTTGAAGCCAATCTCAGTCTGTCTCTCCTCAGAAACACAAAGTGTTAATAATTCCATCGTATTCCTTAATGTGTATTTATATACATGTGTTGACATGAATTATTTTGATACAGTTTTAAATTTCTGTTCTGAATTCAGACTGTGCTGTGCTGGTACTGCAAATAATAGTGAGTAGACATAGTTGGTGGGGGAAATCTTTCTCACCTCCAAGCTGTTCTTTTTAAAAAAATGTTAGACAAGAGCTATTGGTGCCACACTTGCATTTTTCTGAAAATTTATTAAATATTCTTTCATGTCCCTAAAATATAATTATAAAAGAAGTGGCCACTGTTCATAGTTTTATTTAATTTATGAAGTTTGCTTTTAATAATTTAGTAGCATACCTGGCTAAACTCTATGTATAGAGAGAAACGTGCTGTGGATTGAGGACCGCTGTGATTTGCAGAAGGTAAACAGAAGTGGGCTTTGTGTTAGGGTCGGTGTTAGCGGACTTTTAATGTATCTTGTGAAGTATGGTCAGTAGGGTAGGTTGAATAGCTGTGTGCCTCTGGCTTTTGAACCCCTCTGTTCGGTTCTCTTTAATGCTTACTAAGCATTAAAATCTTTCAGTGCTGTACGAAGATAAATGTGAAGTCTGAGTGAGATTACTCTCAGAAATAAACATGTGTAATATAAAATTTAGGCCACGGGACCTAGCATTTTACTCGGTGTAGAAATTTCATGAGAACCAAATCTCAACATACCAGATCTCCTCCCGAGGCCACGGGCAATCAGGCCATTAGACAATCGCCACCTTTGGTGTCCGCCATGTTGAGGTTAGCGAATACCAGTTGTTAGATCCTGGAGCGGAAGGAGAAGATCTGTGTTTCTTCGGGATGCTGTTGGTCTGTTTCTTATATTTCTGTTTTAGTTTTGTGACTTTGATTAGTAATTTCAGTTCAGAGTCACCCTGTGACTCCTAAGGGAAGAAGATAGCAGCATGAAAGGCAAAAATTATTCCTGAAAAAATCGTCGTTTGAATTTACCGTGTACTATACACACTCTTTCTCACACGCCCCTGTAGCGTTTTCTAGGCATGTCCCTAGACCTAATCTCTCCTGACATTTTGGCAACCAGGTAGATTTTAAGGATTTTAAATGAGTTCTTTTTATTTGAGTTTTTTTGGGTTTGTTTTGGTTGAAGCCTCTATGAAACTTTACTTAATTCTTGTTCATGCTTCCTTAAAACACTGTTCCTTATTGGGTTTTCTTTGGCTTCGTTGTTCAAGCTCTAGTAGCAGTGGACCATACTTGTCCATTTGGATTTAGGTGATGATGGAGGGGAAATAGCGTATGCAGCATCAGCAGCAGGGTGCAAAGAGGATCCCTGCGTGTTGGTCTCTAGAGGTGAAAGATGAGCACTTCTCAGTAACTACTCATCGAAATATGTATTTTCATGTTTAAGTCTGCCTTTTAGGGGAAAATGTGTTTCCTGAAACACTTGTAAGATACTGGTTTTGCAATTCTAAGGCATTTATGTTTTTATCTTAGGACTGAACTCAAAGGGAAATGTTTGACTTTTTTTTTTTTTTTTTTTTTGGTTGACCTTCAACTTACTGTTGAAGGTTACTATTAAAGCAGCAGTGATGGGTGCTATTCCCTGTTCTGCAATGGTTTACTTTGTCTACTAAGGAGTTTACTTTAAAACCTCATTACAGATAACCTTACTAAAAGAATTACCGTCACACACTAAAAGGGTATTGTATTATTTTTCCATTAGCACTGTTGTACGAACAGTGTTTTATGAAATGTTAAGTTGTCTTTTTGTCCTGTCGATTGCAATAGGTGTTATGTAATTGTTGTATTGGCAAGTTTTTTGATTTTTCTTTTCCTCTAGAAAAGCCTCAGACCATGAGTCAATCTTCCATATTCTAAATATTATAATGCTGTGGCCGTTTCTATAGAAAGATTACTTGCAAGTGTGTGTCTTGAAAATAACTTCTTGTGTCTGTGTGTTTACGTGGGTCCTGTCTAAGAGCTGAAATGAGCTCTGGAAGCTTCATAGTGTACCTGCACGTGAGTGTGTATCTGGGTTCCATGGGCACGTGGGACGGAATCCTGCTCTTAGGTGGGGTGGCTGAACGATAAAGATTCCTGAACTCCACTTGCTGTTTATGTATCACGTCTGTGCATCAGAGAGGTGGTATCTTCTACAACACTGCATTTCTTGTGGTTGTGCTGTTACTGGTATAAAGTCAAGTGCCTTCAATGCTAAAGGCTCAGAAATTTTTCTTAAACTGATTTCATGTCCTATGCAAGTGTTTTCTACAACCTGCATAACCAGTACTTTGTAAAACTTGTTTACGCTTCAAATGTACATAGTGTTTTTTAAAGAAATATATAGTATTTTTATTTAGGTACCTCCAAACTTGAATTCGTCTGTGTGAAGCATTGTAAAATGATACATTTCTCTTTTGAGTATCATTACAGTTGTACAAAGGTTTTCACTGGTTCTATTTTTCTACTGTTACTGACAAGCATGTAACACTGACTTTATCCTACATATAGTTGGCGTTTCAAATAAATGGCTTGGATAGAACCCGCTGAGTTGGATACAGTCTG
Source organism: Kogia breviceps (assembly GCF_026419965.1). NCBI lineage: Eukaryota > Metazoa > Chordata > Mammalia > Artiodactyla > Physeteridae > Kogia > Kogia breviceps. The sequence goes on from NC_081312.1 coordinate 11,342,933, forward strand.
TTTTAGCAGGTAGCACACAGCCGTCAGTTATAGAAGCGATCTTGTCCCCACCACTAGGGTAGAAGTGGGAGGTTTTCTAGGTGGACTTCTCCTCTGTCTCTATGCTTTCAGTTATTCAGAGGCTTTTTTAAAGTATTATGGATTTCTTGGAAATACCATGTTTCATTTGATTCAAGTTCAAAATTTTCTGTGATTTCATTGGGGCATTTCTGAGAGATTTCATTTCACAATTTGAGCAAAAAAGTAACTTGCACAGGGGTCTCCAGGGGAAGTTCAGCATTCCAAACACAGCGACCCAGCAACTGGAATCAATCAGTCACTGGAAGGGCTGTGGTCAGTCGGTGAGAGACCCAAATGGACCCCAAGATTCACAGGCCTCCAAGTGTCAGACACCTGGCTTAGATTCAAACTCAGGAGCATTAATATTTTTCAATTTGAAAGGGAAATGGAGTCATGATCTAGAGTCTAGTTTTCAAAAAAAACCATGCAAAACAAAGTTTTCCAATTTCCATTTTTTAAAATCACTATTTAAAATTTTTACTTTAATCATTTCACTAATAAGCTCCATCCTAGCATTTCACCCTTTGTGCCTCACTGTGGCATTTCTCTGTTTATATTTTGTAACCATCTTAGGTTTAACTGTGGAATATCAAGATAAAATAAAACCTAAGGTTTCTGGAGGTGAGCTTCCTCAAAATCTAAAACAGGAAATTGAGTAAGTCAACTTTCACTTCTGTTCTTGTGGATTCCCCTGGAAGAGTGAGTTCAGGCCAGCTTCCCTAGCTGCTTGAGGCCTTACCTCTCCTCAGTGCATTAAGGAATATTTCTTGAGTCCGCTCTTCCCAGAGTTTGGGAATGTGGAGCAGCAGATAAAGCAGACAGGATACCTATTCTCAGAAGCTTTAAACTAGGGAGAGACTTCCCTGGTGGTCCAGTGGTGAAGAATCTGCCTTCCAATGCAAGGGGCGCGGGTTCGATCCCCAGTCGGGGGAACTAAGATACCATGTGCCGCGGGGCAACTAAGCCCTCCCAGGGCAACTAAGCCAAAAAAAAAAAAGAAAAACCAGCTAGAGAGACAATTGGAACAGTACATAGCAATAGGAGGTTACTGTGGCTGAGGGGAAGGCTGGGTTGACATGGCCCAGGAATAAATGGTAGGAGAAACACGCTGGATTCAGTGCAAAGCGCTGTATTTTTATTTTCCCCTGTAATCAATGAGTTAATAAGTATTGTTTTCTTTAATCCTCTGTGAATCACCTACTATTATTAGTGCATTTTACAATTGAGAAAACCAAAGCGCAGAGATATCGAGTGACTTGTCCAAGGTCACACAGCTGGTAAGTTGGGAGAGCCTGAGTTCAGAAGCAGGCATTGTGGCTTCAGAGCCCAAGTTCTCAACCACGGTGTTGTATTGCACACCAGAAAGCATGGTGACCCAGGCAGGGTGACCGTAGTGTGCAGAGAGTGGAGGTAGGTACAAGCACGGCATTTACTTGTTCAAACATTTATCCAATGAGTAAGCAAATTCTACCCGCCAGACCCTGCTAGGCCCTGAGGTGACAGGAATGAACAAGACAGTCACAGCCCCACCCGTAAGAACGTTAGGGTCTCAAGGAAGAAAAGACATTGTACCGTTACAGAGGTAAGGCTGGGGGTCTTACTGGTCCTGGGATTGGGAAGGCTTCCATGTGGAAGTGACCTTCAAAGTGCAGGGGAAGGCAGAGTCATGGGGCTGGGAGGAGAGGGCTTCCCGGGAGGTTTCCAGGACCAGGCAGGGCCTGAGCCAGGAGGGACTGAGCACTGGGGAAGCCAGTGTGGGCTGGGACGAGGTCTGAGCCCATCTTGCCAGCCCTTCCGGGGCAGGCCCAGGATTTTGACGTCGGGAAACTGCTATAGGGTTTTAAGCAGGGGCCTAAATGTGTTCAGATTGCATGCTTCACATCACTGGATTGAGGAGGTGCAGGAGTGGGTCAGGCAACCAGGCAGGAGGCTGGCATAGCCATCCAGGGGACAGCTTGAATAGCCGACAGAGAACAGGGAGGAATATGGTTAGGGAGTAATATCTACAGGACTTGGGCCTTGCTTGGACGTGGGGAGAGAGCAGGAGGCGTCAGATCTAGGGGAAAGACCATGAGTTTAACGTTGCTTGTGTTCACTTGGTGATTCCATGTAAGCTGGGAACTCAGAAGCAACGGGTCAAGCTGGAGGTTCCAGGTGGGGATCGTCCACATACATGGGTGGCATTGAAAGCCTCAGGGGTAGATAAGGTGACTTAGTGGGGAAGGTTTAAAGATGAAAAGAGAGCCTAGGAATGAACTTTGAGGACCTCCGACCTTTATAGGTCAGCTTGAGGGAGTTGCTGACCAAGGGCAGCCTAGCAGGTAGAGAGCTAGTGTGGCACTCAGAAGGCCAGGCAGAGGCTTCTCAGAAAGGACGGAATATGATCTTCAGAATTTATACAGTGAAAGAAGTAAAATACAAAACAGGGCATACGGACGCTCCCACTTGTGGAGAAGACAAGAAAAAGGAGCAAGATAAGAAGACAAGAAAAAGGAAAAAAATATAAACTTGTATATTCATAAAAACGTCCGCAAAGTCCTATGAGAACATTTGCAGGACTGCCTCTGGAGAGAGAAGGGCATTGTAATCGGGTGGGGGGAACTTAGTTGTATACTTTTCGTACTGGTTGAATTTTAAATTACCTGCATGTATTACTTTTTCAAGTTAAAGGTTAAGAGATGAAGGATCAATTCCACCCCTCCCCAAAAGTTAACTGAGTGGCTACTGCTCGGAGATTTTGGAAAATCAGGCTCAACAGATGCTTTGGGTCGGCACCGTGGAGGTGAGTGAGGTTGGCAAAAGCGGTTTGGTGGAGGGATAGGGAGAGAAGCCGGGGCGGGGGGTCGGGTTGGTGCGGGCATCTGCGTGGGAGGTGAGGCGATGATGGCCTGGGTGAGGAGCTCAGGGTGGAGAGGTGCGCGGAGAGCATAGAGGCTGGGGCAGTGGTGAGGTGTTGGGAGTCATGGCCAAACCCCCTTCATCTCCACGCGTCCCTCACGAGAGACTGTCACACGCCCATGTACAGCCCAGCTGGGGTCTATCCCCCATGGAAGAGGAGGCGGCCAGCTCAGCATAATTTGTTCTTAAAAGACTCTTAGTTCTGGGAATTCCCTGGCAGTCCAGTGGTTAGGACTCAGCGCTCTCACTGCCGAGGGCCCAGGTTCAATCCCTGGTTGGGGAACTAAGATCCCACAAGATTTGTGGCACGACCAAAAAAAAAAAGACTGTTAGTTCCTAATCACAGCTACTTTCTCCAAGTATCAGAAATCATTCAGGGACTTCCCTGGTGGCCCAGTGGTTAAGAATCCGCCTGCCAATGCAGGGGACACGGGTTTGAGCCCTGGTCCAGGAAGATCCCACATGTCGCAGAGCAGCTAAGCCAGTGCGCCACAACTACTGAGCCTGCTCTCTAGAGCCCACGAGCCACAACTACTGAGCCTGCGCTCTAGAGCCTACATGCCACAACTACTGAAGCCCACGTGCCTAGAGCCTGTGCTCTGCAACAAGAGAAGCCACCACAACGAGAAGCCTGTGCATCGCAACGAAGAGTAGCCCCCGCTCGCCACAAGTAGAGAAAGCCCGCGCGCAGCAACAGAGCCAATGCAGCAAAAGATAAACAAATTTATTTTAAAAAATCATTATCTATGTCTTAAAAAAAAAATCATTCAACACTAGCAGGAGTTCATTTTAGAAACCTCTAGGGAGGGCCTTCCCTGGAGGTCCAGTGGCTAAGACTCCGAGCTCCCAATGCAGGAGGCCCGGGTTCGATCCCCAGTCAAGGGACTAGATCCTGCATGCGGCAAGTAAAGATCTCACGTGCGGCAACGAAGATCCCACACACTGCAGCTAATACCTGGTGCAGCCAAAATAAATAAATGTTTTTTAAAAAAAAACCTCTGGAGAACCCCAGTGAAGGTCCCTGTCCTTAGTTGCCAGAACCTGCCATCCCATCCCCCTTGTAACAGGACCAAAGCAGATGAACTGAGACATTTGGTCATTTCTAGTATTGGTCATCTGTCTTATTGACAGTAACAGGACAGCTCCCCAGAAGGGACCCTCACGCTCCCCAGACCCTCCCAGACCTTTGCCTCCACGTTTGCTTATTTGTCTGAGTTTGAGGGATGCTCCCTTCACAGAAAGTATGGAAGTGAATCGTGGGCCTGCTCGCCATCATCCGCTAAACCTACCTTAAATGTCCCAGCTCCAAACGCAGCTTTACACTTGACGGTGATAACGACACTGGGACCATGGGCCTCACCTCGGTCTTGACTTAACCGCAAGGACCCACCGACACGTCCCTCGTCTGCACACCTTTTGCCCACGGGCTCCTTTTTATTTGGTCTCTAAACCCCCGGAGCTCACCATTCCGAATAGCCTCAGATGCCAGCCCTGAGCCTTTGCGTCAGCGTCAGGGTTAAGACGTCCTCCTCTGAGGCCTTCCCAGTGGGTAAGCCTCACATCTTGCAGAGCCTTGGATTTGGGGCCAGTGTCACTTGTCTGTAAACTTCGAGGCATCTGCATCCACAAAGTCTGGTGTCCAAGCATGCTTGTGACCACTGCTGGGTGGTGGCCGAGCTTGGGAGAGAGTGAGGAGGCAGAGACCAGAAACCCCGAGGGCGGAAGGGCTCGTGTTCTGGAGGGAGACTTGCCTAGCAGGGACCGTCACCGGGGCGCCACGAGGTGCCTACGGGTCCTCATCCTTAAATAGGGGGGCAGTAGTTCACAGAGTTCACGGAGTGAGCTTTGACTGGGGACTTTAAGTATTTTGCCTCATAATCCTTGAGTCACTCTGAGTCTTCTCCCCATTCTCAGCTGAAGAAGCCCCTCAACACCCCTGGCAGGCCTGCCGTGAGGGTCTGTGGGCAGCTGTTGCCTTTCGCACTCTCCTCCTGAAATCCCTCACCTTAAACCCACGTAAACACCCTCCATTTCTGGAACCTTCCATCAGATGAACCAAATACCTCGCCACCCTCTGTGACCGAACTAAAAACATTTGTTTTTCCCACTTCTCCACATTCTGATAGATCCATCCAAACTCTGGTTAGTCCAGGTGTGGGTGGCCCTGAGAGGCCCGAGTGCCCCGACTTCCCAGCATCCCCCTGGGGCTTCCAGGACCGTGCCCTTTGCAGCGGTGGGGTCTGTCGTCCCCCTGGACCTGCTGTTCCCGCTCTCCCAGGTCGCTTGCGCAGCCCCCTGGATTCCCAGGCCGGCCCCCGACCCCATCCGCGTTGCCCACCTTTCCTGCATGCCTCCCCCACCTTCCCACTCTCTCCTCTCCTGCCTCTTGCCTTGGCGGAGGTCCAGCCCTCCTCCCGCCCTGCAGGCCTCTCCCGAGAGCTGGCATCTTGCACTTGCCACGCTTGAGGGTCAGGATAGGCAGTGTGTGGCGGCCTCCCGTAACACCCCAGCACCTCTGCAGCCCCTGCCGTCTGGCTGTCCCACTCTCAGCTTGTGACTGTCACCCTGTCACTCGTTTCAAACCCGGAGGCCTGTCGCAGTCTGGCTGTTGTCCTCTCGTTCCAGGCCCGGCCATCAACCTGGGTAGCCCGGGGGACTGTCTCCAGCTCCCTGCTCTTCTACTCCCCTCCCCGCTACTCTTTGACCCTTCCCTTGTCCCCAGAAGGGCTCCACCTTTGAAACCTTCGCTCACTTCCTGCTCTCAGGCCACCATGTCCCAGATGCCCCTCCTGTCTTCCTCTGGAACCTCTGACCTCTGGCCTCCTTGCTCCCCTCTCAAGGACAGCCCAATGTCCCTAGGTGTCGGCCTCCTCCGTTTGCTCACCTTCCCACCAATTTTCTGGCCAAACTCAACCCATAAACAATGGACATGTCCATCTCCTGCGTCTGGACCCAGCTTTGGGGGACACCTGAAGCCAGTCGTCCGCACGGTGCCCAGGCTCCCGGCGTCAGTGCCCAGGCCGGCTGAGTCGGCCCTCACCCAGCTCCCGGCCGCTTTCCACCCTCGCCTCCTCCCACGGGGGCCACCCTCCAGCTCCTGGACCTCACGGGCAAAATAGGCTGCCCCCGTTTCCCTCGTCCTCTCTTCTGTGATACTCCTTGTGGGCGAAGGCACCACACTCTCCTCTGGGGTCACCATCCGTTCCCAGCATCCGTTCCCAGCCTCTCGCCTGGGGATGCTGCGCTGGGGTCGTGTTTCTTGGAAGGCTTAGGAAACCCTCCCTGTAGTGGTTTAGATGCTGGAAGACAGTCCAATTCTGTCATGTAAGTATAAGTGAATTTACCAAAACAAAACCCAGAAAAGAGTCAATGTCCCTCCTATCCCAGGGCAAAATACGACATCCTGTGATTTATGCAAAAGCTATTGGCATCATTTCTGCTCCAAGAGTTTTTTTGGCCACGCCACACAGCACGCAGGATCTTTGTTCCCCCACCAGGGATCGAACCTGTGCGTCCTGCAGTGAAAGTGCGGAGTCTTAACCACTGGACCGCCAGGCTAGTCCCCGCTCCAAGATTCTTAACTGTTCCTGGTGCCCCATTGAATGAGGCCGGACTGTGGAATGAAATGAGCTGGGAGTCACCCCTGGCAAGCTGTGGACCCCCGGGTTCTCAGAGCCTGTTTTCACATCTGTAAAATGGGGACGGACAGTCACACTCTGCAGGCTGCTGTGGGTGGCTGAATGAGGCCAGGCGCACAAGCGCGTGCAGCCTGTACCTGTGCAGTCACCTGACGGCGGGGCAGGCGGCCCCCAGGTTCCAGCCCTTTAACCATGAGCTGGAAGGACAGTCCCTGACCTCGCGGAATTTACCGTTTAGTGGGGAGGACAGATACTAAGCAAATAAACTCACGAATATGTCATGACGAACAGGGCTAAGTGTTGTCACGAAGTGAAGTAATGATTTGAGTATTAGCAACACGGCAGTGTCTCTCTCCATCCATGATGAAGAGGTTGTGGGGGGGAGGGGAGGGGAGGCCGGGCAGGCGAGAGCCGGAGGCCTCCGTCACAGCAGCTGACCTGCCGGTGCACCGAACACGGAACCTGAGAATGGAATCAGTGGCTGGCTCCGCAGCTTTGTGAAGAAACTGGTGGGGAAGGTGCGTCTGCCATTCTCAGCAGCTTCTCTCTCCTCAGCTGCTGCCCCATTTTATTCACAGCTCCAGGCCTGAGGGAGCGGAGAGCCCCTTCCCTCGCGGCTGGGGTGCTGTGACCCCAGCGTGATGTCGGGGGCCTGTTACAACGGAACGGCCTGAGCAGCGCCTGGGGCCCAGAGAACATAACAGCCGGGGCGCAGGCCACGGCTCCAGAGCCCAGGCGGCCTCTCTCACTCCACAGGCGCTGCTCAGGGTGGGATGAGACACGCGGCTCGCTTGTTGTGACGGCTGGTTTTCTGTGCCAACTTGACTGGGCCGTGGGGTGCCCAGCCCCCCCGTTGGGCTAAGGTATCCTGGTGTGTCTAGGAGAGCGTTTCCGAGTGAGATTAGCATTTGTACCTGCAGCCTCAGTAAAGCAGATGAGCCTCCCGGTGTGGCGGCATCATTCAGTCCATTGAGGGCCTGAAGAGAACAAAAAGCGGAGGGAGAATTTACTCTCTGCCCGTCCGAGCTCAGACACTGGTCTCCTCTGGCACTAGGACTGACACATCATCAGCTCCCCTGGTTTTTGGATCTTCGGGCTGGGACTGGAACTACCCCACTGTCTTTGCTGGCTCTCCAGCTTGGAGAGAGAGAGAGACAGAGAGAGAGAGAGATTTTAAGGAATTGGTTCACGCACGTGATTATGGAGGCTGGCCGAATGGGATAAAACAGCAGCAGAGACAGGAACCACCCCCTCTGCTGGAGCAGGGCCCCAGGGCAGGCAGAGCTGCCGGAGTGGACCCATTTTCTTACAGCCTGCCAAGGGAGGCTGTGTACATTTAAAAGTGACTAAAAACAATCTGAAAAACCACTATTCCGAATTGTTTTATTTAAATTTTACAGAAACCTGATTAGAGTTAAGTATGTAATAAGTCCAGTAACAATTCTACAAAAATGCACATACAATGCCAGAATTCCTTAAAAGTAACTAATATCATATTGTTTCGCATAAAACATGCATTAATATCAACTGCCACATGTTGGCCAAAATCAGTCTCTACAAGAAGAGACGGTCCAATACAGTCAATAAGAAAACTAGTTGTTAACAATAGGTTAAAAAAAAGAGGTTTTCTGGTTAATGTAAAAGGAACAGTACCTTTCCTAAAACAGGTCCTTCACCACTGGGTGATTTGTGTTGTGCTGCACAGTAATGCATCACCTCCAAGACTGGGTCCTGACCTGTCATAAGGATGGAAGGAACTTTCTGATAGTTAAATCAAATGTCTGAGAAGATATAAACTTTCAGGCCACAACAGTACACAACTAGTACCACCTTGCAGAGGGGGTTCAAAAACCCTCAGACTTGGGACAGAGTTCCCAAGCTGGGGATGTAAACCATCTTGAAGATGCCGTGAGCTGTCACCCTAGCCTTTCCACCCTTTCTACAAGGCCAGCTCAGAGCACACAGGCATCTCCTATGGCCACAAGACCTTCCAGCTCCACACGTCACTCTTCATGAGGATCTGTAATGAGGTTTGATGCAGAAAAACGAGTTGTACTATTTCTTTAAGTCCTTGACTTTCTGTAGGCCTAGTTCACCTTATCCAGGGATCGGTGGGCACTTGTGACTGCTGGACACACAAAAAATATTAATATACACTTGTGGCCCCAAAGCCTCAAATGCGTATAGTCTCACACCTCAAAGTGTGTCGTCTACTGTCAGGAAAGACCACGCTCCTCCAGAGGGAGGGAGCAACTGAGGGCTCTTTGTTTATCAAAAGGTGTTTTCCAGATAGACTGACGGGCTTTAAAGAGATTTCAAACCAACTGAAAGGACATCCCCTCAAATATGGGGTTTTATACAACATCCCATGAGGTTCTTCCAAAGATCTCACAGTCATTAGGGACTCAGCTGTGGACAGTAACATTTATATACATAAAGCTCATCATTTGCACAGCCTAGGGCCTTGCTTGGGATCTCTTCCACATAGTCTCCCAAAACAAAGCACTCACTGCCCTGCTCGCTACAAGTAAGTTAAGCCAGTAGCTTTTTTCTTCAGCACAGATTTAAGGGGAAAAATAATAATTTATTGGGGGTTCTAATACCATTTTCTTAACAGAACAATATCAAAATAGGTCTGTTTATCATCTAGGCTTATGAATATCCCTGATAATATAAAGAAACCCAGAGGACTCTGTAAACCAAGATTTCACAGGGTAGTACCCGGTCTATTTTCTAGGCAGCAGAGAGGGACCAGTATAATGGCAGATTTTCTCCAGGAAGCCCTGTGAGCGCTACAGTACTGAAATTCTAATATTCTAGTGCCAGTAGACTTGTGAATGGAATTTTCACTTTAAATTTATTAGTAAAATTTGTAACAAAGGTAGGCTTCCTCAATCCTGCCATCAGCCAATCTCCTTGCCTGTGATAAACATCTAGGCCAGAAAACCATCAGTCCCGGCCACTCCGGAGGTTTGGCCTGGAGGAAGCAAGCTCTGAGGTCCCTTCTAAGCTGTGAACAAACCTCAGAAAACAGGGATGTGGGAGAAGGGGCAGAACAGGCTTGAGGAAGCTTTGACCCAAGGCACCACGATCGTAGGGACGGGGGGATGTACGGAGGTTGAAGCTGACAGGAAGAGAACTTGACAGAAAAGGTCCTGGAAGACAGCGGCTCTGTGACAGGGCAGACACACTTGGGAGTTAAAAGCAAATCATAAGGGAAAAATAAACTAGTTTACTTTCTCAAAACCAAATCAAACTTCTTGAAACTCATGAGCAAATAACCCTGGCTGGAGTGGCGTGGTGGGGCTCAAGTCTGTGGAATGAGCTGCATTTAGCTGAGTCAGAAAGAATGCTGGTTGAGAAATCAGCAGGAGGAGGCCTCTCCAAGGAGAGGACAGAAAGAGGACCAAAGGTGAGATATGCCTCTTTTATTCCTGGCGCAGTAAGCGGCCCCCTCACTGGCTGGAGGAGGCGCCGCACCCCAGTCTAGCTGCAATAATACTGCAACCCATCCACTCTTCTTCTCTTCTTTGACTGAAATTCTTCAAAGAACTGCTGGATGTCCTCTCTCTTAACCACCTGTCCAGGGAGAGCGAAAATTAGGAAAGGGAACATCACAGAATAGCACTAACTGGTTGTAACATTCACAATCAAGTCCAACAATACTGCTGCTAAGGACCATTTTAATGTGCAATTAATTATCCTATCTCCATTGCACAGACCAACTCATCCTGGCTCGGAGACCGGCCAGTCAGGGTCATGCAGTAGGCAGACACAGCACACTGGTACGGAGCGTGGGTTCCACCACCGCCCTTGGTTTCCTCATTAAAATGACATGAAAGCAGCACCCATCTAACAGGGCCGTTTGAAGAGCAGATGAGATGTAATGCCTGTAAAACACCGCCCAGCACAGAGTAAGTTCTCGATGAATATCAGCTGAGAAGAACAGTGGCAGAGCCAGGACGAAAACTGAGGGGACTAATGGTCTCCCGAGGCCACTGCTCGACCTCATGACACAGCTGTCTTGGGAATGTCCTTCAGTTCCGCAGAAGCACCCACAGCAAACAAAAGCTGCTTTTTCTGAGATTTGTGCTCTCTCCTTTACTGAAAAAAAGGAACCCCCAGACTCTTCCCTCTTCAAGAGTCCAAAATTAAAGATGTCTGCTATATAAACAGAAAAATAACTGGCAAAAACTATGGAAGCAGTACTCCCAGTAAATGGAATATCTATGTTATGCAATAAAAATGAGAAATTTATCTTGTATTTTATAGGAAAAAGGACTAGAATATCACAATAAAGTGTTTCTATTAGCAAAATAAAATAAGAAAATAAGGGGAAATATGGATAAAAAAGTAAACCAGGCCTACCCAGAAGGAGTCCCTGCTCACCCCAAGAGTGAGTCTGTGCTGCAATTGACAGGTTTGTTAACATGGTTTTTAATTACAAAGGTAACACATTCTTATTATTATAAGGGAATAAAGGTGGGGCGAGGAGAGGGAGGGGAAGAGAAAAAGAAAAAGAAAGCACTGGAATACAGTGAGCAAGAGGGAGAGAGAGAGAGAGAGAGAGAAGTAAGAAAGAGGACAAATACTTGTGTGTAAAACGAAAACCTCCCTCGTGACATACCCAATAGCACAGGCAACCTAACTCACTGGGGTGAGACATGTTCTGACAACTCCTCGAAATGAAAGAACTCACACCAGACTGGCGGCTGACACACCAGTCTCACAGGAACCAAGAGTCAGCTGGGGGTCAACCTGTGAGGAATTAGAACTCCTCAGAGTCAAGATAGAGATGCGAACGCACTCCGAGGCAACCACAGCTCAGAGCTCGGAGGCACTGTGCTTGGGAATGCACACTTATAAATGCTAATAAATAGGATACTGGGGAGTTCCAATGTGAACGATCTGTCCCTGGCTCGGATTGCAAGCATTAAACGCTGAAAGACAACACAAGGACATTTCTCTGGCAAGGATATAGTAGGAGCAGACTTAAAAGCCCACAAATAACAGAAATTAGAGTGTGTAATCTTTAGTTTCTAGGCATCCTCAAATGGTCACAGCCAACATGCAGAGTAGAAATGTTAAAGAATAAATACCTGGGTCCAATAATGAATCATTTTATTGGTTTGTCCTAGAAAATGTGTAGTGTCTAAGTGTTGTTATTATTTTTTAGTCAGACACAAACATTAAATAAAGGGCAGTCCATCATTTGACAACACCCAGACCTTATCAGCATTCTCTTCTATAGCCAAATACAACCAAAGCAGATGAGCTTTACAACTTAAGGTGTTAGTAAAGATCTAGTTAGTAATGTCGAAAACAAATGATAAAAAATATTTTTCTGTCCTTTTAAATCATCACATCAGATTATCTCAGACTCATAAAAAATGGCTCTAGCTGTCACAAAGATCCATACATGTGAAGACACATGTGAAGACTCTGGATAAAATTGTTTCAAATGTGAATGGAAAAAGACGATATACCTACTGTTTTTCTTTTATGTGAACTTAAGTGTGTGTGTAATAAAATCAATAAAGAGCACAGCAACCACAAACTACACAAAAGCAGAGGCAAGAGCATGTGCTTTGACACAACTGAAAGACCCTGAACATCCACTAACAGTGCCGAGGTTAAAACAGTTACACCTGGGGCTTCCCTGGTGGCGCAGTGGTTGAGAGTCCGCCTGCCAATGCAAGGGACACGGGTTCGATCCCTGGTCCAGAAAGATCCCACATGCCGCAGAGCAACTGAGCCTGTGCGCCACAACTACTGAGCCTGTGCTCTGGAGCCCGCGAGCCACAACTACTGAGCCTGTGTGCCACAGCTACTGAAGCCCACATGCCTAGGACCCATGCTCTGCACCAGGAGAAGCCACCACAATGAGAGGCCCGCATGCAGCAATGAGGACCCAATGCAGCCAAAAATAAATAAATAAATTTATTTTAAAAAACAACAACAACAAAACCAAAAAACAGTTACACCTATGGACCCTCTTAGTTCCAGTGAGAGAGAAGCCTGAGGCTGCATTAAGCAGAGGACAGCCTTTGCAACAGAAACAAGAATAACTGTCTGTTAAGAGCTGCTGGGAAGCAAGAAGTCCGTCCCTAGTGACAGTGAGGAACATTCTCTAAAAACGAGAAAACCATTTAGGAAGTCTCTTTAACTTTGGACTTCACAATTCATTTTGCAGAAAGGCAGCATTGCCAGATATCCAGGCAGCTACAAGTTCTTCCCACATTTATGAGAAAGCACTCAGTTGGTAGAGACTTCTTCCAAGAAAGCAAGTTTCCGGGCACGTCCCGAGTGTCCGTCAGACCCATGTCTGACTTCATTTGTCTGTCTGGCTATAGCAGAGCAAAACATTTTCTATCCAGAAGGACAACTATAGGCCATGAAAAGAAAAGTTTTGCTTTATATCTGCCTTTGGAAGATAGAAAAGTATTTTAGAAGAAAAAGTCCATCATAAATGTATGAGTAGTAAAGGGCTAGGAGGTATTTGTAAATTCATCTGGAAAACTATTTTATAAATTTATTTATTTATTTATTTATTTATTTATTGGCTGTATCCCGTCACATGTGGGATCTTAGTTTCCAGACCAGGGATCAAACCCATGCCCCCTGCAGTGGAAGTGCGTTGTCTTAACGACTGGACCAGCAGGGAAGTCCCTGGAAAACTATTTTAAAAGATTACATGGGAATTCCCTGGCAGTCCAGTGGTTAGGACGCCTTGCTTCCATTGCAGGGGGCATGGGCTCATACCTGGTTGGGGAACTAAGATCCCATGTGCCATGTGGCCAAAAAAAAAAAAAAATTTACACATTATAGAGTTAGTGTCACCCTTAAAAGCATACAGACTGTCCTAACCAGCAAGAGAAATGTTTTAGCCCCCCAATATAAAGTTCTTTTATTTTAAACTAGAGCTCAAAAAATCACAGAAAAGCAGTCTGGCTTTCATTTTTTCCTGCCTGGTCATTTTTCCTTCCTTCTCCAAAAATCCCTGCTTGAAGGTCAGGACTGGGAGAATCAGTATGGCTGATCCAATGGCCCTCTCCTAAGCTACAACTATTCTCTCCAGATCATGCATGACTGCTCTGTCCCTCCGGGAAGGACTCCTGATGTGGCTAGTCCACTGGCGTTTCACTACTATTGATTTCCCTTTCCTCTGCCTGCATTAAGCTCTCAGTCATCTTTTTCATCAAAGAAAATGAACTATGGAAAACAATACGGAGGTTCCTCAAAAACCTAAAACTAGAACTACCATATGATCCAGCAATCCCACTCTGGGTACGTATCCAAGAAACCGAAAACACTAATTTGAAAAGATACATGCACCCTAATGTTCACAGCAGCATTATTTACAATAGCCAAGATATGGAAACAACCTAAGTGTCCATCAACAGAAGAATGGTTAAAGAAGATGTGGCACGCGCGCGCGCACACACACACACACACAATGGAATATTAGCCATAAAAAGGAATGAAATTCTGCCATTTGCAACAACATGGATGGACCTAGAGGGTATTATTATGTTTAGTGAAATAAGTCATATAGAGAAAGACAAACATTACATGTTATCATTTATATGTGGAGTCTAAAAAATAAAACAAACAAATGAATATAACAAAACAGACTCACAGATATAAAGATCAAACTAGTGGTTACCAGTGGAGAGAGGGAGGGGGAGGGGCAAGTGAAGGGTAGGGGATTAAGTGGCATAAACTACTATGTATAAAATAAATAAGCTACAGGGATCTATTGTACAGCACAAGGAATGTAGCCAATATTTTATAATAACTTTAAATGGAGTATAATCTATAAACATGTTGAATCACTATGTTATACACCTGAAACTAAAATAATACTGTAAATCAACTATACTTCAATTTAAAAAAAGATACTTTATTCAAAACATACAAGACTATGATTAAAACTCTACACTTACTGTGCCTTCATCAGCAAATCTCTTGAGATAGTCTTTAAGTTCAGTCTTCAAGTCATTGTATTCTAAATCAAAACAACAAAAAAAGGACAGAAACTTTAGATAAGCCAGTTGCATTTAGAAACAAAATATTTCTTGACCATTGACATTTGAGTGTATTTGTCTAAACCACATTTTTCTTTAAGTGAAATCTGCATAGAAACTTGTTTTCAATTTCTCTCAAATTCCTCCCTTTTGACATCTGGGACACTTTTTCATTTAAAAACCCTCAAAAAACAGATATCCTCATTCCCAAAAAGATTAGCCAATAATTTTTTTTAAAGTTTTCCATCTCTCTGGAATTCTAGTGCTTGAAATATCTTGGACTTGTCAAACATTAAGTTTTAAAACTCATGCACTCACTCAACAATTTATATTATGTACAAGGCACCTTGAGGGCTACAAAAATGTTTTAGATGCAGCCTCTATCCTCGGAAAGCTTTTATTCCAATAAAGGCAAAAGGACATTAATCAAACAGTTACAAATACAAGACAGGAATAATCAATGTCAAAAAAGGGGCACAAAAGTGGTGGCATCTGAGTAGAAATGGCTAGGATGGAAATCACTAAAATAAGTTGGGCATACTGGGGGAAAAAATGTAAAAGCCTGTAATTAAAGGTTTGGGAATGTTTCCCCTCTAGTGGTTTCCTGTGAACCACTGAAGCAACCTCAAGAACTGTCAAAAAGATGGCATGCTTTGCTCAAAAAGATGACATGTAATGTTCAATGAAAATTATTTCAGTGGATGGAAAAAGAAATTGATTTCCTTTTATTCTTTACTCATACATCTACCCTTAATCAAAATAGCATGTTACGGTTTCTCAAGCATGTAATTATTCTAGCATGTAACCCTAATTCAATGGAAATAGCATCTAAATACCCAGCAACATTACAATCAAGCAAGTGTAGGTGAGGCCTACTATATAATTCCAAATTTAAACCATTTTGTGTTAAATTAAAATAGGTATTAGTTGTCCTCCTTATACATAATTATTTTAATAGTGAAGGAAACTTCATGAACTTCATGAACTTTCACAAACAATATTTACCACAAATAAGTTCCACTTGCTGGACTCTGTTCATGCTGTTAAGGGTGTCCATTAGAGGGTCTCTCCTGTCAGCTGCCTGGTCAACCTTGCCTTTGTTTTCATAAGCCAGAACTGTGTCACATTCATCTGTCAGGAACAGGACATCTAGATCGCCATACATTTTCTTTAAAAAATAAAACCAGTTTCCCCATTAGAACGATATGTCATTCTCAGAAAGTCAACCTCATGAGAAGCACTAAAAATTTATTTAATTAATATCCAGAAAAACCTGAGCCTTTTAGCAGAGCTGCTTGAACATTTTATTCTTTTTGCCCAAATCTCTTTTAGAAACCTCCCAACTTCCCAGTAGATATTATATGACCTAAGAGATCGTTATTTAAAAACCACTGACTTACTGTAACTTTCAAGTAATATGTTTCCAAGCAATTCTATGATATGAAAAAGACAAGCTATTTTCCACTGAAATGAAGCTAAGTAAATAAAAAGTATTGCATAATTCTTAATTTCTTCCATAAGCATTCGGACTGCAAATACTAGTTCATAAATTTGCTTAATATAAAAAAATTTTCAGTTCTCTATAATATCAGTTTCATAAATATACTTTTCAGGTGCTCTTATTTTAGGCATCAGTCCACAAAACATACTAATATTGAACTTGATCAGGTACTTACCATACAGTCTTTGCAGGTACATAACTTGCTACGCCAGTTCAGGGGCCAATAGGTGGCGGTGTCTTTCTTTATAAACTGCTTAGCTTTAAGCTCCTGAAGTCTGCAGCCAGACTGTGATTCTGTGTTTAGATGTTGATTCTTAAATGCTGTCTGAAATTAAATTAAGTTTTGAAGTGTGTTTTTTAAACTATCATACTTTTCATAGTTTAGATTTCGTCAAAGGATTTCTTTAGGCAAAGGGTACAATTGAAACCCCAAGCTCTACAGCTTACAGAATTAATTTTACTTAAGTTTTTTCTTTTATAGCTCAGATTTCATGTTACCTGGAGATCAGCTTCAGAACTAGAGCTGGTACATGGTTCGTTCATCTGCTCTGCTTTAACTTCCTTCTCAGCAGCCTTTCCATGTTCTGGAACATCCTCTTTGAGAGCACCATCATGATGAGCTCCATTTTCAGGCTGGATAACTTCCTGGTCACCTACCGCATCAACATTCAGCACCAACCCATCATCTTCAGCAGTTACTTTGGTTACTGTGGGTTCATTGAAAAAACACACACACATATCCAAAGACCAGTTAGCCAATGAAATCACTTAATCTGATTAAAACATACTTCAGAATCTGGAAAAGGAGAAAGTCAACCTTAATCTCTGGAATAATAAGAAAGGAAATAACGCTTTTTAGGTTATGCCTGCCTAATCCAAAGAGTCAAATAACTGAAAAGATCATTTAAAAATACCAATCACTACTTAAGCACTTTCTGTGTAAAAGAGAAAAAAAAATACTATAGATGTTAAAGAGAGGGACACCTCAAGAAGCAAGAGGCAACAGGAAGAGATTTAACTGCAAATACAGGTAGAAGGGCAGTTTTAGGAAAAACAACAACTTTTCTTAATGAGAGAAGGAAATCAGAAAGGGTGCGTGTAGAGACAGAAATACTGTGAAGGAGAGAAGAGAAATGATAAGGGAACTCAGTTTGCATGATGGCATTTTAGTTTAGTAGGAAATGAGGCCATCTGCTGACAGGGAAGGAAATGAAGGAGGGGCAGAGGGGAACGGTTAAGAAAACCTGATGAATGCGAAATAAATTCAGTTCCAGCAGAAAGTGAGATTTAATTGTAAAGGGTATGAACAGAAAGAAAGCACACCAAGTTTAAGAACTTTGAGACAAATCAAAAATGTCTGATGCTGCTTGTGCTCTGTATGGCGAGGTGTTCCCCAAAGGTGAGAAGGGCAAGAAATTATGAGGCCAGAGCAGCAGATAACTGCCACTTTAAAAATAAATTAACAAAAAAATAAAAAAATTAAAAAAAATAAATTAACACATATAGCATTACAAATAAAATATTTAATGCCTCAAGAACATTCATTGCTGATTAGTGGCTTGGGGTCAATTTCTTAGAGTATAATAAAAGCACTATATGACAAACTATACCACCACCCTCTCCCCAACCAATAGCATGTCTTACATTTAAGAACCATGTTTATCTCTTTATCTTTCAAAATCCCATTCAAAACTGCTTCTTCCATTTTCTCTAATTCTGGTCTCATCCACATTCTGCATCCTGCCATTTAAGTACAAATTTGTTCTTGGTAGTCTCCCAATCTATCTATAAGCACCTTGTGGAGAAGGAACAGATCTTATACTTTTTTCCGCAGAGTCCAGTTAAAACTAGTTGATAAAAATTATATACTGAACATACAAATTGTTCTGAACATACAGCACAAGCTGGTGGAGTACCAACTCCACAGAGACATTTACCTGCCAAATGTGCAGCATAAGCCCACAAGAAAGAACAGCGTTTCATGCAAGCCTGGCACACCATCTCTTGGAAATCTCCACTCTCAGGGGGAACGGCACCAAGATGCTGTGAACACAGAAAACCGAACATTTTCCTTGTGATCACCAAGTTGTCCAAAAAGCCCATGATTTTATAAAATATTGCAGGACTTCCCTGGTGGCGCAGTGGTTAAGAATCTGCCTGCCAATGCAGGGGATACGAGTTCGATCCCTGATCCGGGAAGATCCCACATGCCGTGGAGCAACTAAGCAAGTGCACCATAACCACTGAGCCTGCACCCTAGAGCACACGCACCACAACTACTGAGCCCACGCGTCGCAACTGCTGAAGCCCAAGTGCCTAAAGCCTGTGCTCTGCAACAAGAGAAGCCACCGCAATGAGAAGCCCATGCACCACAACAAAGAGTGGCCCCCACTCGCTGCAACTAGAGAAAGCCCACACGCAGCAAGGAAGACCCCATGCAGCCGGGGGGGAAGAAATATATTGCACTAGTATGTTGATCATATCTTTACTATATTTTTAGAAGAGCAATTATAACGTAAAATATAGTAAATTCCAAAAGACAAGATCTTTTCTCTTTTTGTAAAGACAATGTCGTTAAAAGGTAAAAGCTCTCCTTACCCTTCCATGGAACCAGTCTTCACAGACTACACACTGGATCATCTCATCTGGAATCTAACACAGGAAAGCCATTTGTTTGTTAATGATTACAGTGAATTCTGGGATACCAAAGTAAATCTGGCACACATTAGAATTAGATATTAAATAACTATCTACCAATTCTATAAAACTGCTATCCACATGCCAGAAGTCAAGGGGACAGGGAGAAACAGCAATTCAAGGGGCCAAAGAAGTTCATTCTCCATAAACTGGTGTTACAGAAGGATTACATTAAGATAAGCACTTTGTGAGCAATTATCAAAGCTTTCATATCAGTTACTTAATATATGATTCCCATAAAACTTTATAAATAAGTAATGTATTCTCACTTCAGACATAAACCCAGGCCCAGGGAGGTAATGTGAATTGCAGCAAGTTGCAGAAGTGAATGCACAGAATTTTCACTTTTGTCAAAATAAAAGGAAACTAGAAATTAAAACTCACATTCACTCACTTATATGTGCACAGAAAAAGGTTTAAAAATACATATACCAAAAAGTGTTAACAGTGGTTGTTTCTGGGAGGTAAGAAGGTACAGGAGTGAGGAAGAAGAAAAATTCTTTTAAAATTTTGTGTGTACTTGTAATTGAAATTTTTAAGAGAATCCAGTTTGTACACCCTATTTCTTTCCTCGCAGGGATGCAAGAAATTGAAGGTCATTTTCTGGGAAGTGTTCAGGGGAATGGAGCAAACAGGCAGGCAAAGAGGGGGGAGGAAGGAAAAATGTTCTGGCCTTGAGAAAGTCCTGTCCAATATTTCATTCTCATGATTTAAGAATGAGAAGAATAGCTGGGATCTGTTCCGGTTGTAGCTCCAGCCCAGAGTCATAAGAAGGGATAAATCTAGAAGCCTTTCACAATCCCCAAATCGCTAAAGGGTCAAATATGACAAAAGGCTGAGGAGTGAAGGCTAGAGATGACACAGTCCCGGTGCTAACCTCTAAATCTCTTACCTCATCTTCAGGATCAGGATAAGGTCTCTTGCAAATGCAGTACAATCCAAAAAAGTTGTCATTGTACTTATTGCCACAATTTATCTTTGCTTTGTCCTGAAAGATATTAATTTCAATATATAATATGGTCTAACGTTAACTATAATTTCATGCATCATGAAATTTATGTGTTCAATAAATTTGTGCATTAAATATCTCCCTCCCCAGAAGTTGGTCTTTAACTTTCAAAGTACAAAGGAAAAAAACTCATTCCTATTAAAGGGATACTTTTTCCAGGATACAGGGAAAAAATAAAATTTATTTTCTATGCCTTCTTTGTAGCAATTGGGGGAAAATGAATCATAAATATTAATTATCAACCTATGTAAGCTGACATTGGCCTAGAATTTCAAAAGACTTCTTAATGCCCAGCTGTGATAGCCAAAGCCCCCATGTTACTAGGAGGTAAAAAGCAGGCAAGGAAATTGTCTAAAAATAATCTTTGAGGAGGGAAAAAGCATGACAGTTTTAGCAATATGATTGAACAATGTAAAGTCCCTTATTTTCTTTTTCATTTCTGTTATTTCATTGAAAGTTAGCGTATAAGCAGTTTTTATTATCCAAAAAGCAGTGAAAAACTTCTAAGTGCACATAACCCACTCATTATTACCAAGTTTTATTTATTCAGTTTTTAAAGTCATCCCCTTTGCTTTAAAAACCTTAAAGCATAAGCACAATCAACATAATTAAACGTGAATCACTTTAGAACATTCCCCCCCAAACCCTTCATATTAATTACAATCTATACTGTAGGCTCTGAAAAGGTTACTTAGTTTTCCAAAAAGTAATAAATGGGATACAGTCTAATACTGATTTGTCCATTTACAAAGAATAAGCATAAGAACCTCCTTTTTGGAAAATACTTGGTTTTTATCCACTCAGACAAATATCATCTCAGCTACTTTTCATGCATTTATAGTTACAGTGCTTACTTACGGGAAATAATTTGCATTCCAAATTTTTAAACTTGCTGTTTCCACAATCACAACAAAAATTTCTGAAACAAAGGAGGAAGAGCCAATTTTAATTTTTCTTTTAAATCTAATGACTTACTCTTTAAATTCATGTCATAGCCTCTTCCCTTTCAACTGGCTTCTAGGATCTAAAAAGTGACCTTGGTTGTTGTTCATGTATCCAATCCAGAATTTTTCCAAGCACATAACAATAAAAGATTTAATAATTCTAGAGATTAACATGCATAAAAACAAATATCTATATTACACAAACACTAATAAAATAATGGCAGAGCAGCAGCAGTAATTTGAGTTTGCACCATAATTTTATTTTAAAAGGCCCTCTGGGGACTTCCCAGGTGGCGCAGTGGTTGAGAATCCACCTGCCAATGCAGGGGACACGGGTTCGAGCCCTGGTCCGGGACGATCCCACATGCCGCGGAGCAACTAAGCCTATGTGCCACAACTACTGAGCCCACATGCCACAACTACTGAAGCCCACGCTCCTAGAGCCTGTGCTCTGTAGCAAAAGCCGCCGCAATAAGAAGCCCACGCACCGCAACAAAGAGTAGCCCCTGCTCTCCACAACTAGAGAAAGTCTGCGCACAGCAACAAAGACCCAACACAGCCAAAAATAAATAAATAAAATAAATAAATTTATTTTTTTTAAAAAAAGGCCCTCTGGAAAAACTGCTCTCTCCAATTATATTATATAAAAACACATTACATTTTACCAGTGCACAACTACTTTGAATACAAAAAAAAAAGATTAAGAAAATAAAGTGCAGTTGGAAAAGAATCTAAATATTTGAAAAGCATTCAGCATCAGTCTCTGACCGTTTTACCTTTTTGTGTATAGCTCAAAAAGTTTATGACTTCCATGACATTCATAACTGCAAGCTAGGCAAATTCCTGCTGGTTCTTCTCCCTCTGGGGTGCAGGTACTACAGGCATATAGTGCTTGTCTCTTTACTGAGCCCTAAAAGACAGCCCCAATTGGAAAAAGAGAGAGAAAAAATTGAAGAAACATGGCAGTCACCTGATGCCCATACTATGATCTAAGAAATAACTGAAATCAGATTACCTGTGGTCAAGATTTTCCTGTAAAAAACACTGAGGCTAATAAAAAAGCTTATTCAACAGAATACCAAAACACTGTTGCATGTTTTCATACACTAGTGCTTGTTTTCATGTAATTTTTTCTTAAAGTGATAGAAAGAAGTTTAATATTTTCAGTCAGCTGTGAATAAGCTGGTCTGCTTAATCATTTCAACACATAAAAATGTAGGAGAATGTGTGTAAGTTTCTGTAAGTAATAATCATACTTAATTTTGGAAAACGCTTGTGGTTCCACCAAAGAGAAAACCAATGCATTAAATGAATCCCTTTGATTTTTAGATGTATGCTGAAGTATTTAGAGGTGTAGTGTCATGGTCTGCAACTTATTTTCAAGTGGCTGAGGAAAAAAGAAAAAAGAAAGTCTATTACAATGAAGGGGTAAAAGAAAAAACAAATGTTGTAAAATGTTAAAAAGTGAATATATGTGAAAGTACACAGGTGTTCATAATATTATTCTTTCAACTTATCTGTAGACTTAAAATGTTTCAAAATAAAAAGTTGAAAGAAAAACAAGCAAATCCTGATAATGAATAGTACCCTCTTCTGGGAAGGGGGGAGATACAAGGAAGATACAAGGAAGCTTCTGGTATGCCAGTAATGTTCTATTTCTTGATCTGGGTAGTACGTACCTGCATGTGTTTTTGTTTATGCTTTCCCAAGACTTATACATGATTTGTGCACTTTTCCACATATTTCACTACAATAAAAAAAATGTTAAGGAAGTCCGTTTCAAATACCTAACTACATTTCAAAGGTAACTTACATACAGACTTTTTTTAAAAAGGAAAGCAGAGAAAAAGTTGTTTCAGTGGTGACCAAAGGTTTTAAAATACCAGCCAACATTAAATACATCTGACACAAGGTGTATTAAAAAAATGTAACCACTTTGCAGTGTAAACTCAACTGGACAACGATGACAACTGGTATTATGATCTCAGTCCACACCACGTAATGACCCCAAACCTCTCTCCCCATCCTTCAGTGTTCCACTCCACTCCCTTGGAAGGTAACCTTCCTCCTCCTACCAATTCTCACCTCTTATTAGTTTTCTTCTACCCACCTTTCTCCATTTTTGTACCTAGAAATATAGGATGAGTCACCAAACACGACATCACACCCCCTCAAATCCTTGTTCACATCTTCCAAATGCTTTCTCTCCTCCCTTCCCCTCCTCTGCCAGTGCCACCAGCTGTTCGGGTCCCGGTCTATCCCCCTGGGGGGCAGACTGCAGACAGACGAGGTACTTGCTTCTTCTCTCCAAAAAACCAGCTAGCACTTGTCAAACTAAATTGCAGAGGAACCAGCTGTCCAGGAGCCCAGCCCACACGGGGAGATTTTCAAATCCAGAGCTCTCTCCTTTAACTCTGTTTTGACTCTCCCATTCGATTCCTAATAAATGCTCTGAGGATGCGAAAAGTAGGGACAAAGATGTCTGGATGTGAAAGGTCACGGGGACGGTTTCGTGAAAAGCAGCTGAGGCACCGAGAAGAGACGGGAAAGGAAGGAAAGAGCAGCCGCTCCAGGGCCAAAGCCTGGAGAATCGTGGGGGGCCGGACGGAGGAAGACCGAGAAAGGAGGGGAGCCCTGGTGGACACAGGCTGAGGAAGGGGGCTCAGGAGACTAAGGGTAATAGGACAACTGGGCCTGCGATGGGGAAACGTACGACGAACAGCGGCCTCGGGCCACCACGGGGGTGCCGGCCACGGCAGGCGAGAAGAGGGTAAGTCCAGCGGGGAAGAAAAGGTTCAGGGGAGCCCGAGGGAGGCGAGGCCCGGGCCGCGCGCCCACCTGCGAGTAGGAGCACTTCTCCGAGTCGCTGCCGCCCAGGACGGCGCACGCCTCATTCTCCAGCTCCTCGTCCTCCTCAAGTACGTCGACCAACGATACCACAGGCTCCAGCTCCGACTGCCGCCCAGCGGGCTCCTCGGCTCCGGCCATTCTCAACTGTCACCCGGACCGCCCTCTCGGCCCCGGCGGAGGCGGGAAAAGTGGCCGCGAGGGGCGGGGCCGGAGGAGGCGGGGCCGAAGTGCCAGGCACCAATCCCAGAGACGGGGAGCGAAAGAAGGAGGAGGAGTGACTTCCGACAAACGGAAGTTACTCCTTTCCCTTCTCCCGCCTGCGCCGGCGGCGAGCCGGCTTCCGCTTCCGGGTGGCGCGTCACCGCAGCACGCTCTGGAAGTTCGGCGGTGTCCATGGAGTTGTCGGCCGAGTACGTCGGGCAGGAAGGGCAGCGACAGCAGCTACGGGTGCCCTGTGAGGCGCCGGGCGTCGCCGACCCTTTCCAGGGCTTGTTGTTGGGCGTGGATAAGATGAGGGAGCTGGTGACCAACCTCCTTGGCTCCCCGGTACAGCGGGAAGCACAGGAAGCACAGGCGGCGGCTCCAGACGAGGCGTTGGACGGTGAGCTCTGAGACAGTGCTGGAGCGACAGATGGATGGGCAGGGGCACCCGGGGAGTTTGCTCAGGGAGCCCGCGTGGAGTGGCAAACTTGGAGAAAGTGAGCCTGAGGGGAAGAACTCCAACTAAAACTTGTTAGCACCTTTTGCCAGATCTGGGCTGTACCTGGGCTCATTTACCAGGGCTGCTTTTCACGATTCTCTTTGCATTTATATCACACACACAAAAAAACGTGCTGAACGTCTACTGCTCTATGCTAGTCATTGGGCTGAGCTCTGGAGAAAGAATGAAACTCAGTTCCTGTCCTTGTGGAACTCTGACCGCTGAGGGGTTAGACAGACACACAGTCTTATTAAAGAGTAGAAGGATGACCCTAGGCTCCTCTGTAGCTATTGCAAACCTAGAGAACCCAAGAAGACTTCAGAGAGGGCGTGAATTCTAAGCTGTGTGTTGAAGGATGGAAAGGAATTTTCCCCGGTGTAAAATTACAAACAAGTTTGGAAGACTGCCATCTGTCACAGAATAGGAGCAGGTTCCGAAGATTGCAACAGATTTCAGATGAGGAAGTCTTAACTCTCAGGGACTCCTTTCCTTTCCCAGTTTTGTAGGTGCAGTTTGAAAGTAGAAACGGGAAATTTAAGTGTATTCGTTTTTTGTTAAGTCTTGTCTTGACTACCCTGAGCTGAAGAACCTAAGAACTAAATATTAGAATCAGGACTTAATTCCTCTGTAGAGGAGCTTAAACTGTACTTTCCTTTCCTTTCCTTTCCATCTTGTTTACATCTTGATTGCCAGATATTGTGAAGGAACCAATTCAGAATATTACACGAACTTCAGATAATAGATTGTTTCCATGAGAGAGAAGTCCTGGTTCTTGGCTCCAAAAGTGCCTCTCTAATCCGTTGAAAATATTATCATTGGAATAAGGACAGGTATAGGTAGAGCCATTTAAAAAATACATATATATATATATAATTACTTACTGGAAAAGTAACTGCCGTCTGTTCTACTAATAGTGGGTCGGTAATATCTTCATACAGGAAGACATGCTTTTGTATGTTTAATGAGGTCCCCATAAAGCTTCGGTTTGAATTTCCTTTGTCAAAAGCTGTAGAGATTAAAATGACAAATTTTATCTTATATGAATCATATCTCAACAAATACAAAATTTTAAAAATGTAACAATTATGAAAGAAAACTGATAGAACGCAACACTAGAAAGACAAATAGTGGTGATCATTTTGTAATGTACAGAAATGTTGAGTCACTGTGTTCTGCACCTGGAGCTAACAGTGTTGTGGGTCAGTTATACTTCAGTTGAAAAAAATCATCATAATGACCAAAAAAAAATCCAGTTACCAAATGTGCAGAAGACTTGAATAGACAGTGCTCCAGATAAGATATACAGATGGCCAGAAAGCACATGAAAAGATGCTCAACATCATTGACTTCCAGGGAAAGGTAAATCAAAGCCACAGTGACATACCATGTCATGCCCACTAGGGAGGCTGTAATCAGAAAGAACAATAAGTCTTGGCTAGGATGTGAAGAAATTGGAGCCCTCATACATTGCTGGTGGAAATGCAAAATGGTGTACCTTCTTTGGAAAACACTTTGGCAGTTCCTCAAAAAGTTAAACATAAAGTTGTTGTACGCCCAGCAGTTCTACTCCTGGGGATTCCTAGTTCCACTCTAGCTCTCCCGAGTGAACTGGAAACATGTTCCCATTAAAAACAAACGCACAAATGTTCATAGCTGCATTATTCATAATAGCTAAAAAGTGGAAACAACACATGTCCATCAGCTCATGAGTAGATAAACAAAATATATATCCATACAATGGAATATTATTCAGCAACAAAAAGGAATGAAGTACTGATAAATGCTATACAACATGAATGAACTCTGAAAACATAAGTGAAAGAAGGCAGACACAAAAGGTCACATGTTTTACGATTCATTTATATGAAGTGTCCAGAATAGACAAATCTAAGAGATAGGAAAGTAGATTAGTGGCTGCCAAGGGCTGAGGGGAATGGGAAGTGACTGCTAATTTATATGAGATTTCTTTCTAGGAAGATGAAAAGTGTTCTGGAATTAGTGGTGATGGTTGCACAACCTAGTGAATATCTAAATCAATAAACTGTACACTTTGAAAGTGAATTTTATGGTATATGAATCATATCTCCAAAAAGAATGATAGAAAAGAAAGGTTTTAAACACCAAAATTCCCAGTCTTTTTAACTGTACATGTTTCTAATTTGATATATCCCTTGGTCTACTAATCCCTAAAGTGAAATGGTCTCGTTATCAACTGCTTTAGCAGTTGATATGTATATACATATGTATATGTATATACATATGTATATGTATATTTCTTTCAACCAATGAACATATTGTCATACAACAAATATTTATTTTAAAAGGTGATGATGAAGATGATGCAGAAGATGAAAATAACGTTGATAACAGAACTAACTCAGATGGACCATCTGCAAAACGGCCAAAAACACCAACTTAACTGTAGCTTTTATGAAATTTAAAAGACTGCTATGATATCTTATTTATCACACACTGACATTTAAGGAAGACTTGTGCTCTAATTTGGAAAGCATTTGTTTTGTTCCCCTGGGACAATTTTGTCAAAGAAGAAACTTTTCTGCTGTTTCCATCAAAGAAAGATAGAATAAATGTTTAGAAAGGAATCTTTTTTCTTGAGTGAGAAGTAAGTTTCAGACCATGGAGATAAAATAGACATTTAATAATGTATAAAATCCACTGTGTTGGCAACTGAATTCTTTCTTTATACTTTTCAAATACCCTCTGGATTAATTTGTGTGATGTGTACATCTTTTAGCTTCTGCTTCTGTTATAAAAAGTACATGTCAAGGCTCATGGACAATTACATTTCAAGGAACTGACATGAACAAGTGGTGAAAATTGGGTATTAAATTTAAGAATGGCAGTTCTGTATAAGTAGAAGGAAAATGGGAATAGAGAGAAATACTGAAGAGAAAGGAGAGCCCTTGAGAGAGACCCAAGGAAACCTTGAATCCACACTCACACCCAGTATACAGACGTCTGGAGACAATACCACTCAATGGATATATGTTTAACCTGTATCTTAAGAGAGTTAAATGGGGTGTGCTTTTAGGCTGTGATTTGCTATTTATGTTAACACAAATATAAGTCTTTAGGTAAGCAACCTGTGTTGAATATAAAAAGATATTTCATGTCATCCTGTAGTCAAACTTTGATTTTTCTTAGCAAAGGACTATCAAATCCTTTAAATATACATATGTATATATTCCTAAAATATATGTGTCTGTGTATATATTCCTTTTCTGCTTGTCGGAGGGACTAAGGCATTTTTCATGTACTCTGCGTGTTTCCTGATTCATTTAGATAGCTAAACTGCAGAGAAACCAAGTAGCATGTACCTACTGAAACACAAATTGTCATAGAATTTTAGAGTCGGAAGTAACCTTACAGATTATATGATTTATTTCAGAGGTGAATCAAATGTTAGGTATTTGCCCTGAGTTACAGAGCTTATTGGCAGAGCTTGGGTTATACACATAGCCTTTGAAAGATTCCTGTAGCACTTTCCCAGTTACACATTCTGAAACCTATAGCTTACAAAGTACATGCTATTAAGGAAACTGAATTTACACACCTTTTCGTATCTTTAAAGTATTGTTTTACTTGGAACATCAGCCTTCCACTAAGTACTCTTATGTAATTAAAACAATACCAACTAGAAAAAGTTTTATAAATGGTCAGAAATTACCTTGATTAGTTTGTAATAATGTCTCTAATATTGGGACTTCAGCTCAGTTACTGATTTGTAATAATCTTTTATACAATCCTTAAAAAAACTTAACCTGTATAATTAAAATAGTTCATATTTTTAAAGTAGTAGCTGAACTTTGCTCCTGAACATTTTGTCTCCTTCTGTGTTTAGTAAGTATGTTTATGAAGAAGAAATGTCACCATATTTTTGCTTGTGGTCTAGTGTTTGGAGGTCTGGGTTATAGGTCTGATCGATCTTTTTCTGATTCTAATACTGTCTTCCTAAGTGAGCCACATGCATGACAAAAAAGATTTTGAAGGTTTGAGGGAACAGCTTGAAGGACCAGTAGAAAAGAAATGCCTTGACTGGTTTTCTAATCTGAAAACCAGAGGTAAAACGTTGGCCACAGGCATACAGGATACAGTTATTCTCTGAAACAGCTCCAACTTTACTGTTATACAAGAAAGTCAACCCCACAATCCTACCTAAAAATAAGCTTGATGCTAGACTTAGATAATCTTTTAAAATATGAAATATGGAGTTCTAAATATGAAATATATGGACATATGCAAATATGTATATATGTTAAGTGCTTTTGTGTCGCATTAAATACTTATTTTAATAGAGTTCTGTGGCCAAGGACAAGGACTTTTATAATAGGTTGCTGTTGCTTGGCTGTAATATTAGTTAGGAAGTTTGAACATTTAAACATTTCCTTCAGCAGAACTTTCTCAGCTTCTGAGACAATGTTAGGTCCCCATACTATATGTTTCTGTGGAACCTGGCCCCCTGTACTTACCCCTCATAAAATGTACTTTATTAGAATTATTTCTTCAAGCTGCTCAATTTTTTAAAAAAATAAATTTATTTATTTATTGGCAGCGTTGGGTTTTCGTTGCTGTGCGCGGGCTTCTCATTGCGGTGACTTCTCTTTGTTGTGGAGCACGGGCTCTAGGCGCGCGGGCTTTAGTAGTTGTGGCGCACGGGCTTAGTTGCTCCGTGGCATGTGGGATCTTCCTGGACCAGGGCTCGAACCTGTGTCCCCTGCATTGGCAGGCGGATTCTTTTTTTTTTTTTTTTTTTGTTGGTACGCGGGCCTCTCACTCTTGTGGACTCTCCCTTTGCGGAGCACAGGCTCCGGACGCGCAGGCTCAGCGGCCATGGCTCACGGGCCCAGCCGCTCGGCAGCATGTGGGATCTTCCCGGACCAGGGCACGAACCCGTGTCCCCTGCATCGGCAGGCGGACTCTCAACCACTGCGCCACCAGGGAAGCCCAGCAGGCGGATTCTTAACCACTGTGCCACCAGGGAAGTCCCTCAAAAATTTTTTAAAACTTTTATTGAGAAGGCTTGTATTTTTAAGGAAATAAAGTTTGTTTTCTTCCAATTGGAAAAATCAGAGACATCTGTGGCCCACAGTTTATTATGTAGTACTTTTCCCTAGATCCTATTTAGCCTATTAAAGATACACCTATTTCTCGGTAGAACTGTTCAATCTACAAACAGAGAATATCATTTCTTATCTAACATACTGCAGTAAGATGCATACACAAGACATCTTAAAAACCTAGGCTTTAACATGTTTGGGGAAATTAATCATACTGCAATCATCTTGTGATGTCATCTTGCACATTTTAAGTATATAGTAAGATTAGAGTGTAAAATTATAGAAATTGGAGAATATTTGTAAAATAACACTTTCAGTTTTAACAAATGAGAAACAAGTTGGTTAGTTTTTGTGATGAAGTTGGGTTCTTTTCTCACTACCTAGGGCATAATAAATTTCAGGTAGATTCAAGATGTTTATTAATTTAAAAAAACCCAAAAACCTGTAAAAGTACTAAAAGAAAATGGACTAAGAGTTTTTATAGTCTCAGAGTGAGGAAGGTTACCTAAGGAAGATTTTTAGAAATCCAGACACCGTGATAGAAAAGATTAGTAAATGAAATTACATAATAATGAAAATTTCTGAACATTCTGTAAATGAGGTTAAAAGGCAAAGCGGGAAAAGGTATTTAGTATTTTCAACAGAAATGACTAAGAACTAAAATTCCTTTTATAGCTCTCATATGTACCAGTCAGAAAGACAATAGAAAATTTCACTTCAAAGAAATGAAAAGTAAAACCACAATGCAGTACTGTTTTCTTACTCCTCAGACTGAAAGGGCAAAAGTTGTGATGCAATATTGAGCTGGAAAGGGCATGAAGTCCATAATATATTGGTGGTGAGAGTGTAAATTGGTATAAGCTCTTCAAAAGTCAAGTTGACGATTCTGTCAAAATGTTAAATGTGCGTGCTCTTTGACCCAGCAGTTTCACTAATAGAAATTTATCCTATGGTTAATAGCACACATATGCATAGATAAATATATAAAACTATTCATTGTAGCATTATTCTTGGTAACAAATGATCATAACAACCTAAATTTTCATCAGCAGAAGACCCTAATTAAATTAATAAAGAAGCACATTAGTACAATAATTCTGTGCAGCCATTAAAAAAAGACCAAGGTATAGCTCTATGTGTTGTTAAGATCAATATGCAGTATATGATGTTAAATGAAAACTAGCAAGATGTAGAACAGAGTGCAGAATGCTTCTAGTGGAGAATATTGGCTAGATATGCGTATAGTATCTCTGAAAGGATAGTCAAACTGCACCTGGAAGAAGGAGGTGGGGTTGGGAGTGAGAGCAAGACTTTTCATTGTATGCTCTTGTTCTTTTTTTAAAAAAAATTATTTTATTTTTGGATGCATTGGGTCTTCATTGCTTTGTGTGGGCTTTCTCTAGTTGCTGTGAGCAACTACTCTTGGTTGCGGTGCGTGGGGTTCTTACTGTGGTGGCTCCTCTTGTTGCAGAGCACAGGCTCTAGGCACGCGGGCTTCAGTAGCTGTGGCATGCAGGTTCAGTAGTTGTGGCTTGCGGGCTCTGGAGCACAGGCTCAGTAGTTGTGGCGCACGGGCTTAGTTGCTTGGCGGCATGTGGGATCTTCCCGGACTGGGGCTCGAACCCGTGTCCCCTGCATTGGCAGGCAGACTCTCAACCACTGCGCCACCAGGGAAGCCCTCTCTTTGCTTTTTTAAAAAGGCATATGTTACATATTTTTCTACACAAACAGAAAAACAAAAAAGTCATGCTCTTTTAATAAGGGCAGATCAGCCATATTAACAGTTTAAAACATTGTCATGTACGTAATTCACGGCAAAAATAAACGAATGCAGACTTAAAACGAAATGTCCACATTTCCCATCTGACCACTACTTTGTCAGAAGAGGGAGTATGCAACTTCTAAAGAAGTTTACGAGAGCTGGGCTAAATATGAGAATAGGGTACCATTAATGAAAGGGAGGAGGTATTTGTAAAACTGATGGGCCCAGCTTTTACCCTCTAGCCAGTGCAGTATTCTCAAAGTATAAAAAGAATTTCCCAATGTTACTGTAACTATTCCAGTTCTCAGGTGACCTTTGGGATCAGAGTTGCTCTATTTAAAGACATGGTCCGGACTTCCCAGGTGGTGCAGTGGTTAAGAATCCACCTGCCAATGCAGGGGACGCGGGTTTGCGCCCTGGTCTGGGAAAATCCCACATGCCGCTGAGCAGCTAAGCCCGTGCGCCACAGCTACTGAGCCTGTGCTCTAGAGCCCGCAAGCCACAACTACTGAAGCCCATGTGCCACAACTACTGAAGCCTACCCACCTAGAGCCCTTGCCTGCAACAGGAGAAGCCACTGCAATGAGAAGCCCGTGCACCGCAGCAAAGAGTGGCCCCCACTTGCCACAACTAGAGAAAGCCCGCGCACAGCAGCGAAGACCAAAACGCAGCAAAAAAAATAATTTAAAAAATAAAATAAAATAAAGACATGGTCCAGGAAACAGTGAATGCTAGACAGTAAGCCTCTATTTAAATCTTTTAAAAAGTAGCAGCTCACGTTGGGGCAGCAACAAGGCAATTGGGGTACAGTTTTAAGTAGAAATTTACTCTTATGCCAAAAATTCTGCTGGGGATAGAAGTAACTTCTGGAAGCACATTACTAGTTTAAATGAGTGCTTTATAGGGCCAAGGTATTGCCCCTTGATACCAGAGTACTGAAAGTGTGTGCTGTAGTTCTAAGATGTCCTCATGATACTTGCTGCATATGTTTGGTGTTTTAGGAAACCATTGTTTTCATGATTGTAACTTAAGAATTTCTCAAGACTAAGCACCACTTAAAACCTTGTTTGTGACTGTGGTCTGTGTTTTTCTCGCATGAATAAGGAAAATCCCAAGACAGCCAACATCACAAGAACTGTTGGAAAAAATAAATTGAGAGACTCATTTTAAATCTTGGCCTTGAATATATCCCTACATGCTGAAACTGGAAAGAGCTTAGTAACCAAACTTACCTAGAACATGACAAATTATGCTATGCACTTAGTAACTTTATTCTCTCTAGATTGTTTTGCAACCTCGTGAGAGAGTTGTCGAGTGGCAATAAAAATCACTCATGTAGTCAATAATTACCGAGCACCACTATGTGGCAGGCACTGTTCTGGGCATGGGGCACATAGCGTGAACAAAATCCCTGCCCTCATGAAGTTTAGATTCTGACAAAAATGTATAACATGTCATATGACAGTAAGTGCTCTGGAGAAAAACAGGGGAGGCGGATGCTTAATTTTAAATAGGGTGGTCAGAGGCAGCCTCACTAAGCTGACAGTTGAGCAAAGGTCTGAAGAAGATGATGGGGAGACGGTCAGGGCTGAGCATCCAGGCAGAAGGTACACTGAGCCCAGAGGTCCTGAAACATGTTTTTCTGGCATATTCTAGAATCAGCAAGAAGACCAGTGTGGCTGGAGTGGAGCAAGGGGTGGAGGGGGTCGTAGAAAATGAAGTCGAAGTCGAGGGCCACTTGCTTAGAACTTTGTGTGCCATGTTAAGGACTTGGGCTTTTATTCTGAGAAAGGGAGCTATAGAAGGATTTTTGAGAGGAATAACATTTTAAAATGATCCCTCGCCTCTTGTTTGATAGTACTTTTAGGGGACTTGAGCAGATTTTGGTGGGTGGAGAGATCAGCAGCTTATCTTTATAGACAGGTTAAGTTTCAGGTGCCTGGTAAGATATCTTAGTAAATATCAAGTAGGCAGTTAGATATTCAAGTCTGGAGCTCAGGAGAGAGATCAAGGAAGTGATAGAAATTTGGGTTTTAAAGGCATGAGCCTGGATGCGATGACAAGGGATTAAGTGTAGAAAAGAGAACTGGGGCATGCCAACACTTGGAAATTGGGCAGATCCTCAAAGAGGAAACAGCAAAGGGGATAGGAGAAGCTGGTGAGGAAGGAAGCAAATCAGAAAAGTATCTAGAATTGGACTAACACATGGTAGCTACTAGCCACATGTGACTGTTTAATTAAAATTTAAAATTCAGTTCCTCAGCCGCACTGGCCACATCTCAAGGGTTCATTTCATGTGGCTCCTCGCTATTCATAGGGACAGCACAGATACAGAACATTTCCAACATCACTGAAATTCTATTGGGCAGTACTTACCCAGAAGCCAACTGAAGAAAAGGGAGTGTGTCAAAAAGTAATTTGAGGGGCTTCTCTGGTGGTCCAGTGGGTAGGACTCTGTGCTCCCAATGAAGGGGGCCCGGGTTCGATCCCTGGTTGGGGAACTAGATCCCACATGCATGCCACAACTAAGAGTCCGCCTGGCTCAACTAAGACCTGGCGCAACCAAAATAAATAAATAAATGTATTTTTAAAAATCCATTTAAAAAAATAATAATTTGAGGGGGAATTCCCTGGCAGTCCAGTAGTTAGGACTCCATGCTTTCACTGCCAAGAGCCTAGGTTCAATCCCTGGTCAGGGAACCAAGATCCCACAAGGCACGGCACAGCCAAAAAAAAAAAAAAAAAAAGTAATTTGAGGACTGAGACTTGACCATTGGGCTGTTACATGTAAATGACTGGCAACTTCTTGACAAGAGAGCAGCTTTGGTAGAGTGGGAGGCAAAAGCCTGACAGAAGTGTATTCAGGATAAATTGGACGACAGGAATCAGAATCACAAAATATAGACATCTCATTCCCGACCTTGGGCTCTGGCTGGCAGCTGTCTGCAGTCTACCTGGTATGGTCATGTCTACTCTGCTGCTGAGGGGCCTGACAGGCCCGGCCTGCAGCTCCCGGTGGCGCGTGCCCAGATGCATTCCAAGCCACCATGGGAGCAGCTCAGGACCATGGATGTTGCCATTGGGCTCACCTCCTGCTTCCTGTTTCCTCCTGCCTGGGGCTGGGTCTTGTCACACCTGGAGAGCTACAAGAAGCAGGAGTAAAGAGGGCTGTCCTTTCCCTTATCCGTGACATGACACCCCCAGCCTGTCCTGATCATGTCTACTGCATTCCTGGCTGGCCTCCCCTAGATCATGGCCTTCAGTTAGTGACCTTCTGCAGCTGACCCTCATGACCTCTCTTTCTCCATGCTTGACATCCTAGGACCACATACATTCGTTTATAAGTCTATTTAACAACAAATTCTATTTAAACCTTGGAAAAAAAGAAAAGAAAGAATATATAGACACCTTCTTAAAGATTTGCACAATTCAAACAGCTGGGGTAAGCCTACCATTAAATAATTGTTGACACTGTTCCAAAGACAAACACAGTTCTCACGAGTAACAGTTGAAGCTTTATGGTGCATGAAAACCCCTGGCCCAGTAACTCTCAACCCTAATAGACTTGCTTGAAGACCTCCTAAAACAGGTTTGCCTTGGCCTCTCCCCCCAGGGATTGATAGTTGGGAGGGACCCTGGCATTGTTTATGAGGAGTTTTGCTTTGTTTCTTATTTCCTTGAGGGATTCTAACATTCAGCCACAGTTCAAGACCCACTCACTGCCTTAGACCAAAACAAAAATACCAATGCATGATTCCCAACCATGGTCCAGAGTCATATGGAACTTTATCAATATATTGGAGAATTTATAAAGTGATGGCACATATTTGATGCAAAAATGAGTCATGTGGTGCTGTGGTTATCTTTTCTGCCAGTGATTTGGAGATTGAGAACGTTAAATCCATCAAGAAGGAAATCAACACCAGATAATCAACACAGACTTTAACACTACCCATGGTGAACAAACATACGGGCTTGATTATTTTAAGGGTGCTGTTACTCTCGTAGCACTTTATCTGATGATTCCACTTCTGCAAAGAAAAGCTTGTTAATTATAAAAGCTTCGTTTGAAGTAGAATCAAATTCTAAACTTGGGGAATCACATTTTTTACTTTGAAACTGGTAGCCTCTTTAAAACCAGAAAATTTGGGAATTCCCTGGCGGTCCAGTGGTTAGGACTCTGCGCCCCACCACTGCAGGGGGCACATGTTCGATCCCTAGTTGGGGAACTAAGATCCCATATGCCGCAGGGCAACTAAGCCCGCTCGCTCTAGAGCCCACATACCATAATTAGAAGCCCAGTGCCACAACAAAGAGCCCGCATGCCGCAACTAAGACCCAACGCAGCCAAATAAAATAAATAAATATTAAAAAAAAAAAACCCACTAGGAGCTGTAACTGTTTTTCTCAATCTGGAAGCAAATATCACTGACTAGCTATAGATCCTAGGATATGTCCCTTCCCTAAAATCCCTGAAGCACTTTTTTTTTTTTTTTTTTTTGCGGTATGCGGGCCTCTCACTGTTGTGGCCTCTCCTGCTGCGGAGCACAGGCTCCGGACACGCAGGCCCAGCGGCCATGGCTCACGAGCCTAGCTGCTCCGCGGCATGTGGGATCCTCCCGGACCGGGGCACGAACCCGTGTCCCCTGCATCGGCAGGCGGATTCTCAACCACTGCGCCACCAGGGAAGCCCCCCCTGAAGCACTTTGTATATTTGCCATTTATCTCATTATCTAATCCTGTATTCACAGCTTTTTGTATTGTGATGTGACTATGAAATAAGTGATCTGTTACAATACACAGGTCTCCTATCCATTGGTTTCAACCTCCACCTCAATCTAACAGATCTAAGGACTAATTTCACCTTTCTCTCTTTACCAAAAGAGTGCTTTGAACTACTAAATAGCCATTGACAAAACAGGAATAATCTAAAATTTGGATAATTAATTCCTAAATAATCAAAAACCAGATTAACCCTGCAGTCTAAACCTTTGTGGTCGCATTTGGAACTAGTACATTACTCCTATTCTATAATTATTTTAATATTTCTACTATCAAGGCAATATCTTGAAAGAGATGGACTGAGCATTTACTCACCAAATCCCAAAATACTAGAATCTTAAGTGTAAGAAAGTCTACTTCAATAAAAAGGAATCACTACAAGACAAAGAGAAAACTCACAAACCTTGCATTACATCAAGCATTTATAAAACAAAAAATAATGGAAATAATTTCCTTAAATCATTTCCAAACTACCACTGCCTCAAGACAAAACAAGAAACTGCTCAGGGTTTCCCTGGTGGCGCAGTGGTTGAGAGTCCGCCTGCCGATGCAGGGGACACGGGTTCGTGCCTCGGTCTGGGAGGATCCCACATGCCGCGGAGCGGCTGGGCCTGTGAGCCATGGCCGCTGAGCCTGTGCGTCCGGAGCCTGTGCTCCGCAACGGGAGAGGCCACAACAGTGAGAGGCCTGTGTACCGCAAAAAAAAAAAAAGAAACTGCTCAATGACTTTCCTTAATCTTTTTTTTTGATAAACAGTATAGTGGAATGATAGAACTGGAGATCTGAAACAAGATATCCTGGGTTCAAATCCTAGCTCTTCCACTTGCTGTGTGACCATGAGCAAGTTATTAATTGGTATGTGCTTCAGGTTTCCTCATTTTCCTCTTCTGTAAAATGGTCCTAGTACCAATACATACCTGCCTCATAGGACTCGTGTGCAGCAGCATGAATGTGTATCACTCAGGAAACTGCCTGCAGCATGCATGCTTTTAGTAAGCATTCAAAAGATACAAGTGATTTGGTTATCTGACCCTTGCAGAAACATGTATTTCAAACTGCTGCTTAATTTGAAGATTCAATGTATTGTAGCAAAAAATGTATCATTTCAGTAACTAGACCTTTGGAAGTAGTAAAGGAGAGAGATGAGATTAATTGGAGAAGAACAAGAATCTGATCACACTGCTTCTGAGCTACAAGAGTACCTATTTTATCTTTCAAGTAAAAGCTTGCTATGGAATGCTCAGCCTTCCATTCTGGTCAAACTGGATATAAGGTAAAGGTTGAGGTTGCCTGAAAACTTTTAGATTTTCAGTAGCTCACGCACATTGAGAAAAACCTTTCTCAGTTCTTTTCCAATCTTTAGCATGGTTAGGCAGACAGTAGCCAGTGCTGAAACATTCGTCATTTGTGAGAAGCACCACAGCTCAGTGATTAGGAATAAAGGCATCAGATGCCAGGTTAGAACATTGGCTCCGCTTCTTGGCTGTGTAACCTTTGGCAAGTTACTTAGCTTCTCCACCTCACGGTCCTTATCTGTAAAATCTGGATAATAATAACTTATCTCATAGGGTTGTTGGGAGGACTACATGAGTTAATTCATGTAAAGCTCTTAGGACAGGGCCCAACGGACTAAGCACCAAAAAATGTTATGATTCTTATTCAAATTGGTCAGTGTAAACGTTTCCCTGGTATTGATGACATAACTGTATAAAAATATATCTTGATCTCACCCAGAAAAGAATAAAAATAATCCTAATATCTAATTTTCCATGTTTTAGTTACTTGTATTGTTACCAGACATGAGGTAGTTAAGTACAGATGCAAAGGAGGCAGTACAGGGGTCACATCTTCATGCAATTAACCTAACGTCTGAAGACTGGACCTTAGGCAGAAAAGAAAATCAGGACGATGACTTGAGAGCGTCTTTTAGATGTCACACATCTGACAGGGACTGGCTTAAGTATTTTCATTGAGCACCTTGTTTCCATCTTCTATGTGTTAGATTTCTCAACTTTCAAACACTTAGTCTCTTCCCAAGTAGTTTAAAAAAAAAAGTTGCATGAATAATTCTAGCTAATTAATAATGCCAGTAGCATTACCAAAACGAAGAACACATTTTGCTTCTCAAGACAGCCATCACCTCAATAATTTTATACCAATTTCTCACAAGCTGATAGCAAACAAGCATAAATAGTTGGCTTAGCTACAACAGCATGAATTGGTGTTTTAGTCTGAAGAATTTTAAAGCAAGCCAAGTAATTGTATAAAATTTAAATTTTATGACCATGTTTGGACCTTTTTACATTAAACACAATGGAAATGTTCATTTTTTCCCCAAAGGAAAAATTTCTGAATCATCACTATGTTGCACAGTAGAATAAAAATATGAATCCAGGTACTTATTCAAGTTTCTAAAGAACAAATAACAGATAAAATTTTACTTCCAAAATCTGAAGTCATCAACATGATTTTGTAGTACTGTATCACAGGCTTTACCTAAAAATTCAATATTCAGATAAAGATAGTCCCCTAGTCACATTCTTTAAAAAGCCTCTGCCCCACCACAGCTTCCTGAGATCTGTGAAGAAACTGCAGTCTTGTGATCAGGCTTCATACAGTACTGGCAGGTTTGTACTTGTAAGGAAAAAATAGTGACTGTTTTT
Source organism: Kogia breviceps (assembly GCF_026419965.1). Taxonomy (NCBI): domain Eukaryota; kingdom Metazoa; phylum Chordata; class Mammalia; order Artiodactyla; family Physeteridae; genus Kogia; species Kogia breviceps. The sequence goes on from NC_081312.1 coordinate 11,381,542, forward strand.
ATGTGTCAATCAGTTGTAGTCTGCTGATCTGATTAGAAGCCTTGACAAATGCCTGGTGGCGATTGCATACAACTGCCAAGCATATGGGAATAATACAGTAGCCCATCGTTTTGGGGTCAGCTCTTGTACAAGAATAAAGGAACAAAAACATCTGCAAGTAAGGTATCAGAAAAATAACTGTCCAAAACCAAAAAGGCAGGGAGAGTAACCGAGCTTTCAAGGAGTGTGTCCATGTGGTTCCTTCAAGGGGCTCCTCTGGGTGCTGTTGAATGTGCTCCAAGGCCAGCCTATTGTAAGTCTCGTTGATTTCAAAAACATAGTAAAATGCTGCTGCACTTGCTAACAGATACAATCCCACTCCAATCCATCCCATACGCTGACGGAAGTTCATCATTCTCCATGCTCTGTGCCTTTGAGTTAAAACAACAATAACAACACAGTGAGGATCTAGTAATGCTGTCAACTATTCCAAATGTAGTTACTTTTTGTCCAATGAGCTCTAAAATACTCCCTAACACATTTGAGGTTTAAAATAACTAAATTAAATTTACATCTATTAAGGAATATAAACATCTTACAGGTTGTTTTAGGTAATAGTTATGCGGAAGTAACGTTTTAGTATATATTAAGTGTGCTTTTTACTGAATCCCACAAATAAAGCACTAAATCTGGCTTAAATAGGTCCAGCACACGTTCCCCTAAATTGTAATTAAACTCGTTTCCTAGAGAACATTTCACTTTTATACTTCAAATACTTTCTGAATAAACAGTATTGCTTCAGACATGAAAGCTTGGTTCTACAAGTCAAACCAATGTCGGAGCCCCCAAGTTAAGACAGCAACTCTTAAACACTTACAGTGGTCCCGAAAATCTTCCTGTTCCCACGGCAAGCGTTAAAGAGTCACTCAGCTCTGAATAATCGGGTGGCTTTGGCATTTCAGAGAAAGCCACCATAAGAGAAATCTCCGGGGTCACCGGCTGGGAGAATGGTGAGCACGGCCAGCCTGGAGCAAAAGCTAATTGTGATTAAGCACAGCGTGACTGCAGCCGGTCACGCGGAGGCCCGGCCCCTGTCGCCGCTGCCGGAGCCCCAGCCTGTGTCACTCGGCCCAGCCACCCTGGCCTCCCCTGCAGCCGGCCCCGCCCCCTGTCGTGCTGCAGCGCCCGCCGCCGCGACAGGGATGCGCGGGCGGCGCCAGACTCGGGTCTCTCCGCCTTGCAGCGCCGGGAGCCCAGTGCCCGGCAGCGGCCACAGGCCGAGCCTGCAGAGCTGGGCAGGTCCCGGATCTCACCTCCTGTCCCGGTTGGCCCGCCCGCCCGCCGTCCCGGATGCTGCCACAGTCGGGGCTTCCGGCTCGGGCCGGAAGCGAGCTTGCCCCGCCCCCCGAAAAGCCCGCCCCCTCGTGACGTCAGGGAGCCTCCATCGCGGCACCTCCTCCATGAGCGCGCCCGGAACGGCTCTGCTGGGAGTCGGGGGAGGCTACGGAGGCCCCGGTTTTGGCGCTACCCTTCAGGTGGGCGGCAGTCTGGGCCTGGCCGCTTCAGCGCTCCTCAAAGCCTCTCCCCGGCGCTTCGCTCGCGGCTCTGATCGCCCCCGTCGTTCCTCGCCGCGGAGAGCACCGCAGCAATGGGCGGTCAGCCATTCCCCTGCGCGCCTCTGCGCAGTTGGGATATCCCTCTCGAGTGTCCATCCGAGTGCAGGAGAAGCCGCTCACTCTCTCCTCGGACCTGGCCCCCCGGGAAGCGTCGGAAGCAGGCCCTGGCGCCTCGGCCACCGGCGACGGACCCAGACATGACTACTAGATAGCTGCGAGGGGGAGTGGGACCCCGCTGTCTGCTGCGGGGCGCCCGAGGCCGGGAGAGGGTAAGGTGGCTGCTTGCCGCAGTGCGGCCGGCCGCCGGCGCAGCTGCGCTTCTCTGGGCTCGGGTTATTCGTTTACAACTTGACCTAACGTGACTACTTCATCTTCACTGCCCGTCGGAACTGCAGACGTCGACGAGACTTAACTCAGTTACCGCGGAGGAATACTGTGAATTGCAGTGGCATCAGTGACCGGGAGAAATTGGAATTTAAGTGTGTTGTTTTGGGCATCATTACGCTGAGGCTCTTAGAAAGACTGGTGTAGGGGAATGGACGTAAACCCGCGGAAAGCGCTGTTGATTGCCGGCATCCCCCAGACCTGTAAAGGGCAGAAATTCAGGAGGCTCTGCGATCTGGTTTAGCTCCCTTGAGCGAGTACCGACTGCTCGGGAGGATGTTCCGGAGGGAAGAGGACAGGAATGCAGCCTTAATAGGACTTACTGAGGAGACGAGTCATGCTCTGGTCCCTAAAGAGATACCCGGAAGCGGGGGTGCCTGGAGAGTGATCTTTAAGACCCCTGACTCAGACAGTGAATTTTTAAGCAGGTTACATGAATTCCTAGAGGGAGAGGGCGTGATATTGGGTGAGTTTACCAGAGCTCTTGGGTATGGAAACGGCCTTTTTGACCTAGACCAGGACATGATCCCAGAAGTGCGGGCCCCCATGTTGGCACAGGCATTAGATGAGGCTCTTCAGCTTGCCCTGCAACACCTGAAATACAAAAAGCTGAGCGTATTCTCAGGCAGTGATCCTCCAGAGCCAGAAGAAGAAGAGTTTGAATCCTAGCTGTTTCATGCCACGCAAATGATGAAGACACGGCAGGTGTCAGATGCCGAAAAAAGAAGGCGATTGCTAGAGAGCCTTAGAGGCCCGGCATCTGATATCATTCGTGTCCTCAAGATAAACAGCCCTTTAATTACCCTGAATGCCTGCACGCTCTGGAGCAGGTATTTGGGGTTACCAATAATCCCAGGGTGTTGCAGGTCAAACATCTGACCACTTACCAGAAGGATGAAAAAAAAATTGTCTGCGTATGTACTAAGGCTGGAGCCTTCACTACAGAAACTGGTAGAGAGAGGAGCAGTAGAGCAAGAAGTTGTGAATCAGGCCCGCCTGAAGCAAGTCACTGCTGGAGCAGTCCAGCGCGCAGGAAGTTTGCTCTGTCAGAGGACAGCTCAGCCCCTGGCTTACTGCAGTTCCTGACGCTAATAAAGGATGAAGAGGCAGCTGAGGAGGAGGAGGAGGCCCTCCTCCAGGCAGGATCAGAGGGGCACTTCACCTGAATCTTGGGAAATCATGAAGGGCTCTCTGGCAGTGAGCAGAGCATAAGGTAGAATAGTCTGTATACTCAGTGACAGACATTAACCAATCCCTATCGTGTGTTGCCAAGTAACTCATTTTTGTGCAATTCTCAGTATAATCCTTTGTCATTTCTGTGCCCATTTAATGTCTCCTAAATGCGTCATTGACTAGAAGGATGTAGTTCTGCACTGGTATTTATATATTTAAATTCACCCTGTGAATTTTTTTTTACCACACACAGCTGTACAAAAAGTCTCATCACTACGCACGTGTGATACTCTGAGAGGACGGCCAAGGCTCAGGTGCACATGCTGATGCGATCTCGTTCAGATGTCAGCTTGTGTGATAATAGGTGCAAATGTAGCTGTCAGATGTGATAATGTATCATAGAGAGTTTTGGATTGTGTACGGCCCTACGTTAATCATGAAGATCGTGAGCAGGGGTTAAGAGGTTATTTTCTGTGTGAATTGGAATTTTATTGATTCTATGCCATCAAAACAAGAGGCAGAATTAAATGCTGCAGTTGGTCAGTTTGCAGCTGCTACCTCTAACCCTAGATTTCTGATGTGTGTCTCAAAGCATCTAGTTCTGAATATCATTTTAATAGGTTGCAAAATTATAGATGTGAACTTATAAAATAAAGAAATGTGAATAAAATGACCATTTTACCTAGTTTGTTTGTATCAAGGTTGCAAGGGAGATTTCACTTGAACAAAGGGTTCTAAAAGCATGAATCTGAAGACCACTGAACTTGCACAGTCTTAGTCCCTTGGACACTTTCCTCCTGGTGCCCAGGTGGGTAGGGAGTAGTTTTCTAGGTGAGAGTGCTGGCAGGACCTTCTCCTGAAGTACAATAGAATGAAATAAGACTGTATAAATTAGTGCAAGTAGCAGGTTCAAAGGCATCAGGGCGTTGAATTTGGAGGGTGAAAAGAAAGACAGGAACATTGCATACCTCTGCACGGCAGACTGGACTCAATGTTCCATGTACTTCCTCACTTAATCCTCTTAAAATCCTGCAATATAAGAAAACAGCTAGTTTCAGAATTCTGTCATCTGCCTTACTGCAAGGCCGATGTTCTTTCCATTGCTAAGAAAGAGAAGCAATCCTAAGGGTGTCTGGACCCAGCCTCACAAGGGAAGCAGGGCAGATTGTTAACAACAATTAATAAATGAACTATTAGTATGCGTTAGTGTGGACTACATCTTAATCACTACTACAAACTGGGCACTAAGAAGTGGGGAGTATGAGAACCTGTAAGACCCACAGGCAGCAGGGAGGGTGGACATGGGTTAGTGATTTTTTTTTTTTTTTTTTGTGATATGCGGGCCTCTCACTGTTGTGGCCTCTCCCGTCGCGAAGCACAGGCTCCGGACGCGCAGGCTCAGCGGCCATGGCTCACGGGCCCAGCCGCTCTGCGGCACGTGGGATCCTCCCGGACCGGGGCACGAACCCGTGTCCCCTGCATCGGCAGGCGGATTCTCAACCACTGCGCCACCAGGGAAGCCCTGGGTTAGTGATTTTGTCTCTAAAAAAAAAAAAAAAGAATGAAAACATGAAGAAAAAAATGAAAATTGCTGAAAGGTCAAACTGCGTCTGACCTTTATCTTTAATAAAAAATACCCCCTAAGAACCAATTCTGGGATATATATTTTTGGTTTAGATTCGAAGGCATAGTATAATGTTTCTGTTATGACTAAATGTCATGGTTTCATTCTTTATAAGTTCCCATAAGTTCTCACACTATGGAAGGTTAAATACACATCGAACCATCATGTTGTACCCCTTAAATGTATATAATTTTAACTTGTCAGTTACACTTCGATAAAGGTGAGGAAAGAGAAGCTAAATACTAGATGACATGGATAAATTCAAAGGTGTATTTCCGATCTTGTTTATATGCGTATAGTCATTTATTTACCACCTTAGTAATAAGAAGTGTTATTAGCTGCATTTTGCTGATAAACAGACACTGTGAATGTGTGCACACATGCGTGTTAATAAATGTTGCACCTCGAGGCTTCCCTGGTGTCACAGTGGTTGAGAATCCGCCTGCCAATGCAGAGGACACGGGTTCGAGCCCTGGTCCGGGAAGATCCCACATGCCTCGGAGCAACTAAGCCCGTGCACCACAACTACTGAGCTTGTGCTCTAGAGCCCGCGACCCACAACTACTGAAGCCTGCACGCCTAAAGCCCGTGCTCCACAAGAGAAGCCACTGCAATGAGAAGCCCACGCACCGCAATGAAGAGTAGCCGCCGCTCACCGCAACCAGAGAAAGCCTGCGCGCAGCAACGGAGACCCAACACAGCCCCCCCCAAATAATTAATTAGAAAAAATATGTTGCACCTCTCCTGTATGTGAGGCACTGAGATGGCGGGCGGGGGAGTAGATTGTATAATGAAATTTAGGTTATAAGCCCTGCCATGGAGATCTACCCAGAGTCAACAATAATACCTGACACTGAGCCCTTGCTATGGAATATGGGCTGAGCACCACTGAATGCATTTGGTCCTCCAACAATAGTGAGAAGCAAGGCCTTTTGTTTTCCCATTTTACAGATGAAACTGTGGCACGGAGATGTTAAGTAACTTGCCTAGGGTTTCCTAACGAAATCCTTCCAGGGTCAGGATTTATACTCAGGCCATCTATTTCCACAGTCCTTGCTGTTAACCTACTCTATGCTGCTGTGTTAAATTCTGCGAAAAACATACCATCATTTCCTCCCTTTTCTGCATGAGAGGATCGAGGAGCAAAGATTCAGTGCCCCGGGGGCGCAGGGGGCACATAGTCTGACTCCAGAGAGCTTTTCTTAAGGTGTTCTCACATATGCATCTGGTAAACACAACATAATTGTAAAAAATGGCAGTTATGTTTATGAAATCAGGTGAAGTAATAAAACATGTTCTTTATAAGCTATGTTTCAAAAATGTAAATGACAAACAGATCACTAAAATACCAGTTGTGTTGGGATGATGGGACTATAAGGGTAATTTAGTTTTCTTTTGTTTCCTAAATGTGTTTTTCTTATATTACAAACAAATATGCAAAAGAAGTGCTCATAAAGCAAAAATCAGTTGGCACATCAAAGGAACACAGGAGCAAGCCTGAAAGAGCTCCCACTGGCGAAAGCTACAATTTGAGGAACAAAATGAATAGTGTAGTATTGGGTTATAACCCAAAGTATAAAATAAATATTCATGAGTTCATTATGATATAAGTAAATGTGGGAGGAGTCCAGTTTTCCTTACAGAAGAATTTCAAATCATTAGTGTGGCTATTTCCCCCTTTAGGAGTTGGAGTTTATTCCTGTGGGCTGAATTCAGTGTGGGCTGAATTCAGACATAGAATATGGAAAGAAAAATAGTAACTTTTCAGTGAACAAACATGACAAGGACTGCGTTGCTAGGACAAGGTTAATATCAGTGATCAGTCACGTTGATGGCACGTATTCCTGATAATGATGCAATGACAAGGGCACTTTATTTCCTCAAAACCCATAACCTGGTCTAGTTACGAGAAAAACACCAGACAAACCCACACTGAGGGACATTCTACAAAATACCTAACCAACACTCCCCAAAATTGTCAAGATCATGAAAAACAAGACTGAGAAACTGTCACAGACCAGAGGAGAATAAGGAGACCTGGTAACTAAATGTAATGTGGTATTCTGGCAGGGATTTTGGAACAAAAGACCTTAATAGAGAAATGAAATCTGAATATGGTCTAGAGTTTAGTTAATAGTAACATATCAATGTTACTTTCTTGGAGGTGACAAATTACTAAGGTAAGGAAAGATGTTTAGAGGCTTCCCTGGTGGCGTAGTTGTTAAGAATCCACCTGCCAATGTGGGAGACACGGGTTCGAGCCCTGGTCCGGGAAGATCCCACATGCCGCGGAGCAACTAAGCCCGTGCGCCACAACTACTGAGCCTGCACTCTAGAGCCCACGAGCCACAACTACTGAGCCCGTGTGCCACAACTACTGAAGTCCACACGCCTAGAGCCCATGCTCTGCAACAAGACAAGCCACTACAATGAGAAGCCTGTGCACTGCAACAAAGAGTAGCCTCCGCTCGCCACAACTAGAGAAAGACTGCATGCAGCAACGAAGACCCAACGCAGCCAAAAATAAATAAATAAATAAACTTAAAAAAAAATCTTCAAAGATGTTAATAGGGGAAACTACGTGAGTATACGCAAACTCTGTACTGAGAAAGACAAATACCATATGATATTGCTTATATGTGGAATCTTTAAAAAAAGAAAGATACAAATGGGGCTTCCCTGGTGGCGCAGTGGTTGAGAGTCCGCCTGCCGATGCAGGGGACGCGGGTTCGTGCCCCGGTCCGGGAAGATCCCACGTGCCGCGGAGCGGCTGGGCCCGTGAGCCGTGGCCGCTGAGCCTGCGCGTCCGGAGCCTGTGCTCCGCAACGGGAGGGGCCACAACAGTGAGAGGTCCGCGAACCACACACACACACACACACACACACAAAGATACAAATGAACTTATTTACAAAACTGAAGCAGACTCACAGACTTAGAGAATGAATTTATGGTTACCAGAGGGGAAGGGTGGCATGGAGGAATAGTTAGGGAGTTTGGGATTGATATGTACACACTGCTGTATGTAAAATGGATAACCAACAAGGACCTACTGTACAGTACAGGGGAAAAAATGCCAAAAGACATCAACAGCTATTTGGCTGCTCTAGTAATCAAAGAAATGCAAATAAGAATGATAAAATTCTAAAAACGAACAAACAAAAACTCTCTGCACTATCTTTGTAACTTTTGTGTAAGTATAAAACTATTCTAAAATAAGATGTTCGTTGAAATATATACATAGATACTTAAACATACATACGTACGCAAGCAGATAACAAATGGCCTGGGAATTAAGTCACTAGGGAGTGAGTAACTGGAGTGCCGGCCCTTCCCCAAAATGATTATTCATCTAAACACCACCAGGTGGCGGTAAGCACTCGGGTTAGGCCTTAGCCGGACCAAAGCAGGGAAAGGGATTCTTATGTAAGTGTCGTCATACCTGCCCCCCTCAAGGACTGGAAAATTTCTCGTCTTTTTAAAACTTTATTTACTTATTTTTAGCTGCATTGGGTCTTCATTGCTGTGAGCGGGCTTTCTCTAGTCACGGCAAGCGGTGACTTCTCTTGTGGAGCATGGGCTGTAGGTGCGTGAGCTTCAGTAGTTGTGGCTCGTGGGCTCTAGAGCACAGGCTCAGTAGTTGTGGCGCACAGGCTTAGTTGCTCCACGACGTGTGGGATTTTCCCAGACCAGGGCTCGAACACCATGTCTCCTGCATTGGCAGGCGGATTCTTAACTACTGCGCCACCAAGGAAGTCCTATCAAGACTTTATGTGGAAAAATATTTAAATACTAAATCTGAAACAGTGACTTCCTCTCTAGGTCCATGACACTTCTAGAATCTTTCATTTATTTATTTGTGTGTGTGTGGTACGCGGGCCTCTCACTGTTGTGGCCTCTCCCGTTGCGGAGCACAGGCTCCGGACGCGCAGGCTCAGAGGCCATGGCTCACGGGCCCAGCTGCTCCGCGGCACGTGGGATCCTCCTGGACCGGGGCACGAACCCGTGTCCCCTGCATCGGCAGGCGGACCCTCAACCACTGTGCCACCAGAGAAGCCCGTCTTTTATTTTTAAATTGAAGTATAGTTGATTTACAATGTTGTGTTAATTTCTGCTGTATGGCAAAGTGATTCAGTTATATATATATATACATATATACACATACTTTTAAAATATTCTTTCCCATATGGTTTATCACAGGATTTTTTTTTTTTTTTTTTTTTTTTTTTGGTCTATGCCGTGCGGCTTGCAGGATCTTAATTCCCTGACCAGGGATTGAACCTGGGCCACCGCAGTGAAATTGCCAAATCTAACCACTGGACCGCCAGGGAATCCCCTATTACAGAATATTGAATATAGTTCCGTGTGCTATACAGTAAGACCTTATTGTTTACAGAATCTTCTAACTACCTTGGCAGAGAGGCCTGGCTATGACAAAGGGTCTGATCCATCTGTACAAATGAATAACATCCTTAGCGATTCCACTGCACTCCCAGTGCATTTCACAAAATTGGAAACTAGATGGTTTTAGAGATCAGCTTCTGGAAGTCTCTTATTTTATTTTATTTTTAAAAATATTTATTTATTTATTTGGTTGTGCCGGGTCTTAGTTGCGGCAGGCGGGATCCTTAGTTGTGGCAGGCAGGCTGTTAGTTGTGGCATGCGTGTGGGATCTAGTTCCTTGAGCAGGGATCAAACCCAGGCCCCCTGCATTGGGAGCATGGAGTGTTACCCACTGGGCCACCAGAGAAGTCACTGGAAGTCTCTTATTTGAAAGACAATGACATTTAGGGACTTCTCTGGTGGTGCAGTGGTTAAGAATCCGCCTGCCAGTGCAGGGGACACAGGTTCAAGCCCTGGTCCAGGAAGATCCCACATGCCACAGAGCAACTAAGCCCGTGCGCCACAACTACTGAGCCTGCTCTCTAGAGCCTGAGAGTCACAACTACTGAAGCCAGCTCGCCTAGAGCCCGTGCTCCGCAACAAGAGAAGCCACTGCAATGAGAAGCCTGTGCACCCCAGCGAAGAGTAGCCCCCTGCTCACTGCAACTAGAGGAAGCCTGCACGCAGCAACGAAGACCCAACGCAGCCAAAAATAAATAAATAAATTTATTTTAAAAAAATTAAAGAGAATAACATTTAGATCTACAGTACTAATTTTTTTAAAGTACCATTTGCTTCTTTTTCAAACCTGCTTTTTTTAAAAAAAATTATTTATTTTTGGCTGCATTGGGTCTTCATTGCTATGCGTGGGCTTTCTCTAGTTGCAGCGAGTGGGGGCAACTCTTCATTGCGATGTGCGGGCTTCTCATTGCAGTGGCTTCTCTTGTTGTGGAGCACGGGCTCTAGGCACGCGGGCTTCAGGAGTTGTGGCACGTGGGCTCTAGAGTGCGGGCTCAGTAGTCGTGGCGTATGGGCTTAGTTGCTCCACGGCATGTGGGATCCTCCCGGACAAGGGCTCGAACCTGACCTGTGTCCCCTGCAGTGGCAGGTGGATTCTCAACCACTGTGACACCAGGGAAACCCCCAAACCTGCTTTTTAAAAATTACTAATTTAATTAATTTATTTGGTTGTGCCACATCTTAGTTGTGGCAGGCAGGCTCCTTAGTTGCGGCCCACGGGCTCCTTAGTTGTGGCATGTGAACTCTTAGTTGCAGCATGCATGTGGGATCTAGTTCCCTGACCAGGGATCAAACCCAGGCCCCCTGCATTGGGAGCATGGAGTCTTAACCACTGTGCCACCAGGGAAGTCCCTTGGCAGTACTGATCTTTAGCTATCATAGGTTTCCCATACACTCTCCTGCCTCTGCTGGTAAGCAAGCCTAACTCTGCTTTCAGAGGTGTTAGTTTTCTTATGTGCATGTGGGTTACCATATAAACTGGACCAGTATGTTAAATAATTCAGTGTAAAGTAGGGCTGTAAGTCTCTTGGTCCCCACCCTGAGGGGTGGGTTGGGAGTTGCAGGGGTGGGGTCTAAAATGATAGAATATTGTCGATGAGGCAAATGAAGCTCAGAGGAGGTGATCGGTTTGCTCAAGGAACACAGCTAGTCAGTCAGTGGCAGAGCCCAAACTTGAACCCAAATCTGAGCCTGCCTCTGGCTTGCACTATGACCTGAAGTAAAGGCACTTAACTCCTCTTGGACTTCAGTTTACTTTCCTACAAACTCTATGATCCCTTATAACTCTAAAACTGTGTGACTCAAAAGATCTTCTAATTATCTTTATTCGAATATCCTTAATGTAAAAACTGACTCTTCGTTGTGGTGCACGGACTTCTCATTGCGGTGGCTTCTCTTGTTGCGGAGCACCAGCTCTACGCACGCAGGCTTCAGTAGTTGTGGCACAGGGGCTCAGTAGTTGTGGCTCGCGGGCTCTAGAGCGCAGGCTCAGTAGTTATGGTGCACAGGCTTAGTTGTTCCGTGGCATGTGGGATCTTCCCGGACTAGGGCTCGAACCCGTGTCCCCTGCATTGGCAGGCTGATTCTTAACAACTGCACCACCCAGGAAGTCCCTGACTCTAAATTCTTAACATGCCTACATGCCTAATATTTGTCACTTAACATGTGTTCCCAAATATTATCAGGATATCTTTTGATAAGTGTACCAACTCCCTAACTAGATTTTGTGTTTTCCCTGATATCAAGGTGTGTTTTATCCCCATATAAGCCCAACATGGTGTTTCTCACTTGGAAGGTAGTAAATATTTCTTAATTAATCAGTAGAGCTGTGATGTAATAATATATATAATGATAATTATATGTATAGATATATAATAATTATGATATATAATATGATATATAATATATAATCATGGCTATCATTTGTTAAGCTCTTCCCATGTGCCAGGCATGGTGCCAAATGCTTTACATATGTTACCTCATTTAATTCTGACCACCTTTGTTGGTATATTTCTATCACTAATTTCAAAGACGCAAACAGACTTTTGGATAGGTAAAGTGGCTTGCCCAGAGTCACACAGCTAGAAGCCACCAAGATCCGTCTGTCCTAGAGCTAGTACCTTAACCACTGTGCCAGACTGCCTCCGAGAGTATCTTGGCTCTGAACCAAACTAGCACGACTTCAGGAGTGGGTATGAGAACATGAATATAATCACTGGTAAACCAGTTTCTGACGATATAACCTGAAACCCTATCCATCACTACTCCCTTCTCTCTTCCTCCAAAATAAATAATAATAATAATACAACCCAGCTTAGGCTGCAAAAGAGACAATAGTGAGCTACCACCCTGCAACCATTAACCCTTCCTCCTTTGTATCCAAAGTCAGGTTTGTTCACCCGTTTAACAGAACTGTGAATTTCAGGTGGAACCTAGCCTTTCCCTGGCCCCTGCAGGGGGTAGGGGTGGTAAATCTTGATCAGTTTAAGATGATTCAGTACCCTTTGCCAAACTGCTTGTTTTAGGCACGGGCAAATAATGCAATTCTATCCAGTGAAATATGGGCAGCTCTTTTTTTTCATCTTTATTTATGTGAGCATGACTCTGGTGCCAGAATACCTCAAATCAGATTCCAGCTTCACCACTTTCTAACTCTATGGCTTTGGGAAAGTTTATTAACCCTTTCTGGGCTTCAGTTTCTTCAACTGAAAATGGGAGTAATAACAGCACTTACAGGGTCATTGTGAAGACCAAGTGAATTCATAACGTAAAGTGCAGGGAACTGTACCTGCTGCACAGAAAGTTCTCGACAAACAGCTATTGTATTTGTTCTCTGTTCCTGCACAACTAATTGCCCCTAAATTTAGAGGCTGAAAACCAACAGTTGATCCCTGGATCAAAAATCTGGGAGCGACTTAACTGGGAGGTTCTGGCTCTCTGACAGAGGTGTCAGCCAGGGCTGTGGCCGTCGCTTAGGAACTCTTCCAAGCTCACCCACGGAGGCCTCGCCACATGGCTGCATTGTGACACGGCAGCTGACCTCCACCATTTCCACCAGAAGCAAGCAATCCGAGAGAGAGATTGAGAGAACACCCAAGATGGAAGCCACAGTCTTTTCATAATCTTATCAAAAGTGGCATCCCATTACTTCTGCCATATTCTACTCATGAGCAGCAAGGCAATAATTCTAGCCCATTCTCAAGGAGAGGAGATTGCACAAAAGTGTGAATTCCAGGAGGTGAGAATATTGGGGGCCATTGCAGAAGCTATGGCAGCTACTGGTTGTTTGTTTGTTTGTTTTACAAAGTCTACATTTTTGTTACTTCTACTTTGTACTTACCCTTTAAATGATTAAATTCCTCTATTAGATCCAGGTTAAAAGAAAAATAATCCTCCATTACATTCCTTTTCTCTAATTCAACTCTTTCGTGGATCAGAGTGAGAAACACAGATTTGCTCTTGGCCCCTCCTAAAGGCTGCCATGGGCCCTCGCAGGTTTTACAACCAGCGTATGCCCAGCTTTTTAGAGTTACAGGCATAATTACCTCCTCAGTCTCTCTCTACTCCGAGGAGTAAATGTACAGCTGCTTCCTAGTCTCTGATTCCCTTCTGATTTCAACTCCTTCCCTTTGACTGCCCTTTAGGGAGAATCAGTAACCCCCAGGGGCCCTGACACTCCCATCCTCCGGGGAGTGGGGAGAAGACTTACCTTGTCCCAACCAGCTCTGGCTTCTCAGAAACTATTCCTTCAGTATGCAACAAAAGCTTTTAAACTGTGCATTCCTTTGTGGGGTTGGGGGATAAATTGGGAGATTGGGATTCACATATACACACTACTATATATAAAATAGATAACTAATAAGAACCTGCTGTATAGCACAGGGAACTCTACTCGATACTCTGTAATGACCCATATGGGAAAATAATCTAAAAAAGAGTGGATACGTGTATATGTATAACTGATTCGGTTTGCTGTACACCTGAAACTAAAACAACATTGTAAATTAATTATACTCCAATAAAAATTAATTTAAAAATAATAAAATGTACATTCCTTTAATCTAGTGTATTCCATTTATAGAAATGTATCCCAAGATACTAAGTAAGAATGGCCACAAAGGGACTTCCCTGGTGGTCCAGTGGTAAAGAATTCAACTTCTAATGCAGGGGACGGGGGTTCAATCCCTGGTCGGGGAACTAAGATCCCACATGCCACAGGGTAACTAAGCCCGGGAGCCGCAGCTACTGAGCCCACACACTCTGGAGCCGGTGTGCCACACTAGAGAGAAGCCCACATGCTGCAACGAAGATCACGTGTGTCGCAACTAAGACCCGACACAGCCAAAAAAAAAAAAAAAAAAGTCCACAAAGAATGGGCTAAAAGAGTTTTCCGTTGCAATATTTTCTAAACATTGTGAAAAAAAATTGGAAACTAAGTGCCCTATAATAAGTGATAGGCTGAATAAATCACTGTTTCTGTAGTTCAAAACTGAATTTTGGTAATTTCATATGGTTCAGCCTGATAGAAGGATATTTGTTGGTATACAAATAGATTTACAACCTACGACTGTGTGAAAAAAGTCGAGTACAACAGTATTTATGGAACAATCTATTTCTGTGTTGACAAACACAGAAATATATTTGTAAAGAAAAAGTCTGGCAAAGCATACATCAGAAAGTAAACAGTAGTTATCTTTGGGTGGCAGAATTATGTGCAATTTTATCCTTTTCTTAAAAAATGAAGTTTCTGCTTTTTTCCAACGAATACTTCCTATTGGTGTAATGTTTACACATTCTTAAATAAGTAAAAGAAAACCCCAAAAAGCATGAGATAGACTCCAAAAGGCCAACCCTATTCTCTCATTTTTCATAGTATCTGATAATGAGTTAAGCCAAGCAGAGGCTAAGCAACTTCTCCGCAGTGAGCAGGTGTGCGAATCCCAGCCAGCTGGAGGGGATTCCTCTAGTGCTGGGAGACTGGCCAAGCAAGGGATGCTCAAAAGATAGGGTTTTTCTCTCAGTGACTTGGGTTTGGGTTTATTATTATTATTTGTGTGTGTGTGTGTGTGTGTGTGGTACGCGGGCCTCTCACTGTTGTGGCCTCTCCCATTGCGGAGCACAGGCTCTGGACGCGCAGGCTCAGCGGCCATGGCTCATGGACCCAGCCGCTCCGCGGCACGTGGGATCTTCCCGGACCGGGGCACGAACCTGCGTCCCCCGCATCGGTAGGCGGACTCTCAACTGCTGCGCCACCAGGGAAGCCCGGGTTTGGATTTAGTTGAGAGCAGAGCAACTGAAGAAATATGCAGGTCCCTCAGGACCTCTGTGCTCGACTCCGAGTTTGCTTTCTTTTTCCGGCAGTAGCCCCGGTTTTGTTTGGGGATTTTCTTCACCGTAGCTTAGCCGTAGTTTAGCGGTGGATGCGTGACCCACACCTGAACTAATCAACGAGTCACATTCGTGCAATTTTCTTTCTTTCTTTTTCTTTTTTTTTTTTTTTGCGGTCCGCGGGCCTCTCACTGTTGTGGCCTCTCCCGTTGCGGAGCACAGGCTCCGGACGCGCAGGCTCAGCGGCCATGGCTCACGGGCCCAGCCGCTCCGCGGCATGTGGGATCTTCCTGGACCGGGACACGAACCCACATCCCCTGCATCGACAGGCGGACTCTCAACCACTGCGCCACCAGGGAAGCCCTCTTTTATTTTAAAAATTGATTTTTTAAATTGACCTATAGTTGGTTTACGATGTGATGTCCGTTGGATTTTAAATTCAGTTACAGCGTTACTTCTCACTCATCCATATTGTGTGATTATTCCATTTTTATTGATTTTCTGTCCTAATTTCATGGCTGTATTACTTTTACTACCAATGATCTATTACTGCCTAACTAATTACCTCAAAACTTAGACAACAAAAATCACTTATTATCTCTCACAGTTTTCTTGTGTCAGGAATTCAGACAGGGCTGAGCAGGGATGGCTTGTCTCTGTTACATGATGTCTGGGGCCTCAGCTAGAAGACTCTGAGGCAGGGGACCTAGAATCATCTGAAGTCTTATCACTCCCTTGTCTGGCCATTGATGCTGGGGCCAGCTCAGGGCCAGCTGGGGAGGGGTGGGTGTTGTCTGCCAGAAGACAGGATTTTGTCTGCCAGGCCTTTCCATGTGGCCTGGGCTTCCTCACAATGTAGTGGTTGGGTTCCCAGGGGAAATATCCCCAGCTTTCAGGCAGAGGCTGTATCCTTTTTATGACCCAGCCCCAGAAGTCCAATAGCATCCCTTCTGCTGGACTCACTGGTTACTGGCTGGGCAGTCAAGACCCCTCCGCCACCCAGATTTAAGGATTTAAGGAAAAGGCATAGATCCCACTCCATTCCCATTGTGAAAAGAGGACGTGGAATGGGATAAATATATAATCGGAAAGTGCAGTCTGTCTCAGTGGCTCATTATCTTTCATTATCATTCAGGATTTTTATTCCAGTTTTTTTAGTTTGTTTGAGTTTGAGTTTATATTTTTAGTTTTCTACTGTTCCCTACCTTATTCCTGTTTCCCCCAGTCAGATCCATCCTTGTGTAAGGACCTGGGACATGCTGTCCTGAGCCCCTCACAGGGGTGGAAGCCACCAGGGGCTGCATCTTACGATGTTTATGGGCAGTCCCGCATCCTAGTTTTTTTCCTCTGTTTGTTTTATTCTCTTTTGTGTTTGAAGCTTTTCTCAAATGAGTCTGAGAAAATGTGTGGTGGGTTCTCAATTGTGCGGCGACCCTTAGCTATCAAGTCTCATCTCAAAGTGGGGCACTGAAAAGCTGATTTTAAGCGCTGTTTTCATGGGTGGGACTCACCACAGGGTGCTGGGATAGCAGGCCAGCTTCTTGGTTGGGGGAACCCCCAAATGTCAGTAGCCAAAGGTCTTTTCTCTCTGACTGTTCGGTTTCTCCAGGGAACGATCCTTAAATTTCCTGCCCAAGGGGCATGAGCCTGACTACTTACATTGCAGGCGTCAGATGGGATACGGAGGCCCTGCATCTCCCGCTGGGAATGCAGACCCTCGTTACTCTCCGGGTTTTCCGTCAAGAGCCTCACTTCACCCTACATTGTGTCTGGCATCCCTGAGTCAGGAGCATCTCTGGTTCAAGTTCAACTTGTCCAGAGAATAAACTTCCATCTCCTGCCAAGGTGGGGCAGCACAGGTTAGGGTCGGGCTCCTGGTGTCCTCGTGTTCCTTTATCTGACTTTCAGCCAAATTGTCTGAATGTTTCCTGTGGCTGCTCTAGCAAATTACCACGAACTTGGTGCCTTAAAACAACAGAAATTTATTCTCTCACAAGCCTAGAGGCCAGAAGTACAAAATCAGTTTCACTGGTCCAAAATCAAAGGGTCAGCAGGCTATCTTCCCTCCGGAGGCTCGAGGATAGAATCCATTCCTTTGCCTCCTGAGCTGTGCTGGTTGCTGGTGTTCCTTGGCTTATGGTCACATCGTTCCAATCTTTAAGGACACCATCTTTAAACCTCTCCGTCTTCGCATGACCTTCTCCTCTGTGTCTGCGTCAAATCCCTCTCTGCTTCCTCTTATAATTACATCTGTGATTACCTTTAAGGCCACCTGGATAATCCAGGATAATTTCTCCATCTCAAGATCCTTAATTTAGTCACATCTGCAAAGACCCTTTTTTCCAAGTAAGGCAACATTCACAGGTTCCAGCGATTAGGACCTGAAATCTTTGGGGGCCATTATTCAACCTGTTACACCCTGTCTTCGGTCCCATGTCCTTACAGTGCCTGCTTCTGTCCCTGGTGCCTTTAATGTCTTTGGAATTTCTGGGAGGGGTGAAGATTTGCTTTGCTTTGGCCCCCCATGCAGGGACTTCCTCTTCCTCTGTACCTTCCTCTGCTCTTGTAGGTCAGTACCATTCCTTCAATATTTGTCCTTATTCCAAAAAATGTGTTGATGTCTTGCTGTGGTCTGAATGTTTGTGTCCCTCCAAAATGTATTTGTTGATATCCTAACCCCCAAAGATGATATTATTAGGAGATAGGACATTGGGATATGATTAGGTAGTGCAGATGGAGCCCTCGTGAGTGGGACTAGCGCCCTTTGTAAAAAGAGGCTCCAGAGAGCTCCGTCGTCCCTTCACCATGTGAGGATACAATGAGAAGTCTTCAACCCAGAAGAAAACCCACACTTGACCATGCTGACCCCCTGACTGCTGACTTAGAGCCTCCAGACTCTGAGAAATAAATGTCTGCTGTTTATAAGCCACCCAGTCCGTGCTATTTTGTTATCCTGCCTGAGTGGACTGAGACACAGCTCTCCCTGGCAGCAGACACACCCCCTTCTCCTTGTTCTCTAGGTCCATCTTTGTTTTAGTCCTTGGATGAGTTTCAGGTGTAAATAAACACGTGTGTTTAATATACAGGTTTTAACCTAATATCTCTCCAATTTTTAAAAAAATAATTAATTAATTATTTTTAAGTTTCACTGGAGTAGAGTTGATTTACAATGTTGTGTTAGTTTCAGATGTACAACATAGTGATTCAGTTATACATATAGTTATTCTTTTTCAGATTCTTTTCCCACATAGGTTATCACAGAATATTGAGTAGAGTTCCCTGTGCTATACAGTAGGTCCTTGTTAATTACCTATTTTCTATAGTAGTGTGTGTATGTTAATCCCAAGCTCCTAATTTATCCCTCCCCTGCCCACATTTCCCCTTTGGTAACCAGAAGTTTGTTTTTGAAATCTGTGTGTCTGTTTCTGTTTTGTAAATAAGTTCACTTATATCATTTTTAAAAATTAAATTTCACATATGAGTAATAATCATATGATATTTACCTTTCTCTGTCTAACTTACTTCGCTTAGTGTGATAATCTTTAGGTCCATCCATGTTGCTGAAAATGGCATTATTTCATTCTTTTTGATGGCTGAGTAATATTCAAGTATATATATATATATATATATATATATATATATACCACATCTTCTTTTTTTAAGTAATTTTTATTGGAGTATGATTACTTTACAATGTTGTATTAGCCTCCACTGCACAGCAGAATGAATCAGCCATACACATACAGATATCCCCTCCCTTTTGGACTTCCCTCCCATTTAGGTTACCACAGTGCATTAGGTAGAGTTCCCTGTGCTATACAGTATGTTCCCATAAGTTGTCTATTTTACATATAGTATCAATAATGTGTATATGTCAATCCCAGTCTCCCAAGTCCTCTCACCCCACCCCTTCCCCCCTTGGTATCCATACATTTGTTCTCGACGTCTGTGTCTCTATTTCTGCTTTGCAAATAAGATCATCTATACCATTTTCCTAGATTCCACATATATGTGTTATTATACAATATTTGCTTTTCTCTTTCTGACTTACTTCACTCTGTATGACACTGTCTACGTCCTTCCACGTCTGTGAATGAGCCAGTTTCATTCCTTTTTATGGCTGAGTAATATTCCATTGTATATATGTACCACATCTTCTTTATCCATTCCTCTGCTGATGGACATTTAGGTTGCTTCCATGTCTTGGCTATTGTAAATAGTGCTGCAAAGAACATTGGGGTGCATGTATCTTTTGGAATTATGGTTTTATCCAGATATATGTCCAGGAGTAGGATTGTTGAATCATATGGTAGTTCCATTTTTAGTTTTTTAAGGAACCTACATACTGTTCTCCATAGTAATTGTACCAATTTACATTCCCGCCAACAGTGTAGGAGGTTCCCTTTCTCTCATGATTTTGAATATTTTTACAAATAGCTTTATGGCTTCTTCCATTTGTTACAATATGATATGTTTGTTTTTAAAATGGTCTCATACTAAGGGCAAGTAGATAGACGGCTAGAAATCACATCTCTTACCTAAAAGCAATGGTCAAAATTTGAGTCCACCATTATAATGTTTTCAAAGTATATCCCAAACATGATGGTGTTTGGTCCCTGCATACTTCAATATGTACCTCTGAAAAAATAGACCTTTTCCTATCATGCCAATATCACATCTGACAAAAGTGTCGCTAATGACCTGATATCCTCTAATACCCAGTTCATATTCAAATTTCCCTGATTAGCTCAAAAAAGATCTTCTTACAGTTGATTTATGGGAATCAGGACCCAAACAAGACCACACACGACCCTTGGTTGTTACGCCTCTGAATTCTGTTAATTAAACTGGCCCCTCTCCCTCTTCTCCGTGCCATGGCCTTGTTGAATCTCCGATGTTAAAAAGACACATAAGAAACACCTTTATACTCTCCATACTAGTTCAAAGTGGCTTGGAGAGAGTCTCTAACAGGTGGCACCAGTCTTTGCTAGAAAGGCTGTGGATGTGACTTGGAGTCTAGCAGAATCAGCTGAGGTCGTCCTCAGATATCAGACTCTAGCCCTACACATTTTGTCCCTACAGCAGCCCCTGTACCCTGAAATACAGACTTTTTGAAGAGGCATCTGTTTTCCTCCAAGGGTCTGGAGTAACCCTATCCAGGCAAAGTTATCTGTGGATCAAATGGGATCCAGGAGAAGGAAGGAACCCAAAACACCAAATTCCTTCTTCAGGGCCAGGGGCCGCCCTTGCAACACTCCCTCGAGCTGATGTGCAAACTGCTTTTAAAGAAAAAACAGGGACTTCTCTGGTGGTCCAGCGGTTAAGACTCAGTGTTCCTAATGCAGGGGACCTGGGTTCGATCCCTGGTCAGGGAACTAGATTCTGCCTGCCACAACTAAGACCTGGTGCAGCCAAAGAAAGAAAGAAAGAACATTGAAGAATCCTCCTCTTGAATTATTGTTTCAGAATATTACTGAAATAAGTATGAGAAAAGATAATTTGTTGTGGGAGGGTGGGGAGCTTTTATACCTCCTTTTTTTTTTTTTTTTTTTTGCGGTCCACGGGCCTCTCACTGTTGTGGCGTCTCCCATTGTGGGGCACAGGCTCCAGACGCACAGGCTCAGCGGCCATGGCTCATGGGCCCAGCCGCTCTGCGGCATGTGGGATCCTCCCGGACCGGGGCACGAACCCGTGTCCCCTGCATCGGCAGGCGGACTCTCAACCACTGCACTACCAGGGAAGCCCTATACCTCCTTCTTATACGTGAGGATTTGCCCACTGCATTAGTTTCCTGGGGCTGCTGTAACAATGGACCACAAACTGGGTGGCTTAAAACAACAGAAATGTATTCTCTCGCAATCCTGGAGGCTAAAAGTGAAAAGCAAGGTGTCAGCAGTGCCTTGCTCTCTCTGAAGGCCTTAGGGAAGGATCAGTTCCATGCTCTCTTTTTGCTTCTGGTGGTGGCCAGCAATCCTCTGTGTTCCTTGCTTGTAGACACATCACCAAATCTCTGCCTCTTTCATCACGTGGCCTTCTCCCTGTGTATCTCTCTGTGTCCGTTTTCTCTTCTTGTAAAGATACCAGTCATTGGATTAGGGCCCACCCTAACCCAGTATGACCTTATCTTAACCACTTACGTCTGCAAAATCCCTATTTCCAATAAGATCACATTCTGAGGTTCCAGGTGGACATGAATTCTTGGAGGACACTATTCAACCTAGAGGCCCCACGCTGAGTCTGATTGGAATACAAAAGATATGGAGCCCACCTACTTCTATAGAAAAAGGCAACACCTGATATGCACTTTCCCAGTCTTCCTGTCAGGTGCACACAGGTGTGTGACCTGGGCTTTGCCAGTGGACACCTCCGCAGAGGCTTTTGTTTCTGGAGCTGGAGCTCTTTTGTGAAGAAGCAGGGGAGGAGAGATTCTGCCAGCTGGTCATGTGTATTTGTCAGCTTCTACTGTGTTGACAAATACCCCCCAAATCTCAGTGGCTTCCAACAGCAAATGTGTGTTTCTCATTCACAGTTCTGTGGATGGGTTGTTGGTGTACTGCACCTTGGCTGGTTTCTCCTGGGCGCCCACGGGCTGGGCTCCAGGCTGTCGGCCGGGGTCAGGAGCGCTCCACATCTTTCCAGAGCTCGTTCTGGAGGAACAGCAGCTCTCTGGAGGAGTCAAGAGCAGGGCAGAAACATTGCTCAGAAAGGGCACACAGTCAAGTCACCCACATTCCATGGATCAGTGCAGGTCACACAGGCAAGCCCAGAGTCAGCAGGGCAGAGAGGCATGGGGCGGAAGAGAGGAGAAGGAATCCGTCCTGGAAAATAGCAGAATCTATCACACCGGGGCAGCAACGTCAGATGCTAGATGGCAGCAGTGTCCTTTCTGATCTGGTTCTGGGCTGTGATCCTGCCGGTGTTTCTGGCCCAGTTTCTAATCTTTGGTCAGTTCCTTTTCAGCTTCACTCCAGCTTCAAGCCAGAGTGGCTTCTGGGGCTTGTAGCTCAAGGTCCTGAATGAAAGACAGGACATTAACTCCCCTCCTGGCCTTAAATGTGGTTTGGTGGTCACTGGCCCAGTGTCTGTCCGTCCCAAGCCCACCCATCTGCCTGCTCTGGGGATGGGACTCTGAAAACCACATTCCAGACCTTGCCAGATGGCTTTCTGATGGGTCCAGCCCATCTAGAGAAAAGCTGCGAGGGAGGAATGGAGAAGGGACATCTTTCCTGCTGCTTGAAGCTCTTGTCTGCGTCGTCTTGGAGCTGCGATTGGTCCCAGCCTCCAGATTCCTTGAGCACCTCCAAGTCTGCTTCCTTGTGCCCTCTTCCATGTACCAGCAGCCGTGGGGCAGTGCCCCCTCCTCGGGGATGTCTTTTGACATGGTTGATTGGTGCCTGGATTGTCTCCAATCACTGTCCCAGGTTGAGGGCCTCCAGCTCGAGTTTGTCATTCCCCAACTAAGTACAGCCATGGGGCCTCCTCCCATCCCTCTCTCTGGGTGGCCAGGAGTGCCCTTGGGGCCCCTGGGGTCCTGGAGCATTTCGAGGAGGCATCCGCAGTGCATAGTCACATGGGGGCAGAACACCGTCTTGTGGCATCACTGGGTGTTGTCCCTGTCAGAGCCTGATCCATTCTGCGTGCAGACCACAGAGGCGTCTGTATCCAGAGCCTCCCGGGAGAAGCTGGTGAGGTTCCAGCAGGGCTCCAGGCGGGGACTCAACAGTGTTTCACACGCGGCCCTTCCAGCTTAATCCCTTCACACAAAAGCCCTAGTCTTTCTCTCTCTTTCCTGGTAGAGCCTGATGGGTGAATAAAACTGGACACTAAATCATTACCCATTGAAAAACTGGTTTCCCTTGCCCCGAGGGCTGGAAGGACTCATTTTTTCATCTACTACTGGGAAAGGGAAGGGAAATGTTCAGAAATATTTGCCCCCCGGGGCATGTGCTTGGGGCTGGGGGTGGGGAGAGACTCCCTTCTTAGACTGTGTTGAATCCTTCCAAGGCAGGAAAGAAAAACAAAACTGTTAAATTTTCATATTTAGAAAGTTCACGTGCTTCCCCAGCTTTTAAATGAAAGTAAACTTAAAAATACAAACAGGGGGCTTCCCTGGTGGCACAGTGGTTGAGAGTCCGCCTGCCAATGCAGGGGACACGGGTTCGTGCCCCGGTCCGGGAAGATCCCACATGCCGCGGAGCAGCTGGGCCCGTGAGCCGTGGCCGCTGAGCCTGCGCGTCCGGAGCCTGCGCTCCGCAACGGGAGAGGCCAAGACAGTGAGAGGCCCGCGTACCGCAAAAAAAAAAAAAAAAAAAATACAAACAGGGCTTCCCTGGTGGCACAGTGGTAAAGAATCTGCCTGCCAATGCAGGGGACACAGGTTCAAGCCCTGGTCCGGGAAGATCCCACGTGCCGCGGAGCAACTAAGCCCCTGCACCACAACTACTGAGCCTGCCCTCTAGAGCTCGCGAGCCACAACTACTGAGCCCACGTGCCACAACTACTGAAGCCCGTGTGCCTAGAGCCCATGCTCCACAACAAGAAAAGCCACCACAATCAGAGGCCCGCGCACCGCAATGAAGAGTAACCCCTGCTCGCCACAACTAGAGAAGGCCGGTGCACAGCAACGAAGACCCAACGCAGCCAAAAATCAAATAAATAAAATAAAATAAATTTTAAAAAATACAAACAAAAACTCATGAACTTCAAATTAACATTAAATCAGCGTGATGGATCATGCTTTACCAACATTGTGTCACTGTGAATCACTGGTGTGCGGTTTAATGGGAGAAAGATGTATTTTCAACTTGACTTTTTTGGGGGGGCAGGTAATGGACTATTATTTGAGTTACTGACAGTATCACTGTTGATTTTTGGGGGGAGTGTTGAATAATAAACTCCTTTCAACCCCCTATCCATTATTTTAATGAGCCAATATGCCAAACATAATACAGGAAATGTTTTGAAAGCATTTAGTGAAATTCTTTTATTGTTTATTTCTACCACACTTAACTGCTAACGCATATCGTCACAAGTTGGATGGAAAGGAGATGAGAGCTGCAAAATCCATCATCTTGCAGGACCACCCAATTCTCTTGCCATCTTTCTCTCTTTGAACTCTAGAGAGATATTTGCCTTCAATGATACAGCACACTGATTCATCTGCCATGAACATGACCTTAATCCAAATGGAAAAGCAAGTTTAAAATGGTGAAGTGGTGCTTGGTTCTGGGGTGGTCATCTAGATGATCCAAAAATGAAACAACAACTTTCAAAACTTTTGGTAGAACCCATAGACCCTCAGTAATATGTGTACAGACCCCAAGATGAAAAGCACCACCTGAAAATAGATAGCTAGCGGGAAGCTGCCGCATAGCACAGGGAGCTCAGCTCAGTGCTTTGTGACCCCCTAGAGGGGTGGGATAGGGAGGGTGGGAGGGAGACGCAAGAGGAAGGAGATATGGGGATATATGTATACATATAGGTGATTCACTTTGTTTTACAACAGAAACTAACACACCATTGTAAAGCAGTTATACTCCAATAAAGATGTTTTTTTTAAAAAAAGTACAATAAAACAAAACAAAAAAACACTTTGCTTGAGGGAGCAAATTAGAAATACTTTTCATAAAAATGAAAATTTTGCCATCTTGTAAAAAAACGTCAAATAGTAACAAAACTTCCTTACATATTTCTGGCATTCATTCACCTCTGCAAAGTCTCACAAATAAAAACATAAGATGGAGCTGGAAAAAAAAAAAAGAAAAGAAAAGCACCACACGTTTTCACGGGGAGAAGAAAAGAGAGATTTCTCAGTGGCCACATGCATGGGCCCTGGAGACATCCTCTGCTGACCCGCAGAAACAGCTTGGGAAGCCTTCAATAGATGGAAGGGCCTGGGGGTGAGTTTCCAACGACAAATGCAGACAGCTCGTATGCATTCAAGGAGGAGGCTTGATGCAGTCCTGGTCAGAGTGAGGTTCCTTCTGGAAGTAAACAGCATAAGATACGATTGCCTTTCCTCTGTGCTTCTTTGAAACTTGAGCTGCAAATTTCCCCAAGAAGTCTGACATGAGTATGGTCTGAAAAAAAAAAATGGAAAATAAACAGTTAACAATGGTTACCTCTGGAAAGTAGGAAGGAAGTAGTTAAGGAACTTCCTTTCCACCCTACTATATGCATTTTTCACATAAGCATGTATATTTTATAATTCATTTTAGTAAATAATAAAGAGTGCCTCAACTCTCCAAGACCAATACTGTCCAGAGTGACAGGCAACCACATATCTTGGATTTTCTGACTCAGCTCCAGTCTGTTCTTCTTTCGATGAAGTAAATTTCCTTGATTATACAAGTCAGATTCATAGTAGAAAATCTGGAAAATATAGTAAAGTGGGTAAGAACCAAACAAATTCCTACTCAGATAATCATTACTAACTTAAAAAATTTTGGGGGGGGCTTCCCTGGTGGCGCAGTGCTTGAGAATCCGCCTGCCGATGCAGGGGACACGGGTTCGTGCCCCGGTCCGGGAAGATCCCACATGCCGCAGAGCGGCTGGGCCCGTGAGCCATGGCTGCTGAGCCTGCGCGTCCGGAGCCTGTGCTCCGCAACCGGAGAGGCCACAACACTGAGAGGCCCACGTACCACAAAAAAAAAAAAAAAAAAAAAAAAAAAAATTTAATTGAAATACAGTTGATTTACAATGTTGTGTTAGTTTCTGGTGCACAGTCAAGTGATTCAGTTATACATACAGATGTATGTGTGTGTGTGTGTGTGTGTGTGTGTGTGTATATTCTTTTTCAGATTCTTTTCCATTACAGGTTATTATAAGATATTTAATATAGTTCCCTATGTTATACAGTAGGACCCTTGTTGTTTGTCTATTTTATATATAATAGTTTGTATCTGCTAATCCCAAACTCCAAATTTATCCCTCCCTGTCCCTCTTTCCCATTTGGTAACCATAAGTTTGTTTTTGAAACCTGTGAGTCTGTTTCTGTTTTCTAAATAAGTTCATTTGTATCATTTTTCAGATTCCACATATAAGTGATATCATATATTTGTCTTTCTCTGTCTGACTTACTTCACTTAGTATGATAATCTCTAGGTCCATCCGTGTTGCTGCAAATGGCATTATTTCATTCTCTTTTTATGGCTGAGTAGTATTCCACTGTATATATGTACCACATCTTCTTTATCCATTCCTCTGTTGATGGACACTTAGGTTGCTTCCATGTTTTGGCTATTGTAAATAGTGCTGCAATGAACATTGGGGCATATATATCTTTTCAAATTAGAGTTTTCTCTGGGTATATGCCCAGGAGTGGGATTGCTGGGTCATACAGTAGTTCTATTTTTAGTTTTTTAAGGAACCTCCAGACTGTTTTCCATAGTGGCTGCACCAATTTACATTCCCACCAACAGTGTAGGAGGGTTCCCTTTTCTCCTCATCCTCTTCAGCATTTATTATTTGTAGACTTTTTGATGATGCCCATTCTAACTGGTGTGAGGTGATACCTCATTGTAGTTTTGATTGGCATTTCTCTAATAATTAGTGATGCTGAGCATCTTTTCATGTGTCTGTTGGCCATCTGTATGTCTTCTTCAGAGAGATTTCTACTTAGGTCTTCTGCCCATTTTTCGATTGGGTTGTTTGTTTTTTTGTTATTGAGTTCTATGAGCTGTTTGTATATTTTGGTAATTAAGCCCTTGTCGGTCACATCATTTGCAAATATTTTCTCCCAGTCTGTAGGTCGTCTTTTCACTTTGTTTACGGTTTCCTTTGCTGTGCAAAAGTTTATACGTTTGATTAGCTCCCATTTGTTTATTTTTGCTTTTATTTCTATTGCCTCGGGAGACTGACCTAAGACAACATTACTATGGTTTATGTCAGAGAACGTTTTGTCTATGTTCTCTTCTAGGAGTTTTATGATATCATGTTTAAGTCTTTAAGCCATTTTGAGTTTATTTTTGTGTATAATGTGAGGGAGTGTTCTGACTTACATGTAGCTGTCCAGCTTTCCCAATGCCACTTGCTGAAGAGACTGTCTTTTCTCCATTGTATATTCTTGCCTCCTTTGTCAAAGATTAATTGACCATAGGTGTGTGGATACCACTAACTTTTCAAAGTATTTTCCTCCACTTCTTTGTGGTAAAAATTTCCTTTCCTTGAATATAGTTGTAATCACACCTTGAGGGCAATTCGGTAGACTTTTTTTCCCCCAAGCAATATTATGACATAAGCATTTCTCCCATGGTTCAGTGAAGACCAGGCAATCACTAACATTTGAAAATATATTCTGGAGATTCTGTCTTTATCAATTCATTGCCTAAATTAAAAAAAATGTTTTCATTGAAAGATAATCATAGTCTCACAGGAAGTTGAAAAATAGTACAGAGAGTTCCATGTACTCTTAACTAGCTTCCCCTAATGGTGACATCTTACATAACTACAGTACAATACCAAAACCAGGAAACTGACATTGGTACACTCTACAGAGCTTATTCAGATTTCACCAGCCTTTTCACACACTCGTGTGTGTGTGCATGTTTTTATTTTCTTTATTTTTTATTTTTTAATTTTTTTTTTTTTTTTTTTTTTTTTGGCTGTGTTGGGTCTTGTTGCTATGCACGGGCTTTCTCTAGTTGCGGCGAGCGGGGGCTACTCTTTGTTGTGGTGCGCGGGCTTCTCACTGCAGTGGCTTCTCTTGTTGCTGAGCACAGACTCTAGGTACGTGGGCTTCAGTAGTTAGTTGTGACACTCGGGCTTCAGTAGTTGTGGCTCGCGGGCTCTACGGCACAGGCTCAGTAGTTGTGACGCACGGGCTTAGCTACTCCACGGCAGGTGGGATCTTTCTGGACCAGGGATTGAACCCGTGTCCCCTGCATTGGCCGGCGGATTCTTAACCACTGCGCCGCCAAGGAAGTCCCTGTGCGCATGCTTTTAACCTCAATTTTATTTGTAAAGGTAGAGAAACCTAAGGCTCAGATTGCTTTAGCCTCTGCCCGAGCTGCACTGCTGCTGAAGCTGGCATATAAACCCAGGTCTGTCTGATTTGAAGCCTGCGTATTTCTCACTTATTCTGAGGGGTGGAAGGAGCATCAGGAGACAACATTTTTTTAAAGGCAGCTGAAACATTGAAAACTTAACAGTGTCTGAGGATTAGTATCCAGGAGATCCAGGCGTTGTTCCAGTAAGATGTTGGGGAAATCTTTTCCATCTCTATTGGCTTCAGGGTCCTGATCATAAAATAGGAGTGACCCCTGCAGTCTCTCCTCCTAGAGCTGCTGTAAGATAGACACAATGCCCACAGAAAGACAAGTGTATCACACACACACACACACACACACACACACACTGTTATTTTAATCCCCAAATTTAATAGCCCTCCTAAAAATGTTCTGGATGGGAAAACTTTAATAGAAACTCCTGAATCTGGAGTTAAAAGATTTAAGTAAATCGATTATAGTGTAATTCCATGTGATGTTCATTTGAATTGTGGAAATCTGAAATAATGGAAGAATATGAAGAAAGCCTGATACTATGTCTCATAACTGAAATACAGAACCCCACCCAATTAAAATACTAGTCAAGAATCCCTTCATATACAATGGAATATTACTCAGCCATAAAAAGAAATGAAACTGAGTTATTTGTAATGAGGTGGATAGACCTGGAGTCTGACATACAGAGTGAAGTAAGTCAGAAGGAGAAAAACAAATACCATATGCTAACACATATATATGGAATCTAAGAAAAAAAATGTCATGAAGAGACTAGGGGTAGGACTGGAATAAAACACAGACCTACTAGAGCATGGACTTGAGGATATGGGGAGGGGGACGGGTAAGCTGTGACGAAGTGAGAGAGTGGCAGGGACATATACACACTACCAAATGTAAAATAGATAGCTAGAGGGAAGCTGCCACATAGCACACGGAGTTCACCTCTGTGCTTTGTGACCACCTAGAGGGGTGGGATATGGAGGGTGGGAGGGAGGGTGACTCAAGAGGGAAGAGATATGGGAACATATGTATATGTATAACTGATTCACTTTGTTGTAAAGGAGAAACTAACACACTATTGTAAAACAGTTATACTCAAATAAAGATGTTAAAAATAAAAAAACAAAACAACAACAACAAAACAAGTGAATGGACAAATAAATTGTGGTACATTTATACACTGGAATATTACACAGCACTGATAAGTAATGAATTAACAACACTTGCAACAACAGGAATGAATTTCCAAAATGTTATGCTGAGTATGAGAAGCCAGACACAATGTAGTAAATCCCATATGATTCCATTTAGATGAAATTCTAAAAAAGACTAGTTCACAGTGACAGCAAGTAGATAAATGGTTGCCTGGGGTTGGGGCAGAGGATTGACCGGGAAGAGGCACGAAAGATCTTTTCCAGTGATGGAAATATCCCCTATCTTGATTGTGGGTGTATATGTTTGTTAAAACTCATTGACTGGTACAATTAACATGGGTGCATTTCTTGTGTGTAAATTATACTTCAGTAATGTTGATTTTTTTAAATGGAGAAATTAATTGATGAAATAAAAATAAAAATCTTCTAGGAATAAAAGAAAAAAAAAGTGGTGAGACTGGGTATTGCACACCGTTCATGACATTGCCACAGGGTGGCGCCACTTCAACAGGTAAACAAATCCATAGGCTGCGTCAACAGTGTGGGAAGCACAGTGGCGTGAAGGTGTATCGGGACTTTTGAGTTCGACGGGTCTTGGAAGGGCTGAGGCGGAACAATGCATGAACGTTGTGGTCACTTTTGCAGAAAGGTTAGCTGAGATAAAGTGTTATGAAGAAGGCCAGTCACTGTGATAGCTCTTGCTGTTAATTTATGTGTGAGAGTTCTGCAAAATATTAGAGATGGTGCAGAGACCAAAGGTCCAATGAAAGCACAAGACTACAATGGTTGTAAAATCTGTGCTCTGAGGATCATGCCCCCAACTTTAGAATTATTCGTGTGGGAAAATTATTCTTAGACTACTGAGTTTTAAATAATGCAAATCTCTAGAAACCCATCATTCTCATGAAATGTGATTGATCAGATTCTGATCCCTAGGAGTAGATCAGCTCAGCTAGAAAGGAAGTTCTGCTCTCCCAACCTGTCCCAGAAAACCCAATTCCCTCCAGGACACACGTGAAGAAACAAACACTTTTTGCTCCATTTCATGTTAGGTTGTGCTTATCGTCCTTCTCTTATTTAATCCTTATAATCCTACCTGGTTCTAGTACCCAC
This sequence comes from Kogia breviceps, assembly GCF_026419965.1. Lineage (NCBI taxonomy): Eukaryota > Metazoa > Chordata > Mammalia > Artiodactyla > Physeteridae > Kogia > Kogia breviceps. The sequence continues at coordinate 11,411,813 of NC_081312.1, forward strand.
CCATCCACCCCGATGGCTGATCTTTTGTCAGTGTCCTTTCCTTCCTTCAATAACGAGGACACCAAGGATCAGAGAGGTTAAGTAATTTGCCCAAGACCCCACAGCTGACAATCATTGGAGCTGGAATTTGAACCTAGGTCAGGTGATATCAAAGCCTGCTTTGTTCCTATGCAACAGGGTGACTCTAAGATATGCTTGTGCTCCACCATCAAAAATTCAGCAGGAGGGCTTCCCTGGTGGCGCAGTGGTTGGGAGTCCGCCTGCCGATGCAGGGGACACGGGTTCGTGTCCCGGTCTGGGAGGATCCCACATGCCGCGGAGCGGCTGGGCCCGTGAGCCATGGCCGCTGAGCCTGCGCGTCCGGAGCCTGTGCTCCGCAGGCAGAGGTAGAGGTCACGGCAGTGAGAGGCCCGCGTACCGCAAAAAAAAAAAAAAAAGTTCTGCAGGAGGGTACTTCCCTGGTGGTCCAGTGGCTAAGACTCCACACTCCCAATGCAGGGGCCTGGGTTCGATCTAGATCCCTCATGCTGCAACGAAGACCCAGTGCAGCCAAATAAATAAATAAATAAATATTTTTAAAAAATTCAGCAGGAATAAACAGGTGTCTGTCTTTGATGGAGGTGGAGGGAAGGTATTTCGCAATAAGATATAACTGCTCTTTCGTAACATATTTCAATGTTCAAAGCGTTCTTGCACAGGATGATTTTGAAGATTGTTTAGATGGAAGCAGTCATTCCTTTTCTCCAGACATAATGCCACTATCTGTAGTTCACATATCAATGGCATGTCTATCAGCAAACCTATTAATCAGTGATTCACTTGTGAGATTTTATTTTAGTTGAGTCAGCAGCCTTTTAGTTTCCTGGAGTCAAGGAGAGGTTGATGCAGGCGGGGCAGAAAGGGTAGAAAATTGTGACATAGCAGCAAGGCAGGAACGGCAAGTTTTCCCCAATTCTTTGGGAAATCGTAATGTTATTTTTTCCATCCACTCACTAAACACCGATGAGGGAAAAGAAAGCATGAGACCCTGGATAATTTACTCATTGCCAGGTAACAGCATCTGCCTTATAAAATCAGCATTATTCTGGAAGTCGGGTGGCTGTGTTCCTGATTAAATCGAAGTAGAAATGCGACTGAATTGCCTAAGTATGATGATAGGGGACATACATAACACGTTTTTCTTTTCGAAATGCTTTTACATCCGTTATCTTACTTTATCTCTGCACAACCTCCCTGCCTTGAACAAACTTTTATTATAGCACTTATCGCCCTGTAGTTAATGTTCAGTGTATATGTCCATCTCTCCCGCCGGTTTATGACCTTCTTCAGGGCAGAAATCCTGCCGGATTTATGCATCTATAAAGCTCGAGCACTAAAGTTAGGGTTTGTTTCGTTGCAAAAGATAGAAACCCACTGGATGCAATTTAAGCAAAAAAGGGGCTTTGTTTCAAGGATCCCCGGGGTAGGGGTGCAGCCACTGCTCAGCAGAACAGGAACCAGGCTTTCTGGCGATTCCTCATCTCTTGCATCTGCCTTATTAACACCTCCTCTCTGCAAAAGTATGTGTCACTCCTTTCTGGTCGCCTCGGCTGAGAACTTGGCTGCCAGCATCTCCTGAGTGGGGATGTAACTTGTGCAGCCCTGAGCCAAGAGCCTTATCACTCTCTCTGTCCCAACCTCCCCAGTCTCCAGGAGTCAAGACCCTGATTGGTCCAGCCTCGGTGAGGTGTTCACCTCTAGCCCAATCAACTGCAGCCAGAGGGGTGTGGTTCAATCTGGGACCCAGGTTGTTCCTAAGGTAGGGCACCCGGTGGGAACAGGAAGGAACAAAGCACAGTTCTCTGAAAACAGTGTGAAGGGGCGGGGCAGCTCAAACTATAGGGGGCCTCATCTTCGTATATACTTCGTGCTCTGTAAATGCTTACCGACCTGCCTGGCTCTACGTGCTGCAGAATACTGGCCTTCTTTTAGTTCCCCAAACCCACCGAGCTCTTTCTGGACTTCAGGCTTCAGGATGGCTCTTCCTCACCGTCATCCCCGTGGCCTGGCTAACTCCAGCTCCTCCTCTGGATCTACATTTGGATTCACCACCTCTTCATCAGATGGCCTTTCCTGACCCTGCCCAGAATATCCTGCTCTCTTTCTTCAAAACACTCATCACCTTGCAGTTACTTGTTTAATTCCTGCCTCCCCGCCTCTCTCCCCACAAAGACTCTAAGTTCCAATGTTCCCAGGAGCCCCCAGTAGCTCCTGGCCCAAAGGTCAACCCTACAACTTGGATGTGGGGCAGCAGGGGCGTTAATGCCCCGCTAGGCAAACCTTTGACCACCGCGAGGTGGGAGAAGGGGATACGTTCTTACCCTTTTTCCTTCATTGGACTGTCCTGAGATGAAGTTTATGAGCTTCTGAGAGGACAGTCCTGGAAGACGAAGCACCCTCATATTGCCAGCGCCTCATTCTCAGCCACCTCTCTTCTCGAGGGACAAGGATTTCTGCTCTCTGGAATTGCACTTCCTTATAAACGAGTAGCAAAAGCCTTTGCCTCAGGCTCTGGGGACCCAGGCCAAGTGGCTAACTCTAGCTGGCATACATGAAAAATTAAGTGTATTGGCTTCTGCTTAGCACAGTGCTTAAACAATGGACCAGAAATCCCACTCTTGCTAGGCTCTGCTTTTCTCCTCTTTAGTTGTCTTTTTTTTTTTTTTTTTTTCCCATGCTGCGCTGCTTGTGGAATCTTAGTTCCCCAACCAGGGGTCCAACCGGTGACCCCCTGCAGTGGAAGCTCAGTGTCCTAACCACTGGATTGCCAGGGAACTCCTCAGTTTTCTTCTTATTCAAGCTTTCTCTGAATGCAGGCAAGGTTGCTACCCCCAGCTCCAGCTTGCTCTCATGAAAAGAATGCTTCTTACCTCCTGGCTTCACCTTGAGTCCAGAAGCTGACCCTCACGGTCTCTGACCGGCCCAGGTAGGGTCACATGTCTTCCTCTGACCCGGTCTCTGGGGGCGGGTGAGGACCAAGCTCCATCTCCAGGTATTCTCTTCTTTCAGATTTCAGGAGCAGCGATGATGCGGGCAAAGAGGCAAGATGAGGTCCAGGAAATGCCAAATTGGGTTTGGTGTTGGGTACGGGAGCAACACAGATGCATATGGCAGGGAGTCTAGGACCTCCTCTCCCCCTGTCCAGTACAGAGAGGAGGAGGAGAGATCTGGGCGGCCAGCTCTCCAAGCAGTCAGGGTGGGAGGCCAGAGCTGGGGCTGGCCAGGCTCACGTCCACAACGGGCTGTCCCCAGAGCAGGATCTGCAGTCAAGGCCCAGGAGCAAAGCTCAGGCCCCTCCAACCTTGATGTCCAAGGTGGCACTGGCCGTCTCTATTCCACAGCACCATCAGGGCCAATCTACCCTAGAGCTCTCAGACCAGAGCCTTCCCAGGGGCCCAGACACACCACCACCAAGCAGTGGGTTCACACAGAGCTGAGGACCCCAGCCTGGCGGTTCCTCATTCACCACAAGCTTTCAGCCAGCTAGATCCTCCCCCTCCCCCTGGGAGACACTACCTTAGGGAAGTCACCTTCTAGAGCTCAGCCAGGACTTACCCGGGGCTGGGCCAGAGGCTCCCTCTGGGCCACCTGCTCAGTTATGGGGTCACCACTCCACACTTTGAAGGCCTTCTGGGCCTCAGTGCTGCTTCTCTTGACACTCTTATTCCCACTGTGATATGGAGTGTCTGCAATTTCATGGGTCCTGGGGCCTCATGGAGTTAGTTCTCAGCCCCCAATTCCTAATGAGAAGTGTCAACACTCACAGAGCACTTACCATACCAGGAACCATCTAAGAATTTCATGATTCTCAAGTTCTGGCCACGCCAAGATACTGTTCCCCATTCATGTCCTGCACTTTCTTGTCTACAGCTTTGCACATGGCATTGCTAGAATGACTTTCTTTGTTTGCCTTTCTTTGTTTCTGCTTGGTGAGTTCATCCTTTAAGATCCACTTCAAATTTCACCCCCTGCCTTAGCCATCTATCTCTGTGTAACAAATCTTCCCCAAACTTTGCAGCTTAAATCAACAGACAGTTATTATCTCCCATCATGTGTGAGGGTCAGGGATCTGAGAGTGGCTTAGCTGAGTGGCTCTCGCTCAGGGTCTCTTAGGAGACTGTAGTCAAGCTGTTGACAGGGCTGCGGTCTCCTCTGAAGGCTTGACTACCCGCCTCACTCACGTGGCTGTTGGCAAGAGGCTTCAGTTCCCGGCCGCCTGAGCTTTTCCCATAGGGCTGCTCATGACCTGGCAGCTGGCTTCCTCCAGAGTGAGTGATCCAAGAGAGCAAGACAGGGGGGACCCAACATGGAAGCCACAGTCTTTCATAACCTGTGCTCAGAAGTTTCCTATCATGACTTCTGCCTTATTCTATTGGCCACACAGACCAACCCTAGTGCAGTGTGGAAGGGAGCTACACAGGGATGTGAATATCAGGAGGCAAGGCTCACTGGGCTGTCTCAGAGGCTGCTGGCCATCGCTCCCCCAGAGGTCCTCAGGGGATCGGCACTTCGAATGTAATTCTGTGAAGCCCGTGTCATGGACGTTTTGTCTCACTCCCAGATGGCAAACTCCTGGAGGATGGTTACTAAATCTTGTTCATCTTCCCCTTCCTTTTTAGCCCCACATATCCTCTCATATAGAGTAGATATTCAATAAAACTCAAATTAACGCTGAATGCATGAATAAATGAGTAAATAAATGAATGAATTAGTGATTCTCTAGGTGGATAGTTCAAGACTAGAGGAGACAGCATGAACTATTATATGATTAATTTCCCCTGTTTCCTGCCTCAAGATACCTAAGGAGTTGGTGGCTCAGAGCTTGCTTCCTTTTCCCCTGGTTACTTCTCCTTCTCCAACACCCCAGACTTGCAGCATCAGAGGGCTTGCTCACCATCTTGGTATAATGATGGCCCTGCCCTCTCATCACAGCTGATTGGACCAGGGCCGAGCACCTGACCCAAGCTGGGCCAATGGACTCCAAGGAATTTGAAATTGGACTAAGAGAGGCCAAGCTTCAGTCTGGCTGGTTTCTTGTCAAGAGGGAAAGTCTGGAAACTGTTGGCAGTAGCAGTTCTTTGATCCATGGACTGGGGAGCAGAGAAAGCCAATCTGCCTCAACAGGAGACAAGAGCGCAGATAGAAGAGTGAGAAGGAGGAGAGAGGGGAAGGGTAAGCGAGGTTGCAGAAGCTCTCAGTTCCTGCTTCCAGTCCTATCGGAAACCTGGCTGCAGCTCCAGCTTGGTCCCCATGAGATACACATATATGTATATGTATTTTTGAATTTTTATACAATTTTTAAAGGTTACTTTCCATTGACAGTTATTACAAAATATTGGCTCTAGTTCCCTGTGTTGTAAATATATCCTTGAGCCTGTCTTAAACCCAATAGTTCGTACCTCCCACTGCCCCACCCCTATATTGCCCCCTCCCCTCACTTATATTCTTATAATAAATGGGGTTTAAGCAATGGTGTCCTGGAGCTGGTTCACACGAGCTCCTGAAAGCTAACTGTACATCTTTCTCCATGACGTCACGTTGGGAGCTTGACATAGGCCACAGCTGCAGTATTTACACCACAGAAATTGGCAAATGCTACAAATCAGTGTCCCCCACTAAAAACTGGTTATTAAACATAAACAAGCACATCGATGGCTTTAAGACAATTCCAGGGGGTTTGCGTAACATACAGCCCAAATAGTCTTTCTGACTAAAACATCGGGGCAAACCCCTACTCATGCTTCGTGACCCAGTGCATCTCCCATGAGAAGCCTCATCTGGTGTTTGTGGGAAGCTGATTCTCTGTGTACTCACATAACTTGGGAGACACCATTAGACAATCCAGAATTCTGAGGGCTACGTGACATAGGCCAGGCCTAAGACAGACACCCCACCTAGGCAGTAATTGCCTATTGCCCTTGGAGTGAAGTCCAGGCTCCTTTTCATGGCAGGCTGTTCCTCTGAGCAGTGGCCCATGACCTCCTCTCATCTCGTTCCTGCCCACACCATCCCCACCCCATCGCCACACCCTGGCCTCCTCAGCCTTCTCAGTCTCTAGCCCAGAGTCTCTACCCCATGAGTTGTCAATCATTTGGAGAAAATGATAAAGGTCATGGACCTTCACCCTGGAGGAAACACACCTACAGACACACAAAGATTTGCATATAGTTTCAGGGGATTCATGGACCGAATAACTTCTTTTCTCTGAAGCCCTTCCTAACTCCTACATCCTGTGTGCCCTGCTTTACCCCAAACGTACCTCTCTCTTAGCACCTTCAGTGCTCTTAAACTTATGTTTATTTTTGAGTCTTTTGCCACACTGGCTGCTCCGTGGGGTAGCATCTATCATTGTCTTATTTAGAGTACATGAGTGACCGAGGGATGGCTGAGGTGTGTCCTAACACCCAAGTTCTAATCATGAGATCAGGGTGTAGCTAGAGACACAGCCTACTGTCTAAGCACAAATGTGCGTCATTGAGGCTGGCGTCAACATTGCTAAAGGGAGAAGATGCCAACCACAGACAGACTGAGACACACGCGGAAAGTGAGAAGCAGGCATTGCCATGGCTGGTGTATTCCCAGCACCAGTGGGGCGAGGGGTGGTTAGGGGCCTGGGGGGTGTCTTGGGCAAAGGAAGAGCACCCCAAGTGTGGTACCATGGGAAAAGGCTGAACTCTGGGTCTCAGAGATCTAGGTTCAGATTCTAGCTCTGTCACTCATGGCTTGTGACTGTGACCAGATTACTTTGTCTCTCTGAGCCTCAGTTTCCTCACCTGTCAAATCCTACTTTATTGAGTCACTGCTAAGATTAAAAGAGATGATCTGTGTGATATTCCTGGGACACAGGAGTTGGTCAATAAAAGTTTGTGTCCCCTTTTCCTGTACTCCTCTCATGTTGGTCACATGCAACAGAAATCAACTCTGTTTAACTAAAGCAAAACAAAGAATTTATTTGTAAGAGTGACAGAGACTGCTAACTGTCCCCCAGTTCCTGTTATCCCTTTTTAACATGGTAAAGTAATTTTTAGCTAAGTACATAGTTGCTTAGCTAAATATTACATTTTTTTCCGCCAGCTTCCCTTGCAGATTGGCACGACCTGGTAACAATGTTCTGGAGAGCGTGGTGTAACCAGAACTGATATGTACAACTTCTAGGTCATGTCCTTAAAGAGGGCAAAAGGCAACAGGGTCTGTTACGTTTCTTCAAAAAAAAAAACAGAGGGCACATACTCACCTCTTCTCTCTTTTCTTTTGTCCTTCTGGCTAGAACAGGGTTGTGCTGGCAGGAGGTGGAGCAGCCATATTGACCCATGAGGTAGAAGCTGAGTGTTGAGGATGCAGAGAAAGAAGACAGAAGGAACCTAGGTTCCTAATGACTTAGTGGAGGAGAGGCACCATACCAGCTCAGACTTTTAAGGGCAAGAGAATTAAACTTCTATTTGTTCAGCCATTGTCAATCTTTGGGTTTTGTTATAGCAGCCAAACCTATACTGTATCAATTACTCAGTGCTATAGATCATATACCGCTAAAATTTGTATGTTAAATCCTATCTCCCATATGATGGCATTTGGAGGTGGGGGCTCTGGGAGGTCAAGAGGACAGAGCTTTCACGAATGGGATTAGTGCCCTTATAAAACAGACCCCAGAGAGCTCCCTTGTCCCTTCCATCATGTGAGAACACAGGGAGAAGACGGCAAGCAGGCTCTTGCCAGAAACAGAATCTGCCAGAATCTTGATCTTGGACTTCCTGACCTCCAGAACTGTGAGAGAGAAATTTCTGTTGTTTATAGGACACCCAGTCTATGGTACTTTTGTCATAGCAGCCAAATAGACTAAGATACTTAATAAACCGTTAAGATGCTCATGGTATCGAAAAAAGAGCCAGACAAATGTTTACATTGTTTTGACCTTTACTGTTGTCAGTTTGACAATTATCTATTTGACTATTCGGTTGACTCTTGTGTTACTTTGATATACACACATCATTTTGCTTTTTTGAATATTTCCTTACATCTGGCCCAAGATGTTCCAGGCTCATCTTGTAATTTCCATGCCTCAGCCTTGGACTCAATCATTTGAATAATGAGTTTTAGTGGTTTGGATGGAGGATGGTGATTAGAAACCATGACCTGGGGACTTCCCTGGCTGTCCAGTGGTTAAGACTCCGTGCTTCCAATGCAGGGGGTGAGGGTTCGATCCCTGGTCAGGGAACTGAGATCCCGCATACCATGTGGTGAGGCCAAAAAAAAAACCAAAAAGAAAAACACCATGACCTGTGTGCTATGTATGCTTATTGATACCGAGCTGACACTGCTTCCAGGCTTTCTGGCAGATAGGAGTAGGAAATACATGTGTATATACATATGTGTGTGTGTATAGGTTAATACATGCATCTAATACAAACTCCTGCATCTATACATCCATTTAAAAACCATGAGTTTACACCAACATTTCTAATTCCAATTCAACACTCAGGGTTTACTCTAGTCTTTTCCTGTTTTCTTTTTCTTTCTTTGTTTTTTTGTGGTACGCGGGCCTCTCACTGTTGTGGCCTCTCCCGTTGCGGAGCACAGGCTCCGGACGCGCAGGATCAGCGGCCATGGCTCAGGAGCCCAGCCGCTCCGCGGCATGTGGCATCTTCCCGGACCGGGGCACGAACCCACGTCCCCTGCATCAGCAGGCGGGCTCTCAACCACTGCGCCACCAGGGAAGTCCTCTTTTTTTTTTTTTTTTTTTTTTTAATAATTGTATCGCACAGTTAAATGCTACATTTTGTATACTTCAATTATTTTGCCATGCAGCATATGGGATCTTAGTTCCCCCACTAGGGATTGAACCCCTGTCTCCAGCATTGGAAGCGTGGAGTTTTAACCACTGGACCGCCAGGGGAGTCCCCCGCCCCGCTTTTTTTTTTTTTTTTAATATGGACCGCTTCACGAATTTGCATGTCATACTTGCGCAGAGGCCACGCTCATCTCTGTATTGTTCCAATTTTAGTGTATGTACTGCCGAAGCGAGCACTCCCTCTTTTCCATCAGATGTTACTCTCTTCTCTGATGGTGAGAAACTGGATCCCATTATCTCCACACTATTTCCATGTTTGCTTGGTCCACCCGTAGGTACCAATCCCTTGATCACTCAGGTCCCTCCTCGAGCCTGGCCCAACCATGTCCCCAGCCTGACCAAGGAAGGGGGAAGAGACCAGATGCACATCTTAAGATATTATCAATCCCTTTACTTCCCCCTGCTCGTCAAATAGCCTCCTCATTATAATTTGGCCTCCCGTTTAGCTTTGCTTATAGGTACAGAACGAAGTGACCTTCTGGAGAAAACATTTCCACCTCAACTCTGGGCCACCAGGAAGCTGGGATTGGATTTGCCTTCTGCTTGAAGAAAGAAGGTGCTAATCAAAGGGCCTGGACTGCAGGATGCCTTTGAAGGAGGATGCTGGAAGCACGAAAACTGGATGCTTCTCCAGCAAGAGCCCTGGGTGGGGGCTCCTATACTTACTGGGGAGCCCAGAGCCCAGGTAGCAGTTCTTCAAGAGCATCCAGCTAACACCCTTCTCGTCTTCTGTCCCATCCTCAAGTACAACAGCAACCACAAAAGCGGCATCCCTGCCAGGCATTGTGCTGGTGGCTTTGCATGTATTATCTCTTTTTCAGTCCTCACAGTAATATTAGGGGGAGGCACTGTGATGGTCCTTATTTTACAGATGAGGATACTGAGTTTTGGAGACATGAGTGAGGGCTTCCCTGGCGGCACAGTGGTTAAGAATCCACCTGCCAGTGCAGGGGACATGGGTTCGAGCCCTGGTCCGGAAAGATCACTCATGCCGCAGAGCAGCTAAGCCTGTGAACCACAACTGCTGAGCCTGCGTGCTGCAACTACTAAAGCCTGCGCGCCTAGAGCCCCTGCTCCTCGACAAGAGAAGCCACCGCAATGAGAAGCCCGCGCACCGCAATGAAGACCCAACACAGCCATAAATAAATAAATAACTAAATAATTTAAAAACAAAAAAACCCGATATAATCTTAGAGAAGTGAGTGAACCTGCCCAAGGTCACGTGACAAACATCAAGGCCAGAACTTGAGCCCTTGAAGTCCAGCTCCACTGGCTCCATTATCCTGCTCTGAGCCCTTGACCTCTCACTTCAGTGTTCTCTTGACCTCCACCTGTTGCTCTTACCCTACCCATGCTCTGGCTAGTTTTGTCTTTGTCCAGGAAATAGAGTCCTGGGCGCACAAAAGATGTCAGTGCCAAGCTTTTTAAAAAGTACCACTGTGTGATATTTAACAGGTGCCCCCCCAAAATATGTAACATACATATGTAAGTGATAAGAGATAGTAATAAAATAATCCGCAGCCCCCAGACCTACCGCCCAGCTTAAACATATGCTAACGTGTGCTTTTTAATTAGGCTTAATTTTTTACATTTTGAGAGATCGTTTGTATTTTCAAGGTGCAAAGCCTCTCTCAATGTAATCTGCTAACTGGAAAGCTGAATACCCCCTGTAGATTAGCCAGCTCCCTCTTTGTCACCCTGTCTCTGAGGAGTGAGTCCTTGACTACTGTGTGTGTGTGTTCTTTCAATCACATTTCCAGCAACGAATTCTGTGGGTTTTCCCTTCAAAATACATCACAAATCTGACCACCCCCGGCCTCCTCCTCTAATCCAAGCCACTGTCAAGGCTGGACCCCTGCAGTAGCCTCCTAGTAGCAACCACAGTGAGCTTTAAAAACAAAAAGAAGGGGTTAAATTGTGTCCTTTTCCTGCTTGGTCCTGGGCCCTGGGACATGTTTCTCCCGCCAGCTCAACCCTGAATCCTCAGCGCCGACCTAGGGCCAGGGACAGAGTCCATGGTCTTTGCCATGGCTGACAAGGCTCCCTTCCATGGGTCTTCTCTCCACCAACCTCCTGCCCCCATTCACAGACCCTGTTGCTTCTGCCTGGAACACTCTTCCCCCAGATATGCTCATGGCTCCTTCCTGCCCCCTGTAGGGCCCCTGCTCGCTAGCACATTTGCCCCCTTTTATCACATTTTATAAGCATAAAATAAATTCACATAAGCATAAAATAAAACCTACCTAAGCACATACTTCTAAAAAAAATCAATAGGATGTACAATAATTTAAGGGAAAAATAAAAGGAAAAGAATGTTTAATAATTTAATATGTATTTTAACAAATAGATGTTCTGGCAGCTCTCTGCCCTTATACCTAGAGTTCTTATAAATGTGACAGCCACAAAGATACAGCGTGTTGACTCAGATTCCACAGGGCTGTGATTTCTTTTTTTTTTTTTTTTTTTTGCGGTACGTGGGCCTCTCACTGTTGCGGCCTCTCCCGTTGCGGAGCACAGGCTCCGGACGCGCAGGCTCAGCGGCCATGGCTCACGGGCCCAGCCGCTCCGCGGCATGTGGGATCTTCCCGGACCGGGGCACGAACCCGCGTCCCCTGCATCGGCAGGCGGGCTCTCGACCACTGCGCCACCAGGGAAGCCCCAGGGCTGTGATTTCTTAAAACAGTGAACAATTCTTGGTGGAATGCCAAACAAAACATCGTGTAACCTTCCCTCTGTATGCCTAGTTCTTGAATTCCTGAAGCAGTGAGTGATAAATCTGTGTATAAAATACTCGCTGCTTATTTATAAAACCAAGTTAGGGTCTAGGTTCATATAATTATAAGCAGATTTTTCACCTACGTAGATGTCTGCTGGGATATTCCAGAGTTTCGCGAAGGAGGTCAGTTTTCAGCCCCTCATTGCTTCATGTGTCTTGTGCATGGCAGGATGGCTGGTGTACCTGCAGCAGCCAGCTAAACACCTGGTACGCACCTGCCCCCCCTTATTGTGACAAGCAGAAAAAGCCCTGGACATTGTCCAAATGTCCGCTAGTTGGCTCGAGAGTCCAGGGTGAGAACCATAGGTGGGCCCCCGTTCTGATTTTTCCTCTCTCTGCACACACCACTCCTTGACCTTGTACAGTGGTCTACATCTTCTGTTTGTGTTGCCTGTGTCTGAGACTAGAATGTGAGCTGCAGGAGGGCGGGACTTTGGTTCTTTCGATGCCACATCTCCAGTGCCCAGAACAACACCTGGCACATGGAGGGCACTCAGTGAGGGAGTGGAGACATGAGGGGTGTCCAAGATCACCCTAATTCCCATCCCTAGAACTCAGCATTAAAGTGCGTGCAGGATCATCTCAGTAGAGAGGCTGGAAAAGGTTCTCAATGTCCTGCATCCACCAGGCCTAAGGCCTGGGTTTGGAATACCAGGCTCTCACTATCCACACGCAGAGCCTCCAGGCTATATACCCCTCCTGATACACTCTGGGCAGGGCTGTGCGTGACAGCAGAAAGAAGTCCAGCTTAGGAGCCAGAGACCCGGGTTCAAGGTGTTGTTCTGCTGCCTATTTGCTGTGTGACTTGGGGCTGGGTACTTGGCCTCAGCCTCCTTATCTATGAAGGGAAGTGGTAGAACCAGTCCAAAAAGCTAATTTGACATGAGGCCGCATAAACAGACATATCTGTCTCAAGGGAAGAGATTTGGACTCTGCCTTAAGGCAGCCAGGCAGACCTAGGTGGGCTCAGGCGAGCCTGGAGCAGGCTCAGAAGAGAACATCCAGCTGGAGGAAATGGGGCCATTCCGGCCTGGAGATAGAAGACCAGGCAGTGGGTAAGTGTGGGATGACTGTTTGCTCCTCTCTGAAGGGCAGTCAGAGGACAGAGAGTCCTGCTGGGTGTCCCAACGATGCCTGGTACTCCTGACCGAGGGTCAGAGTCCAGGAGGGAGGTCAGTGTTCACACTGCAGAGGCTGGAAGAGAAGGACCCCTCAGGGTGACCTCAGTCTTAGGTTAGAAGATCAAAAGTTCTAAAGAGGGAGTCAGAGGGAGTCTGAGGTTGGGTACAAAAGACGGGAGAGCTTTCTGGAAGTCGGGATGCGGATGCAAAATGGAGGAGAACACTCTGGGTGAACAGAGGCCTGTCAGGAAAGGGGTCCAGAGAGCTTCCGGCAGGCTTTTAGAGTCCTTTCACACCAGCATGTTGGGGAGATGGTCCCTGACGTCTCTTTAAGCTTGAACACCCCCCATCCTTCGGCCCCCGACTGTCTGCTTCTTAAGGCTAAAATGCTCTTTTCTCTTTCCTCTGGCCTTGAAAATCCAAGAGGGACTTTCCTCAAGGACGCCATGGAAGAAGCTGCTCTGACCTATTCCATCAAGCCTTCTGGGGCCAGGCCTGCCTGGATATTTCTGGCTCTCCCAAAAGAAAACAAACATTTACCCACTAATATAAGCAGGCAAAATCTTTACCCAACAAAACAAACAAAGCCAGCTCCTCTAGGCCATGCAGGTTTCTTCCTTTTTTTTTTTTTTTTTTTTTAACATCTTTATTGGAGTATAATTGCTTTACAATGGTGTGTTAGTTTCTCCTTTACAACAAAGTGAATCAGTTATACATATACATATGTTCCCATATCTCTTCCCTCTTGCGTCACCCTCCCTATCCCGCCCCTCTAGGTGGTCACAAAGCACGGAGCTGATCTCCCTGTGCCATGCGGCTGCTTCCCACTAGCTATCTAGTTTACATTTGGTAGTGTATATATGTCCATGCCACTCTCTCACTTCGTCACAGCTTACCCTTGCCCCTCCCCATATCCTCAAGTCCACGCTCTAGTAGGTCTGTGTATTATTCCCGTCCTACCCCTAGCCTCTTCATGACATTTTTGTTTTTCTTAGATTCCATATATATGTGTTAGCATATGGTATTTGTTTTTCTTCTTCTGACTTACTTCACTCTGTATGACAGACTCCAGGTCCATCCACCTCACTACAAATAACTCAGTTTCATTTCTTTTTATGGCTGAGTAATATTCCATTGTATATATGTGCCACATCTGCTTTATCCATTCATCTGTCGATGGACACTTAGGTTGCTTCCATGTCCTGGCTATTGTAAATAGAGCTGCAGTGAACATTTTGGTACATGACTCTTTTTGAATTCTGGTTTTCTCAGGGTATATGCCCAGTAGTGGGATTGCTGGGTCGTATGGTAGTTCTATTTGTAGTTTTGTAAGGAACCTCCATACTGTTCTCCATAGTGGCTGTAATACGGCATCGGGGATAGGACCCTTGGCATCCAATCAACATGGATAGTCCCACTCCCAGGAGAACGGAAGGAACTGACCCCAGGGGGCAGATGAAGGTCACATTCACAATGAGGGGGCTTCAAAGGTTGGATGGACTCTTCATGGGTGGGGTTAGATACAGCTGGGTAAAATACAGGAGGCCTAGTTAAATTTGAATCTCAACAACAAATACTTTTTTAAAGTATAAGTGTACCTCACAGCCCATTTGGGACATACTTATAGCAAAAACTTTATCCGAGATTCCAATGTAACTGACCTCCAATATTTTTATTTGCTTGATCCGGCAACATTTGGGGGCTGCATGTAAATACGGTAAACAACTGGGGTCTGACTGGTGTCTTAAAAGGGAGTCAGCACCTGTCAAAGAAGGACTTCCTGCAGGTAACTCAAGAGACTTAGTACCTGATGTCATTTACATATGAAAACTCAGCCCCTCTGCACTAAAAACAGCTGAAAAACTGGGAAGGCTGCTTCTGAGTAGGTATCACCATTTTAAAAGCTGCCCAGAAAGTTTGAAGTCAGTTTCAGCCTTTGGGAAATACTTTTGACTTTTTGATACTGAAGGAGTTTGAACCCATTATTCCCCTCATTTCCAAGGACAAAAATCATAAGAAAGCTTTAGGGATAAAGACATTCATCCAGAACTATCTATAATAATTGCTAACACGTTCATGGTAGTGCTGTACGTAAGAGAATTGCTGAATCCTCACAATAAGATTGAAAACCAGAGAATAACTCAGGTCCAATATCAGGGGATTAGTTACCTGAGTTGATGGTCTAATCACCAGACAACTAGGCAGTCATTAAAACCAATGATTCTTAAGGCTGTGACAACATAGAGGATGCTTAAAGTCTGACTGACGATGAGAGAGGCAAAAGCAGGACACGAAATTAAAATAAAAATTTGTTACCTGTTGAGAGGAAAGATGCTGGAAGGAAATAAATGCTAATTCTGCTTGTTAGGTAATTTTTTCTTCCATAGTTTCTTTTTTCCAAATGTCCTTTAATAAATGTATATACATTTAATCGTTAAAACAAAACAAAACAAAGCTGAAAAGTCTTCCAGGATCCTCCCCGTCTTCCCAGGTAGCCAGGCAGATTCCAGCATCTACCCAAAGTTATCTCCCAGAGGCCTACACTGTGATTCTCTCATCTTCCCTCCCTACCTTCTGATGAATTAAAAACATTTAAGAAATGCCTCTCAGGTGCCAGGCACAGCCCTGTAACAGAGCAGTTGGAATACAGAGCTGAGAAACACACAAAGCCTGCCCTTGAGGGTCTTACAGCCACACTTTTATGTAGTACCTGCTAATTCACCATTCTAGACTCACCTCCTCCAGGATGCCTGCCAGGATATCCTCTTCTCATGGTCTCATACAGCTCTGTACATACTCGCCTGATTTTCCCACTAGATCATGAGCTTCTTGAGGTCAAAGTCTGTGTTACTTTCTTCTGACTCCCCAGAGCATGTAATTGGCTTCAAGAGATATTTGCTAAATGAATGTTTCATATATCCTACAAACTCATGGAAATAACTTGGCGGGTACTTCCTCCTCTTTAGTTTGTCATTTTGATTTTCTTGGTCAGCTGCTTGCCTCTTCCAGGCCTGGTCTAGCCTCTTCCAGGCCTGGTCTAGCCTCCAGTTGCTACATATCCATGTATAAGAAAGGTTAAGATTTCCTTTTGTTGTAAATGTTCTTATGGTCTCACACATCTAACACTGAATACGTTTGTATTCATGGGCTTGAATTCATACTCCAGAAATCTCAGACAATTAGTTTGTTATATGACCCTATAAAAGCTACTTTATACATGCTCGAATTTAGTAGTTTTAGGATAAAAACAGCGCTCATTTAAGTATAAAAAAAGAAAAGTAGAGAATTTATAAACGGGGTAACCATTCAGAGCAGGGGTCAGCAAAGCTCTTCTGGAAAAGGCCAGATGTAAACATTTTCAGCTTTGCTGGCCGTATGGTCTCTGTCACAATCATTCAACTCTGTGGCTACAGGAAAGCAGCCATGGACAAGATAGAAAAGAATGGGCGTGGCTGCGCGCCAATAAGCCTTGATTTGTACACGCTGAAATCTGAATTTTGTGTCATTTTCACATGACATGAATTCTTCTTCTTTGGACTTTTTTCCCCAACCATTTAAAAATGGAAGAACCATTCTCAGCTCATGGGCTGTACAAAAGCCAGTGGTGGGTTTACAGCATGAGGCCAAGTTCAGCTCCAGCCTCACCAGTCACACCGACCTTGGGGCAATGCCTGAATCTCTCTGCCCCTCAGCTTCCTCGGGTGTAAAATGGGAGGAAATAAGCGTGAACCCAGCGTAGGGCTGTTACGAGGACTGACAGTGATCCTGCATACACACTGTAGGAGCCTCATAAATGTACGCATAGTAGCTATTATTCTTTTAAACTGTAAAGAATATTGGGTACCTGATTATAAATGATGATGATAATTTTTTTTTTTTTTTTTTTTTTGGTGGTACGCGGGCCTCTCACTACTGTGGCCTCTCCCGTTGCAGAGCACAGGCTCCGGATGCGCAGGCTCAGTGGCCATGGCTCACGGGCCTATCCGCTCCACGGCATGTGGGATCTTCCCGGACCGGGGCACGAACCCGTGTCCCCTGCATCGGCAGGCGGACTCGCAACCGCTGTGCCACCAGGGAAGTCCCGATGATGATAATTTTGTGATTCATTTCCTTCTGTATCTTGGTGTAGCGCTCAATCCCCCCATGCATCCAAATACCTTGGGGAAGACTCTTTTCTCTCTCTCTCTCAGACTCTAATTTCTGGCATTTCTTTATGTTGGTCTTAGAGGCACAGGGTTTTAAAATTATCTCTTCGTTTCACTCTACATTATCATCATGGTCCATACTAGGTGCCACTCATTTATTTTTGAGGCTCACTCTCTCTCCGTGTTCCCTTCCCCTCATCAAGAATTCTGATCCATTGGTCTGGGGTAGGGCGCAGACAGAGGTATTTATTGTGAAAATCTCTTCAGCGATTCTAAGTACAGCCGTGTGTGTTTCATTACAGTTTCTAGTGTCTTACTGCTCAGAGTGGCACGGGGACCAGCAGCCAGCATCGCCGGCTGGAAATGCAAGGTCTCAGGCCCTGCCCCAGGCCCAGTGAATCAGAGCACGCACTTGAACAAGACCCAGGTGATCGTGCGCTCACTGGAGTTGAAGAAGCACACGGCTCTTGGCTCGTGTGTGTAGGCTTCCCTTTCTGCAATCGACGTGTGCTTGGAAGTGGTGTTTGAGACTCGCTGCTGTAGACGGACTCATGTTCTAGACCCAAGGTTGGCCTGGGAAAGCGTCAACTGCTGAGGCACATGGGTTGTGAGCTTGTTTATACTTTTCCTTTTAAATCTTGGGTTCTCGTAAAGTGAGGTCCCTCTGCAGGCCTCTGGCGGAGCGCGGAGGGCAGGACTGTGCCAGGAAAAGCAATTTAGGACCCGAGAGGCCACCAGGGGCCTCTTTCCCCATGACCCCAGAGGGTGGATGTCACTGGGGCTCATGGGGCTGCCAGGGGTGGGCTGCGGGTGGCATTGCTTAATATAGTTAGTCAATAGCTGTGTTTTCTAAGTGCCACAGAGGACTAAAGGAATGTCGCTAAATGTTTGGCGTGGAGGTTACTGATGGCTTTGAGAGGGACGTTTCCCAGGCCTTGGAAGGAGAACAGATGTCATAGAAGGGGGACATCATGGAGACAAATCCCCATGCACAGGCCTGGGCCCTGCTTTTTTACCACTTTGGCTCTGGGCATGAATATCATGGTGTGAGCAGAGAGCTGGCATCGCCCAAGGAGACTTTGGCCTCACAGTCCTTGGAACCTGGCCTTGCTCAGGTCACAGGCAGAGCTGGATGCTGCTGGCTTTCTCCCTCTGCCTCGGTTTATTGGCCTGTACAAAGGGCACGTTGCTGCAGCCAGCCGCATTGCAAAACTCGATTGCACTGCCTTGTTTCTCTGAGTGTTTCCTTCCTCCTTTCCACCGGCGGTCTTGAGAAGAGGGTTCCTGTCCTAGACCTCTCAGCTTCTTCCCACAGCAACAGGGGATGGTGGGGAGAGCCCAGCAGGAGGCGGCAGGTCCCACTCTGTCATCACTGTGTGGCCTGCAGCTGGGCACTTTGCCCGTCAGGGTCCTCATTCAGTATCAAGACAGGGAGAACACACCCTTCTTTACAGGTGGCTGTAGAAGTCTGTAAAGCAATGTACTGAAGAGTTCTTTGAAAACCAGTTTCATGGTCTCAGTAGCTGTGCCTACTCTAAACGAACATCTCTTGAATTGAGTCGTCTCTCTCCCACTAGACCTGCACTGTCAGTTTAAATCTCTCCTATGCCACTTTTTTTCTGGCAATGACACCTGATTTAGAGTCTGATCAGTTCTGCAATCTTCAAGGAAATCAACAATTCTGCCAAAATTATCTATTGGTGTTAAAACTATTAGGAAGTCTATCAGCAAGGGAATGGATAACAAAACTGTGGCATATTCATCTAATGAAATAAGACAATAACAGGGGAAAAACCTTGATACGCACAAAAATACGTGTGCATATCACAGATAATGTTGAGTGAAAGAGTTCGTATTATAAGACGCTACTTGTACGGGGTGCTGAAGCAGGCCAAACTCATCTGTGTGAACAAAGTCACAATAGAGGTTTCCTTTGTGTGTGGGCTGTTATCTGGGAAGGGGCATGCGAGGGGGCCCGTTGGGGAGCTAGCGATGTTCTCAGTCTTGATTTGGGCCGTGGTCACGTGGGTGGAAACATATGTAAGCATCTCAGCACGAGAGGACCTTATGCATTTTCTGGTAAACGTAACACAATCTATAATGTATTTCAGCCAAAAGCGTTTAACTTGAATCTAAATCAAGATTTTAGATCTAACTTCTAGTTTCCAAGAGATGGAGAGATAGATGGACAAGCTAAATGGTACCACGAGGAAGACGCCCAACGATCCCAGAAGGCTGGTCCTTCTGTGGGACAATCAATGCAGTGTCTTTCACGAAGGGAGTTGGTTTAGGTCAGAAGAGCTCAAGAGACATCACAACCAAAGGCAACGCAAGGCCTTGGTCTGGATCCCGGTTTGGACAAACCGGTCATAAAGAAAACTCATAGGGCTTCCCTGGTGGCGCAGTGGTTGAGAATCCGCCTGCCGATGCAGGAGACACAGGTTCGTGCCCTGGTCCGGGAAGATCCCACATGCCGCGGAGCAACTAAGCCCGTGAGCCATGGCCGCTGGGCCTGTGCGTCCGGAGCCTGTGCCCCGCAACGGGAGAGGCCACAACAGTGAGAGGCCCGCATACCGCAAAAAAAAAAAAAAAAAAAAAAAAGAAAAGAAAACTCATAGAGGCAAATAGGGATATTTAAATCTGGATCAAGTTTTAGATGTCATTAAGGAATTGCTTTTCCTGTTTTTGTTTAGTGTTGATTTATGTTTTTGTTTTTCATGTTTTAAAGTATGATAACACTAATTATTGGAAAATGTTATTTTCCAAAGATGCACACTGGCAAAAAATTCGGATTCATTTCCATCTTGGTGAAGACAAGCCAACACACAGGACTGCCTTGGAAGTTTCCCTTTCTGTAAACAAACCTTTCAACAGGAAATGGACATTTACTGGACTTCTGTTATAGGTCAGCACTTTATATATATTTCACATTTCATAATATCCATGTGGTTTTCCTTTTTATAACTATGTTTAGTTGAAAAAGCAATATAAATTTGATGAAAAATATTTTAATCACTTAACAAATATGGGATGAAATATGATTCCTCTCACTTCAGGAACCTCCTTTTCCCAGTTCCTCTCCCTAAAAGCAGCCACTGTTTTTTGTGTATCTTTTCAGAAAACATTTGTGGACATTCTCTGTCCACACAAATATATACATGGATATGTGGTCCCCTACGTTTTTCACTCAGTGGCAGCCTACTATCCACACTGTATTGCACCTGGGTGTTTTGATTTAACATATACGAGACCGTCTTCCATATTTGCTCTTATGAAGGCCACTGATGATCTCCCTGTGTTCAGATCCAAGGCCACCTGTCAGTAGTCCCTTTACGCCACCAGCTGATTGCTCTGTCCCCCAGGCAGGCATCCTGTACGAGGCTTCCGGGGCTAGTACTCTCCTGGGTTTCCTCCTATCTCTTCAGCTCTTTTGCTGTCTCCTCGTCTCCTCCCTGACCTCTGAATATTGTCATGTCCCTGGCCTTGTCCTTGAACTTTTCTCTGTCTACACTCACACCCTCGGTGATCTCATCCAGGCTTTATACCACCCCTGTACTGACAACTCCCGATTTTATATCTCTAGCCTGAGTCATGCCCTTGAACTCCAGATTTCTTATCAAATTGCGTGCTTGACATCTCCATCGGATGTTTGACCGATGTCTCAAACCGAAACTGTCTAAAACAGAACTCCTGACTTAAGCCCCTAACCCTTCACCTCCTGCCGTCTTCCCCATTTCAACTCCATTTTCCCGATCGCTTGGACTCTAAACCTCAGACATCCGTGAGTTTTCTCTTGCTCTCAAACCCTATATCCCACCCACCAACAAATCCCATTGAGTCAACATCCGACCAATTCTCACCATCTTTGCTGCTACCTTGGTCTGAGCCACCATCATTCATTACCTAGATTAGTGCAAGAGAACCCTAACTGTCCCCTCTCTCCTCCATCCTTGCTCCCCCACCCAGTCTCTCCTCCACACAGTAGCAGAGTGATCCTGCTTAGACAAGACGAGGTCCTGCATTCCTCCAAGGAATCCTGTCTTGCTCAGAGTAAAAGGCAGCGTCCTTGCAGTGGCCCAGGAGCCGAGTGCGGTCTCTTTGTGGACTCACCTCCCATTCCTCCTCCTCAGTTGCTCATTCTGCTGTAGCCCGTCTAGCCTCCTGACTGTCCCTTGTCAACACCAAGGCTATCTTAGAGCATTTGCTCTTCCTCTGCCTGAGAGCTCTTTCCCCAGATATCTGCATGACTTTCTTGCTCACCTTTGTCACATTTTGGCTAAATGTCACCTTCCAGTGGGACTTACCCTGACGACTGGATTAAGATGGCGACCCGCCATTTCCCATCTTCCTTGTACGCTTTATTATTTTTTGGTAACATGTATCACTTACTAATATACTAGGTCATTTATGAGACTATAAGCTCCACAAGGACAGGGGGTTGGGGGGAGGTCCATCTGCCTCCTATGTTTGCACTGTTTTCATCACTGCAGTAGCCCTAGTGCCTAGAATAGTTCCTGGCACATAGCAGATCCTTAATAAATATTTAATGATTGAGTGAATGAACAGATATTATCCTATTTGATTGTTTAAATGGCCGTAGGGGTCCACTTATGGATGACGGTGGCTAACACTCATAAGGCGTGTCTGACACAGTCCTTTATGAATTTAGACTCATTCAAACTTCTCGCTAACCTTGTGAGCTACATTTGATAATCACTCCCACATAATAGATGATCAAACTGAGGTTTAGACAGATGTATTAACTGGCCCCTGGTCACACAGATAATAAATGTTCATGCCAGTCTAGCTATCTTGAGCTAGCGCATTTAACTTTGCGTCAGACTGTTGAAGAATGGGTTTACTTAACCAGTCTCCTACAAATGGACACCATCTTATGGTTCTCAGATGAGGCAAGCAAGGCTCAGAGAGGTTAAGAAGCTTGCAGAAGGTCACACAGCTAGAATTCTGGTCTATCATCTGAACCCTACGTCTAAATTCTCAATCACTACCTTGTCTCACCTCCCAAAGCCTCCTCCCCCAGAGGAAGGATTGGGGTTAGGAGGCCTTCCCTACTTCCCAAGTAGGAGGTGCCCTTCCTCCCCAGGGCCCTCTCTCTACTGTTCCTCTCCCCGCTCTGGAATCCTCTCCCAGATGGTCCTAGGCCATGGACACACACTACCCCATTTAATCCCTTAATGGTTCATCTGCCTCCCAAAGGGAATGTAGAGGTCTCCAGACTTCCCTTCTGGAGTTTCCCACCTCAGAGAGGTCAGGGACCGCCTGGAGGGACTTACCTGAGGTTCATTTAATCAGTCACTTTTGATGAGCACTTCTGCGGGTAGGGATCTGTTTAGAGGCAGTTTGGCTTCCTTTAGAATCCAGATAGCGCCCAGCCAGTATTATCTACTGTTTTTTAAAAATTATTAATTAATTAATTAAAAAATTTTTGGCTGCATTGGGTCTTCCTTGCTGGGCGCGGGCTTTTTTAGTTGCGGCGAGCGGGGGCTACTCTTCGTTGCGGTGCGCAGGCTTCTCGCTGTGGTGGCTTCTCTTGTTGTGGAGCACGGGCTCTAGGCGCATGGGCTTCAGTAGTTGTGGCACACGGGCTCAGTAGTTGTGGCCCACGGGCTCAGTAGTTGTGGCCCACGGGCTTAGTTGCTCCGTGGCCTGTGGGATCTTCCTGGAGCAAGGATCGAACCCGTGTCCCCTGCATTGGCAGGTGGATTCTTAACCACTGCGCCACCAGGGAAGCCCCAAGTATTATCTACTGTTGTGTTATGGGAACAATGTTGAGCAGAGAAAAGCATAGTCCCTGCCCTCAAGGAGCTTACAGTCTAGTGGTGAGACAAACATTAGTCAAGTACACCATTCAAAGGGGCAAGTGGGATGATCATCCTCACTGGAGGTGCAGAGAGCTAGACGGCTGAGATGCCAGGAAGGGGTACCTGGGACAAGAGCTGGTGGATGAGTTAATAAGCAAAGAGAAGGAAGAACATTCCAGAAAAAAAAAGGGCTGCCTAGCTAAAGGCTCTAGGGACAGCAAGGACCACAAGAGGCCGGGATGGAGGCAGCAGGGTGAGAGGAAGGTGGTGGGAGATGAGGGTGGCAGGCCTTGACCTTATCAGGGAGTTCTGGTTTTTCCCCAAGTACAGTAGAAAGCCACTTCAGCAGTGTAGCGTTGGGGGAGGGCAATGGTGCAGTCCGATTGGACTGATCAAATCTGACTTGCATTCTGAAGACTGCTCTGGCTGAAGGGTAGAGAACAGACTAGCTGAACTAGTGGGCACACAGAAGTGGGCAAGGGTTGTGGGGAAGGGTTGATGGGCTCTGTGGCACGGAAAGAAAGGAGGAAGTTGTGAATCTGAGAAATATTTGGCCCGAGACTGTGCGCCTTCCTTAGGTCAGCCCATATTCAGAGTCTGGTTGATTGGGCAGGGATGGGGCAGGCACAAAGGCCCTCAGTCAAGGTGGGACAGCTCTGAAGGGGGGTTCTGGCCCTGGAGCTCCCTGGGGGATGACCAACAACTTAAAACAGAAGTAAACATGTGTAGCTTCCCATCCTCAATGGAGAGGAGGTTTGAGGCCATGAACTGCCCAGGGTTCCAGAGAAGTGTGGGTAGGTCCCTGGTCTTATCAATGCACGGGAGGATCCTGATTTGCCCTGGGCAGGGGTCCTGGCCCTCAGAACCTGTCCCTGTCCTCTCATATCCCTCCCATCTCCAGAATGATGGTGAGCCATGGGGGTGAGGGGCCTCTTGACCTTGGGACGCTGGTTCTAACTTTCCCTCTTAACTGCTCTGTGATCTTGGGCAAATCCTTTTCCCTCTCTGGGTCCAGTGCTTCATTGCTAAGACAGGAAGTTGGAGTAATCAGTGACTCAGACTCTGAGAGATTGTTGAAAGCTATGGTCATTACACATATAACTTCTGGCAGCTGCAGGGGTTCCTGGAGTCCTTGGGTGGGGTAAGGAGGGGACTTAATTGGGCCTCAGGTTAAGAATCCTTACATATACACACTACTACATATAAAAATAGATAATCAGCAAGGACCTACTGTATAACACAGGGAACTCTACTCAATATTCTATAATAACCTACGTGGGAAAAGAATCTGAAAAAGAGTGGATATATGTATAGTATAACTGAATCACTTTGCTGTACCCCTGAAACTAAGACAATATTGTAAATCAATTATACTCTAATATAAAATAAAAATTTAGAAAAAGAATCTTTGTATAGAAGCAACTTAAGTGTCCATTCATAGATGAATGGATAAAGATACGGTACACACACACACACACACACACACACACACACACACACACACCACACACGAATATTACTCAGCCATAAAGAAGAATCTTACTGTTTGTGACAACATGGATGAACCTAGAGGTTATTATGTAAGTGAAATAAGTCAGACAGAGAAAGGCAAACACCATACGATTTTACTTATATGTTGAATCTAAGAAAACAAAACAAATGAACAAACATAATAAAATGGAAACAGATTAATAGATACAGAGAACAAAGTTGTGGTTACAGGGAGGGGGCGGGGAATGGGCAAAATAGGTGACGATTTACAGGGACAAACTTCCAGCTCTAAAATAAGTAACAGCACAGGGAATATAGTCAATAATATAGTCAATCATATTGTAATCACTTTGTATGGTGACAGATGGTAACTAGACTTATAGTGATCAATTCGTAATGTATTGAATCATTATGTTGTACACCTGAAGCTAATATAATATTGCAAGTCAATTATACTTAAGTTTAGAAAGAAGAGTCCTTGGGTGAGACAGTAACAAGCCCCATTTCTGATGACCTGTTGAGGACCAGTCGAATACCCTGTCTTAATCCTCCCCAAATATTTCTCAGATTCACCACAATCCTTTAAGGCAAGCGTTACTTTCTCCACCCAGAGCTCAGAGGCAGAACTTAAGTCACTTGTCCAAGCTGGGAGGAAATGAACTAGGACCCCCCCCCCCCAAGTCAGGTCTTTCTAAAGCCAAAGACTGTTCTTCCCATTTCAATGAGAGACATCTCTCCTCTCCTGTCCCCACTCTGCACCATGCCCCCTCATAACACCATGCATTTTAGACCTCATAGCCACTAGTCTTTTGCAGCCTGAAGTGCTCTCATGAGGCAGGGCTTACCTCCTAAGGTAAGAGGGAGGCCCTGAGGCCCAGAGAGGGTAAGTGGACTGCAAGGTCACCCAGCAGGGGTGCAAGGGGAGGGGAGATGGGTGAAGGGTGGAGCTAGCTGAGAGGTGGACACAGAGGACCTGTGTGCTCACTCCCAGAGTCAGGTGTGGACAAGCTTCACCTGGTTGCAACCGGGAAGCCCTGCAGGAAGAAGGATGGGGGAAGCTGTAATTAGGGGAAGAAGGCCGGTGCCTAGGGCTGGGCCTTAAAGAATGAGCTCCAGTTTGGTCAAGGAGAGTCTGTCTCCCCTAACAACTTTGTTTTCCATTTCTCCCTGCCTCTATTCAAGCTATTCCCCCTTCTCAGGCCCGTCAACATCCTCCTTATTTTTCAAGGTCAGCTTAAATGTCTTCCCTGAAAATCTGAGACCCCTTCCACCCACCCCCCCCAGTCATTTTTTCTGCTGGGGCCCGGGGAGAGATGCCCACTTCTCCCAGACTCTTTGAAGGCAGGATGCTCCCCTACAGCCCCACAGGGCTTGGGCAGGCAGGGTGGGGTTAATGAATCAAGAGCGCTGAGGCTGTGGCCGCCCTGCACCCTGAAAGGAAAGTGTCTTCTGGGAGTGTCCCACCCTGATCCTTGATACTTCTAGTCTCCCCCCGCCCCCTCCGTTGGAGGGGGCCCAGAGTGTGATTGGTGGTTAACTTCCTAAGCCTGAGAAGGCCCCTGGGTGTTCATGTCCCCACCCTAGGGGCCCCCATCCTGGGCCTGGGTCTATCTCCTCCGGGGAAGACAGATGATCTCATTTAGTGCCTGCATCCGCCGCGCTCCCCCCCCCCCCGCCTCCTCCTCCCACGCCCTCTGCAGTAGTTGGGACTGAATAGTGCTGGGGGTACAGAGATGCTTCTGATGAATGAAACTCAGCGGCTCGATCACTCCCAAAGGACAAGTAGAAAATGCGCACACCACGACTCCTCTCGCTCCCTTAAAAAGTAAAAGCACTTGGCAAGGGCTGCCCTAAATTCAGTCCCGCGCCCTCAGTCCCCAAGCTCAACAGCCAGAGCCTCGACACAAACACGCACCAAAGGACTAGGCGGGGGAAGGCGCGGCGCCTTTAAGAGGCGGCAGGCGGTGCTGCCCCCTAGCGGCCGACGCGGCCGCGCTTCCTCCGCCCCGGCGGGGTCCAGCGGGCCGCCCGGCCGGGTCAGCACGGCGGCGGCGGCGGCGGCGGCGGGCTGCGGGCTAGGCCGAGGACGGGGACGAGGAGGAAGTGGCGGCGGCGGCGGGTGAGGACGGCTGGGCGGGGGGAGCGGGCGGCCGCGTGCGCCACGCCGGGGTCCGAGCGCGCCGGGAAGGGCACGCGCCCGGGTCGGATCGGCCGAACGCGCCGCCGGAGACTCGGAGTGGGGACCGCGGGCGAGAGCGAGAGGGAGGGCGAGGGGGAGGAACTCGGGGGCGGCGCGCAGCCCGAGCGCGGGGGCGATTCGCTGTGGCCGCCGCTGGAGGGCGTATTGCTCGGTCCCGAGCGCCGGGAGGGCGGTGGGCTGGGCGGCGCCGGCGAGGGAGGGCCTCCCTCCTCTCCTCCCCGGCCCGGCCTGGCGCTCGCGAACTTGCGCGCCGGGAGCCCGGCGGACGGTGGGGGCGTGGGCGGCGGCGGCGCGGGCGGCCCCGACGCGGCGGCAGCCAGTGGAATGCCGCGCTGAGCGCCGCTCCCTCCGCCTGGGCGCCCGCCCCGCCCCGGCCCGCCCCGGCCCGCCCCTCCCGGCAGGACTGCGCGCCCGGAGCTCCGTTCCGCGTCCCCGCCGCCGGGAGGAGGTGCCCGCAAGCTCGCGGCGCGCGCCGGGCCGCCAGACTCGGCCTGTGGGTGATTTCCTCCGGACCCCAGCTCCCCGCCCGAAAAGGAAGATGCAGACCTTTCTGAAAGGGAAGAGAGTTGGCTACTGGCTGAGCGAGAAGAAAATCAAGAAGCTGAATTTCCAGGCCTTCGCCGAGCTGTGCAGGTATGGAGGGACGGGGCTCCGGCGTCCGGGGACCCCCGGCCTGAGCCCAGTTCAGCCTCAGCGGCTGTTTGGGGAGGTTGGAGCGAAACGGAAAGGAGCGGTGCGCGGGGACACTGAGTCCGAGTAGCCAGGTGGCGGTGGTGGCCGCTGGCTGTGTTCGACAGAAGCAGTGGCCAGTATGGGCGGTGTGGCACGGACCAGGGCTCTCAGGTGCACTGGGACCCCGGGTGGGGAGACCCCTGTCTCCCCAGGGTACGGTGGGAGCGCTGCTAAAGGTGGCAGAGGGACCTGGGAAATCGGGGGATCCACGCTGTCTGCCTGAGGCTGGAGGTTACTTTTGGACTGGAGTGTTTTTCTTCCTTCGTCCGCTTCCCTTCATGGAGAAGGGCACCAATGTTTGTATGTTTGCGGACCACCTACTATGTGCCCTGCCGGTGCAGCTCTCTTTGCAAGAAGCTGTCATTGCATGTCACTGGATTAAGCCTCTTTGAAGCGAGTAGCAATACTTGGCATGTATGTGATTTGCTGTCTCATTAGAGCCTCGCACCAGCCTTGGGAATTGGCTGGGTTGGTGATTCAGGGCCACGTGTCTAAGAAGGGGAATCCATCCGCAGAGAGATGGGGTACCTGGCCCGGGGTCCCACAGCTAGGGAGTGGCTGGTGCAGAGGAGGTTCTGGGTAGATGCTTGCGGTGTAGAACGGCTTTCGTCCCTCTGGGCTCCACCCCCCCCTCCCCGCCCCACCTCCCCATGCTGGTCCTCAGTGGGGGAGACTCCGGGTGTTTTAATAGGATCGCATTCTTAGTCCATTACAGATGCATCCAGTCTTGGGTCAGGTATGCCTCACCTTGTTCCACCACGGTGGCTTTGCCTCTGAGAAGCTGTTAGTTAAATCCTGTTCTCAGTGAAAGCCTGAGAGAATCAAGCTCCTCAAGCCTTTTGCAAACTCTAAGTGGAAAACCCTTTTGTTATGCATTGTCTCCACTTGGTAGATTTGATTCTGGAAAATGGGTCCCACTTGCATTTTTGTACCTGTTGGGTCACCAAACATAATGATGAATTGAACAATTGGGCTTCTTTATCTCCTGGTGTGCGGAGCAAGTGGCCAGTCTGAGCTGGCCCGTGCAGGCTGGCCTGGCAGTACCTCTGTGCCCCGCATGCCTGTCCTCCCGGGCCTGTTGCTCCTTTGCCTTGTTCCAGCCCCCGCAGGAGCTCTTCTCCCCACAGCCAGAGGGGTGCACCTTGTATAAAACAGCTCCTGGCTCTGCATCCCTTGGTCTGGGGATGGAGTTGGCTGCCTTCTCTCATGCTGGCTTCCCCAGGAGAAAGCAAGCTTTTCATGGTCAGTAGGGCATGCCGAGTGGCCGGGGAATTCACAGGGAAACCAGGAGGAACTTGCAGCCAGAGCTTTGAAAGTGGGTCTGAAGACTTTTGCAGCGTTGAAAAGGGACACTTGAACATTGCACCGCAGATACGCACACTTGTGGAAAATGTGCCCTAGACACTGAAGAAATGTGGAGAAGCCCATTTGACGTGTTCTCGAAGTCTGGTGCTGGTGTTAGCTGCCCGAGCTCCCCCTGCAGTCATATAAGACTTAGGAAATCCCCACTGATACCTTGCATCCTTTTTCCTGAGGTCTCTCTGTATTTGTGTCATCCTGTGTCTGCAGCTAAAGCATGAGGCTTGTCATCTGGTTGGTATGTTTTGCTTGGTAATTAGGAGGCTCTCGCAAAACAGTTCCAGCTGAGACTCGTGGCTGGGTCCTCAGGCTGGACTTGTGGATTGGCTTTCCCTCCCCATGGACCCTCTGTCTTTAAAAAGGGGGCTTCAGGGCAAGCCGTGATGTCAACCATTCTGGGGGAAATCCAGCACGGAGTGTTGATTTCTCTGAAGGGGTTATTGTGTTCAAAGTCTAGTTGCGTTCTTCTGGCCAAATGGGCTTCAAAGAGAGGAAGGGAAACATCTGGGTCATTCTAGAACCTCAGGAAACCCACTTTGTGTTTTCATCAGGGGTGCTTTAGATATTTTGTCACTTAAGCTTAGGAAGGAAAAGAAAACACCAAAAAGAATTTTTCTGTTTCTTCCCTCCTTTATTCCTTTCAGGGCAGCGTCCCCTGGTGGCCGCGTTTTTGTATGGGGTGCAAAACACTCCCACCCTCGAGAGAGTGGCCAGAGTCCTTTGCTGCTCTCGTGTTTGATGTGAATGCTGGTGCAGTTTTAGTGGCCGAGAAGAGGGTGTAGATGGACATTGTCATGTTTTTGACTTTCACAGTCCGGGGGTGCAGCGCTCCCATTTGGATGGGTTATGAATTGTCCGTGAGTTCCATAGTTAAGAAGTCCAGAGATGTTTGAAAATAGCTTGAGGCTCTGTGCCGAATGTTTGGGGCAGTGTCAGTGGCAGAGAGGATGACCTGAGTGGATCAGGATGAGTTGTTTGTTTAGTCGAACTTCAGTCAGGCCTTGTAAAAATCTTAGAGCAGGAAGGGGCGTGGGAGATCATCTCACCAGCCCCCCCCACCCTGACCCCCACCGCTCCCATGCCCCTGTTTTTTTTTTGGCCACACCGCCTGGCTTGCAGGATCTTAGTTCCCCAATCAGGAATCAAACCCGTGCCCCCTGCAATGGAAGCGCCGAGTCTTAACCACTGGACCGCCAGGGAAGTCCCCCTAGCCCCTTTGTTTTACAGATGGGGATATGGCATGAGATGGAGCAGCCTCCATACTTTTGTTCCTTTTGTTCAATTTCTAGAATGGGTCCAACCCGGACATCTTGAGACCTACATGGAAAGCAAGTGCTTTCTCCTTGGGCATCTCCGACAGTTGGGCGGACCCCCTCATTATCTTCACGGGGTCCAGCTGCTGCCGTTTTGTCTTGGAGACACTTCCTTGCAAGGCTGAGCTGTGGCCTTAGCAGGTGTAATGTCTGCTCTCTGAGGGGCATCACCCGCTGCAGGCATCCATGGGCCTTTGGAGCAGGTCCCGCTGGGACACCTTAGCAGGCGTGAGGGCCAACCTTTCGGACCCTGGTGCACTTCGATGGGACGGGCTTTCTGGCTCCTTTGACAGATGGGCCTTGACTCAGCTTGTTTTTCGTGGCACTGTTTGTTCCCGCCCCTCTCCTGCGTGTCTTCCCTTCTCCACGGGGATGGCTCTGGTGTTCTCTTACCCTCCTACCTGCCTTTCCCGTCTCCTCACACTGGAGCACCCTCGCAGCTCTCTCACACGTCCCTTTGTGCCTTTTCGAGAAGTCCAGAAGGAACTTCAGGCAGGGAGCAGAGAAGTAAAGCTGTTAGTTGGAAATGTCTGGTAATTTATTTTTTTTTGGCTGTGTTGGGTCTTCGTTGCTGTGCATGGGCTTTCTCAAG
Organism: Kogia breviceps; assembly: GCF_026419965.1. Classification (NCBI taxonomy): domain Eukaryota; kingdom Metazoa; phylum Chordata; class Mammalia; order Artiodactyla; family Physeteridae; genus Kogia; species Kogia breviceps. The sequence goes on from NC_081312.1 coordinate 11,442,248, forward strand.
TTGCAGCCATCGGGGGCTACTCTTGGTTGCTGTGCACAGGCTTCTCATTGCGGCGGCTTTCTCTTGTTGTGGAGCTGGGGCTTTAGGCCCACGGGCTTCAGTAGTTGTGGCACGTGAGCTCAGCAGTTGTGGCGCATGGGCTTAGTTACTCCGTAGCATACTGGATCTTCCCGGACCAGGGCTCGAACCTGTGTCCCCTGCATTGGCAGGCGGGTTCTTAACTGGTGCACCCCCAGGGAAGTGCTTGTTGGGTGATTTTTTAATTTAATTTAATTTTTTTTTTGTGGTACATGGGCCTCTCACTGTTGTGGCCTCTCCCGTTGCGGAGCACAGGCTCTGGACGCGCAGGCTCAGTGGCCATGGTTCACGGACCCAGCCGCTCCGCGGCGTGTGGGATCTTCCCGGACCGGGGCACAAACCCACGTCCCCTGCAACGGCAGGCGGACTCTCAACCACTGCGCCACCAGGGAAGCCCTTAATTTTTAATTTTCTTAGCTCTCCACAGTGCCCTGTGTGGAAAGGCTGGCTGACCTGGTTCCCTTTGTCCGTGTTTTCTGTGTCAGCCCTCCAACGCCTCCCCCCCCCTCCCCCCCACTCCTCTTTCCTGCGGCTGAACTTGTGTTGCAGGAGGTGGTGGAAAGGCACAGGACATCACGAAGCATTTTGGTGTAGAACGTGAGTGAACCTCTGTCTGTCTTTACTGTCGTGTTACCTGACTTTTTAATGCTGGAACCTCGTCTCACATCATCCTTCCTGGAACCTCATCTCACATCATTCTCCCTGTAGTTCAGAGTGGCAGAATGGGGAAACTGAGGCTTGGGGCATATGCGGGACTTGCATCTGGAGTTGAGGGCTTCCCTGAGCCCAGACCCCAGGTCTCTACATCTGAGGATGTGGCTGCCTTGTTTATTAAGAAGTTCTTTGCACAGCTTAGGCCTGGGCTCTTGGAGGCTCCAGAAGGAGGGAGCTGGGAGTTTGGTGTTAACAGTACCCTGGCCTCCAGGGTACCCCCAGGCCATCCCTTTCCCTCAGGGCCCCTCAGGGCCTACATTCCTGTCTTTATTTTTATTTTTTTTTTACTGCGCGCCATGTGGGATATTAGTTCCCCGACCAGGGATCGAACCCGCACCTCCTGCAGTGGAAGTGCAGAGTCTTAACCATTGGACTGCCAGGGAAGTCCCCATTCCTTTCTTTAAATGAAGGAATCCAGAAGGTTCGTTTTTGCTGGGAAGGTTTAACATTCTGTGCTGGGATTCTTTTGGGAGATTCATAGTGGGGAGGAAGGAGAATCTTTTCCTAGATTAAGTGCTGCTGGTCTGTGAGTGGGTATTTTTCTGTTTGTCTTAGTGTCTGGATCTGGCACCGTTTTGGGGGCGTGGAGGTAGGAAGAGGTGCTGACTTAGGTTTTCTTTGCAGCTGTGCACCGGGACTGTCCATACCCAGCCTTGCAAGTAAACACTTTCCAACAGCCTCCGAGGGAGCAAACTGGGCTTTGCACAGGAGAAAACGGCCATCTGGGCGCTACTGTGTGTTGATGAGCCTGCCTGGGTCCCAGGCCTGGGTCTACAACAGGCCACCCATGTGACCCTGGGCATGTGCCTCAGTGTCCTCATCTTTAAAGTGAGGATAATGACAGTATTAGCTCAGGGTTATGAGCCTTAAAAATGTCCGTATGCAGATGCATACTGTGCCTGGAGCTCTGTGAACCGTGGTTGCTGTCCTTGGTGAGGGGGGAGTGGGCTTCTGCTCACGAATGCCTTTTTATTCCCAGATCTTTGGCATTTGCAGATCGAGTGTCCCCGGCCTGGGCAGTTTTTGAGTGACCCTGAAGTCCGGGAGGGATGCTAATTGCTCCTCCTGCCTGGGTGTGAGGTGTGTGTGGGGCCGGCGGGCACGGCTATAAGGAGGGGCTACCCTGCCTGGTGCCTCCCAGCGTCTCCCTTCACACCTGGCCTGTGGGACTTTTACAGCCCCTTGGGGGGCGGGGCTGCTGTCCTCACCTATTTTATGGATGGGGAGCCTGAGAAAATTACGTTAATGCCAGATAATACTTTCAGTTTTTTTTTTTTTTTTTTTTTTTTTTTTTTTGCGGTACGCGGGCCTCTCACTGTTGTGGCCTCTCCCGTTGCGGAGCACAGGCTCCGGACGCGCAGGCTCAGCGGCCATGGCTCACGGGCTTAGTTGCTCCGCGGCATGTGGGATCTTCCCGGACCAGGGCACGAACCCGCGTCTCCTGCATCGGCAGGCGGATTCTCAACCACTGCGCCACCAGGGAAGCCCTACTTTCAGTTTTTTGAGTTCTGAGATTCAAGAGGAGTTTGTGCTGGGTTTCCTGAAAATTCCAGGAGTCTCCATGAGCAGTCATGATGCTGTGTTATTCACTAACATTTATTGTTTTATCTTTTTGAATATTAAATACATGCATATGTTAAAATAAAACCCAGAGGATTCAAAATACACAATGAAAAGGACTCAAAATACACAATGAAAAGTCAGTCCGTTTCCTTCTTGTTCTTGAGTTCCGGTCACTCAGGGACATGTGCTGTTGGCAGTCTCTTTCTCTGGAGGTGTTTTTCTTTTCCTTTTTAACTTTTTTTTTTTTTAATTGAATGAAAGATTCTTGAAACTCTGTAGTGCTTTACAGCTTTCACAAGTTTCACACATATGATTTTATAGAATCCCATAATAACCCTTTAAAAAAAATTCCCCTACTCCTATATTGCCCCTCCCCCCTCTCTCGAGGTGTTTTGTGCGAAACACAGGGTGCATGTGTGTGGGTCTCTTCTGCCCATATCGTTCTGCCCTCGGCTCCTTTCACGGAACACCGTGTCTTAGAGAAATGGAACATCACTGCTTCATTGGAGACAGTTCTGTATCACTTGCCTCGTTTCTTTAACCGCTCTGGGGTCCAGATCTTAGAACAGTGGACCGTATTTCTTGCCCTGTGGTTGGCTTCTGCCTGTGTAGACAGTGGGGCAGGGAGTGCTCTGCCCCATTGCCTGGGTGCTCATTGCTAGATGAGTGAGCCCTGGGTCAAAGGGCATAGGCATTTTACTTTCTCGTGGCAGTTCTGAGACCACTCACCAGGACAGGGCACCGCTCACAGATGACAGCGCATATGGGAGGGCCTGTCACGCACACCCTCCCCAGCACAGCTCGTGGACAGATATTTCTGATCTTGGCCACACACATGGGTGAACAATGGACTTTTGGTTTGCATTTCTCTTATGACGGTGAGATTGAGTTCATGTAGGCAGCGCTGGCTGTGCTTGGGCAGGCGTGGGGCAGAGCTGGGCCCACTTGTGCTCAGGCTGGGGCCTCCCATCCTCACCCCTGGGCCCTCCTGCCTCCACGGGTTATTTCTCCCTCGTGATTTAGCAGGTTTGGGGCATTCAGTAAATGCTTAGTGAAGTGCCGCATGAGTGCAGTTCCTGAACAGTTGGATGTAAATAGGGTTTCTGTTCCTACTTGTATTTTGAATTCAGCTGCTAAGCTAGTTTTTTGAGGGAATGTTCTGGTACCTCCTTTATAGAAAGCAAGATTCATTTAGAAAGCAAATCATCATTCAGGAACTGAGCACCTACTCCCTCCCTGGCAAAGCCGAGGTCTTAAACCCCTTCCCTCTTGGTGCATGAATCGGGCCCATCCGGACCTTTCCCCCTCCGCTGGCCCTCGGGGCCCGGCCTGGGTGTGTGGCCTGCTTAGGGAAGAGTGCCGTGCTCCCCAGGGAAGCCCAGGCAGGGTGCGGTGGCTTGTCCAAGGCGACACAGTGGGATGTGGTAGGGGTCGGGGGAGGGGGCCCTCGCCCCACTCCAAGACCAGCGCGCGCCCTCCCCACTGCCTGCTGAAGCCGCTTTTCAAGCAGCGCTTCCTCTGGAGCTGTGAATGAGGCCGTCCCCATTGGGCTGTTTGAATTCTGCCTGCTGCTTTGTCTTGCCTGCTCCCAGCTGCCCTCAGAAAGCAGCTGCCCTTGTGGCCTGTGCCTCCCCAGCTGGGCCTCATGGGCAGGATTGTGTCGGGCTGACGGCTCCTGGGGGTGCCCCATTTTTAGGGCTCAGGGGCGTGGATCTGTCACTGGCTGGGCGGATTGGAGAATCATTCCGTGAAGGATCCCCGGACTCCTGCCCCCTTCCCTCCCAGGCCCGTGGGTGCGGGGTGCCCACCCTGTTAACTGCCCTTGGTGTTCTCAGCAGCCCTGCCGTCAGAGCCTGCTGGGTAGACTCTGCTAAGCCGTCAGCTGCCCTGGAGGGAGAAGCAGGACACACAGGCCAGAGTCCCTCCCAAAGATAGCTTCTGGGAGATGCCTTTTTCCTTTCCCTTTGCTCAGGATCCTAAACCCTTAGTGCCCCCTGGCTGCCCTTGTTCTTTCTCTCTGCTCATTGTCTGTCTCTCCTTTGGAAAGTTGGTTCCATAAAGGTCGAGACTGGGACAGTTCTGTTCCCTGCTGAAGCCCCAGTGCTTGTACCAGGGCACACAGTAGGGGCTCAAGAGAGCATCTGTTAGTGGATGAAGGAACTGACTGGCGGGTTTTGGAAGCCTTTTCTGTGTCCCTGTGGCTCAGTCAAAGCTACCTGGGACTCTGGAGTGCTCTGGGCCAGGAAGGAAGACCCAGGGTGAAGGTGGCAGGTCCCAGGTCAGGGAGGAGACCGTTGGCTTCGTTCCTCCATTCCTTCATTCGCTCAGCAAGTCCCGAGCATTCACCCTGGCTTGCCTTGTGCTGGTGCTGGTCCCTGCTCCCCTGCGTCTGGTAAGGAGATGAAGGGAAACCAGCACACAGATACATTTAAAACGCTGCAAGGTAGAACTAGAGCCAGGAAGCCTGCAGATGGGAAAGCCACGACGGGAGCAGCTGCAGCCACTTCAGCACTGTGTGGTTAGAGAAGGCCTCTCTGAGGAGGTGACGTTTAATGAGGGGCGACTGCCTGTTCCTCTAGGAGCTGAAGAGCTACAGGGCGGGTGGGGTCTGCTGCCGGAGGTCACACACCCTGGCCGGCCTCTGCCGTGGCCCTGGGTTCCCTGAGGACCGAGGGCAACCATCTAGGGAAGAGCAGGCCGGTTTCCACATTAGACAGGCGGTGGTCAAAGGAGGCAGCAGGGTGTCCTGCAGTAGCGTTGTTCCCTGACAGTGTGAAAGGGGACCAGGGGGGTGGCCCTGGAACCTTCCTCCACCTGAGGCTGCAGCTGTACTCTGGGGGCCAGACAGGAAGACAGATGCTCCCCTCTGACCTCGTTCAGTCCAGCCTTTGTGTACAGGAATGAGCAGTTCTGGGCTTTGGGGGGCTGGGGTGGGGATGGGTGGGGGACCCTATGGCCTTGGTAGGCCCTAGGCCAGCTGACCTTTTGTAAAGCTCAGGTTAGGCCTCAGGTGCCCAGGGAGTGGGGGGAAGGATGCCTGCTCTCTTTTACACTCATTTACCTTCCTCCAGGCCAGTGTTTGATGAACTCGCCCAACAAAAGAAGCACTGGGGGCACCAGTGAAAAACGTATCCTTGAGTCCACCCCCCTCCCCCTTAAAATTCTCCAGGGAAAGGGTCTGGGAGCCTCCTCTCAACAAGTACCCTGCTGATTCTTCTGGGAAATGGACACTGTCATTTCCCAAACAGTGTTTGTTACTAGGCCTCACCCCCGAACCATCAGGCACGTTTGACGCTGAGTTAAGCAGGCTAAAGCAGCTTCTTTACTGTGGGGCTTCTCAGGGCCAGGGGCTTTCCAGGAGGGCATCTGGGATGTAAAGGTTCCCAGGCTGGTCTGTTCCCGGAGTCCCTGTGCGGGACTCGTGTTCCCTGGAGCCCGCCCTGGGAAACTCTGGTGAGGCACTCACCATCTGCTGCCTCGTTTGAGCCTCATAGCACGGGAGGCGGGCAAGGCAGGGGCACCAGGCTGCCCACCCAGCTTCCCTGCCTGCTGGTTGCTGCCTTTGGGGCAGTCCTGTTTCCCCTTTTAAAAATGTCTCGCCTCTGGCTGCTGGTTTGCACTGAAGTTACTTAGAGGTGGATCCCGAGGCTGGGGATCCAGCTAGTTTTTGCACCGGAGACATTGCCGGGGACCAGCTCAGCCAGGTGCACGCTGATTATCGGGCCAGGGCCGGGAGCAGAGGCCAGAGCACAGCCTGCGGTGCCTTACTCTGCAGTTTAGTCTGCAAACCCATGGGCTCCTCATCCAGCTTCGGCCTGCTCGGGTCTTAGAGCCTCTGAGCCATGAAACCAGAACCGGGGGCTTGTCCAGGAGGCCCTCCATGCTTCAGAAGGGCTGTGTTGAAGTTCCCGCCTGTTCCCTCCTGGATCAGTGGCTCATACCAGATTTCAGAGCACAGGGAGAACTTAGCACGGGCTGGGCACCGTCGTAGGTCGGGAATCTACTCTCCAAGACGGCACATCCCCGTTTGCTAGATGAGAGCACCGAGGCTTGCGGGGAGGCCAGGTGAGCTGCCTCCTCACCCAGCTGTGAGTAGCAGAGCCTGGATTCACCCCCGGGGCTCACTGGCTCTTGGAGCCCCTGCTGCTTCTACCCTGCCAGGTGGCTTTTATCTCCATCTTGAATGTGACATCTTGGCACCATTGGACTGATACCCAGTTTCAGAAGAAAATCTGAAAGGCATTCTTTTCTGAGCATCCTCTGCGTGCAGTTATGGGGCCCGGAGGGGTGGTGGGTGGTGAGATGTCTGTGAACTCAGGGCACAGGACTTGCCTGATTGACGGTAGACGTGACTGACAAGCCATTCCGCCTCCCCAAGCCTCTGCTCCTCCATCTGTAAAGTGGGCATAGTGCACCCACCTCTGGGGCTGCTGAGCACGGCAGGTGCTTCGGATGTGACAGGACTCCCCCTCCCCGTGGGCCACCTCCCACGCCCTCCTACCCGGCCAGGCCAGGGTCTGGGGCCTTTGACACGTCTCTGATGGGAGCCCCCAGCCCAGGGCAGGCAGAGAGCCTCCCTGCCCGGCTCCCCTACCCTTTTCTGGTGTGGGGGACCTCCAGCGCCAGTGCCCAGGACATGCCCCCAGCCTCTCAGCCCACTGCTTCCTGGGAGGGGCTGTGCGTGGTAGGTGGCTGCAGAGCGGAGGCCCCTGTGGCAGTTTTGCTTTCATTTCTGCCTCACACCCTTTATCCATCCAACAGTCGAGGGCTGGGGTGTGGAACCCTCTGGAGCCCTCCCTGGGGCCCTCGTCCCAGTGCAGGTTGCTAGGCAGCCCCCTTCCCTGGTGGATGAGTTTGGATGCCGTGGACCCGTGCAGCAGCGAGCACGCCGGGGGCAGCCTGGGGCCGCAGAAGCCTCTTCCTCGCAGTGCATTGGGCTGGGCCCCGTGGAGGGGAGGGTGGTAGCAGGGGGCTGCAGGTTGTGTGTTGCTCTCTTTCTGTTCTCTAGGGGGGATGGGGGGGGTCCCTTGGAGAGGAGAGAAGGGGGCACGTGGGGGGGCGGTATTTGTGAGTCCCCAGGGGCTGTTGTGCCGTTTCGCGTCCTCCCGGGATCCTGGGCGTCTTCCGAGGAATGTTCAGTGCTGTGGGCCTCTTGGTTTCTCTCTGGATGGGGTTTCCTCTTTGTTCCCCAGCCCGTGTTTCCGAGGCCCAGAAGGAAGATGCAGAGGTAGCCCCAAGTTGCAGAGCTAGTAGGTGGGGCAGCTTGGATTTGTATCTGGCCAAATTGGAATTTGCTGACACTAAAGCTTATATTCTTTAAGATTTTATTCTAAAAGTCCTAACATTCACTGTGGGATCCTTGAAAAGCAAAGGAATTCTGGCCATTCTGTCAGAGATCTGGTCCCGCCTCCCCGTGGGCAGGTCTGGGCAGGGGCTCCAGGGTCCTGTCGGGAAGGAGTTCTGCTTCTCGCGGAATCAGCCCCCAAGTCCCCCCGCCTGCACTTTGCACCGGGCGCGGCAAGTCGTGGCCTGTGCCTAAGGAGGTTTGGTTGCTCAGAGCCCCGCTGCCTGAGCCTCTGGGCCTCAGTGCCCCTGCTGGTGAGGGATGTGGGGGAGCTGCTGTGGCTGCCGTGGCATGGAGGGGGCAGTGGGGTCCGTGGCTTGAGGCCGTGGATGTCGTGGCATCATTTCCAGTGTTAACGAGAACAGCTGAGCCCGGAGCATAGCAGTAGCTCCCGGTTCTGGAGCTCCGGCCGCGGGCCTGAGCCTGTGCTTTACGGCTCTCAGTCCACACGCAGAAACAGGCTCCGAGAGGGTAGGGGGCCTTCCCCGGGTTTCAGAGCTGGGCACTCCTGGGGGTGCGACTTGAACAGCATTTTCTGTGAATCTAAAGCTCCGACCCTTGACCATTAAGAGTTTTTTTTCTCTGTAAACGGAGGCAGAGGATGAGAGGATGGCTTTCCTTTTGTCTGAGCTCTTTTCTAATGACCTGACCTCGGTGCCCTTTAGTTTTTAACTTTTCTCCTATTCATTTTCAATTTCCATTGGATGTATGGCCTGCCTGGAGTCAGGAAATTTAGGTGCTGGCTCCGTTGGTGTCCACTCAGGCTGGGTATCAGCTGAGTCACCTTTCAGCAGCGTTGCCATCCGTCCCGTGGATGCGAGTTTGGGCCGCCTGGGTTGCCACGTGCTCTGCCCAGAGAGCATCACTCAGACTCCCAGGACCCCGCCATTCCCGCCTCACACGCTCCTTCCTTGGAATCCTCCGAGCCTATGTGGAGGAGGCCCCGTGGCCTACTCTCCTGTTTAAATTGCCATGCGTGTCCCTTTTTGGGGTCACCTTGGGGGAACCTTGGTGCTTTTTCTACTGAAGGTAGAGGGTTTTGGAAGCACTTTGGAAAGACCCCCAAAACCTGGAAGGCTCTTGGGAACATTCTCATTGGAGCCATTCCTCGGCTTCAGAAGTGGGGGGATGCTTGTGAAAGAGCTTCGAGATCAGGAGCAGGAACTTGGAGGCAGGGGTGCTGCTTGCTGGGTTCTGTCTGTGTGACTTTGGGCCAAGCCACCTAAGCTGTCCGAGGCTTTCGTTTCTATACCTGAGATGGGAATTTTCTACCAACCTGCAGCAGAATGGATCTGCAGATTGGGTGAGCTGAGGCAGCTTGAGTCTTTTTTAGCACAGAGCCTGGTTCTTGGTGGGCAGATGGTCACTCTGTTATTCAGAGTCGGCCATTAAAGGGTGATGGAGCTGTTGACCAGGAGCTTACGTTTGAGCAGCCCTCACATCTGGGAAGAAGATCGGCAAGCGGAGTTTCAGAAGCCCCTTAGGTAGGGCTGTGCTGGATTCCTTGTGATGTCCCAGGGACAGTGTGTATCTTGGTCAGTGGTGGGATGTGAAGGCTGACCCGGCCTCTTACTGGATGCGTGACCCGGGTGTGTCTTGGCCCCTCTCTGGACCTTAATTTCCTCCTCGATAAGAGTCAGCCGCGTGTGTGCGCACAGGCGGGGCTCAGCACACCACCTTGCTCCTTTCTTGTTCAGGCCAGAGGCCGTCTCTGACAGCAGTAGGGGAGGGCTGCCCTTCACTCCCGCAACCTGCAGTCACGCCCTCTGTGTCGACGGGTGACGGAGAGTAAACGTCCCCTGCTGGTGAGATGCGGAGGTCCGCCATCTGAGAGGAGGAATTTCCCATAAACCTCGGAGCCAGAAGGGGTCCTTGCAGGTGAGGATTTGCAGCTCAGAGCGTCCAGCCCTGATGGTTCGTGCACACAGGGAATCAGCCCAATGTGCCGGGCCTGAGCCCCGGAGCCCAAAGATGCTCCTCCTTTGGCTTCCGGGGAACCGCAGGTCGGATGTGAGGCCAGGGGCTATTCTTCTCTGTTCCGTTCTGAGCCATCGTTGGCAGTCCCCGCCTTGTCCAGGATGAGTTCTTCTGGTTCACGGGCCCCGGCAGTTGGGGGTAGGACCCCCAGCCTGGTGGTCTTTCCTGCCTTTCCTCCAACTTTGCCAGGAATGCCGAAGGGGCAGGCTCTTTGGATTGGGATGCTCCCCTGGGAAGGGCGGGCGAGTGGGCGGGTAACTGTTTGGGACCTGGACAGTTCTGGGGTGGGGGGAATGGGCACTCCCCCGGGAGTGAGACCTGAGGACTGGCCAGGTGCCTGCAAGTCTGTCTTCACTGCTGGAGGACACAGTGGGGCAGCCGGGGCAGCTGTGTCCTCCAGGCTTCTCTCTCTCGATCAACCAACAGACGTGGAGAGTTGCTGGCGTGAAGTTAATGGTCTCAGCAGAAGAGCGACTGTCTGACTGATTTCTACAAGTGGCAGCAGTGTCTTGGTTTCAGTAGAAGCCTCAGTGCCAACTGGGTTCAGTAATAAAGGGGCTCCTGTAAGTGGTAACTCCATGCAGAGGCCTGGCTTCAGGTATAGGTGGATTCAGGGGCTCTCATGGTGTCCTCGGGACCCAGTCTCTCTGGGTCCCTGGCCTCCCTCATGTGGCTTCATTCTCAGGCCCATGTGATACAAGGTGAGTCCTCACAACTGACCTTTATGCTGAGTGCCGAGTTCCTTGTGTGTCATCTCCTTTGATCTGCGTTACACCCCATGAGGGTGTGGACTTTTAGTACCCCTGTTTCCTAACAGAAGGAGTGAAGGCACAGGGAGGTTAAATAACTAGCCCAGGGTCACAGCTAGTCGATGGCAGGACTAGGATGCAGACCCGGGCTGGTGGCTTCGGGGCCTCCCTCCACCTGGGACGTAGGTCAGCCTGGGCCACATAGCTGCGCCTCAGCCAGGTGCTGGGGCTGGGGAGCGCCCCGTTCCCTGCCACGTGATCTGCATGTGGGCCGGGCGGACCCTACGCGGGAGGCTGGGACTTCCCTGAAGACAATGGGATTAGCCGCTGGGCAGCCAGGGGAGGTGGGAGACTCCCTGGTTCTGGGCTCTGGGGCCAGGGCGCTGTTCCCAGTGGGGGAGTGATGGCCATCTCCACAAGTGAGAGCCTGAGGCTGGGCCCCTGGCTTTCTCTTTCCCCTCAAACAAACCCGAGCTGGTCTGACGCAGGCAGATTCTGAGGGCCCTGGGCCCAGTGGTCACACGGGGGCATCCTGGAGGAAGGGCTTATGTAACCCTGCCTTGAGGGATGGGATCTGGGGCCTTGGGCAGAGGCTGCCTGGAGTCCAGGGTGAAAGCCAATGTCTTCCCGGCCCTGCTGTTTGGAACTGTGGGGTTTTGACACCGAGTGTTTGCGGTGAAACAGTCTTGTGTTACGTAAACACGCCGTCGCCCTGTTGCCGTCTGGCCCTGCCCCATGCATGCCGGGGAATGTTTAGGTGCCTTTCCTCCGGGAGCCTGCGGATTCGCAGCTGTGAACTTCGGCTTGGGGGCTCAGTCCTCCTGCAGAGGGGAGCATTAGCGCGGGACGTGGGCTCTCCTGCCTGCTCTTCCGCGTCCGCGCAGGACTGCTGGGAGTAGTTCCTCCTGGAAGGGGAAGAAGTGACTGGTGGCCACACACCCAGGCCCTGCACACCTCAGGGCCCCAGTCCTGAGGGCCCCTCGCGAAGGGGCAGGGCTGGAGGCCGGGAGAAGGCTCAGGGTGGTGGGGCCTGGTGAGGGGTTTTGGTCCCTGATGGTTCCTTTCTGGAACCAGTGGGGGAGCAAGGACCCCTTGAGAAGCTGGTGGCTGCCCTGCCCAGTGCCCTTGCCCTGCCCGCCAGATGTCTCTACTTGGGTGTTCCCGAATTCTCATTGGCCAGCGCTTCTTCTTAGTGGCGTGGCCTTTGGTGGCAGGTAGATAGAGGTAGTGGTGGCGGGAAAACAGTGGAAGGGAAAGCTGTCCCGGGCCCTCCCCTTTGCTGTGGCCACCGTGGACTGCAGGCCTGGCCTGACATCTCTCAGCCCCCTGGTAGCTTTCTGGGGCTGTATGATGAAGCAGCCGGGTCCGGAAGCTCACGTCTGCCTCGTTCATTCTCACTGTTGATCTGTGTGGCCTTCATCAGAGTCCCTATTTGAGGGCCCCCAACTCAGAGGTCCTGGGGAGCGAATACTTCTGGTTTAGCTGGTCGGACTGCCGTTTGGGCCCAAGTTGTCAGCTCATCAGGTCTGTTATGTGAGGCTGCGAGGAGGGGTCATTTCAGTTTATCAGCTGATGAAAAACAGCACTTGAAAACAGAAACCAAGCTGGAGAAGGTCAGTGACTTGTCTGCACAAAATTCCATAGTTTCTTGTGGGCAGGTTTACATCTGACTGGTGAATAGCACTAAAAAACTTTGGTTAAAAAAGAATACATGATCAAAATTTAAACCACACACCTAAGAGCGTGCAGTGAAAAGACGGTCTCCTTTACACTTCACCCCAGGCCCTGGAGGCCGCCTTGTTACCACGTTCTCGCCTGTTCTCTCAGACACGTGTTGTATCTGTGTAAGCCCTTGTGTATGCACACACACACACACACACACACATGCACAGCCCCCTTTTTTGTTTCTGAAACAGTGATGGCCATTATCCATGCTCTCATACAATTACCCTTTTTTTTTTTCGTTTAATATAGCTTATGGGTGATTCTATACTTGTACAGATGTTGAACTGTCATTGCCTAGGAAATAATATATGAACATAGCTTTACTCTTCTGTCCTAGTACAACCTCAGGCTTGAAAAAGACCCCTTGTCAGTTTCTCTTGGGGGTTCTAGGCTTGCCCCGGGGCTCATGGTTTAACTTTTCCCTTAGTCTGCCTGGGCTGCAGTAACAAATGTCATAGGCTGGGCACCGTAAACAACAGGCATTTATTTCTCACAGTTCTGGAGGCTGGGAAGTCCAAGATCAAGGTGCCTGCCAGTTTGGTTCCCAATGAGGGTCCACTTCCTGGTCCATAGATGGCCACCTTCTCTCTGTGTCCTCAAGTGGTGGGGAGGGAGTGCTGGTCTTTTCATCTTGTAAGGGCAGTAATCCCATTGTGGGGTCTCTGCCTTCATGACCTCATCTAACATGAAGTACCTCCCCAAAGCCCCTGTATCCCAATACCATCACATTGGGGGCTAGGGCTTTAACATGAATTTTGGGGGGACACAAGCATTCAGTCAGTAGCATCTCACCTGGCAGGGGTTGTACAGGGGTTGCCATCCACCTAAGGCTGGGGGTCCTCAGTGCATGTGGGTCTCTACCTCCTGCCCCACATGCATGTGGCCCTTAGTGGAGGTGCTGCCTCGAAGGAAGCCAACAGGTGTGCTGGCCCAGGCCTGCCACTGGCTCCTGAACCCAGCCCCAGTTTCCGGGGCATGACTGACCTGGGGCAGGTGATGGGCCTCCTTTTCCTCATCTGTAAAATGGGCACATAAGCACCCAGTTGGGAAGTTCGGGGGATCAGAGGAGGTGATGGCTGAATTGGTGGAGGTGGTCTCTGACACATGATGGGCGATCTGATTATAATTTACGCTCTTCCCCAAATAATTTTTTTTCTGCCTAGAGATGAATATTTAGAGAGCTGAATATCATCTGTGATTTCAAAACTGGTCAAAGGAAGGGGTAGCTGGTGTGGCCCCTTAAACTGGGAAGGACCAATCTTGGTTGATAACCTCCTAACCCAGCACTCTTGCTGGGGCCGGTTGAGGGGGTGGGGAGGGGGTCCTCTCTAGCTCCGCCGAGCCTGGATTTCCTCAGCTGCTTCCGTCAGAGTCTTCCTCCTTCCCAGCCCCATGTACTTCTGGGTAGGGTCCCCCACCAGCCAGCCTCTCACTCATGCTGAGCCCCAGCTGAAGGAAATGAAAGAACATCATCTTTTCTCTTGGCATTTTTGGTCCTCTGTAAAGACAGTGTCACATCATGAAAGCAAAATTTGAAGAGGCAAATCATTCCTCTACTCCTCACCGCACCACGTCTAGTTCCTTTATTGTATCTAAAGTTGCAGAGTTGAAAACATTGTATGGGTAGCTTTTTGATTTTTGCTTTCTGCACACAGCCTTGTAGTGTAAACTAATTCCATGTTGCTACAGTCTTTTTAAAAAATAAATAAATAAACTCATTTATTTATTTATTTATTTTTGGCTGCATTGGGTCTCCGTTGCTGCGCGCAGGCTTTCTCTAATTGCGGCGAGCAGGGGCTACTCTTTGTTGCGGTGCACGGGCTTCTCATTCTGGTGGCTTCTCTTGTGGAGCATGGGCTCTAGGCACGTGGGCTTCGGTAGTTGTGGCACACGGGCTCAGTAGTTGTGGTCTGCTGACTCTAGAGCGCAGGCTCAGTAGTTGTGATGCACGGGCTTAGTCGCTCCACGGCATGTGGGATCTTCCCAGACCAGGGCTCAAACCCGTGTCCCCTGCATTGGCAGGTGGATTCTTAACCACTGCGCCACCAGGGAAGTCCCGCTACAGCCTTTAGAGTGATCTTTTAAAAATTTTTATGAACTTTTATTATGAACATTTCCAACATGTATAAAAGAAAGAATAATAAAATGAACCCTCCCCCCATACCAAGTATTAACCATTATTAACTTATGGCTCATCTTGTTTTATTTATTTCCCTCGTATTATTTTGAAGAAAATCTCAGCCATAGTTCATACGTAAATAATTTAGTGTGATCCTTAAAAGCTAATGACTTACATAATCAATATGATCATGTATTTATAGTTTAATTTTCCTTTTCATAAACCAAATATCTTAAAAGATAATAAAAGTGTCATCATTCCCTCTCCCATCCCCCGCCTGCCGGCAAAAAAGCTAAGGACTTAAAACATAATCCCAATGATGTTATCCCACCTGAAAATAAAGTACAAAGAGGGTGGTCCTTTTTCATTGCTACGCGATAGCTCTGTTGGGTGTCTACACTGTGATATATTGAGCTATAATCTTATGATTGAATATTTAGATTATTTCCAGTTTTCTTGCTGGTGTGGACAGTGCTTCATTGGATATCATTGTGAATATAATTGCCTTCCTTCCCTTTCTGATTCCATTACGTGTAAGTAAGAGTTTTATCAGTTATTGTTGAATAACAAACCATCCCCAGCATAGCGCCTTGAAACTGTAACCGCTCGTGAGCTCACTGCTCTGCAGCATGGCGGTTCGGGCTGGGCTCCCTTGTGTATCTGCGGTCAGCGGCCGGTCACTCAGGATCTCTGCTTCTGTGGCTTGGCCTCTGCTCAGCCAGGGTGATGGGGGTGACCTGGCCATGGGTGTCTCATCGCCCAGCAGGCTGCCTGGGTGTGTACTCTTATCCAGGGGGCAGGGGTCCAAGACAGTGGGCGTTTCCAAGGCCTCTAGAGGCCTGGTCTCTCCACCACAGTCTGTTGGCCAAACAAGGTTCAAGGCCCACCCGGATTCAAAGGGGTGAGAAAAATGAACTTCACCTCTTTCTTTTCTTTTCTCTTTTCTTTTCTTTTTTTTTTTTTTTAGTACATAAATGGAATTTACTGAGGGAAATATTGAGGCTGTCACATAAATCACCTGTTTCTGTAGAACAGTTGCTTCTTAACCTTTCTTAGAGGTTGTGGAGATCTTTGAGATTCTGATGAAAGCTATAGATCCTATTCTGAAGAAATGACATGTAATAATACACATATACCAAAACACAGAGAATGCCACAGGCTCTCTGAAGCAAAGGTTCTGTGGATCCCAGGTGAAAGCTGCTTGTTTGACACACTTGGCCTAGATTTTCAGGAAGGACGATGTGTAAGCATTCTTTAGAACAATCATCTTGTAAGATTTCTACAAGATAATCCACCAACGAGCAATTCCATGGTCACATAAGTTTGGGGAGCAGTGCATACCTGGAGATTTAAAACACACAATAGCATATTAGAAATTCTAAGACATCTTGCCAGAAAGAAACCTTATTGTCTTTTTTTTTTTTTTTTTTCTGGTACGCGGGCCTCTCACTGCCGTGGCCTCTCCCGTTGCGGAGCACAGGCTCCGGACGCACAGGCTCAGCGGCCATGGCTCACGGGCCCAGCTGCTCCGCGGCATGTGGGATCTTCCCGGACCGGGGCACGAACCCATGTCCCCTGCATCAACAGGCGGACTCCCAACCACTGCGCCACCAGGGAAGCCCGACCTTATTGTCTTTGACTTAGCGTTTTGCGTTTGACATGTTAGCATCTCAGAGAAGACATTTTGGGAGACACAGCTTGGTCCAGTATCCACTCCGTGACTTATTAGCTTTGTGACCTTCGGCAAAGAGCTTAACTGTGTGAACTTCGGTTTTCTCGTCTGTGAAATTGGGACAATGATACTAATGCCACTCTGTTGGCTTGGTCGCAGCAGCAAAGTCATTGCAAGGGGTGCGGATGGCCAGAATGGAAAAGGCCCCGTCCTTTGGAGCTCTGGTCCACGGAGGGAGGTGTGTGTGCGTAACAGAAATGTCAACCAGTGAGTTAAAGGGGTGATTTCAGGAGGGAACAGGAAATGAAGTGATAACAGTGATGTGAAGCCGTCTGGGGACTGTCCCTAGGGTGGTGAGAGAAGGCCTTTCTAAAGGAGAGACTCCTTCTGTGACCTGACTGGTCAGAAAGAAGCAAGCTGTGGAGAGTCTGGAGCATCTCAGGCAGGGGGAGGAGCCAGTGCAAAGGCCCTGGGGTGCCTTAGGGCCAAGGAGCTTGGTGTGTTTGTGGAGCAGCAGGGAAGAGAGCTTGGCTGGAGCCAGGCTTGTGAGGTGTGAGGGAGGGAGCAATAGAGGGAGGTGGAGCCAGATTCTTCAGGGCTGCCCATGCCCTGGTGGCGTGCAGCTTGAGTCTTGCGTGAGAGGGGACGGCAAAGACTCCCATCAAATCACCCCACAATGTAGTCCTTGAACATCGATGACCTCTTTAAAAGCTTTGGGCGGTGTTCAGAGCTCCAGGGCAAGGTGTTCAGGCTGTCTGTGCCTATTATCCTTGAGGGTGTTAAATGTCAGCTGAAAAGCATTGGCTCCTTGCGCCCCTGGGCCAGTGCTCAGCCCTCAGGTGGGTGAGGACCTGTGTGTGTGACTGTGTCCTGGAGCAGGCCGTCCTCCTGGCTGGGCCGTCACAGGGACACTTCTGTACGCTTGGGCAGCCTGGGCTCCCCTCCCTCCAGCTGAATAACAAAGTGCCCAGAGCCGGCTTTGGAAGGAGGGACCTGGGTTTCAACCTTGCTTCTGCCACTTTCTAGCTCTGTCTTTTGGGGCAAGTTGTTGAACTTCTCTCTTGAGCCTCAGTTCCTACGTCTGTAGGATAAGCAGAGCACTTTTCAACATTCACAGTTGATGTGTCAGTTGAAATAACGAATGTAAAGCCCTGTCGTTCACCGCTTGCCGCATTTATTTATTTATAAATGTTAGAAGTACCCCATCCCAGGTTTCTTGGTAAACGGGAGGCAGATGGTATTAAAGTTGTGGAGGCAGTGTTACCGGGTGGTGCTGTGGGTCTGGGTCAGAGCCGGTACTAGGCTGGGAGCACCCAGGAGCTCAGGTGGGTGCGGGAGATAGAAGCGTTGAAGGGTTAGGCTAGTTATATGCTCATGTCGGAACAGCGGTAGCAGTGGGGGGCGGGGGCAGTTTTCTCCGTCTAGGAGGATCCAGGAAGGCTTCCGTTGGGTCTTTGAGGGTCGAGAGGAGCTCACTGGACAGAGGAGTGTGTATTTAAGGAAGTCCACGTAGCGAGCCGGCATGTGGGAAGGTGTGATCTGTGAGGTCAGGGGTCCTCAAACAGGGACTCTGGACGTGTCGGGTCAGGGGCAGATGGGGGCTGCAGAGAGCCACTGGAAGCCTGGGCTGATGAGCAACCAGAGAGCAGTGAGGTGGGGTACAGGGGAAGGAGCACCCCTGATCCTGATCCGCACTCTGTGAGCGGCAGGTATGGCTGTGCAGGTGAACAGGTGTGGTGAGGAGCCTGGAGCCTGGAGGTCCCCCCCCCTCGCCCCCGCCGCCCCCGTCCCTGACTCAGATTCTGGCTGCCCTGCTGGGAGGTCCTTGCAAGTCTCTAAGCTTCTCTTGGGGATGGTGACCGTCACTTCCCTTTCAGGGCCAGTGGGTGGACGAGAGGTCCACGGATGGCACTTAGCACATGGCAAGCACTTGATGATGAAATGGTGGCTTTTAAACTGGGTCCTGGAGGCCGAGCCCGTCTGACAGCCTCTTGTTGATTTCGGCGAGGGGTGGTGTGCAGGGGTGAGGGGACGTCCCTCTTAGCCTCCTCTGAGCTGTGGGCACAGATGAGTTTCCAGAGCAGACCGACAGATACAGCCCTGCTGCTTGTTTCCTTTCTTTCCCATTGCGAAGCATCGCAGAGCGGCTACCTTCCTCTGTCTGCCTCCATCCCCTGCCTGGCAGCGCCCCCCCCTGCTCCTCCCCCTCCCCCTCCCCCGGCCCCCGGCCTCTGGGAGGAGGGGAGGAGGAGACCCCACAGGCCCTCAGGCCTGAAGCCAAGGAGGAAATGGAGGCTGGAGGCTCTTGCCGAGGCTAAGTGACCTCTACTGGACCCCTCAGGGTTAGAGCTGGGTGACCCCCAGAGCCTCCCTGCTGGGAGGGGTGGAGCGAGGCCATGGACGCTGGAGGGAGCGTCCCAGGAGCCCAGCGCAGTGCAGTCCGTCTGGACGTTGGCATTTGGGGCAGGCTTGAGTCAAGGTCAGGTGGCACAGGACCCTGTGAGCCATCCCTCAGGGAGTCTGGGCCTGTCCCAAAGGCTGTGGGAGCCCCAGCAGGCATGGGAGCTGGGCTATTGGCCGACTCCCATGGAGCACAGATCAGAGGTGTGCTCTGGTCGGGGGGAGGGGGAGGCACCGATGGTTGTCCAGGCAAGAGGTGACGGGGGTCCAGAGGGTGCGGTGGCAGATGGAGGTGAACTGGGCTGGTGGCTGGGGACGCGTGAGGACCTCATGCTCAGGGTGTGGCAGGAGCCCGCCTGCCCCAGGCCCACTGAGCAGAATCTGCGTTGTGGCGGGGTCCTCGGGAGGTGCCTGTGCACGTGACACACTCATGTCTGAGAAGCGCTGGGTGGAAACCTGCTGACCCCTGGGTGTGGGGCTGGGGGAGGGAAGGGGGAATGAGGCCAAGGCCCCACCATGTAGGGACAGTGGGGGAGGGAGTTGTGTTGGATTTGGGGTGTTCATTGCACTCAGGTTCCTCACTGGGGTAGTTGAAGGCCTAGAGGACTTTCTGCGAAGGGCTGAGAGCAGCGGGCAGCTCTGCTCTTGGGGCTCCAGAACCGGGGGGCCTGTCCTCTGTGAGTGAGGTTGGGCCTGCCCCCCAGACTTGGGTGCTTGTTCATCTGCCTGCCCGGTCAGGAAGTGGGCATTGAGTCCGTAGGTGCATGGCTGTGGGTCGTGGAAGTAAAGAGAGTCCTGGGACTTCCCTGGTGGCGCAGTGGTTAAGAATCCGCCTGCCAATGCAGAGGACACGGGTTTGAGCCCCAGTCCGGGAAGATCCCACATGCCGCGGAGCAACTAAGCCCGTGCGCCACAACTACCGAGTCTGCGCTTCAGAGCCCGCGAGCCATGACTGCTGAGCCCACATGCCACAACTACGGAAGCCCACGTGCCTAGAGCTTGTGCTCCGCAACAAGAGAAGCCACTGCAGTGAGAAGCCTGCGCACCGCAACGCAGAGTAGCCCCCACTCACTGCAACTAGAGAAAGCCCACGCGCAGCAACGAAGACCCAATGCAGCCATAAATAAATAAATGAATGAATGAATGAATTAAAAATAAAAGAAGTAAAGAGAGTCCTGCTTTTATGAGTGTCATTTTGGGGGCAACAGGTGGTGGCAAGTGTGAAGAGGAGAGAGCTGGGGGTGGGGAGCCCTGCCCTGTGGGGACAGGCTCGGAGGGGCAGATCAGGGGGTGTGTGGAACTCTCTGAGGTTTGTCCTTGTGCCTCTGTGGGCATCTGAATCGCGGATCTAATCACAGCATTGTCAGGAAGACGTTTGGGAAGGCTGACCTCAGGTTGACTTGCTCCAGAGGCTTTCTAACCAGAGGCTAGGTAGTTGAAAGAGACTCTACATGCAGCGAAGTGTTATTTTTTTATTTTCAGAGAATATAAATGTATTGAAATAGACAATATAGTCACACGATTCAAATCAAAAGGCAAGAAAGGACTTAGAGTGCAAAGGGTCTCGTCCTAGCTGTGCCTCTTCACCCCAGCTTCCCCCTTGGAATTGTTCCTAGTTTTTTTTTGTGTGTGTGTGTGGTACGTGGGCCTCTCACTGCTGTGGCCTCTCCCGTTGCGGAGCACAGGCTCCGGACGCGCAGTCTCAGCGGCCATGGCTCACGGGCCCAGCCGCTCCGCGGCATGTGGGATCCTCCCGGACTGGGGCACGAACCCGTGTCCCCTGCATCGGCAGGCGGACTCCCAACCACTGCACCTCCAGGGAAGCCCTGTTCCTAGTTTTTTATGCTTCCAGGATATTCTACCAAATGCAAGCAAACACGTGTGCACACCTATATCCATATTTACATAAATACACACACACACACACACATATGCATATTTATTTATTTGAAAGTCTTGTTGATTTGAACCAAGCCCGTGTCCAGGAAGATCCACACCCTTGCTCACAGATTTCTGTAGCTCAGGGCTCCTCCGCCTTCATATGATTGACATTTCGGGCTGGACCCTTCTGCTCGTTCGGGGCTGTCCTGTGGATTGTGGAATGTAGCAGCGTCCCCGGCCTCCAGCCACTGGGTGCCAGCCCTTCGCCCCATTGTGACAACCAAAAATGTCTCCAGGCATTGCCATACGTCCCCTGAGACAAAATCGCTTCTGGTGAGAACCACCGCTAGGCTGGCTTTGTTGCCACCCAGCCACCAGGTGTGGGTCTGGCCTGCTCTGGTGGCCGCCCTGGTGGCTCACTGTCCTCGCACATCCGTCGAGGCCCGCATGGCAGTGTGCTTGTGGGCACTCCGTGTGGCTGCTTCTCTGGCCTGAGGGTCATGGCTCTCCTGTTCCCTTGTGGGACACCCTGAACCTATCCCTTTATACTTTTCCAAACCTCAATTTTCTCATCTTTGAAATGGGGCTCCTACAGCCTTTCCCTTCTTTGGGTGCCGCTGGTGCAGACCGGGGATGCCAATGTGGTGCCCCCACCTCCTGAGTTCCAGGCTCATCCTGGGTGTGACCTCCCTGTGACCTCAAGTCCCTCTCAGTTCTGGGCCTTGGTTTGGTTCTTGTGTATAAAATGGGGACCCTAGGGGGCAGAGGGCCCAGAGCTAAGAGGCATCCCCCGGGGAGAGAGGGGAATAGTGGAAGTCAGCCGCCCAGCCAGAGCCCGTGGCGTTTTAAAACCCAGAGTCCCGAAGAGGGTTGTGTGCCAAGGTTGGGGAGAGCCGGGCTGCGGGCTGAGGTCAGAGTGCACGCTGGCCTGGCAGCTCTGCCAGGAGGGGCACACTGCGGAGCTTGGAGCAGCCCCTTCTCCACCAACCCCCGAGCCCAGCAAGCACTCAGGTGACAAGAGTGTGGAGTTTGGACTCAGGCTGAACTGGGTTTGCATCCCTGCTCCTCAGCCACTAGCCGAAGAGGTCGTGTAGCCTTTCAGAGGGTCAGGCTCCACGTCTGTAGAGCCGGCAGTGCTGTTCTGAGGCTTCAGTGGGAGAGGGAGGCTTGTTGACTGGCTGTCCGGGTGTCATTCAGTCCTCAGCACACTGTGAATTACACTCCATTGTCATGCCCAGTTTACAGATGGGAAAACTGAGGCACAGGGTAGAGCACCTGGGTGTA
The DNA here is from genome assembly GCF_026419965.1 of Kogia breviceps. NCBI lineage: Eukaryota > Metazoa > Chordata > Mammalia > Artiodactyla > Physeteridae > Kogia > Kogia breviceps. The sequence continues at coordinate 11,463,754 of NC_081312.1, forward strand.
GGAGGCATACAGAGACTGAAGCTGTCCTTGTTATTATTAACTGGCTGCTCTTGGGATTTGAGTCTGAACATCAAAGAACCTAAAGATAGAGAAAAAAAAGAAGAAAGATGTGCCTCTTGCCTTCTTGGGGGAGGCCCTGAGCCAGATGTGGAGGGGAGTCGGGCTGGTTCTGGGCTGGGTTTCCTGGGCTGGTGCTTCCCCTGGGCAGCTGGGAATGCTTCTCGGGGAGCACTGGTGCCCCTGTTGGCTTCGTTATTTTTTGCCTGCAGGGGCCTGGATGATCTGTGCTGGTGGTAAAACATTCCTTGGGCTGACATTGTAATCACACTGCAAGGGACGCTTGAAATTATATTCGCATTTGGGAAGCTAATTTTAAATAACGTTTTTCTTTCATAATTATATGCAATCAGCCAGCCAGTGTTATTGGGGGTTCTCTTTTTCCCTCAGCCAAGAGACCATCTGCTTTTCTCTTCCTGCCCCTCCTCCCAGCATGCAGTAGGCCACCTCCCTGAGAGAGGGACCACCAGCCCTTGGCTGTCTAGAGGCCCAAATGAAACCTTTCTTTGGTGACTGATGCGGCAGCAGGAGAGAAGTGGAGGGTGGTGCAGGCTCTGGCTTGGGCGACTGGATGGGTGGGAGTGTTTGCTTTCAAGATTGAGGCCCAGGTTGGTGGAGAAGGTGATAGAATATGATGTGTTGGTTTGGATGTTGTAGGATTCTGTGGATGCAAGTGACAGAAAACCCAATTCAGATGAGCTTAAGCAAAAAGAAAATTTTTTGGCTCAGGGAAGCAAATGGTACAAAAAAAGCCCCTCAGGGCCCCAGACACACCTCCTGCCCCTCTCGATCCTCACCATGGATCAGCCTCCACAATCTTTTCTGAGTTCTTCAGCTGCTCTAAACTCTTTCTACCTCAGGACCTTTGCACATGCTGTTCCTGCTGCTTTGCAGGCTCTTCCCCCCACCACACATCTGGCTGCTCCTCAGCCTTTTGGTCTCAGCACAGTCCCCCCTTCTCTGTCAGTCCCTCGAGTGTTCCTTTCAGAACATGCCACAGCTTGTTGTACTACTTCAGTTGTTTGCTTGTCCACCCTCCCCTCTATGCTGTAAGCTCCTTGAGGACTGTGTGTTTCCACCATGCTGGGCATGTGGTAGGTGCTCAAGAAATAGGCATGAGGGCTTCCCTGGTGGCGCAGTGGTTGAGAGTCCGCCTGCCGATGCAGGGGATGCGGGTTCGTGCCCCGGTCTGGGAAGATCCCACATGCTGTGGAGCGGCTGGGCCCATGAGCCATGGCCGCTGAGGCTGCGCGTCCGGAGCCTGTGCTCCCCAACGGGAGAGGCCGCAACAGTGAGAGGACCGCCTACTGCAAAAAAAGAAAAGAAATAGGCATGAAATAAATGAATGAGTAAAAGAATGCCTTGGATGGAAAGCAAGCCATCAGGAGGAATCTGGTTTAAGAAAACCTTGGCCAAAAAAAAAAGACAAACAGCCTCCTCTCCCCACCTCCTGCAAACTGGACCCATTCTTATCTATCTTGAGTTCTTCTCCTGGCAATTAAGGGCATTCCTGGAGAACTGTCCAGCAGGTTAACATCCTGACTCAGGGAAGTGGGCCGCCCCCCCACTCCCCAACAAGGACTGGAACAGAGTGGGCTGTGTACATTGTCCTTAGGTAAGGGGGCACCCAGATCAGGAGAAGGCACTCTTTACTGGCCCTTCCAGTTGGGGTTTATCTCCTTGGGCTCCTCGGCCACCTTCTTCTTGGGCTGCCCTCTGTGTGAGGAAGAGGCTTCCAGTGCTGTGGATGGTGGGCAGGGGTGGGGATGTTCCAGCGTGGGCAGGTGGGGGAGGGCATGGAGCCAGGTGTGCTGGGAGGAGACGGGGTGCATGAGGAGGTGGGCACCTGCTGCAGAGCTCTTGAATGCTGGGGGTGTGGCGAGGGCAACTGAAGGAGTGGGGGGCAGGGAGGGGATGAGTCACGTCTTAGATGTAGAGGGTCACAGGCTGGACCCCTGGGGGGTGGGCAGGGTCGGCAGGATGGTGGCCTATGGTCCTGGTGGCCCTCGGGACGGAGGCCCGTGTCTCTTGGGGCGTGGAGGCTGACCTTTAATGGCACTGAAGCGTTCTTCTCCTCTGGCTGGACTCGGGGCTTCCTCTTTTTGGTGTTTCTCACTTCTGCCCGGGGCCCCGGCTCTTGGCTTCGGGTTGGCGGCTGCTGTGACACCCTGCGTGGGTCTCTCGGAGGGATTTCTCGGGCTGTTTGGGGCCTGTTGCCATGGCTCCCAGCTGCAGAGCCTGGCAGGGTGGGAGGCCGGGCAGGAAGGAGGTGGGGCACGTGCCTGCCTGCAGAGAGGAGGCTCTGGGGCTTCAGCCTTTGGTGGTGGGGCCCTCGGAGGCCCCGGACTCATTCTCTCCTCCTCGGGGGTGCCCAGATGGCCGATAGCTCCTTCTCCTTGGGGGTCAGAAACCTTTAGAGATGGGGAAGGCTTCCTAAGACATTAGCCCCATCCCCTTCCCCATGTACCTGTCTCCCCTCTGTGACACGGGCAGCCAGCCTTGGCTTGAATCCGTCCCACCACGGGGCAGTCACCACCTGCCTGGACAGCCTTCCTTGGGGAGCCGGCAGCCTCTTCTACAGTTGAGCCAAAATCTGCTTCCTTGTCCCTCTGCTTTGTAGGAAGGGTTCCTCCTGCTTGCAAAGTGTGGATTTTAGGTGACACAGTGGCCAGAAGGAGCTGTCAGCCCCTTGGAGAGGGGAAAACAGGCGTGCTGGCTCCCCTTCCCCCTGGCCCTTGGGTGACCCAGGCGTGTCCTGTCCCCACTGCACAGTGGTCTCGGGATGCCTGTGGCCAGTCACAGCTCCTCAGGAAGCCCCTTCTGGGCTGTTGGCCCTCAGGCCTCCCAGAGGCCTGACACCCGTCCTCCAGGCTCCTGGGGGTCAGGGGTCTGAGGAAGGATTTCAGCCCAGACTTGGGGCAGTGGCTGGGCCGGGGTGGGGAGGAGAGGCAGATCTGTCCAGAACAACTCCTCCTCCGGAATTCCCAGAAGCTTCACCCCTAGCAGACCTGGCTGGACCCGCACCCTCATAGATCACTGGACAAGGATGGTCTTTGCCGACAGACCAGACCTTAGACTGTGGTTCTGCTGTGGCTTGTTTGCTGTGAGTCTTTGGGTGAGTTCCTTTTCTTTTCTTTCCTTTTCTTTCTTTCTTTTTCTTTTTTCAATACATATGTATTTTTTCCATCTTTATTGAGGTATAGTTGACAAAGTTGTAATATATTTAGAGTATATGGTGTGATGATTCGATATTCCGCATTGTGGAAGGATTAGTTGAGTTAATTAACACATCTATCCCCTCACATATTTACTCCCCTTCCTTTTCTTGGTGAAAACAGTTAAGTTCTACTCTCAGCAAATTTCAGTTATATAATACAGTATTGTCAACTATAGTCACTGTATTATTCATTCGATCCTCAGACCATATTCTTCTGATAACTGAAAGTTTGTCTCTTTACCAACCTCTCCCCATTTCCTCCTGCCCCCAGCCCCACCCCCAGACCCTGGAAACCACCATTTTGTTCTCTGTTTCTTTGAGTTTGATTTTTTTTTTTTTTAAAGATTCTACTTAGGAGTGATACCATGCAGTATTTGTCCTCTCTCTGGCTTTTTTCACTCAGCATAATGTTTGGGTGAGTTTCTTAACCTCTCTAAATGTCCTCACTTGAAAAAAATAGGACAGTCACACCCCCTAATGCAGCCTTTGAAATGAATGCTAAGTGGCCATTGTTACGCATCTCATAGGCGCCTCTTGGCCCCCGCCTCCTACCCCTGCCTCTTCCTCCATCCCCTTTTTCCTTGAGTGGGGGGTGAGGGGCTCAGGAATTACAGGTGTTGCCAATCATTTGTTTGGGTTGTGTCCAGGCCTTTGGAACCTTCCCTGAAATTTGAGGGTCTCAGAGGCACCAGATGAAGCCACTGCCTGTTTCTAGAGTTTGCTGCTCAGTGCATCTGAAGTGGGCAGGGGCCAGGGCCTGATACCCTGGCCTGTAAAAGGGGGCTCTGCAGGCCCTCTCTGGCCCCGGTGAGCCTAGGTGCTGGGCTCAGGCTCCCAATACCTCAGTTTGAGGAGGGTCTTTTGCATCCACTTGGCAGCTTGGAGCCGTGGCCTTCGCTGGAGCCAAGTGGCCTTGGAGCGGAGGGTGGGGCGGCCTAGGTGGTCTGGGCATTTCTCATAGACCTTGAGGTGGACCCAAGGGTCAGGAATATCACCCCTTCCCCCAATTTACAACTAAGCCTTCCAGGCCTGGGGCCTTAGGTCTTCGCCATCCAGGCCCTGGGTGCCTCTTCCCGTCAGGGACCCATGTCAGTGTTTGGTTGCCCCTTTGGAGTCCTGTGGGCACCGTGCGGGCTGAGCCCCAGCCTCCTCCTTGGTGACTCTCGAGACCCCCAACGAACCTCTGGACAAATCATACTCTGCCACCAGCCCACACGTGGGCACTTTGAGAGAGTGTCTGAGACTCTGGGGTGGCAGAGCTGCGAGAGCCTTGCTGTTGGGATAGACAGAATAATGTCCCCTTCCGCCCACTTGTCCTCAGAACCTGTGAATATGGTCCCTTACGTAGCAAAGGGACTTTGCAGATGTGATTAAGGTCAAGGATCTTGAGATGGGAGGCTATCCTGGATTATCTGGGAGGGCCCAGTGTCATCACAGGGGTCCTTATAAGAGGAGGGTCGGAGGGAGATGTGACAGTGGAAGCAGAAGTCAGAATGATGTGGCCACAAGCCAAGGAATGCAGGCAGCTTCTAGAACTGGAAATGGCAGAGGCATGTTTTCTCCCCAGAGCCTCCAGAAGGAGCACGGCCCTGCTGACCCATTTTTAGACTCCTGACCTTCAGAGCTGCGAGAGAATACATTTGTGTTATTTTCAGCCCTACTTTGTAGTAATTTGTTACAACAGCAATAGGAGATGAATATACTGTTCTGACGTACCCAGCCAGGCTCTGACTCCCTGCCCTTAGTCACAGACCAGTGGGTAAGGTTGTTACTTGACTCCCTGGGTCTGTCTTCCCACCCCCTATCCTGCAAGTAGTTGGGGGTTGGGGAGGTATTTGAAGAAGGTGCTTGTGGTTTAAGTTTTCAGAGATTGGGGATGGGGCTAACCTCACCTTTGCTTTGACGTGACAGCAGCCTTGGTGCTTGTGGCAGAGGGGTCCAGGGAACCCCAGTGCCCAGAGGCCCTGGCATTGCCCTGGCTGTAGCTGGTGCTTGGCAGCCTTCTTCCGGCACGCCTTGGCAGTCCCCCTCCTGGCCACCCCTGGGGCTCAGCTCAAGCAGCAGTCTTCAGAAACCTGCCCGTGCTCACCGCCATCCCCCAGGGGCTTGCTGTGTTCAAGGGCCCCGTGGCCACCGGCACCTCTAGGCAGGGCTTGTGGCTTGGGGGTCCCTCTGTTCCCAGGCCAGCCCAGAGCTGGTTGGAGAAGGCCAGCAAATGTTTGATGACAGTCAGACGGGGAACTCTGTGCTCCTGTGCTTGGAGTTCCAGCACAGTGGCAGGGCCAAGATTCCCCCCACCCCCCAACCGTGGTGGCTCAAAGCAGCCTTCTCTTGGTCTTGGATTCCAGCCCTCGGGCAGGAGGGAGCTTTCAGTTGTAAGGGAGTGCTAGCGGCAGGATCTGGGTGGATGGAGATATTTAATCTTCTCTGGAATGCAGCCTGTAAAAGTGTCAGCATCCCAGAAGCAGTCCTGGGACACACACTTGTGCAGTTATTTTGAGAGCGTCTGCTACCTTGAGGATAGGTGCTAAAAACAATTCAGAACTTCTTGGGCAGCCTTCTCCCTCCCACAGTGGGTCCAAAGGGCCGAAACATCAGCACAGGGATTCCTGTCTCCCTTCCTGCTGGAGCTTACTTTGTTCATTGGGCTGATGTTAAAGAGACTTCGCATTCCTGGGAATAAGAAACTGCTCTGAAGAGAACCGACTGAGTCATTAGCCCTGAGGCAGGTCGACTGATGGCTGGGGCTGGGGGTGGGGGAAAGCGCTGGAACCAACCCTTCTGATGCCCCTGTGGGTCTCCCGCTCCTAGAGCCCATCCTTAATTATGAGAGGGAAAAATTTTAGCACCTGCAAGCGGGTAGTGAAAGACCTAAAAAGAATTTCAAGTAGAGAATTTTTATATTGAAAAGTGGAGGCGTTAAGGGAATTTCAACATTTATTTTCAGAGGAAAAGTCGGGGCTATTTCTAATCTGAAACGTGACACTTTGGATGCAGCAGAACACATTCTTGGGTAATCTCCACCCCTGCCTCAGTTTCCCCACCCTGAAAGTTGAGGGGGTGGGGTTTTAAAGTGCCTCAGCCCCTGTGCTGCCATGTGCCTCCATAGCAAAGGCCTTTTGGCCCTGGTGGTTCTGTTTTCCTCCTGGAGATGCCGGAAAGGTGAGTCACTAGCTCTGCCTCTTGCCCACATCCTGGGTTCATGAGGAAAAGCCACTTCCAGGCGTCCCATGGGCTCGTTCTAGGTCGGAAGGGACATGCTGACTCATGCCACTGCGGGGACCCTCTGGCCCACCTCCTGCAGGTGGGGCACCTAGTATGGGGGGAGGTCTTCAGTTACCGGGGGTGGTGACTGTCCAGTCAGGGGAAGGGTTTTACATTCCCCCCGACCTCCCCCCACGCCCCCCCCCCCCTCCAAGAGAAAAAGACATATCCTAGCTTCCAGTTTATCTGGTTCTTTCTTGGAGCTGTCCAAGCAATTCAAATATTTGCACTGGCTTTAAAATTCTCTTCGTATGTTGCCTTTGTATTGGGCCATTTCGATCTCTGGCACTGCTAAGAGAAGACAAATCCAAATTACGAAGCCATCGACAAGTGAACCAGGCTGCTGAGGATGCAGACGGGCAGGGGCCCTCAGGGATGGACTGGAGGCTGTCAGCCTCATTCAGGAAGTGCTTGCAGAGTACCTGCCAGGTGGGGGGGTGCCGGTGGTGGGCACGCCACTGGAATAAAGAACAGACTCTCAGACCTCGGGGGCTCACGGCCCCAAACTGAGCACCGCGCAGTCTTTTAAGTGTCCATGGCTGTGTGGCTAAAGAGCCATTACTTCTGCCCATGGAAGGGGCAGGGACCAGCCTCTCGGCAAGTATGATGTGTGAGCTTCCCCCGATGGCTGAGCAGGAGTTTGCCAGAGGAGGAGGGGCGTTGCAGCAGAGGGGACAGCTTGTGCAAAGGCACGGAGTTAGGTCAGGCCTGTGTGTTTTTGTAGCATAGGATCTCTCTTGGGGGAGTTTGATGAAAGGAGGGACTTGTGCTACTGCCCCCACCCCCGATGCCTTGTGTGCTGTGCCTCCAAATGCCTTGTGCTAGGAATTTGAGGTGTAGACAGAGGGCACAAGCCCCGTTTCCTCAAGGAGCGTTTATCAGTCAGGTTAGGCCTGGTTAGGCTACAGTAACAGGCATCCCTGAGAGGTTTGCAACAACATGTTTATTTATAGCTCATTCAGAGTCCCCTCTGGGCCTGCGTGACTCTCCAGGGCTGGCGGCCTCTCTGGGGTGGCTCAGTGCTGGTCCTCTGCATCTCAGCATTTCTCATTCTCAGCACTGTGTTGCAGGTCATTCTCTGTTTAAGGACTGTTCTGTGTATTGTAGGGCCTCTACCCTCTGGATGTCAGGAGCACTTCCCCCAGGTGTGACAATCAAAAATGTCTTTGGGGGGCTTCCCTGGTGGCGCAGTGGTTGAGAGTCCGCCTGCCGATGCAGGGGACACAGGTTCGTGCCCCGGTCCGGGAGGATCCCATATGTCGCGGAGCGGCTGGGCCCGTGAGCCATGGCCGCTGAGCCTGCACGTCCGGAGGCTGTGCTCCGCAACGGGAGAGGCCACAACAGTGAGAGGCCTGTGTACCGCAAAAAAAAAAAAAAAAAAAAAAAAAAAAGTCTTGGGATGTTGCTAAATGTCCCCTTGGGGCAAAATTGCCCCGGTTGAGAACCACTGCTAAACTGAAGGTCCTCTTAATAGAGTTTTTTCTGCTTCCCAGCCTGGCTTCATAGCCACCCAGCCAGGCTTCTTTCCATGAGTGGGTCTGTGATGGCCTTGGGGGCCGTCTGTGCCCCTGTGCTCCCGCAGTTGCTGAGGACCAGGAGGACTGGCTGGAGAGCTGACCACTAGCCATCGAATGCTTCTACCCCGGAGTGACATGGGTCACTTCTGTGCACATTTCCTTGGCCAAAGCAAGCCACATGGCTGTGCCTAGCCTGCTGAGTGTGTGTGTGTGTGTGTATGTGTGAGAGAGAGTGAGTGTGTGTGAGTGTGAGTGTATGTCTGTGAGTGTGTGTGTATGTGTGTATGTGAGTGTATGTGAGTGTGTGAGTGTATGTGTGTGTGTGAGTGTATGTCTGTGAGTGTGAGTGTGTGTGTATGTGTGTGTGTGAGTGTATGTCTGTGAGTGTGTGTGTGTGTGTGTGTCCAGGGGAGTGCCCAGGAGGAGAACTGTCATATTGGTGGTTACCATTAATGTCCACTTTACTAGCTGTTAGCCTAGCAGGGGTCAGCGGCATGGAGCCAGGTGTCCTTCACATCCATGCTCTGTGCTGAGGTGTGGGGTCTCTGAGGAGGACGGGAGCCAAGGAGGGCTCCTGAGGAGCTGTCCTCGAGCGTGGGTTAGGTGGTGATGCCAGTGTGGCATTTGGGGCGGTGGGGACAGCGTGTCCCTCTGTGCACTCGGGTGAAAGAGAAGGCCCAGCCGCCTATTCGGGGAACTCTGAGTCCTCGGGAGACGTTTCGAGGGCCCTGCCTTCTGCAGGCTGGGGACAGGCGGGGGCAGGGGGTTTGCCTGCAGGCCTCGTGGTGCTAAAGGGCCTGTTATTCGGGGCTTCTGAAATCTGGTAATTACCAAGCTGTGCTGCAAATGGCTGGGATGTGAATGTGCCTGGCTTTCCACTTTTATAATTACACACTTCCCGTCTCTAAGTGGTTTTTAGCTCTGGTGCAGGTGCAGCTTCTTTCTCCCTGCCCGTTGGCGTGGGGGAAACCTGTGTTTCCGGGTTGATCCCCTCTGATGTGAAATTGCTCGGAGGCAGCCTGGCCAACCTCCCTCCCTGGCTGGATTATCCTTCCTCTGCTGTCTGCTGTGGCCAGCCCTCTGCTGCGCCTGGGTGGGAGGCAGGTGGCTGTGGCTTTGCATATCGTGAGAAAGCAATTCTGTTTTTAAAAATTTATTTATTTATTTATTTATTTTTGGCTGCGTTTCGTCTTGGTCGCTGCGCAGGGGCTTTCCCTAGTTGTGGTGAGCAAGGCCTACTCTTCGTTGCAGTGCGCGGGCTTCTCATTGCGGTGGCTTCTTTTGTTGCTGAGCATGGGCTCTAGGCACGCGGGCTTCAGTAGTTGTGGCACGCGGGCTCAGTAGCTGTGGCTCACGGGCTCTAGAGTGCAGGCTCAGTAGTTGTGATGCACGGGCCCAGCCGCTCCGCGGCATGGGGGATCTTCCCGGACCAGGGCTCGAACCCGTGTCCCCTGCGTTGGCAGGTGGATTCTTAACCACTGCACTACCAGGGGAGTACCTAAAGTTTGTTTTTTTGTTTTTGTTTTTGATGTGGACCATTTTTAAAGTCTTTTATTGAATTTGTTACAATATTGCTTCTGTTTTTTTTTTTATGTTTTGGTTTTCTGACCGTGAGGCATGTGGGATCTTAGCTCCCTGACGGGGGATCGAACCCCTACCCCCTGCATTAGAAGGCGAACTCTTAACCACTGGACCACTAGGGAAGTCCCAAGAAAGCGATTCTTGAACCCAAGGGCCCCCTTTTTGGCAGACTTCGCTCTTCTTTGGTCGCTGCTCTGCTCTCTCAGAGCACCTGGAATTCTCCCAGCTGTCACGGGACTTTTCTTTCCTTGTTGGTCAGAGGGTACCGCTATCTCGGCCTAATCCCCTCTTCCCTGCTGACTCACCATTGCATGTGCTTCACTTGCCCGCAGCCCTCGGTTCTCATACTTGCCCTGGAAGGTCTGGAAAGGTCAGACCCATTTAACAGATGTGAAAGCTGAGACCCGGGGCTGCTCAGCAACACGTCCTGTGCTTGCTGCTGGTTTTCGCGGGCCCCGCTCTGCTGTGAGGCAGGCCTGCTGGTGTCCCAAGGTGTACCTTGTTACCCTTCCTTATGCGACACCCAGCAGCTGAGCCTCAGGCCTTATGGTGGCCTCTGAGTGGTTTGGGCTGGTGCCTCTGGATGGTCCTGCCTCCCTGGCTTCTGGGACCTTGCTCTTTTCTAGTCCTCTTGCTTTTGGTCCTCTTCGCTGGACTCCTGTCCGGTATTGTCCCCCTCTCTCTACACTGTGTCATTTGGGGTAATTTTTGTCTTCAGGAAGTGGGTGCTGCTCTTACTTACTAAGCTCTGCTATATTAAGCAAGACAGTGGCCAGTGACAGAAACTCAAAATCCACAACTGAAAGTCTAAAGAGGGCAGGCTCTAGGCCGGCTGGATTGGGGCCTTGACCTCTGGCGAGGGAGTGCTGGCCTTCTCTCCTGGTGTAGCCTCCTTCTCGAGGGTCTGCCCACGGTGTCCTCTGACGTTTCCGGGACGTGCCCTTTGTGCTGCTGACAGTGCCCCAGGGCCCCCCTGGAAAGGCCTCGGGCTGGTCCAGCTTGGGTCCCGTGCTCATTGTGCAGCTAAGTGAGGGGCCAGGCCATGTGCCCACCCCCGGAGGGGCTGCAGCGCCTCAGTTTTCTGTTTGCCCATCAGAATCACATGGATAGAGGAGGGGCAGTTCTGAGAGGGCAGGAAGGCAGGGCAGAACAGAAGTAACAGGTCCCCAGCCCCAGCGTGGGCCCAGCAGTCCTGTGCGGTGGGGTACAGGGTTCTCCTCGCTTGACAGGTGAGGAAAGCGAGGTACGAGGTACAGTTGTGTCTGGTTCCGCGTTCTCCTCGTGGGGACGCCCCCCACCTCTTGCACGTCTGCCTGCCTCCCAGACAGGCCTGAACTGTTTGCTCAGCTCAGTGGGGCCTTCTGACCACCTCCTGTCACCACCGCGGCCAAAAAATGGAGAAGTTACCATCTTCCCGCTACGCTGGCGTGTGTTCTCAGCCTGTGAGCATCACAGCTAGTCCTGATTCTTGCGTGACCTTTACTCCTGCCCCCAAGTCCTGGGGGGGCCGCCCCCCGAACGAACAGGCCCCGCCCCCTCCCAGTCGTGCTGCTCCTCAAGCGGCAGGAGTTTGCTCCTTGGGGCCGAGCAGCTGTTCCACACCTGGCAGCTCCAGAGGACACCTGGGAGCTGGACGAGCCCAAGTTCCTCTCAGACCCTGCCCTTCACCTCCTGAATCAGAGTCTTTGGCACCGGACCTTGAATGTAGTAGCTTTGACAAGTTCCAGAGGTGATTCTTAGTCATCTATCCTGGCATTTGGAACCCACTGGCCTGTGGGGTGACATTCTGGGCCCCTGGGCTGTGCCCAGCCTGCATCTTCTATTCACTTCTCATTGCCCCCACCCGCCCTCTCGGTGGGGCTTAGGCTCCCACACTCCCAGATGACTTTTGGGAAGGGGGGGCACTCCTCGTGTTATTCCTCTTTAACTTCTTCTCCCCAGTGTCTGTCTGTAGTTGACCTTCAGTTTTTTGTGCAAATGGCAAATGCCGCCTCCTCCTTGAAGACTTCTCTGATTGCTCTGTCTTCTCCCCTGAAAAGGGGAGAAAGCCCAGTTTTGTAAGTATTTTAAATTCCCCAAGGGTATTCTCTCCTTGGTCGTCTGGAGAGGGAGGTCCCTTTTGCAAAATGGGTCCTCCCTTATGGGATATCCAGCTTTTGGAAAAGCAGGTTTATATTATGAGTTGTGAGGTACACCTCTGTCCAAAACTTATTAATCCAATAGTTATCAAGGAAATGACAATTTAGAGCCTGCATTTTCTTGAGGTGCAGGTTTTAAGTAAAATTCTTTAATTATTTAACTTGTATTGTTACTTTTTCTATAATTTTAGAAGTAGTATCTACGCTCATTGTTGAAAACTTAGAAACCACCAGAAAATGAAAAGAATCACACATCACTTTACTGCTGCAGCCACAGTTAACACTGCAGTGTGTTCCCTCCCGATCTGTTTCCCCGGTGCCCGAGTATTTAAATGGGCTTAGAATCCAAACTGGATGCTCTGATGCGTGACAGTCCAGTGGCCCCGGAAGGGGTGTCATGGCAGCTTCTCTTTGAGTAGCACAGGGGAGCTTTTCTAGATAAATCCTGAGCTCCTCTTCTTCACTTCATCAACTGGTCGATTGACCCATGCCTTCATCAGGCATCTACTTTATGCCAGACCCTGGGAATGCTAGCAACTGTTATTTTGTAAAAAATAAAAAAATATAGATTTCCCTAGTTTTGGGGCATGGGTTAGAGGCACCTGGCACAAAATTCAAGAAGTGCACGAGGGTGCACAGTGAAAAGGAAGTCTCCTCACTTCACCTCCCAGCCACCTTTGCTCTTGCCCTTGACTAGAGGCCATTTTCTGGTAGTACTTTCAGATTCGTTCTGCATATATGCAAGCATGCCTTTTTTGTCCTGGATGTTGTGCTTAACCCAAATAACTGTCTATGGCCTACAGGATTTGCATATTGCTTTCCCATAGCAGTGTCTTGGAGATAACGAATGCATTATGGGGCCTGGAGCACTTCCTAGTTCTTTTAACTGCTGCATAGTATTCCTTTGACTGCATGTAGTTTGTTAGTGGCCCCTCTTGGGGGGTTTAGGCGCTGCCAGGCTTTTGCTGTCTCAGGCAGTGTGGCAGTTAACATCCACAGCCTGAAACGCTTTGCCCGTTCAAGTGTGTCTGTGGGGTGAGGTCAGGGAGCTGGGGTTTTCAGCAGGAGCAGTTTACTCAGTTGACGACAGGTTTGGTTTCTCTTCCCTTCTCCCCCTCCCGTCTCCCTCCCTCCTTCGCCCCCTCCTCCCGCTTCTCCTTTGGTGTCATGATTCAATTTCTGAACTTTCTGGTTAGGGCCGGGTTTCAGGAGCCCGCTGCTCAGGACGTGAACATTCTTGGTACTTTGTTCTGCAGAAGTTTCACGCACAGAAGGGAGCCCCGGCAGGCTTATACCTTATTTTCCTGAGTGGGCGGTGATGGGGTGCGTGGCATCCCACCACCCTAGAGAACGTGGTTTTCCGCTTGCGTCCCTAGGCTCCCCACTACACCGAGGCCCTGGGGCACGGAGACCAGGCTTGCCCTCTTGGCACCTCCTGAGCCAGCTGTGCTATGACTGCGTGGTGTGGAGAGCCCAGCTGCAGAGCCAGCGCCTGCTCTCCTGAGGCAGCCGGGCCTCAGCTTGCCGGTCAGAGTAATGGGCGATCACCGGGGAAGGTGTCGCGAGCGCTCAGTGGGCCTTAGCTCCTCTCACCACGAGGGTGTCTGGTGTACGTGTGGCCGGACGTGTGTGGAAAGGGGACCTGAGCCCCGTCTTTTCTGCCAGAGGCGCAGTTTGTCCCGTTCTTGGTGCTCTGAGCTGCAGAGAAGCTGCACTGGCTCCTGGGAGCTCAGCCCCACTTGAGGTTGTCAGTCTGTCCTCGAGACCACGTTTTTTGTTTCTTTTATTTTACGTGTTCCATCTGTTTTCAAAGTTAGAGTGCTGTTTGTTTTTTAGGACAGGGGTAAGGAGGGTGGGAACTGTCTGGGCTGATGTCTGATGTGGATGGATCGATCGGAAGTGACCGCAGCTGCCTTCCTAAGGACATGAGAGCCACACGCCGGGATAATCTGGATGCCGAGGGAATTAACTCGGAGGGAGAAGCCAGGCCGGGCCCGGCGCCTGGCAGAAGCCCTCTCCACCTGGTGTGGGTCACGTACACACGGGCCTGTCTCCTGCAGGTCGTCTGTCTGTCCCCGAGACTCGTCCCCTGAGGCTCCCCCCTCAGCTGTTGAAGATCCCCATCCAGGGCTGCGGCTGGCGACAGCAGGGTGAGGAGGCACGCTGAGCCTAACCTAGCCAGTCACAGTCACAGGCCAAGGGACCATAGCGGGTGACTGTCACCGATGCTCCCTGGGAATGAGGCAGGGGCTCTGGGGTGTCCACAGGGCTCAGAAATGAATGGTGTGGGTTGTGAGCCGACGCCTGCATGTGACATGGGTTCCAAGTGACTCCCTCTGTCCCCCTGCCGTGGGCTCTGGTGGCCCAGGGCGGCGCTATCGTGTCCAGCCCGTCCCCTCATGAAATCGTGGAAGCAGATGCATATCGGCTGCCATTGCTTCCAGAACTGCAGAGAACGCTGAGTGACGGCGAGGACCCTGAAAGCATCAACTACTGTGGTTTTCAGATTGGGTTCCTCGGGGCCCGGGGTCCTGGGAGGTGTTGGGTGCGGAGGGGCGGGCAGTCGGGCACGTCCTGCGGTGTGACCTGGTCACCTCCTGCTGTGTCTTGCTGTCTTACGCGGTGGCCTCCTTGTGAGTCTCCGCTCTGTGCCCCGGTGCTCGGACGGTGCTGGGAAATGCGTGTCGGAGGAGCTCAGTGACAGACGTGGGGGTTGGCGGTCGTCACCCCCGCTGTGCCGTGCCGGGTGAGGGGCCACGCCTGCTCACCATGGCCTGGAGGTTCCCCTGGGGCTTTGTGTTGTCTCCTCGCTTGGGCTGTGAGCCTCTCCGGGGCCCGAACCGTGGCTGTTTCATCTGTATTGTCCCCCAGAGGCCAAGCCGGGCACAGGAACCGAGCTGCGGCTCCTGTATCTATGTTCAGGGGTGTCTGGATGCCAGGTGGGCGCACAGCGAACTTGCCCCAGACGCTGCTCCAAGGAGGGAGTGGGGGCGAGAGAGCCCCAGGCTCAGACCTCGCCTGACCACAGCGTCCTCTGAGTGTCTGTGAGGGCTCAGCCTCTGTTCTCAGGAAAGCGCACACGGCCCGGGCTGTTGGCGTGCTGTCTGCGGTCCACACGCGCTCCGCCCCCAGGGGACAGCCCGTCGGTGCTCCGGAACCACGGGCTGGGAAGCGGTGCCCCGAGTTCACCCGGCGTGTGCAGGCGGGGAGAGGACATCGTGAGTCCGGGAAGGCTTCCTGGGAGAGCGTCTTTCGGAGCCGAATCCTGAAGGCTGGGATGGAGGGTGGAGACGAGGCTTGGAGATGCCACGCAGCCGTGTCCCGAACCGCTTGCAGTAAGGGCTGTGGGTGAGGGAGTCGGCAGGGAGCCTTTGTGCGCTCCTCTGGAGACACGGACCCCAACCCAGGCTCCACGGGGTGGGGTGAGTGAGGGCACGCGTGTGGGAGCACGGCGGCCCTGGGGTTGTGTGGGGAGACACGGGGAAGGCGAGGTCCAGGCCTGGAAGGATATTGGCAAGGACCGCGGTGGTTGAACCAGGCTCAGAGGGCAGGCAGGGTGTCAGTGGGGCAGAGATGGCCAGCGGTGGACGAGCAGCTGGGCAGGACTGAAGGGCCTGGGGCCTCTCGCGCATGGGAATGTGGACGGGCTGTGGTGGGACGGGCTGAGGCCGGCCTGAGGGACTGGGCCAAGGTGTCCGACCTGACCCGGGAGGGCGTGGGGTTGGGGGGTTGGGTTAAGGCCATCGGTGGTGGGAGGGTCTTGGGGTGGTCCGGGCTGGAGCTGTGCCCACGAAGCCTTGGCCGCTTTGAGGACCGGCTAGGAGTTCATAAACCGCCCCCATGAAAACAAGGCCGTCTGGGGACCATGGCCTGAGAGGTGCAGCTGCAGTCTCCTCGCTGCTCTGTCTCCAGCTGGCCATAGTGAAGTTTCTGGAAGGATGCTTCCTACCTGCTGGAGTAACCTGTGTTTTCTTTGTTTTTCTCCACAGGAAGCGAGGGATAGAAGTCGTGCAGGTGAGTACAGACCACACCCTCGCCGTTGTTCAGCTGGGGGGGCCTTCGGCGCTCACTGTTCCCTCCTCCCTGAAGAGTCTGGGTGCTCGGCCTCTTCTTACGTGCTCTCGTTTTTAACTTCTCTCCCTGTGCAACTGACGTGATTGCCGCCCCGGTGGGACCGAGCTGGAGCTGGCGGTGTGTTGGGGTTGAGGAACTGCTCTGCTTTGCTGGTGCGGGAGTTGTGGCACCCTTAGTGGGGGTGGGGATGGGCAGGGTGCGGGGCGTAGCCACCCAGCCACCCGTCCTCAGGCTCCACTGCGGGAGCTCCAGCCCCCAGGGCCTCGCTTCGGCTGTTAGAGCTCTGGGACGAGCCTTCTCCTAGGCTGGACCATTCTTGTACTGTGGCTGACGTGGTATCGTCTTCTCCACCGATGCTCCTCCCCCTGCCCCAGGGTTCATCCCCCTCCCCCAAGTCACCCCTTTTCTGCTCTCAGTGGCCACATCTGATGTTCCCGATGTGCCCCTGGCCCCTGGAGTGTGGACTGAATCAGTGGGGACTCCTGAGCCCTGTGTTGCCTTACCCTGACTTGGGTCAGGAGCTCACTGGGAAAGGGAGGATGGTTGGAGAGAGGAGCTCTCCCGGGGGGTTGGGGGGGGTGGGGGGAGCTTGCCCTGTGGGCCCAAAATAGTTGACAAGCTGGCACCGCAGCAGTAATGCCGGGAGGTTGGGTCTGCCTGAGGGTGAGGGGGGTGGTCACTCCAGGGGATCCCTCTGGCCAGCTGCATTTGTCCTGGCAATGACAACTCGCGGGGGATGGGAAGGGGGCCACTGCGCTCTGTGTCGACAGGATGGTTCTTCGCCAGGGGCAGGCTGGGACATTTGCCCCGGAGGTTTTGCCTGCTCCCTGGCAGGTGGCAGTGGGTCTCGGTGAGAGCCGAGGGTGGCCTGGGTGTGCTTGCTGTTGCCCGCTCTGTCCCTGTCCGGGGTGAGTCTACCTGTCTGTGCAGCTCGGCTGGCAGCCCTTCTTCCAGCTGTAGCTGCAGAGAGGGTGACCCAGGCCGGGGCCACCTCAGGGCCGATGGGGAGCCTGGCCCTCTGGTAGAATATCTGCAGTAGGTTTTCCTAAAGCCTCTGCTGAGAAGCTCTCGGAGCCTCCGTGTTAACTCCGGCCCCAGGCCCCCTCCCCACACCTGGCAGGTTCCGTGGGTGCTGGTCTCGAGCTGCTCTGCTCCTGGGACCGTGGTGGGCCCGGCTGGTGGGGTAAGACTGGGGGCCTCTGTCTGGCAGCCAGAGTGGCCGGCTGCTGGGTTCTTC
The DNA here is from genome assembly GCF_026419965.1 of Kogia breviceps. Taxonomy (NCBI): domain Eukaryota; kingdom Metazoa; phylum Chordata; class Mammalia; order Artiodactyla; family Physeteridae; genus Kogia; species Kogia breviceps. The sequence continues at coordinate 11,480,839 of NC_081312.1, forward strand.
CTCCTGGCCTCGTGCTCTTCATAGCTTGTGGGTTGAACTTGTCACCCCAAGGCTGAGGTTTGTTTTGGGAGAGGAGGTAGTTTCTAGAAGCCTCTGAGCAGCTGTGTAGTTTTCATCTTGCCTCATCTTGGCTCTGCAGTTTCATGATCTGCACTGAGCTTTTCTGTGGACCCCAGTTTCTCCATCCATCAAAAGCGGGGAGGTCTGAAGCCTACTAGAAAGTATGCTTTCAGTGCCATTTCTGATTGATTAGTAGTGGCTGCCTGGAGGATTCTAAAATCCATGAATGGCTGAGGACAGGGATTGATTGGTAATGCCTGCTAGGGGTCCAACAGTGGGCAGAGGAGGTGCAGTTATATTTGTGTCATTCTGGAGCTAGGTGTCTCCTAGCTAGGCGTCATTCTGGAGCTTAGGTGTTTCCTGCTCCAGGATGCTTTGGCTTAGTTTTGTCTCTCAGTCCTTTTTGATGGTTACCTTAGAAGCCCCCAGATCCTTTGTAGATGCTCCTATACCCACCACCAAGGCCTAGACCCATAGTTGGAGCGATCGTTGGAGGTTACCGTGTGAAGGGCCAAGTGCTTCCCTGAGGTTAGCTACAGCCTCCCATCAGGGTCCATGATGAAATTTCTGTTGGGAGCTGTTTTTAGAGGAAATGAATTCACGTGCTCACGAACAACCACTGCTTAAAAGGTGAAGAAATATGCTCTACCCCCAATATCTGATTTCTGTTCATGCCGGATCCCGGACTATAGCACAGTGGGATGCCACCCCTCCCACGGGAGGAGAGAGGAGGGGGGATGGGGGGGCTGGCGCTGCCTTGGAGCTTTAGGATGTGAGGGACAACCGAGGGGTCAGTGTGTTCGTTTTACATGGCTTCCTGGGAAGATGAAAACCTTTAATCCACTTTGTGGGTGGAATGAGAAACTGAAGCCATTGTTTTAGAATGTACCAGGCAGAAGAAGAGTTATGAAATCTTTTTTGATGGGTCTACTGTTCATTTTGGTGATGACTTGAGGGAGGAAGTGGTGGCTGGGGACCAGCGTGAAGGCAGGCTGGAAGATTTCCATGCCGACATCTAAAAATAAAACCCACCATGACACCTCTCTCTTCCCCTCCTCCTAGCATCCCCGAGTGTTTGGAGAACTTGAAACTTTAAGACGTAGAGAAAAGGCTCTTTGCAAAAATTGGAAACCAAGCCACTTGGCTGGTTTTTTTTTTTTTCAGAATCAGCCGAGCCTCTGTGCACCAGACCCTAGGCTGGTGGGCCACTGGCTGCTGGAGATGGGCGTTTACCAGTCACTGGGTGGCAGTGACTGAAGAGGGTGAGAGTAAGCATGCCACCAGCCTCCACCCAGTATTTCCTGTGTCAGGTGCTCTGCAGGACATTGTCCCATTTTGTGCAGACTCCTGGTAATGTGAGTGGTGTTTTCACGTCCATTTTAGAGATTAAGAAACCGGTTCAGAATGTTGTGACTTCCCTCAGGGAACTCAGCTGGTAAGTGGTCGAGTTGGATTTGAGTGCAGGTGGTTTGTCTGTAAAGCCCGTGGTTTTTCTGATAACTGGGTCTCCTCTGCATGTTAATAGATGGCTCGGTTTACTACCTGCTTCCATACCTGTTATTACCTGGGCTTTGGCTACTATTTAAAAAAAGCATGCTGGGACCGAGGGTCAGGAACCAAGGCTGTAAAATGATGGTAAGACCTGCAGTGTTTGTCTTGGTCACGAGAGTTGTTCTTCTAGCTATTGAGTGGCCGTAGTAACACTATGGGTGCTAACTTCTATTGGGCACTACTGTCTACCAGGCAATGATGCCATTTAATGGAAGGAAGCATTTGTGTGTAACCTCTCCAAGGAGGGGGTGGGAGCACATTTAAGAAAGTAACTCTTGCAGATCCTCAGCCTCCACATGTGTTAGTTCCCACAGCTGATCTGCTTGGGAAGGAGCTTGTAAACTCTCCCATCGGCCCTCCATCCATCTCTACAGAGGCAGTGCACGTAGTGGGCGTGGGAGCCAGATGGCCTGGGTTCGTGTTTCTGACCATCTGACCTCGGGCCAGTTTCCTAACCCCCAGGTGCCTCAGGCTCCTTGTCTGTAAAATGGGGATAATAGTGGTGCCTGTCCCCTGGGATTGTTGTGAGGACAAATGCATTAATTTGGGTAAAGCAGTTGGCACCGTGCCTGGCATAGTGGAAGCTGGTTGTCTACAGGAGAAGCACACACTGTCATCACCCACAGGCAGATCTGAACGTGATGTGTGACCCCAGGGCATACATCCTTCTTGGGCTCCATGTGACTGGTGGTTAGGATCCTGGGCAGGTGAGGTAGTTCCAGTTCTTTGCTTGCAACAGAACTGAAAGAGGGCCTGATTGAGTTCTCAGCTGATAGAACGTTAAAAATGAGTTTTGATAATAAATTACTGTAATTCTTGCCATATAATTCTAAAGGAATTCAGAGAATTTGCTATGGTAAATCTCTTTCCTTTCCATTTTAAAAATTTATTTGAATAGGTGGTTTCAGCACTATAAAAATTGAAAAATGGAGATAGAATTGATAATAAACACTGCTTTATTCTAGCAGTCAGTAATAGTCATCTCTGGATATGTGAAATAATTTTTTTTTTTTTTTTTTTTTTTTTTTTTGCGGTACGTGGGCCTCTCACTGTCGTGGCCTCTCCCGTTGCGGAGCACAGGCACCGGACGCGCAGGCTCAGCGGCCATGGCTCACGGGCCCAGCCGCTCCGCGGCATGTGGGATCTTCCCGGACCGGGGCACGAACCCGTGTCCCCTGCATCGGCAGGCGGACTCCCAACCACTGCGCCACCAGGGAAGCCCCTGAAATAATTTTAAAAAATTACCATTCATCTCTTTTGAGATGTATTTCTTTTTTTTTTTTTTTTTTTTTTTTGTGGTACGTGGGCTTCTCCCATTGCGGAGCACAGGCTCCAGATGCACAGACTCAGCGGCCATGGCTCATGGGCCCAGCCGCTCCGCGGCTTGTGGGATCATCCCGGACCGGGTCACGAACCCGTGTCCCCTGCATTGGCAGGCGGATTCTCAACCACTGTGCCACCAGGGAAGGCCCTTGAGATGTATTTCTAATAAGGTTTAAGTTTTATGATTATTTATTACTTATACAAATTTATAACATATTTCTGTTATATTGATCAATTATGTACCAATAGTAATTGTAATAATAATTCAATCCAGAAGAAAAATTTTGACACTTAGAGCTTTATGGTCACATGAAATTTAAAAATTAAGACATTTATATTCTTTTTTATTTGGCCTTGTACTGCTATAGACTAATCAATGAAGGGCCTTCACACATGAAATACACTGATAGTGGAAACATCTCTGAGGGATGTGGATTGGAAATTGGAGTTTGAGGAATTAGAAGGAGCCTTGCTATCTTTCCATGTGTTTAAGGAGCGTCTGATTCTGTAATTTTAAGATGGATGATGGTGGATCTCAAATTGCTATGGTATTTAGATTCCACTAGATCCGTTTAAAAGAGAAACAGTAACAGTTTTATTCTGAAATGTTAATATTTACAATATGTTGGAAATTACATCCTCTACAAGTATTTAAACTTACGATGAGAAATTTTAGATGTCAACTTAAAATGTGCACATTGATATATAGTTTTAAACATTTATTTTGGGGGGTTTGGTTTGAAGCCCACTGCTTTAGAGCGTTACCCCGTTTGCTTCCCAGAACCAGGCTCTGAGGCAGACACTGCCTCGGAGTGGGGGACAGCAGGCCGGCTCTCAGGCCATCAGAGGCCCCGCTGGGACTGGGCCACTCGGCCTCTGGGGCCTGTGTGTCTGCTGAGACTCAGAAAGGCTTTGGCGGTGGGCTTGTCTGCAGGCCAGCTGACCTCTCCTAGCGTGGGTCTGTTGGGGCAAGTGATGCTTGACAGTAATAAACACCTGCCGTTACCTGCTCAGGTAGCGTGAGAAGCCCCAGGTGAGCCTGAGTCCAGCAGAGCTGGGAGGAGTGGAAGTCCTGCTCTGTGATCAGCTCTGGGACTCGACTAGAGCACAGGGGGAGAGTGGGACAAGATGCCCTCCACCCCTGTGTCCTCAGGGACTACCTGTCATGACAGAGACAGTCGCAGGTACCTGTCTGCCTCAGTTGTCTCTTCTGTACTATTGTGATGAGGGTGCTGGAGGCACAGGGCCCCTTGACTCCTCCATTTCAGGTGTTAACAATTGGCCTTGCTGAGCCAATGAGGTGAGGGCCCCTCATAGCTGGCAGGTACCGATTGGGAAGACTGGGCCCCCCCTTGCAGCAGGATTCAGCAAACCTTTACTGGGTGCCTGCTGTGTACCAGGCTGCAGGTGCTGGGGACTCACATGGGCCCAGGCCACATCCCTGCAGCTCTCTGAAGTCGGCAGTTGGCAGCCAGGGGCCAAAGTGGTGTGGGGGTCATGGGCACAGGCACGGAGGAGGGTCCTTACCCCGCCTGGTAAGTCAGGAAGGCTTCCTTCCTGGAGGAGGGTAGCGTGAGCCTGGCTAGTGGTGATGAGCCTTGTCCACCTGACAGAGCCCGGCTGAGAGGTAGGTCCAAGCTCACAGCCCCGGTCAGTGCTGGACCTGCTCCCGAGGCCCTTCCGCTCCCGAAACACCGGGGTGCTAAAGTGACCAAGTGTTGAGCACGGCACAGCCATCACGGCCCTTCCACCCAGTGAACCTTTGTTGGGAGAAAACATTCCTTGGCCACTTGGGTTGTCTGTGGCCTGGGGCTCTGCTGAGGGCTGGGCGGGAGGCTTGCATCAGCCTTGCAGGACGCCTTCCCCTGGGAGCATTTTCCACTCTGACCTGATCCGTGGGGAAGGCTTGGGAGGGAAGCCTGTGAGTTCTCCGTCCCTGGACCCCATCGCCCCTTTCTAGGGCAACCCTGAATTTAGTGGAAGAAGATCCGGAGAGAACAACGTGCCTACTGCCCTGCCCACCTCCAGCCTTGGCATCCTCAGGAACATGTACATCGCCTCCCACCCCCTGCCCGCCAGGCTCCCAGGGCTGTCTTTCACCAGTTATCTTCAAAGCGCCAGGCGATAGGGAGATGGCTGTTAGCACGAGAGGGGTTGGAGTCTTAGTTTAAAATGCAAACGAGCAAGCTGTAAGTGTGAGAAGTACAGTCGCTGGTTCGAGATTCATTGTCCTCCTTACAAATTCCTTGAGAATTCAGACATTACGAAACCCCAGTCTCTGGAGCAGCCACTGTTTCTCAAGCCGGTGAGGAGGTAAATACATTTCCCCAGCTTGCAAAAGAGTGAAGGGTGGGCTGCAGGCTTTTCCTGGGGGTTACTGCAGAGTCGTTGCCTGCTTGAGATGTTGGAGTTCTTTGTGTGTTCGTCTCCCCCTTTCTGCACAGAGCATTCAGGGCAGGAGGTTGGGTGGCAGAGGATAAAGCAGAAGAGGAAAGACGAAGAAAGAGAGACAGACAGAAAGCCGCCGAGAGCAGGCCACATGCCCAGGGCTGATGGAGGACTGGGTGCTGGGCATCTGGAGTTGGAGGGGTGCAGTGACAGGGGCCCCGAGCACGTGGGCAAGCCCGGAGGGTGGGAGGGCTTGTCTGTGCCTTTGTGGGCCCTGCGAGGACACAGGGGCAGCAGGCATGAAAGCGGGGAGTGGGCAGGCGGTGGGGGAGGGCTTACGGGGAAGTTGATGCCTCTTGATACAGGATCAACGAGGCGTACGTGTGGGTGGGGAGGTGAGGTATTTGAATGTCATTTCGGGCAGGGAACACAGCCTGTACGAGGACCCAGGGGTTGGGAAAGGGGCTCTTCTGACTGCCAGTGGAATGGTTTGGAAGTGCCGAGGCCTCGGCCACGAGGGCTTCGGGAAGCAGCCAGGTCAAGGGGGGGGGGGGCATCAAAGGGCTTCTCGGTGGGGGAGGTGTGCGCGCATCGCCAGTTAGAGGTGCTGGGGGAGGGTCCCACTGGCAGGGCGCACGGTGGCGGATTAGACAAGCCCGAGTGGAAGGTCTTCTGGTTGGAGGCTGGGGCTGGAGCCTAGCGGGGACCCTGGGTCTGGCTGGAACGGACGCAGTAGTGGATGGCAAGGGACACAGAGGGCGGGGTGTGGAGGCTGGGTTGCTGGGGTGACAGAGTGAGGGGTCAGTCCTCAGACTGGGGGGTGCAGGAGGAGGGGAGCAGCGGGGAGCGGACGCTGGTTCAGACAGGCGTGTTGCAGGCTGGCAGCGAAGTTCAGCAGCTGCTTCCTCACTGAGAGCCGGAAGGAGAGTCACGTGGCTGAGTGAGTGGTACGCCTTCCTCCAAGGATTATAGGTGCTGGATTCTCCATTCACCTTTAAAAAATGTATGTTATTTAGTTAATATTTTCACAATTCAAAAATTGTTTTAAGAAGTACGTTGTTCAAGGTGTCAAATGATTAATCCCCAGCTGGGTTCCCTTTGCCACCTACTCTGTCTCCAGGGTGGCCCAGCTGGCTGACCTGGGTGCCTCCTGGATTTTATTTCCAGGTAGTTGGGGCCCAGGGAGGGTTGGACACCTGTGAACGTTCTTCCTCCCGTCTGTTCCAGAGCGCCCAGCTCTCTGCTGGGTGCTCTGGGGCCCAGTGTCAGGGGCTTGGGGAATATCGGCTGCCTTGGTGTTTCTTGGGCCCCTGACATCCCTGCAGCTGGAAGAGCCCAGGGCAGCCAGCTGGCCACTTCCTTATGGGCAGGGGCTTTCTGAAGGCCACCTGAGTAGGACTCTGATGCTGACCTCTGGCAGCAGACCCCAGCGCCTCCAGGGAGGGTGGCCACGGGACTGGGAAGTTGGCCCTGCGCAGAATGTTTCCACGTGGCCGTTTGGGACCATGATTGGGATATAGATTGTTCTTGGCCGAGTTCAGCCTCCACGTGGAATCCAGAGGTCTGGGTTTGAGTTTCCGTTAGTCTGTGTTCTGACTGTGTGTGATCTCACTTTCCTCATCTTTAAATTGGGATGACACTTAGCACGCAGGACCTAAGACGCCTGATAGAAGCGCAAGGATTGGTGGGCTTGTTTTCCCTGATCCTTTGTTATGAACCGTGCGGTATATATGTGTAGGGCAGGGGATTCAGCTGCAGGTGAAACTGTGCTGCTTAGAAAAATATGTTGTGCAGAGAATGTGATCTTTCTGTCCTCCTGCCAAAGTAACACTTTTCGGTTTCTAACTTAATTCCTTTTTAAAAGATAGATTTTATTTTTTAAAATTTGAAACACAGATATTTGTATCATTTTCAAAACTTTGAAAGTTGTTTTTATTCTTATTTACTTAACATATATTTAATGAATGGAGTTAGTCACATTTATCTGTAAGCATGCTCATCAAAGTATTTTTATAATAACGATACGTGGGGCTGGGGAAGTATTATATGCTGGGGAACGTACCAGCTGTTCATAGGAGCTGTTCATAGGAGATCATGTTTTGGAGGGCAGCGTGGGAAAATGACGAGGTAAGTGCTGTCGACGTCTGCTGAATGGTTTCAGTTCTGCCAGTTTTATTTTTATTCTTGAGCTTTTTAGGCTCGCTGTTACCAATAGCAGCCATCTCCAGCGTCAGTGCAGTCCTGCGTGGCCTCAGAGGGCTGTGAACCTCAGGTCTGGGGTGTTCTTTCCTGGCCTTTGACTCGCTGAGTCAACTTGAGTAAGTCCTTAAACAGAAAGCACTCCGGCCAGGGAAGCTGGAGTCCGGGTGCCTGGGTGGGCTCTGCGGGAGCCAGGCACCCACTCCCAGCCCCACACCGAGTCAGGGTTCCATCTCCTCCTTCCTCTGCTGTTGGTGGGCCTTCCGATTTCACTGGCCACCTCGGGGGGTACAACAGGTAAGCACGTAAAAGCAAAAGGAAGAAGGAGCGTGGTGGAACAGGAAGGGCTTAAAAGCGATAGGAAGAGCCAGAAGCAAAGGTTCCGCTTTGAAAGGAGCCACCTGTTTGGAGGTTGTTCTAGGGTGAAGTTGTCCAGAGTGTTACTCAAAGTGTGGTGCGCCAGCCATTGCCTGGGAGCGGGTTAGAGGGCCAGCCCAGAGCTGCCGAATCCACGTCCCCAGGTGAGCCAGGAGCACGTGTCCAGTTGCAGAAGCTCCACTGCAAATAGTTGGTGCCCCTTTGAGTTGGGGAGGGTGCACCTCCTGGGGCTGAGACTCTGCGTGAAATGGTGAATTGACTTGAGGACCCTGGCTGCACAGCTGGCACTGGGGAAGCAGGAGTGGGGACGGGCGTTGCTTTCTGCTGACCACGAGATGTCCGTAAATCTTTCGGCGGCTAAGAAGCTGGCATCTCCCTCTCCAGCCCCCTCCCCACTCTCATGTTTCTATTTGTGCTGTTAGACCTGTTCAGATGTCACCTTGCCAGTGACAGCTTCCCTGCTCCCCCAGCGGACCCCCTCCCCACAAACTGGAGCTGCCTGTGGACGCGTGCTCCTGGGCCAGAACCCTTCTCTGTCTTTTTTTTTTTTTCCCCATGGTATATCTCATTTTATTTTTATATTTATTGGAGGTATAGTTTCTTTACAATGTTGTGTTAGTTTCTGCTGTACAACGAAGTGAATCAGCTATATGTATACATATATCCCCTCCCTCTTGGACCTCACCCCCCCACCATCGCCCCCCATCTAGGTCACTGCAGAGCACCGAGCTGAGCTCCCTGAGCTATATAGCAGGTTCCCACTAGCTCTCTATTTCACAGATGGTAGTGTATACATGTCGATCCCAATCTCCCAGTTCATCCCACACCCCTTCCCCCGCCGTGTCCACACGTCCGTTCTCTACATCTGCGTCTCTATTCCTGCCCTACAAATAGGTTCATCTGTACCATTTTTCTAGATTCCACATATATGCATTAATATACGATATTTGTTTTTCTCTTTCTGACTTACTTCACTCTGTATGACAGTCTCTAGGTCCATCCACATCTCTACAAATGACCCAGTTTCGTTCCTTTTTACGGCTGAGTAATATTCCGTTGTCTATAGGCACCACATTTTCTTTATCCATTCATCTGCTGATGGACATTTAGGCTGCTTTCATGTCCTGGCTATTGTAAATAATGCTGCAGTGGACCCTCCTGTCTTTGAGGAGGGCAGCACCTGGCCCTGTGTGTGCTCTGTGTTTGCTGGGTGAGTGAATGAAGGACTGAGCCGAGAACTTTGTATTATGGAAGACTCACGTGACACAGCAGATCAGGGAGGGCAGTATAGGGCACCCTGTGTGCCCACCGCTCAGCTTGGTGTCCGTGACCACCTGGCCAGTATCACTTCCTGGAGACCTCTTTCCCCACTGGACGGTTTGAGGCCAGTCTCACCATTCTGTCGGTTCATCCGTGAATGTGTCACTACATGTCTCTGTAAGGTAAGGACTAGCCCTTGTTCTTAACCTCTCAGTGGGCCATTCAGAGGTGGGTTGGGGTGCTGCCAGGTGATGGGCCCAGATTCTGGGTCCGGCCCCTGCACTGGAGCAGTTCCCGGCCCCTGGGAGGCGAATGAGAGGCAGTGCTGGGGCAGGTCCTTGGGGCCCTGCTAGCTTCCTGCTGACTTCAGGGCCGCTGGTGGCTGTTCGAAACCCGGGATGTGCGTGCATTGATTGGGTTCATATTGGTCCCTCCCTAGGAGTGGTCATTATGACGGTGTTGGGGAGATGATCAAAGCAGTGTGGACACAGCCTTACTGTGTTCTGGGAACTTCTCTAAGCGCTTACATACGTTAACTAATTTAATCCCCACAACAATCCAGAGAAGGACTATTATTTAGTGCAATTATTAGCTCTATTTGATGGATAAACTTTTTGTTTGGTTGGTTTTTGCTTTTGGCTGTGTCGCGTGGCTTGCGGGATCTTAGTTCCCCGACCAGGGATTGAACCTGGGCCCTCGGCAGTGAGAGCGCTGAGTCCTAACCACTGGACCGCCAGGGAGGTCCCAGTGGATAAACTTTTATTATGCCTGCTTTACGGGTGAGGAAACTGAGTCAGAGAGAGCTTGCCCCAGCCTCTGAGCCGGCGTGAGGCAGAGCCGAACCCAGCACGCAGGCTCTGGTCCATCTCATAACCTCCATGCCCCACTGCTGCTCGGACATCATCTCTGAAGCCAGCGCCTCCATGCGGTTCCTTTGCCTGGGTGTCTTGACCTCTCTCCTGGACTGGCCCATCTGCTGCCCAAGTGCTGTTTCCCAGACAAGCTCTGTCTTGTCACAGCGTGGCTGCAGGGCCCAGCGTACAGGGTGAAGACCCTTCCTTGGAGGGATCCACAAAGCCTTTAGCAGTTGGTTCTCACTCTGGGGACCCCAGCCCGGGCCACGCCCTCACTGCACCCCAGAGCACCCTCTGCAGAGCCTCAGCCTGCTCCTCCATGTATCCTGTCCCGGCAGCCCGCCACGGCCCTCCTCCTGTTCCATCTGGTGGACGCTCATTCATCTGTGTGGCCAAGCTCATTGCCACTAGCTTCTCAAAGCCTTCCTGGACCCCCCAGGCCCAGAGAGCCTCTCCCTCATCTGGGCCCCCTCCACCCTATGCCCCCAACCTCCTAGGCACAGAAGCTCCCATTCCATGGCAGAATCACATATTCTGTCTGGCAGCTTCTCTTCTTCCCTGGAAGCTCCTTAAGGCTGTGGACCATGTCTTCTTCTGGGGGCTGTGCCAGCCTGGCGTGCCTCCTGGCTTATAGGCACATCTTATCACCGAATCTTTGGAAATCAGTGGAAAATAATTAAATATTGTAGAAATATATACATTAGAAAAGTTCCCTATCATTTTATTCTCCAGAAATAACCACTGCCAAGTTTTCCATTTTTTTTCCTATGCCTATGCTAATATACCCTTTTTTTTTCCTCTTTTGGTTTTCTGACACCTATTTAAAAATCTTTTAATACTTTCAAAACTGATACGTGAAGATCTAATGAGCCTTTGAGTGGAGGAAGTAGAGGAATAACATATTTGTATATTGTGGAGGGAGGGTCCTCAACCTGTGCTTGATGCTGTGTGAAGGCTGAAGCCGGGTGACGGGTCTTGGAGTTTCTTTTTTTTTTTTTCTCCGCAGCACTAGGGTGATCCATCACATAGCACCACTTTGAAAGGTCAGCCAGAGAATTTCCCTTGTACTTATGAAGTGCTAACTTGTTAGTTTGCCATTTTAGCTCCTCCCAGAAGGAGAAAACTGCGTTACTTTTCATAGTCTAGGGATATTCCTGCCTTTTACTGTTCTGCTCCAAACTCTAGCGTTTATACTCTTATCTCTTTCCCTGAAGGCAAGGTTAGTAAGATGGGATTAAGTCGAGGCTGAGTAACTGAGGAGGATTAATATTACCTGTCAGGCTGCTGCTGTGAGGGTACAGCAGGGTAGTTCTGAGCTTCTTGGTAGCCAAAGCGTGCAGGGAAACGAGATTAGCTGCCACGGAGGAGGAGAACTCCAAGTTCCCAGGAGGGGGAGTAAAAACCGTGGAGAAGATTGAACCTTCCTTGCTCAAATGTTGAAGAACCTCGTCAGTGTCACAAATAGGAAATTATTCTCTTGACCTGGACAAAAAGGGAGAATTCCAAGAGAAGCAGAAGTATGGTGGCCTGAGTACATCCTCCTTGAGTCTGTGGTGAGGGACATTGTCCTTTTGGCGAGGGGAGGGGGAGCTCTCCTGGACCCCCCCTCCCCCCCCAGCCCCTCTGCCTGGCCAGCTCTCGTCCTCCAACACCCCGTCTGCCTGCAGCTTCACTCTGGAGCCATCGGGATTTGCATTCATCGGCCAGCAGCAGATTGGAAATAATGGTGGCTTAAAAGAAATACCATGTTTATTTCTCTCAGTGTGAAAGAAGCTGGACGCAGGAACTTAGAGCTGGTGTGTGGGCTCCATAAAGTTGCACAGAACCCTTTTCTCTGTGTGCCACGCCACCCTCCGCTCTGGCTTCTAGGCTCCGGATCACCTCCTTGCCGAAGACGGCTGCTGGGGCTTCAGCCATCGTGTTGACATTCCAGGCCGTAGGAAAGTGGTCAGGGAGTAGGGCACCCCGCCTCGCACCTGAGTCTGTTCTCCCTAGGTGGCCTCCCCAGAAGTCCCACGTTACACTGCTGCCTACCTTGCCTTGGTCACAAGTGTTCTAATAGGCACTCGATCCTGGCGGCCAGCAGGCTAGAAGTGCGGTCTTTTTGCTGGGCATGCTGTCACCTCACATGAACTTGGAGAAGAGAGCGGGCATGGGTGTTGGCCTGCAGCTAACTCTGCCAGCACACTCGGGCTCTGGACTCACAACTGGACAGGTTACCCCCAAAGAGCCATTGACAAAAAGGCAATACTGGAACCGGCCTTGCAGACTGGCCATGAGATTGAGCCAGTGCAGCGAAGGAACAGCGCAGAGCCTGCTACGAAGCCGTCCTCAGAAGCAGCTGTTATTATTTACTGGAGCCATTATCCTTGCGGCCCACGGAAATTCATATGAATCTAAAGTGTTGTGCAGGTGAACGATTGGGTTGGTAGCTGAGCCAAAGTAAAAGGATCTCTCTTGTTTGATTTGTTATCACAAGTAAAGAAAAAGCAAAGAAGCCAGAAATGTCTACAGTGTCAGTTACACCTGTCTGGTTTGCTTAGAGCAGGGCTGACACGGACGATGCTCCTGCTGTGGTCTCATGGGGTCCCCACTCGGAGGTGCCCTCCTGGACGTGGCAGCCCGAGGCCTCTCCTAGACTGGGACGTGGGCAGCCTGGTTTGTGGTGCCCTCTGGGATTGGAGCCGAGTTTGCCCTGGCTTGGGGCAGGCTGATTCACCTCCTGTTTCGAGATCTCCCTGTGCCCAGCCAAGGCATCCCCTCTGAGGGGTGCTGACCCCTGACCCTGGCCACATAAGCCCTCCTCCCCAACCCGGCATGCTAGCTTCCCCTTGGCTGGGGGGGAGCCCCAGGAGGCATGTGCACAGCTGCGATTTCACGGCTTTTCCAAAAGTTTGTGAACCCAGAGCTGCAGCTTGGCTCCCCTTCAGCCAGCCCCACCTTGAGAACTCCCCCGGGAACCCCCGCAGTCTCCCCCTCCCGCCTTTCTCCCAGGTTCTCGGATGTCCTGTATGAGTGACAGGCAGGGGCAGACCTTTCAGGGACCCAGTCGGCCTGGCTGCCTTGTCCCCCTTCCCCGCAGGCTGGTTTTCCAGACAGACCAGCAGTCTGAGTCTTTCTCTTTCTGAACATTCTGCAGTGCCCTCAGAGCATACCCTATAAGGAGATCCCGGCTCACGCTGTGTCCTGAGAACTTGGCGTGGAGCGGGGCTCACTCATCACTTCCACAGAAGCCACTTGGGAGGCGCTCAGAGGTCCGATGGGAATGGGGGGGGGGGCTTTCATCAGGTGCCCTGGGGGAACATTTAGGGCTCCACGGTTCTCAGAAGAAGGTGAGCAGCCTGGACATCTGGGCAACGATCACCTGGTGATATTGCTTCAGGGCTCTGAGATGCCCACGTAATGATTCCGCAGCGCTGTGATGCCTCTGGGCTGCGCTTCTGTGAACCAGCTCAGGGGGCAGCAGCGGCAGTCAGGGCCTTGCCCACATTCCCGCTTCCCAGGCGAGAGCGCTGAGGTTCAGGCGGGTGGCGTGTCTTTGCCCTGTGCTGCCCAGAAGGTGAGCAGCAGATATGGGACTGGGCTCCAGGGTGTGCGACGGCAAAGCCGGTGCCTGCCCTGCTCCTTTCCACCCTCCCCTGGACTCAGAATTCAGTGACTGGCCCCCTGGTCCAGCCTCTCCCCTTCGTAGCTGTGCCACCCCAGGCAAGTGGCAAAACCTCTCTGAGGCTCATCTACCAAGATAGTGACAAGACTGTTGAGCGTGATGAGACCAGGGGCCAGGTGGGAAGGCCTTCCTAGAGGAGAGCCGTAGTAGCCTGAGCCCAGGTCGGGGGCTGCTAAGGATCTTCCAGCAGCTCACTGGTTTTCTTGCTCCTGAGATCACTTGAAGGGTCTTTTGAAGCCCATCCCTTTGTCTGATGGGGCAGAAATGTGGCCTCGACTTGGAGTCTCTCCCATCGCTGGTGGGTGGGGCCCCCGGATCCCTGGGCAGGCAGGGTGTGGGTTTCCTGGCGTGGGAGCAGCCCTTGCTTCACTCCCCTCTCCCTGCCTGGGCAATATTTTTGCTGCAGGCCCCACCAAGTGGAAATGCGTTCTTTACAGTGTTTTGACAGGAGCATCAAAAGCCTGTATGAGAAAGGATGCCTTTGGGACTGAGCTAATGGCCTCAGAGTGTGGCCTGAGGGGAAGGGAGCCTGGCACAAGAGGAGGGGGAGATGCACAGTGGGGGGGCTGGGGGTACCCATTGATTGAACTTGATAAATGTGAGGCCCAGCCCTCCCGTAAGCCCAGGGCTTAATAAGAGTCTGTACCGAGGGAATATCCCAGGCTGACCATTCCCGGCTCCCACTTCAATAAGGACAAGGGTGTCCCCAAGCCAGCTTTGGGCCTCAGCCTTCTTACTTTGCTGTCTGAGGCCTCAGTGCCATCATTTGCCTGATGGGGACAAGGACTTCTGATGGGGAGAAGATGAAACAACACGCTGAGGTGTGTTGAGGCCAGGCCCGTCTGTCCGCAGAACCCAGGGACTCTCTAGCCGGGTCGTTCCGGACCCATTCGCTGCCTCAAACGGTATGGTGCTGCCGTGGGACCCGGGCCACCTGCCAAGGTGGCACCTCCGTCCCGCTTGATTCTCTGACCGTCCAGAAGCAGTTTGAAAATGGCTTTCAAAATGGCCCAGGAGAGCCTCCTTTGTGGCTGGTAGGAGCAAAATGCGTTTACCTGTGGCCCAGAGATAGCCAGCAGTCACCCGTCACGAACGTCCTTTGAGTTTTTTCTCTCTGTAGAAATGGATCATGTTTATATATTTTAAACAAAATTGTTTTCTGTTTGTTCCTGCTCCCCTCAAACACACTTAACATACTGTTGTTCAAGTTTCCCCTTTTGTTAAAGGCTCCACTCAGGCTTGTTTTCTGTTTCTTTCTTTCTTCTTTTTTTTTTCTTATATTTTATTTATTTATTTGGCTGCACCGGGTCTTAGTTGCGGCACACGGGATCTTCACTGCAGCATGCAGGCTCCTGGTTGCGGCATGCATGCGGGATCCCTGAACAGGGATCGAACCCGGGCCCCCCTGCACTGGGAGCACGGGGTCTTAGCCACTGGACCGCCAGGGAAGTCCCACAGATTTGTTTTCTTTTTTCTTTTTTTTTTTCTTTTGTGGTACGTGGGCCTCTCACTGCTGTGGCCTCTCCCGTTGCGGAGCACAGGCTCCGGACGTGCAGGCCCAGCGGCCACGGCTCACGGGCCCAGCCGCTCCGCAGCACGTGGGATCTTCCCGGACCGGGGCACGAACCCGCATCCCCTGCATCGGCAGGCGAGCTCTCAACCACTGCGCCACCAGGGAAGCCTGACTTGTTTTCTTAATGGCTGCATAATGTTCTCTTTGTCAGCAAAGTTACTGAATTCTCTTGGTGGATCTTGGGCTGTGGTTCTGGTTTGTCACTTGTAAATAGTGCTGTGATGAACATCTGGTTCTGATATTGTTGGGGCAAGTTGGTGATTATTTCGGTGGGCTATACGAATAATAAATCATATTTGTTGTTTTCACAGTTTATGAAAAGTAGTATGTACTCCTTGGGGGAAAAAAAAAAGCCAAACATTATAGGGAATTGTAGAAAGGGACATTGGTTTTGGAGTTTGTCCTGCTGGACTTTTGGGTGCACCCAGGTTCTGTTTCTCTCTCATGCGTCCTCTCTCCCCTCCTTCAGTTCTCACCCACGCTCCGGAGCTCCCCTCTCTGTCCTTCATGGCTGGAGGCTGTTGCCCATGTGTGTTCCCGACCTGGGGAAAGGGATGGAGAGTGTGGACCCGTGCTGAGGTGTTGGCCCCGGGGTGGGTGGTCTCCAGCACCGCCAGGCCGCAGGTTCCTTCCCTGGCCCGTCCACCATCTGCACCGTGGTCTTCCTGCCCTCTCTGGGACATCTCCTGCTCCCAGGTGCTTTGCTCTTCTTTGCACATACCTGCGGTTCGCCAGCCAAGCTGAAGTTCAGAACACTTCTGAGAGTGGAGAGCTCCCGTCTCCCTAACACCAATCCCCCACCCCCACCCCAGCCCGGCAGAGGCGGCGAGCGTCTCCGTCAAGGGACCAGCCTTATCCTCACAAATGCCGGTGGGCGAGTCATTTGCCTCTGGTCCCAGCCTTCTCATGTGGAAGGGGATTTTCATGGCACCTACCTCTGAGGTTGAGAAGATTCACCGAGACAGAGTCAGGACTTACTACAAAGCCTGGCACAAAAACCGTGTTCAGAAATCTGTGGCTGCTGGTGGTGTGTCAGGGTTCCCCCCTGTCCTTCGGCTGCCAGTTGGTTTTCGGGGAACTGAGGACTGGAAAGTTAGTTTTTGAAAAAGAGTATCAAACACCAGCTTGCATGTCAGGTTCCCTTCAGGGTGGGAGAGTTGGGTACAGCCCGGAGTCAAACCCTGCAGTGCTTCTGCGATGGAAAGGGCCCAGCCCAGACTTGGGAGGAGACTTTCCAGTGTGGGTATGGGTCACTGTCCTACAGAATCCTGACCACATGACTTCAAACCAGTTCCTTGTCATTGCTGAGCCTGAGTCCCCGTCTTTCTTGGACATTTATACTTTCATCTTGGTAGTTCTGGGAGGTGGGAATCTATTTATCATTCTCCCTATTGTGCAAATGAGGAATCTGAGGCTCAGATATGTCACCTGCTTAAGGACATATCCAAGGCCACAGAGCCAGCAGGTACCAACCACTGGGGTCTTTGAACCGGAGAGACCTGTGACTCCCACAGGCCTGGGCTCTTGCTCCTCTTACCGTATTCCCCACCTGCCCCAGTGCTAACTGGACTTCCCTGGTTTCCCACGGAAGCCTATTGTGCCCTTCGAGACTTTTCCGAGGATGCCACACACCCAGCCCTGTTGTCTTGCGTGGGCCTTTGCAGCAGAGCAGAGTCACCCCCGTTCCTGAGCTCGGTCCACTGTCCCCCCATCCCCACCCCCACTGATGCTCACCTGTTCTAGCCTGTGGCCCCTTGTTGGGAGAAGGCCCGCACCTGCCCGCCCTGCTTGGTGGTTCTGCACCCATCTCTCCCACCCAAGTTTGTTCCTGTTGTTCTAATCCTGTAATGTTCGGTGACCTGGGGAGTCTGAGCAGGCGGCACCCGCGGGTGTTCCCAAGTTGTGTTCCCCGGGCTCATTGCCCTCGTGCAGCCGGGCCGGCTTTGGTTCCTTCTCTGTGGAACAGGCTGCTGGCCCTGATGCGATCTCTGGGGTTCCATCTTCCCCTCCCCTCCTGTGAATCTCTGACTCTTCAGAAAGCGGGGTGGAAAACCTCCCAGTCATTCTCTCCATCTGTGCCTCCTTAATTTCTTAGGCTTTCATCCTGAAGACAGCCTGGTGAGGTTGCCACGCATGCACTGCAGAGTCGGAGATCTGAGCCCCCCTGCCCGCCCTCCTGGGTGGCGCGTGAGTGTGAGTGAGAGTGCGTTGATCCGTTTGAAACAGGCCCCTTTGATGCTCTTTAAATAGGGCAGATTTCTAGAGAATTCAGCCAGCTCCCCACATCAGACCTCACTCGGGTGCACTTGCTGTGGGTGTAGCAAACGCACACGTGGCTGCCCCTGTGCGCACAGTGGTTCGGAGTCAGCTGACCGGGGTTTGCATCCTCTCTGACTTTGACCAGCTGTGTGACCTTGGGCAAGTCACCGTGCTTCAGGCTCTGTGCTGACTGCAAGGCTCATCATGGTAACGGTGTTAATCAAACTCACCCCTTTGGGAGGAGCAGATGGGCGACCGCAGGTGCAGGAGCTGTATGAACTGTAAAGCGCCTTATGAGGTGAGCATACGAGCGGATGCCCTCTCCCCAGCAGCACCCAGCTTCAGAGGCTCAGGAAGCATTCCTGGCAAAGCCCAGTTTTCAGCCTCGCAATGTCACGCTCGAAAAATGCTCGCACGTGGTTTGTTCAGCTTTAAGTGGGGGCAGATTCTGCAATGGGTTGTTTATTGTCCACGCTGGATTTTTAATTTCTTATAAATTCCCCACAAATTGCTGTAGTACATCTCTATTTATTGAATCTGTCAGGGTTGTTTATGGCGCTGAGGCCTGGGCTCCCGTGTTTGTGGGTTGTTGCCCTGGTGACGCCAGGGTCTGAGACTCCAGAGGGGAGGCCCTGCCCCAAGGTGGCGTGGAAGGTTCTGGAAGGGCTGGCAGTGTGAGGTAGAGGGAGCCACGGCTGTTGCACAGGGGGGCCAGCCTTGGGTCAGGCAAGGTGTTCAAGACTGTGGATTCCATGCCAACTTTACCTCCTTCCTGCTGGCCCCTGCCTTCCCATGGGGGGAGGAGCACTGCTCCAGGATCCTAGCTCTGCCCCTCCAAGCCCTTGCTGCTCCGAGTGGGTCTGGGGACGGGCAGCGCCTGCAGCGCGGGGCACCTGTGGGAAATGCACACACTCACCAGACTCGCCGGCTCGTAGCTTGTGGTTCAGCAAGATGGCAGGTGCCCTCTTGCCTGTGCCCGACACACTGCCATCGGGTGACCTCTTCAGGACACCCCTGGTGCACCCGGTCCTTAGGACAGAGCCCAGGGGCATTGACCTGGCAGTTCTTTGTCTCCACCACTATGTTACCCTGAGATCTTTCCAACTCCATCTCCCCCTTCCCCTCGGCCCTGCTGCCTCTATCCCTCCACCCCACCGGCTCTGCACGTGCCCATCTCCGCTTGCCATGCCTGCCCCAGCCTTCTCTCTCTAGGGAATTATAGGCATCCCAGAACAGGCAGCTCCTGAGAAGCCTCCTCCTTGAAGCCCTCTCTGCTTTCCCTGGACTGGGTCAGGTCCAGCTTCTCCGGAGCACCCCTGTGATCCAAAGGCCTCACCTGCCTCAGCCCCATGGGGCTGCTTGACCCACTTTCCCGGCTCTCTCCCCTCACTCCTGACTCTTGCGGGCTTGGCCTGCAGCTGGCACTCGGGAATGCACTGCAGTCAGCCGTCCTTCACAGGACCGAGACTTGAGGCTGGACTTTTCCCAGGAGGCTGGACGCTCCATCCTGGGGAAGGGATGTGGCATGGCATGAATTGCCGGGAGCTCTCAGCCTTCAGTCGAGCCCCGATCGGCATCTGGGACTGGGGACTGGATGCCTAGGAAGGCAGCTGCGGGAGGGAGGACAGAGGGACAGCTGAGAGGTGTCCCGACTCTAGTGTGTAGGTGAGAAGGCAGAAGAGCTCGGAGGCTGGCCTACAGGTGTTTGTTGAGTATCTTCTCTGGGCCAGGCAGTGTCCCCAGAGGCTCTGGGGACTTAGCAGTGAACAAAAATCCCTGCCCTCACGGAGCGTCGACATCTAGAAAGGCAAGAGACGAAAAAGAGATAAACGTCCGAAGTGAGAGAGATGGTGCAGAGCGGTAGGGAGAGAAGTAAAGCAGGGTAAAGCACTGGGGATTGGTGTGGGGCTTTGGAACATGGCTTGATTAAAGCTGAGCTATCCCTTCCCTTGGACCCCACGGTTCCACCCCAGGTATCTACCCAAGAGAAAGGGGCGCTGTGTCTACCAAGAGACAGGCATAGAATGTTCAAAGCAGGAGTAGTCATAATAGCCTCAGCGTGGAGACAGCCCACATGTCCATCTGCTGGAGCACGGGTACATCAGGGTGTCATAGTCACATATGCAGCGATGACAGTGAACCAGAGACCACCACATGCAAAACACGGATGTCCTGTTGACACGCTGCTCAGACCTGGAAGGGGACTGATAGTCAAGTTCCTGAACAGGCGAAACTACTCAGGGGACGGGGCCCCGGGGGACCTGACGGGGCTCGCTGGGCTCCTGCAAACGCTCTCTTCTCAGTCTCGATCTTGGGTACCTTCTGTGAGTCTCCATCACACTGCTCACTTGCGATACATGCTTTTTCTGTTATCGTATGTTATACTTCAGTAAAAGGCTTATAAAACATAAAAGGCAAAAAAAAAAAAAAAAGCAATGGGAAGCAGAGGGTGTGCTGTTTTCTGTAACACGTACCCTTGGGCTCTCTCTGGAACATTGGTTCTTAAGCAGCAGTGCCTGTCGGGACACGGGCGTCCCTCCGGAGGCCCCGTGTGGGGAAGAGGCTCCCCTCGCCACGGGTGACAGGCTCCAAGGAGAGACCACCTGGTGGGAAGCCAGCAAGCCTCAGGGCCGTCCTCCTTGCCCCTTCATGGAGGGACTCGAGCCTCCCTGGAGTCAAAGGGGTGCAAATTCTGTACCCCCAGCCTCTGGCCCGGAGCAGGCGCTAGTGAGCATTTATGGAGTGAAGGATGTTCGGGCGTGGGCTCCAGGCCGTAGCAGCTGCGTGTTACAACCTGCATTCACTGTGTTGTGTGCTCACCCTGCGCCCTGCGCCGTATCCCACTCCAGCCTCTCAGCACTCTCCATATGCAGGTGAGGAAACGGAGGTCAAAGCAGGGGCACGTGGTGACTTGCTCCAGTTCCCCACCTAGAAAGTGGGGACTGTGGTTGACTCCAGGTGGAGTGACTCAGGCCAGCGCTTGATGTACCGACTACACCAGAGGGAGGGGTTAAGGCGGATGTGGGGAGGGAAGATGGTGAAAGCTCAGTTGGAATGAATGAGCCATTGGATGGGTTTCAGGAAAGCCCGCCTGTCCCCACCCCAACTTGCCCTCCATCAGTTGTGACTGTTAATTCCCTCCTTTCCGTGTCTCCCCTGAGCGCCAGAGCTGTGTGGCCTAACCTGCCGACTCTGAAACCTGGCCGTCCTGCCCTCCTCCTGAGCATCACCCCAGCAGCTTGTGGGATCTTAGTTCCCCAACCTAGGATTGAACCTGGATCCTCAGCAGTGAGAACTGGAGTCCTAACACTGGACCGCCAGGGACTTCCCAAGATTTTTAAATTTAGAGTGGTTTTAGGTTCACAGCAAAGTTAAGGCGAGGGTACAGAGTTCCCATGTACTACTCTCTGTCCACACACACACACACACACACACACACACACACACAGAGCCTCCCCCATTACCATCTCCCACCAGAGTGCTGCATTTGTTACAGCTGATGAACCTACACGGACATGTCATCGTCTCCCAAAGTCCATAGTTTACGCTGGGGTCTGCTCTTGATGTGGCACATTCTGTGGGTTTTGACAGCAGTATAATGACACGTGTCCACCATTATAGTGTCCTGTCACAGTATCAGACACCATATAGTATCATGTCGTTTCACTGCCCTAAGAGCCCTCTGTGTTCCTTGTATTCTTTTTAAAGTATTTGAGGAAAAAAATTCGCACACGTCCTGTTGGGGGCAGCGTTAATTAAATCAAAATCTCGGGGGTTGGGTCCTGAGCACGGGTTTATGTTAAAGTTCCCCAGGCGATTCTAATAGGCAGCCAGGGTGAGGCTCACTGGATTAAAGCCGTGGTCCTCAAACTTGAGTGCCACAAGAATTCCCAGGAGACTGTCTTCCACCGGGTGGCCAGCTGCACTCCGGAGTCTCTGAACCAGCAGGTCTGAGGGGGCCGAGAATTTGCGTCTCTGATAAGCTTCCGGGTGACGGCGACGCCGCTGGTCGAGGACCCCCGTCTGAGGACCACTGGTTTTAAGCAGTGGTGGTAGAGGATGTGGCGAGGCCATGGAAGCTCCTTCTGAGTCCTTTGGGGGCACCCAGGGGATTGTGCCCAGGGGTCCTTCCCTAGATTGCACTGCCTACTGTCAGAGTCGGGGACTGAACCTGGGAGGGGAGATGCGACACCTTTCCTCTGTGCCTGAGCTCGTGTGCTCCGGTCACCGGCCCCTGGGGATCCTGGGTTTGGGAGGAGGCTGGTGAGGCAGGCAGGTGTTACGTGAGTGCAGGGTGGACCAGGGCAAGGGGTGGGTTGCTCACCAGCGGGGAGGCTGGTGACGTCCAGCCCCCTGGATCACTCTCAGGCGGGCTCTGGGCGTTTCTCTTTGCACTCCCACCGGGACAGATGGGACCCCTAGGATAAGGACAGCCCAGACTAAGCCTCCCTGGGTGGGGGGTGTCAGCCAGTGTCTGACACCAAGACGTAGACTTTGGACAGAGTCCAGGATCCTGGGATCCTGGTGGGAGAAGCAGGCTGCCATAAATCCGCCTGGCATCTGTAATAAAAGACCTTCAGGAGAAACTCAGTCTGCTGTGCTTGGCCTTTAGAAGCCCAGCAATAAAATCAATGTAAATATAGCTAACATTTGGGAGTGGTTTATGAAGCACTTGAAAAAAATCCCCATGTAAACCCCAAGACAGTCCTATGAGCTGTAGAGATGATTAATTACCCTGTCTTTTAGATGTGTAAATTTTAGGGTCACAGAGCTACTAATCTGCAGAGCTGGGATTTGAACCCACGGTGCTTTCTGTTCTCTCAGTTCTCCCCTACCCCCGTGTGAACCCTCAGGCAGAGGTAAGGCTCCTCCCAAGCAAGCTCTGGTGACCAAAAGGGTGAACTGAAGATACTGGTGCTCTCCGGAGTGGAATGTGCTGGAATTTCTCATGACAGAGTTGTTCTTGACAGTCCTCACTCAAAAGGTATAGAAACAGCCACCCCATGTGTGCTACAGTGGCGGGGATTGGCAAGTTACTCAGCTTTCAGATTGAAAGACTTCTGCATCTGCTGTTTTCCATTTCCCACGCTAAGGAATTGCGAGGCACGGGGTGGTTTCCCAGGCTCATTGGATTAGGGCTGGCAAGAGGGGCTAGCACAGTTTGAGCAGAACCCCTCAAGAACCCGAGGGTTCCTTGAGGGAGGAGCCACCTGCTTTCTGAGGGTGGCATTGCTGACCCCCGCATACAGCAGGCTCCCTTCAACCGTAGCTGCAACGCTTTCATCTATGTTTGCTTTGTGGGGGATTTCCTTTCAAGCGAGACGTCACAGGTCAGAGAAGGTTTGAAAGTCACTGGTACACAGGGAGCAGGGTCAGGAGATGGAGGTCGGGCTCCAACAGAGCCAGGGCCCTGGACCCCGGCAGCCCACTCCCCCCAGGCCTCAGTCATTCGAGGTACTGTGTGGGCAGGGTGCTGTTGAGCAGTGAGGTGAGCGGGATGGCCAGGGCGGTGAAGCCCGGGGAGTGGAGTCTGGCCGTCATTGGCCTGACGCATTCATCAGGCATTCATTCGTCTGTGTGCCAGGCCAGCTGGGCTCTGTGCTGAGCACTGGAACATAGTTGAGGGCAGAACTGCCCCAGTCTCCGAGGAGCTTCCCATCAGTGGGGGAGACAGAACCGGGCTTTGGGGAGACTCTGAATCTCTTTCAGTCCCCTCTGGTCACCATTATGGAGAGCGTAGCATTTTTATCTCCTGCGCAGGTACTGTGCACGTCAGGTGTCTGCATTGTCTGCTGACTTGTCGGCATCACTTACTTCCTCCCAAGACCATGGTGGCGCCACCTACTGGACACTGCTGGTCATGGCGGGCTCCGCGGTGGGTCGGCTGTGAGGTCTAACCTGTCCCCACCTGACCCCATCTGAGTGGCCGAGGGAACAAAAGGAGGAAGCGTTAGTCGTGCGAGGAGAGGAGCGGGAGCCAAGAAGGACCTCGCGGCATGGACGGAGGCGATGCTCTCAGAGACCAGCTGCAGGAGACACCCCCTCGAGACCCCTGACTCCTGGTGTCAGCCTTTGTTCCTTTCTCTCTTGCGGTGGACTTGGCAGAAGTAGCTAATCGGGAATCTTGGAGAACCATTTGGAACAAGTGATGCCCAAGACTGCAGGGCTCCGTGTGCAGGACAGGGACCTGGTGGATCACAGGGCAAGCTGGAGTGGACGGACTTACCTCTCCTCTGCACAGATGTGGATGAGATAAGAGGGTCTGTATCCTGCCCGCTCGAGGCTCTTGGAAGACAAGCCTTTTACAATCGTAATTCAGTTTTGGTTTTACACACTGGCAACACGGACGAGAGAACTAACATAGCCACTGGGCTTTCTTTAAAATGTGCTTTGTGGGGGTCCCCCAGTGCAACCTAGCCTTCCTTGTGTAAACTTGCAGATCAGCCAGAGCAGTTTGCTTCTATTTAAGGCAGTGAGAAGCTCTCTTGCAGCCTGCTGTTCCCCTGGCTTTTGCTTTGCCCCAGGAAGTCTGATCCTCACATGGTCTTTTCCAGCCGGGTGAAGCTGAGTGGAGCTGTACTTGTCTGCCCCTACCCTCGTCAGGCCTCGAATGTCTGGGAGGCATCTCTGCCTGGAGGCACCGTGTTCTGTATCTTGACTCACCTCCATCCTCTCCAGACTTGCTTCCTCTCCTGTTTTCTTGAGTCATAAAGAAGCAGTGCCTCCCATCTCCCACCCAGGCAGCCAGCCCACGTTCCTCCGGCCCTCTACTTCCACGGCTCATCAGTTTCGGGCCCTGGCGGTTCTCCCTTTGGATGTTTCCTTGCCAATCCTTACCTCCATCCTTTGGTCGTAGGTCCCCCGTCATCCCTTACCTAGCACGGCCACACCTCTGACTGGCATCCCTGCCTCTTGGCCCAGCTCCCATCTTGTGGCATAGTGTCTCTTCGAGTCTACCTGAGTCACTCCCCTGCTTTCCTTGTCTTCAGGTGAAAGTCTAGCCCCCGAGAACCGCTTACCATGCTCCTCCCCACGTCAGACACAGCGAGCCCTTAACTGTCCCATCTCTGTGCCTGCACGTGCCCGTCGTGACCCACCTTGGCACACCGTTTTCAACCTAAAGATGCAGGTCAGGTGTCACTTCCTAGTGGCAGCCTTCCCTGACTTCCCATATGTGCCCCCCACCCCCCAGGAGACCGCTTACCCCTGGGGGCTGCCGCGGGCCTGGCCCAGGATTCCCGGTCTCCCTCCAGATGCTCTGCCGTTTAAGGTTGACCAGCTCCTGCTCCCCGACTCCCCCTTACCCGTGAGGTCCTTGAGGGCATTCATCTAAGTACTTAGCAAAGAACCTGGCATGTGCGGGGGTCGGGGGGGCTTGATAATTGATTCTTCCTATTTGTTGACTTCACCCTGAGGTCACGTAGAAGCCACAGAAGTGGTTTTTTAGGATTTGTAAGGGGCACGTGGACTCCATTTTTCTTTAGCATCTGGGAAGTTGCCTTCCTGGCACGTCTTCACTCTCCGTCTTCCACCATCTCTCTTCTGCTCCAGGTAGCATTGGTGATTGACCTAGGCCTGTCATGACAACATAGTTCCCTTTGTCCAAGACTTGCATCTCAGGCCTCCCTTACAGCTAGAGACACCCATGTCTTGCTGTTCTGACCAGTAAGATGTAAGAGGGAAGAGTATTTCCTGTGTTACAAAAAGGTAGCAGTTTGACCTTTGTCTCCCTTTTCTTGCCTTCCAGATACCCTCTGGGGACAGGGTACCTGGAGCTATGGCAGCTGTTTTGTGACCAGGAGGCGAAAGGCATGAGGACAGAAATCTATCATAGGAAGCACGGCAGAATAAAAAGCTGAAAAGAGCCTGGGTTCTTGCTGACATCAAGCTGTTGAAACCCTCTAGAGACCCACCTCCCTCTAAACTTTCTGTCCTCAGGTTCAAGCCATTTTTAGTCAACATTTCTTAAAATCATACACATCTTCACTGTTTATTCTGAACTTGGCTGAGCTGTTTTTTGTTATCAAAGATCAAGTGTACCTTTGGGATAAGTCCTGGCCATCATGGGAACAAAACTTTGAAGGTGGAAGGCAGGTGCCAAGGAGAAGGACATCAATGCTGTTAGTGTTGAAAGTTTAGATGCCCAAGGGGTTGACTGTTGGGGCTCATGTTTATTTGGACATACATTATGTTAAAAAAAAACAAATTGTACTTCGTGTATGATAAAACCCTTTAGGTAGTTAAGTGACAGATGTTCAACTTGAAAGGTGACTTAAGGAAATGTGAATAAATAGAATTTATTAGCACATATGTTTGAACAAGTCAAGGTTGATGGGTTTTAGGCCATCAAGGGCTCGAATTTATGACATCGGAAGTATTTCTTCACTTTTCAGGCTCCTTGTGTGGGTTCCGTTGGGGCAGGCTTGGCCAGGTCGTGTGAAAAAGGTTGCCAGCAACTCCATCCCATAAGTTTAACAACTTCATAGGAAGCAAGTAGGACTTTCCTTTTGCCCTGAGTTCCAGCAGAAGTCCCTTGGCTGGCTGATGCTTGCTGGTTCTGATTGGTCTGACTTGGGTTACATACCTATTATGTTAGTTACCCGGGGCTACCATAACAAATTCAAACAGCAGAAATTTCTTCTCAGTTCTGGAGGGAAGGAGTTGGAAATCAAGGCGTTGGTAGGGCCGCACTCCCTCTGGCTCCTCCTTGCCTCTTCCAGATTCTGGCGGCCCCTGACATAGGGCTGCACCACTCCAATCTCTGCCTCCGTCTCCACCTGGCCTTCCTCTCTCTGTGTGTCTGTGTCTTCGCATGGCACTTCTCCTCTTCTTATCAGAATACCATTGTATTGGATCGGGGCCCACCCCAATGGCCTCATTCCAACTTGATCACGTCTACAAAGACCCTGTTTCCAAATAAGGCCACATCCATAGCCGTGGGAGTTAGAACTTAACCTATTTTGTTGAGGGACACAGTTCAACCTGTAACACCTGTTCTTGAATCAGACACAGGTGTGGATGATGCGATGTTCCCATTGGCCAGGCCTGAGTCCCATGCGCATCCTGACAGTAGGAAGGGGTAAACCCCTGGGAATTGGGTGGCTTAAAAGTAGGCGAGAAAGGTTGTCCCCTGGGACTATATGCAAGGTGGGCCGTGGCTGCAAGGCTGGCGAAAACAGTCGGTGGTTCACCAGCAACCTGCCTCGCTCGAGGACCCAGACTTTTTCGTTTGTGTCTTCTCGCCCACTTCAGTACCCGCCCCTGCCCTTCCATTTTCTGACTTTGGGGAGGGGCCGGTTAGTCGAGTTGGGAGGAGGATGGAGAGAGAAGGCAGGGGCCGTGGTGATTTCCCTACTCGCTGTTCACCCTGGACAAAGGCTTGTGGTGGGCGTCCGATGGCAGCGGATGGCTGGACGCCGGGTCGTGTTCACTGCTTGCCCGTCCGCCGTTTGGGTGGTTCCGTTGACAGCTACTGATGTGGGGAGCCCTCTGCGTAGGTTCCTCAGCGGTCGAGCTTTTACGATAATGAACGATCCGTCGGCCGTTTCTGTTTGCTGGCGAGTTTCTCAGCGGCCCTGAGAGGCAGTCATGGCGCAGGAGAGGGTGGTTGGAGTGTTCCGTCCACGGAGAAGTGGCAAAG
Organism: Kogia breviceps; assembly: GCF_026419965.1. NCBI lineage: Eukaryota > Metazoa > Chordata > Mammalia > Artiodactyla > Physeteridae > Kogia > Kogia breviceps. Next base: position 11,507,991 of record NC_081312.1, read on the forward strand.
TACTGATTCTCTGATTCTGCCCCTTGCTTTCCTGGTGACCACTCACTTGGAGGTATTTTGTTTGGGGCTCTTTTCCCCTAGTCTTTTGGGCTGGCCCTTCCCCGTGGGTCTCGAAGCTGCAGGGCACCCGGCAGCCTCCGGGCACTAAATCGTGTCCAGCCGTTTCACCACTTCCTGTAGGCACGTCTTATCTCTTTTATGACAGGGACATGGTTCATGGTTTCCTTTTATCACGAGCACCCGGTGGGGGACACGTGGGGGAGGAAAAGTCAAGCCCGGGCGTATGCGGCACAGATCCTGGTGCCCCTGCCCTGGGGCCCTGGGTTAGCACAGTTCCTCCTCTACAAAATAGGCAAGGAACTAGCCCGAGGCTTGCTCAATGGTTGTGACTTTCCTGTGAGCGACTTCCTGTAAGCAAGTTTGTGCGCGTCCGGGACCCTGAGCACAGCCCACAGAACGGTCTTGAGTTGAGTTTATGGTCAGCCTGGGAGGCGAGATCAAGATGGCCTGAGAGTTAAGATCTGAGTTGTGCTCAGACCACACACAGGCAGAAAAGAGCCTGGTCAGGGAGGGGGTGGCAGGGAGGCTGGGGATGTGCAGGCCACAGGGCGTGGGGCCAGGTTCAAGGACCAGGAGGGGCCGGGGTAGGGAGCCGCTTTGGGAGGCAGTGAGCTGGGAGTGGGGAAGGAAGGCGGGGGCAGTGCGGGTCTTTGTGTAGGGGCACCGGGGAGCCATGGAAGGCTTTTGAATGGGTGAGGAGAGCAGTTCAGGAAGGATGCTCTGGCAGTTCTGGCCCAGGGTGGACTAGGTTTCTCCCAGGCTGGAGACTGGACTCAGAAATTAGTTCCAAAGCAGTGAAAAGTCTGAAGTAGAGAGTTCAGTGAAATGTAGTGAAAACATAACTCAGTTTTAAATTACTGGTTCTTGTTAATCAGTTCCCTGATTTGCCTGTAACCAGGGTCTCTGTTTGGCTCTTGAGTGCTGTAATACCTTTCAAGAAGACACACCATCTCCCTTCCTCTAACCTTTGCCCCCATCCTGGTGATTTGTTGAAGAGCCTTTGTTATGAGGCAGCACAGCATACTTCAGACCTTGTGCTCTGCAGCAGGGCTCTTTGGGGTCATTAGAGGAGTTGAATTCAAAGGCTGCACTGAAATCTGCCCCCCAGCACGCACACGTGCGCGCGCACGCGCACACACACACACACACACACACACACACACACACACACACACATTAGAGGAGTTGAATTCAAAGGCTGCACTGAAATCTGCCCTCAAGCACACACGCGCGCACGCACGCACACACACACACACACACACTAGAGTAGTTGAATTCAAAGACACACACACAGACACACAGACACACAGACACACAGACACACACACACTCTCTCTCTCTCTCCCTCTCTCTCTCTCTCTCTCTCTCTCTCTCTAGAGGAGTTGAATTCAAAGGCTGCCAGAGGAGCCTGAGGGTTTGCCCACAGACATACCTGGCTCCTGCTTATTTCTGAGGTGAGGCTTGAAGATTTGATCTGATCTTGAAACGCTGTGCGTGCAGTGGTGAGGACCCGAAGGCTGGTGAATCAGCATCAGACTTGGAGTTTCAGAGCGCAGACTTTCATCTCAGGCTGAAAGGCCATGTGGCCTGGGCTGTGAAGTCAGGGTTCTTTAGGGGACAACTTACAGGGATGGGGCCCTTAAATGTGCCTTCCCCCCACCTCTCTGGCTCCATAGCTGGACTGGTTCTGGCCCTGGAGCCCCGGAGCCTGCCCCGGGCTGGGGTCCCTGGGGCTGGACCCAGTTGGCACAGTGTGGATTTTCTTCCTCCTTCCTTCCTAACCAGCCTGGGTACCTGAGGCGGCCCTTCCAGCTGGTGTGAGACAACGCCCCTCTTCCCCCCACCCCGCACCGGCCCCCCACCCCCGCTTCTCCTCCTCCAGATTCTGAGATCCCCGTGGAGTTGGGAGATGGTCGGCATTGATCTGTTATCGCATATAATGAACCCCAGGCCCTGTGTGGGCAGCTTTCAGTCCTTTATCCGGAGGCCCCGTGGGTTATCCACGTCCCAGAGTTTCCACCTGCTGCCCAGCCTCTCGCCAGGGCCATAGCTCCGCAGGTGGGGGGAGGTGGTTAATTAGCAGTGGCCTAGGCGTCAAGCTCAGTGTCATGATCCTGGACTCTCAGTAATTACTGCCTGACCTTGGTTCTGTTCCCCTCGCCCTTGCGGCTGGGCCTCAGCCTCCCCGTCTGTGTAGAGGGGGTGGGCCTGGGGACTTGGGCAGTACCTGGCCTGCAGGTGACACACTTGACCCGCACAGGACATTCACGTTGTCCTCTTTGAATCCGTTGCCACTTGCCCACAGTCCCCGACGCTCCCTGTTATCCCGCACCGGCCGCCTCGTTGTTTACATTTCTTCTGTGCGCCTCCATTTGCTCATATTTGCTCATACGCTTGTCCCCATGGAATTCCCCTGTGGCTGCTGGCTCTGGCCTTCCTGGGCGATGGGGCCAAAGGGGAGAGTGGCGAGAGGCTGGTCCTTTACAAGCCAGATTCCAGAATGGTGGGAGCAGAGAGCCCTGGGGGAGGGGAGAAGGTTCTTTGTGGGCTCAGAACCCAGGGTGGGGATGGGCTCTGCATACTGGTCTCTCGGGCAGCAGCTGTGGCAGGGACAGAGTTGAGGCCAGAGCTGCAGGAAGGTGTGGGTGGGCCGTCAGGGGTCAGGGGTGTGGTGTGGGAATGGCCGTGGGCGTGGGCAACTCCCTGCAGGACGCTGGGCAGGTGCCAGGCCTGCCCCTGACAGGTCATGGAGAGCTTGTGGTTTGAGCGTGGCCCCCAGAACCCTGATACACTCCAGGAAGAGGCACCTGATTATAGCGCTCCTGGCCTTAGGGCTTAAAGATCTTGGAAATCCGGTCTGGCTTTAATCAGGCTACAGATAAGAACTAGCCTCCTCCCAGCCCGGCTGGGGCCGCCCAGGCAGGTGCGTAGGCCCCACCGGCCTATTTTGTACTTTGCTCTTCCAGGCGGGTAGGGCTGGACAGGTGGAGCTGCCTGTTGGTGTGGACTCAAGATGGCACTGCCCCTGCTTGGCAGGGTCGCAGGGTTCCTGTTGGTAACAGCCCCAAAGGGAAGAATGGTCAGTGGGTTGACCCATGCGTGTGTTAACTGTTTCCTGCAGGGACCCCAGAGAGCATGTGGGCTTTTGTCACCTCCGTCCCCACTTGTGCTTTCCTGCTGGTACTCCTGCCTTCAGAAGCCCACCTGGCCTGTCGTTTACCCGCCTCCCCAGGGAACCCTTCCTTACCTCTCCCCTTTCCTCTTGCCTCTCTGCACACACTGGGGTGGATCTGAATCCTGGCCTCTCTTAGCTGTGTGATCTTGGGCAAGTCATTTTACCTCTCTGAGCCCCAGCTTTACAGCTGCGTGTGCCCTGAAGCCACCCGTGGCCCAGGTGGCTCACCTGGATCAGTATTTTGTGCCAATACCAAGCTGTTTTTAAGACTTTACTCAAAGTGTGGGCCTCGATGCGCACACTTGGCTTTCTTATCCTGGGAGTAGCTGGGTGAGAAAGGGTTTAGGGATAGGGCTGAAACTTTAATTTTCTTCTCCTTGTCTGAGGCTCCTTTCCCTTTCTCTGCCCACTAGCATCTCCCTGTGTTCCTGAGCCCCCCAACATCCTGAAGCCAGGACCTGGGTCACCCCAGCAGCCCCAGTTCCCCCTGAAATGAAGACAAGGCAGACAGAAAAGGGACTTTTCTTCAAAGCCCTGTTAGGGCCCAGCTCTACCTGGCCCACTTCCAGCCACGTCCGTGGAAAGGGTGTTTGATCAACAACCTCAAAACAGTGAGATCGCAGCCTCAAACAAATCCTTTTGCCAAATCCTTTTACGTCTTGCAGGGGGTTGGTGACCTGAAAAAGTAACAGGCATTTTCGAAAACCTCCAGCATCAAGGCCTCCCCAGGGACTGGCATTGAAGGTACCTGGCTGAGGAGAAAGGGACTGTTTTCGTTCTTAGCTATACTTTCTGTTCATTTATGTCTGTCATTCATTCAGTAGACATTTATTAGACGATCGGGGCAGCAGTAGGAAAAACGTGTTTCACATGTGTTAGATCTGTGTTTCAGTCCTGGCTCTGTTCCTCTGAGCCCTGGGACATTTATGTTATTTGTACTCTAGAAGGTTAATGTCCTTAACTTAAATGACTTGAGCTGCCCCCACTGCGGGGGGCGTCCTGAGGGTTGAGATGGGTGTGAAGGTGCCCGCACACGGGAGGTGTGCGGCAGGCCGCCACCACTGTTGTCATTTTGTAGATGGTGTGCAGTATTAGACGCCATGGGGGGCACAGGCCGGGTGAGGTGGAGTCCTTGCTACCGGAGCTCATGGTCAGAGAGGGTCAGCATGGGGCCACGGTAGAGCTTTGCTGTGTTTGGGGGGTTTCCAGCATCTGAACTTCTCAATTTACATGTCTCCCCGTGGATCGCGGAGGCCAGGCCGTCCTGCACTTGGACGTGGACACATACATGCTGGGTGTGGGCACATGCCAGACCCCCTCCTGGCCCTGCTGTCCAGGAAGCAGGGACAGGGAGTGGAGCATTCACGGCCGCGGAGGCAGGTGCCAGCCGGACGGGGAGGGCACGTGCCTGGCTTTGGGCTGCGCAGTGCGTCCTCTTCTGACTGCTGCAGGGCCCGCTTTCCTTGTGCCTCAGGATGCGGCCTCCCTTGCTGGGGTCCGGTTTCTGGGCGTGGCTCTCCTGGCTTCCTGCCGACTCTGGGCTGCACGCTGGCCTTTTTAGTGGGGCCCTGTTCACGGCAGCCCTGGGGCAGTTCTGCGCTCACACCCCAGAACCCACTGGTCTCTGGGACTCGGAGTAACACATGGTGAGAGCAGGGAGGGGGAGAAGGATTGCCATGCCTACCTGCGGGGAAGGGTCAAGGAAGACTTCTTGGAGGAGGGGGCATTCAGAGGGAACTTTGTGGGATAAAAGGCCTGCAGGGAGGAGGTTGTGGGCAAGGTTTGGACAAAGTGTGATTGTGAGGAGAGAACACAGAATTCAGTTATGCAGGGAGTTCCTCCCTCCCTCCCTCCCTCCCTCCCTTCCCTTCTTCCTTCCCTCTCTTCCCCTTCCCTCTCCTTCCTCCCTTCCCCTTCCTCCCTCTCCCTTCCTTCTGGTCAGCCTGCCTCACTCAAAGCCCAGCTCTGCCCCTCGCCAGTACAGCCTGGCCCTGGCCTCATAGCCTCTTAGAATCTCTTCCCTCATCAATGAGATGTCAGTGACAGTAGGGCTCCCCTGCTGGGGTCTTTGAGGAGTAAAGATTCGAGGACAGTGCCTCGTGAGTGAGTGAGTTGTGCTGGAAGCCAGGACCGTTGCTAAGCAGATACCCCTGACCTCCGGCCTGCCGTCGGCAGTGGGAAGAGAGGCCAGGCCAGGCACAGAACACCGCGGCCCTCAGACGCCTGCCCAGGGGTAGCCCACGGCAGCTGTGCAGGATCCGCCGACGCCTGCGGCCCCGACTCTGTGTTGACAGGGAGGAGAAGTACACGCGGAGCGTCTGCCCTGCGCTGCGCGCAGCTTGCGTCCTTTCTCCTTCCAGCCACACGACACCCCGTGACGCAGGTACCGTCCTCCCTCTCTAGCAGGTGAGGTTAAGTGCCTTGCTCCGCCCCAAGGCCATCCAGCAGGTGGGCCAGGACCTGGCACCGGGTCCCTCAGCCTTGCAAGCTTGGCTGTTTCCACAACCCCACGTGCCCCCCGCCCCGGGGGTGGGCGGAGGCAGGCTTGGCGGGGGACAAGGGCAGCACACCAGAGTGGCCACAGAGCCAGTGCCTGCCCAGGCCTCAGGGTGGCCTCCCGAGGAGGGAGTGTTTGAACATCCCCTTTGGGGAAGGCTGGGAGCTCACCAGCTAGAGGAGGGGGAGGAACGGGCCCTCGGGCCCTGACCCAGCGCTGGCCTTTGACACGTACCGTGTTCCTGGTCGGCGCGGGGGGCGGGGGGGCGGGTAGTGGATGTGGGCAGTGTGACGGGGGACCCTGTGCGCTCTGGCCGGGGGCTTGGACCCCACTCTGTCCTTGGTGGGAGCTGGTGCCGGTGGGGGTGGCATGGTGGACAGAGACCTGCCTCTTCCCCTCCCCGCTCTGTCCTGGTACCTTAGGGCCTTGCCCGGGACCCTGGGCCCAGGCCCTGTTCGTAGCAGGAAGCAAACCTTGCTCCGTGAAGCTCCAAGGATGGGCCCCAGGCTTAACATCTGCACTCGCGCAGACCCTCAGAGCGCTCAGTTCTCTGGCCTGTAAAATGGGTGTGGAATCACCTGACCGTTCTCTCCTCCCAGGGGAATGGTAAGGATGAAGAGCCTGCCAGATGTGTGAATAGGTAGGTTTTAAAATTAAGGCAGTTATACCCAAAAGGAAAAGAACGTTTCCTGAAACCATGGAAGAGGCGCTGGGCGCTCCTTGGGTAGCCTGTGTCGGAGGTGGGGGGACCCCAGTGTGTGCTCTCACCCCATCCAGAAGAGAATGGTCATTTGGGGGTCTGGGGAGCTGGATGCAGAGGCAGTGGGCCTGGCAGAGCAGGGCCCCCTCTGGAGGAATTGCTGAGGGCAGAGAAGGTCCTGGAGGAGAAGTGAAAACGCCCGTTGCCCTCCCACCTCGGCTTTGTGGGGCAGCAACGGTGCCAGCCAGGGGCTGGCGTCGGCCCATCCAGTGGTATTGAGGCCACACACCGGCCCGGGCACTACCGGCCGGCCTGCTGGAGGTGCCGACCGGGCAGGGCATGTCGATCCCGAGGGGCCACCAAGTGTCAGGAGCCACGTCAAGTGACCCTTTCAGGGGCTGGTGCCTCCTTTCCCCCCTTCAGTGGTAGCTGAAGCACAGGGGGGGTTGAGTGGCCACCCAGGCAGTGTCCGAGGGTCTTAGGTTTATAAAGACGTAGACACCGAGCGAAGGAGGATTCTTATAGAGGTTGATGGGCCGATTAACTGAGGAAACCCTATTCCCAGCAAGGGGGTGGAGAGGCGGGGTATTCCTCGGGAGCAGTGAGCAGGGGTCTTGCTTGGCCCACAGGAGCCCGGGGAAGGCGGATGAGGGCCGGGTCCCACCTGGAGGCCGGCACTCAGGAACTCCGGGCTTGGGCTTCGTTTGGTAGCGTAAGGGGAGTCACGGGTGAGCTTTTGCCGTGGCTGGGCCCCCTCGGGAGCTGGGTGCAGGAGGATGCCCTAGCAGCCGAGGGGGGCAGTCAGTGGCAGTAGCACAGGGAACTTACTGCAGAACTTGGGAAACATCTTTTGGGGCTCAGTTCAGAGAAAAATTGAGCAAGAAACAGGGCACAGGTATTAGGAGTAGTCGTGGAACATCTTATTTTCTGGTAGGATCAAGAAATGAGGTTTTCCACTAAATGCATTGTTTCAGGTAGTTGCTTGGAGCTTACCTCTTTGTCTTCTGAAAAGTGGTTTTACAGGTTTAACCATATATATCCCACTCCTCTTTCCCTTTTAAAAAAAGAGCATATGGGATACAATTTAATCCTTTTTCTTATGTTATTGTGCAATTAGAAACAGCCAAATGTTAAGTGGTAGGGAGTTGGTGCAATAGATGATGCTTTATTGGTCTTTAAATGGCAGTGATTTAGAAGAACATGTAATGCCATAGGAAAATGTCCATTATAGCCACTTACTTAAAAAGTAGGACCCGAATCTGTTTATGTAGTATGACTCCAATTTGGGGAAAATATATCTAAAAATTGAAGGGATGTATACCAAGATAGTATTGGTTACCTCTGAAATCAAGGAAGAATGATCTGGTGTGAATAAGTAACTTGGAATTTAAACATCTCTTACAAGGAGCAACTATTGATTTGATCAGGAAGTCGCATTACTTCATAGCCACATCTGATATCTTTCCAGTCAGCCTGATTTTCTTTGTCTCCGCTGTGGAACACTCTAGAATCTGAGCTCCTGGCAAGCAGAGGAGCCCGAGTCCCGCTTGGGCTTCGTGGGGCGCCAAATGGCATTACTGTCTTGGGCTTTCAGACCGCACCCTTCTGGAAGCTGTGTTTGTGTTCCAGCCCTGCCATTTCTAGCTGCTGTTCTTGAGTCCCGGGCCCGGCTCCCCTGTGTGGAGGGAGCAAGTCTGCAGGTGGCTGCGAAGGTCAGGCTGCTCCATCCTGGGGTTAGATCAAAGCCTAAGCTGGACCTTCCTCTCTGGTTGCCATTTCATTCCAACAGTGAGACCCAACCTTCATGCTTCTTGAAATACCTTAAAGAATCCTTGCTAAGTTTTGAATTTTTGTTAAGAGTCAGTGTGAGTTTGACCCCCGGGCCTGTCTGAAATAAAGGCAGATGCCCCCTCCCCGCCCTTGCAAGCAGGTGGGGTCTGACCTCCTGGGTGAGGAAGTGCTCTCCATCTCTTTTCCTGTCATTCTTGCCCTGCTGACCATGCGAGGGACATGGAGCTGGCTTTGTCCTGGGACCAGGGGCTTGGCAGGGAGGTGTGCTCTGGTTGGGGGGGTTGCTTTGCAGCCCCCAGGGATTGGGACTGACTCAGCCAGGCTCTGCCCCAGAGCAGGGAGCCACCCAGGGAGCAGGAGACAGTCCTCAGGGCCAGCCTTGTGCAAGAACAGCCCTGACAAGCAGGGTCACTGCCCAAGAAAAAAGGAGCACTGTTGAGTGAACGAGGATGGGGAGAATATCGGGGTTTTCACTAGCCGGAGGCTCTGTTCTGGGGTTTCCCCAGCTCCCCAGCGAGCCCCACTGTGGTCTGGGCCGCACTCCTGGCAGGTACAGCCTTTTCCTTCCTTCGCGGTAGCCTTGCTCTTGTAGCTGTCCATCTCTTCCAGCTCCTCCTGGCTCTGCCGCAGGGAGATTTTTCTGAGCATTTCCCAGCTCTGAGAGCCATCCTCTCCCTGCCCCCTGGTACTGAGATGAGTGGGAGAGAAGGCAGCTCGTGTTCTGGGTCGTGATCCCAGAGCAGAGAGAATAGGGTCAGTGTTCCCAGGCGATGGGTCCGAGCTTGGGGGGGTGGGGGCAGCGGGGAGAAAATATGGAGCCGGACAGGGGAGCCCTTCTGCCCCAGGGACCTGCACTGCTGATTTGGGGCCTGTGGGGGGAGCCGTGGGGAGGGGCCACCAGCCAACGGAACAAGTCTGGAGGGTCAGATGGGCTGTGTGCCCCCAGCAGTGTCTTGGAGAAAGCCGTGTCTATTAACCGTTAGTGATGTCAGAAGAACGTGTAATCAGCTGCTTATAAGAGGAGCCTAAGTCCCATTTCTGTGTGTTCTCTCCCTGTCTGTGAGTTTATCTTAAACCTCCACGAGAAGTTTGCAGTTTTTCTCATTGTGACCTTGGCCACATGCCCTGTGGACGCTGCCGTCCTCTGCTCCCTGCAGGCATCCTGCGGCAGGGCTCCCAGCAGGACGGGGACAGTGTCTGTCTCGTGTCCTCGTCTGCCCCCTGTGGCCCTCCAGGTTGCCGATTGTGAGCTCCTCGGGAAGGGGGCAGATTTCACTGACTTTGTAATTGAGGCTTGGGGAAGGGGGGGCCTTGGGGAACAGGCCCTCCCACCTGTTTCCATCCTCTCTTAGGATGCTCTTTGGGAATCAGAGAACCATGAACTAGCTATCAGAGTGCTCAGGTCAAGGCTGGGAAGGGGGTAGCCACCTGGCACCACATACTTCTTCCCACCAAGTTTTGTCTGGGACATCCAGGCCCCACGGTTCAACGCCATGGGCCCCAGAACGTTATGGACCCCTGGCCGGGCCACGCTCAGGGTCCCGGCCTTCAGGTCCCAGGCTGACTCAGGTTTGGTTGAAGCCTGGCTTTGCTGTCTTCTAGTACCAAGGAGGGTTAGACGGGTGTGGCGCTGCAGGGCGCTAGTCACACCGCTCAGCCTATGGTTATTGCCGTCCTGGATGGCCTCGGTGGTGCCCGGTGGACCACTCCTTCCCATTCCTGGTGTCAGGATCAGCCATGCCGGTTTCTGCTGCCCCTTCCAGCAACCCTGCTCTCCAAGCCCTGTGTCCGAGGCAACGCTGCCTCTTTGGCCATCTGCTGACCTCCCATTCTCCCTGGATTCCAGATGCAGGACTTCCGTGGAGCTTTGGTCTGCACTGCCGATTTGGGACTCCGTGGTAAATGGGTGCAGATGTGCGCCCTCAGACACGCCTTCACGGCTCAGCCCACCGGCCACCCCCTCTGAGTGGGCTTCCTGACCACCTGCTTGAATAACTGCCCCTTCATTTGTGTCCCTGCCGCACTCTCGGTCATTCTGGAAGAGCTGCTGTTCTCTTATGCCTCACTGCCCCGCGGTGCCTGCGTCTGCCCCGAGAGCCTTCCCTGCCACCCTGGCCTGGGGTCAGGTGCATACACAGCGAGAGCTTGGTTCCTGTGTGTTGAATGAAGGACTGCGAAGTAGCCTAACCAGGTCCCCGGGATCAGCGAGGGGATAAGACAAGGGACGGTGCGCAGGGGTGAGCAGGGCATTGTCCCGGGAGATTCCAGGGGAGAGAGGCGTGTGCTTACCAGCAGGCCGGCATGTAGGCCATGGGTGCCCAGAGAACCAGCCCCTCAGTGCTGCCTGGGGTGGGGCGGGGAGGGAAAGGCCTGCGGAGGAGCCACCAGGCCTGAGAGGTGAGGGGTTTGCAGGAGGGTGGGGACGTCCAGGCGAAGGGGCCCACCGAAGCCTGGGCCCAGAGGTAAGGGCCCGCTGCCCCGTGTGCTGGAGCTGTGCAGCCTGCTCTGCTGCAGCTGTGACCTGTTCTCTCCACCTGGTGAGTTCACTGCTGCGGCTCTCATCTCAGTTTCTGACTTGACCTTGCTGGGCGGGTCGGCGTGCCTCCATTCAGCCAGCAGGGACATCTGCCGAGTCCCCACCTCACACGGGTGACTAGGACACGCCCCGCCCTCTGAGGCCGGGAAGCAGAGCAGACAGATCATCTCAACCCAGGACGGTCAGTGCTATGGCAGAGCCCACCTCCCATGTCCATTCCTGGCAGAAGGTTCTGGAAATTCACAGAAATAAATGAGCATAGGCATAACCAGGCAGAGGGACTGGAGTCACCTTCTGAGGACGCTTGTAGGCTCCCCAGAGAGAAGGAGAGTTTTCTGGGTCAGGATCAAGGAACTCAAGGGTCTCCTTGCCTTCCAACAAATCCCGCTGCATTACCTTTGGGTTTTCCAGAGTCTTCCCCTCCTGCAGAGACAGGAAGGGGTGGTTGCCATAGGAACTGCTGGGTGCTGCGGGATCTCCCTCCTAAATCAGCCAGCCTCTGAGGGAGGGACTGGCTGGGGCAGGATGCTGAGGGAGGGCGCCGCGACCAGGGTGTTGGATCAGAGCTTAGGAGGGACCTATGGGGAAAATATTAGATTGCTTTTGGGGGCTCACACTTTGGGGGTTTGGGACCTCGGCGTCAGAGCCCACTCTTTTTTTTTTTTTTTTTTCTTTGGCTGCATTGGGTCTTCGTTGCTGTGCGCGGGCTCTCTCTAGTTGCGGCGAGCAGGGGCTACTCTTTGTTGCGGTGGACGGCCTTCTCATTGCGATGGCTTCTCTTGTGGCGGAGCCCGGGCTCTAGGCACGCGGGCTTCAGTAGCTGTGAGAGCCCACTCTTTTCTTCCACCCCTGGCTTTGGAGAAAGGCTGTGGCCAGCACCCCGTACCCCTACAGCTTGACAGGCATCTGTCCTGTGTGCACACCCCACCCCATCCTTGGTCCCCAGCCACTCGGTCCCTGTATATTCCTGCTTCTCTCCTCCCTAGCCCCATTACTGCCTTGGTTCTACACCTTTCTCTTTACCCGCGTGCTGCCCAGGAGCCCTCCTGTGCCCTGGTCTTATCCTGCTACACACGCACACACGGCCGTTCTCTCCCATTACAAACCCTCCCTGGCTCCTGAGGTCCCGAGGGATCTGTGTGACCCTCTTTCTGGCTTCTCGTCTGTCCCCAGACTCCCACCTCTTCTCTGACCTGAGCCCCTTCGCACGCGCTGGCCCCATCGCCCCCGGCTCAGGATCAGTTCCAGTGTGGCCTCTTCCCTGGCGAAGCTCACTCTCTTTCGGTTACACCCCTCGCCCCCGACCCTGGCTGTCCTAACCCCTTGCACGGTCCTCCACTCCTGCCCGGGCCACCCCTGTGGTCACTGTGTACTGATTCCTGGTTGGTTTTCTCTCTGCCTTCGGCCCTGGTCCTTATGCCTGTGCCTAGCAAGCGGCCAGGCCCAGAGGAGGTGCTGGGGGATGTTTGATGGGAAGAGTGTCCCCTATATGCAACATTGATAAAGGCTCCTGCTAAGATGAGAAAAAGTAACTACGCGCTAGGCTTGGCAACCCTGTGCGTTGATACGGTGGCTGTTCCTTCGCGTTCCTCTGAGGTGCAACTGTGCTCGTGCAGTTAGTCTAAACTCGACGTCACCCCCTCCAGGACCTTCCTGAACCTGGTCCCCCCCGCCCCCCAGGCTTAGTTTGGGTGACCCTGGTGTCTTCCTCTCACCTGTAGGACTGCAGTTAATACCAAATCCCACTTAGTCAGGGGCCTCTGAGCAGAATCTATGACAATACTTTTGCATTTGCAGATTTAATTTTTTTTTAACATCTTTATTGGAGTATAATTGCTTTAGAGTGGTGTGTTAGTTTCTGCTTTATAACAAAGTGAATCAGCTATACATATACATACATCCCCATATCTCCTCCCTCTTGTGTCTCCCTCCCTCCCACCCTCCCTATCCCACCCCTCTAGGTGGTCACAAAGCACCGAGCTGATCTCCCTGTGCTATGCAGCTGCTTCCCACTAGCTATCTAGTTTACATTTGGTAGTGTGTATATGTCCATGCCGCTCTCTCACTTCGTCCCAGCTTACCCTTCCTCCTCCCCATGTCCTCAAAACTACAGTGAGGTATCACCTCACACCAGTCAGAATGGCCATCATCAAAAAATCTACAAACGGGCTTCCCTGGTGGCGCAGTGGTTGAGAGTCCGCCTGCCGATGCAGGGGACGTGAGTTCGTGCCCCGGTCCGGGAGGATCCCACATGCCGCGGAGCGGCTGGGCCCGTGAGCCGTGGTCGCTGAGCCTGCGCGTCTGGAGCCTGTGCTCCGCAATGGGAGAGGCCACAACGGTGAGAGGCCCGCGTACCGCCAAAAAAAAAAAAAAAAAAAAAATCTACAAACAGTAAATGCTGGAGAGGGTGTAGAGAAAAGGGAACCTTCCTGCACTGTTGGTGGGAATGTAAATTGATACAGCCACTATGGGGAACAGTATGGAGGTTCCTTACAAAACTAAAAATAGAAATACCATATGATCCAGCAATCCCACTACTGGGCTTATACCCTGAGAAAACCATAATTCAAAAAGTCATGTACCACAGTGTTCATTGCAGCTCTATTTACAGTAGCCAGGACACGGAAGGCACCTAAGTCTCCATCGACAGATGAATGGATAAAGATGTGGCACATATATACAATGGAAGATTACTCAGCCGTAAAAAGAAACGAAATCGAGTTATTTGTAGTGAGGTGGATGGACCTAGAGTCTGTCATACAGAGTGAAGTAAGTCAGAAAGAGAAAAACAAATACCGTATGCTAACACATATATATGGAATCTTAAAAAAAAAAAAAAAAAAGAAAAAAAAATTGTTATGAAGAACCTAGGGGCAGGGACAGGAATAAAGATGCAGACTAGAGAATGGACTTGCTGATTTAATTTGTAGACCCTGGGAAAAACCCGCGACTGATCTCATTCCTCCGCCCTGCTTTAGGAAGCGGAGCCTTTGCCGTGCTCGCGGGCTTTTTCAGCTCTCTGCTTTCACTCTGAGTCTCTTCTGGGCGTCTCCTTGTCGAGGCCTCCTAAGCACCTCCGAGCAGCTGTTGCCGCAGTGAGATGGAACTTGCAGGCCCTTTGGGGAAGGCCCAGGTGCACGCCCAGCCCCGGCCGGAAGGGCTGGCCTCACAGGGTGCGTGAGCCGTGCTGTCACCGCTGTCACCCGTTGACCTGAGCTTAAAAGCTGAGCTTCAAGACAGCTGCTCAGAACCGTCGAGGGCACCTCGGTCCCCCCGTCACGAGTCTTAGCAACGTGTCAGGCTCAGCACGTGCCACTCCCGGAAGTTGCTGATCAGACGTGCATCAAGCTGCCGCCTCCCGTGCGGTGTGTGGCGATCCCTGGGGACTTCCTGCCGTTGCAGGGCAGGGGCGGGCAGGTACATTGTCTAGGATTTTCTGCCGTGGTGTGGTCAAGTTTCTACATTTCTGTGACCCGGCGTTCTCTAGAACTCTCCCCAGTGAGTTTGGGAAGGGTTCTAGCGCCAACTTTCTCCCTTTGTCAGTGGCCAGTGCACACGAGCATTTTAAAATACCTGAGCCCTGCGCTAAAGATGCCAGTTTGACCTGATACCACCCAGCGCCTTTTCAAGCGATTTGGAGAGCCCTGAACTTCTCTTTTTCATGGGATGTGTTTTAATTTTTCACAAATGCTTTCATTACCATTACGTCAAATACCAGTTTGGAAACTGCCTCAAGGAATGAGTGCTCTCTTTGGACTGCAAATAAATGACTCTAGAAGGGATACTGCTTTGGGGCTTGAAAAATAATCTTTGCAGGCTTTGTAGAAGTTTGACTCCAAGTTTTCCTTCCTTATTGTTAACGAGGAGGCACAAAGAGTATGTATTTTGGGCCTGGAGAATTCTTAGCCGCTTGTGACTCAAGCTGCCAGTTGCCTGCAGTTCTGTGCGAAGATCGTTGGAGATAAAGGCAACACTGAGATGTGTTTTCCGTTGTCAGCAGGAAAAAAAAAACCACCCTGGGCTGGGAGCCAGGGCTGGGCAGGGAGCAAGGGGGCATGGTCTGGGAATCCCAGCTGGGGGTGGTCAGCTATTCTCATCCCACCAGCTCTGGGTACCAGCCCCAGGGGCCTCGTATTACAGACAAGGAAGGTGACGGCCCCCTGTTACTCGGCCGGTCAGTGCAGGCTCCTGACCTGCCCTCTTCAGAGTATCCTGGTTTTTGAAGTTCTTTCTTAAGCCCTCTGTTCTGTGAGGCCATAAAATTGACAACTGTGCACGTTAAGCGCTTCCAGCGTGTTCGAGGCTGGTTGCCGACACCTCACAGGTGTTAACTTCCAGAGTGGTCTCTTCAGAGAGAACTGAGAGGTGACTCCCTGCCCAGCGCCGTTCCGGGGGCTTCCCCTCCCACTGGGGACACCTTCCCAACTCCCAGTCCCGTTCTTGGCAGCTCTACACAACCTGCCCCATGTCCTTGTCCCCCTCCCCCTGAGACCTCCCCCCCCACCCCCAATGCAGCCTGTGCTCGGGGCCCCACCCGGCTTTCCCCGTTCCTCCTCCATCATTCCTGGGTCCTTCTCCTTGTTCAGGTCTCAGCTCAGATGGTGGGTCCTTGGAGAGGCCTCGCGTTAGTTCCCTGGGCTGCCCTGTTAACGAATTCAGGATTGTGCAGCTGAAACTACAAAGGTATTGTCTCACAGCTCCGGAGGTTGGAAGTCGAGATCAGGGTGTCAGCTGGGTTGGTTCCTTCTGAGGCTGTGAGGGAGGACCTGTGCCAGGCCTCTCTCCTAGCTTCTGGTGTTACTGGTGATCTTTGGTGTCCTTGGCTTGTAGATGCGTCACCCTGATCTCCACCTTCATCTTCACGTGACATTCTCCCTGATATGTGTCAGCACCCAAATTTCTCCTTCTTATAAGGACACCAGTCATATGGAGTTAGGGGCCCACCCTACTCCAGTATGACCTCAGCTTAACGAGTTACATCTGCAATGCTCCAGTTCCTAAATAAGGTCACCTTCTACGGTACTGATGGTTAGGACTTCAATCTAACTTTTTTTTGGGGGGGGACAGAATTCAACTCCTAACAGGCCTTCTCTGATGAGTCCGTCCCACCCCACCCCCACCGCCCCAGTATGCTCTCTACACTGATTCTATTCATGTTGGGACGCTTGATGGCCACCTGAAATTATTTTATTTATTTGTTTATTGTCCATCTTCCTGCACTAGAGTATGAGGTCCGGAGACAGGGACCTTGGCCGTCCTGTCCACTGTTGTATCTTCGGCACTCAAGCAAAGCCAGGCACAAAGGGTTCACTCACAGGAACTGCTGAGTGAGTGAACGAGTGCGTGGCTGGATGCACGGGTGGGTGAAAGGATGAGCGAGCGGCCCTGAGAAGCAGGTACTCATCATCCCCACACACTGAGCCTCCGAGAAAACAAGGCCAGGTTGAAGAACAGGCTTTTGTGTCTGATTCGTGAAGCAGTAGCGGTTTCTCTTTTATTTAAATGTTAAAGGGCAGAAACAAGGATCGCTGTTACTGCGTTCTTTTTTTTTTTTAACATCTTTATTGGAGTATAACTGTTTTACAATGGTGTGTTAGTTTCTGCTTTACAACAAAGTGAATCAGTTATACATATACATATGTCCCCGTATCTCTTCCCTCTTGCGTCTCCCTCCCTCCCACCGTCCCTATCCCACTCCTCTAGGTGGTCACAAAGCACAGAGCTGATCTCCCTGTGCTATGTGGCTGCTTCCCACTAGCTGTCTATTTCACATTTGGTAGTGTATATATGTCCCTGCCACTCTCTCACTTCGTCACAGCTTACCCTTGCCCCTCCCCATATCCTCAAGTCCATGCTCTAGTAGGTCTGTGTTTTATTCCCATCCTACCCCTAGTCTCTTCATGACATTTTTTTCCTTAGATTCCATATATATGTGTTAGCATATGGTATTTGTTTTTCTCCTTCTGACTTACTTCACTGTATGACAGACTCCAGGTCTATCCACCTCATTACAAATAACTCAGTTTCATTTCTTTTTATGGCTGAGTAATATTCCATTGTATATATGTGCCACATCTGCTTTATCCATTCATCTGTTGATGGACACTTAGGTTGCTTCCATGTCCCGGCTATTGTAAATAGAGCTGCAGTGAACATTTTGGTACATGACTCTTTTTGAATTATGGTTTTCTCAGGGTATATGCCCAGTAGTGGGATTGCTGGGTCATATGGTAGTTCTATTTGTAGTTTTTAGAGGAACCTCCATACTGTTCTCCATAGTGGCTGTATCAATTTACATTCCCACCAACAGTGCAGGAGGGTTCCCTTTTCTCCACACCCTCTCCAGCATTTATTGTTTGTAGATTTTTTGATGATGGCCATTCTGACCGGTGTGAGATGATATCTCATTGTAGTTTTGATTTGCATTTCTCTAATGATTAATGATGTTGAGCATTCTTTCATGTGTTTGTTGGCAATCTGTATATGTTCTTTGGAGAAATGTCTATTTAAGTCTTCTGCCCATTTTTGGATTGGGTTGTTTGTTTTTTTGTTATTGAGCTGCATGAGTTGCTTATAAATTTTGGAGATTAGTCCTTTGTCAGTTGCTTCATTTGCAACTATTGTCTCCCATTCTGAGGGTTGTCTTTTGGTCTTGTTTATGGTATCCTTTGCTGTGCAAAAGCTTTTAAGTTTCATTAGGTCCCATTTGTTTATTTTTGTTTTTATTTCCATTTCTCTGGGAGGTGGGTCAAAAAGGATCTTGCTATGATTTGTTATTGCGTTCTTGATGTTTTGAGAGTTTGTCAAATGGGACACGTCTCACCGCATGTGCTTTTGCACATCCTGCAGTCACGTTCTGCTCCCTGCAGACGCTCACCCCTGTGGCCCGCGGAGTGCCGTTCTCTCACACCTCCATCACCTCGTTGGCCGCGCATGTCGTTCGGGTGGAGGATGCAGCATGCGTTGGGTACCAACTCCAAGTTTACCATCTGGGAGGGAAGTTGGCATCCAGGTCGGTCATTGCTTGATCTGAAATCCTCGGTAGGAAGTGCAGGGAGAAAGGTGAGAGCCAGTGCAGGGTTGGGGTCGGGGGGGCTCTGGAAGAGGGATGGCGGCATTTGAATTGAGCTGGCTGAGAGCTCAGATGGAGAGCCTCACCCCGTCTCAGCTCAGGCTTTCAGCTTTGGGATGGTCAGATGAGGTGAATGGGAGGACTGTTGTCCCTTTGCTTCTTTTCCTCATCCACCCTCTTGGGTCCTTGAGGGTCAGTGTCTGGTGACTCTCCTCCGATCCTGCATTATACTTGGTTGTAGACAGACACCTGGAGGCAGGGGCCCTCAAGACGCTCACGGTCTGCTTGGGAGAGCAAGACTCAAGCCCAGGAAGCCATGCAGGTGACCGAGGGGTGGCTCCTCCTTTGCTCTTTTGTGCTGTGGTTGGAGCCCGATCTTTCTAGCCCCCGGAAGTTCGTGGCCTGCTAGCTTGGCTGAGAATGCAGCTACTGTAAGGCCTTGGGTCTCTCGGGCTCCCTGTGGAGGCCAGGCCTCCTCTCTGCAGGGTGCACGACCTAGTGCTGGAACTGGGGCGTCCACATCACCCTGCTTGTCCCCTGGGCATGTATCCTTGTTGGCTCTGTGGCCCCAAGGCACCCTCAGCTTTCTCACCCTGCCAGGCTCAGGGTGTCTTTGGCTTGTTCCTGGGGCCACTTGGACTTCTGCAGAAGACTTTGATTGGGGGTTCCAATGGGCCCTGTGGAGCTCCCCTCCCTGAGCACAGTGTAGGCATACTAAGCTAGGGGACCTTGGGGGTCCTGGCCCCTGGGAGCCTGGACAGCGTGCTGAAAACAGAATGAGGGCGACGGCTGTGGGGAAAGGAGCAGGTAAGAGTCTGGGGTCAGAAATCCCTTGGGCCTGCCCCCCACTGGCAGTGCCCTTGGGCAAGTTACCTTGTCCTTCTGTCTTCGTTTTCTCAGTGCACAATGGGGATAACATTTACTTGGAGGGGTGGCTGTATAAGTGCTCAATAAACATTGTGTGTGAATGGATGGGTAGGTTGATGGGTGGATGGTCTGAGTCTCTAGCCTCAGGGAAGCATTTCAGCACATGTTAGCCGGTCTCTGGCACAGCCGGGCACTGTGCCAGGCTATGCAGGGGGTCACAGGGTGGAACAGGACACAGTCCTGGACCTCAGCGAGGGCACACAGGCCAAGGAGAATTCTTTTTCTGAAACTCACCAGTGGCGTTAAGCATCATGCCTGGGGCCCCGAAAAGTCCGATCTGAACCCGCAGGTCAGTTCCTGGTTGGTCTCGGAGGAAGCGGGTCCGGCCAGCACTGTGACCGATGAGGGTTTGGAGGGCCCGAGAGCAGAGAAGTCTCCAGGAAGGGGGAGCTGACACTGCTCCTTGCCACCGTGCCTGCCGGAGGGCCTGCTGAGGGCCCAGCCCGGCACCGAGGCTTTGCCAACACTGTCTTAAATGCTAGAGGCAATGACTTCTCCGGCTCTTTGAGGGAAAGTTGGCTTGCAGATTCCCAGAACTTTGGAGCCGCACGCAAGGAACCTTCATCATTAGGCCGTTGAAGCGAGCTGGCCCTTCCTTTTCTGGGGGAGAAGGGTTCTCCACGCGTCTGCCTTAACCAGATTGTTGTTTGTTACGCTAGGAACTGGAGACCGGTTGCTGAGAGGTTGGGGCATTGGGTCAGGGGGTGTTGGGGCAGAGACTGCCGGGGTGGCCAGCGTCGTGCTTGGCCCGGCCTGCGGCTTTTGGTGGCCAGTGCCACGTGATCCCCAGCTCCTGAGGTCTCTGAGGGCCACTTTGAGCTCCTTGGGGAGGGAGAGTCGCTCTCGCCGGGAAGGGCCTTCGGGCTGCTCTCCCCTGTCCTCTTTTGGAACCAACCCTGCCACGAAGCCCGGGACCGGGGCTGCCTCCCCCGAGGCCAGGCACCCTTTGGTGGTTCTGTCCCCGCCCCTCAGACCTGTGGAGAGGCCAGAGGAATAAATCAGACTCCTGCCCACTTGCCGTTCCTCAGGGCCATTGAGTGTGGACCTCGGCTGAGTCAAAAACTTTTCTTCCAGTGACTTGCATTGGAAGCCACAGCTGAAAACACGCCACCCGCAGGGGTGAACTGAGGGGCAGACAAGGGATGGAAGGAGAGCCCCAGGCGCCTGAGGCACCCTTTGACTTAGCGGCTAATTGTCCGGCTTTGGCAGGAGAGAGGTGAGGCTCCCATGCAGCTGTAAGGGGACGGCCTTGGGCAGGCTAGTTAACCTGCCTATGACCCAGTGTCCTCGCCTGCGCCTCCTGTGGCCAGCGCTCGTTAGCCAGCCTGTGGCCCAAAGTCAGGACTCTGTGTTACTTACCGTCATTGACAACGGCGGTCCATTTTAACGTGGCAGCATGAACACGTTCAGGAGTCTGATATGAGCTATAGGACAAGTGACCCAGCTCTGCGCAATTCAAATTCTCGTCTGCACCTGAGCTCTTGTTCACAGCACGCGAGGGAAATTTCCACTGGTCAGTAATGATGTGAAGGCTAAGAATAGGGAAATGGAATAGCTGGTCTTTTTGAGTGCACAACTGAATGGGAAAAACACACCTCCCGCAAGTCTCCTTTACTGTCACAATTTTACACACTCACCACGTCTGATGGCAGGTGTCGGGGGGGGGTCGCTTCCCACACCATGCAATCCCGCGACACCAGCTGGGTGTCCCACGCTGTGACTCAGTTTCGGCCCTGACCACCTGGAGACGAGTGTCAGGTGCCGTGGGGTAAGGACTCAGTCCCACCAGATGAATCCTTGTGGACTCACCAGATGCTGATTGCAAGTTTACATTGTTACCTGTGCTCCTGACCCCTCAAGCTGTGAGTCACAGGTTCCCATGACCCCCTCCTCTAGTTTGATTAATTTGCTGGAGTGGCTTCTGGAACTCAGGAAAACAGTGGACTTACTCTTTACCAGCTTATTACAAAGGGTTATGGGAAAGGATACAGTTGAACATCCAGATGGAAGAGGTGCGTCAGGCAAGGTGCGTGGGAAGAGGCCTCGTGCCCTCTGAGCCGACCCAGTCTCCCGGCTCCTCCACGCGCTCACCAGCCAGGACGCTCCCTGAACCCTGTACCTGTGGAATTTTCTATGAAAGCTTCATCACAAAGGCACGATTTGTCACGATTTCATTTTCCAGCCACCCCCGCGGAAGGATAGGGAGGGGGGCCGAAAGTGGCAGGCATGCCTTGATCTAATCATGCCTTGATCTTTCTGGTGACCCGCCCCTATCCAGCCCACCAAGTGTTGCCCCATCAGAATAAAAGACACTCCCGTCATCCGGGAAAACCCCATCTGAGGACAGGCCTGTGTGGTCACCCCCCTCGAAACCTGAGTTTTCAGGCCAGAAGCCTCGTTGTCCTGGCACCGGTGCACGGCTCTTGCACACTTGCTCTGTGTTGGGTTCCGTCCTAAGTAATTTACACACATTAACTCATTCAGTTCTCACAACAGCCTGAGCCGGGGACCCGTGAGAGCGACACAGAGCTTAAATAATGTGCCAGGCCTCAAAGCTTCACAGCCACTCCTAACAAGACCTGGCCGCTGAGCATGACTGTGAAATGGTAACCACACCTGCCTGCTGTCCTCACTGGCTTCCCTTGCAGCCTTTGCAGTCGAGAGGTCAGTTACAGCCTGTCTGGGTGTTCAGAGGAGTGTAGATTTTTTTTTTAGCAGCCCAGGCCTCTGGGTAGAACACCTTGCATGTTGCATCTAGAGAGGACGAATGGCCCCCAGCGGGAGCAGGTGTGGGAGCCAGTTTTCCCGCGTCCCCAGCCTCGCCGATGAACCTGCTTCTTTTGTATCTAGCTGGTTATTGATCACGTCAGGGAAGCACGTGTGGGAGTTTGGGAGCGAAGGGAGAGCTGCGAGTACAGCCCAGAGAACCTTCCAGAGAGCTGAAACCCTCTGCCTTTGATCTCATCTTGGCACCCCCCGCCCTTCCCCCATCCACACTCTCCCCTCTGGGGACTGTATTAGGGTAGACTGACTGTCAAAGCCGGCAACCCCAAATTCTTAGTGGCTTAATGCGCTGGAGATTTATTAGTTGTTCATACCACAGCCGAATTCGGGTCCCCTAGGCATTGGGGTCTTGCGCTGGGTCCTCGGCTTCCAGCCTGCAGATCAGGCACGAGAGAGGGGCGGTTATGGGCCACCCCTCACCCTACCCGCCCTGCCCAAGGCGCCATTCAGGGGCCAGTGCTGTAGGAAAAGCTCTTTCTGCTGAGGTGGTAGCTTAGGGCACCTGAGGCATTTGGAATTGATAGATACAGGAGAGGATTTAATGCAGGTGAGTCCTGCATCTTTGCAGCTGCCCCCTCTACCTGGATTCCACCTCCCTTCCGCCACCCATCTCTGGAGGTCCCATTCTTCCTTCTCCCCTCCGTGGCTTGATCTGGACACCTCCTCCTCTGCGAGGCTGTTTCAACCCTCTTAGCAGAAAAGAGTCACCCTGCTCTATGGAAGGTCCCTCCTCCTTGGTCCGCGTTGTTCACTCTGTTCTTTAAAGCTGCCAGCACATTTGGCAAACGTTCACCGAGCTCTTGCCTGGAGCCCCGGTTCTAGGTCCTGGGGATGCCAAGCCCCAGCCCTGGTCTTTGGGGGATCTCACGGTCTTGTGGAGGAGACAGAGGGTTAAAGAAATGCCTTTATACTTGGGAGTTACAGTGCAATCCTGGAGGGATGTGCAGAGGGTCCTGGGGGCACGGGTGAGACAAGGAAGCCATTAATTCTTCCTGTTTGGGGAGGGGTGAGTTCAGCAGTCTGGAAAAGGACTGAACTTCTGAGCTGGGACTTGGACGATGAGTCAGAGCTCACATGTGGACAGGGGGATGTGGGGTGGGGGGCATCCCAGGCAGAGGGCTCGCTCTGGCAGAGGAGCAGAGCTCTGCCCTGTGCAAGGTCTGGGGCAGCTGGGGCTGTGTCCAAAGTGAACAGAGATGCTCCTACGGCCGCCCGAGGCCCTGAGTTGAGAGGGCGGGGGTCATCGTCTGTGCCTGGTGCACAGGTGGGGTCCAGAAAACACTTGTCGTATTAACAAGTGACCAAGCAGAAGCAGGAACTTGTCTGGAGGGCTCATGTGCCACATCTCTAAACGGAATGTTCTCATCCAGCCCTGGGAGGTGTAGTTACGCCATCCTCACTTTATGAATAGGGAAACCGAGGCACAGAGCAGTTAAGTGACCTGCTCCAGCCCAGAAGCATAGGAGCCGGGAGGGGTTTCCAGGCGTCTGCTGTGCCCATTATCCCACCCTGTCTTCCTCGACCAGGTGGTGGGGAAGGTGGGGGTAGGTGGAGCCCAGCTCACCGTGGGTCCGGGCCTGGGCATGACGGGGTTGCTTGTTTCGGAGGTCAGAGGTGACTGGTAGGCCACCGGGGTCCGCGGGCCTTTGTCCCATCTCCTCCCAGCCCTCCCTCCACCCTAGTCCGCCTCACCGCCTTCTTCACTGAGGAAACAGGGGGCCCTTGTTTTCTCCGAGTTCTGAGTGCTCACAGGACAGCATCCAGCGTTGGCCTCACAGGATGGCGTGAACTGGAAACATGGCGCCTGCAGACCTCCTCTGGCCGTGGCAGGCGGCCCTCTCATCGGGACACCTTGTGACTGGCTGAGAGGGACCCTTTCTGAGGAAGAGAACAGGTCCCTGGGAAAGTTCCCTTTTCTGCAAACAGAGTGTGGTCAGAAAAACAAAATGACACAACTGAAGTGGGTTCGCTTGCACCCGAGCCCCCGTCCCCAGTGCATCTGGGAAACGAAGCCCCTGAGGTGCCTCCCCTGGTCCCAGGGTTCCCTCTGTGCAGCCTCCTCCGTCTGAGGGCCCCTCGTCTCCGACACCCTCCCTCTCCGAGGGTCCCCTCTTCCGCAGTATCCCCCTCTCCGAGGGTCCTGTCTTCTGCGGTCCCCCTTCTCTGCAGCGCCCCCTCCTCTGTGGCACTGCCTCCCCCTCCTGAGGGTCCCTCCTGTGTCGTCCCCCCTCTGAGGGTCCCCTCCTCTGCAGGCTCCTGTGTTCTCTCCCACGTGCGCCCAGAGCCTGCTGAGTACCGCTCCCGAGGATGCAGCCCCAGAGGGCCTTCTCCCCCTTCCCAGCCGGTGGGGAGAGACCGCCGGCTCCTTGGGGGTAGACCCCCCCAGGATGACCAAGGCTTGTCTGGTCCCTTGAGGAAAGGCGGTGCTGGAGGGCCTTTTAGAGCCACTGACAGCTCTGCCTGGGCCCCAGCAAGGATGCTGCAACAATGCTGAGCGGAGACCATCCAGGCCTGACGTGTGTCCTGTTTGCTGTTCTCGTGAAAGGGTTTCACTGGCACAAAAATGCTTGGAAAATACACAAAAGGAGGTGGCCGGCTTCCAAAACGCAACTGTTTACCTTCAGTGGGGGCGGCCGGGAACGTGGGCAGCTTATTTTCCAAACAGCCCACGGTTGTCAGGTCTACAGGCCTTGGATGATGCCAGGCGAGCATGAGCTGAGGGCATTTCCTGCCCACCTCCTTCCCCAAACGCACTGGGACCCCAGGTTCCTCTCGGGCCGACTCTGTCCCCTCTTGCTGCACGGGAAATGTTCTCTCTGGGATGGGCTTTCTGAGGCCCGGGCCGCCCTGCCCAGCGTCGCCGTGTGACCCAGTTCTCTTCCATCCGTGGCTGTCTTGGTCTGAAAATATGGGCCTGTTGTTTTGGTGCCTGTCACGGTGGAGCCGCGGTTACAGCACGAGTGGGCTGTGTCTGTGGCATCTCGGAGAGTGAGCTGTTCTTTGCCCGCGTTCCCACCTCTCACTGGCTGCTCTGCCTTCCTTCCCGTTCGGTGTTATGCTGGGAAGTGGAGTTGGATGGCAATGAAATAATGGATCCGCGGACAGAACCGGAAAGGTCCTTGGAGTTTCCCGTTTTTTATCCAAGGGGAAACTGAGGCCCAGGGATGCTGCTAGGCTTTTGCACAGGCCCCAGGACACCTAGCAGCTTGGCTGCGGGCTGAGCCCATTGGTGTCACTGTGTGTCCGGGCCCCGGCCGGGCCACCTCCCACCCGCGAGGCCTTGCCCGGTCATTTTTCCTCCTGGGCTCTAGGTGTCCTGGTCTGTGAAGGGGGGCCACCACCCCCAGCCCCTGGCTGTGCTGTGAGGACAAATGCCATTTCCCTTCCCCGTCCCAGAAGATGGGCAGCTTCTCAGCTGGTCTCGTTTTTGCCGTTTTGTACGCGGGCTACTCACCACGGGGAAGGATCGGTGTTCTTCAGTATTTTCTTCTGGTGAAGTCCATGGGATTTTTTTTTTTTTTTCAAATAGGTAAAATCCCTTAATATCTTTCCTGGCAGACAATAAAAAAGAGGAGTTAAGGATATCAGCAGAAAAGAGCTGGCACATTCCGAAGTCTTAACGGAAAAAGAGTTTAAATAAGGGAGGATGGCAAGGTGTGGGCAGGGTCAAAGGAGCCAGTGGGAGGTGGTGAGGCACCCGGAGAATGGCGGGCTGTCACCACCCCAGGCCTCAGGGGACTAGGGGAAGGAAGAGCTTAGAGGCAGTGGTGGTCTTGGGAGAAGGGCCGCCCTGCACAGTGGGGACGGTGGGAGCAAACACCCAGGCTCCTCTCCCCTCCTTCTCTCCCGTCTTCTGCTGGTGCCTCCAAATGGCCGGACTCGGCCAGCAGCCGGAGGACAAGGCAGCCGGGTGGTCGTGGCTGTAGAGGACAGCCTCCCATGGCACAGAGCAGGCGTGGGGCGTGGCGCAGGCGCTGAAAGACAGGCCTGGCTTCAGCTCCGGCTCTGCCTTCTCACCACGAGGTCCTAGGCAGGTCTCAGAAGTCTGTGTCTGTGGGATTGCTTCTCACTGTGTGGTTTGAAAATGAAAAGAAATGAACGGACATAACGTTTTTAGCACAGTGTCTGCCTAGAGCTGTCACCGTGATTTCTTTATGAATGACTTTGAAACGAACAGCCAGGAATCCCGGAGGGAGGCCCCCCTGGGGGTGGGGCTGAGGGCAGGGCTGGGGCTGGTGGCCGTCTCCGGCCTCTGCTGAGGCCACCCGGGGGGTCAGCCAGGTGCCGGGCTGGCGCCGTCACCTCCGAGGGAGCGGGCCATGCAGCTGGTGGCGGCTGCGTGCCGGGCGGCAGACATCTGGCCGGTCAGGAAGCTCGGTGTCGGGCGGCCCCGGCTGTTGGCAGGTGCTCCTGTCTTGGGGGTCAGGTGATGCCGACTGTCTGTCAGCCAGCAGCTCTGGCTCCCCCCGGGGCCTGATCTTCCTAACCCCGCGCGCTCTTGAAAAAACAAACACGCCCCCCAGTGGAGCCGTGCCTCAGGGATCCCAGGCAGCCCAGTACCCCCTCACTTTGTCATCACAGGCCCTGATCTCAGCGTGAAGTGCCAGCTTCTGGCCTCTCAAAGCAGCAGCCCTTAGATTCGCGCAGATCACAGCTTTGCCGAGACTGTGTGTAGTTTCGTGGAGAGAGTGTCCGCTTGGATCTCAGTTCAGGTCTGGCCGTGTGACTTCAGTCGTTGCACTTGGCCTCCCTGAACCCTGGTGTCCCCACCTGACAAACCCGGGTGGTAGGGCAGCTGCAGTGTGGCCAGCAAATGCTTTCCCAGTGACTCTCCCTTGACCCACAGATACTTCGTCACCCTGACCGCACGTGTGTGTTTTCTGTGTCCCGGGCCCCTTGGGGCTTGGGGACAGAAGTGTGAACACAGGGCCTGCCCCGGGAGGGCTCCGGGTCCTCAGCGGGTTCGTCCCATTCGTCCCATCCTGTCCCACGAGTGCCAGCCCTCCTCCTGCCCCCTCTCCGTGCCGCAGGGACATGCAGAAGGGGGCGGGATAGACGGGGCAGCGGGCTCAGGAGCTGAAGTTGTTCTTTTTCTCTGTGTCTCCCGCCTGTAGCTGAACCTTAGCCGGCCAATCGAGGAACAGGGCCCCCTGGACGTCATCATCCACAAACTGACCGACGTCATCCTCGAAGCCGACCAGAACGACAGCCAGTCCCTGGAGCTGGTGCACAGGTTCCAGGTGCGTGGAGGGGTGAGACGGAAGGCCGGGAGCGGTTCCGTGCATTTCTAAAGCTGTGGAGCTGTCTTGCCCTGTACCGTGTACACACGGCTCCGTCACTGCCAAGAAGACATGGGCTTGTGGTCGGGCACTTCCCTGCCGAAGCCTCGATCTCGTCGGAGGCGAGACGGGATTGAACCAGGGCACGGTGGGAACCCCCTCTGCCCCCTACGCTTAGAGACCCGATTTACCGATCTGAGCGCTGCAGGGTCCGCGCGTGCCTTTGCGTCCTCAGCGACACACAGCCGCAGCCGCAGGTGTTGAGTTGGCACGGGGGCGGAACCCTCTTGCCACTCCTGGAGAAAGGGACCCCCGAGGGCCTTTGAACTGGAGCGGCTGCCCTTGGCCCCTGAGTCCTGCCTTGGTGGAGAACCCCCTCTCCGAGCTCACGGCTTTGACCCTGTGTGCCCACCTCTGAGCTGGGACCAAGTCTTCTTGGCTTTTCCCTTCTCCCTTCCCCGTTTCCCCAGTAGCCTGGGTCCTGACCCCACGGTAACCCGCCAGCCACCTTGGGGGGTGCCGCCATTGCCGCCGCTGACTTGCCCTGTGTTTTCTGTGTTGTGGACAAGAGCGTCATTCATTCCTCAGGAAAGCGGCTCACGGGTCATGAAAAACAAGGTCACGTTATCAGTGAAAATGCAGCCGAGAGAGAGGGCCTCCTGTGGGAGGGATGCTCGAGCCAGCACTTTGCAGTGTGTGATAACTGGAGGGTTGACGTCCTGTCTTTCTTTATCAGGACAAAGGGGACTCTCATCGCCACATAGTAGCCCTCCTGCTGACAGCATTTGCTTTCCCCCATGTGTCCAGGGCCGGTGACCTCAGCCTCCCTCACTTCCCTGGGGCTCTCGCCCCCTCCTTGACCGACTCTGCCAGATTGCCGCTTCCCATGAGCCCCGGTGGCCCGTCTGTGGCCCTGCTGGTGTCCCCTCCCACTCCCCCATGCAACTGGGGAGGCTTAGTTTCCTCTTCTGTAAAATGGGGCTGCTGCTAGGTCCTACTTCTTAGGGTTGGGCAGGTTGCTATGAGAAGTAAATGTCTTTGAGTACGTAGAAGTGTCTCATGTTTGCTGAGTTCTTACAGCTGCTCCCACCACTAATTCCCGTGTCATTACTTTCTTCGATAAAGGACTGGGAGTTAGGGAACAGCCAACCCTGGGGGGCCTCCCACCCCCCTGCTCCCCGCAAGCACACCCACAGCCCATGGCGCAGGGCAGGTGGTGGCTGGGCATTAAAGGGGAACTTGGGCCCCTGTGTTCCCGTTCTTGTGCAGAGAAGGTTGGAGAGCATGTCAGGCGGGACGTGGGGACGTGCAGCTTCAAGGGTCTCATCCACCGGCTGCGTTTCCCAGGGAGGTCTTGGCTGGGTCCCAGGAGTCTGTCCCACCCAGGGCACGCACAGCAGCCCGCCCTCAGATGCCTGGGGTGACCTCAGGATAACCTTCCAGCCTCAGTGTCTCCGGGAGAAATTTTCAACTGCCGTCTGTGCTTGAGCATGCAGCGGATATCTGCTGAGGCCGCGACGTTTCCTCTTTTGCGAAGAGCACAATCCTTTGGGGAGAAGGGTGACAGGCTGCACTTTGCACAGGCCCCGAGAAGAGAGGAGAAGGGCAGGGGCCGGTGGAGAGAGGGACTGAGAGGTGCCAGGTGAGGCCTGCTCAGCAGCACGCCGGCCATCCTCCCGCCACGGGGCCCCGGGCCGTCGGCGCTGACCTGGCCTTCCCACCCTGCGCGAGATACAGGATTCAAGTTCAGAGCCAGGCCATAGACTGACATTTGACCTTGACCATGCCGTCGTTTTCAGATTCCTGTTTTAATATTTATTCTCGGGACATGAACAGGGAGGCACGGGCTTAGGTGCGGGGAGGGGCCCAGGGTCAGGAGAGGGAGGGGGACGTTCAGATTTCAGAGACCGGGAAGCAGGGCCCCGGGCTTGGGTTTGCAAAGCTGGCCTTTCTGCATTTTGTTGTAAGAAAACGGAGAAGGGTGGTTTGCCCCAGAAGGGGCTCAGCTCGAAGGGCCTTCACCGAAGGCGATACTCGGGTCCCTGGGGAAGTGGCCTGGGGCCGTGTGGGTCACGATAGATGAGTTTCTGACAGCCCCAGAGCATTCCGCCCACGGGATGCTTCCATTAAACCTCCAGGGTCCAGGGATGGACAGGAATTCTCAGAGCTGAGAGGTTATGCTTTTTTTCTGGCTGCCCTTGTGGACAGGTTGGGGGTTGTGTGTCTGGAGCTTATGCAGATCACTAAAGCTGGTTGCCATAGAAATCAACTCCCAAGCTGCCACCCCCCCCCCCCCCCCCCGCACCCTGCCGAAAAGGAATATTGGCCTCAAGAGGGCTTGGCTTGGAGAATCATCAGGATGATTCAGTTGTTTTTCTGCGCCAAGGTTCTCGTGGAGCCGACAGCCTGGTGCCGCCGAGGCTCTGCCCGAGATTCAGTTATCAGGGAACAGACCTGGACAGAGGTCCCCTGGCGGGGTGGGAGGGTCTCCTGGCCTCTAGAGCTGCTTCTTCAGGGGAGCGACAAGAACCTTCTCACTGTGGCATCCAGGGCCAGCTGTCAGGTGTGGCCGGGGGGCTGAGGGGGGTGGCCCTTGTGCTGCTGCCCCAGAATTTGCTAGAAGCGTTACGGTGACCGTATTCCATGAGTCAGGTAGCGCCATCTAGGTGGATCGTCCTGGGGTTTCCCTGAGTGAGCTCGGAAGGAGGAGGTTTGAGTCTCAACTGTCACCTCTTCTCCCCATCGTCATTAGCTGGAAGGATGTTAAGTGTCCCCCAAATGGCCCCTGGACCCCCTGTGTGACCACAGGGACAGCTTCCTCTGCAGTGGCACACTGTTTGCTGAGCACCGTCCACAGGAGCTCCCAGCCCGAAGGGGAGGCCTCGGGAAGCCAGGAACTGCACTCGCAGACCCCAGAGTGATGAACTAGGAGACACGCAGACCTGATCCCCGCTCATCCTGACTAAAAACTCTTTCACACCATTTCAGTGCGATGATAGTGAAGACTGTAGCTGCTGACATGGCCCGTGAGGCCTGCAGTCTGGCCGCGGCCTCCCTCCCTGCCTCCCCAGCCTCATCTTGTCCCACCCGCCCCTTCCTTGCCTTGCTGGCCCTCTTGCGGCAGCTGCTCAAGCTCTGAGCTCTTTTCCACCTCAGTGCCTTTGCACAGGACGTTCCCTTAAATGGAATTCGTCCCCAACCCCAGCTCTCAGCTCAGGTGTCCCTTCCTCAGGGATGTCTCTCCGACTACCTGACTTAGGACACACTCCCTGTCCTGGGCCCTTAAAACTTTGCCCCTTTCCTTCCCTCCGTTTGGAAGTTTGTCATTCTCTCCTGGTTGCTTCTGCCAGTCTCTCCATTTGGGGGTTAGCTCCGCGGGGGGAGGGATCACATCTGCTTCAAGCTCCCCGGGTATCCCCTCTGCCGCACGCAGTGCCTGGTAACGTAGGAGACATGCCTACGTGTCTGTGAAGTGGAAGAGCGTCGTGGGTGCGGGGCTGGTGCAGGGTTGCCCAGGCGGGTGGGGGGAGGGAGAAAGTGGCTCCGGTGGGTAGCTGGGAGGGGGCGGGGAGGGCTCACGAGACAGACAGCGCCACCTTTTGGGTGCACATGGACCTCCCTTCAGATGTGGGGGCCTGCAGGACCATAACAGTGGAGAGAGTGCTTTTCACACCAGCCTGTGGGGCTTGGACTTTATCCTGAAGGCTCGGGGTGGGAACGATAAGATCAGATTTAACTGGGACGGGAGGCCCTGCTTAGGAGGGGGAATTGCCAGTGCAGGATGAGCTCCGAGCAGTGGGGACACCGTGGTATTGGAACCTGGCAGTTTTCTGAGATGGAGAGGGACTCGTGCCACTGGAGGCTCAGCAGTGCCCCCTCCTCACTCCAGGGCCCCTGTGGTCCTGAGCGTTCCTTGCCCAGCCGTGACAGGCCAGCCTCTGAGCGGTCCGGCCCGGCCCTTCTGGGCCCGTGCAGGACGATGCCCCGCCCACCTCACCTCTCGGGTCCCGTCAGCTGTTTGGTTGTATGAAGTGGATCTGGGAGGGTGCTCTTCCCTCGCCGCGGGGATGTCGGCAGAGAACGCACACTTTGCACGTTGGTTCTTCGTCATCATTACCTGAAAGGAAGTAGCATTGCAGTAGCCCAGCTCCCTACCCGCTACCCCTTATCCTTTTAAAAAACAAGTTTATTGAGATATGATGCACATACCGTACAATTCACTCTTTCAGAGTGTACCATCCAGTGGTTCTTAATGTATCCACAGATGTGTACAACCATCACTACAGTCAGTTTTAGAACATTTTCATCACCTCAGAAAGAAACGCTGTACCCTTTGACTGTCACCTCCAGCCCACCCCAGCCGTAGACAACCACCACTTTCTGTCTCTATAGATTTCCCTGTTCTGGACTTTAATATGCATGGTATCATATAGTACACCATCTTTCGGAGCTCCCTGGTGGTCTAGTGGTTAGGACTCCGCGCTTGCACTGCCGAGGGCACGGGTTCAATCCTTGGTTGGGGAACTAAGATCCCACAGGCCACGTGTAGAGGCAAAAAAAAAAAAAAGACAATACCATCTTTTGTGACTGGTTTCTTTCCCACAGCATAACGTTTGTAAGATTCATCCATGCTGTACCATGAATCTGTGCTTCGCTCCTTTTCATGGCTGAATAATATTCCGGTGGATGGCTACACCACATTGTGTCAGTCCAGTCATCAGCTGGTGGGCATTCGGTGGTTTCCATCTTTTGCCTGTTACGAAGAACACCGTCGGAAACATTCGTGCGCGTGTTTTTATGCGAATGTGTGTTTTCGTTTCTCTCCGGGTACACACCCAGGAGTGGAATTGCTGGGGCAGGTGTTCGGTTGAGGAACCACCAGCCTCTTTTCCCTGGTGGCTGTACCGCCTATAAAGGTTCCAGTGTCTCTACATCCTTGCCAACACTTATCTGGCTTTGATTTTAGCCGTCCTAGTGGGCGTGCGATGGTATCTTGTAGTTCTGAATTGCTTTAAAATTTCCCCGGCAGCTAACGATGTCAAGCATCTGTCTGTTGAACGGTTGTATATCTTCCTTGGAGCCCTCCTTGTACTCTTTGTGCAAATGTCCAGAGCCCTCAGATCTGCCTTTTTCCTCCTCCAGGCTGTTGGGCGCCTCCAGCAGGGTGGTGGTAGGAGTGCTGATAACTGGAGCCCTTGCTGGATTCAGAGCTGGCCTCCCCACTGCTTGCTGACTGGCCTTTGACACGTGCTCAGTTCCCTCATCTATAAAAAGTGACGTCGTCCATCCCTCCCGGGGCTGTGAGGGGACTGAGTATGTTAACACGTGTCCAGCCCTCAGAGCACCGATGATCCTCGAGGCGTGAGTTGAACATCTGCTGGGGCCCCGGCCCCGGGGCAGGAAGTGGGCCCGCCCGTGGCCCGCCCCTCCCTGGCAGTGTAGCTGCAGGCTCCAGTGTCCTCCTGAGATGCTGGAGGACATCGGAGGGGGTGACTTTCAAGACCCCTCCCTCTCCATTCTGTGGGGATCGGCTCGGCCGCGCCGCAGTAACGAGCAGCTCCCGGGACCCCGCACAGGCCTCCTCCTAGCCTGTACCACACACCCTCCGAGGGCTGGCTGAGCTCTGCCGCACGTCTGGGACCCGGATGACAGACCGCTGCTGATGGGTCCCGGTGGCCGAGGGAAGAGACCTCAGTGGAGCTCGTCCTGGCTCTTAGTTTCTGCCCCAAAGTGACGCAAGCCGGGGACTCCTAACACTTCAGTGGCCGCGTGGGTCCTCCAGGCAGGGATCAGGGAAGTAGGAGCTGCCTGCAGGCCGGGGAGCCGAACGTGGTGAACAGCGATACACAGGGCCCTTCTCTTCTAAAAAATAAAAAAGACGCTTCAACAAGTTACCACGCATGATGCCCCCGGCCCCAAGTGCGCGTAAGCATTCACCACTCTTACCGTTCGCGCCTGGCGTGTGAGAACACGTGTAAAACACTGCCCAGCTGGAGCACTTAGTGACCACTCAGTTGTGTCGGCTTGTTATCTATCATACCATGACGATAGTCGAGCAGCCTTATCTGTGACTGTCGGTGGCAGCCAACCTGAGAGTGCTGAGAGAGGTCAGCGAGACAGTGACTGTGACGGTGTCCCCAGGTGACAGTTGTGCTCTGTGACGGGGGGATGGAAATATGGACTGTCCTTAGAGGCAGGGCCGGGTGGCCTTCAGGGGGACTTTGGATACTGTGCCTGGCTCCACCCCTCACCAGCTCACCCACCTGGGCCTCGGTTTCCCCTGCTGCCGTGCCAGGAACATGGCAGGATGCCAGCAGAAGACGGTGGCATTGAGAGCAGTGGTACCCCATCCAGGAGGCCATTGCCGTGAACAGCAGTGATCGCCTCCAAGGAGACCCCTCTGGCTCCGAAATGATGTCACAGCTGTGTTGACTCAGACCCTGTCGACCTCAGATGTTTGTTGAGCAGCTGCCAGCACGGGGCTCGGTACCGTGTGCTATAGGCACAGAGGGGAAGTAGAAGAAACAACAGTTTTTGTTGTTGGAGGCTTTCTAATCTGATTAAGAAGATGACGTCTAAACGTGTCAAAAGTTAAGTGAGTTTCTGTCTGTTTGGGGGGCAGTGCCTGGTGGCAGGTGGGCCTTCTGGACGGGGGTCAGAGCCCTGAGCACCAGGGAATGATTCAGACCGTCACCATGGAGCCACGGGAGAGGCCGCCATTTCCCGAGCACATCCCAAGTGGCCCTCTCTGCCTTGGGCACTCCGTATCTTGTATCTGTCTCATTTGGTACTTGTATATCAATCCATGGAAAAAATGGAATTACTTCCCCATTTTTTTAGGTGACAGAACTGCGGCCCAAGGAAGTTAAATCACTCGCCTACAGCCAATCGGTAAGAAGGCGGCTTGTGCTCTTTGCAGATATGCTTCGGAAGGGCTTTGGCCGGCAGAGGACGGACCCCCGGAGGGCTGAGAGCCAGGGGTTCGCGGTCACTGTCTAGCATTGCTCTGACCTCGTTGGTGCCACAGGATGATAAAATGTTGGCCGACAGAGGCCAGGGGAGGCAGAGCTGGGCAGATCTGGTGGCCCTGGCCTGAGGACAGATCCTGTCCCGGGGAGGCCGTGAGGTCAGCCACCCCATGACTGCTGCCCTGGGTCGCGCGGCCCCTTCTCCCACGGCGGAAGTGACCTCACAATCTGCCCGCTGTGCGTCCAGGCCAGGCCAGCGGGCGGTAGCTGTGAATCTCTCCTTCTGCCCCAGGGAGCTTGGGGCCATTTAGGGCCATTGAGTGTCTGCAGGGCCTTTCCCTGTGGCGGGGGAGGCCAGCCCCCCAGGAAGACGCACAACTTTATGACCCTGCCTGTTACCTGCCCAGAGCAGAGCTGGACTTTGTACAGCACTGGGTGGGGCGGTGGGAGGGACGGCCACGCGGAAGCCTGAGCTCACCCGGCGCTGGCCGTGGTCCCTCTGTGTGCGCGGGGACAGTCACCATTTCACATCTCAGGGTTGGAGGTCTGCTGGGTTTTAGAAATATTAACGTTTGCTAATAATACATTTTCCCAAAGTCATAGGGAAAACTTATGTATACCCATCATTTCAGGGTTCCTCAGTTCGGCCCTGTGGATGCGTTGGGCTCCTCGAGGACCAGTATCTGGGTTTTGGAGATTGGGAACTCCCGCCAAGAGGTCTATAGTCTTGTGGGTTCTTTATTTCAGCAACACCTATGGCAGGAAGGTCTCTTCCACTCTCCTCCCGGCCTCTTTGGGGCCATGACTTCCTGACTTGCTTCTGTGCCACCCATGTGGTCTGCGTGCCCACGATAAAGGCCCACGTGGTTTCTTGCGACTTTGTGTAATAAATCACAAAGTCTCTCACCAGCCAAGAGTAAAGCTGCTCTGGTGGGCCGCGGGCTGGGCCTCCACTGACCTCTGTCCTCTGGAGACGGACACAGTGAGCCACGAGGACCTCCTGTGAGGCCCTCCCACGCTGGCTGGGGTCCGTGCCCCCTGCCTCAGGCCTCACACACTCCCTGGCTTCCAGCCCCTGACCTGGCCAGTATCTCTCAGTCTCCCCATTGATCCGTGAGATCGTTCATCAAATAACCACTGTGTCATTCATTCCACAAGTCTTAATTGAGCACTTGCTGTGTGCCAGGAATCCTAAAAGACATCTCAGATACAAAAAATAAGACAGATCAGGTGGACACAGCCCCTGTCCCCACGGAGTGTGAGGGTGTGAGTGAGTGTGTGTGTGTGTGTGGGGGTGGGTGGGGGGTGTGGGTGGGTGGGTGGGTGTTGCTATAGGGGAGGCAGGGTTGATGCTAACAAAACACAAGTAGATGGAGGAAAAGCAGCATAGTCTCCATTTATGGTGAGTTCTAGGAAGAAGAAAAATCAAGACCTGTGATAACAGGGAGGGTGCTTTCGCCTCTCTGAGGAGGTGACACTTGAGCCGAGGCCTAAAAGGCCTAGTGAGCAGGGGGAGGGAGTGCAGCAGGCGAGGGGGCTACGTCCGCCAGGCCCCTTGGCAAGACGGGAGCAGAGGCCTGCGGACCTGGAATAGGCTGGTGCAGCTGAGCGCAGCAGCGGCGGGAGAGTGTGCGGACCGAGGGTGCACTGGCTGTCACTTAGAAGAGGGCTGAGGTGTGCAGCAGGAAGTGAGACAGTTGTCGCAGCACTAGGGGTCATTGCCAGGGTCACGGCCTGCAGCGGTAGCTGTCTCTGTTCTCTGTTCTCCTGCAGCCAGGGGCTGGGAAGGCGGAGTGGCCTCGTGCAGGGGTGAGGCGCCCAGGCCTCCCCTGGCCCGAGTGGCCCCAGGTGCCAGAGGTCAGCGGCACACTGCAGACTCCGCCGTGTCTCCAGACGATTCCTCTCTCCCCACCAACAGCGCCGGGGTGCCCCAAGTCCTGGCTGGAACCTTTCTCACCCAGCAGAGCAGGAGAGGGGGCTTGCAGGCCTCTGGGAGACCTGTGCTTGCTCTGGGAACTGAGAGTCCGACTCTGGCTGGAGGGCTGTGGCCCCGGGTGGACGGGCAGAGCCGGCCTGTGGCCGGGATCCTGGGAAGTGGCCTGAAGGCAGGGGCTGCTCCACAGGCTCACCTGAACAGGTGTGTGGAGAAGGCGCGCAGGGTTAAGACAGGTGCTTAAGGAGTGAGGGGCTGCTGCTGAGCCGGGGCGGAACCGAGCTGCTGGGACCCGGCAGCCCCTGTCCGGTTCTCGCTTCACTCAGCTGTCAGCTGTGACAGCTGGTCAGAAAACCACTGGGACCCCCTCCGGTCCCGACAGTGACCCCTGAGTGGAAAGGCCAGCCTGTCCTGGTTTAGTGTCCGCCGTGAGGAGATGCCTTCTCCTGGCTGGCACCCAGCCCTGCAGATGCCTGCCCAGTCCCGGAGGTGGTGTGTGGCCGAGGTCTCTCTCTGTTTGCCTGAGGACCTGAGCAGTGAGTGCCCTGGCACTGTAACGGGGCATGTGACATTCGTCAGGTGCGCAGCCTGGCCGGGCACCTTGCCAGCCTCCTGCTGACGGGAGGTGGAGAGCACGTAAGTTTGGTGCTGAGGTCTGGGGACAGAAAGGGAGGTATTGTTCTAGTCGGGGGCCTGGAAGCGGGGGAGAAGGTGTTTGTTGTCTCAGATGGTAAAGTGTTCCGGTTTCCTCCCCGCCCCCTCTTCCTCAGCGGGTCAGGGTTACACTTTGATGGGATTGCTTTTCTTCGTGGACTTTCTGTGAGCTCTGTCAACAACAGTGTGTCGTCCCCACGGGGACCCCGGTTTTCTCTCCCAGATGGCTGGGCGAGGCGCGTGTCACCGCAGACCGTCTGGGAAGATGGCTCCGGCGGATGGACAGTCGTGGGTGGCATCCGGCCTGGGGATGGGATGGGGGCGCCTGTGATCTGGATGCCACTGGCGGGCACACTGGGGCGGGTGTGCAAGTCACACACCCAGGATGCTTGGGCCCAGCCCCGCCTCCACAGGTGCTCTGCTTCCCCGCCCCCCCCACCCCCATCTGGAAGGGGTTTCCCTCTGCTCCGCCAGTGGCGCAGGTCACATCCAGTTCATTCTAGAGCCTGGCGCCTGGGTGCTCCAACCTCTTCTTGTCTTTTCTGAACCCCTGGTTCTGGGACTGTTGTTCGCCAGCAGGGACAGTGGGGGCTTATTGCTGGTGTTCTGCTCCCAGGAAGCTTCCCAAATGCTCCAGTGTTTCTCCCACCTTCTGCCCCCCGGGACAGTGAGTTTTACCAGCCTGTTCATGCACTGTGGTTCTGGTGGATTCCGTAGGCGTGGCCTTGCCTATGTCCCCTCCGTCTGGCTCTCTGCCGTCTGACGTAGGTAACACGTGCACATGCAGCAAATTCAAGGCGTCTTTTCCTACCCCTGCTGCCCAGCCAGTGCATCCCCGTCTTGGGGGCAGCCGTGGTTGCAGCAGCCTGGAGCCTTTTTAGGGCAGTTTCGTGTGCATGAGCAAAGACGGTCTTCCCGCCCTCACACAAAGCCATTATTCTGTGTGATCTTTCTTGGAAATGATTTCATATCAGTCCTTCCTTCAGGCTGCCTTATTCTTTTTAATGGCTGCATAGTATTCCATTAAATTGGCCTTAAATCCTTTTCTTAACCATTTCTCTACTGATAGACACTTAGGACATTTCGATCGTGTTTCGGAAACATGCTGCAGTGATTAAAGATTTCTGTACCTATATCTTTGGGTGCACATGTATGGAATTCTGTGGGATAAATACCTAGAAATAGAAATGCTGAATTTATGTAGTCTTAATTTTGGCTGTTGCCCAATTTCTCTCCATAGAAGTTGGGCCAATAACACTCCCTCCAAGCAAGTGCTGGCCCATGTCCCACCACTCTGGGAGGTGTTTCTAATCAGTTGAATCTGGCCAAGCTGCAGAGAATCGGAGAGTGCCGGGCCCCTAGCAGTCACCTCCTCGTCCTGTTGTTTTTTTCCATGGGGCACTCGGGGCCCTGGGAGGGGCAGTGTCTGGGCCACCTTGCTCCTGTCTGGTGCTCATGCACACCCCACCTTTCTCCTCTGTACTCCCTGTGCTGCAAGGGCCTGACCACCCAGGCCTGAGCTCGTGGGTTTAAATAACAGATCTGAAGCGCAAAATCGGGGCAAACTGCATCGTCATTTTCCTTTCAGCAGCTCTGCCAGATCAGAGACAGTACTGTGCCAAAGGTCAGGCAGCATCTCAGTCCTCCCTGAACGGCGAAGCCCGGCGCACGTGCCCCCAAGGCCAGCACTGCACCTGACACGCTGCCCAGGCCCCGTCCCTTCCGAGCTCGGCCCCTTAGCCTTGCACTCCGCTAGACGGGCCACCGCCAAGCTCAGAGCTGGCTCCTCACTCCCCGCCTCAGGACCCTATTGCTTTAGGATCAAGTCCCAGCCCCTTGGCTGGTCTGTCTCCAGCTGCCTCTTCACCTACGTCCAGCTAGCCACGCGGGCCCCCTCACCCCATGCCTCTGCTTTTGGAATGTCCTTTCACGTGTCCCATGCCTGTGACCCTTCGTGGCTCAACGTCACTGGCTTCCAGAAACCCTCTCTCCCCTCCTCTTCCCTGCTCTCCCACCCGCACCCCCATATGGCAACCCTGCCCTACTCTGTTATCACCAGTCACCCCCGCATCTCTGTCCACTTACGAGCCCCCAGTGAGGGTGGGTGAGATGTGGCCGCTCTGAGGCTGAAGAGGTGAACCCCTCCCTCCCAAACACACACACACACACACACACACCCCATCAGGGGCTGTCACCCTCCCTGGTTTCTTGCTGTCTGGGAGGCCTCAGGCTGGGCGCACAGACACCTGAGATCTCTCTGGAATACAAACGAGGGTTGCTTAAGACCAAGGCGTCTGCTGGGTGGGGAAGCCCAGCTCTCGCCGGGAGCCATTTGAGGAGAGTTCGAGAAGCGGTCGTAGGTGAGG
This sequence comes from Kogia breviceps, assembly GCF_026419965.1. Lineage (NCBI taxonomy): Eukaryota > Metazoa > Chordata > Mammalia > Artiodactyla > Physeteridae > Kogia > Kogia breviceps. The sequence goes on from NC_081312.1 coordinate 11,546,733, forward strand.
ACATGCCGTCTACACGCCAGGCTGAGTCTGTGAGGGCTAGAGAGTCATCTGGTGACTGCAAAGGACAGTCTCAGGGTGTGTATGGGCTTGGTTGAGCTAGTGAGTGGGTGTCCGTCCCCGACATGGAGCCATTATCTGTCACTCGTGCGCCCGCCTCTGCTGTGTCCTCCCCCCCTGCCAGAGCTGTCTTGTGCAGTGACAGTGCTGTGCACCTGCTCGGGGGCAGCAGGCCCTGGGCTCCCATGTAGCAGTCTGGCTCCATCAGGCCCAAAGAGCTTTCTTTCTTTGTTTATCACGTCACAGAATCAAAGAATCCTAGAACTTAAAAGTCAGAAAGGATGTTAAAAATACATTATTCTGACTTTCTTTTTTATAGACGAGAAAACTGAGATACAAATAACTTGTGACCTTCAGAAGCACACATAAAGTTAATGGTGATTCCAGGACTTGAACCCAGATTTCTAGACTCTGCCTTTGCCTTAACTTACACAGGGCCTCGGGGTCCTGGTGCTGGGGTCGGGACTGCCCCGGTGCTGCAGCTGGCCTGAAAGGGGTGGTCTGCCAGTGGCTGGAAGGCAGAAGCCTTGGCTGGCTGGCTGTCAGGGACAGTTACACAGGTTGCACACTGAGCAGCTCAGTAGGCTGCCGATGGCTCCCCGTGTGGCTGGACTCAGCGGTCCTGCCCCTCGTATGTACTGGATGGTGCCGCAACCTTCTCCTGGCTCCTGGGAGCCTACTCTCAAGGTTTAGCTGCAGGAACCTCCAGGCGCAGCCCTATGCCAGATCCGGCCGCCTCTTTAGACCCTCAGCCTATGAATCTTGAGCAGCCAATGGGTGCCAGGGTTTAGCTAGGGCCGTGGCTGCCTGGCACACAGTTACATCAAGGCACTGGGGCCTAGTGTGGATTCCTCAGGACTCTCCATGGCGTGTGGTTTTCTGTAAGCTCTAATGAACAGGCAGGTATTCTGAGTGGTGCCAGGAAGGCTTTGCCTCAGAGACATTGGGTCCTGGCCTCAGTTGATTACAGGCTTCGGTGGTCTGCCCAGAGGATTTGTTAGTTGTCCTTCCAGAAAACTCTGCTCAGCCCGGCTCATGACCGCATCCTCACCTGCGGCTGCCCTCCCGGCGAGCCGTCTCCCTCTCTGCAGAAGCATATACTGTGCCTCTGAAGGTGGGATTGCTGGCGACACTGCTGCGGCGTTCATCCTCCCTCCGCGGGGCCCATTCCTTCGCCCGGCAGAGTCCACAGCGGCCCTTCGGTGCGTCGGGCATGCGTTCTTCCCTTGGTGCCGTGTGGCTCCTCCTCCCAGAGGCCGCTGTGGACTCCGGCGTCCGGCCATGCCATTTGTTTGCTCTCCTAAGAGGTGTCTGTCTTCAGTTGTGTTAGTTTATCTTGATCCGGGGTCGGGGACAGATGCAGACTCTGGCCCACTGCGGTGGTCCCTGGGGGCCTTTGAGTGAAGCAGGATGCAGACCCTTGGGTGATGGGAGAAGCAGATGGGCCTGCAGCCCTTCCTTTTTTTTTTTTTTTGCTTTTCCTTATGCTGCCACCAGAGGCAGCGTGCCTGGCCTCACTGGCTGAGCCACCAGGCTGAAGGGCCTCTAGGCTAAAGACTTGGCCTGGCAGAACATGAGAAAGGCTGACTTTTTTTCCTTTTAACGTAAGTTGTTTTTTTTTTTTTTTTTTTTTAGTAGTACACGGGCCTCTCACTGCTGTGGCCTCTCCCGTTGCAGAGCACAGGCTCCGGACGTGCAGGCTCAGCGGCCATGGCTCACGGGCCCAGCCGCTCTGCGGCATGTGGGATCTTCCCGGACCCGGGCACGAACCCGTGTCTCCCGCATTGACAGGCGGACTCTCAACCACTGCGCCACCAGGGAAGCCCTTAACATAAGTTTTAAAAGTAGGGTTTTAGATCTGAGAAAATGTAAATTTTTTTCACGTCACAAAATTATTCAGTGACACCAAGAGTCTAAGATTCTAAGGCTGCTGATTCCCCGTATAGTTTTTATTCCACTAAACCTCCATGACTTGGTGCCTGAGGAAAGATTCAGCGTCACCACATGGTAACTGTGTGCCCACGTAAAAGTACCCAGTCTTTTTTGTTTTATGTAAATAAATAAATAATGGAAAATTTAAAATTTTTTTTTTTTTTTTTAGAGAATGAACCTGAGTGATCCTGGCTATAGCTAGAATCGAGATGCTTTTCTTTTATCCGGGTTTGCTATGCCTGTTTCACTGACTAGAAACTAGAGGGCTCTGGAGCCAAACGGTGTGGGTTCAGGTCCCATCTTGGCAACCTCCTAGCTGGGGGAGCCTGGCCAAGGTACTGAGGTTCTCTGAGCCTGAGTTTCTCTGTCTATCAAGTGGGGCTGCTAATAGGACTTACTATATAGGGTTGTTGTGAGGAATAAAATGTCAGTTGCTGCGAGGTGTAGGACATTGTCCTGTACTTGGTGAGCGTTTAGGAAAAGTTAGCTGCTTATCATTATTACTGTTGTAATTATCAATAATAGTAACACGTCCTAGCATCTTGCCAGGACCTCCATCATGGTGTCAAGACTTGAAGAACTGGAAGCTTCCTGGCTTTCACCTACCACTTGGTGTGGAAGGAGCTCGTTAAAAGGCCAGCCTCTGTGCCATCAGCTGAACGGTTTGGGCGGCGGCCGTGCTCTCAGGAAGAGCCAGAAGGAGTGAGATTATGCTGAGTGAGCCCGGGGTCACCCCCTTTCCTGTAAAAGCCCCCCCACGAGTAATTTTTAACAGCTACAAGGAAGTCATCTGAGTTCTTCCTCAGCACGCGTTTGGTGGCTGAGTGTTAACTGAGACACCCTGGCTCGCGGGCTTTTGGGAAGCTTCTTGGAGAGTTTCTTCTGTGCGTGGCGTGTGGGGTTCGTCTTGAGTGCCGATGCTTCTCTACTTCTAGAACCAAGTGATGATCAGGATTCTGAAGTCCCATTGGGGGTATTTAGCACAAAAGGTGGCTGTAATTCCCAAGTGATCGCCGCCGTGATCGGTGGTGATGGCTCCCAGGGCCGTGGAGGCGGTCATGGTGGAATTGGGCCACGTTTTCCACTTTTGATCCACTCCACATGGGAGGCTGGAGTCCCGGACCGGGTAAGCACAAGGCAGGCCACACTGCAGAGCACGGACTGCAGCCCGGGGCCTTGCTGTTCAGTGCGGTGCTTGCTTTCTCTCCGTGCCCACCTTTTTTTTTTTTTTTTTTTAATTGAAGTATAATATACACAGAGAAAAGCATGCATATTGTGAAAAGCTTGATGAATTTTTGCTACACACAGATACACCATGTACCGAGCACCCGATGAAGCAGTAGAGCAGCGCCTCTCCCCTGAGCCCGGCCCAGCCCAGCCCTGCCTGGCTCTGCCCTGCCCTTCTCCTCTCCTTCCTCAGCCTTGGGCAGTGGGCTCCCTTCCTACTCCCAGTGCAGAGCTCCTGTCCTGCCCCGTGACATTCTCTTCCCGGGGTGGCCACTGGAGGGAAGGAAGCCAGTTACCAAACCAAGAGATGGACTTTCTCCCACAAACCGGGTGCTGTCAATTCCCTATTCCATGAATGGCTTCCAGCCTGGTCCGCACCCCCCACCACGGGTCCTGGCCGGCAGGATTTTTGTGAAATTCTCCCTCCAGGCTGCAGGTTAACGTGCAGAATGCTTGGCGGGGAGCCGGTGCTTAGCTCACCCAGCCCTGCACATGCTCCGTGTTAGCATTCGCCGTGCCGTTCCCTGCCCTGCCTTCGCCCGGAGGTTGACAGCACCCCAAGGGCAGGGCATCAGGCTCGCTCCCGCTGTGGGGCTTGCCTAAGCGCCTGCTGGATGTGAACCCACTAAGCCATCTTTCAAACAGCCGGCCACCCAGAGACCCAGTAGGAGACACTTCTCCTTCGTGGGAGGTCCAGGCAGCTCCCAGCCTCTCCATTCTCCTCCCATCGCTGGCCCCAGGCTTTGGTCCTCCGTTCGGTTTCCTATTCTAGACCTTCCCTACTGAGTTGTGGACAGATGAGGACTGAGGCTTACAGAGGCCCCACACAGCAAGTGGGGAAAGCAGGAATTTACGCGGGTCTGGTGGCCTCCAGCTCCTTCCTACGCGTGTGACCTCTTCCCGGCATTGGCCTTCACTTGGCAGAAGAGGAAGCTGAGGCCCAGAGAGGAGACGGGGGCCCCCAGCCCTCTGTGTGGTGGCCCTTCCTCCATCCTAGCTCACCTTCCCCCAGAGGCGTAGATTTCCAGAGCCGTCCATCGAACCTGAATTCCCAGTCCTGCCGTCGGGGTTAGAGGCTAGGCTGTGCCCGGCTGGGCCCTCAGGGGCACACGGCCCAGCAGGCAGCCTTCCAGCTGTTGGGTCCCGAGCGTGATGAGGTGAGGCTGTGCCCAGGCACTCCCTCACTGCAGAGCACCAGGTCCAAGGCAGGTGGCATCCTGGACCCACATAAGCTCCTGCTGTTGATGATGTCTGGTTATCTATTTTTTCTTGCTTGTACTTTTGGTATCATACCTAAGAAACCCTTGTCTAATCCAAGGTCACAAAGATTTACACCAGTGTGTTCTTCTAAGAGATTTATAGTTTTAGCTCTTACCTCATAGGATTTTTATGTTAAAAGAAATAGTACTTGCAAACCGCTGTACCCAGTGGCGTGCATGTAGCCAGTCCTGGGTAAATGGTAGCTCCTGTTATTCTAAATTATTATCAATTATGATTATTTATTATCACCTTTACCATGAGTAATCTCTCATTGTGTTTCCCATCCGGGTGGCGGCCTCCTGCTCCTTCCTGAAAGATAGTGTTGCTGTTCGAACTCATTGCTGGCACAATTGTGGGGGCAGGGAGTTGAAGAAAGGGAGGACCTCGTTACTTTCCCCACTCCCTCCATTTCCCCCCAAACTTTTTGTTTTGGAAAATTTAAAAATGCTTGAGAGGATGCTGCAATGCACTCCCCCGTACATCACCCAGCTTCGCGAGTCAGCAGCTTGTGGCCGCCGTGCTTTCGCCTGTGCCTCACCTACTTCTTTCCCTGTGCCCGGTTATTTTGAAGCAGATGCTAGACATCGTATTTAATCTGTAAATTGTTTTAGTACACACCTCTGAAAAATGAGTCACCACTTTTTTTAAAAAATTGAAGTATAAGTTGATTTACAATGCTGTGTTGATCTCTGCTGTACAGCAAAGTGATTCAGTTGCACAGATATATACATTCTTTAGTATTCTTTTCCATTATGGTCTCTCACAGGATATTGAATATAGTTCCCTGTGCTACCACTTCCTAGAAAGAGACCTGTGGTGTTTTGGGGGAGTGGGCCAGAGCCCTGTTACCTCCTGAGGATCCAGGAGGTGGATACTGGGTGCCTTTCCTGCTTCCCTGTGAGGAGCCGGGCTGGCCAACGGCAGCTGGGCTCTGTCAGGACCTGAGCTGTCTGCAGAGGGTTGCTCGCTGCAGCTTCGGCTGCCCTGGGCCAGGGCTCCTGTCATGCTCTGGTTGCTCACCCCAAGTGCAGAGGTGGCCCGCCCCCCTGTCTGCCAGGAGGGCAGGGTACAACGGGCTCAGAGATCTTAGGTCGGGTTGGGCCCTAAGAGTCCATGTGCTGCAGAACCATGAGAATCCTTTTTGTTTTTGTATCTACCAACTCTTTGCTTTTCTTTTTTTTCTTTCTTTCTTTTTTAAACATTTATTTTGGTTCCACCGTGCAGCTTTCAGGATCTCAGTTCCCCAACCAGGGATTGAACCTGGGCCACGGCAGTGAAAGAGCTGAGTCCTAACCATTAGACCACCAGGGAACTCCCCCTACCAACTCTTTTCATATCTGTCATTGTCATCTCCTCGTCGTCCATGGCAGCTCCCTGAGATAGGTTTTATTCAAAATGTACGTTTACACACAGAAAATGGAATGTCAGAGATTAATTCCAGTTTCTTCTTCACCGACATAAGGTGGCAGAGGCGGGATTTGAACGTGGGACTCCCACCTGCACTTTCTGTTAGCTGAGAGCGCATACTTGTGTCCCACTCCTGCTGCTTTCCTGGCCATAGATGGAACTGCAGAGGAAATGGTATCTCTCACATTCATCTCGGTTCATCTCTCATTCGGCTCAGGTTCTCAGTGGGGAAAACTTGACCCCTGCCCACTCCTCCCCAGCCCAGCAGAGGGCCCCGTGCCCCTCTTGGCGTCATCACCCCATGGCCGCCCCCCCCGGGGGGGGGGGACGGCATCTGGCCCATCGGTGCCCCTTTGTCAGTATTCTCTAGACTTCTTCCTGGCCCTGTTGACCCTGAGCTATATATCTCTGCGTTTCCCTTGCTTTAGCTGCTTAAAGCCAGACTCTTCCTTGTTAACTTCCAGGATCCCTTTCTAGGTGTTTCGAGGCAGGCTGTCTAACAGAACATGTGTTTACCATTTGCCATGGAGACGGTTTGGGCCTTTCTTCCTCCGAGTGATGAAGCGGTAACAGGGCGCTCATCCTCCAGCAATTTGTTTGGTAATTCTAAGAGATCTGTGAAAAATGCATGAAGCCTGCGATACAATAGATAAACTGAAAGGCTTGGAAGAAAATCCGCTTGTGGATAATGGGGTGATTGGAAAAACTCTTTCTTTGCCCTCTCTGTCCTTGTCCCAAAAGAGATCATGTTTAGGAGTCATTCTTCTGTTAATTCTGATGCTTTCATCCCGGGTCAAAGCTTGTTGGTGCCTGCTTGTCACATCTTCCCCCCTTTGGCTTCTTCTAGCTTCTTGGACTTCAATTCACGTCTTCATGAGTCTGAGTTCTCTCTATAAAGGCCGCTGCCCTAATGCACAAAAGTGGAACCAGAACCAGCTTTGTGTTACCTGACAACCATGTGGACATTCTTCTCGGTACTGCGGCGGGGACATCTGAGGGCGGGTCATGGTACCGGACCTCGGTGGTTGGGGGAGAATTGGGCCAGCCCGTCGAAGCAATGTCCCTGATGTTGCCTTCCTTTTGAAGGAAAGCAGTGAGCTTGTGTGTGTCCCTGCCATTTCCTGTAATGCCTCTACCAGTGGCTGCCCGTCCCGTTCTAGAACAGCCCCGTGTGTGGTCTTGAAGTGTGCCTCCTAAACACTACTCCTAGGTTTCTCCAACTTACACTCGCAACTCCCAGACAAGGAAACCGAGACGAGAGAAACCAAATGCTCGCCCAAGGTGACAGTGGAAGGCGATCACAGCGGGAGACTGGGTTTCCTGACTCTCAGTCCCTTGCTCTTCCCTCTGTACTGCACTGCTTCCTGGCAGGGGGTGGTGAGGGCATTGCAGTGCTTTCAGTTCATAGCCCAGAACGTGAATTCACTGGCCGGATCCGGTAGGGGAAAACAGAGAAGGCTGTCATTCGTCCAGTGTCGTTTGCGCCCTGCACAATGCCCTGAGCGCTGTGCATGCTGTGAAGTTTGTTGAGTGGATGACCTTCTAACATTTTAACACGAGGACATTTACATGACTTCGGTCGTATATGTCGATCTTGGTGTCTCACAAATGACGTGCTCTTGTGGCAGCGTAGATCTGGTTCAGAGGAACGAGCTCTGGTGAAGGAACCGTGCCGATGGGGAGCCCGTAGCAGAGAGGTTCGGTACCCCGAAGTGAAGCTGTAGGAGAGAGAACCTATCCAAGGTGTATCCTTGCATAGACCTCCCTTACAGACACCTCTCACCTCGTTCCCACGTCCCCTGGGGGTGCCAGATGTGGGCCCTCCTGCATCAGCCGCCTGCTTGTTCTGTATGAGCAGGGCCGCGGGCCAGGCTCTCAGGAGGAGGAGGAAGTCGCGAAGGCAGCTTCTGTTCTGCGTTGGGGTCTGCAGACGCACGTGCTGGGAGAGGACCTTCTGCGGCGAGAGCATGTAGGCCCTGTGGAGTTCACAGGTGTGAGGACGGGAGGAAGGCCTCCCCAGATGCGTGCGCTGGCCACCCCTCAGGGACGGAGACTTCTTTTAAACATCCAGAGAAAAAGACACCAGTGAGCTCATAACCAACTACTTTGGTATGAAACACAAGGTGTGAACAGATTTCAGAGAGGTAGATATGAATCTCTGGCTTTTGTGTTGAGAGCTCTTAAAAATGTTTACTAGGAACCAAAATAGGTTCACCAGGGGGGGAAAAAAAATCCCAAATGGAGCGTTCTTTTTTCTGATAAAGTTTACTAGAAGAGAAGCATTATGGCTTTTCCTTCTGGCCTCTGCTGACCTCACAGACAGATCTTGTGGAATGGGTGGGGAGGGGTGAATTAAGCTGGTGTATTTATTCCCTGGGGCTCCCGTAACAAAGTACAAACTAAGTGGCCTAAAGCAACAGACATTCATTCTCTCACAGTTCAGGAGGCTGGAAGTCTAAAATCAAGGTGTCTGCGGGATTGGTTCCTTCTGGAGATTGAAGGGGAAATCTGCTGGTGGCCGGCGGTCCTTGGCCATCCTTGCCTTGTAGCTGAGCTCCGTCACTGTCTTTATCTTCACACAGCCTTCTCCCTGTGTGTCTCTGTGTCCAAATTTTCCTCGTCTTGAAGATAACAGTCAATGGATGAGGGTCCATCCTAATCCTGTGTAACCGCATGTTAACTTGATTCCACCTGTAAAGACATTTCCGAATAAGGTCACGTTCACAGGGACCGGGGGTTAGGACTTGAACAGATCCGGGGGTGGGTGTGCACAGTTCAACCCACAGTAACAACAGCAGCTAGTGAATGGCCTTCCTTACACCCAGCCTTGTCTCTGAGCCCCTCTCCTGTTACTCCAGCATCCCCCATTTGTGTCCATAGAATCATGGAGTTTTAGAGCCAGAGGGGTTCTCACTTACTTTGTCTTCCTGACAAGCTGCTCTAGCCCCCTGTTGTGACTTGGAGCTCTTGGAATCACAGAGATGTCTCATGGCGGCCCAAGATCCCTGAGTTCTTTTCCTGGACACATCTCGCTCTGTCTTCTGTTGAATTACATTGCAAATAATGGTTTCTTGTTCCTCATGTGCCTTAATGATATTTCCCCAAGAAGACTGTAACTTCCTTAAAGACTAATCTTATCGTAGTTCTGCTTGCATTTCCGTGGTCTCCCATGAAGCTAATGGGTATTAATAAGCACTTACTGGACTGAGCACCTGCGGGCCGGGTGGCTGCCCCGTGGTGAGTGTCTCATCACCTTCCCACAGACCTACAGAATCCTGGCATCCCGCTCTCCCCAGCCCTGCCTCAGAACCCTTATCAGTGCAGGGTGCTGGCCACTCACTGAGCATAATCCACCCGTGGCGCAGATCGGATTTCAGGTGAGGCTTTATCCAGGAGTTGAACAAGCTGACCAGAACCCAGTTGTTCTCCTTTTCTCGGCTCTGTTTTCTCAGTTTGGGCTCCATCAGCTCTCTCTCCTTCAGATCCCAGGACGACTGCTCCCAGCTGCCCGGTCTCCCAGCTTCCTCTTGTCTTCAGGGAGGGACAGTGCTCCTGTCCCAGCATTTCCAATGACAGCGCTGAGCCTGCCTCTGATTGGATGGACTCGGGTCACTTGTCCTCTCCTGAGCCAGCAGCCCCAGGAGGTGGAACATGCCGATTGGTCTGACCAAAGTCATGTGATCCCAGTGGGGCCGAGTGGGTGGAGGCAGTTTCCTGAGACCAGGTGTTGCCTCAACCAGAAGTCAAGGCTGGTGGGGGGATGGAGAACAGAGAGACGGGCGTGGGGCTGGCACGCAGGATGAAATCTTGCTCGTCACCCTCGTTTCAGCATCAGTCTTCCCTCTCTAACCGGAAGGAGTGTTTTTTCCCCCTCAGGAGTACATTGACGCCCACCCTGAGACCATCGTCCTGGACCCCCTTCCCGCCATCAGAACCCTGCTTGACCGGTCCAAGTCCTATGAGCTCATCCGGAAGATCGAGGCCTACATGAAAGGTACGGACGTGAGTGGCTCAGCATCCGTGGCAGTCGGCCCACCTCGTGGACACAAGGTGGTGATTGCGTGGGGTGGGAGGAGTGACGGGGGTCCGGTCTCTTTAAGCACTTTGACACAGGAAGCAGCTGTGCGTTCTGGGGAAGGCCTTTCCTACTCCCTCTGTGTGACCAGCAGAGTTAGGAAGTAAAAGCCCTAGGGTGCTCTCTTTGGGAGAGTGGCTCCAACGACTTCAAGTTTTGTTGTCTTAAACCCACGAGTGGTGAGGAAGTATCCAGATAACACAGTGGTTAGAGAGCAGAAGTGTGTGTAGACTAGCTCGGCGGCAGGCGGGCAAGTGGAGTTACGTAACCGGGCAAAAGAGACACACAGAGACATTGAAGGGCCTTTGGTCAAACCCATGGAGACACGCAATGTGGTGGCTGGACCTTGCGGGGTACGCGCTGTTCTCGCAGGCGGGAGCCTCCCTCTCAGCTGCGGGAGCGTCTCCTGCCAGCTGCGGGCCCCTGTCACTGAGGACTCATCCACCCCACGTCCCAGGACAGGGCAGCTCCAGAGGAGTCAGCCTGCCTTTCCAAGGTGTTTGTTTATGCGAGAAGGGCTTTTTGGAAAGATTCACGTTAACAGTAACCTCCTAGTTCTCCCCCCTGGTCCAGGCGTGCCCTGATGAGAGTTCTTGTTTAACTTTAAGAGAAAGTGCTTTGCCTGGGCCTTGGGGCTGCGTGAGAATCCATCTTAGAGGCAGCCCGTGTTCCTGCCGTCCAGGCCACATGTGTGTGACCTAAAGGGGCTGCCTTGAGCCCTGACCTGGATGGTCACTTGGCCCCAGGTGTTGTTCACGTGATGGTTCACCAGTGGGTGCTTTGGCTCACAGGACCAGCATGGGAATAATAAGAGCAGGATTTATTGGGTACATGCTGTATGCCCAGCACTGGGCTAAGCCTTCTTCTTACATTCTCTCTTCTGGTGCTTCTAAAGGTGGGCCAGATCATCCATCCTCTCTGTCTTGCAGAGGAGGCTCTGAGAGGTTAACGAGTGTGCCAACATCACACAAGCCTGGAAGCTGCAGAGCTAGAATCTAGCCACGTCTCTCTGACTCAGGCTCCCCAGCTCCTAACCCCTAAGCTTGACTTTCATGTCCATAGTCAGAGGGCCCTGGATCTAGCAAGCACCTGGCATGGATGCAGTCATGGACCCTGGTCAGGAGAATCGGTGAGTGCCTGGCTCTCTAGGGAACCTGCTCTGTGCAAGAGCTGGCTGGTGGACTTGGCTGTCCTGGAAGAGGTCTTGAGGCATTTTGCCCTGGGTGCCTGGCCGTCACCAGGAGACAACATGGACGTGACATCCTGGGGGGGCCCCAAAGCAGGCAGGGTTTTTCAACATGCTAGCATCCTCCCATCCTTGGGTCTGGAGCGGTCGGTGACCGTGTCACCTTCTGTTCGTTTCCTCTGCATTCCTTCCCTGGGTTGAACCAGAACCCCTAGACGAGAAGGAAGATCTATAGTGATGTTTTGGCTGAACGTTGGTTCTGGAAAGGAAATCCACCTTTTCCCAGGAAGTGTGTGTTAGGTGCCAACTATTTGCGAAGGGACAGGAGATGACAGTATGGGGTCACCCAGGAATGGGAGCCACTGTTCCCGCTCCTGTTACACTGGAAAGCGCTGAGGCATCTGGATTGGATCTTGGAGTCTGTCTCCATTTTCATGGGTAGTGAATCAGGGCTGGGGTCAAGGGTGAGCCCGGGCCTAGAGTGTGAGCATGCGTGTTCAGCAGGCTGGACTGCAGGGCGCCCAGGCAGCAGGGTTTTCCCTCGGGGGTGAGTACTGAGGGGGCGGAAGCCTCCCAGACCAGGGCAGGGGTGTGAGCGAAGCAGGCAGGGAGCTGAAGTGGGGTGCTTGTGTGGACTTGCAGACCATCGGTCATGGGGGGGGGGACTTTGAACACCTGGGGCCGTTGGGAACTCCATTCGAGAGCAGCCTTTGAAGGTATGGGAGCTGGTGAGTGAGGAGATGAGAATACGTTTCAGACAGGCGGTGCAGACGCGGCCTAGAGGTAGATTTTGATGGTCGTTACTGTAGTGAGGGTGACCCCCCCACCCAGCCACAGGTATGAGGGGCTGGTGACTGGCCCCCAGGGGGACACAGACAGACCCCACTCAGCTGCAACCCAGGTGAGGTCAGCTCAGGGGCTGCCTGCTAGGGGGCCCCGTGAGAACTTGTTGACCAAACTCTCAAGACCGGCTTGGTCCCGGGCCAGCAGGAATTGTGTGGGTGGGCCGTGACCGCTGCACCCTGGCTTTTCCTTATCGTGCACGCCGAGCCGGGCTGGTATTCTTCCAGGAGGGCAGGCAGAGGCTGGGACTTCCTGGAGCCTTTTCCTGCCCACCCGGGGCGGTACATGCAAAAGCACTGCTGGCTGCCACCTCCCATCCTCCCAGAGGCGAGGCCACTCCTGGCGCAGATGCAGAGAACCTGCTCTGGGAAGGGGCATCCCTGACGTGCCCCTGCCACACGCCTGCGATTCCTGGAGGCTCGCAGCCCTGTTAGGCCTGCTGTAAAGGGCCGTAATTACCCTTTCAGTTCCTCAAGTACAGCAGTCCAGGTGACACCACTTTTGTGTTGGGAGAAGGGGCCTGACAGAAACTCCTGGAGTTGTCGCCACCCCCTGTGCCAGCGTGGCTCTCCCTGTCCTCAGAGAGCCTCGTTGGCTGCCCAGAAGACAGGGCAGTGGGTGAGGCTGCTGCAGGGAGGTGACAGGGCTCCCTGCTCTGCACCGAGGGTGGGCTGGTGGGCTGTGACACATGGGGAGGGTCTCCCGGGGCTATAACAGGCAGAGCCCTTGGACCGAGGCTCCGTGCTCAGGCCGTCCATCGCTGTACAGAGCATCAGCTGTGGGGGACAGGTGAGGCCTGCTGCCCGGGGCTCCCAGTCTCACCTGTCTGAGGACCTGGGCGGCTCCGTGTGGTTGGCGCCATCTCAGTTCCACGCTCCCAGAGCTTATCTTTTCCAATTCAGAGCCTGCAGGGGAGGCAGGGTCCTTCCGGCTGCAGACATGTCAGTCTGAAACCCGCTGACAAAGTTGCTGCCCTAGCAGAGACCTGGAGGGTGGGTTAAATGAGATGGACTTCATTTTTCTCTCACTTAAAAGCCCGGAGGAAGGCTGGCCGGCGCTGGCGAGTGATGGCGGGGACCTAGGCTTCCCTCAGCTCGTTCTTCTGGTGTGGCCCTCCTGGTCCAAGGTGGTGCTGAAACCCCAACCACCACATCTACAGTCTAGACGTTAGGATGGAGAGGGGACTAAGAAAAAGGAAGCAGAGGGAAACAGCCTTGGGTATCTTTTAAGGAAAAATTCTGGAAGCTACAGTGATGCTCTTTCATACCTCCGGGGTCAGAACCGAGTTACAAACTGAGCTGCAAGGGAATCGGGGAAAGTGGTCTTTATTCTGGGCGGCCATGTGGCCAGCTAACATTTGGGAGCTCCGTCACCATGGCAGAACGGGGCGGATGGGTTTGGGGCACAACTAGCTGTCCGCCTTCCCCTCCGGGGCGTGGGTTCCTGCCTGCGGCATCTATGGGGTGAATGGCTCTTGGAATGACCTGTCCCCTTCCAGCTGGCCAGGGTGGGTGGCCTCAGCAGCACGATCCTTCCACATAACAGCTCGTACAACGTGAGGTCAGTAGGCTGACGGAGTGATCCACCCCAGAGTGCCTGGGCCGCGGGTTTCCCTAACAGGGGATCGCTTCTGGGCGGGGCTGCACCCACACCCTTTAGCCAGAGGCAGGATGGCACTAAACCTGGATCCAATTCAAACTGAGTACAGGAGCCTCGCAGAAGTTGAACACCGCCTGCTGCCGGTGGCTTGCGGGGAGCGGGAGGCTGCGTCACCAGCCAAGATGGCTGGACGCGCATCTGCGGGCCTCTTCTCTCGTGGGCACCTGCTTTGCCGCATAGGGCCGGGGTTTTGAGGTGGAAGCCCCGAGACCGAGGCCTGGCTCTGCTGCCCTAGGCCAAGTGATCCTGGGCAAGGCTCTAGCCGGCTCCTGAACTGGCCAGAGCGATGGGCGAGAAAACTGGGCTGTGATTGGAGATTGTGGGTTTGTGTCCTTGGCCCTGGGGGCAGCAGGGGGTGGAGGGTCTCAGGCCACAGGGCAAAGGGCTCAGAAGCCCTTCCGAGACGGCTGCCGATGAGGTGTGGCTGCCCCGGCAGCTCCCACACATGCGCTCTGGGGGTGACAGATGGCCGTCCGGACGCCGGGCCTCCCTGGGGACGGGGGGGTGCACGCAGCCGATTGAGCGTCTCTGCCTGTGGTTTTATGGGAATTTAATCAGGGCTCATCTTGCAGGCCGTTTGCAGGCTGGATTGAAATGGAGTCATCTAGACACCAAGCAAAGAGAAAATGACGTTCCGTAGAGCCTGGGAGACGCGAGCCCCGCAGAGCAGCCGCCTCGGGGCGGGAGCGTGTGGTCGAGTCGGGGGGGGGGTCTCACTCAGAGGTGGGGGCCGGCTGTCCGCCCTTGCTGAGCTGCGGAGGGCCGTGGGTGGGAGAGGAGAGAGTGGGAGGAGCCTCGGGGTCAAGGCCTGGGCCCCGGGTCCGCCTGTGTCCTCAGTGTCGTGGTGCCTGCAGGTCACTGCTCCCCTAGGGCCGCCTTGTCAGCGCTCAGCTGGCACCCCGGCAGCACTAGCTGCATGCCAAGCACTGCATTAGGTGGCTTAACCCTCACGATGACCCTGTGAGAAAGGCACTACTGTTACCGCCCCGTAGCGGTGAGGATACTGATACCCACTGCATCTAGTTGGTTCAGGCCGCAGAGCTACCAGGGGCAGAGCTGGCGTTTGAACCCACGCCACCTGGGTGGGTTCTCAGCCAGTGGTTCCCGAATCTGGCTCCCGGCCTGACGAGGAGGGGTCGAGGCCACGATGGATGCCGTGTGGGCTCTGGACCTGCTGCTCTTGCACCGCCAGCCGGCACTGCCCCCGGGTGCCCTCTGGTGTCCGGGAGATGGCATCGTCCAGGCAAGATCCGTGCTTCAGTCAGGGAGTCTCTGCCCCGTGTGGTTACTGACGAAACAAAAGTCCTGTCCCTTTTGAGAACAGCGACACGTTGTAATGGAAGAGAACAGGCTTCGGCGCTGCGGCCCGGGCAGCCACTGGCCCTCTCAGAGCCGTTTGCTCATCTGTGATGTGCGGTTGTCACCTCGGGGGGAGGTGTGGGGAAGGTCTGGCCCTGTCCGCTGCAGCAGGTGCGGCCCAGAGCTGGGCGCCCAGGTGCTCTCAGCTCCTCTCCTTGCTCCCACAGGGTGCCGGGGTTTGGGTGGGAGGCACGTGGCAGAAGCTGGTAGTTAGTAGCAGGGCCTGGAGTCTCGGAGGACAAAGAGGAGAGGGGTGTAGCCCCCCGAGGACTGTTGCTCTCGAGTTGGGATTCGCTTCCAGCCCCGATTTTGTGCAGGAGGCTGGAGTCTTGGATTAACCCACCAGGATGGTGCTTCGCACACCTGTCGGGTGGGCCTGTGAGGAGTTGGCCCCTGCGGCACCTACCTGCCTGGGGCTCCCCGGGTGTCAGCCTGCCCACGTCATGGGGCCGAGGGGTCTGGTGTGAGGGAGGGCCAGTGCCAGGCCAGGCCTGGACACACTGCCGGAGCGTGTGGCCACGGAGGAGGCTCGGGCCCCGTGGGCTGACAGGGAGGTGGGGGCCTTTGCATGGGTGCTCGGTGCCTGGTTCCACTCCAGGACTTTGGGGCATTTGGGAGGAACATTGTCCTCGTTGCCACGTCAGCCACTTCCAGCCATGCAGGCAGAGACCCCGCGTTCGGATGGAGGTGCGGGGTCTGCAGAGCAGGGTGGTAGAGGAGCGCACCGCCTGTCGGCCAGGCCGAGGTGGGCCCCGTGTCAGCGTTAGGAGGCAGCTGGTCCTGAACCTGGCCCTGCCCCGGGGCCCGAGTCAGTCCTGAGCCCTGGCGAGTCTCCCGTCTGTCACCTGCCCGGAGGAGGTAAACACCCTCGCCCAGGGAGTCATGAGGAGAGCACGTAGGGCCGGCCTGGCCCTGGGTTGGGTGGCTTCTCCGCCCCTTGTTGCTAACCCTCCTGAGGGGGCTGTAATGATCCCCTTTTTCAGTTGAGAAAAAAGAGGCTCCGGACAAGATGCCAGGCTTCCTGCTCATCTGCTGGCACACGGAGATGCTTGGGCCTGTCCGGCACCTTACACAGACCCTGCTGTGGGGACCCCTGTTTCCTCCTGACCCACAGACCCGCCTTCTCAGGAGGCACTCCCGAGTGACCCCCCCACACCAACCCTGGCCCTGATGGCTCCCTCCCCGCCTTCCCCAGGTCCTGATGGCTCCTCCAGGCCTGTCCCTGCAGCCCCTGCCTGTGCAAGGCTGACCTGGGCCAGTAGGTGAGCCAGACGCTGGCTTTGGGACCTCTGGCTCCCTTTCCCCTTGTTGAGATGACTGACCCTTGCAGACTCGAGATCCCCAGAGCCTTTTTCCCCCTTCACACTCAGTCTCCCTGTGCCCAGGTGAGAAATCTCAACATCTCTTCCCCGGGACATGGTAGGGCAGACGGATGCTCAAACACACCTGTTGGTCAAGGTTGATCAGAAAGTACTAGACACCAGTCATTTACATTTCAGTGTGAATGCGCTCTTGATGCCCCCAAACTGTTCTCCGTATCTTAAAGGTGAGGAGAGAGGCCCAGAGAGGTGGGAGGACTGACCACGGGCCACTCTGTGCCTGCAGCTCGGTCCAGGGGACGCACGCCTCCGCAGCAGTCTTTTCAGAAGCAGTGCTGTGGTGAATCTGGACTCAGGTGGCCTGGCTGTGTGCATTTAGGCAAGTTACTTAACTGCACCACGGAGCCTCAGCTTTCCTATCTATAAAATGGGAATAATGATAGCAGCCCCTTCCTCACAGGGTTGTTGTAAGGATTAAACGTGGTTATGCATTTAAGGCATAAATACTCAGTAGATGGTAATTCTCCTGGGTGACACTGGGTTGTGGTGTTTCAGATCACACGCGGTGTGTTGTGACCCTATGAGTCCTGGGTTCCTGAGATTCTTTTTAGCACCAACTCCATGCTGGCGTCCTTGATCGTGACCTCTGTGACCCTGTGACCAGGCCCCTTGGACAGCACTTCCCTCTCTATCCATCCTTCCTGAGCACCCACACCCATGTTTGAAATGCATCATGTGGGTTTATTTTTAATTATATCAGTTTTATGGATTTATTGTAAAGTTCACATTAGCATTCCTCATATCTGTGAGGGATTGGTTCCAGGACCCCCCCCCCCACGGATACCAAACTCAGGATGCTGGAGTCCCTTACATAAGGCGGCGTAGTGTTTGCACAGAATCTACGCATACCCTCCTGTATACTTTATTTTTTTATAGTATTTTATAATTTTATGTATGTATGTATTTATTTATTTTTGGCTGCATTGGGTCTTTGTTGCTGTGCGCGGGCTTTCTCTAGTTGGGGCGAGCAGGGGCTACTCTTCGTTGCGGTGTGCGGGCTTCTCATTGCGGTGGCTTCTCTTGTTGCGGAGCACGGGCTCTAGGTGCGCGGGTTTCAGTAGTCTGGCATGGGCGCTCTAGAGTGCAGGCTCAGTAGTTGTGGCTCGCGGGTTCTAGAGCGCAGGCTCAGTAGTTGTGGCACACGGGCCCAGTTGCTCCACGGCATGTGGGATCTTCCCGGACCAGGGCTAGAACCCGTGTCCCCTGCGTTGGCAGGAGGATTCTTAACCACTGTGCCACCAGGGAAGTCCCATCCTATATACTTTAAATCATCTCTAGATTACTTCTAATACCCAATGCAATGTAAATTCTATGTAAATAGTTGTAAATACAATAAAATGCTATGTACATACTTGCTGGCACATGACAAATTCAAGGTTTGCTTTTTGGAACTTAATGGAATTTTTTTTCCTGAATATTTTCTATTCGTGGTTGGTTGAACTCCGTGGATACAGAGGACTGACTGTATACATTTTTTTTAGTATAATTTTTATTTTTAAGTAATTTTAAACTTACCCAAAAAAGGTGCAAAAAATGCTACACAAAGTGCCCGTCTGTATACCTTTGCACAGCTGCGTCCAGTGTCAACATCTTGTGTGACAGTTTGTAGTTCTCTAAGCCAGGAAATTCACATCAGTAGCAATACGGTTATTAAACAATTTCACAGCCGTCCCACTGCTACCCTGTTCCTGGCTCAGGATCCAGTCTGGTTGTCCATCTGTGGACTCCGTCCACCTAGAGCGGGCCTTCAGGTTGTTTGTCTTTCATGACCTTGACACTTTGGAGGAGCCTTGACTGTTTATTTTGCTGCATGTCCCTCAATTTGGGTGTATCTGATGTTTTCCCCTGAGTAGGTGGAGATTCTGCATTTGCGGCAGGAGCGCCACACCAGCAATACTGCTCCCCGCTGTGATCAGGAGGACATAACATCAGTGTGTCTTCTCTCCGGCTAATAGATTATTTGGTCAGAGTGTGTCTGCCATGGTTCTCCTCTGCACATTTCTGTGTTTCTCTTTGGGTTGGCAGTTATCTCATAAGGAGACACTTTGCAGTCATCCTGTTTCTTGTCAGACTTTTACCCACTTTTTTTTTTTTTTAAAGCATCCATTGATGGTTCTTGATGACAATTTGTTGCTATTGCGGTTTTTGCCAAATGGTCTTTATACGAAGTTTTTTTTTTTTTTAAATAAATTTATTTATTTATTTATTTATTTTTGGCTGTGTTGGGTCTTTGTTGCTGCACGTGGGCTTTCTCTAGTTGCGGCAAGCGGGGGCTACTCTTCTTTGCAGTGCGCGTGCTTCTCATTGCAGTGGCTTCTCTTGTTGTGGAGCACGGGCTCTAGGCGCGCGGGCTTCAGTAGTTGTGGCACGTGGACTCAGTAGTTGTGGCTCGCGGGCTCTAGAGCGCAGGCTCAGTAGTTGTGGCGCAGGGGCCTAGTTGCTCCGCGGCATGTGGGATCTTCCCGGACCAGGGCTTGAACCCGTGTCCCCTGCATTGGCAGGCAGATTTTTAACCACTGCGCCACCAGGGAAGTCCCTATACAGAGTTTTAAAGAGTGAGTGTGCCTCCCTTCGCCCCAGTTGCACTGGAAAGTGACAGGGACTTCTCTGCCTTCTCAGACATCCACGGAGCCCCAGCATGATCTCATTTGTAAACAAAGGGGAAGGCAAAGATGAGAATTAAGAAGGAAAAGTAAAACTTGGGGGTCTTGTCAGATATGGTGGAGAAATCGGGAGTAGACACGTTTCTTTACTGCAGGACTTTTCAGAGCCTTTATGTGCTAATATGAATCTTCAGTCTCTCAGAGGCAGGCCAACTAAATTTTACCACTGGTGGAAGTTGCGCTGATAGCTTCTACATACAAATAAAGAAAAAAATGCTAATTAAATGGTGACGCACCATAAATGATAAGCCACATCTCAACTTCAGAGATGGAAAATGAAGAAAGAAAACAAAACCCACGTCCTAGAATCGATGAAATACATCAATATTTAGCCTTTTCCACTTAATCAGTTATGGGTCCCCCCCTCTTGTTTTTGTTGCGCTTATGGTAAGAGGCCTGGTCCACCCAGCACACCTCAGGAATTGCTGGACTGGATGCCTCCTGAGGGCTGCTCACCCCTAGCCCTGCTCAGATCTGGTCCTGAAGTCCCTCTGTCAGCAGGCAGGGTCCTGATTGCCAGTGGCTCAAATCTGTTTGGCCCGCACCTCTCTTCCCAGAGGCAGCCTCTCTTAAGTATGGAATCCATCATTCCAGGCTCTTCTGATATATGTACAAATACATGTATGCTTAAAAAAAAAAAAAAGAAAGAAAGGAAACAGTGTCCTACTACTTGTGTTCTCCTATAACTTGCTTTTTCTCCACTGAACATACGTCTTGGCTTCTTTCCATGTCAGCCCATGAAGATGAGGAAGACTAGGTCTGATCTGTCCTTTTTGATGACAACATAAGATTTCAGCATGTGAATGAAACCCATAATTTACTCAATTATACTGGGCTTATAAAGTCATTCCACTTTGATTTGGGTTTTTTCTTTTAACTGAGCTGCAGTAAACACAAGTCTTTGCATAGGTCTGTAAAATTAATCCCTAGAAGTGGAATTTCCCGAAGACCATTATAAACGTTTCTCACTCTGCAGATATTGCTGGTTTGTTCTTCAAAAGGTTTGAACAAATTTCACTCCTTGGGCTTCCCTGGTGGCGCAGTGGTTGAGAGTCCGCCTGCCGATGCAGGGGGCACGGGTTTGTGCCCCGGTCCGGGAGGATCCCACATGCCGCGGAGTGGCTGGGCCTGTGAGCCACGGCCAGACTGTGCTCCGCAGCGGGAGAGGCCACAACAGTGAGAGGCCCGCGTACCGGAAAAAAAAAAAAAAAAAAAATCACTCCTTATAGTGCGTGGCTGCTGGAGAAATGATAACTGTTTTACCTTCATTTGCATTTCTTCCATTATTGACAAGATTACACATTTCTTCTTGTGTCTGTTGCCTCTTTGCATTTCTTCTGTGTATGAATTTTTTCATGTTAGTTGCCCATTTTTCTCTTGGGTTGTTGTTGGTCTTTTTCGTATTGATTGGTTAGAGCCCCTTTTGGGGTTAAGGAGATTGTCTTATTGTTTAAAAATATGGACTGTTTCATTGCTGGAAGCTTCATCTTTGCACTGGACAAAGCTAACGTTTTCTATTCTGCTTTTAGAATATGTATGGCCAGAGAGAGCACTTCAAATATTATTTTTTAAAACGTCTTGAAAACAGCAAAGTCTGCTGCGTTTTGGGAGTTGGAGCCGAGCGGGGCAGTGAGCCTTCGGGTCCGGAAGGGGCCATAAATCAGTACAAACAGCTGCCACAGAGTTAATCCGCGTTTCCAGCAGCCGTTTCCATAAGCTGGAATGGGACTCAGGAATGTCCCTGTCTCCACCGGGGCCAGTGTCTGACTTCCACACTCCTGGCCTCAAGCACACCGGGTGCAGATAGCACTCTGTCCCCTCGAGAAGAAACAAGTCCTTAGCTGAGTCAAACTGGATGGAAACTGGTCCAGCTGACCAGGGCCATGTCAGACTGGGGACTGTCAGACCTGTGGCCTTTATTCCCCTCTATTCCTGCCCAGAAGCCACCCCCTCCCCCAATTTCAGGCTGGTTCCCCACCTTCCAGTATTTTCCCCAACAGCACGCCTGTAGCTGGAGAGCTGAGGATCAGGCTGGTAGCAGGGCCTTAGGGAGGGCCCTCAGAAGCCGCCAGGGAGCAGGGTAGGGGCTGCAGCCACTGCTGAAATGCCCCCATCCCCCTACCCAGTGTCTCTAAATAACACAGTCAAGGTCCCCCTTTGAAAACTCATAATAACCAAGCCTATTAGTTTCCTGTTGCTGCATAACAGGTGACTACAAACTGAGTGCCTTTCAACATCCCCCCTTCGTTATCTCACGGTTCAGTAGGTCAGAAGTCTACCTGGCGTGGCTGGTTTCTGGTCTCAGGGTGTCTCCGATGGGAATCAAAGTGTCAGCTGGGCTGAGTTCTCATGCGAAGGCCCCGAGGAAGACCCCGCTCCCAGGCTCATGCTTATTGGCAGGAATCACTTCCTTGTGGCTGTAGGACTGAGTTCCCAGTTTCCCTGCAGGCTGTCAGCAAGGGGCCACCCTCTGCTCTCGTAGCCCCCGTATTCCTTCTCATGGGCCCCTCCATCTTCAAGCCAGCAAAGGCTGTCTGGCCCTCCCTGTGCCTCAGGCAGCGCCAGGCTGGGCCTCTGCATGGCACCCCTGCTGAGCCCTCCCTCACCATGTGAGCGGCAGGGACACAGCATGAGCCTGTTGGCACTCAGGCCTTCCCCCTGCACGACCACTCACAGTGACTCATCTAGTCCTCACATCCTCACAAGAAGCCTAGGGTGTAGGAGCCGGTGTTACCCCCATCTTGCAGATGTGGAAACAGAGGCACAGAGAGGCGGCCAGCCCAGGGTGAGACAGTGGACCTGGGATCGGAACCCAGGCACCCAGGCCACCACTCCGTACACCCATGGCCTATGAGGGGCTACAAGGATGAGGATCGGCCTCTCTCGGGATCAACCCAAAGCCCTGGCAGATTTCCAGGTGGTTCCCATGAGTCAGGCTCCCCAGTCCCCACATCTCCAGGGCATGTGGCTTCAAGGGCTGGCACTTTAATGCCTTAAACAAAACAAAACATATTATTTCAATTTCATGTCATCTGAGGCTGTGAATGGGTCTGAAGAGACAGGATGATGTCACCGCGGTCCAATCGTTTCCACCCTTTTGAAGCCCGACACAAATCCCCCCACAAATCCAGCCTCTGTGCCTCAAGGGGGCCTCGGGCTATAGGGAGAGATGAGTCACCTTCAATAAAGGGAAATGCAGAGTGAACTGGAAGTAGGTGCTAGGGGACGTGCGGGGTCAGAGCAGGGGACAGTTCCTGAGTGTCGCTGGGGGGAATCAGCAGAGGTTCTGACTTATCGAGGTGGGGCGGGGAGGCTTGGGGGCATCCCAGGAAGATGCCTCCTGAGGAGAGCAGGGGGGTGAGGGTGGCGCACTGGCTTGGGGAGCCCTTCCGTGGCCAGGCTGGTGGACGGGACAGTATACTGTGGACAGGGCTAGCAGGAGAGGCAAGGTAAGGGCACAAAGCGCCCTCCTCACGCCCAGGCCCGGCTCCACTTCAGAGACCACTTCCCACTTCCATCTCTTCTCGTCCGTGGGCCGGTCATCCGGGCCCTTCCTGGCCGCCTCCTCCTGATCCAGGCCCGTGGCTGCTTTCCCTCCCGCACTTCTCTGTCCTGAATTCCTGGGTGGCTACCATCCCCTCGAGCCCAAAAGCCACTCGGTTGTTTTCAGAGAGGCTGTCAGGCTAAGACTTGGTTCACCCAGGACGCACAGAACGTCTTTCCCTGTCTAGGATTCGAGAACACGTGGCTCCCGCCCCCTAATGGGATGACGGCAGGGGGCAGGTGACGTTGGACAGTCAGCCGCCAGACGAGTCACGGACACTGGAGTCTGTAGGTTGGCCGGCCAGGCCAGCACTCAAGCCCCATGGCCACAGTCGCTAGGGCTGGGCCAGACCAACAGCGCCGCGTGGTGGCCAGTCGAGGGGTTGCAGGCCACCTCCTTTCTTTCCCTGTGCTGGTCAGTTGTGCTCCTCCATGCCCCCCTTTCTCCTTTTGTTTCCGGGCTTACAGCTCACACTTACTCAGTTCATCGCACGCATGTGCACTTGTCAGAGGTTTTTACTGACGGCTGCTGTCTCTGAGCAGCAATGGGCTAGGGGTCAGGCCAGGTCCTGACCCCAAGGAACGTACCGCCCGGTCGCACAGTCAGAACCCAAATGTGTGGAAATTTACTAGGGGACCAGAGATGAGCAAGCAAACAAGGTAGCGAAGCAGGAGAGAGATGGTAGTGGAACGGGTGAGACTGCTCGTAGAAGAGGCTGGGGAGGGGTCATTGTTATGAGACAGCTTGTTCCCAGGGGCTTAGGGGAAATTGAGAGACACCGGCTGAGTGGGTTGTTGCCAACTGATGGGAGGAGGGGAGTCCCAGAGGCGTGTGTGGGGAATGATGAGGAGACCACTCTGCGTGGAGCTGGGCTTTGGCTGGGAATGATCTTGGTCCTGCACCTGAGAGGAGCTGGGAAGTGGGTTAGCTTGCCAGGGCTGCTACAACAAAGCGCCACGCACTGGGTGGCTTAAATCACAGAAGTTAATTTTCTCACGTTTCTGGAGACTGGAAGTCCAAGATCAAGGTGCTGGCAGGGCTGGTTTCCTCTGAGGCTTCTCTCCTGGGCTGGTAGGTGGCTCTCTTCTCCCCGTGTCGTGTCACGGTCTTCCCTGTCTCCCGTCTCCTCTTCTTAAAGACATGAGTCGGTCAGATTAGGGCCCCCTTGTGACCTCGTTTCAACTGAATCCCCTCTTTAAAGGCCCTATCTCCAAATAATAGCCACATTCTGAGGTCCCGAGGGTTGGGCCTTCAGCATATGAATTTGGGGGGACACAGGGCAGCGCATAATGGGAAGGCAAACAGAATCATGTTGCAGGAGCCTGGAAAAGCTCTTCACTCACGTCAGCCTTGGACAGTTGTTGAGCTGAGAGCTGCTTCAATATATAGGTCAGAGCTTTAGGAAGATGATCCAGGATCCAGCCGCTGTGAGTCGTTTGGGCTGGATGGTAGGTGAGGTGGGCAGGATGCCAGGAATCCAGTGGATATTGCAGCCACAGTGGGGAGAAGATGGTTCTGGGGTGAGGGTACCAAGAAGGGGGTTCCTTGGTTAACAGACGCCAGCAGCTGGGAAGAAGCCCCAGCCCTGGGCCGCCGCACTTGTTCTGTCTGTCCCGGCGGATCATCCAAGGGTTGAACCTGGGATGGGTTGTGCCGGGCTGGGGCCACTACAGCTACCCAGGTGCTGGGGTGCAGCCGCCCTTCCTGGACGGAACTGTTTCACAATTTTAAAATACATGTTGTAAACGTGGGGCAATGGGAGACAACGCTGTGAAGTCAGTACTGTTTTCGTTGTCCTCTTTCCCGCGAGGAAGCTGAGGCCGAAGTAAAGTTACTTGGCCAGCGTGGCACAGCTGATGCGAGGTGGAGCCGGGATTCAAACCGAGGCACACCGGGGCCTGGTGAGCGTACAGGAGAGGCCTCCTCCGAGGTGTGGGAGAAGAGGGTGCTCAGAGGAGAGAGGTGGCCTGACCCAGGGCTTGTAGCACGGGCAGGAGCTTCCCAGGCCAGGAAGGAGCTGGAAGGAGGGGCCCGCAGGGCCGAGGGACCAGCATGTGCAGAGGCTCCAGGGCCTGTGAAATCAGGCTGTTAGTCTTCTCAACTCTCAGAAGATTGAGTGAGAGCCCGGACCTGCCCACGCCTCCCCGCTCCCGTGCCTGCTCTCAGTGACGCGGTGGATCTCCTCTCTGTCCCCTCCTCAGTAAGGCTCTTTCCTGCCATACAACACAGGCCCCGGGGAATGGGGAGGGGCCCGGGGAAGCAGGGCCGAGCCCAGCTCTGAGAGGCAGCATCTGGTGCCCCCAGCTGGGGGGTCCCGGGCCGAGATGTGAGGGAACCTGCCTTTTGATAAGGGCCACCTCCCTCCGGCCAGGAGAGGCGGGAGCCCAGGCCGGCGCTTCGTTCATTCACTCACGCACTTGTTTGTTGGGGATGCAGCCGTGAACGTGGTAGACGAGGCCCCCGCCTTCAGGGAGCCCCCATTCTGCCCAAAAGGTGGGGCCCCAACTCGAGGTAGCAGCTCTCTGACTGAGGAGGGAGGGTTTGTGTGGACTGAAATCTCTGGCCTTCACCGAGGCCCACCGGGATGTCGCCTCCCCCCAAGGAGCCCTCCCTGGTCTCTCCGGGATGCAGTTAGAAGTCTGCACGTGCACCCTAGCACGGCCCTGCTCTCCCGGGGGTCGGTCTGCTGGCTCGTACCTGAGTCACACGCTCCCTCGGCTGCCTTCAGCGCGCAGGGCTTGGGGGTGCACCTGTGGGGAGCCGGGTGAGGGGCCCTTTGCCACCACCCGGCTCCCGGAGGCACCTGTGAGCCCAGAGGCTCCCCTGCCGTGTCATTTGGGGGGCTGTGTGAACAGATGGCACCTCCAGGCCCTTGCCCACCGCACTCCCCGCACCCCCATCCCCGCCAAGCGGGAGCTGGCTTCTTTAGCTGGCATTTCGCCGCGCCGTTTCCTCATCCTTTCAACTCCAGCAAGTAGACAGGAGTGGTTAATTACGACCCCCGGTCTACTGATAGGAGCCCAAGACCTGAAAGGCCACGTGGCTCGCCTGGGCCCAGGGGAGCTGCCGGAACTTGCATGCTGGTCTCCGGGCCCCCGTCCGGGGCTTTCGCTCTCCGGGTCGTGCACGGGCCTTGCCCCCAGCCCCCCGTGCCAGCCGGTGTCCCCAGGCCTCACTCCCTCTGCTGTGGGGGCTGCTCGACCCTGCGTGATCCTGTGTGCGGGGGTGGGACCATTCACTGTGTCAC
This sequence comes from Kogia breviceps, assembly GCF_026419965.1. NCBI lineage: Eukaryota > Metazoa > Chordata > Mammalia > Artiodactyla > Physeteridae > Kogia > Kogia breviceps. The sequence continues at coordinate 11,572,571 of NC_081312.1, forward strand.
CCGTCATCCTCCCTCCATGAAAGTACTGCCCAGATTTCTGAAAAAGGGACTGCCTGGGGCCAGGGAGGCACGGTCAAGACCCTGCATGACTGGTGCCCCAGGAAACTGCCACCGTCCCTCTGGGAAGCAGCGTGACCCTGTGGCAAGAAACACAGATAGAAACGTTAATGCCGGTGGAGCGCGGACCCCCTCCTGGGAATGCGGCCTGTGGAAATGACTCATCGCGAGCCCAGAGCCTTATCATGCATGAGAGGTGTTCCGTCCCTGGCGGAGGAAGATTGGCACAGACACGAATGTCTGACCTGAGGGGAGATGTCGTCCGTCGGGTGACCAGGAAATGCAAAACCACAGGAAAATACTGGTGGCTGCTAGCAGCATTCAGTAAAAACAATTAAAAAGCAAAGTCCAGTCACAGTCATAGCAAAGTAGATAAACAAGATGCTTCTGCAAGAGAAAGTCCTCCAGAGAAGCCAGTGGCCAGGCTGAGAGGGGACAGCTGGGACAGCTGTTGTCTTTTCGGATGGAGCAAACCTGGGTGGGCAGGCCTCGAGGGAGCAGCGTGTGAGGGTGCAGCGGTGGCCCGAGGGCCCAGGTAGCAGGCAGGTGGCCTGGAATATGGGACATTGGCGCCCAGGCACACTGACCATAGGCTCTGTGTCTGTCCAGATGTGGCCTAGGTGCCCGAGGAGCCGGCCTTGTGCGTAGGGCGCTGTCAAAGATCAGTCCCTTCACTCACCAAGCACTTGATGAGCACCTACTGTGTACCTCCGTGTTCTAGGCACTGGGCCCACAGCAGTGAATAAACCCACCAGCCCCTGCCCTCATGGAATCAATGTTCTAGAGAGGGAGACAGAGCCCTCGAATGTAGTGACTCCTCCCCCTGGCACGTCCCAGGTGAGTCCTCTCCGCTGCCTAGGAGCACGCGGCAGGCTCCAGGCCCTCGGAGCCGCTTCTCTGGTCTGTCTGCAGCTCCTCTCACCCCAGCACAGACCTCACTTGTGGCTGTCATTCTCTGGGGCCCCGCCCTGCAAAGGATTCCCACTCTGCATGTCCTTGGGGACTGTCCCTGCCCCAGGTTTTGTTTCCACTGGGTATCATCTGGGTGAAGAAGTTATACCTGTCTGGGAGAGAAGAACTGAAGCAGAGTCTTGTCACAGCTGTCCCCAGACCCTGCATCGCCGGGCCCCCACCAACGCTTCCTTCGCATCTGTGTGCAGAGGGCCTGCTCTGCTGGCGCCGTGCTGGGCACAGCCAGGGAACCAAGGAGGGTGAGGCCCGGGGCCTAACATCCCCAGTAGGTGGACATGGACTGGTGGCCACGATTCAGAACCTACCCGCTCTCCTGTGGGCAGCCCGGGTGGCCTTGCTCAGCGTAGTAATAGAAATAGCAGCCACTGTTATGTGCCTGTTAGGTGCCAAGACCTCCCAACAACCCTCTAGGGAGGCATCGCTCCCATTTTACAGATGAAGAGAGCAAGGCCCAGCATTGTTCAGTCATTTGCGAAAGGTTACAGCTAGTTTACCCCAGGTTCAGTCAGGCTTCAAAGCTGCACCTTCAAAATGCTGTCTCCCCCTCTCCCCCACCCCTAGTTGTCCTCTTGTAGCACCTGTTTGTCATTGTCTTTTGTCCCCTTGCTAGTTCTGTATCACACCTGCCACCAGGTGCATGGGAGCGTGGCCACCTGCCAGAGTGGACAGGGCAGTGTTGTGACTCAGACACCTGGATTCTCACCCTGGGCCTGCCTGTGACTTGTGTATGGTCTTGAACTATTCTCTTCCCCCCCTCTGGACGTGATAGGACTTGCCATCTCCGAGGACCTCCGGCTTCACGTTCTCTGATGAGGGTAGCAGAGAGGGAAGCGCGGGTGTTTCACGTTCCCAGGGGCTAATATTTCAGCTCTTAACAGAACACAACCCACCATCTGACTAAAAAAAAAAAAACCTCTTTCCAACTCCCATCCAGAAATAAAGACGACAGATAAATAAGCAGCAGTAGCCTTTTTCGGGGAACCAGAAATAGCGCCCAGTGCTGACTGATAGAAAGAGTCTTATTCTATTTGGGGTAGAAGAGCTGTTGGCACTGCTGTGATTTTCCCAGGGCGGAGCTGGAGGGAACTCTGCTGTCGCTGTCCCTCACATGGGGTGGGGCCGGTGTGTCTGCTGCCGCCAAGGCGCTGGCTCCACCGCTGCAGGGCCCGGCTACTTCCTCGACCCTCCCACTCAGGTGACCTCTGTGTCCACCAGCTAGACTGACGTCACCGTCTTCATCTCAAAGGCTGGGTCGGGCTTCCCTGGTGGCACAGTGGTTGAGAGTCCGCCTGCCGATGCAGGGGACACGGGTTCGTGTCCCGGTCCGGGAGGATCCCGCGTGCCGCGGAGCGGCTGGGCCCGTGAGCCATGGCCGGCTGAGCCTGCGCGTCCGGAGCCTGTGCTCCGCAACGGGAGAGGCCACAACGGTGAGAGGCCCGCGTACAGGAAAAAAAAAAAAAAAAGGCTGGGTCCGTTTGTATGGCCAGACGGCAGCACATCCTCAAGCAGGGCCTTTGCACTGGCCGTTCCGTCTGCCAGGAGCACGGTTCCCCCAGATGCCCAGGCTGACTGCTCGTCTTCCTGGGCCTTTGCTCAGCGAGGCACATCCCGACCACACCTCCACCTCCACTGGCAGCCCCCTCGCGCTCCCCGTGTCACCTGCCAGCGCCATCTAGCTGTCCATTTTACTCATCCATCGGGCTTATTGTCCGGTCCCTGCAACCTGGAATGTCAGCTCCACGAGGCAGCGTTGCCTGTGTTCCGTCATTGCTGGGTCTCTAGCTCGAGGGATACAACACGTTTTTTTTGTTGGTGACCAGTTGATGAAACCAAAATAGCAACAGTAGTAGTTTCTAACTTACTGTGATTTCACAGGCGTGGCAGGATGATTTGGGCTACAAGCAGCCAGAAATTGGGTCAAGCAGTAGAGTCATCGTGGTCTGCTGTACCCGAGTCCAGCGTTGGGACAGGCCCCAGGCGTGGGGCAGCCTGCAGCCGAGTGAGGGACACAGGTTCCTTTCCAGCCTCTGCCCTGCGGGCACAGGACTGCCTTCCCCCAAGGCTGACCCCCCACAGACCGAGCTTGGTCTGTGGGCCTTTCAGGCCGCATGATCAGGGAGGTCTCGGTCCTGGGCCCACCCTGGAGAGGGCGCGGGCTTTGCAGCTGGCAGTGCCTGCCGCTCAGGGCGTGGTCTACAAGCTCCAAGTAAGGATTAAGGAAGAAGAGCATGACGCTGTGTCTGGGCCCCTCTTTCTTGTCACACTCGGTCCTTGGCCACCTCTGCTGGGTCCTGCCATCACCCAGGCTACCACCTCCGACCCCTGAGATTTCGGAAAGGTGTGGGTGTCTGGCCTAATGCTGGATGCGGCCTGTTCATTGGAAGTGTCTCGTCTGGACCCCAGATATCTCCGGGGGAGCACTGTCCTCATCCTTCTCTGATTCACCCTGGCCTTGGCGGGGGCGGGGCTGGGAGACGGGTCTCTGCAGGTTTTCTGGAGCATCGAAGGAGACGCTGTACCCGAAGCATTTATTCAGCCCAGTTGCCCTCTGGGAGCGAGTGCTTGCTGGATGGCAGCTGCTACCGCTGGGGTTTTTTCCTTATTTTTCCTTTTCAATTGGTATAAGCCACGTACCATAAAGTCCACCTTTTTCAAGTGTAGATACAGGCCCGTGGGTTTGCATATATTCACAGAGTTGTGCAGCCATCACAATTATCCAATCCCGGAGCATTTTCCTCACCGCAAAAAGGAATGTTTGCATTTGCAGTCACTCCCCATTCCACCTGCCCCCCCAGGCCCCGGCAACCACCAGTCTCCTTTCTGTCTCTATGGATTGGCCTATTCTGGACATTTGGGATAAATGAAGTCATATATTTTGTGGCTTTTCTAACTGGCTTCCTGCACTTAGCAGAATGTTCTCAAGGTTTATCTGTGTTGTAGCGTGAATCGGTGATTTTTATGGCTGGGTGTATTCCACTGCAGGGATGTATCACGTTTTGTTTACGCGCTCACCAGTTGATTGACATTTGGGTTGTTGCTGCGCTTTGGCTGTGATGAATAACGCTGTTATGAACATCCCTGGACAGGTTTTTTGTGGACATATGTTTCTGTCTTCTTGGTTGTATAGCTAGGAGTGGACTGCTGGGTCACACTGGAACTATGTTTCACTGTCTGAAGAACTGCCAGACTGTTTCTCAAAGCAGCTGGACCATTTCACACTCCCACCAGCAATGCCAGGACACTTGTTATTGTCTGTCTTTTTGGTTGTAGCCAACCTAATAGGTGTGGTTTTTTTTTTTTTTTTTTTTTTTTTTTTTTTTGCGGTAAGCGGGCCTCTCACTGTCGCGGCCTCTCCCGTTGCGGAGCACAGGCTCCGGACGCGCAGGCCTGGCGGCCATGGCTCACGGGCCCAGCCGCTCCGCGGCACGTGGGATCCTCCCGGACCGGGGCACGAACCCGCGTCCCCTGCATCGGCAGGTGGGCTCTCAACCACTGCGCCACCAGGGAAGCCCAAGGGTGTGGTTTTGATATTCATTCCTCTGATGGCTAATGATGTCGAGCATCCTTTTCCCGTGCTTATTGGCCATTCGTATGTCCTGTCTTGAGAACTGCCCGTTTCAGATCCTTTGCCCATTTTTCAGATTGGGTTATTGGTCTTTTAATTGTTTGGTTGTTAATAGTTCTTCATATACTTTGGATACTAGACCCTTATCAGATCTATGATTTGCAAGTACTTCCCCCCATTCTGTGAGGTGTCTTTCACTTTCTTGATAGTGTCCTTTGAAGCACACGAGTTTTAAATTTTGATGACATCAAATGTGTCTATTTTTACTTAGGTTGCTTGTGCTTTTGGTGTCTAAGAAACCATGTCTAATCCAAGGTCATAAAGCTTTACACCTGTGTGTTCTTCTAAGCGTTTTATAGTTTTAGCTCAAATGCTTTTTCTGCACCTATTGATAGGATCGTGTGGGTTCCGTCCTTTATCCTGTCGATACGGAGCGGGCACTTTTTCTACTAGGGAGGCCGTGGTCAGTAGCATGGACTTGGGAACCAGCTGCCCGGGGATGAGCCCCCAGCTGCACCCCTTACTCATTGTGTGACTCCGGACAGGGAGCTTCACCTCTCTGTGCCCCATTTTCTTTATCTGTAAAATGGGGGTGACAGCACCTCTTTGTGGGGTTCGTGTGGGGGTAGATGATGGCTTTGCAGACTGTGGAGCAGTGTCTGGCACATAACAAGTGGGGTTTATTGACTGTTGGCCGTTAGCCGTGACATTACTTGAAAGCTTTGGGCTGAGGTGGGAAGGGCATTGAAGGCAGATCTAAAAGCCAGGCAGATTCACCTGCTCCGAAAACTCCGGAAGCTCTGACCGGATGTGGTCTGTCTGACTCCAGGGAATCTCCGAGTCTTCCCATGGGAGGGCTGGGTCCAGGGTGGACCCCCTGCCAGGCCAGGTGGGCAACTGCTGCAGGCCGGCCTGCCGCCACACTCTCCAGTTGGTTTGGCCTGGGGTGTCACGCCCTGTTAGGGCTGGGCTGGAGGGGCTGCAGCAAGGAGCCTTTGCGCAGAACGCTCCCTCCTTCCACAGCCTGCCAACCCCTCACCAATGTTTCCACCCGGCTCTGACTCTGGGCAGGGGGGTGCAGAAATGGGGCCTGTTTAGATAATGGCTTACAGCTGAGAGCCAGGACACCCTCCCCGCCCCAGCCCTACCTCCCTGCTCTGACGTCCCTGGCTTCTCTTCTCCTGGCCTGCCGTGTGAGCCTGGCTCCTTGTCCTGGCTCTGTATGTGGCTGTCAGGTGACCTTGGGCAAAGACTGCCTCTTTGGGCCTCTGTTTCAGCATCTGTCCCTGTGGAATATGAGTGCTCTGTGCGGAGGGCCTGCCTCGCCGTCTGCCCGGGCTCCACCCTCCCTGGGTCCCCGAGAACCTGCCCTCACTCTGCGCCTGTTTGGAGTCTGGACTTCGCTGGCGGGGGGCGGGGAGGGAAATTAAAACTTTTAATGTTCCCTGTGTAGTTCTTGGCACTGGCTTTTATGAGATATGTGAAGCTGGATCTTACCTTGGTTTCAATGTTTTAATGTACTGACCTCCTAGCCAGCCAAGTAGCTGGAAGCTGTTGGAGACAAGCTGCTCTACTGTTTGCCTTCGGTTTGGTTTCCAAGTTTGTGGTGGGGATGGGGGTGTCACCCCCATCCCACTAATGCTCAGCCTTTCCCAGCTCCTGTGCCCAGAAATACAGGGTGGTCTTACCTCCTGGGGGCTTGTGCCCTCAGTGGGGATGGAGGTAGACTGAGTAGTAATAACAGACCAGTCATGCAACTTAACAATCCGTAGAGATTCAGAATACGCTTTGTTTTCCCACGAATAATCTGTTTGGCCTTCACTCGGTGTCTGGCACCAGGAGCGTCCTGTCGAACAGAGCACACCCAGCTCCCAGAGCTTCTCAGAAAACCAAACACGCCTGGAACCCACAGGGTGAGCGCACACCCCTCCAAGAGCACTCCTCCAAGAGCGGGGACTCAGGAAAGCAGCGGCATGGGGGTGGGGCCGGGGCTGGAGTGTGGAGGCAGGAGGAGGGCGGTGCCTGTGCTCACGTGTGGCCCGTCGGGGTGACAGAGGGGTCGGGAGCCGCCTCTGTTAGGTGGCGAGATGCTGCATGCCAGGGGTCCCTGTGTGACCGTGAGCCACTCTTTAATCCCCCCACCCCGCCTCCCTCAGCGTCCTCCCCACGGGATTATTTGCAGACTTCAGAGGTGATGTACTTAAAGCCCTTGGCAGTGCTAGACCCTGGGTGAGAGCTGAAGGGCTGGTGTCCTTCCTGTGATCATCATTAAGCTGATACTGCCGATGCAGGGGGAAGTCTTTTTTTTTTTTTTTTTTTTTTAGCATCTTTATTGGAGTATAATTGCTTTACAATGGTGTGTTAGTTTGTGCTGTGTAACAAAGTGAATCAGCTATACATATACATATATCCCCATATCTCCTCCCTCTTGCGTCTCCCTCCCACCCCTCTAGGTGGTCACAGAGCACCGAGCTGATCTCCCTGTGCCATGCGGCTGCTTCCCACTAGCTATCTATTTTACACTTGGTAGTGTATATAAGTCCATGCCACTCTCTCACTTTGTCCCAGCTTACCCTTTGGAGGGGGAAGTCTTCATTGCCCCAGAACAGTGTTCGTAGTTGATTGAGTAAAAATTTGAGTTACAAAAACAGTACCTCGTTGTGGAGCTGTGTGTGTGTCACGTGCCCAAGTGTGGGCTAGGAGGTAATCGCAGTCGTATCTGTGACTGTGTCTGGTTTTCGCTTTTTTTTTTTTTTTGTGGTATGCGGGCCTCTCACTGTTGTGGCCTCTCCCGTTGCGGAGCACAGGCTCCGGACGCGCAGGCTCAGCGGCCATGGCTCACGGGCCCAGCCGCTCCGCGGCATGTGGGATCTTCCCGGACCGGGGCACGAACCCGTATCCCCTGCATCGGCAGGCGGATTCTCAACCACTGCGCCACCAGGGAAGCCCTGGTTTTCGCTTTTAGTTGATCTCCAGCCTTTGCCGTTATCGTGTCTTGGTTCCGTCATTACAGAAACGCTATTAGAAAATGTAATGAAAGTCTGTGCTCTCATTCCTGGGGCATGTGGGTGACTGCGGCCTATGGGCCGTCAGATGGGGTGGGCAGGGGCGCTGAGGGGGCCCCGGGGAGAGGACGGTGCTGACTCGGGCTTCTCCTCTGCCCCCAGATGACAGGATCTGCTCACCACCCTTCATGGAGCTCACGAGCCTGGGCGGAGACGACACCATGCGGCTCCTGGAGGAGAATGGCCTGGCCTTCCCGTTCAGTGCGTACCGCGACCTGAGCGCGCCGCGTGAGGGCCGGGTGGGCCTTAAACTTCCCGAGGGTGCAGGCGGGCCTCGGCCACCGGGGAGGGCAGGGCCCCGGGTCCCTGGGTTCCTGGGCGGTGAGGGCCTGGCGTGGCGGCGTCCGTCCAGCTCACCCGCGGGCAGGTGCTGGCCCTGGTAGAGTCCGCGCCGCCCTCCAGCTCCCACCTGCCCCTCCCCTGAGGGGCTGCCGGAGTTGCTGAGAGTTTCTCCCTGTACCTGCAAGGCTGCGCTTTGTGGGTGAAGAACCTCGCTCACCCCTCTGTTTTTCTCTCCCCCACCCACAGTTTGCAAAACCAGAGTGGCTCATGGCACCAGCTCTCACGAGGTGAGTGGAAGATGTGACGGCTTGACAGCGCTGTCCCCCGCCTCCGCACCCCGGCCACCCCCCTGCCCCCGGTCCTTTCAGCTCCCGGTGTCTCTCTGGGAGCCCGCCGGCCTGCCCCTCCTCCTCCGTGTCCTGCTCCTGATGGCTGTGGCTTTGTACGCTGCCTCCACCCACACCCTGTGCCTGTCCTGTCCCCGAGGCCGCGACGGCTGTGCCTGCCCCCTTTGTGCCCGCACGAGCCAGGCCTCCCCCTGACCCGTCCTTTGGCCCGTCGGCGTGGGTCACTTCCTGCTCCGTGCCGGGCACTGGCCTGGGCCCCACTGAAAAGACGCCATCGCTGCCCACAGGGCCCTCCCTGCCGGTCCTGCTGAATTGGGGAAGTGGGTGAGAAGGAGGAAGGAGCCCCCTACCTGCCGTGTACGTTCTGCGTGATTGCCCCGCCCTCTTGTTCATCCCTGTGTTCACCCAGTAGTCATTCCCGGCCTTGGGTGCCCCGGGGAGGCCCCGTGAGAGAGTCTGTCCCGGGCAGCCCCGCCGTCAGAAATGCTCCCCCAAGACCTGTGACCAAACGTGGACAACCCGGGCAGTGCGCCCTGGAGAAGATGTACGTAGTGTCTTTATCCCTGGCATGTATTTATGGGGAAATGTCTGTAAGCAGATGTGTCCCTATGGTGTGGTACACGCTGTGATGGGGCTGCAAGGCTGAGGGGTCCCTTTGCTTATGGGAGGGAACGTGAGGGCAGGAAATCCTGGCCTGTAGCAAAGGTCAGCTGTCTTCTAAGGTGAGGAGCCCTCGCGGAGCCTTCCCTGTCCAGGCCTGCCTGGGATCTGGGCCAGGGGTGTGCGCCGGGGCCGGGCCCCGGGAGGGAGCAGGAAGGCTTCAGAGCAGCCAGAGTCATGTCCCTGGAACCCACACTCCCCTCGCTGGCACCAGCACCCGCTCCTCAACCTTCCACCGGTTTCTCTGTTGGTCAGTGCCTTGGGGTTTTCAGGACAGAAAGGCGACTGCAGTCGTTAGTGTGATTAGACCATTCTAATGCAGAATAGGTCAGCCTGCCAGGAAGGAGCCGCTTCTGCTGTTGATGTAAGAACTTTGGAATCACAGCAGCCCGGGACCAGGTCTGGTTCCGAGCACCACCAGCTGTGTGGCTTTGGGCAGATTACCCAGCCTCTCTGAGTTTCCGTCCCTCACTTGTAACTGGGGATACGGTGGCTGTTGTGAAGGATAAGGGAGTTGCTGCATGTGCTGCCGTGGGGCCTGGCCCAGGGAGTGTTTGATACGCTGTCGTGGAACCAGTTGCCCTGGAGCCCGCTGGGTCATTGCCGACGGGGCGGGGGTTCTGGATCGAGGTTGCCACCCTCCTTCGGGGGAGTCTTGACTCCATGGGGTCAAGCGCCTTCAGGGGAGGCTATTTCACTCCTCAGTCCAGTTATCCAAGTCTGGCTCCAAGGTGTGTGCCACGTCCCCCCCGCCCCGCACTGCCCCACCCCTGGGGCTCCCCCAGCCCGCCGTGCGCAGTTTCCGGGAGGGGCTCCTCTGCTGGGTGGGGGTCAGGGACAGAGCCCTGAGATTGGGATCTGAGGTGTTGCAGATTCCCAGAGGGCTTGTGTGCCACGGGCCGTCTGCCTCCCGGGAGGCTGTTAGCATCAGAGGGACGCCCCCTCTGGTGGGGCGCCCTCCGTGGCGTGAGCCTGGGGGCGGGACGCCGAGGCTCGTCACCCGCCTCAGGGGGTGCCCCGGGGATGCTGAGTGCAGTGAGGATGGAGGACATCTCTGTGCACGTGATGAGCTTTACACAGGCGAGGGGGCTCTCTGACCGGGGTCCTCACCTGTAGCCCAGTCTGCCCGAGCCCTACCTCTGATTCCCCGGTCCCTCGCTCAACTGAAATCAGGACTAGTTTGTTTTCATCTTATCTTCACACGATGGTTTGGGCTCTTGTCTTGGCTTTAAGCTGGTGTAAGCACACAAGTTTGCTCCGCAGTGGAATACCACGTCCCCTCCTTTAAAAAAAACAACAAAAGAAAACCCCACTGAGCCAAAAGCTCGGAGGAGCCCGAAGCTACCCCGTGGTGGTTATTTAATTAATTTATTTACTTTTAATTTGGGGGGCACACTGCACGACATGCGGGATCTTAGTTCCCTGACCAGGGATCGAACCCATGCCCCCTGCAGTGGAAGCGTGGAGTCTAAACCGCTGGACCGCCAGGGAAGCCCCACCATGGTGGTTACTGATGCTATTTTACAGGTGAGGAAAATGGAGCTTAAACGGGGCCTTGAACCCGTGTATGGCTCTCTTACTTTCATCAGATGGCTAAGGAGATAACTCACTGCGGCGCACACACACACACACACACACACATACACACACACTTTTCGTTTCCCCGTGTGGCCTGGATCTCTACTTCTGCCCCAGCCAGCTGAGCACCAGGCACATCGTGGTGGCGCTCTGTGACAGTTGATGTGAGAGGCAACAGCCAGTGTGGTGGCCAGCTGTCCAGCCCCGTTACCCCTCCCAGCATCTCTGGGCACCTGGTGGCTCCTTCCCGGGGCCCCGTGGACTTGAACGAGGCATTAGCCATGGCCCCGGCCCCGGCACTGGCAGCTGGCTGCAGTGGGCCCTGCCTCAGCCAAAGCGGGCAGGCTTTCTCCAGCCGCCCCTCTTTCCATCTCGGCCTCAGTCCCCTGCCAGACCCTCCTGTTGGAGGCCTTTGTCCCCAGAGGATCCAGGGACGGGGGGCGGCATGTTCCCATTCCTCAAGTACTCGTGCGGCTCACTCAGTGCGTAAGACGGCAAGGCCGGGGGCTGTTGGACCCCAGCCCATTCTGGGCTCTGTCACTTTCCAGCAGCCACTAAGTGCCTCGGGGCCTCAGTGTCCTCATCTGTAAAAGGGGCGTGGTGTCAGTGCCCACCTCGGGGGTACATTGCGAGGGGAACACCAGGTGATTCATGTAAGGTGGTTAGAACAGGGCCAGGTGTGTCATGAGCGCTCAGAAGGCAGCGCTTGTCATTATGCAGGCTTGGACCCAAGGCGTCCCAAACCCTGATTCATTGTCTTCTGCTTCCTGGCCGTGCCACCCGCCCCCCCCTCCCCGCTCCCCACCCAACCCGACCAAAGACTTTGTGGAGGAACCTCTAGGAGGTCATAAGGGTCAAGTAGTACACAACCCAGGGGGTCCCATTCCCTGGGTGCAGTAGTGGAATTGTGCAGTGCACAGCCAGCACAGCCTTACGTGGCGAGCCTGATGGTGCAGGATTTCCAAACCCCCATAGCAGGAGTGTATCGACCCCCAGGTGTTCTTCTCAAGTCCCACTCCACTCACCCTGGCTTGAGACTCTTCTTGGGGAGCGCTTGTGCTACAGGACCAGGGGTGGGCCTTGGTGGCAGCGCTCTGGACAGGTGACACACCCCGTGCCCGAGGCTGAGGAGGTAGTGGACGCTGACCAAGCCCTTGGCCCCCTGTCTCCCCAGATGGCCATCGTGTTCAACCAGGAGGGCCTGAGCGCCATCCAGCCGCCCTGCGTGGTCCAGAATTTCATCAACCACAATGCCGTCCTGTACAAGGTGTTTGTGGTCGGCGAGTCCTATACCGTGGTCCAGAGGCCCTCGCTGAAGAACTTCTCCGCAGGCACATCAGGTGACTGAGCCTCGCGCCACCTCTGGATGCCCCGAGCTTAGGGGCGTGGCTGGAGCACGGCACCAGCCGCCAGTTTCTGGAGCGGGGAGAGGTGATCTGAAGGTTGGAAGAGTTGTGTCCAGTAGGTGGAGAGGTCTTGGGGCACGCCAGGTCATTGTAGGGGCTCCGTCTGTCTCAGCTACCATAAATTCCAGGAAGAACCTGAAAGCTTTCTGCACCCAGGCCGCCTCCCGGGGCCCCATGCGATAATGAGGCTCACAGGGAACACGCTGGAATGGATGGCGGTCCCTTCAGCGAAGCCAGGGAGGGATAGGGAGGGAGGGGCCCCTCATATTTTGAGGACCAGAGCGCTGGCTGCTTTATCACGTCTCCTTTTTGCAACTGGGAAACACCGAGTTACCTGCTGCTTCTGCAGCCGCTGAGGTGGACGCATGCTGTCTTCAGAGTTAGCACACAGGGCACAGGACTTCCCAGCTGGGGGACCCCGGGCAGGTCAGGAGTGGGCACAGTCAGCCTGCTGGGTCCCCCACAGGGCTGAGGAACGCATCGGTGGGCGTGGTTTGGGTCAGTGGATGGTGGTCCTCCGTGTCCCTCAGGTGTCACACAGTGGTGGCATTTCGAGGGTTCTGCTGGCATCGGGGCATCTGAGGGGGTCCTCTAGGGAGGCTGAGGGGCTCCACGCGCTCAGCTTTTCTTCAGCTGCTCACCAGCTCCAGGTGACCCTTGGCCGTTTCAAAAACTGACACTAAGATAAGGATTTACTGGTATTGGGGCTGCTTAAAAGACTGTTCTAGTGGTTCTGGAGGCATCTCTAAGGCAAGTTCCGGAAACCTTGGGAACAGTGGCAGTCTTTGGAATAAGCACGATTTTCCAAGAGGAGCCCTCGGAGGGTGTCTGGTTGCCCTGGTGTGTTTTGCTCTCACTCACTGTGTGTTTCTCTCTGGACAGGAAACCCGCCGTCACCAGATGAAATGCCCAGGCTGCGTTATTTCCCTCTGAGCAAACAGATGTGTCTTCTTAAAGTCCCTCTGCTGGGACTGCTTGTCACCATCCGCTGCTCATGGCTTCAAACCAATCCTCTTTTTAAAAAAAAAAAAAAAATTATTTATTTATGGCTGTATTGGGTCTTCGTTGCCATGCACGGGCTTTCTCTAGTTGTGGCGAGCGGGGGCTACTCTTCGTTGCGGTGCGCGGGCTTCTCATTGCAGCGGCTCCTCTTGTAGCGGAGCACGGGCTTCAGTAGCTGTGGCACACGGGCTCAGTAGTTGTGGCTCGCGGGCTCTAGAGCGCAGGCTCACCAGTTTTGGCACACGGGCTTAGTTGCACCACGGCATGCGGGATCTTCCTGGACGAGGGCTGGAACCCGTGTCCCCTGCATTGGCAGGAGGATTCTTAACCACTGCGCCACCAGGGAAGCCCCAGACCACGCCTCCTGAATGAAGCCCAGCTGTTCCCATCCTCTCTCAGCCGTTCTTCCCATTAACACAGCCCAGAGAGCAGACACTTGGGAAATGTGTGTCTCTGTCACTGGCCTTCTGAGTGCTGGCGGGGCTTTCAGGGCATCCTGGTCCTCACACTTGTCCTTCAGTCTACCCACTGGGCTGATGGAATGATCTGGGGGTGGGGGACCGATGTCAGGAGGGGTCTTTTTGTATGTGACTGTGTACTGGCAAGAGGCATTCTTATCGATTGTGGGCAGGATGAGGCTGATAGTTTTTTAAGCCTGTTTATATTGTTTCCTGATTTTTAAAAATATGTTCTTTAAGTCTGCACAAAATGTATTAAGGGAAGAGTAGGTATAGCTTTTTATTTTACCAAAAATCACTCCATCTCTAAAAGAAATATACCACCTGGTTTCCTTCCTTTCCACATGAAAAGTGTCCCTCTCTTCCTCCCCTTTTTCTCCTGGTTGCAAAGGCCTGGGCCAGTTTCCATCTGGGAACCACTAGTGGCTGGGCGTGGGCTCTGTGTCCTGTGTCCGAGGACAAGGGCTCCGCATCTGTGTCTTCTCATGGCCATTCCAGGTTGCCAGTTTACCGTGATATGCAGGCTGGGGCCGAGTAAATCAGTGGAGAAACAGAGCTAACGGAGAAGTGTTTATTATGCCCAGGCGAGCTGAGTGATTTTCACCGTGTCCATCCCTCCATCCCCAAAACTGATTCTGTGTCCACTGTCTTCAGGGTGTCACACCAGCTCGCTGTTCTTTTCACACGTGTGTTCTCTTTCTGGATGAGAACCACAGTGTGACAGCGGCCCTTTAAGCTGGACCAATTGAGCAGGGGACTTTAGGGCTCTGGCTTCTTTCCGGCCCCCTCCCACCTTTCTGGTTCCCATGGCCCTGCGTGGTGGGCCCCCCGGCCTCCCCTGTCCATGCAGGGAGATGGGGGCTCCTTGAGTGGAAATCTTTTGACCTGCAGTGGCGATGAGGACACCAGCTTTCCCTCCACAACTACTGTTTGTTTTTTTTTTGGCGGTGTGTGGGCCTCTCACTGCCGTGGCATCAGCAGGCAGACTCTCAACCACTGCGCCACCAGGGAAGCCCTACTGTGTTCTTTTGATTCTCAGGTGTACTTTTGGTTTTCACCTGTTAGCATCTCTGAAGTCAGGTGTGTCTTACGGCCACAGACCTCTTGCAGTTGCCTCTGCTGGAACTGAAGACACGTTCTTACGGAGAGGGTTGAGGTTGGCCTGTGCCAGCCCCAGGAACACGTGTTCTCTGCCCTTGGTCCACGGTCTTGGGGAGACTGCTCCCCTCTCTCCACCAGTTCCAGAGTCGCAGTGGGCGTGTTTCTCTGCTCCCCTTTCTGTGCAGTGGGTTTATTTCTGTTTCTTTTCCTCTGCGGGCACAGCGCCTTTGTTATACTCTGCACGTGGGCCTTTTTCTCCTTAGGGGTATGTATATAAAGGAACGACACCGCTTACCACATAGAGCAAGGGTCAGCAGGCTTTTTCTGCAAAAGGCCAGAGTAAGTGTTTCCAGCTCTGTCATAATTATTATTATTATTTTTTTTTTTTTTTGCGGTACGCGGGCCTCTCACCGCTGCAGCCTCTCCCGTTGCGGAGCACAGGCTCCGGACGCGCAGGCTCAACGGCCACGGCTCACGGGCCCAGCCGCTCCGCGGCACGTGGGATCTTCCCGGACCGGGGCACGAACCCGTGTCCCCTGCATCGGCAGGCGGACTCTCAACCACTGCGCCACCAGGGAAGCCCCTGTCATAATTATTTAACGCTGCTGTTGTTGCCTGAGAGCCGCTGTGGACGACATGTAAGCGAATGGGCGTGGCTGCGTTCCAATAAACCTTTATTTACAAACAGAGGTGGCGGGCCAGATTTGGTGATCTTGCATCGAGAGGCCCTCAGGTGTAGCAAATGCCCTGTTTCCTTGAACCTGCCAGGCGCGCTCAGTCCTGGGATCCAGCAGGGAACTAGATAATCAGCCAAGTGTCCTGCCCTCGTGTGCTCATCTTCTAGCGGGAGAAAGTGCACACCAGGGAAGAAGTAATGAAAGGACGAGTTGTGGCAGCACAGATGAGGGACCCCAGAGGAAACAGTGGGTCCTGGGACACCACTGGGTGAGGGGAGCCACTCGGGCAGGGCAGCCGGGGCCAGCCCCTCTGCGGAGCTGATGCTTGCATGGGATCTGTGAGGAGACCTGGGCCACTGTCTACAGCCCCATGACATGCTTCCCCCCCGCCAGAGATGTGAAGATTAAGCAAATGAAGCTGAAGAAGGTGTGGCCACAGCTCACAGCTGCACCTCAGACTCACTGGGATATTTGGGTGCTAACCTTGTCACTTACTCTGCTTCTTTTGAACCTCTTTTTCTTGTCTGTAAACTGGGGACAAAAATACCCGTATTCCTCTCATTGCTTCCCCTCTCCTGTGGGCGTTCTTAGTGGTTCTTCACGGGGCTCCGTGTGACTCGGGACTAGTCCAGGAACAGAGAGGGGATGGGCCCCCCCAATCCAGGGTGCACCTGTGATCAAGGTGCAAGGGCCCAGCCAGGCTTATCTTTAGGGAACTCGGTATCCTGAAGCTGCCCAAGGAAACTGGCACCAAGGGATGCTCTGACCCTTTCTGACCCGTCCCGGCTTCCACAGTCTCCTGGTTCATCAAATGGCCGGAAGCCGCTCCCACTCTGTCCGGCCCCTGCTCAGGCCGTACGTGGGGAGGATCTGAGTAAAGGGCAGCTCTCCCCTCCCTGCTGAACAGTCCTCTGGCCAGGGCTCCCAGGTCAGCGTTAGCCAGGAGGAGAAACGAGTCTCCTTTGAAATGGTCCACACTTTCGATCTTGCCATAAGAAGCTGTTGGGTGACATGGTCTGTCCCGTTCAGTGGGCACCGGGTGCACCCCTCCGAGTGCCCACTTCCTTCCCTCCCGGCATAGCTAAGCACCCATGGTGTTCCCTGTGGCTCTTGCAGGCGTCCCAGCCTCCCTGAACTTGTCTGTGTCCACCTGCTCTGGGTGGCCTTTCTCTACCCAGGCCTGCTCTGCCATCCTGGCGATCGCCCTTGGGTCCCACAGGGTGGGTGGGAGGCGCCCTGAGCTCAGTAGGACTGGGCCAGACTGGGCTACAGGCTGAGAAGGTGGGCAGTGCCTACAGAAGGCCAGAACGCCCATCCCAGCTGCTTGAGCCCTGCTCCAGGCCCTGGCCCGTGGAGCTTGCCACCCTCCGAAGGCTCACTCTTCTTGGCTGTTGGTGCCCAGGAGTCGAGGTCGGTGGGGCTGCTTGGCACCAGTCCTGCAGGGTGTTTATTTTCCCCAGGCTCCTCCCCAGGACCGTCTCTCGTGCCCCCCGTCTGGACTGGCTCTGGTCGGAGCGGTAGGAGGACTGTCGGGCACACCAGGGCGGCAGGGGGCCTGCGTGCCCCGCTAGCGGGAAAGATGCCAGGTACATCTCAGCGCCTGCCTGCTCAGCCTCCGCCCGAATCACTTCCTCGTGCATGATTGTTGCGGCGCCGTAATCCTGGAGGTGGCGGGGGGCGGGCGTTGGCAGCCAGAGCAGGTGCCTCCTCGGTCCGGCCCCTGGCACACAGCGGTGCTCAACCAGGGCCCTTCCTGGCCTGCGCTTAGGGGCCTGGGTCCCAGGGATGAGCAAGGTGTCCCGGGGGACGGGAGCCATAACGCCCTACCAGGAAGGACTAGAGCAGAGGCTGCTGGGGCCACGTCAGGGCTCGTGGCCCGTGCCATTCTTGGAGTGGGGGGGACCATAGTGTGATGATGGCCTTTACCAGATCTCAACCCCGAGGCTCATGGTTTTGTGCTTCGAGCATTTGTGTGCCACACTTCCAGCTGCTGGAGAACATGTTTCTGACCGACTGGCCTGCCTTTACTCTCCAGGGGGTGAATGAAGAAACCAGCTGCTCATCACTCTCAATAATCTTGGGATTGATCGGCCTCTCGGGTGCCCCCCTGGGACCGAGGGGGCCCAGGGGATAGTGGGAGCAGGGAAGGAGGGGGCGGGAGGTGTGGAGGCTATTTCCTGGGGCTGTGCTAACTTCCAAAGCCAAACAACTTTTTCTGTCTGCTTTCTTGGATGGGTCCTACAGAAGCCCATGCTCTGATTTCCTGTTTTTTTCCTTAAATAGTGGGGCAATAGCAAAACCCTTTGTATTTTAAACACTCACATGCCAAGTGGCAGCCTAGCCATTGCTCAACTGAAAAGGCATTCCGTGGGCAGAACCGGAGGGGAACGCTGGATTAAATGGCATCAGTTGACCTCTTCACTCTGGGCCTTTGATATTCACATGTGCAGCATTTCCCACTCACTTAGCCCCCTTTCTGGCGCCATGTCCGTAAGACACTCTAGACACACTTTGGGGAGGGGGGGCCTCAGGTATTGGGGAAGATCAGGTATGGTTCTGTAAGATGAGAGCAGAGACAGAGGCGCGCTCATCAAGCCGTTCATTTTTATACGGGAAGAAAAATGGAAACAGGAGCCCCGCCTGGGCGTGCGTCCCTCCGCAGCGTCACGTCTTCTTGGGGTGGGTAGGGAGGCCCAGGTGGCTGCCGCCGGACGCTGCGCCTGAGGGCCCCTGTGGCCTATGGCTGGGGCGGTGCTGCCCCCTGGTGTCGGGTGCTGGAATCACCGTCCCTGCCTCGAGCTGCTAACTCTGGCTTCTTCCTGTCTTTGCTTTTTCAGACCGCGAGTCCATCTTCTTCAACAGCCACAACGTGTCCAAGCCGGAATCGTCGTCGGTCCTGACCGCGGTATGTCTCTCCCGCCGAGCCCTGGGTGTGGGGTGCTTTTGGCTCTCCGGCGGGGCAGGGTGGCAGGGCCGTCCCCCCAGGCCAGGGACCCAGGGAGGGTCCAGAGACCCCTCCTCCTTGCTGGCTTCGGCCCTTCGTGCCCGTGGTCGTCACAGCCACGCCTGCTCGTCGCCAGGCTACTCCAAGTGGATGATTTTCTAACTCTCCTCCTACATGAGCAAATCCCCCCAACCATGAGGAATTTGAAGACCTGCTTTCTAATCTGCCTTTTGCCTGATTTAAGAAAAGGGAGCAGAGCACCACCTCAATTTTCCTTTTTCTTTCCTTGCCCATGTGAGTCCAGTGAGCGCTTGTTAAGAGCCTGCCGTGTACCTCTGGGGCTGCTGGGGTAGTTCATGGTGGGTCATGGGCTCGGGGTTGCTGTTCGGCGAACATCGCTGCGTGTCAGGTTCCATCCTCGATGCCCTGCGGCCCAAAACAGCCTTGCAGGGGTGGACAGACCTCCCCACTTTCCTGAGGCGGGAGGGCTGTGCTCAGCCAGATTCACAGGGCTCCTCGCTCAGGGACAGAGACGAAATTTGACCCCAGATTAGTCCGACACCAAAGCTGGGTCTTCCGGGAATTTAGGATTTCTTGTCTCCCTGGCAATGGCTGAGCAGTTAGAAGTCAGCACTGGGCCACCCTCTGCTGTTCCTCTGTGTGTCCTGAGAGCCAGGGGTCTCCACCAGCTCTCCGCTCCCCTTCTGGCCATGCTTGGAGGGCTTGCCAGTGTCCCCTCCACAGCAGACCCCCACCCCGGGGCCTCACTCCCCCTCGTTCCAGGTTAGGGCCTCCTGTCCCCCGACCGAGGCCGCCTGTGCTTTTCTTGTTTGTTTCTGGTTCCTTTGAGGAGCCAGCTGTGTGCTGAGGGTTCGACGCAGCACAGGCGTGGAAGGGACCTGGAAGGAACACCAGCGTCCCTCAAGATGTTAATAGACGTTCCCCGGGAACAAGTTTTGTGGTCAGGGATGCTTGGAGAACAACCAGATTTTAAACAGAACCCCTCGGCGCCTGGCTGTGCACATTATAAGATGTAAATAGGTGTTCTGTGCAAGAAAACATTCTGGTCTCATAAAAGCTGCAGAAACTTCAGGCTGGCCCAGCGCCGCAGGGCGTCTTCCCTGCGAGGCTCTCAGACCTTATTCGGCCTGTGACCCTTGGAGGGGGTTGGCGTTCCGCGGACTTGCCGAGAGGCTGTCCCTGCCACTCCCCTGGCACAGCGCAGCTCTAATCACCGCTGGGCTGTTAACTGATGCCAGAGGGTCACTGTGAGGGCCGGAAGCAAAGTCACCTTCCTGGCTAATCACCCCACCCGCCATTCAGCCTGCGTCTCCGTCTGCCACGTGGGAAAGGTCGGCCTGGAGACACAGCGGGGCCTTCTGTCCACCTTTAGGCCCCGCTGCCATCTCCCCCCTGCCCTCAGCTCACGACTGCTGTGTGGGGATTCCCCCAGGGCTGGCAACGCGGAAAAGAGAAAAGGGAAATGCAGGCAGCCGCCCCCGCCCCCTTTCCACCCGGGATGTCAGGCCCACCTGCACAGACAAGTCCATTCCCAGACCTGGGTGTCCAGACAAGCCCCTTAGCGTCCTCCTGCTCGCTGGGGTCCCTCCAGTCCCCATCTCGGCCTCGTGCAGGTGCCGGGAACCCTGCCCTGGCCTTGAAGCCCCTCCTCCCTCCCTGGCCGGATGCTCCCAAGGGTGGAGGCGGCTCCCACACCCAGCTGGCAGCCCCCGGAGACACGGGCACAGGGTATCGGTTAAGAGTGTGACACTGATGAGACTGCCTGGGGTCAGGCCAAAGCTCCACAACCTTCCAGCTGTGTGGCCTCGGGCAAGTCCCATTGCCTCTCTGAGCCTCGGCTTCCCCGTCCCACCCTATAGGGTGGTGGTGGTGCTCAGGGAGTCCCTAGATGAAAAGCACCGTGGCAGGGCTGGGTGTGCAGTAGGTGCTCGGTCAGTGTCAGCTGTGACTGGTGACGGGGGACCCGGGGGGTCCACCTGAGCACCTCTTAACCACCTCCATCGCCTCCTTGTTTCCGACAATCAGAGGGCTCTAGAAGGACTCCTGAGATTCCTTAGCTGGGCTGAGAAAGTGCTTTTATAGACAGAGGGGTCACGAGGCTTTGTAACGAAGCAGCAGCCATCGGGCCCCTTTGCTGCCAGGCCTGAGCCCCGGGCCTTACGGGTGAGCTTCGTGGATCTTCACCACAGTCCCGTGGCGACGGGGGCGTTTTTATTACCCCGTTTCCTGGGGCGAGAAAACAAGGCGCGGCGGGGCCCGTTACGGCTCAGGGCATGCAGCGGGGACTGGGCGATGCCAGGCGTCCTCCCAGGGCTCCGACTCGGTGAGGGACCCTGGCCGCAGGACCAGTGGCCAGGCTGCTGACCTGGGCTCAGGCAGGTCCTGTCAGGGCGGAGCTACCGCAGCCGCTTAGAAAGCGTCTCCCCTGGACGAGACGCCGAGGCAGCGGGGTCATGGGCGCCGTTGGGGGTCGCTGCCTGCTCTGCAGAGCCGGTGGATGTGGCTTTCACGGTAGCGTACGACGGTGCCCAGTTGCGGGGTCCCTGCCCTGCGCGAGTCTGGAAGTTCCCCATCAGCCATTCGGCTTCCTGAGCTGAGGGTAAGCACCATGTGTCCCGGGTACCCAGGGCTCTTCCCCAGCCCGCCTGACCCAGCCTCACTTCTTGTTAACGTTAGTCGTTTTAACGAGAACCGTTCAGTGGCGTCAAGTACATTCACAATGTCGTGCAGCGGCCACCTCTGTCTAGTTCCAAAGCGTTTGCATCACCCAAGAGAGAATCCTCTACCCATTGTCACTCCTCGTTCCCCCTCCTCCCAGCCCCTGGCAACCACTCATCTGCTCTTTCGTCTCTATGGATCTGCCTATTCTGGACCTTTCATATTAATGGAACCATACAGTATGTGACCTATTGTGTCTGGCTTTTCTCACATAGCCTGATATTTTCAAGGTTCATGCACGTGGTAGCATTGTGAGAACAATATTCCATTGCGTGGGTAACCCATTTTGTTTAGCCAGTCATCTGTTGACGGACGTTTGGATTGTTTCTGCCTTTTGCCTATCGTGGATAATGCAGCTGTGAACAGTGGCATACAAGTTACACACCTGGGGTGGAATTGCTGGGTCACATGGTAATTCTCCATTTAGCTTTTTGACCCAGCTTCTTTTTTTTTTTTTTTTCTGATGGATGAGCTCCTGTGCTTCCCCTTTGGCCCCGAGCCCACAGTCCATAGGACTCTGGTATCTCCTGAGCACCACACGTGAGCCCTATTCTGGCTGACGTGCTGCCATCCACGCCCTGAAATGCAAGTGGAGCGGCTCCTCCAGCCAGGCGTGTGCCGTCCCCATCACATCAATGGCCTGGTGATTCCTCCCAGCAGTCTGGGATGGAGGCCTCGTTGGCCCTGTTTTGCCGATGAGCAGGCAGGGGCACACAGAGGCCAAGTACTTTCCCCTAAAGCCACAGAGCTAGGAGGTCACGGTCAGGATTCAAATCCGGATCCCTCGGACTTCAGTCCTTCCCGGGGCGGTGTTCCTTGGAGGCCCGGGCCAGGGGCCACGCTTGAGCCCATGAAGACTTGTGTGCCTGTCCCAGACCAGCCGTGATTAGAGCAGAAAGTGAGTGGTGTCAGCGGGAGTCCAGGGGACGGCCCCGCAAGCCCTGTGGAGGCTTCGCTAGAAGCTGAACTTGGGGCTTCCCTGGTGGCGCAGTGGTTGAGAATCCGCCTGCCGATGCAGGGGACACGGGTTCGTGCCCTGGTCCGGGAAGATCCCACATGCCGCGGAGCAACTAAGCCCGTGAGCCATGGCCGCTGAGCCTGCGCGTCCGGAGCCTGCGCTCCACAACGGGAGAGGCCACAACAGTGAGAGGCCCGCATACCGCAAAAAAAAAAAAAAAAAAGCTGAACTTGGAGCCGGGAGTTAGGCAGTCACAGCAGAGTCAGCTCTTTGGGGAAGCCCGCTGAGCATGAGTTAGTGTGGACGCACCAGAGGTAGCGACTCATCCGGAAGGGGAGAATTGTAAGCCTCGCCCAGGAGCCCTGTGACCACCACCTGCCCCTGCCCAGTTCCAACCAGTAAATGAAGGCCGGTCCACGGCAGCTGTCACCTCGCAGCCTTGAGGCTCCAGCACCGGTGGGCCGGTGCAGGGGTGCTGACAGAAATTCCCCCCGCTGCCCGCCGCTGCCCTAGCTGTTCCGGCTGCTCCCAGCTCTCTCCTGTGGGTTCTTGCCGCTGCACCTTTGCTTCTGCTCTGCGCTCACCTGGGTCCCTGCCCCCCACCCCCCTCAATCCTCCCCATCTTCAAGGTCCAGCTCACAGGCTCCCTGAACCACACAGTCTTCCTGGGTTCATAACAGACTCTCCATCCGCTTCCTCCTTGCTAAGAGGCTTGGGTTTTATAGGCTTAAATGCCTGGGTCCAAATCCAGCCCTGAGCGGTGTGGCCCTGGACCGGCCCCTGACCCTCTCTGAGCTTCAGCTCCCCTGTGTATAAAATGCTGATAACGGTGCTCACCTCCCTGATGGTTATGAGGACTAGAGGTCACGTACGCTGTACACTTAGCAGCTGCCCGGCCCGTGGCAGGACTTGAAAATGGCCATCCTCGTGCCCACTCTGGTGGGTCTGTCCTGCCTCTTGCCTGCGGGTAAGGCCCGGCCTGTGCCACCTCCCTGGGGGGTCTCTGTGTGTGGCGAGGCGTGGAGCTTCCCCACCCGAGGCCTGACACGTGTGTGTGTGTGTGTGTGTGTGTGTGTGTGTGTGTGTGTGTGTGTGTGTGTGTGTGTGTGTGTGTGTCGGCAGCTGGACAAGATCGAGGGTGTCTTTGAACGGCCGAGTGACGAGGTCATCCGGGAGCTGTCTCGTGCCCTGCGGCAAGCGCTGGGCGTGTCGCTCTTCGGGATCGACATCATCATCAATAACCAGACGGGGCAGCATGCCGTCATCGACATCAACGCCTTCCCAGGTGAGTGGTAAAGCCGGGCGCCGCCTTCACCGGTCTGTAGACTGGCGGCCCTGGGCGGGTGGCGGGGGCCAGAGAGTCAGGCTGACCAGCTCCATCCCTCAGTGTCTGGGGCCTGGGGTCAGAGCAGCCCCCGCTCAGCCTCAGCCCCACCTGCCAGTGGGTTTACGGGGCGCGTAGTGGGCCTGCAGCTAAACGCGTGTTCTTTCCCCTGCCTCTACTGGCCAGGCGCCATTGGCAGTGGCCTTTCTGGGCCGAATCTCAGCTGACCTCTTGGGCCCTTGTAGGTTTAAAGAGCTGAAAGGACACCGGAGGGCATATAGACCCCAGTTTACATGCAGGGAAGGGGGGAGAAGTTGTCCCAGGTCATACTGCAGGGTAGTGGCAAGGCCGTGCTCCTTCCCCCACCCTGAGCCACCGTGCTGGGGACACGCTCGGATCCAGCCAGCTCCCCGCGGCTGGGGCACCTGCTCCGTGCTGTCTGCGGCAGCCCTGACGCGAGAAGCACTGCCAGGCCTGCTGCCCCACCAGGCTCTGTCCTGCACCCCTCAGATCCCAACCCAGGGAGGGGCTCAGCGGGAGACATCACCAAAGAACCTTCAAGGGGAACATGAGCTTCGGCAGTGATGGTGGTGGTGGCCCTGGGCTGAGCTACTTCACAGAGACACATGCTGAGGCCCAGCGACTCCCCATCTCACGGCAGGTCAGGGACAGGGTGCTGCTTCGCTCCCTCTGGCCCAGAGCGGCCTGGGCGCTTACCCTCTCGGTGGGCATCTCTGTCTCAAGGCCGTGGCTCTCGCCTTTGTTAAGCACCTGCCCTGGAGGTAGAGCCATCGTCACTGCTCAGTGGATATGAAGAGAGGAAGCGATTCCCACCCTCGGGGCGGCTAGCATCTCACGTGAGAGCCCTGCTTGCAGGAGGGCACTGCGCAGTGGGCGTCCTCAGGGAGCAGGAAGCGACCCCATGCTCCGGGAGCACTCATGGGGCACCAGGCTGGGCGCTTGACGCGTGTCCCCTGCACTGAGAGCATGCGGGCCAGGCCCAGCCAGCACCACCATTCACAGCCACGGAAACCCAGGTTCGGGGGAGGCCCCTCCTGTCTCTGTCATGCAGTTTGTCGAAGGCCCACTGCATTCCCCAGCTGCTGCAGACAGTGCGGGGCGGTGGGGGCCCTGCCCTCGGGGGACGGGGGTGCCAGGGCAGGGGCTCCTCTGTGAAGCGGGAGCGGGAGCAGGCCTGGCAGGAAGGGAGGGAGCCACCCCGAAGGATCCCGGGCAGGGCCTGTGGAGGGGAGCCTGTGGCCCGAGACCTCGTGCAGCAGGGAGGTCAGAGGTCAGAGGGGAGCCCACCATGTGGCCGTTCACTCTGAGCGAGGTGGCGCGGCCATCTGAGGTCTGTGTTCGTGAATAGAAATTGAGACCCTTTGGGACAATAGCCTATTTTTCTGTAGTCACCGTGGGTACAGCCTGGACGGAGAGGTGGGTTTTTGATGAGCGAGGGTGATGGAATGAGAGAGCACAGGGGAATTGAGGCTGCATCAGGGGAACAATTATAATAAATCAGAGGCTCTAAATCAGGGAGGACGTGGAGGGAACAACAGCGAAAAGGTGGCTCTGTCAATGGATTGGGGGGACCAGGCAGGGCAATGCCCGGCTGGTGGGGTGGAGGTTCTAGAAGGACCAGGCGGTGGTGGGGGAGGAACTCTGCAACTGAGCTGCGGATTTGTGCTGGGTCCTGAGTTGGCCCCGCCCAGGCGGCACCTGTGTGACTCGGGCCCATCATTCTGAGGGCGTCCCGGGTGTTCAGAGAAGGGACAGCCACTGTGAGCCAGTGTGGATCGGGGAAGCCAAGAGGAGGCCCCCGGCGGGCCAAGCCTGAGTGATGGAGCTGAGCCCCGAGGAGACTGTGAGGGAGCCCGGTGCTGAGTTAGGCCCGGGGAGTGCGTGGGGCTTGGGGCCCCAGAGGAGGCGGTGTCCGGGAGACGGCCGCCTGGGGCCCCGCTCTCTCCCTGCTCGATTTACGGGCCTGGATCTGGAGTGCTCCTGCTCCCGGGCCCCCTCACCCTGTGCCTCGGGCCATGGGTATCCGGTAGCAGCCCCGCCAGACAGCCTGTGTGCCGGGCTCTGGGCAGTGGTGACAGCAGTGGCCGCCAGTGGTGCCCAGCCTGCCCGGGGACCTTTACCCCCAGGGTTTCATTTCATCCTCACAACCGCACAGCGTGCAAGGGACCGTCAGGATCTCCATGTACTGCCAGGCACGTGGAGCCTTGGGGCTGGGTGACGCGTCCAAGGTCACGTGGCTACCAGGTGTGGGGCTGGACCTGGGCCCTGGGCCCCTGACCTGAGGCTGCCTGCTTCTTAGCTTGAGTCGTGGGGTCAGGTCCTTCTGCCCACACCATCTGCTGAGGCAAACCTCCTGATGGGGCGGCCTCGGTGTTTGCTCGCGCACCCTGGGAACAGCGCCCCCCTCCTGGCAGAGGAGACGGCGCGCGCTCAGTGCCCTCCCTGCAGCGCTCCCTCCCGCCTCAGTCCACCCTCCCCAGGCCGTGTGGAGCCGTGGGCCGGGCCTCGTCTGGGGACGGCAGAGCTGTTGCTGAGGGAACAGTTTACGTTCCTTGGTGGCCTGTCAGCGGATCTCAGCTCTTCTCCCCTGCTTGCATCTCTGCCCTGGAAACCCAGCAGCGCGTCTGCCGATGGCCCGTGACCGCCCTACCCTTCACCCCCAGCCCCAGGGCCGAGGAAGCCCCCAGTCCTAGAGTGGGGCACCCAGCACCACGTGTATTCTAGTCACGGGTGGCACCAAAGGGCCTGGTTCAGATCCCAGTGCTGCGACGTAGAGCTTTGTGTCCTCATCTGTAAAATGGAGATAACCCTCAGGCCCCACTCCCCGGAGGCTCTAAGGATGCCGCGAGCAAGGAGTGTGAAGCGTGTAGCGGGGGCCCAGCACTTGGCGAGCCTGGGTGGACGCCAGCCGTGGACATTGCCACCATACCACCCCTCACAGTGAACACGTGTCCACCTGCTGGTGGCTCTTTTGGTGTTTGGGGCTGGTTACTTAACTCTGTGCCTCCATTTCCTCATCTGGAAAATGGGGACAGGGGGTTGCTGTGATCAAGTGAGGGAGTGTTGAGCAGGGCAAGTGCTGTGCATGCCAATGTATACCCCGTTTTTGTTTTTACTCTGGGCACCTCTGCTTGCCCCTCTCAGCCTCGGGCTCCCTCAAAACCACAGCACTGTCTGCTAGACACATAAGAGCGTGGACAGTGAGGCAGCCCCATCTGCCTGGCCCCTGGGCAACCTTTTCTGTACGAGCTAACGCACCTGCCCAAGTCCGAACCTTCCTTCTCCTGCAGCTCGTACCAACGGCTGTGAAGACCGTCCCAGAGGACGTGCAAGGGGTCAGTACCTCTCAGCACCAGGCCTGGTGTCAGCGATGGGGTCACATCCCGGGGCACGGGGTGGTACCTGGGCCCCCTCCCGATGCAGGCACACTGTGCCTTTTTGGGGACCTGCTTCCTGTCCCGATCATCGTTCTTGCAGCTGTGTGCCCGGTTCTCATCCCTGCAAATTGGTTCAGGCAGGCGGGGGCGGGGGCACCCACCCCGTGTCGAATTTCTTTCGAAGCAGCTTTCAGAAGTCAGCAAAATCCTCGAGCTAGATCCGAAATTTGCTTGATGGGTGGCTCCGAGGACTGTTTGCTGACATTCGCAATTGCATCTGTGATGGGAAACGCAGGCCCCAGGTGGGTACCGGCGGTTTCCGTTCAGGAGATCTGGGCCCGCTTGTTAGGAAAGCGGTGTTAGTGTGGTGGCCTTGTTGGAGGGTGCCCGGTCTCTCTGCCTTGGCTTCGCTGCACAGAGTATGCAGCATGGCGGGCCTCCTTGCAGGTACTGATACTTTGGGGGTGAGAGGGAAATGGACTCAGTTCCAGGAGCAGCTGCTGTTGATCAGGCCTCACCCACGTTCCAGCCCCTCCCAGTCCTGCCCACAGGAGCCCCCCTTCCCCCGTCCTCAGTTTACACACAGGGAAGCTGGAGCTGGGCCCCGTGGAGGGGGGAGGGGTGTTTCTGATTCAGAGCTGGAGGAGCGGGCCTGCTGTCCTGCCACCTCTGGCCACTCCACCTGCCCCGCATGATGGCATCAGACCACGCGGGGAGGGCAGTGATTAAATGAGATGCCGAAGCTGTGCTCAGCAGGGACAGGGCGCTTTCTCAGCGGCTTCTCACCCGCCGGGGGCAGCCGGATGCAAGGACTGGCCCCTTGGGGCCGCACGCACCGGGCTTGGAGTCCAGGCTGTGCGCACTCGACCAGCCCTCGTGGGTCCAGGAGCCCCTTCGCGCCCCCCCCCGCACCCACCTGGCTCAGCGTGCTGTCTGTCTCTCCCACCCCCAGGCTACGAGGGCGTGAGCGAGTTCTTCGCGGACCTCCTGAACCACATCGCCACCGTGCTGCAGGGCCAGAGCGCGGCCGCTGCAGGCATGGGGGACGTGGCCCCGCTGAGGCACAGCAGGCTCCTGGCGGAGCAGGCGGGCGGCCTGGCGGCCGAGCGGACGTGCAGCGCCAGCCCCGGCTGCTGCAGCAGCATGATGGGCCAGGAGCCGCCCTGGACGGCCGAGGCCGACGTGGGAGGCGTGGGCGCGGGCAGCGCCTCCAAGCTGCCGCACCAGAGACTCGGCTGCACCGCCGCCGTGTCGCCCAGCTTCCAGCAGCACTGCGTGGCCTCGCTGGCCACCAAGGCCTCCTCCCAGTAGCCACGGGGCCCGGGACCCTGAGGGGCGGTGCGGGCTGCAGAACACACATGCTGGGCGAGCAGCTCCCGACGGTGACGCTACTACTAAGAATTCCCAAGGATCTGATTCTCCTCCTTTTTTTTTTTTTTTTTTTTTTTTTTTAATTTTTAACCTGATTCTCTGACGTCATGATCTACATGAGGGGTGGGGGTGGGGACGGAAGAGAACCCCAAGTGGTCCAGCCTCGCGGAAGAGGGACAATCCCGCCTGATTCCTGCTGTGCAGATCTCTCCACTGAGTTTACACACGCTTGTGTTTTCAACACTAGGTCTGAATGTGAGGTGGGGTGTGCGTGCATGCGTGCGTGTGTGTGGGTGTGTGTGCGTGTGCGTGGTCGCCGTGCGTGTGTGAGTGCCCGAGCACGTCCACGTCTGTTCTTCTCCATGGCTGCTGTGGCCCAGGCCTCGGGGACCCTGGAGCAGGCCATCCCTGGTCAGGCTGTCGGCGGTTGAGCAGAGCCAGGAAACGGTTGCCCGTCTCTCTTCTCTCCAAGCCGCCACACCAGGCCCGGCCCCGTTTCACTTACCGCTGGCTTCAAGCCCCATCCAGTGCGCGGCTGCCCCCCCCCCGAAAGCAGGAGCCAGGGGAAGCAGGAGGCCCCAGCTACCATTTCCTCGGGGATTCCACGCAGGGAGTCTGGGCTGTGGTCCACCTGCTGCCCGCTCACGAAAGCAGAGGAGGAGGAGGCTTCCCTGGGAAGGCCACAGCCCTGGATCGGCTGCCTCTCTCCACGTCCGGCTTCCTGGAGTCCGCTAGGCCCGTCAGCACGTGTCCCACGCAGCCCTGCAACGGGGCCTCCTTCCCTGACCAAGCACCGCTGTTCCCGGGACCCGGGAGGAGCCTGCCTGGTTGGAAACCTCTAGGCTGATCCTGCTTGTGCCAAGGATTTGTGCTGTGACTTTGGGCCAATCATTCTAAGAGTCGCCGGGCAGTCATGAGCAGGGAATTCAAGGGCAGGCTTGCTGCCCTAGCCCCTACAGTGCAGCCTGTGTCTCCATGACGTCAACCCAGATGAGCGTCTCCTTGGCATCGAGGCGAGCTGGGGCTCTCCCCCCAGGCAGGAGGGGGCTGCGCATTGCTCCACGCCGGCCCGGAAGGCCTTTCATGCCCACTGCCGGCCCCAAGCACTAAGCCAGCCAGGTGCGAGGGGGCTTGCAGCCCCAGAGGTGAGAGAGCACATTACCCGCTTCTCCTATTAAGAGTCACCACAGCCCCTGATGGCAGCAGACAGACCACCAGCTGATCAGTCCAATCCCGAGGTCTGGGCAGGCCGGCAGCCCCCTTTGCAGAGAAGGGGATCAATGAGGGCCTTTGTCAGTCCTCGGGCCGTGTGACCACCCGGTGGGATGCATAGGACCCCCCCAACCCCCCGAGCATGGCCTTGTGTCTTCAGCTATCAGTCCCTCTTGAGGGAGAGGAACGGGCCTCTGGGCCATCCTGCGTGGTCCAGGGAGGATGGACTGAGAGCGGCTGCTGAGCTGGGCACTCAGAGACACCTTCAGGCCTGGTCAGCAGGGACGTGGCGGTCGCCCACTTTGGGAGAGGAAGGGCTGGGGTGGGGGGCGGCTGCCGTCAGAACTGCCCAGCTGTCCTAGAAACCACGGGCCCTCCGACCACCGTGTTTACACGACTTGAGTGTTGAACCCTGATTATAATGTCTGTACGTCGCCTTTCCTAGCCTAACCCCAAGCGCCGGGGGAGCGGGAAAGCGTGGCCGGCCTCTTGCACTGCTTCGTCTCCAAAATAAACTACTGAAATCAAACTGCATTTCACACGTGTTTACAAAATGTTGCTAAAAGCTTATGCCCTCCTCCAGTCTTTTA
This sequence comes from Kogia breviceps, assembly GCF_026419965.1. Taxonomy (NCBI): domain Eukaryota; kingdom Metazoa; phylum Chordata; class Mammalia; order Artiodactyla; family Physeteridae; genus Kogia; species Kogia breviceps. The sequence goes on from NC_081312.1 coordinate 11,602,277, forward strand.
ATAAAACAGCTTTGCCTTTTTGAGTAAAATTCCAGTCCTGATCCGAGTCAGGACAGGCCGGAAGTGCAGGGTGACCCGGTGCCAGGCGGGGTCCCTGGCCACGTCGTGTCCTGTTTTATCGATGCCTCCCCTCCGGGTCTCACACGTAGTGCCCAGGGCCCGGATATCAAGTCACTGTTTTGCAGTGATGTGGCACTTTCCACCAGCCTCGATGCGGGTGGCCAGCAGGGTGGGGAAACCGAGGGGCGGGGTCAGGCTTCATAAAGGCCCAGGAGCTGCGGTCGCGCTCTAGGGAGTGTGCGGGCCTCTCCCCGGGCAGCTGCGCCCGGCCTGCCAGGCCGTCTCTGCAGGCGGAGGGAGCCGTGTCGGGGAGCGTAGACGGGGAGGGGGTTGTGAGCAGCAATGAGGCCTCACCGAGCGACCCCCACCCTCAGTGTCACCTGGTGCACGCTGACCGGGTCCCAGGACGCTGGCCATGGAGTCGGTCTCCTCTTAGGTCTCCGTGTCTCTGGCCCTGGGCCTTCCGCGTCAGGGGAAGACAGACCCCCTCGGGGCCCTCGACCTTTGTGGTCTCTCCTTCCCCAGGGCTTGGTGCTGCTGCCTCTGATCACTCCCAGCGCCTTCGAGGGCCCGTGGGGAGGGCCTGCTCTGGTGTACACGTGTGGTGCCTGGAGCCGGCCCTGCTGGCATCCCGGGGGCAGTTGGGACTCTCCTGCCCAAGCTGTTTTGCCAGTTGGTGGGCCTGGTGGGGGCCGCGCCCTGCGGCATCTGGGTGGTGGTCAGTGGCTGGGGCTGCCGAAGGGCTCCAGGAGCAAGTGGCGGGGCCACGTTTTGCCTGAGGCCTTGGGTAGGTTCTGAAGGTCACTTGCAAGGTCTCTGCCCTGGGCAGTCCGGAGCAGAGGCTGCGGGCCGCGTTCTGCTTGCAGGTTATACCATGATGTGGTTCCACGAGCACTAAGACACAACTGAGTATAGGAGCTGGATGTCTCCTCCCCACGCGAGCCTGGGGGCGGGGGGGTTGCCCTTGGCAGCATGGGTTCGCAGCGCGGGGTGGGTCGGGCTGGACCAGAGATCCTGCAGCATCACCTGCAGGAGACAGACGCAGCTGGAGCCCCCGGGGAGTTTCTCTGGGGCACTGTGTGAGTTAATGCCATCAGTGAGGGAGAAAACAACCTTGAGAAAGGATTCCTCTTTACCCAGAGGACTGTCACGTGCGCTGTATGGAAGGTTGTAGGACCCTGGCAGGAAGTCGTCCTTTAAGCCAACTGGGAAGAGCATCTGGTGTCTGCCATGCGTCCCCTCTAGGACCGAGGGACACTGCAGTGCCCTGTCCTTGCTGGAAGACTGGTCCTCAGCTCAGGGACTCGCACGCCTCTGGCCACACAGAACCGTTGAATGGCTTCACTGGTGTCCCTGGGGTTTGCATCTGCCTTCCCCTCTCCCCACTACAAACTGACCCTTCACCCAGTGGGATCCCCGACAGCTCGTCTCCCTTCCCAGGCCAAGGCTCAAGGGCCCGAGCTCCAGAGACCGTGAACGGCCTGCTGGCTGTCCTGAAGGAGCACGGCCCCTGCACGTCGCTTATCACGAGGTAGAGGAGTGCATCCATCCTTGACGAAGGTTCTGGCCTCCTCGGTGAGCCTGGCCACGCCCTCCACGGCCCTGGTTCGTGCGGTGTGTGCGGGCCCTTTTCCTTCTGGTTCCGACCACCAGGCCCCAGCCGGACCACCTGGGGCCTTTTCCAGAAATGGTTGCATTTCCCCTCTACTTCCAGAGTTGCCCATGACCTGGCGACTTGGAGGGACTCTTTCCCACAGCCAGACCAACCCCGGCTTCTGGGGCCGGGTGTGGGTGGATCCCACTTCTCTGAAGCTTGCTTTCTCTTTCAAAAAGCTTCTCCCACAGTGATTTCACCCAGACGTTGGCAGTTCCGGTTTCGGCGCTGACACCTGTGCTTTGTGACAAATGTTTGTTTCAATCCTGTTCACGAGCCACGTTTGCCAGAACCCCAAGCTGGCTTGTACTTAGTTTGTGTGCAGACATGTATATAATGTTTAGATGAATCTATATGCACTATATGTAAAATCACAGCTTCTGTAAAAACCAAGAACCCCTGGCTCTTGTTGACTTGGTTGCATTTCTGCCCCGTGTGTTTATGACAACACAGGTGGCCCGTCTCTGGGGTGGGGTATCTCAGGGACAAGGTGTCCCGTGTTCTCTTTATTTGCTAAGTGGTCTTGGTGGTGGGTGTCCTTATAGCTGACTAGTGGAATACAGTTAGTGCTGCGTTTGTTCTTTTGGTAATTGTTGGGGATGGGGTGTAAACCTCTCCCTTTGAAACATGTGAATAAACACCTTATGGCGCCAGCTCTTTGGAGGGTGTCCCTCTGTGCTTCAGGGGATAAGCAGCAGCCACAGCCCCCTCACCAGACTCAAGAGAGGCCCAGGCTTGCCAAGGCCCCTCAAGCGACTTGTATCGCCTTCGTAATGATTTTCTGGTCCAGGCTGTCTAGACCCTCGAGTCCTCACCGTGATCTGGTGAGGAGGTCATAAGTATTGTCCCCATTTTATAGAGGAGGCTCCAAGAGCACCAGGAATGCTTGTCCAAGCTCTACAGCTAGGCTGGGGATTCCAGGCCCACATTCTCTGGGCAGTGTTTCTTGAAGTCAGGGCTCGTCCTGGCCATTTCTGTGTGCCCAGGCCTGCTGGGCCCATAGCAGCTGCTCACGGGTGTTTGTTGAATGACTGAATGATCGGCCCTGATACTCAGCCGGTCCACACCGGTCCAGCACACCAGCCTGTCTGTTCTGGTTGCATAATCCTGCAGCCCCCGTGGTTAAATGTTTTGGGCATCACTCCTGCCTGTGACTTCGATGAGTCATCTCACCCTGTGAGCCTCAGTTTCCTCGTTCTCCAAACTGTGACGAAGACTGCCGTGCTATAGCAAACCATTAAGTTCGAGAACTTCAGACGCCCCAGAGTCCTGTGCACGTATCAGGTCAGAGGGGATGACGGATTTATGCCGAGGGGGGCCTGCAGCTCAGAGGCTCAGGTCAGGAAGTCCAAAGCTGGCTGGGGCCTGTGGCCTTGGTGACAGGTACTAAACCGGGGCTTGTCAGGGCTTCTACCCAGCAGAGAGAGGACAGAGGCTGTTTCCCAAACTGGCCCCGTCCCTGCATGGCCCAGTTCATGTGTGGCTGGGAGGTAGGGGAAGAGTGTTATTTAATCCCACACGTGCTTTGGGGCAGGTGTCAGCACCATTTTACAGATGAGGAAACTGATGCTTCAAGCAGCAATATCACTTGTCTACGATCCCCTGGCTGGAAAGTGGCCCAGAGTCACCCCAGGGGAAGTGAACCTCCCCTTGTCCTTTTGCCTGAAATCCAGTCCATCCTACCCCACTTGGAGTCAAGGCGGGGGAAGGTTCAAAGAAACAGGAAAGAGCTCAGAGCAGATTTATTTATCCTTAGATAAATTTTCTACAGAATATGTTAGAGTCAGGAGTTCTCAGCTTTCACCAAAAAGTCAGAAGTTATTGCAGTTATGCCCAATGGCTCTAATGCTGGAAGGGAAACTTCGAGAAAGCTGCCCATGTTCAGAGAGAGGAAAATTGTTTAAAGTCAGGGGTCCGCCCTGCAGGGGGCCGCACTGGGGCAGGGGTCAGGCGCAGGAGGAAAGGAGCGTAGGGGCAACAGGGTGGCTTGGGCTTGGGCAGGCTGGGGGCGGCCTCCCTACTGGAAGCAGCGCCCGGGCCATCTGGCCAAGACCTGCAAAGGGGACAACAGAGCCAGGACCACAGGGTGCCTCGAGGCCCTGGCTGGTGGGGCCAGCCGGCGTCTCAGCCCCGCCGCAGCCCCTGCAGCTCGTGGGCCACCTTTTCCAGCTCCGCCTCGATGGCCGACAGGCTCTCCAGCTCCTGGTCCTAGGAGAGAATGTGAAGAGTCCCACGGGGACTGGCCCAGGGAACCTGTGCCAGCAGCGTGGGGTGTGCAGACAGACTGGTTGTGCCCGGGTTAGCCGTGTGCCCTCGGACAGGTGGCTTTGCCTTTCTGAGTCTCAAGGGCCTCATCTGTTCCCCGGGGACAGTGATGCCACCCTGCTGGGCTGCTCTGAGGTGCACTGGGTGCAGAAATGTGCCCTGGTGGACTCATTCAGGCCCACCGCCTCCTGAGTGGCTCTGGACAGGCATGGGGACAGCGAAGCCTCTGGTGCCCTTCAGAGCTCCTTCCGGCGCCCCGACCCCAAGGCCTAGACTGTGACGATGGCTCCCCGGGTGAGGCCGTGCCTGGTTTTCCTGTCTGCCCCAGGCCTCCCTCCCTGAGGGGTCAGCAGTCTGTGGCCCAGGTTTCAGGACGTGAGAGCTGCCTAGGGCTGGGCTTGCATCCTCAGTCCCAGTCACTGGGTCCCCAAGCTCCAGCCGCCAGGGTGGTCCAGGGCAGCAGGGGACCCTCTGGGACTGACACCCACAAGAGCAGGGGTCGGGGAAGGCCACGCCCCAGCTTTGACCTGAGAGGGGTGGTCTTCCTGGGGTCCCTGCCTGATGCCTGGCAGAGGGCATCCACCCGGGGCCCAGTCAGAACAGAAGGATGATGGTTGCCATGGAAACAGGGACCCCAGAGGCCCCCATCTTGGAGTAATCCCCTGGGCAGGAGTTCTGTGATTCTGGGGCCGTTCCTAAGATCTTCGGGCTGAGTGGACGGGGCCCTGCTCCGTCCTGTCCACAGGACTCAGGGGTCCCCGTTTCTCCACACTGCGGCGCCCAGGCTTCCCTCTACCCGTGGAGAAGGGAAGCTGGAGGGTGCCCCGGGGCACCTGGCTCTGTCCAGCTTCTGTGGGTGGGGAAGGCAGCGACCAAAGGTGCCCAGCCTTGGGGAGGGGTGGGGGGCAGGCTGCTGCTTCCTGGAGCCCCGTCCCCTCAGTCCTTGGAGACATAGGCAGGTGACCTCTCTTAGCGCCAGCTCCCAGGCCCAGAGAATGGCTTGGGGACCCAAGGAAGGGGCCACATCCTCTTCCGGGTGGGCAGAGAAGAGCACGGGGGCCAGAGCCTTGAACACGTCCCACCCCCCATAAGGCCCCGATTCCCACCTGGGCACTGAGGCCTGAAGACCCCCCCCAAGGCCTCCTCCAGCCCCAAGGTGGTGTCGCCAGCCTGCCCCGAAGTCCCGTCCCATCCCCTCCTATGGGACCATGTCCCCGCACCCCAGTGAGCTTCCCAAGGAGCCCTGGGCATGGCCAGGTTGTCAAAGCTCGCGTGCATTCTGATCATGACAATGAGGTGAGCAGAAAGGACTTCTTACCCCCATTTCACAAATGGGGGAACCGATGAGGCTCAGAGAAGGCGAGCGACTGGCCCAAGGTCACCCAGCTAGGAGGCAGGACCCAGGTCTTCTGGCACACGTCCGTGCCTTCCCCACCCATCACCAGCAGGCCCTGAGGTCCAGCTGGCCCTGCCCCTGCTGCCTTTGCCATCGGGGTGGGAGGCAGGGCCTGAACCTGGGAGGAGGGTGTGGTTGGGCTGCACGGGGGCCAGGAGAGGACATGGCTGGACCAACAGTAGGGCCTTCCCAGGATGCCTCAGTGTCCCCTCCTGCCGTGCCCTCCCAGCTCTCAAGGCCAATGCTGCCCTGAGCCTGGATCCCCCAGGCAGCAAGTAGCCCTCCCCAGGCCAGTCCCTGCCAGGTCTTTTTAGCGTGCAAGCTCTCTCCATCCAAAGCTCCAAGCTCCACCAGTCACTCCCTCGTCCTGCTCCCAAACCGGCAGAGGCTCCCTGTTGCCTTCAGGACAAAGGCCCCGCCCAGCACCTCTGGGAACGGGCTTAACTCACCAGCTCCCCGGCTTCTGCGCGCTGACCTGAACGCTTCTGTCTCCTGTCCGCCAGCTTTCCTGGGTGCCCCCCTCCATGAGCTGGGGGGTTCACTTGCCCCCCTGCCTGACACACCCTTTCCCCTGTCCCTTCCCAGTTTCCCAAGAGCCCCCCGTCTGAGTGCCCCTCCAGTCCCAGACTCCAAGGGGGACAGTGTCCCCTCAGTGGTGCAGGGGCCGCATGTCTGGCTGCAGCTGACCCCCAGCTGGGCCCATGCTCCCGGGGCCTGGCCCAGGGCCGGCTCCCACCCCATACCAACCTCTGGTCTGCGGTTGGCGCTGCCCTCCTCCTCTTTCTTCTCCTCTGGGTAGCCACGCACCTGGAGGGGCAGGCCCGCCTCGACGCTGTCCTCCCGAGAGGATGGCCTCCAGCCTCGTCGCAGCTGCAGCCCAGGGCCCCTGAAGTCGTAGCCCCGGGCCCGGAAGGAGAGCTTCATGGCACGGTCGGGGTCCTCCTCCTCCTCCTCCCCCTCCAGCCGCTTCTCGGCCGTCAGCTCCTTGGCCAGCTGGTCCACGCTGCTCCACCGCTGGGCACCCTCCCACTCCTTGGAGAGCCGCTCCTCCTCCTCCTGCCGCCCCGGCTCCCCGCTCTTCCCGCCCCGGAAGAGGCCTTGCGGGGCCCCTGCCGTCTCCTCCTCCTCCTCCTCCTGCTGCTGCTGCTGCTGCTGAGGGTCCTCCCGCTCCCCCTTCCCCTTGGGGGACGGAGCCTCCTCGGCCCCAGTCTTCCCGGCTCCATCCACAGCTGGAGCCTCGGGCCAACCTGGAGCAGGTGGTGGACACGAGCAGGGGAATGAGGGAGGGACCGCCACTTGCCCTGGTCCCTGCCACTCCCCGGGGCCCCTCTGCGGCCACGGTGGGGACCACAGACCCCATATGCGGGGTCCAGCTCAGCCCCTCCCAACAGATTCCATCTGGAGGGAAAAGCCATCTTAACACCATGCTTTACAAGACCCACTAAAGCTCTGAGGGGTGGGTTGGCCAGAGCCTGCCTCTTCCTTCGGCCCTCTCACCCCAGAAGCCCTGACCCGGGGGTCACCCAGCTGGGGAGGGAGGAAAGACCCTGACCGAGGCCTCACGAGGAGCCAGGGGCTTTCCTAAGCCCCGGGTGAAGCTAACGGTGTCCCCAGACCAGCCTGTTCCCACCTGTCATGCTGTCCCTCTGTTCCCAAAGCCCACCCACCCACGGTGCAAAGTCCCTCTCCCCTCCGGGGGTGGGGGGGCTGGGGAGAGGCTATGTAGAACAGTGGGAGATGCAGGGTTTTGGAGTCAGACGAGCCTGGGTTGGAATCTCAGCTTTTACACAAATCAGCTGTGTGACCGTGGGCAAATTACGTAACCTCTCTGAGCCTTGGTTTCCCATCAGGCAAATGGAGATAATACCTACCTTTCAGGGTTGTTGTGAAGGTGGAATGAGATTATGGTTGAGGAACCCCCTCCGTCCCATCCCCCTCTACCCGGCACGTTTGTTGATGTCTCAGACATCATACATACTCTCACCCCTCTGCATCTCCTTGTAGCCGAGGCTCGGGTGGGGGTTAAATGCTGCGGTGGGGGGGCTTTCTTCCTCCGGGACAGCCTTCTCTCCAGCCTCTTCCTCCTCCTCCTCCTCTTCTCTCTTTGCCTGCTGCCCTTGCTCGGCACTCAGGCCCTTCTCTCTGCCCACTGGACCCTGGGAGGGGCCCTCGCTGTCCTCCTCGGCCTGTGGGCCTGGGTGTTTCTGGCTGGAGAGGCTGGCTAGCGGGTGGGTGTTGGAGGAGGCCTCCTCCTCCCCTGGGGCCTGGTTGTCCTCCTCAACCTTGGACCCCTGCCCAAGCTCCGGGGCGGCCTGAGGCCTGGCTCCATCCACATCTTCACCATGCCTCTCCACCTCTTTAGAATCTCCTCTTTTTTCCGCAGCATCCTTGGAGGACGCCTCTTCTGTCCCCTCTACAGAAACAACAGAGCAAAGTCAGGCCCTGAGGACCAGGCTGGACGTGGGATCTCCCCAGAGCCCAATTTCACATCTTAGTCACTGTATCTCTTGGCTTCCAGTAAGCCCAACCCAAGACACCCATGAGAGAATTACGGTTGCCCTCTCCATGTCTGGGTTTGACCTGAGCACAACTGGATTACGTTTCTTTCTCTGTAATTCTACCTCTCGACGCAGGATGTGATTTTTTTTTTTTTTTTCTAAAAAGACCTTGAAAATGACCCCAGAAGATAGAGCCCTGAATTTAAAATTAAGACAGCAGTTGAATTGCTGTGTGATCTTGGGCAAGTTCCTTAACCTCTCTGTGTAAGAGGCACCATTACTGCAACTTCATTCTCCCCTCCGTGCAGGTATTCTGTCTTGAGCATCCTGTGAAAGTGCTCAATTCCCCAATGTTTGTCAGGTTTCATTGAAAGGTATTTTCTTGTAGCTGCTTTGAAGACAGCCTTCTAACTAGTAAAAAGCCCTCTCACTGCTAGAATGATCACTGTTGAACAAGACACGACCAAGTACATTCTATCATTTGACTCCAGGACTTCAGGTGGAAGGGCTCCCACGCCCATTTGACAGAAACTCAAACCAATCCTCAGAAGGGTAAGGTGACCTGTCTGTGCTCAGTCAGCAGTGCTGAGCCTCGAACCCAAGCTTCCAGATGCCAAGTACCGGGTGCTCTTTGCACTGACATGTGGCTGCCACCCCCATTAATGCTACACTATTCCTCTCCTACAGCCCATGGCAGACATCCAGAGTCAACCAGACACTCATTTCCATGGAGCCAAAATGTGGGAGTCCCTGCTGCGCCCCAAGCAGCCACTAGGGTGACAGCCCTGGCCAGCGCGAGGGCACCTCAGCCACACCAGCAGGCTTCCCCTCTCAGCCCTGACGGAAGGCCACTGAGATCCCTGCTCTTAGGAACTGGCCCTATTCACTCACCTTCCACATGCAAAGAGCAGGACTGCGGGGGCAAGTGTGTGGCTGTTTCTAGGCAGAAAGGTGAGTAACAGAGCATCCCCTTGACCTAAGCCATGATCCGTGACCCCTAAAAGCTCTCTGGTTTCAAGAAAGATGATCCAGGTTCATTTAGTGTTTCAAACCTACCCCTCTGGGATCCTGCTGCCACTAGGCTATGCTAAGGCACCACTAATTCCCAGGAGGGCAGGCGCTGGGGGTGGGGACCCTGCTGCGGTGGCCCCTGGGAAGAGTCGAAGCTGCCCATCTGCCAGGCCAGAGACTTCCTGCCCGAGACTGTCAGTCCCTGCAGTGGGCAGAGGGGACTGATCGAGGGCTTTGGAGTGAGACAGAGCCAGATTCACATCTCCAGTTATGCCTTGGGAAGGTACTTCAACCTCCCTGGGACTCCGTTTCCCCATTTGTAAAGAGGAGGAAATGTGAGCTACCTTACAGGGCCTAAAGGAGGGGCTTCTGACTCCCAGGAACCCTCGACCGATCATAACTACTCTTATTTTCCTCCTCCCTCCCCTGGTCTCCGGCCTGACTGGTCGCCACTGACCCTTCAGCTCGGCCCGGCCATTCTGCTTCTCGAGAACCTCTGAGAGTTCATCCTCGTAACTGCTGTGTTTCTTCTGCTGACGTGCCCTCTCCTTGGCTCCTGTACGAAAAACGGAGAAAAAAGTCCCATTTGGTCTGAGCTCCGCATGTTTGTCTCTGAGAGGGAAGGCCTCTGTTTCCTCAACTGTACAGTGGGCACATCATGTTCTGGGCTCGCCCAGTGAGAGACTGAGGGGGCAGGAGCTGGTGGGGGGTGGTAAGGGCTGGCTGCCCGCTCCCGGCCCCATCACCTCTCCAGACTCCATTTCTCACCTAGAAAATCAGAACACGCCCTGCCTGCTGGCTCATGGAGCAATAAAGGCACAGATGGCCCCAGGGCCAGAAGCAGAGAGAGGAGGGCCCTCAGGACCTGGCTGGTGGCTAGGGGGCCCTGCAGCAAGAGGTAATGGTGACTGCTTGTCCCCTCATGGGGGCTCTTGATTCAGGCAGCCCCTGTTCCCCCTGGACCCCATAAGCCCGGCCTGAGCTCTTGTCTGCATCCAAGCCCAGGCTCAGCACCAGAGAGCCTTCTCCCTGCATCAGCCCCAGGCTATGCTGTCTGCTCTGTCTCCACCCATCCCTGGTTCTTGATGGTGGCCCGGGCCAGGCCAACTCTGCAGCTGGTGGTGATTTTTTTCCCATGATGAGAATTTCTGGGGTGGCCGGCACAGGCTGACATGGGGGGCTGTGGGCCGGGGGTATGTCCAGATCTGGCCCCCGGCCGACTGGGGTTCACACTTCCTGGTTAATTCCTTGCTCTGTGACTTCGGGTGACTTGGGCGATCCAAGACCTGGTTGCTCATCTATAAAACAGGGTTGCTGCATGGTAAATGCTAGGATAGAGGTGTGCAGAAGACATGAGAGTACAGAAGAGGGAGGGGGTGGATGAGTGGATGGATGGATAGATGGATGGATGGATGGACGGACAGACATATAGATCTATCCCATACTCTTTTTATAATTTTTTTTTTTTTTTTTTTTTTTTTGCGGTATGCGGGCCTCTCACTGCTGTGGCCTCTCCCGTTGCGGAGCACAGGCTCCGGACGCGCAGGCCTAGCAGCCATGGCTCACGGGCTTAGTTGCTCCGCGGCATGTGGGATCCTCCCGGACCAGGGCACGAACCCGTGTCCTCTGCATCGGCAGGCGGATTCTCAACCACTGCGCCACCAGGGAAGCCCCATATCCCATACTCTTTTAATAGAAAATAATAATGTACCTGTATGTTGGACACTGTTTATATTAGAAACACACACACATATGTGTGTGTATACGTGTAAACAGATGTTTCAGGACACATCCCCTATAGTAGTCTCCACTGACATTATATTTAATTATTTAAATGCAGTAAGTCAGTCATTCAATACTTAATTGAAAAATTCTCAGATTGCACTCCTAGCAACGATATGAAGTGGGTGTTTGTCTTCCAGGAGGATGAGCGAGTGAGAGAAAGGATGGCGCGCTAACTTGGGGAGGGTCTCAGGGAGCCCTCCTGCTGTGGTTATTTTCACTTGCCGCCTCCCCAAATCCCCCTCCATTCTCACACGTGGCCCAGTCTGCCCCAGAAACCTTCACGCCCTCCACCCTACCCCATCCAAGACACAAGCCCAGCCCTAAAGATGGGCCCTCACTTTCTTTGGAGGGAGAGGCAAGGTTCATGCTTGAGGGCCATTCTCAGGGAGAGGCACAAGGGTGCCTATGGCCCTGCCCCAGATAAAAGCCACTTCCCACAGGGAGTCAGCCTGGGGCAGATGCAGGGCCAGAACCCATTGTTTCCCATTTGCCAGGGAGGCCTCTGTGCCTCACATGAACCCAAGATGGAGCCTGGGGTTGGGCAGACCAGCTAACTCTGTGGGACGACATCAGCCTAACCCTCCTCCCCAGCATCCTACCCAGGCTCTGCTTGAACATCCTCCGTGACAAGGAGCTCACTACCTCACAAAATCACTCCATTCCCAAGAGCATCAGTAGATTTTCTTAACCTCTTGGAGAAAGCCGTGTCTCGCTCTGAAAGCACACTGAAAGTCTGGTCTGTGTTTTGGGGCAAGCGAGACCCTGCTTCTCCCATCTCCCCTTTGAGCAGAAGCTCACAAGGGCAAAGGGGCTCCTCCTCTCTCCTGGAGACCAATTTTCTTTTCCGTTAACAGAGAAAAGGGATCCTCTCTGCAACCTAGTCTTGAAAGTGTCCCCTCTAAAATGGCTGAACTCCAGAGACCATGGGGTATTAGAAGAGCTGCATCTGGTCTTGGGATGTCCTTAACTTACTCTGTGACCTTGGACAAGTCACTCAACCTCTCTGGGCCTTGATCTCTTTAATTACATTAATTATAGACCGGACCAGGTGGCACAGAGGATCCCACCTTGCCACCCTACAACTGAAAGGCAATAACTCAGCATCAGAAACAAGACCTTTCTCAACCTTCCACCATGATTTTCTCACTCTCAGTTACTGGAATGTACTCAGATTCGCGTGCAGCTGTTGGAAAATACCTTGGAGAGCAAGGTCTTGGAGCTCTTTCAGCAAATTCTGATGTCGCAGGATTGAGAGGATCCGTTCATCTGCAATGAAAAAGAGTCATTACGGGTGGTTTCCAGAGAACAGCCCAGAAAGAGACTGCCATCAATATTTTCAGCTGGGCACAAGGAATTTATCCTGGAAACTCAAAACCTGGGTGGTAGCAGCAAGACTGGGTCCTGAGATAACACTTCTGAAATGACCTCCTTTCCAAGGTATCTCTCCATTTGCTATTATATCAGAAAGGTCAGCCACAGTCCCTGCACCCAGACCTTCACCAAGAGATGGCAGCCCCTGAGGTGACGCAGGGGAGTCTCTAAGCACAACATGTTTTCTCATCTCCATGCCTTTGCCTGTGTTGTCCACGCCACCTGAGGTACTCTTTTTTCATTTTTCTACTTGCTGATTTTCAACTTTTATCTTAAAGCCCCACCCCACCCCACCCCAAAAAAGGGCTTCCCTGGTGGCACAGTGGTTGAGAGTCCGCCTGCCGATGCAGGGGACACGGGTTCGTGCCCCGGTCCGGGAGGATCCCACATACTGTGGAGTGGCTGGGCCCGTGAGCCGTGGCCGCTGAGCCTGCGCGTCCGGAGCCTGTGCTCCGCAACGGGAGAGGCCACAACAGTGAGAGGCCCGCGTACCGCCAAAAAAAAAAAAAAAAGCCCCACCCTAGTGCTATAGTTGGATCTATCCAACGTTGACGGCCCGCTTGGAAAGCTTTGTCCCTCTCATGTCCACCCACCGTCTTCTTTTATTCGTCATCTACATCTACAGGGTACCTACCAGGTGCCAGTGGCTGTTCTCGGCACTGGGGATATAGCACACAAAGTCTTTGTGCACAGGGAGCTCCCATTCTGGTGGCTTGGCTGTTCCAACCCTGGTTTCATTCTGCCCAGAATTCTGGGCTCCCAGGGGCTGTAAGCCCTTCATCCCTCTACACCAGCCAGCACTGGCGTGGCTAAGGCAGGCACTTGGTCAGTGGCTGCTGAATTAAATCACTGAATTCCATCACAAAGCACACACCCACGTCCTTGCCCCCCAGCCCAGCAGGCAGCAGCCCCTCACCCCAAGCCTGGCCCATACCTCCTCGGAGCGTCTCAAAACACTCCTGGCTGACGGGCATGGGGCTGGGCTTGGACAGCGTGTCAGAAATGACCTCCACGATGCACTTCATCACCTGGGAAGAGAGTGGGGCAGGTTGGGGCTGGTTTGGGCATGGGGCTCGGTTCCCGGGTCAATGTCTACGGAGGACATAAGGACATTCTCTCGTGTCTTTGGGAGTCCATGGACGCCTAGCTCAGGGGCACAGCTCTGCTTTCTTAGCTACATAGTAACAACAGTAGTAATAATTAAAAACAAAAAACCTTACACAGTGCTTTCCAAGTGCCAGGCACTCCAATCAGCAGGCCGGCAGGAGGCCCTCTAAGGTGAGGGTGGGTACCCTGTACCCTCTCACCCCAAGGGTTTCTCTGAAGATGGGGAAGCTGCTCCTGGGCATTAGAGGTGTGTCTTGCACAAGTACTTTAGTCTTGCAGATGCCCAAAAGGTCAGCTATCTCCAGGAAGCCTTTCTGGACCACCCAGTGGAGAACAAAGACCTTTCCTGGCTCTGCCCTGTCTGGAAACAAGACTTGGAAAACTGTCTCTAGATATCCACGGTGTTGTCACATGCAGGGAGTGACAGCCTCACAGTCTGGCTCCATAGTCACCCACCAGGTGAATACCCTGGCTGGAGGTGGGCACACATCTATCTGCTACATCTGGGTGTCCATTCCAGGCCGACAGCAGCCACATCTCTGAAAGTCTTATCCAGTGCTCAGCAAGGTGCTATGGATGTTCAGGCAGCCAATGAGTGAATGATATCTGAAGCTGGCGCCAACTGTAGTGTGATATCCTAGCTGTGTGATCTTCGGCAAGCGACTTGACCTCTCTGAGCCTTAATTTCCTCATTTGTAAAATGGGAGTGAGGAGACCTTCCCAACTCCCCTCCCACGGTGATGAGGCACAGATGGGAAAATACTCTATAATGCATGAAGTGCCACACACACCCAGGGAGGGAGTCACGACTCCCAACCTGCTTCAGCTGCCTAGAGTTGGGCAGAGGAGCAGGAGGTATCAGACATGCAACAGGCAACACTGGTGGGGAGTGAGGGGGTGGAAGGCTGTGTCTACGGGATGCCAAGGCAACCCATCCAAAGATCCAGGATGGCAAATCGGCAAACAGGCTCGACGGTAGTCATGGCATCCTAGGTTAAAACATGCAGGTCTTCACCAGCTGCTCCGGTGTCTCTGACCCCAGGCTGCTGAATACGAAGCGTCTCCCATAAGGGACCTGGCAGGGAGGAGCTTATAGCCTGCACCCTATATCTCCCTGCAACCAAAAGTCTTGCACTGGGAAAATCAGATAACCACCAGTCCATGAGGACAGATTCTGGGAGAGAGGACTTGTGTATGGGTCCCAAGAGTGATGGGGAGGTCATGAAAGGAAGCTCTAGGAATAAAAATGCTTATTTACTGAGGACCAACTATGTGCCAGGTACTTCACATGGTTCCAGTTCCTTACAACTCCCCTCAAAGGAAATATTATTATAGACGGGAAAAGGGGAAGCTCAGGAAACGTAAGGAATCTTCCCAACATCACACAGCTACAATGAGTGCTATAGGTTTCAATTTAGGCCTGTCTGTAACTAATGAATAGGAAATATAAATGAGCAAACTGAGGTTGAAACCTCTTTGATGTTTTGGGTTTCAACTACAGCCTCTCTGGAATAGAAGAAAACAGCTTCTGAAAAGGCAGGGAGTAGAAATTTCTCTGACTCCCAAGCGGAGGTATCTGTGAACATCAGAGACTGGAAAAACGGCCCCAACTCAGACATGAATGAATTTCGACTATACACCCAACACAGAGTGTCTTTTGCTGGCCACAGAAGCCCCCACGAGTGTCTTCTAAGGCCCTTTCCTGGGTGACCTCCACCAGCAGCCCCAACTGGCTGGGACCCTGGGTGCAGGAACCATGATCAAGAGCGTTTTCACGGGCTTCCCTGGTGGCGCAGCGGTTGAGAGTCCGCCTGCCGATGCAGGGGACGCGGGTTCGTGCCCCGGTCCGGGAGGATCCCACATGCCGCGGAGCGGCTGGGCCCGTGAGCCATGGCCGCTGAGCCTGCGCGTCCGGAGCCTGTGCTCCGCAACCGGAGAGGCCACAACAGTGAGAGGCCCGCGTACCCGCCCGCCCCCCACCCCCAAAAAAAGGAGTGTTTTTCCCTGTGGCCCTTTGGGAGACCAGCCAGGGCTTTAGTGACTGGGGGACTGGGCGGGTGTTGCTGGCAGGGCTCTGGGGAAGAGCAAAGTGGGAGGCCAGAGCCAGGCAGATGAAGACTGTTCCCGCAGGTCGCTGGACAACCACAGCCTCAGAGAAGTCACCCCCGCCAGCCCGTGGTGGGCCTGTGAGATTCGGAGTGTTCAAGACAGGGGGCCTGGCACCTGGGCCCCGCAGGTAAGACACAGGCCCCATCGGGCTGCACACCCAACTCAGAGGAGGCCGGGGAAGGCCCCACAGGAGGAGAGCAGGGAAATCTAGCAGACTTTGATGTCTTCTTTTGGCGAAGCTGTCCCCAGGCTCAGCAGCCGCAGTGCTGGCCCTTGGCTTTATGCTCCTGCCCCCCATGCCGGGGCATCCCCGCACCCCTTCTTACCTCAGCGTCCCCTTTATTCATAGGGCTGTTCACAGGGAGGGCAACGACTAGGAAGAAAAAGAGAGGTCTGGGGTCACTCCTCTGCTCCGAGGGGAGAACGCGGTCCTTCCAGACTGGCTCCATCAGGCGCGCTCCCTCTTAAGACCACCTCCACCCAAATGAGACGCTGAACTGATTTCATTTCCCTTCCCCAGATGCTGCCCCCACGGAGGTGGCTCCCAGAGGCTGCACTGAGAGCCCTAACCCTTCCCCTGGGAAAGCTCGCGCTCTGGACGAGGTGTGTGAGCTGAAAACAGGAGCTGTGAAAACAGGCCAGTGGCTGAGTGGGATCGGGGTGGGGGAGGATGAGGGAGAGGCAGAGAGACCCCCGAGGTGACAGAAGAGGGTGAGGTGAGCGGAAGAGATGGAAGAAGAGGCCTGTGACAGGGGATGGGAGAGGTAGAAGTCAAGGGCAGACAGACGGGGGCAGAGGAGGATGCAGGGGGAGGCAGGCGAGTGGAGAGCCCGCGGCGGGCCTCCCACCTACCCCGATGACCTTGGCCAGCCACGACGCAGAGCCGGCGCCGGCCCTGAAGCAGCCCAGACACGGGGTGGGGACGTCAAGGGACCCTGCCCCGCGGGGTCGGAGTCCGAGTCAAAGAGGCAGGCCTGCGGGGTCAGCTCCCGGGCCCCTTGGCGGGGTCGGGTGGGAGGCGAGGCGCTGTCCGTGGCGCTGAAAACTCGCCGCGCCGGAGGGAAGGCATGGAGGAGCGCGCGGCGCTGCGCGGTGCCCGGACCTCAGGGCAGGCAGGGCAAGGGCAGGCAGGGGCGCCCGGGACCCTCTCCCCCAAGGCCCCGCGCTCGCTCACCTTGCCCGGCGCAGAGTAGAAGCGCCAGGACCGCGGCGGAGCGCATGGCGAACCCGGGGCGCCGAGCAGCTGGCGGTCTGGGGCCGGGCGCGGCACGCACTGGGGCGAGGGGTGGCTGGACTGGTCGCTCCGGGCGGCCTCGGCGACACAGACGCGGGGATGGGGGTCGCAAGGTCTCTGTGTGCGTCCGCCTGTCGACCCGCCCACCGCCTTTCCCCTCTGGGCTCGGGCACTGCAGCAGTGGCACCCTCGCGCCCCACTTATATACACCCCGGACCCCGGAAATGACGTCATCGGACCCGCCCCTACCCTCTTTTCCCATCCCTCCGGGGGTCTGGCCGCAGTTCGCTCCACCCCCAGCCTCAAGACTGTTGCCTATGGCCACCGCCTCACACAGCTCTTGGGTGAAGCAGCGAGGCGGATATCTGGCTTCCAGGAGGTGGCATGGGGGACTCAGCTGATCGTCCACCCCTCGACGGCTCCACTGACTTGCTGTGTGTCTGTGGGCAAGTCACCTCCAGTCTCTGGACCTCGTGGGCCACCAAGGTGTGCTGAGTTCCCTGCCAATTCTAGCGCACCACTCCTTGCTCCTGAGGGCCCCTCAAATATCTAGGAGGCCGTCTAGAGGTCCCCGACACCTTGTCTGAATCAGGCCTCTCTCTCTGGCAACCCAGTTTTGTGCTTACACGATTTCTAATATGCATTTATTTATCTGAATAACATTTAGTCTTCATTGCTTTCACAGTCCTGAGCAGGGCACCTGACAGAGTAAATGCCCTTAACTGATAACTGTTACATGTACTGATTGAAGGTTCAACCCACAGATGAGTGAATCCTGGGCCTTGGCCATTGTTGGACAGCACTCATGGGGGGTGGGGAGGGAGGAGTAGGGGACAGTTCTTGATATCAAACCGAAATAGAGGTCCTGGTAACTTGTACTCATTAGACCTCGTTCAGCCCCTTAGGATCATCTTCGAGTGGCTGATAACCCATTTGTGTGTTTGAGAACAGCTCTTACCTCCTCTTGAGTGTTCTCAAACCTGGATGGTTTGTGTGTAAGGCTGCTTTCCTGGTTTGTTTCTCTCTGCCCTGAGGCCCTTATGCTCTGGCCACATGACTGCTCTCACCCTTTGCCACCTGACCCCACTGTCATAGTGGAGCAGGTATCTGGGCAACAGTTTGGCATCAGCTGCCATCGTCCAAGAGCCCCTCCTTCTTCCTGTAACCGCCCCCCACATCTGCTGCTGCTACTTCCCACCTCCAGCCCCTAAAGGAAAAGCTGGCAGAAGCTTAGAAGAGACTAAAAAGGACCTGTTGATGCAGGTATTCACTCATGTAACCACTGTTTGTTAATCACCTACTATGTGCTTAGGACTGCACTTAGCTGCTGTAGGTATGCACAGTATGTCAGGTGGGGACAAGTGCTATGCACAAAAATGAAGCAGGGAAGGGGGATGGGTGTGCTGGGGGAAGGGGCTGGGCTATATTTGAAAGAGGGTGGATCTAAGGAGGCCTCACCAAGGAAGTGACATTTTAGCAAGTCATCTGAAGTTGCTGGGGGAGGGGGTTGCATGTGTCCGGAGGCAGAGGGCTCCAGGCAGAGGGACGGCAAGTGCAAATGGCCAGAGGGAGGAATGTGCCTGGCGTGTTCAAGGAATAGTAAGGAGGTAGAGGGAAAACGGCCTGGAGAATAGAGCTGAACGATAACACGGAGTCTGTCTCAGAAACTTGGAAATGCACAGAAATAGAGAACATCACCTGTACTCACACAACCCAGAGAGAAGTACTGATCATTTTAAAGTGTATGTTCTATAGTCTTTGTGGAGGTGGCTCCCTTGGTAAAGGACGGTTCCCAGTGAAAAACTTCAGCCGGACGCTGAAAACGTAAGCGCCCTTCTGATGTGGGTCATCCGGAACGTGGTGCAGAGGTTTGCAACCTACAACCTTGTGCACAAACCTCTGTAGCATTTGCAATTCTTCCATGTCATTTCATATAACAGTAGGTGAACTCCTCAGTCAAAGAAAATGGACATTTTAAGACTCTTGATGTACATTGCCCAACTGCTGTGGACAAAGTTCAAACACTTTCCAAGCTGCGTGGATTTTTCTCCTGGGAAGTTTCAGAGCGCCTGTCACCTTCCCGGGAGCACTAGTTCTCCAGAAGCCTGATCCTGTTTGCCCCGTGAAGCTGAGCATAACCGAAAATCCAGCGAAAAACTCCCAAACTAGGCTTTACAAGGGACGAGGCCAGTAACCAGCACTTTACACCATGCTGTATAGCTCTTCAGAATGTTCCATCACTGAGCCCTACGGTAATCCTCAGCCTAAGTTAGAGCAGGATTGTTTTTATTCCACTTTGCAGATTTGGAAACTGAGACCCAGGATGTTAACATGAGCTTCCAAGATGCCACATGGCCCGTGAATGGTAAAGCTGGACCTAGAGCTTGTTTTGCTCAAGTGTCCGTGTCTCCCCCATCTCGTGATTTCTCACGGCTGTTGCCGCTGCCTGGAATGCCTCTCATTATCATCCCCCTCCCTCCCCAAGAGCCTGGCAAATGCTTCCATCCTTTTTAGGACCTGAGGTAATTGCTCCCTCCTCTCTGCCTCCACAACATTGGTGTGAGTGTTTATCACATGTGGTTGGCATTTTTTTTGCCTCTAGATCCTTCTGTCTCATTACACTTTGAGCTCCTTGGGATTTGGTCTGCATCCTGCTCATCTTTCGACTTCAGTTTCTGGCATAGTGCAGGGCACGTGGTCAGCACAATGGAAAATTGAAAGAAGGAGGAAACTCACATCCATTGATCCCATCTTTGGCTTTGGGCTGGCTTGGTTAGGTAAGGATAAGCCACTGGAACGAAAGACCCTAAAATACAGTGAAATAAGATGGGGTCTTATTTGTCTCTTCCACAACAGTCCCAGAGTGAACAGTTGGGATTCATGGGGTGGCTCTGTCACCCTCAACAAGCATTTTCCACCTCTGATATCAAGGCAGCTATTCTGGTTGCCACCATTTCTCAACCATCTCAAAGAGGACAAAGGGTAGATGGAGACCAAGCAGCTTCTCTGTAAGGTTCTGATGCAGACGTTGCCTGCAACACTTCTCACAGCCCGCTGGCTAGGACTTAGGCGCGTGGACACACCTAGTTGTAAGGGAGACTGGGCAGCCACGGGGAGGTTCTGATTACTAAAGGACGATGGGATACAAGAGGACGATGTGTATTCTGTACCACACAACCCATGGGGGTGGTGCCAACGACTAACCCTTGTGGAAAACTGGCTAAGAACCAGGCACTGTTCTAAGAGTCACAATACAGCCCTATGAGGTAGACGCAATTATTATACTTGTTTATGGATGCAGTTTTACAAGAGAATGAAGCCCAGTACCCTAAGGCATTCATCATGAATTAGTGGCTCTTGCATGCATCTAAAATGGTACGAATTATGCACCATTCTTGGGTGAACTGAAAAAATAGCCACTCAAATAATTTCTGTGTTACGGTTCTGATGAGGAACCCTGTATGATGCTGTTGATAGGTCCCTTTTAAGAAACCAGGCATTGAGTTAGATGCTTGTCTTTGTTTTTAATAAATTTATTTATTTTATTTATTTATTTTTAGCTGCATTGGGTCTTCGTTGCTGTGCGCGGGATTTCTCTAGTTGCGGGGAGCAGGGGCTACTCTTTGTTGTGGTGCGTGGGCTTCTCATTGCAGTGGCTTCCTTTGTTGCAGAGCATGAGTTCTAGACTTCAGTAGTTGTGGCTCGCAGGCTCTAGAGCGCAGGCTCAGTAGTTGTGGCACACGGGCTTAGTTGCTCCACGGCATGTGGGATCTTCCAGGACCAGGGCTTGAACCCGTGTTCCCGGCATTAGCAGGCGGATTCTTAACCACTGCGCCACCAGGGAAGCCCCAGATGCTTGTCTTTGATTGGGTTTCCCCCAAAGCAGACCCTAAGCGAGGATTTGGGAGTGCTTCATTTGGAAGTTATTCCATCAGCAAGGGAGTAGGAAAGTGAGACAAGGAAAAGAAAAGAACCAATGAAATGTGTATTGATAAGCAAGTTACCACCGAGGGCAGTGGAGACTCAGTCTAGCTGGGACTTACTGAGAAACTGTGTAGGACACACCTCGGGATTTTTCCACTGGGGCCAGGACGCTGGGATACTTACCTGTCAATTCCTTTTCCTCATTGAGGGTCTCACCTGAAGACGTTGATTTCCCCCTACTTCCTGTCTGCTCTGTGAAAGGGCCAAGCAAACTCCCACTTCCAGAGAATACCCTCAGACAGAGAAACACTGGAAGCTGTTGGCACGGATGGGAACTGTCTACAGGTAACCTCCGAGGTGGTGCAAGGGGACATAGGTGGAACACTGACATCTGCCACAGGGCTTTATACATGTTATTTTATTTCATCTTTACAATAAACCTGTGCCTAAGATATCAACATCTCTGTTTCTCGTACGCAGAAGCCAAAGCTCAGAGAGATGCAGGAACTCTTCCAAGGTCACACAGCTAGGAAACGGTGGCGTGTGGGGGCCACTCATCTGTCTGTGTCAGCCCCTCCATTTCCCATGCCTTATGCCCTCTACCAGCCTTATGTTTAACTGATCTTCATCATCAACCCGCATCCAAAACTACTGCCTTCAGGCTTTCTAAGGTTTCTCATCTCTGAGAAAGACAATTGATGTTTTTCCAGCTTTAGGTGGATGCAACATGGTGAAAGGCTCTATTTATTGCTCCAAGTCTATCCAGGCAATCTCCATAAAAAGCCATGTCCTGGCTTATATATAAAGTTTTGAACAAGTTCTCTAGCCCCCATTTCTAATCAGGTTGCTGCCCCTAAGCTCCTCTTGTCTTGACATTCTGGAGCCACTTCTGCTTAAAGCAAATACCTCTCATCTGGTGCCCATGGTCAGGTCCTTGTTTTTTTTTTTTGTTTGGTTGTTGTTTTTTTTTTTTTTCCCCAGACAAATGTTCTTTCTGTGAATCACTCCTGCTGAAATGCAAAAACCGAAAGCCAAGATGTGGTTAACTCTGCATCAGTTATGCAGTAAGAGGAATCAGAGAGAAGGACGGTCTGCTCTGAAGGTGGGCTTAGCAGCCCATCTTAGGATCACGTTAGAGTACTAGGGAACCAGTATTTCTCAGTCTACCCGCTGCTCATGGCTCTCCCTGACAGTTTCCCAGATCTACTGCCAAATTTTGATCCACGCACAGAATGTGTTATGATTATAGTATATATACTGCCTTGGTTTTGTATGTTAGATGAAGAATTGAGCTGAGTAGGTGGTGGGAGCTATAGCATAGCTCACCGAGAGCAGCGGGCAGGGGGCAAGGCAAAGTCAGGAGCTCTTTACCTTGTGAGTATATGGAGGACACCGTGGATTAGATTGTTCAACCTCCATTCCAACTCTCTCCAGGTGGGCAGAAGTAGGAAAACTAAAAACTACATTTCCCAGAATCCCTTGCAGCTGAAGACTTGGATGTGATTTAGGTTCCACCAATCAGAGGTACTTGCTCAGGAACTGTGTGGAGAGAAACAGGGTGCAGAGCCAATGTGTTGCTCCTGTGGACGTGGCAGAGGTGGGTGGCTCTGGAGTCAGTGGCTGTGGTGGCAGCGTTCTGACTTGGCAAGAAGTTTCCTGATCCTGGCATGGGCAGCTCCCGTGGCAGCTCAGTTCTGGGGTGTGGCTTTGTGAGCTGTTTCTGGAAACACACTACAGTCAACTTCTTCAGTTCTCCCAGTGATTCTGTAAGCCGTTTACTATCCTGCTTTCTGCACCTGAACCCCAACGGAAACAAGGAAATAGCCAGTAAGGGCAGTGAACAGTTCTGACAACAAACAGCAACTCTGGGGTGGAGGGTGTCCAGGTGTATAGGGTGCTGATGGTGGGAGTGTTTATAGACCCCTTGTCACTATGTCAAAGGAAAAGGACTACTCAATGCCAGGCACTATTTATTTCCAGACAACACCATTCAAATTCATTCAAACCATGCAGGCTTTATAAAGGATGTCAACACTTCAGGGTTTGATCACGGGCATAGAAATCTCCTGGTTAATGGGCAGTTGTCTGAATTAATGCCTTAAAACGATCAGTTTCCAGGTCTGTAAGAAACTCAGTGAGTGACACTGCTATTGCCAAGATTCTAGTCCCATTCCTGAGGTTCAGAGATGGAAAGGCACTTACCTAAGATCACACAGCAAGTTGTAAGAGCCAGAACTGGTTCTCCTGGCCCTCAATTGTTCCACTGCTTCAGTGAATGAAAAGAGTGAAGAAATGGATGAAAGAGGTATGGGAATGGCAGCCGAAATGCTACCCCCTAACTCCAGAGTCCAAGGGCCAACCTGGGGTTGGTGGGGAGGAGGAGAGAACAGAAAGCAGATTTGGGCAGTGAGAACTACACTGAAATGCTTTTTAGGGACTCACTCTTTAGTCAAATTCAGAGACAGAAAATAGAATGGAGGTTGCCAGGAGCAGGGGCTGGGGAGGGGGCGTTTTGCATTATGGGAATAGCATTTCTGTTGGAGAAGATAAAAAATTATGGGGATAGATGGTAATGGTTGTGCAACAATGTACTTAATGTACTTAATGTACTTAAGGTACTTAATGCCACTGAGCTGTACACCTAAAAATGGCTACAATGGTAAATTTTATGTTCTGTGTATTTTACCCCGATAAAAAATTTGGAAGCACTCACTATGGCCACTACTGTGCGAGGATATTGGCTGCATGAAGGTGGCTGCCTTCTAGTCTGAGGAATGAGAGCAGGGGGACAGAATCAGCATCCTAGTCTCTCTGCGGGGCAGAAGCTGCCCCCATCTAGCATCCCTGGGAGCGCGCCGGGCTCTAAGCTGCGGGAGTGGGAGTCCTGCTGGGGGCACCCACTAGGGAGGGGCACCAGAGCCCCCACCAGAGCTGGTCTCCCAGGACTTCGGAGGTGGTTCTCACAGAAGTGCAGTCCCCCAGAATACATCACCTCTGGGCGACCCCAGAGGCAGCCTGTCTGTGCCCATGGGGAGGGGCAGGCTCAGGGCTGGCTGCAGCCCCAGTTTCTCCCCTCAAGCCAGTGAGCCTAACTCTACCAGACGCAGTCCAAGCCCTGCCCATGTCTCTCGGGCCTCTCAGGGTCCTGGGCCACCTCCCACTGCCAGGATCTACCCCTTGGTGCCCAAAGGGTTTTCACAGAAACCCAGAAGTCTACTCTGCTCTCATTCACCAGAAGCTGAAAGCTCGGGGACTTGCCCTCAGATGTTCATTTATTTCTTTTTTCAACAAGAGAAAAATAGTTTATTAATGCATATGGTGCACCTCACACATCACCTCACAAATCTCGGTGATGAGTAACTCAAAGGGATGGTTAGAACTTGGGCTTATATAGCATCTTGACAAATAAATGTGTAGAGAAGTGACAAGAGAAAGGAAAAGGATTTTAGGCTTCCAGGGGTGTCAAAATATGGGAAGGTAAATATTTGGGAGGAAGCCAATGGAAGACAAGTGTCAGAGGTTCATTTAGAAGCACCCCACCTTCCTCACCCCTGGGCGCTCTTCCAAGTAGGGGTTTTTTGTACAGCTTCTCATTGGCTCCCTGAGGAATTCAGCTGGTTCCTCACCCTGGGGTCGGGCTCGCTAGCACACTCTTTATTGATTTCCTTTCCTCTCCACACCCCCTACCCTCCACTCCCGCTTCCTTCCCACCCCTCCACCACAATTCCTCGAATCCTCGACCCTTGACTTGCAGAACCTACGCCAAGATGCTGACTGCCCCTTCCCCCGCTCCCCCCCCCCCCCCCGTGCTCTGTCTGGGGTGTGGGTGGTCTGAAAGCATCCATCTCTCGATCCCCTGACGGTCCTGCATCCTGAGCCACATGGAGCTCAGTGCCTCTAAGACTCCAGCCCTTCTGGACCCTGATAGATTTCCCTCCACCCCTGGCTCTGGAGCTTGATTGCTCTTTGCATTAATTTGGAGGATGGCTCTTTAGACTCCTGCCCTACCCAGGAAGTATCTTGTTAGCGCTAGACCACTTCCAGGCCTCTGACCAAGGTGAGGTCCCGATGGTGAGGAAGGGCCAAGGCCAGAATCCTCTGGGTTGGGAAGCGGACGTTGCATCAGGCAAGCTACAGCGCTGGAATGAGGGGGTGGAGAGAGCCTTGGAGCCACATGCAGAGTCCACCCAGGAGCTACCAGCGAGTCGCCAAGTGACCCTGGTTCATTTCCTACTCTCTGCCTCAGTGCCCCACCTGAAACATGGCTGTGAAGATGCAGGGCACACAATTGTGCTGAGTGTTAATAAGATCTGCACTGCAGCACCTGACCCTTTAGCACATAGTGACTGCTTCACACACCTGTGACGAAACCCTATCATTATCCTCATTAATATCAGGAGGTAGAGGTTCAGAGGGGTCCCAGGCCTGCCTGATACCACACAGCCTGGTGAGTGCAGAGGCAGGAGTCGACCTCAGGCTGTCATGTGGAAAGCCGGAATGTGGGAGTTTACTGCTTTTAGATAAAGAAGGTAAATGTGAATATCATCTGACAGTAAACTGAGAGTCAGAGATGGGCAGTGCCCTGTCCCAAGTCACACAGGACTGTAATGGGAGCCAAGTGTTCCTGGTGCCCAGGCTTGGGTTTTCCTTCCTGGACAAGACCGCCTTCCCCTCCCCCTGAGGTTGCTAGTGGTGGGGCTATGGGGGGAGGGCTGCCCCAGGCCTTCCCCAGGGGTGCACAGTTACCCAGGGAGGTGCACCCTGGCCTCTCTGGACCCAGCCTCTTTCTCCCCAGTTCTACCAAAGCTGTTAGGGGACAGGGAAGGGGAGACCTTCATTCAACAAACATTTATTGAGCACCTACTGTGTTCCAGGCTTTGTTCTCAATGCTTGGAGTATGCTGGTGAAGAAAAGAATCAAGACCCCTGCCTTCTTGGAGGCTGAGGAGATAGGCAATAAACAGTAAAACATAAGACAGAGAAAGACAAATATCATATGGTATCACCTATATGTGGAACCTTAAAAAATGATACAAGTGAACTTATTTGCAAAACAGAAATAGATTCACAGACATGGAAAACAAACTTATGGTTACCAAAGCAGGTAGTGGGGGCAGGGAGAGAGAGAAATTATACACACTATGTATAAAATGGATAAACAAGGCACTACTGTATAGCACAGGGAACTCTATTCAATATCTTGTAATAATCTATAATGGAAAAGAATCTGAAAAATGGATGATCGATAGATAGGTAGATAGATCATTGAATCACTTTGCTGTACACCTGAAACTAACACACTGTAAATTAACTATACTTTAATTAAAAAACCCAATAAAACTTAATAAATAAGCACATCATACAGTAGGTCAGATGGTGGTGATGTTGGCAAAAAAGGAGAAGCAGAACAGAGTAAAGGGCCTGAGAATAGCTGGGTGGGAAGTTGTGGCCTCATCAAATAGGTGGCCAGGGTAGGGCCCCATTGAGAAGGGTCAAGGGAGAGAGTCATGTGGACATCTGGGAGAACATTCCAGGCAGAGAACAGTCAGTGCAAAGTCCGTGGGACAGGACCACACCTGGCAGATTTGAGGCAGATTAAAAAGGCCAAGGTGGGCTTTTCTGGTGGCACAGTGGTTGGGAGTCTGCCTGCCGATGCAGGGGATGCGGGTTCGTGCCCCGGTCCGGGAGGGTCCCGCGTGCCGCGGAGCGGCTGGGCCCGTGAGCCATGGCCGCTGAGCCTGCGCGTCCGGAGCCTGTGCTCCGCAACGGGAGAGGCCACAACAGTGAGAGGCCCGCGTACCGCAAAAAAAAAAAAAAAAAGGCCAAGGTGGCTGGAAGAGAGTGAGTGAGGCAGAGATTAGTCGGGGATAAGACAATATTGGGCCAGATCAGGTAGGGCCTCGTGGGCCCTGGTGAGGACTTTGGCTCTTACTTTGAAGCAAACAGAAATCACTGGAGAAGGTGGGAGGAGCCCAGAGCCCCAAGGTGTTGTATAGACATACCCATCAGGCCTAGCTAGCTCCCAGCAGCCCGAACACCCCACTTCATTCCAGAGGGCCTGCACAGATGCTTCTGAACCAAGAGTCAGGGAGAGAAGAGGAAGCCGTTGCTGCCGCTGCCCCAGTGCCCTGAAATGTCCCCTTTGGGAGCATCAGATCCCAGGGGGTGAACTGCCGCCCCTCTGGCTGTGGGGCTCAGGACACCTCCACGTGGGAAGTCCCTGCCAGGGGGGTCCTTCGGAGCAGCTTTCTGTCTGTACCCCAGAGAAAGCGGCAGCTGCTCATGTGATGGGGGAGCCCAGGGCCTTGGGCAGAGTCAACATACCCTTGGCCCTGCCTGCAAAATCACATTTTCCAAACACACAGCTCCTCTAAGCCCCTTATCGGGCCTCCAGGTAGCAAAGCTCCGTTGCTGGGCAATGATGTTTTATCTGCGAGTTCTGCACAGAGGTTGTACGAGGTGATTTCATTAGATCCTCTCCCATCTGTCTCTGCAAATGTCCCCAGGGGCCTCCAATTAAGGTTTTGCTTTTCTTCTTTCGCAGATGTTTGCTTTAATCTAATAAAGCGGTTTACAGGCCTCAGCGGGTGGAGGAGGGCCTCGGTGGGCCCCAGCCCAGGAGGGAGGTGGGAGAGGTAGGGGCAGGTTGCCATGGGTGCCAAGCCTTGGACACAGAGGCGAGCTCACGGGGGCTCGAGGCACAGCGGACTGGAAAGAAGGACCCGGCCTGGGCCAAACTGCAACACTAGCGGTCTTCCCCATAACCCACCTCTCTTCCTCCTTCCTGCAGCCAGATTCCCACAGGGGGCCACAGTGGCACTTCACTCCCAAGCAGGATGTCTCTTCCAGGGAGACACCTCTGGGTCAGAAACTTCTGGATCCAAGCGGGAGATCACCTGGGAGGTGGATCTGCAGAGGCTCCATAGAGACAGTGCTGTGGGAGAACTGCTTTGTGGCGTGCAAACCCAAAGTCATGCCAAGGAGACCAGACGTGGGAAACCAGAGGTCTGGGGGAGAGAGGATGGGTGAGAGGCAGGCTCAGGGCAGAGGAGAGGAGAGGAGCTGGCCTGACTGTTTGGCCGAGGCACTGCGGTAGGGAGAGAGGCGGGAGGCACCCCTGCCCTCCCAACAGGGTCAAAGCAACGCAGGGGCCTTCTGGGATGGGACCCCGCGGCCAGGACTCCGAGGGAGACGGGACCCCAGACCCCAACCTCTCAGTTCTACAGGCCCCCAAAAGGCTGGCCTCCAGAGCCTCCCAGGGAAGAGTCTTCAGGTGATTTCAGGGCGATTCTGGTCCCCAGAGCCCCTGAGGAGCTGGCAGAAGCCACTTAGGGTGGTGAAAAGGGCTGAACTTTGGAGTCTGGTCTGGGTTTGAATCCTGGCTCTTCCTGGTACTACTGTGTCACCTTGCAAAAGTCACTGAACCTTCCTGAGCCTCTGTTCCTATTCTACAAAATGGCCAAAATAATTTTTTGCATGATTTCTATGAATTGAACTGAGAGAATTCAGTCACCAACATCTGTCAGTCCCAACTACGTCTGGGGCGTCTCGGGAGCTGATAACAGGAGGGAAAGCTCCAGCGCAGTTCCTGGGTGTCCCAGGTGGCTGTCGTAGCTCTCTCCCTGCCCTCTCTCCCTCAGGCTCTGTCCCCCGGTGGAGCACTTGGTTCGTGTGGTCCATTTTGTATTGGGCTGACTAACGAGCGACGTCCTTCACTCTTGAGCATCAGCAGGGCCGGGCAGCTCAATGTCTGGGAGTGCCTCCGTTTTCTCATCTGTGAAATGGGGGGTGTTGATGATACTACTTACCTCCTGGGGCTACTTCCCTGCTGGCACAGTGGTTAAGAATCCGCCTGCCGATTCAGGGGACACGGGTTCGAGCCCTGGTCCGGGAAGATCCCACAGGCCATGGAGCAGCTAAGCCCATGCGCCACAGCTACTGAGCCTGAGCTCTAGAGCCCGCGAGCCACAACTACTGAGCCCATGCACCACAACTACTGAAGCCCGCGTGCCTAGAGCCCATGCTCCGCAACAAGAGAAGCCACCGCAAGGAGAAGCCCGCGCACAGCAACGAAGACACAACACAGTCCCCCAAATAAATACGTTCATTTAAAAAAGAAAGGGGTTGCTGTACAGTGGGGTGCTTTGACACAGGGCCTGCCCGCAGTGAGTGCCAAGTCACTGTACCTGTCACTGTAATCACTTTAGGATGCGGTTTCCTTCAGGTGACTGAGCGTCTCTGACGTTCAAGCTCCTCACAGCTGCATGTAGTGCCCTGCAGAGCGGGGGACCGGAAGAGGGATGTTCGGGGCGCTGGAGACCGACGTGCTGGTCCTGCTCCCCACAGATGGGCAGGTGGTGAGCGATTCCTCCCGTGTCAGGCCCCGCCGCGCCCCAGGCAGCCCAGCTGGGGGCCGGGGGCGCAGGTAGAAGGGCTGTGAGGAGCAGGAGCGCCGGCCTGGATGCATGCACGGGGAGCTCCTAGCCGGCAGGGCCCTGCAGGCCACTCGAGCATCTTCTCGCCTGCCAAATGCTTTCAGAGCCAGTTAGCTGGGCAGCCTTCTCCCCCGAAGACCAGGCTGTTCTCTCCCCTCCTCCCCCCAGCCCCCGGGCTCAGAGACCATGAGCAATGTGGGCTACCCTTCTCCTTCTGGGTCCCCGCCCTGCAGGCGCCGGCAGAAAATCGTGGACCGGGTGGGGTTTAATCATATGGACCTTCCCTCCTCCCGAGACCTAAGTCCAGGTGCCACCCTGGAGTCCGCAGCTTTGTCCACCTGCCCCAGAATACTCCTCTTCCTTCTCAGACTGGACCCTGCTTCCGTGCTTCTCTGCTGAGGTCAGAGCTCTGCCCTCCCACCCGCACCCCCAAGGGGCGGTGCCACAGTCTCGGCTCTGTCAGGCACTTACTCTACAGTATGGGGGACCCACGGAAGTGGGGTGATGGGGTACCAAGCACAGGGGGGGTGAGGAAGTAGAGTATGAGGGTGTGACACGGGTTCGCCTTCCAGCAAAGGGAGGAATTCGCCCCCTCAGAATGGTCCCCTTATATTTCTTTGGCCTCCTCTCTTATTATTCCCCTCCCCAACCCCATCAGCCATACCATACTAATTACTGTCCTCACCCCTGCCCACCACCCCCCTAACAACCACGCCCCTACACCTAAAACTAACCGCCCTTGCAGTAACAATCCTAAGCTTTATTATCGCACTCGCAATCAACCTCAACGTGCAAAACTTAAAACACACTCACCCCTCAAACTACACCAAATTCCCCACCCTACTGGGTTACTTCCCCACAACCCTACATCGCCTGCTCCCCGCCCTAAACCTAACAATAGCCCCAAAACTAGCAACCTCTTCGCTAGATATGACCTGACTAGAAACAATCCTACCTAAAACCACAGCCCTTATCCAACTAAAAGCCTCCACACTAACTTCAAACCAACAAGGCCTCATTAAAACATATTTCTTATCCTTCCTTGCCACTATCACCCTTTCCATACTCCTACTTAACTACCCCAAGTAATCTCCATAACAACAACAACACCAACAAACAACGACCAACCCGTAACCACCACTAACCAAACCCCATAACTACACAACGCAGCAACCCCCGTGGCCTCCCCACTAAAAGCCCCAGAACCTCCCGTATCATAACCTACCCAATCCCCCAATCCATCAAGCCCAAATACGATCTCCACCTCTTCACCCTCCAATACATAAAATATCACTAAAGGGCTTCCCTGGTGGCGCAGTGGTTGAGAGTCCGCCTGCCGATGCAGGGGACGCGGGTTCGTGCCCCGGTCCGGGAAGATCCCACATGCCGCGGAGCGGCTGGGCCCGTGAGCCGTGGCCGCTGAGCCTGCGCGTCCGGAGCCTGTGCTCCGCAACGGGAGAGGCCACAGCAGTGAGAGGCCCGCGTACCACAACAACAACAACAAAATATCACTAAAAATTCTACCACTAGTCCTAAAAGAAACGCCCCTGATACAACCTTATTAGAAACTCAAACCTCGGGATACTGATTGGCAGCTATAGCTGTAGTATAACCAAATACAACCCACATTCCCCCCAAATAAATCAAAAATACCATCAAACCTAAAAACGAACCACCAAAACTCAAAATAATCCCACCCCCCACACCACCCCCCACAATTAACCCTAAACCCCCATAAATAGGTGAAGGCTTTGAAGAAACCCCCACAAAACTAACCACAAGTATAACACTCAAGACAAAGACAATGTATGCTATCATCGTTCTCACATGGACTCAAACCATATCATACCGCTGTGTCATAGGTACCGTCACACACACTCCTGCCCCCATACCTTTTCCACGTGTTCCCCTGCCAAGAACGCCTTCTGTTCTTGCCTGTTTTCCTCAAACTTTAGGGCTCAGATCAACTCCTCTCGACACCTTCCACTCCAGAAAGGGTTTCTGAGCAGCCCAAACCACTCAGATCTCACTGTCCTCAGAGATCGTTCAGCCCTTACTATTTGACCATCATCAGCTACCGTATTAGCCTGGGCATTAACCTCATATATAAATATTCTATCTGCTCAACTAGATTTCAAGCCTTTGGAGGAGAGAAGGACATTGCTTCAAATCACCCTCAACCCTACAATCATAGGAACATGACCTGTGTTTTTTCACGGAGATGAAAATAGCTTAACCCAAATACAAGAACGATGGTGGAATTTCTCACAAGGTGGGATACTGGTCTGGGAGATGTCTGGGGGACGTGGGTGCTTTCAGAACCCTGCAGATGTTATGTCGCCCCGTGAACACACTCGCCCTGGCTCTTCAGGTAGAGGCAGTTGAGTTCCAAGGACGCTCCATAAACTCTCTGATTGACGCTGTGGCTGTAGGGGAAGGCAGTGCTCTCTTAGATGACAACAAGATTAAGGGTGGCTTCGTGGGCCGCCGTCTATGCTTCTGAACCGTCACCTCCCTCCAGGGAACCCCGGACACTGGTTAATGATTTTTGTCTGACAGGTCCCAGGGGCCATAGGTTTTAAGATCGTTTTCTTCCCCACCCCCCCACGCTTGTTCAAACTTTTGAAAATTTTAGATAATTATAGAATAATTAGAATTGTGGTTTTGTTTCTCAGTTGATGTAGTTGTTTTATTTCATGGCATCTTATTTCCGAAGAGTTAGACATTTTCCACCTCTGAGAATTGGATGGCAGGGGAGTCATGTGCCCACTCCGTCAAGTCCCTCACAATGATATTTTTGCGGGTAAGGACCCTCCTTACTTCATGGGAACTGGTGCAGCCCCATGTTGCCTCATTTTAGAGACATTGTCCCAGCTCTACCTCATAATGACTGGATGACCCGGGCAGGTCTGCTCACCTTTCTGGACCTCAATTTTTTCCTTTAGAAATGGTTGAGATGATGGAGGGAGGGCTTTGGACTTCATTTTCTGAGCGGTCCCTTTCTTTGCTGAAATCATGCCTCCTGAGTCACTGGCCATGTCTGCCACATCTCCATGAATCCTTCCTCCTAAGCTCTTTAAGATAAACAAAAAAATCTAGGACATTTCCCACATGAAACTCAAGACAGTTTTTTTGTGGGTGGCCTCACTTCCGATTGCTAAGAAGAATGGGAGGGCTCAGCCTGTGATACCCACTGCATCTCAGAAGGACATTTGAAACACCCATTCTTCCACTCTTACTTCCAGGTGACTTTAACCGAATCTCAGCTTTCTCTGGTGGAGACACCAGGTGAGAAGCATTTGGCCCTCAATGTAAACAATGAATTTTTTTTCCATGCGTGCCAGCTCTTCTGGAGATCTGTGCCTGGACAGAAGGTTTGGGGGGCAAAAGCCCAATGACTTGGCCTCAGAACCAGGGAGCCTCCCAGCTTGGAGGGCCACTGAGGCCTTCAGCTGCTATCATGGCCCTGATGATGGTGCTCTGAAGAAGCCGTGGGTCCCACCCCTGGCTCCTAGCTCCAGGCCGGGTGGTTCAGGCTTCTCCACCAGCTCATCCTGGGATCCCAGGATCTCCCGGGGAGAGAGATCTTATTCCCAAGGCATTGAATGCCAACACATATTAAATGCCCAAGTGGACATAGGACAGTGATATTGAGAGGGCAGAGAATTTTTACCAAAGGTGAGACCTTGGTCTCAAGTGCACTTGTCCCAGAATCCCAAGGCAGGAAAGGTACTTGGGAGGTCACCTCGTGTCCCCAGCGGCCTCTCCGGTAGCAGAAGGGAAGAATGAAAGATGCACACAGAGAGCTCCAGGGGTCCCCACGCCCTGCCTCAACTCCTAATTAAGAAAGACAACCTGGCCTTGGGCAGAGGGTGCTTCTCTGGAAAAAGCACTGCAATGAGATACCACCACACGCCTATTGGAACATCTAAAATTAAAAAGACTGATTGTGTCAAGTGTTTGTGAAGATGTGGAGGAACTTGAACTCATATACTGTTGGTGGGAATGTAAAATGGTACAACTATTTTGGAAAACAATTTTTCATTTCTTGAAAAATTAAACAAACACCCATACCATATGACTAGCCATTCCACTCCTAAGTATTTACCAAAGAGAAATGAAAGCGTTCAATACTTGTACGTGAATATTCATAGCAGCTTTATTTGTAATCAACCCAAATTGGAAACAACTCAAGTATCTATCAACAGATAAATGAATAAAAATGTTGTAGCATATCCATTAATGGGTGACGACTTAGCAATAAAGAGAAATGTACTGTTGAAATACACAATATGGATGAATCTCAAAATAGAAGCCAGACCAAAAAAATACATAGTGTATAATTCCGTTTGTATAAAATTCTAGGACATGCGAATGAATCTATAGTGACAGGAGGCAGATGAGTGGTGGGTTGCCTGGAAAGTGGAGGTGAGGAGGGGAAGGAGGGATCGCAGAGGGCCAAGAGGAAACGGGAGGGGATGGATGTGTTCACTATCTTTTTCTTTTTTTAATTAATTAATTTTATGTATTTATTTTTGGCTGCATTGGGTCTTCACTGCTGCGCGCGGGCTTTCTCTAGTTGCGGAGAGAGGGGGCTACTCTTCGTTGTGGTGCGCGGGCTTCTCACTGCGGTGGCTTCTCTTGTTGTAGGGCACGGGCTCTAGAGCGCAGGCTCAGTAGTTGTGGCGCACGGGCTTAGCTGCTCCGCGGCACGTGGGATCTTCCCGGACCGGGGCTCGAACCCGCGTCCCCTGCATCGGCAGGCGGATTCTCAACCACTGCGCCACCAGGGAAGCCGTGTGTTCACTATCTTGATTGTGGTGATGACATCCCAGGGGTACACATATGTCAAAACTCACCAAATTGTACATTTTAAATATGTGCAAATGTATGTCAATAAAGCTATTTTCAAGAAAGAAGCTGCCACAAGAATATAGAACACACTGAGAATACATGGAATCGATGTCTCCCAGTTCCAAGCTGGCTTGATTGTCTTGGGGAAAAGAGTTATTGTCCCCATCTGACCCAAGAAAAACCTAGAACCCAGAGAGGTTACGTGCTGGGCCTGAGGTCATAGAGCAAGCCTAGGGCAGAGCCCACGACAAGATTCACACTTCTACCTCTGGATGCAGCACTTCTTCGGCAGGGCACTGGCTATGCTGCCAGGAGTCATCCATGGCCTGTCGGCACGTCCTGAGCCAAGGGACAGTGCGTCCCTGCCACCTGAAGATAAAATCTCCCCTCCACAACTCACTCCTCCCTGACAGCGGCCCCTCGGTTGCTGCCTGCAGCCAGGAGACTGACCTAATTTGCAGAGAGGCCATGGTTATTGCATCTCCCCAGGGAAGTAATAAAGAGTGAGAGCGAGATAAGGGACAAAAGCAACTACCTGTTATCTGTGGCAGAGAAGGACACAGGCCAAGCTGGTGATTCCCATCCTGTCCCTGTCCCAGCATCCTGGAGAGGCGGACAGGGCCACCAGCCCAGGAGAGCACCCCAGGGCACGAGGTCATAGTTAGGGGGTGGAAGGAATCGGGGAGGTAGGAGTCGGGGTGGGGATGGGGTGCTGGGCTGGGCCAAGCTCCCACTTGGTCTCTGTCCGTGTGTTCTCCTCCAGTCCCAGGGACCCACACGGTGTCTGGAGTCAGTGCCACAGAGAGGGATCCTGGTTGAGCTGAATGGGCACCAGCCTTGAGCACGAACAGGCCTGGATGTGAAGCCTGGTGCCAGCAGCGCCTCAGAGACCCCACCTGTGAAACGGGGGGCACGATGGTCCCTGCCTCCTACGGTAATGAGCTCCCCTGTAAGGTGGGTCACCCTGCTTCCCCGTCCCTTGCTGTCCTTCTGGTTTATTTTCTCCTCGTACTGTGCAAACCCAAGACTGGACCAGCCGAGGCAGGAGGTCTTGCTACCCGTTGAGAGTGGGTGGGAGAGGGAGGTTGTGGAGAACCGGGAGCCGCATTTACTGGGCGCTACCGTGTCCCAGGAGCTGGGCTGAGCACTTCCCAGCCTCGTCCTAACCCCCAGCCCACAAAGTACTTCCTGTAACGCTGCCTCACCAGCAAGGCCGTTCAGGCCTTGTGAAATTAAGTCACTGCCCAGGGTCACAGACAGTGGAGAGAGGCAGAGCCAGGTCTTGAACCCAGGCAGTCTGACTCCTGAGGCCATGGCCTTGTGGATGAAGCTCGCCGCTGGGTTTCTGGGTCTTTTCTGAGTCCTATCCCCCCGGCTGAGAGGTTTACTCCAGCTGGGCTCCAGGTTCAAGTTCTCTCTGTTACTCCAGCCGTCCTCATGACCCTCACATGTGCACCTCACTCTACAGTTTACAAAGAACTCTTCCATCGCTTACACCACCGTAAGTGGTTCCAAATCCCTTGAGAGAGGAGAGGGCTGCTATCGTCCCCACTTCATAGAATCTATAATGAAGTTTCGTTGCCTCCACCCCTGGCAGGGATGGTGGTGAGGGTAGGATATCACTAGGTCTACTTTGCCAAAAATCAACTTGCTAAGAATCATTTTGCCGAATAGCCCATTTGGCAAATTGACCAATTCACTCAAAACTTGTTTCTTTTAACAGTTTATACTACTGACATAATTTGTATTGAATAAAACAATTTTGAAGGGGAAGAAAAAGATATGGCTCCCTCCCCGGGGGGCAAATGGCTTTACACACCTTGGACAATTCTGTTTGCACAGCATCCCTGAGAAGCAAATATCATCAAGTCTAGTTTATAGATGCTGAAATGGAGGCCCAGAGAAATTAAATAACTTGACTAAGTTTACAAAGCTGGGGCATGGCTGAGACAACATTTCCTCCCAGACTTGACGGACCCCAAAGTCCAACCTCTTCACCACTTTGGAACTGGACACAGCCTAATCCGATTTCAGTGAATGGCGAACATCTAATCTAATCCAATTCAAGGGGTAATAATTAACCCCTGATTCCCCAGCCCCTCACAGGCCAAGGCTCTGAGGTCCTTTATTGAAGGTTTAGTCCTGTCATTTTCTGAGTCAATCAGACAATATTCATTCATTCAGTACAAATTTGTAAGCACACGCTCTGTCCCCGCAGCCACGTTGACACTTGGTTTCGGAGTGCCCGTAAGTCATGGTCCTTGCCTTGGAAGAGTTTACTGTCTGGTAAGGAGAGAGATGAGCGAAATGGGTAGGGAACCTGCCACTTGTGGGTTGCAAAGTGCAGAAGCCCCATGTGTACCTTGGCGTACTCAGTACAGCGGAAGACTGTCTATTCTGAGCCTCCCTATTCAGCAGTTTCCCAGGATACCAGATCATGATAACTAATGGGACCAAATCAAGTGCAAATCAAGTGTCTATTTCAATCTTTGATGTCATTTGCTGCCGATATTTTATCCAGTTGCATTTATTTCAATCATTCATCCAACACAAACCCTTACCTATAAGGCTCTGGACCTGAATGAATGTATGAATAATCATCATCATAACGACCACCACCAAACAATAGCTAACATTCATTGAGAATTTATTATGTGCTGGCACCGTTCTAAGCACGTCACATTATTCATTCATTCACCCCACAACAGCCTTGTGAGGAAGGTACTGTTATTGTTCCCTGTATAGGATGAGGAAACGGAGACAGAGGAAGGATGAGGGTTTTGTGCACTAAAGATGCTATTGGACAGCTATCAGTCATCACTGGATCTCTGGGTGATCCAAATATGACCTGATCTGAGAGTTAAGACCCTCCCCCAGGGCAGGTCACCTCTTGCTCTCCCTGGTCCCTGGCTCCAGCATCAATCGTTCACATCCTTGTGTGCTTTAGATAAGGCTCCATGAGAAACAGGCATGGGCCCCTTGGCCCAGGGCTCACAGGTTGGCTCCAAGGCATAGGCCTAGCTGGACTAAATGCTCAGGATCGAGGTTCCTGGGACTGTGGGACCGCCCAGCAGCCCCAGGACGGGAGGAGGTCTCTGAGAGACATGCAGGGTGGACATGCAACTCCTTTCCCCTCCAACATTGTCCTATCACCCCCCGCACCCCTTCCCTCCTACGCATCGTGTGGAAGGCAGATGTTGAGTTGGTCATGGGATGTGAGCGGGACGGGGTGCCAGGAAACCCTACTTCTCATCCAGATGTAGTGGACATGAGAGGAGGGAGCCGGTGCGTCCTCACTGCTGAAATAAGCCTGGGCTCTATTCATTTGTTTTAGTTCCGTGAGAGCCCAGGGGACAAGGACGCCTTCCCTCCCCCTGACCCGTCCAACCCCAAAGGTCAGCTCCCCTTGGAACCTCCCCTGACTCTCCCGCCCTCACTGACCTGTCAGAACTTGTTGACAATAAGATCATTGACTCCAAAAGGGCCCTAAAGCCCACCTTGACGGAGAAATCAAGACCAGCCCAAGAACAAGATTCCTCGCGCCCTTGGTGGCCCCAGCTCACTCCCTGGCTCCTTTGGAGACCCTACGAGTCTCTTGCACTTTTCCAGGAACATGGCCTAGTCATGTGATCACCCCTCCTGCCTCACCTCGTCCTGGGGTCATATCGCCAGTGCAGAGGTCTTCCTGTGGTGTCCCCACCTGGAGAGCTGACTTTGGGTTCGTTCCAGAAACGTGGGATCAGAGGAGCTTTGGATTCAGAGGGACTCAGGGGGGCCTGCTCTGATGCTCTGAAGGACAAGATCTGGGGCTTTCTGAGTTCAGTTGCCTCCTCTGTACAGTGGGGACTGAGCCTCGCGCCGGCCGTGAGGATCAGTGACTCCCCCCGCCCCACTGTTGCTCTCAACCGTGTGCTTCACGCACAGACTTCTGATCTGTCAGCCTTGGTGGGTGTGCAGTTAGTGGCGGTGCCAAGACTTGAACCCAGAGCATCTGCTTCCGAGGCTGGAACTCTTCCATCTGCACTGTGCTGCCTCTTACCATGGAAGGTTCTCGAAGAGGCTGGAGGCTCCAAACACAGGGGTGGTGTCTTCTGACTCCCAGACAGGCTGACCACAGGAGGTGGTGCCCTGATAGACCTGTTTCTGTGTCCTTGTTGTGTCCCATTCACATTTTTCTGACCTCTGGACAGGCTGTGTCCAGGCCAGCATGAAACCTGTCCCTGGGGCACCTGTGGCTGCCCGCCCTCCTGTCCCCGCGCCCGAGTCAGCTGGCACCACAGTGCTGCTGTTTCCCCTCGTTGTTGTCATGTGGAGGAGTTACCTCCTTCCAAATTGGGAAAGGAGGTTAGAAGAAAATATCTCAGCAGCCGGCCCATGAGACATGCTCGCCCACATTGTTTGGCCAATGCAGGGCTGTTTGTGTTGGGTTTCCATATGGCTTCGTGACGGACATGGCTTTTCCGTCAGCATCTATAGTGGATGCTATTGGTGCCCTGCACCTCATCCCACAGCCCCCATTGGACCTCAGCAGTAGCACCGTACCCAGTGAACTGGGGATTCACTTCCGCAGGAACAGCCCTCCTTCTGTCAGCGGGGCAGTGGTGGTCAGTGGGTCTCCAAGCCTAAGCCTCCCCTCACTCAGGACGGTTCTGAGGTGTGTTTTACACAGTTCCTCAGAGGATCCCTGGTGCGATGGAGCCCCAGCTGCCCATGTCAGTGACCAGCTCACTCATGCGCACGTCGTTGGCACCCCTCCTGCCCTGTCTCTCTCTTTCTCGCTCTCACTGTAGCCTCCCAGGCTCACCTCCCAAGAAAACTCCCTGCCCCCAAATCCTTGTCTCAGGCTCTGCCTTGGGATAAGCCAAACTAAGACCAAAATGTGAGCCAGGCTGGCAGAGAACATGAGTAGGAGGAGGGTGAAGCCCTGGCTTACAAACCAGGAGACCCGAGTTCCAACCCTACGTCACTGTTTCGCCAGCACCTTCCCTGGTAAAAATTAGTGTGTTGAATACGTAAATGTATGAATGAGTGAAGGCATGATGGTAGATGTTACTTTGTCTATTTTGTTGATTTGGAAACAGTGGTTGGCAGGTTTAGGGCTTGCCAACCATTTCTGGACATGCACTGTCATCTTCCAATGATCCCAGCCCCCCTTCTTGAATTGTGTGACCATGTGACTTTCTTTGGCCAAAGAAATGTGAGCAGAAGTGATGTGTTTTACTTTCTGGATGAAAGCAGTATGAGGCCAGATACTCCCTGTTCCCTTCCCCGCCTTGGCCAACCCTAAAGCTGAGTGTTGAGAAGTAAGTGCCAGAAGATTAAAGCAGTTTGGTTAGCTTGGTTGCTGGGTCAGCTCACAGGGGACAGTGACCCTGGAGTTGCCCAGACTGGCAGTGAATTTGTGTGTGTGTGTGTGTGTGTGTGTGTGTGAGAGAGAGAGAGAGAGAGAAAGAGAGAGAGAGAGAGAGAGAGAGAG
Source organism: Kogia breviceps (assembly GCF_026419965.1). NCBI lineage: Eukaryota > Metazoa > Chordata > Mammalia > Artiodactyla > Physeteridae > Kogia > Kogia breviceps. Next base: position 11,641,455 of record NC_081312.1, read on the forward strand.
AGAGAAAGAGAGTGAGAGAAACTTTTGTTGTTTCAAGCAGAGATTTGGGGGAATGCTTGTTACTGCAGCATAACCTGCAGTCATCCTGACTGATACACAAACCATGCCCAGAACTGGGCTGGAAGCCTGGAATCCAGGCATTTCTTCTCAGTCCATATAACTCTTGTCCCTGACAGAAGCCTCTACTCACCTCCCTATGTTTGAAAGCAAGGCGGTGTGGTCAAAAGGGTGGTCATTTCCATTATATTCCACTTGGCCAATCTCAAGTGAGCTCCTTAAAGGTTCTGTCCCTAATCCACCATCTGGCCTCGGGTCACCCATTTCTGCAAAGAGGTTGGATGAGCTCAGTGGTTCTGAAACTGTACTCTGCAGAGGCCCTGGCTGCACAGACATGTCATGGGTTGGTGCTGGTGGACACTGGCCATGCTCTGTCTTCCTGCTTCAAACAAAGCAGCTCCTCTGGTGTCTGTTTTGCTTTTGGAGGTTTTCACATTAGAGAGGATCCATTGATAGCAGTCTGATAAATGCAGGCCGGATGATCTGTGACTTCAGGATGAGGGCATTTTACCTACAGATGCCTTAATTAATCTATCCCCACCCAACTCTGTCCAAATGTAAAATTCCAGGGCCCACATTCCTGACTCCCAGCCATCCTCAGATCTCCAGTGAGAACGGTACAAAGAGGACACTTTCTGTGGACATGGCCTGTGTGTCCAGGGTGTGTGAGCCACCAGATCCCCACGTGGCTCCTGATGGGTCAGTGAAACACAGAGCCTCCCCTTTAGCTGTCAGTTTCATCCCCTCTCCACAGGCAGGGTGAAGAACATGGCCTCAAATCTCAGCTCCATCGCTCTCTCACTGTGTGGCTCAGCTTCCTTTTCTGTAAAAGAATAATAGCAAACAGTTGAGAGCCAGGCCAGCACTGTGCTAAGCAGGTGACAGGCCATAATAAAGAATGTGCCACGTGAGGAGTGGAAGAGGGGAAGGGTGGGGGCTTTTGCCCGCAGGAGAAATTCAGAGTGTGGATGAGAGCTGGCTGCAAAACTCCGTGAGACTCTAACAAAGAGATGGATCAGACATTATTTTCCATCATTGCACTTATCACGGCAAACCATGTTTTCTATTTGTTTGTCTAGAACATCAGCTCCATGAGGACAGGCGGGGACCTCATCTGTCTTGTTGACTGCCATGTTGAGAACAGAGGTGGTACATGGTAGGTGCTCACTAAATATTTATTGAATGATTAAACTTGTCCTGTGTGGCTTCCAAGGGATGGAAGTTCTAGGGAGTCCATCGATTTCTCTCTGCCTGCCCTGCTGCCAATAGCTCTGCACCTCCTCCAGCTCCTTGAGTCAGCCACTTCCCCTCCTAGGTGGCGTCCAAGCCAGACTTCCTGTTGCTCAGACTGGTGGCTCAGAAAAATGTAATCAGAGCTGATGGAAAGTGAAGGATTAATTAGCTGGGGAGGCCGAAGATGGCTGGCTGCTGAGATGAGCTGAGCAGAGAAACAAAACGAAATTATCCCCAGAAAAGGAAGGGTACCCCCATCCCATTTCACACCCTTCACCCAACACCAGGCGCTGTGAGCTCTTGGCCGTGGCATCCTCATGTTGCACCAGTGGAAGTGGAGGGGCGGGCGGGATAAATGGGGACTTATGTTGCAATTACAAGATGCTTTCAAGGTATGATATGGAGAGTAGGCTCTGGATGAGGGAAGGTGTCCTGTTTTGACCTAGAGGTAAACAGTTGTGCTGATTCAACAACTGGGAAGAGGAAACCTCAAAGCCAGGGCCATCTTGGAGTGTACTACTAGAAGTCTATCACCCAACATAACGGAGGGGATTTTCCACCATGGGCCAGGCTGACTAAGCTCTCATTCTACTCCCCTCTTGAGAAGCCCAGGACCCTCCAACTGGATCTGACACAGACTCTGTGTCAGAGCTGAAAGGCTTTGGAGTCCGACACACCTGGAGTTTGGATTCTGTCTCTGTTCTTCATGGCTACGTGACACTGAGCAAATCACATACTCCCTGAGCTTCACTTTCTAAATGTGTACAAATGTGCACAATAATACTCACTCACCTCTTGTTACAAAGATTAAGCGAGGTGATGTAAAGAGGCACAGGCAGGTGCCCCACGAGTGCCCGATTCTTGCCCCAGCCCTCTACTCTGGGCCAGCCTTACTCTCCACCCACAGCCTGCCTGTACTTCTCTCCTTCTCTGTTGCCTAAAGTGGGGAACTCCTTCTTTTTCCTATTGCCAGAACTTTCCCTGGCTGCTGGCCCCACTCTGTCCCTGCCCAGGCTGTCCTACAGCTGGTGAGTGGCAACGCTGACATCCCATTTCTGACTCAGGACACCATATTTATAACCACTCTACAAACCAGAGTGTGGTAGGTTCATCAACAGCACCGAGGAGGGAATGATGAGCTCTGGGGGCACCCGGGAGGACTTCTTGGAGGAGGGGACACCAGAGCAGAGATCTGAAGGATAAAGGGGAGTTCAGTTGGCAGATGAGAGTGGGAAATTAAACTTCAGGTGGAGTGCACAGCCACGGCCAAGTAGAAGTAAGGTGGGTGGCGGGGAGAGGGGAGGAGCGGGGAGGTAAGGCAGCAGGGAGACCAGTTGGGAGATGGTTACTATAATCCGGGGGAGAAGTGGTGATGGCTTGGAGCAGGATGGAGGTGGTGGGGCAGACAGTTGTGGACGGATCTGGGGGCTTGTTAGAGGGCAGTGGGGGTGGGGACGGAGGGAGAGGGAGGAGTGGGGATGAAGTGAAGATTCAGACTCAGGTGGTCAGGTGGATGGTGCAGCCTGTTGCTGCAATCCAGCAGGCTTGGGGTAACTGAGGGCAGTGTTCGCCGTGGCGAGGGTAGGGGCCAGTGGCCCTGGGCCAGGTGGCAATGTCCAGAGGTACTGGACCCAGGAGGTATTGATGCTGAAGGGGGAGGGGTGGAGTGAGGCCTGGGAGGGTGGAGCACGGAAGCTTGAGGACACAGATATAAGGAACAGGTGGGGAACAGCCCACAGGTATGTTGGAACCCTCTGCTCTCCGGACCTTGGAGATGAGCCTCTGACACCAGCGTTCCATCCTATTCAGAGCCCAGAGGATGCTGGACATTCCAGTCCTGCTGACCCTCAGCCCTCTCCCCACTCAGGCCCTTGTACTTTGGGGAGCCTGGAATTACGTAAACCCAACTCCCACCATGCCTACAGCTAACTCCACCCCATCCTTCCAAGTTACACATCTAAGGATAGGATAAGTCCTCCCTTACATATTTTTCATTTGCTTAAGCTCGTGAGTTCAGTTTCTGTCTTTTGTAACAGAAAGAATTCTCACTAATACATCTACATGGCTAATGTCTCTTGAGTGCCATTCTTGAATCCTGCTGTGAAAACTTTGTTTCATAGATGTTTCCAGGGACTTCCCTGGTGGTCCAGTGGTTGAGACTCCACGCTCCCAGTGCAAGGGGTGCGGGTACAATTCCTGGTCAGGGAACTAGGATCCCACATTCTGCCTGGCACGGCCAAAAAAATTAAAAATAAATAAAGATGTTTCCAGACACAGGCTTCACCAGTTTCCCTAAGGTATTCTGTTAGTATTAGTCATCTATCACTGTGTAACGAATTACCTCAACGTGTAGCTGGCTTAAAACAACAATAGACATTTATTGTCCCACGGTGTCCGAGGGTTAGGGATTCCAGAAGGGTTCTGGCTCAGGGGCTCGTCAGGTTGCAGACAAGATGGCGACCAGGGCAGCAGTCTTATCTGCAGGCTTAACGGGAGTTGAAGGATCTGCTTCCAAGGTGGCTCCTGCACACGAAGGGAAGCTTGGTGCTGGCTGCTGCTAGGAGGCCTCGATTCCTCACTCCATGGGCGTCTCATAGGGCTGCTCGAGTGTGCTCGTGACACACGGCTGACTTCCGGTCATGACCTGGCCTCAGAAGCCATCCACTGTCCCTTCTGCAATGTCCTGTGGTTCGTGTAGGTCAGCCCTATTCCGTGGAGGGGGGTCTACACACGCAGGTGAGGACTATCGGGGGCCACTTTAGCAGGGGTGCAGAACTGGGCCACCTGGTGGCCGCGACTAGGGCACCTCCCTAAGCACCGCTGCCACCCTGGAGAGAAACCCTGCGTGAGTGAATCGCGTCCAGAAGGAAAGCAGCACCGTCTCTCTCACCCCTGTAGGTGGCTCCCCGCCACCCCCCACCCCAGAACCATGGCGAGGAGGACCGTGAGAACAGCCTTAGGCCCCGGGTGACAGATGGCAGTGGGCTCACCGGCTTCTTCCCCTTGAGCTCCGCAGGCGCAGTGACGGCCCGCCTGAGGGTATGATTGTAACTGTGGTGGATTCTCTGGTTTTCTTCTCTGCCATGGGTGTCATGAGCCCTGACGGGTGCTAGACCAGAGGGGCAGTGTTGGAGTCACATGTGATGGGACATGGGCCAAAGCTACTCCTTCTAGCACAAAGCGACTTCTAACAGCAAGTGTGCAGGAACAAGAGCTGTTTTTAAAAAAATCATCTTTAGAGGAAGTGGTGTAGGAGGGAGCAGGGGCTGTGGCCCAGACAGGTTCTGATACTGGCTCTTTTTCCTTAGCCAAGACAGCTGAATGTTCTGGTCCTCAGCTTCTGCATCTGTGAAATGGAGGAAATAAGAGTGCCCAACTCTAGCGCTGAAGAAGGAAACGTGGGTAAAGTCCCAGCACACACTGACACTGCAGGTGCCTTCCTTGTACCTATGGCTGTTAAGCTTCTGTCTGGGTGAGAAAGGGCAGGGACTCCTACCCGGCAGGGAGGGATGGAGTAAAAGGGACAGGACTGGAACTCGCTTCTGCTGACCCGCTTCCTTCCCTCTCCACACTGTCCCCTGGGGCTGCAGGGGGGGGTCCTTTCCTCCTCCCTCAGCACCCCACCCCTTCCCTGGGTGCCGTCCCTGCGGCCTCCTGGCTCTCTCTGCTCTTTTCCACGCCACTCCCAGAGCCCAGGCGGGCCCTGCGGTCCCTCTTCGTGATGGACGCTGGGCCTCCAGACCCACCATCAGCCCTGCTTCATGGAGGGAGAAGTACAGCATTATTGATTTTTTTCTGTCCCCCCCCCGCCCGCCGCGCAGAATCCTTCGACGGCTCCTCCTGTTCAAAGGCGCAGCCCCTGCCCTGGGAAGCTACACCAGATCCCCCAGCTGTGGGCGCGGCGGAGGGGCCTTTTTCAGACGCCACTTGGTTCCTCAGAGACCGATATTCCCACCCCGCCCCCGCCCTTTGTATACCTCATTACTGATGGGAGTGGGTCCTACCCACCGGGTAACCCGAGGCAGAACAAGAAAAAAGAAATACCTTGAAAATGGCTGGTGTACACCGTAGGCTCTATAGGATGACACCCCCAGATCCCTCGGCCTCTCAAGAGTGCGTGAGCTCTACCTCTGACCAGGACATGGGCTATTATGTGCATTGCAGCAGCCTCACCCACGCCGCCCTGCACATGGGTTGTTTACGGCAAACGTTTGGTGACCCACTGCGGTCGGTTTGGGAGGGGAAAGGACAGGACGGGGGCCATGGCTGGGGCTGGGGGCTCCGGACAGGGTGGGAGGGGCTTATTACCTAGCAGCGAGCCTGAGATGCTCTGAGTCCCCGGGCGGGTGGAGGCTGCTGTTTGCTCTGGCCTCCACTCTGAGGCCCCACGCACGGGTTGCCTGGCAACCATTGTTCATTTAATCACCACAGACTTTGCAAATAAAAATCAATTTCCTCCATGATGTGAGAGTAGGAGGGGCCATATTAACCCGCAAGTTTGAACAGCCCCGTTTTCCTGCTCAAAGCTTTATGGACAAACATGTACACAGAGCACTGTTTATATGGGAAACGTGTTTTGGAGAAGTTGACCCTAAATGCAGAGGGATGGGATTCAATCGAGGCCCTTTCTCACCACAGAATATTCTTCAGCTAAGAAAAAACAATGTTGGAGATCTACGTGTGCCAACTGGTCTCACCATGTAAGTGAAAAATAACAAGCAGGTCACAGAACAGTGTATAGTGCGCTTATCGTTTCACAAAAAGGTGTGTGTGGACACCCACTTGGGCCTATCAAAGAAAACATTCTGGTAGGATACACAGCAAAATGGTCACAGTGATTTTCTCTGGGAAATAGGATTGTAAATAATTTAAATTTCCTTTGTATCTTTCTGGATTATCTGATTTAAAAAATACAACAAGCACTTGTTCCTTTTTCAATCTGAAAAACAAAAATGATGAATGTCATTTCTTTTTGCAAATGGAGAATTCCGACTCTGGGGCCCAGGGGGTAGAGAATCCTTAGTCAGCAAGGGCGGGGCGGGGGCGGAGCAGGGGGGCAGGAGGGGAAAAGAGACCGACACTCCCGCCAGGGCAGTGAGACCCTCGCAGGTAGTCAGTTCCCCCTTTCTGGTCTCCCGGCGGGGTTTGGGGGTGGGGGGAGATGGTCCAGGCTGAAGCTGGATGCTGGGGGCAGGGGTGTCCCTGCAGTGATGGAGGGTGAGCCAGATACTTCCTGGGTTCCAGGAAGTGGGGAGATAGAAGCAATTTACTGAGAGGGAGGGACAGGCAGGGTGTGAACATCAAACTGAGACCAGCTGGACCAGGGTCGAGGGCAGCAGAGGGTCCAGCCTCCTTTAACCACTCCTCTTCCTCCGACTCTCTCCAGGCTGGCATCGCCTCGGGGCCCTCTTAGCTTTGCACTCTACGCCCTTCTTGGTGGTCTCATTCACACCCGTGCCTTCGACCCCTTCCTGGACGCGGACCTTGCCGTCCTCTCCACACCCGAGCCCACCCTCCAGGCTGCCCCCCCTTCCTAAAAGCTATGCTTCAACATGTCACTCCCTTGCCCAAGATCTTTCATGGCCTCCCTTGTGTCTGCAAAGAACATGCAAAGCCCTTCAAACCTGGCTCCAACCCAAGCCCTCCCCACTTCCTTGCACGGGGTTCCTCTCTGTGTGTGTGTCTACAAAGCTACCCTTCCTTTGTCTACCTGACAAACTCCTATGTTTCCTTTAAGATCCAGCCCAAAGATCAATCTCCACTGGAAGCCTTCTAAATACTCCAGGCATTCCATATTTTTTTGCTTCCATAATCTTTTTTATATTCCTGATCATAGCATTTGTTACACTCCACAGTTACCAATTTTGACTGTGTCCCCCCTTCTCAGCCTGTGAGCTCTTGAGGGCAGATGGCTTATGTATCCTAGCTCCCAGCTCAGGACCAGCACATGGAGGCACTCAGGAAGTGCTGGTGGGATGGATGGGTGGGTGGAAGGTGAATGGATGGATGGATGGATGGATGGATGGATGGATGAGTGGGTGGGTGGGTGGGTGGGTGGGGGTGGATGAGAGATGAAGGATTGTTCCTTTCAATATATGAACATGTAATTTCTCCCTCTTAAAAACAGAACAAAAAGCTCCCTCAATCCCACACCCCTCCTTCCTTTTATATCAAGTTTCCTTTAGGGGGCTTCCCTGGTGGCGCAGTGGTTGAGAGTCCGCCTGCCGATGCGGGGGACGCGGGTTCGTGCGCCAGTCCGGGAAGATCCCACATGCCGCGGAGCGGCTGGGCCCGTGAGCCATGGCCGCTGAGCCTGTGCGTCCGGAGCCTGTGCTCCGCAACGGGAGAGGCCACAGCGGTGAAAGGCCCGCGTACTGCAAAAAAAAAAAAAAAAAAAAAAAAGTTCCTTTAGACTTGTCCACCACACCATCCTCCGTTTCTTCACCTCTCATGCTCTCACGCACCCACTCAAGCAGGCTTTCACTGCTCTATTGTTGGACACAGTTGCCCATGACCTCCACATTGCTAAATCTAGCAGTCAGTTCTCAGTCATCAGCTTATTGACCTTTCACGACATTCGACACCCCTTCTTTCTTTTAAACACATTCTTCTCTTGGCTTCCAGGGACCTTACTCTCCTGGTTTTCCTCTTACTCCACTGACTTCTCCTTCCCTTTCTCCACTGCTGGCTCCTCTATCTCCCCAACTTTAGGCCTTGGACTCCCTCCATCTGGTATAACCCCCTTGATGATCTCATTATTTTCGTGGCAAATTCCCTGACCACATGTGATCCTTTTGCAACCTCCCCATCTGAAGAAACGGCAATGACCTCCTTCCGGGTGCTCAGGCCAAAGATCTTTTTCTTTTAATTGAAGTATAGCTGATTTTCAATATTGTGTTAGATTCAGCTGTACAGTTGTACAGCTGAAACAGCAACGTTTCAGTGTTTTTGCAGATTATACTCCATTATGGATTATTACAAGATAATGGCTATAATTGTCTCTGCTGTACTTGTTGCTTATCTATTTTATACATAGTAGTTTGTATCTCTTTTTTTGTTTGTTTGTTTTTTGCGGTACGCGGGCCTCTCACTGTTGTGGCCTCTCCCGTTGCGGAGCACAGACTCCGGACGCACAGGCTCAGCGGCCATGGCTCACGGGTCCAGCCGCTCCGCGGCACGTGGGATCCTCCCGGACCGGGGCACGAACCCGCGTCCCCTGCATCGGCAGGCGGACTCTCAACCACTGCGCCACCAGGGAAGCCCTGTAGTTTGTATCTCTTAATTCCATACCCCTAATTTGCCCCCCTCCCCTTTGGTAACCACAATATCTGTGAGTCTGTTTCTGTTTTGCGTATACGCTCATTTGTATTATTTTTTAGATTCCACATATGAGATGTCATACAGCATTTGCCTCTCTGACTTATTTCACTAAGCAGAATCTTCTCTAGGTCCATCCCCGTGACTCCTCTTTCACCCACACCCAGCTTGTCAGTATTCTGGTGGCTCTGCCTTCAACATGTGTTCAGCATCCAGCCACTTCTCACCTCCTCGACAGCTACCCCTCTGACTCAAGTCCCCACTCCCAGCCCTCGCCCTCTAACAATTCCTCCCACGATCGCCCTTAATCCCCTTCTGTCTACTCTTGACCCAGCAGCCAGAGCGATCCGTTGAAAACTTAACTCAGATCACGTCACTTCTCTGTGCAGAAAATCCCAGGGGCTTCTGAGGGTTGAGGTCTCCACAATGGCCCCAAGGCCCTGTGGGATCTGTGCACCTTCTCGGCTTGCTTCTCTGACCTCATCCGAACTAGTCCTCCCTTGTTGCCTCCATGCTATTCCTCAAGCAAGCCCGGTCCGCCCCTGATCTCAGGGTTTGCGTGTACGGCCCCTGCCGCCTGGCATGCAGGGCTCCCAGGTACCACCTGGCTCATTCCTCCGCCTCCTTATATCTGCACCCAAATGTCACCTTGTTAGAGAGGCCTCCCCTGGTCACCCAATTTAAAACTGCAGCCCCGGACCCGCTGACAACACTCACTCCCCCTTCCCTGCGCTGCTGTTCTCCACATCGCTTACTGCAGCTGCCTCACTTTAGCACTTACTCACGTGTTTATTTGTTGTTTTCTCCCTCCGTTAGCATATTAGCTCCACAAGGGTAGAGAGAGGTTGGGGACGTTTGTTCCCTGCTGCATCTTCAGTGCCTAGAACAGGACACAGCACATGTGTCCTTATAAGCGTGTATAAATGCATGAATGATTTTATTAATCCTTGCCACGCCCTCCCCACTATTTTTTGGACGAGGAAGCAGAAGCACAGAGAGGTTAATTAAGTCATCCTTGGTCACTCCGGTCCTAGATTTGAACCAGGCTGTCTGACTCCAGAGTATGTGTTCTAAATACCAGCTGCTACGATTCTGAGCCTCAGTGTCTCCGTCTGTCAAATGGGGAAGGTAATATTATACCATAGCCGCCCTGCTGTTCTCACAGGTTGTTTGAGCCATCGCCACGAAATGATGTTTGTGAGTGAACGTTCTTTCAAACTGTAAATGTTGAATATTATCATTTTCCCTCTTCTCTTAAGAATTAAGTTCCCAAGGGCAGGAACTAAAATGAAGACCTTAGAGATCAGCTAGTCTAACCCATTATTTTATAGGTGGGGATGAGAGATACTTAAGTTCAAGACTCCTGGTCACTTCTAAGCACATGTTGAATGGCTTCGGACAAAAATATTGGGGGCTGACCTCTCAGATTGGTACCTTCCTGTGAGGAACAGCCTGCAGGCATCCGTCCATCTTTCAACCCTGTCATCCGTCCACCCACCTTTTAATTCTTCCATCCATCCATCCATCCTTTCATTCTTCCTTCCATCCATTTATCCTTCCAACCAACCGTCATTCATCCTTGTATCCATTATCCATCCATCTTTTCACTCTCTATCCATTTATCATTTCTTCTTGCCATCTGTCCACCCATCCCTCTTTCCACTCATTTATCCTCCATCCCTTCATTCATTCATCCAATCATTTCCCCGATTATTCATTCATTCATTCTTTCTTTTTTTTTTTAGAAGATGTTGGGGGTAGGAGTTTATTAATTTATTTTATTTTTGCTGCGTTGGGTCTTCGTTTCTGCGCGAGGGCTTTCTCTAGTTGTGGCAAGCGGGGGCCACTCTTCATCGCGGTGCGCGGGCCTCTAGCTATCGCAGCCTCTCTTGTTGCGGAGCACAGGCTCCAGACGCGCAGGCTCAGTAGTTGTGGCTCACGGGCCGAGTTGCTCCGCGGCATGTGGGATCCTCCCAGACGAGGGCTCGAACCCGTGTCCCCTGCATTAGCAGGCAGATTCCCAACCACTGCGCCACCAGGGAAGCCCCGTTCTTTCTTATACTCATCACTTTACACAGATCATTTCCTGAGACTCTGCCGTACACCAGACCCTGGACTTGTAGCTGGGGATGCAGAGATCAACAGAACATCCACCCTTGGAGCTGCTGATAGCCTTGAGGAAGGGGAGGTGTAAAGGGATAGTGTGGGAAAGCACCCAGCAAGGCTCTTGTTGCATGTAAGTGCTTAGGACCTGGAGCTCTCTCTAGGATTAGGTAACTTGCTGGAGGTCCCACGCTAGTAAGTAGGGGAGCTGGTCCCAGAACCTAACTTTGAGTAAGTAGTCTTCTTACCCTACTAGGCTGTCTCTTTTCTGAAAGACTACTGTGACCATCGTCAGTTCTGGGGAGAAAATGCGAATGGGGGGGGAACGCCAGGGCCAGGACTTCACACAGTGAGGACACCATGCTCGCCATCCTCTGGTGATCTATGACACCAGAGACCTCTGCCCAGGGGAACGGCTGGGGCAGGCAGCCAAGCTGGGTGCCAGCAGGCAGGAGGCTGCAGGGGGAGGGAACAGTTAATTCATTATTAGTCAGGCAGGCAACCTGAGCTTTGCACATTAAGCCCCTTCACCTCCTTGCAATTGCATCCATCAAGGCAATAGAAAGCAATTTAGTTAAGTGGTGAATTTAATCACACTGAAGCTGTTCAGAAACCACTTAACGCCTTTGCCTGCAGTTCTGCTCTGCTTACTTGGAAAGCACACTTCTTCAAACACAGGGCTTTTGTACTCTCAGCTCCTGGTTTGTAGGATGTTAAAAACTACAGAATGTCAGAGCTGAAAGGCAGCTCTGGGAATGTCTTTTTGGTTCAGCCCTTTCCTTTTGAAGGGATGAGAGAGGGGGAATGTGATGAATTCTACGTTTCTCATCTATTCCTCCCGGCAATCCTTGGGGCTTAGGCATACCTTCATCTCCCGGATGCTGAAACTGCCTCCCAGAGAGGTGAACTTCCTCACTTGAGTTCAAATCCAAGAATGCTTTATTCCCAAGCCTTCGCTTCCTATTTATTGGAATCATTTCTTAATAATTATATCTTCACGTATTACTTTTGTAATTGAAATTTTTCCATTATACTACTCAGCCTACTGAGTTTCTTCCATTTTATCTCCTAATCTCTCTCCACAATTTGCTCCCCTCCCCCCCGCCCCCAGCCACCAAGTTCAGGCCCACATAACTTTGTGCCAAAATCATTGCCACCCCCCACCCGCCCCTATGATCTCTCTGTCCCCAGCCTTGATGTCCTCTACGTTTGTGCTGCATTACTCAGCTCCCAGGTTCACAGCGTAGCACACAGCCCTCATCCTGCCTCTCCCTGGCTCAGAATTTTTCCTTGGCCCCCATTATCTGCAGGATAAAATCTAAGGATGTTGGTGCAGGTCAATGCCCTGTCTTCCCTCCCACCTACTCACCATTTCCCAAACAAAACACTCGCTTTCAAGCCTCAAATTTAGCAAGCCTCTTCCTACCCCAAGGCCTTTGCACATGTTGTTCTCTTTTCCACCAAATCCAGTTTCTCTCACCCTGACCCTCTCTGGCTCTTCCCCTAACTGGCTACTTCTCATACTTTACATCTCAGCTTTAGGATCATCTCCTCACAGAGGTTGTCATAGGTCAGGTTCACATAAAGCAAACCCTGAGATGGGGAGGCATAAGTGAGTGATTAACTAAGCAATGCTGGAGGGGGGAAGGGAGACCGAAGGGAGCTGGGACGCAGGCCAGGCAAAGGGGAGACACTGAGCAAGTGTGGGATCTCAGGCCTGACCCCACGGGGAGCCCTGGAGAGTAAATTATTGCTTGGAGTTTTCCTTGACTCCGGGCAAGGGGGCTGCCTGGGCTTTGTACTCCTGCATTGGTCAGTTGTGGCTACCGGTCCCCGGGGTAGAAACCTAAACCTCAGGCGCTTCCCACTCCAATAACCCAAGAACAGTTCCCTAAAGGAAGCAGGTGTGAGCCCTGAGAACCAGAGCTGATGCAGGCGGATGGGCCACAGAACAAGCTGATGGGATCTGAGGACATCTGGGCACAGTGTCTGCCCAAGAGGTCACCTTCAACCACCCATCCACTCAGAGGCTTTCCCCTTATTCATAGTCTCAGCCCCTTCTTTTCCTGCCTTCCTCCCTCCCTCCCTCTCTCTTTCTTTCTTTTCTTTCTTTCTTTCTTCTTTCTTTTTCTTTCTTTCTTTTCTTTCTTTTTTCTTTCTTTCTTTTTCTTTCTTTCTTCCTTCCTTCCTTCCTTCCTTCTTTCCTTTCTTTCTTATAACCACTTGCATTTTATTTTCTTTTTTCTTTGCCTATTTGTGGTCTCTCTTCCCCTGAAGACCTTGAGGGCCTTGAGGGCAGAGACCCTAACTATTTTGTCCACCACTGTTATCTCCAGTGCTCAGCACAGCTCTTGGCATTAGTGTTAAAAGGCAGTAATGGAATGAATGAATGAATAGAGACAGCCAGTAAGTGGTAAAGCCCGTACCCAAATTCAGGACTCCAAGCCCAACACTTTCCACTCAAGAAATAGAAAATTTGAGTGGAGTAATGACCAGGAAAGGAACTGACCAAGTTATTATTTTTAAAAAATGCTTTCAACTCAGATGTTTTTATGGATGAATTCTTTCAAACTTTCAAGGAACAAATAATCCCAAAGAATATTTACACTTGTTGGAGACATAGAAAAATAGGGAGAGCTACCCAATTTATTTTACAAAGCTAACATAACCCTAGATGATATCTGAAATAGACAGAGCAAACCCTTTAGACTGGTCATGAATACAGAGAAAACTATATTCATTTTTCCTCCCCTCTTAATAACAGATTTCTAGTTGATCACACTGATGTCTGGAATAAATGTCTACATTTCTCAGTAGTTAGGATTCAATTATATATTAAGAATACTATGACATAACCAAGTAGGATTTATTTCAAGGATGGAAAGCTACAAATAAAATGTATAAGTATTAAATTCATACAAGAAAAAGCATACAATTATCTCAGCAGATTCTCCAAAACATTCAGTAAAAATTCATCTTTATTTTACAAACTAAAAATTAAAAGTATAAGGAGGTTGTCAACACAATAAAGAATAAGTATCTCAACTTATGTGTTTGTATCACATTTTATGATGGAAGACTAGACTAATTCTCATTAAAATCAAGATTAAAATGAGGTGGTCTCTATCCCTGTATCAAATATTAATCTTATGAATTAACAAAGACCTGACAAATAATGTCTGACACAAGAAAAAAAATTTTCCATCAGGCCAAAGAAATCTGGAGGTAGGAAATCCAGGGCAATTCCCTTGTCATTGTGGAACAAAATTTCTGCTATATTTTCCCACCATCCTAGTGCTTGCCTTCCAGCCTTAGGTCTGTATGAGTCTCTTATTGCTGCTTTAACAAATTGCCACAAACTCAGAGGCTTAAATCAACACAAATTTATGATCTTGTGGTTCTGGAGGTCAGAAGTCCTAAAGAGTCTCACTGGGCACAAGTCAATGTGTCGGCAGAGCTGTGTTCCCTCTGGAGGCTTTAGGGGAGAATCCATTTCCTTGCCTTTTCCAGCTTCTAGAGGCATTTGGATTGTGGCTGCATCATTCCAACTTGCCTTTTTCACATTGCTCTCTCTCATGTAACTCTCCCGCCTTCCTCTTTTTCTTTTTTTTTTATTTTTTGGCCACTCCACGCAGCATGTGGGATCTTAGTTCCCTGACTGGTGATCGAACTGGAGCCCCCTGCAGTGGAAGTGCGGAGTCTTAACCACTGGACCGCCAGGGAAGTGCCCTTCCTCTTTTCTTTATAAGCATCCTGGTGACTACGGTTGAGTCCATCTTGATAAACCAAGATAATCTTCCCATCTCAAGATCTTTAATCACACAAGCAAAAGTTCTTTTTGCCAAGTAACTAACAAATTCACAAGTTCTAAGGATTAGGACATGGACATCTTTGGGGGTCAATATTCTGTCTAACAAGTGATCCAAGACGGCAGCTAAAGTCCCAGCCATCATATCAACTTTTCCAGCCAGCAGGAGGTAGAAGGGAGCAGAGGACTGGAACTTTGAAGAAGTCCCACATAACACTAAAACTTACATCTCATTGATCAGAATTTAGACACGTAGCCCCACGTAGCTGCAAAGAACGCTGAGTAGCAATGTACCCAGATAAAAATCAGGATTCTGTAATTAAGTAGGAAAGAGAGAATGGAGGTTGGGGTAGACAATTCACAAGGTCTGCCACAGTCATGATTATTATTTGATAGTGCTTTGGAGGTTCTAACCAATGCAAAAAGACAGAAAACAGGAATAAGAGTTATAACTCCCAGAAAGGAATAAACACAGTAGTAACATTATCTGAAGAAGGTATAATTTAATTACTTAGAAAACCCAAGTTCAGTGAATCTCTGTGAGGGTGGGACCTCCTTAGAAAATTATTGCAGAACCTCTGGAGAATAAATGTCATTTAAGATTGATGAATGAGGGAAATACAAGAAGATGTGAATATTGAACAAATTGAATGAAATACCAGTAAAGTTCTGTGTCTTTAAATTTTGGCATAATTATTTTAAAGTTAACATACGAAAATGAATGTAAAAATACAGTTTAAAAAAGTTGAAAGAAACTAAAAAAAAAAAAAAAGTTGAAAGAGAAATGAGCCTTACCTAGTATGAAAATGTAAAAGGACAAGAATTAAGACAATGTTGTACCAGTGCATGGGAGTAAACAGATCAATCAGACAGATCAAGTGACTCTAATAGATGATCTGTATCTATAAGGGACCCAAGGGAGACACTTGAACAGGGGAAGAAGAAGGAAGTGCAGATTTAGGGCTTTAAAGGGCATTAAACTTGGAGTCCTCTTGACCTGGGTTGAAATCCTACAACACACTAGCTGAGGAAACTGGGATGTTATGAAATTTATCACAGTCTTGATTTCCTCATCTGTATAAATGGTATAATCATATCTGATTGTTGGAAGATGACAAAAGCATTTTAAATGTTTTAAAAGAAAAAAGTGCTCGTAACAAATGACAAATATCTTGGAGTTGGGGTCTGAGTCTGTGAAATTAAGAAGAGTCTGAGTTCTTATTACCAGCAGGCAGTGGATTTCTCTGAAACACAGTCTGAAAATCCTTACCTTTTAAATGGCAACTTAGTTCATTTACATTTATTGCAAATAGTGATGGTTTAGACTTATATATAACCCTTTATTTCCAGTTTTCTATTTGCCTATTTCATCTCTTTTTTCCTTCTTTGGTGTCTTTCATTGGATTGATGACATTTTCTTTATCCCCTTTGCTCTTCTACTGGTATGAAGTCATACATTCTATTTTCCTTCCTTTAGAGGTTACTCTTAAATTTTTAACCCGCTTGATATAATAAAGTCTAAGGTTTGTCAGGATCTCTCTTTTATCCCAAATAATAAAAATACTTCAAGTATTTTTCTCCAATTCTGCCCTACATGTTGTCTTACATGTCTTTATTGAACAGCATTTCTATTTTTTAGCTTCCTCAAATTAGTCATTTTTATGATTGTTGTTTCCTACAGTGAATATTTATTTAAATATATCCATGTTTCCAAACTGATCTGATCAAGATTCCTTCTTATAATGCATTCTTCCTCTGGGACTGGGTTTTATTCTTTCTTTAGGAGCCTTTAACACATGGTAGTGATAACTCTCTCAGTCTCTGTATCTCCCTCATTCTTAAATTGATGCTTATATTTCCCCCAGCACTTCAAACTATTATTAAAAGAGCATGTCATTATCTTCTAGATTCCACTGCTGTGGTTGACAGTCTGTTGTTCCTTTGTAAGCAGTTTGTCTTTTCTCTCTGAGCTTGTAAGATCTTTTCTTCTACTTTAGGGTCCGGAAGTTTATCTGCAGTGTGTCCATTTGTGGAGTCATTTATTTTAACCCTGCTCAAGACTCCTTGTGCTTCTTCAACTTAAGGATTTATAGCTTTCATCTATGATGGAAAATTCTCAGCCTGCTGTTACATCTCCCCCATCATCGTCTTTTCCTGATGGAGAAGATATTCCCATTGTATGAAGATGAGCATCCTCCCTGCCCACCAACTGCCTTCCCCAGTCACTCCCCTCAGGCAGGGCGAGGTCTCCAAGCCCAGCCCTGATATGCCAGCAGCTCCCGAGAAGCCCGGAGCCTGCTCTGGGTTCAGGGGAAGACTCCAGAAGCAGGAGATGAGACCTCTTCTTCCAAGCTGCCTCAAACCTGGCCTATGGGGTAGACTCAGAAGGCCCCAGCCCCAAGGGAGACTGAAACAAAATGTTCCCCTGGAGGCGTGACAAAGGCCACCTGAGCACCATTCTTCCTACGCTGATGGAAACATCAGAACCCATTGGCGTGACACAGAGGGAAGCACAGGCCCTGCCACACAGAGCGGTTCCTCTTGGTTTACTCAAGTTAGGGCCGGGCACTCAGGCCTGTTTGCTGTCACTGCTGTTCCCCCAAACTCGTGGCCTAGGGCCCCACCCACAGGCGCCCACAGGGACCCCTATATCCAGGCACTCTGAGCCTGCCTGGAAACCAGACCCTGTTTCCATCAGACACTTGGGGTCGAGCCTCGACTTAGAGGCCATCACTTAGTCTGCTCACTGCCTCCCTCCACTGCTGAAAGGACCAGCAAGGGACCCGGTGTGGCCCATGGAGCCACGTGGGGAGCAGGACCCGGGATAACCCTGCCCTAGCAGAAGATCAGAGCCACCTCGCAGGAGCCAGTTGGGTCTGCATCACCTGCGGAGGAGGAGGCCACTTTACGGGGGAAAGTAAAACTTCAACCCACAGTGAAAGGACATCCCCCAACCATGTAGGCTCACAGGTTGTAATCATTAATAGACTAGCATTTCTCAGACCCGAGAGGGAAAGCAGTTCCTGAGCCCGACCTTGTCTTTATAAGAAATAATGCCATGGAGCGCTTACTGTGCACCAGGCTCTGTGTTCAGGCTGTCACCTTATTTAACCCCGTGATGTAGGGATCCACTACCTGCCTTATATTACTTGTGAGGAAGGCTCAGAGAGGTCAGGCAACTTGCCCAAGTTCACACAGTGGCTAAGTGGCAGGGTCCGGATGTAGGACCTTTGGAGGAGGAGGGAAGGGAGGTCTTCCACAGCTGATGGCAGAGGCAGGACCTGAACCCGGACCTCCCAACCCCTCATCTGTGTTGTGTGGGTACTAAGGCCGATTCCACAGGGCCGGCCCTGCTTCATGCAGTCCCCCACCGGCTGCAGGTTTTGTTACATAGCAGCTCCCCTTAGTGCACTGAAAAATGACTTGAGTTGGTCATTAAAGAGGGGGAAAGGTCGGGGGAGGGATAAATTGGGAGGTTGGGATTGATGTGTGCACCCTGCTGTATATAAAATAGATAACTAATAAGAACCTACTGTGTAGCACAGGGAACTCTACTCAATGCTCTGTAATGGCCTACATGGGAATAGAATCTACAAAAGAATGTGTATACATGTATAACTGACTCACTTTGCTGTACAGCAGAAACTAACAACGTTGTAAATCAACTATAGTCCAAAAACAATTAATTTCTTTTAAAAAAGAGGAGGGACAAAACCCAGAGAGAGTAGGAAGGAGGTAGGGGGAGAGAAGGAAGGAAGAAAAGGGAAAAAAAAGAAAAGCAAACGGAAGGGAAGAAAACTTTGGGACTGTTCCTAGGAAGTGTGACTTGTGCTCGAGGAGACCCGGTGGCGCCCTCTCTGGGTTATTTAAGGAAGGGGCAGCACTCAGGGGACCTTGGAAATAAATGTGCCAGTAAATGTGACCGGGAGGAACGTGGCTCTAGACACCACTGGGGCGTCTGCAAACTGGCCGGCTTCCCAGCCCCCACTCCTGGGCACCACGTTCAAGGGGCTGACAGTGCCTGCACAGCACGCTGAGGTCGCCTGGTACCAGGGCAATCGGCTGCCTTCAGCGCTCAGGCTGGAGAAGCCGGGGCCCAGCTCATTGTTGTCAATCAGTGATGCACCCCGGAGGCCTTCTTACCCAAATGATTCCAGAAAGTCAGCACCAGGGAGGGGCAGTGAGGCAACGCTCAGCTCCTCGGCTGAGATGAGACCCAGAGGGGGACATGTCCCCGCCCACACTGCTTACCCAGCGGCTCCCAATCCCACTGCCCCAATATCTGCAGTCATTTCTAACGCTTTTCCAAACCCCCTTTAAGGGAAATTCACATTGACCTAGAGAGGCACCTGGGATACTTTCTCCTCTTGATTGTCTAAAAAACCCTCTCACTGCCAGTTTGCAGGAAATACAGGGGACAGAGGAATGCTAAATGACACTGTAAAATACAATCAGAAAAATCCAAAATGGAAAATCTCTGCAGAACAAATGACCCAGTTTCTTCCACAAACAAATTGTAAGGGGAGAAATATGAGGGATAACAGAGAGATGTATCAACAAAATAGAGACTTACACGAAGGCCATTACAAACCAACTATAGAAAAATAAGAACATTTAACATGGACTTGATATTTTCATGGTATTAAGAAATCACATTATAGGGACTTCCCTGGTGGCGCAGTGGTTAAGAATCCTCCTGCCGATGCAGGGAACACGGGTTCGAGCCCTGGTCCAGGAAGAGCCTACAAGCCGCGGAGCAACTAAGCCCGTGCGCCACAATTACTGAGCCTGCGCTCTAGAGTCCGTGAGCCACAACTACTGAGCCCGCATGCTACAGCTACTGAAGCCGGCGCGCCTAGATCCTGTGCTCCGCAACAAGAGAAGCCACAGCAAAGAGAAGCCCGCGCACCGTAACGAAGAGTATCCCCTGCTCACCGCAACTAGAAAAAGCCCACGCACAGCAACAGAGACCCAACACAGCCAAAAATAAATAAATAAAATAAATTAAAAAAAAAAATAACGTAATTTCTTTTTTTTTTAACATCTACCTTTTTCTTTCTTTCTTTCTTCCTTTCTCTCTTTCTCTCTTTCTTCATTGGGCCTTCGTTGCTGCACGCGGGCTTTCTCTAGTTGTGGCCAGCAGGGGCAACTCTTCGTTGTGGTGTGCGGGCTTCTCATTGTGGTGGCTTCTCTTGTTACAGAGCACAGGCTCTGGAGAGCAGGCTCAGTAGTTGTGGCACATGGGCTCAGTAGTTGTGGCTCACGGCCTCTAGAGCACAGGCTCTGTGGCTCAGTAGTTGTGGCGCACGGGTTTAGTTGCTCCGCGGCATGTGGGATCTTCCCAGATCAGGGCTCGAACCCGTGTTCCCTGCACTGGCAGGCGGATTCTTAACCACTGTGCCACCAGGGAAGCCCATGTTATTTTTTAGGTGTGATGTGATACTGGGATGATGTTGAAAACAAAAGGACCTTATATTTTGCAGACAAAACCTGAACTGTTCACAGGGGAGATTATATGATGGCTTGAAGTCTACTGTGTACTAATCCGGGAGGGTGGGTGTGGATGAGACCAGAGATTATGACACTTACCTGGGAATTTATTACCTTATTTCCACTCACTTTTGTGTATTTAAATTTCCCCTTATTAGAAAAAATTAAGACGTGAGAGAAGGAAAAGAAATGTGATTCAGAAGAGTCAGATTGTGACTACTGAAGTATCTTTTTTTTATAGTTTGCTTTTTATGACTGCACAAAAGAGTGATAACTGATTTAATGAAATCTATATACAGAATAACACTTATAAGTGATAAGATAATGCGGAGTGGTGCTGGCATTGACAGTTGAGTCCCGGCTGGTGTCTCAGAGTCTGTGAACCTTGGCATTTCCCGTCTTCCTGGAAGACGAAAGGGCTCAGATGGGTTAAGGGCTTGTCCATCTTAGGCAGGTGCAGCCCTGCGGTGCGCCCTGGGGGGCTTTCCATTGCGCACAAACCCTCCTCCCAGGACACAGACCGGCCTTGGTTGCCAGGAACCATCGATCAGTAGCAACCTTGGGGGCCGCTGACACTCAGCAGGTGGCCTCTCGGAAACAGAGCCCAGCTTGGCAGAGGGTCAGATCCCACAGGAAATGTCAAACCCAACAGGAATCACATTCATCCTCCCCAGAGTTTAGAAGGAAGGATGGGATGTCCTTGCTCCGATCAGACAACTGCGCTCTTTCAAAACCCTGGCCAAAGGCCGATCTGGAGACAGGACACCGGGAGGATCTGGGGTGGGCGATGACTGGTCAGCCCTTTTTCCAGGAACCACGTCTGATTCTTAAAGTTCTGGTATAAATACATGAGAGAAAGAGGACATCCCCCGCTCCGGGGGGACACAGAGACACCAGCAGGCAGTGCATAAAAGGAGATAGACAAATGAACAATTCACCAGAAATCAAGGACATGAACATTACAACAGGATACTATTTGGACCTGTCATGTTGGCAAAGGTATTAAAAATGTATAATGCTCCAGGTTATAGGCTACCATAGAGAAGTGACAACTAAACCCAGTGTATAATCAGTCCTGCATTTGGATCCTGGACAGGAGGGACATTATTAGAATAATTGGTAAATTTTGAATATGGACTACGGATTAGAAAATAGTAGTGTTGCATCAAGGCTAAATTACTGAATTTTTTCATCATTGTCCAGTGGTTACGTAAGAGGCTGTTAGGAAACACAGTGAAATACTTGGGGTAAAGAGTCATGATACCTGCAACGTAGTCTCAAATTGTTCAGAAAAAAGGGAGAAGACAAGCAAATGGGGGGAATGTTAGCACTTGGTAAATCTGGGGAAGGGGGAAGTTCTTTGCACTATTCTTACAATCTTTCTGTAAATCTGAAATTATATCAAAAAGTGAAAAAAAAAAAAAAGACTTAGAAGGCTTGACAATGCTCAGTGCTGGCAGGAGGACACGAGAACTCTTGTCCTGCCAAAGGGAGAGAAAGCCAGTTCCGTGTTCTGGTGGAGAGTCAGGCAATAAATAGCAACATGACTTGACCCAGCAATTCCTCTTCTAGGTAGTTAGCCTAAAGAAAGAGCCATTGCTGTGCACAAAGTTGCAGCTATAAAAGCTTTTCACTGAAGCATTAAATGTTCAACAACAGACTGGTTAAATAAATGATGGCACATCCACAGAATGGAACACTATGTAGCCATTTAGATGTTTCTGTGAAACCATATTTAATCACTTGGGAAAGTGTTCACAATACATTAAGTGGGGGAAAATGGTCCCAAGACATCCTGTTCCTGATGATCATCATGTTGAGTATCAAAGCCAAACCAACTGAGAGAGAGAGAGAGAGAGAGAGAGAGAGAGAGAGAGAGAGAGAGAGAGAGAGAGAGTGTGCACGTGTTGCGCGCGTGTGTGTCTCCATTTAAATCTCCTTGAGGTCAGAAACCAAATCTTATTTGTCATACTGTGTTCCCAGAGGCTAGGACAGCGCCTGACAACCAGGAAGTGGTAATAAGAGTTTGTATAATGAATGATTAAAGAGCCCTAGGAAAAGGGACCAAAAGGGTGTCCTTCACAATGTCCAGAGCTATATTTCTGGGTGGTGTGAACAGAGGTAATCTTAATTTTCTTCTTTCTATCTGTATGGTCTAAATGTTCCACACAGAACATTGATTCGTTTTCTGGTAAATTATTTACAACAAATGCAATTACTTAAAAACAATGGTAAATTATTTAAAAACAATAAATACGAAGCAGGAAAAGAGCAGCCTTTACCTCAGGGCCCTTGGGTACAGGATCTTTCTGAAAAAAAGTTCAAGGTTACCTCAAGCCCCCAGAAATCACTCCAGGCAATTGTCAGAGTACACCAGTATGCCCAAAGCCCAGTCCCACCAGAGCGGATGGAGGCTGTGCCCTGAAGCATATCACTGTCCCTCTCCATGGCCTCTGCCTTCTCCCCTGTGGATTGGGGCAAAGATGTACGTAGCATCCAGCACAGGGCTGTACCCCTCTAGGTGCCCCAGAGATCCAGGAGATTTGGCAGGAGTGGGGAGCAAAGGAAGGTTATTGTCCCATTTGCAGACGAGGTGACTGAGGTCTGGAGGCTGGAATTGGAACCCCAGTGCAGGGGGAAGGGTGGCTTCATGGTCTCTGTCCCTCCACCCCTGCACCTGATGGCCAGGAACATCCCCTCACCCTCACCCCACCCCCGCTCTGACACTGCCTGAGAACTGACCTCCCCAGGGGAGGCGACACTTACAAGTGTCCCCCGTCCCATGAGCGTCCCTGGAGAGAGCAGTGTCCCACCAGGATGACAGATGGCTGCTCTCAAGGCCGGGCTGAGGCTGGTCACCTCTTCAATCCAAGCAGTGATTCATAGCTGACCCTTCTCTCCAGGCACTAGAGCCCGTCCAGATCCACCGGGAAGACATACAGCCTGCAAGATGGCTGTTGACAAAATCCAGGCTGTGGTTTTAATGAAAAGCAAAGTGAGGATTTTTTTTTTTAATGAATAGACTTTATATTTTTTACAGCAATTTTAAGTTTACAGAAAAATTTAGCAGAAAGTGCAGAAAGTTCCTGTAGAGCCCCTGCCTCCACACCCCTCAGTTTCCCCTACAAACCCCTTGCATTCATGTGGCACGTTTGTCACAATCAGTGAATTATTATTCCTGAAGTCAGAGTTTACAGGGTTCACGATTTTTTTAGTTGTAGTAAAATACACACTACACAGAATTTACTATTCTAACCATTTTCAAGTGCACAGCTCAGTGACATAAAGTGCTTTCAGGCTCTTCTGAAACCATCACCACTGTCCATCTCTCAAACAGAAACTCTGTACCCGTTAAACAGCGACTCCCCATAGAGCTCCCGGGTGCTGCACGTTCTGTGGGTTTGGACAAATGCATTGACATGCAGCCTCCATCACAGGGCCACACAGAGTAGTTTCACTGCCCTGAACATCCCACCTATTCATTCTCCCCTTCCCTCCTAACCTCTGGCAACTGCTCTTCATTTTACTGTCTCCATCGTTCTTTTGCCTTTTCCAGAATGTCCTGTAGTTGGAATCATACAACTAAAAAAGTGTGGCCTTTTCAGGCTGCGTCCTTTCACTCAGCGAATGCCTTTCAGGATCCTCCCTGCCATGTGAGGGCATAATGCGTAGAGCTGAATCATATTCCACTGTCTGGAGGCGTCATAGTCGGTTTATCCACAAGTGGGGGATTTTTCGTGATAAAAAATTGTATGCTAACTTTTGGAAACTGAGAGAAGCCAAGAGGAAAGGAAGCAAAACAATCCCCTGTAATCTTATGCCTGAAGATTATGCTGTGAGCCCTTTGCTGTCATTTCCTCTGTGTGTGTGTGTGTGTGTGTGTGTGTGCACGAAGATCTTTTTTGGTTTGATGTGGCATGGTACATAACATTTTGATTCCTCTTTTTTATTAATTATAACTTTGCTTTCTCCATGTTCATAAATTCTCTGTAAGCATTTTTTCTTGTGCATTTTTAAAATGTCTTCAGTATTTTTCTATGACTGGGGATGCCATAGTTTTTAACTATGCTTCCATTTCTAGACATTGGGGTGGTTTTCAATTTTATGCTAATATAAATATAAATAAGTCCACCTTGAACTGTTGATGCTTAAATAATTGTATAGGTTTCCCCCGCACTTGCTAAGAAGTGGAGTAGCTGAGTCAGAGAGCATGAACATTTTAAAGATATCCCAGAGATTTCTTTCTTTCTTTCTTTTTTAATGCATTAAAATTTTTTTTTTCAAAACAAACAACTTTTTCTTGAAGTATAGTTGATTTACAATGTTGTATTAGTTTCAGTTGTGCATTCATGGATTTTTTTTTTTTTTCCGGTATGCGGGCCTCTCACTGTTGTGGCCTCTCCCGTTGCGGACGCGCGGGCTCAGTGGCCATGGCTCACGGGCCCAGCTGCTCCGCTGCATGTGGGATCTTCCCGGACCGGGGCACGAACCTGTGTCCCCTGCATCGGCAGGCAGACTCCCAACCACTGCGCCACCAGGGAAGCCCTGGATTTTTTAATGTGGCAAAAAACACGTAAATTTTACCACCTTAACCGTTTTTAAGTGTACAGTTCAGCAGTGTTAAGTATATTTACATTGTTATGAAATAGAGCTCCAGAACTTTTACATCTTGCAAGTCAAAGTCTGTATCCATTGAACATGAGCTCACCGTTCCTCTCTCGTCCCCCCTGCCCCTACCCCAGCCCCTGGCAACCACCATTCTACTTTCTGTTTCTAAGAATTTGATTATTTAAGATACCACATATAACTGGAATCATACAGTATTTATCTTTTCATGACTGGCTTATTTCACTTAGCGTAGTGTCCTCAAGATTCATCCAAGTTCTGGCACGTGTCCGACTTTCTTTTTTCAGGCTGAATAATACTCCTTTGTATTTTTATACCATATTTTGTTTATCCATTCATGTGTTGATGGACATCTGGGTTGCTTCCACCTCTTAGCTATTGTGAATAATGCTATGAACATATAGCAATAAACATACAAACAATATTTGTTTGAGTCACTTCTTTTAGTTCTTTCGGATACATATCTAGCAGTGGGATTGATAGATCATATGGTCATCTATTTTTAATTTTTTGAGGAACCCCCATATGTTTTTCCGTAACTGTAAGACTGTTTTACAATCCTACCAGCACTGCAAAAAAGGGTTCTAATTTCTCTACATCCTTGCCAACACTTGCTGTTTTCTGGATTTTAGGTTTTGTTTTGTGGGTTTTTTGAGATTTCTTTTAAAGAGCCGGAAGGGATCATCTGATCAGTCGTTCCCAAATTTCATGTCTTTCTTTTGAGCTCGCGGTTCAAGAGATGTTTCTCTATCAAACACATTCTACCAAGAACTCGTTATCTTCCAGTCTCTGTACATTGGTCCAGTATGTGCAGGTCTGGGGATTTCCCTTGGGACTGATTGCTGGCTATCTGTGCTGCCGGTTCTGTGCCCCCGTCTTCCAGGCACACTTCCAGCTGGACACACTTCCCAGCAGCCAGCTGCGGCCGTGCCACTGCGTCCTCACCGGTGGAATGGGGGCAGAAGTGATCCACACAACTGTTTAAAGGGCTCGTTCACCTGGGGCTTCTCTCTCTCCTTCCTGCAAACAGTGGCCCAAGGGATGGTGGACCACCCTGTCCTGCCAGCCGAGGTCTCTTTGTCACAGCATTTGGCCTGCAGGGACACACCCCCACGTAAAGATCACAGCAGTCATTGTTCCTTCAGTGGTATTCACTGGGGTGCCGTTTGTCTGAGCAGAAGACTGGAAACGGCCTAAATGTCCACTAGGAGGCAACAGTGAAAAAAACGGAGACACATCTGTCCAGTGGAATTCCCTGCAGCTCTTTAGAAAATGAAGTTAAAAAATGTAATAGACTATTTCTTCGAGCAGTTTTAGATTCATAGCAAAACTGAGCCAAAGGGACAGATATTTCCCATATACCCCACGCCCCGGCAAGCAGAGCATCCTCCTCCAACACCCACACGGAGAGGTGCATTTACTACAGTTGATGAACTCACACTGGCACATCATCATCACCCAAACTCCATGGCTCACACTGGGCTTCACTCTTGTCCGTGGTTTGGACGTGTTTATAACGACATGTATCCACCGTTATAGTATCATACAGAGCCGTTTCACTGCCCTAAAGAAAAGCTTTATTGTTAAAAAAGAAAAAAAAAGCAAGCATCAAAACAGTATAGTTCTATGCTAATACTTTTTCTTCAGGTGGGGAGAGGGTAGGTACATATTTGGATTTGCTCGTACATGCAAAGCACCACATCTGAAAAGGACCCACAGAAACCCATGGTCAGTAGCTATCAGTCTCACCCTAGGGTGCAGATGGGCGGGAACTGGGCAGATGGGGGTCAGGGCGGGAAGAAGTTTTCCGCAGTTTGTCTTTTTATACATTTTGATGTTATGTGAATATATTACCTATTCAGAATGCAAATAAATACAATGTAAAATTTTCGATCGTCTCTTTTCCCATTTTATTGTAACTCAAAGTTCACATACCCACCCAGCCGGGCTTCTGCTTGTTGAATCCCTGAGCTGAAAGCGTCTGGCTGAAGGCAGAGCTGCTCAGTGTTCAAGCTGTTCTTGCGGCCTCCATGCACAGAGGGAAGCTCGGCCACAACCCCTCCCAGGACGCCTGTCCCTGTCCGGCTCACATGCAGCCTGCTATGTCCAGGCGGGGCCCAGCCCTCCACCCGCCGCCCCACACAGCCAAGCTGCTCACCCCCTTCCTGCCAACTGAGCATCCTAATTACATGATAAATACTAACTGCCCGGGACTAGGATCTTCCACAGTCATAGACATTAACCAAAGTCACGCCTAATGAGCCTCACCGTTAATTATCTGTGCTCACTGCTCCAGGATTTAATTAAGCCTTGGCAGGAAACAGCAATCCACATAGGCCGAGCAAGGAAACGGAGCCTGCAAAGACACCCTCTTTTCATCAGGTGGCAAAACTGCTCCAAATCTTCCTTCCAAGCCCCCGGGTTTTCCCAGTGAACAGGAGACACTGGAGAAGGGAGCCTGCATTTATTCAGCGCCTGATGTATGCCAGGCAGAATCAGACATGGCTGCATACCCTATCTCATCTAATCTTTGCAATCACTGCAGGGGCTAGGTCTCCATTTTACAGATAAGGAAACAGAGGCTCAGAGAGGCCTAGTGACTCTCCATGCAATTGGCAGAGCCAGGTCTGTCTGAGCTGCAGGTGCATAATTCCCACTACTTGTTGCTGAGGAATGGTATCTTTATTATTATTATTATTTTATTTTATTTTATTTTATTTTTTTGTGGTACGCGGGCCTCTCCCTGTTGTGGCCTCTCCCATTGCGGAGCACAGACTCCGGACGCGCAGGC
Source organism: Kogia breviceps (assembly GCF_026419965.1). NCBI lineage: Eukaryota > Metazoa > Chordata > Mammalia > Artiodactyla > Physeteridae > Kogia > Kogia breviceps. The sequence continues at coordinate 11,668,880 of NC_081312.1, forward strand.
TCAGCAGCCATGGCTCACGGGCCCAGCCGCTCCGCGGCACGTGGGATCTTCCCAGACCAGGGCACGAACCCGTGTCCCCTGCATCGGCAGGTGGATTCTCAACCACTGCGCCACCAGGGAAGCCCAGGAATGGTATCTTAATGGTATTGTTTTTCACTCTGACCTTGAACCTGTGTTTTTTCTTTCTCCAAAGCATTCCCAGGTCTTGTTTTGTCTTTGTCTCATATTTGTTCACTGAGAAAACAAAAGGCTGAAGTATCTGAAGCCCAGGGAGATTATGACGTACACCCAGTCACGCACCCAGGAAGACAGAGGGGCGGGTGTGGGGACGGGGGTAGAAGACTGGCCCTGCGGTCAGACCGCCTGGTTCTCATCCTGGCACATCTTTCTGGGCTTCGTTGGACTTCTTGAATCTAAGGCTAGATTTCTGTGTTGGTTAGAACAAGTAATGCTAGCTGCTGTAACAAACAACTTCCAGATCTCAGTGGCCTAGTAGAAAAAGAGTTCATTTACTGTTCACTCAGAGCAAGTAGGTGGTCATCAGGTGGCCTTCTTAGCAGGGGCCCAGGGACCCAGGGTCCTTCCATCTATGCAGGGGTTGTTAACCACTGCTGGACCCTTGAGAGGTCTGTGGATAGAATTCAGGGGACCCATGAACTTAAATGGGGAAAGTTATATCATTATTTTCTTTATTCGTGAATAAAATTTAGCATTTTCCTTTTATTATGAATATAGACAACCACAATCTTATACCTGTGAATATGTTTCCAGTGGAAGTCACAGATATTTTGATATCACATTACAGTTGCTGCAGATATCTTGGATTATTGTTTACACTGATTCACTACTTTGAAACAATGGTGATATTAAACCTATGACTAGCTGGCTTGGGATCAAAGCTCTTCTGTCTATAGATGCTTGGTTGGAAGCAGATGGCCTGTTGCTGGCTGACTATGTACTTAATCGTTCAGCCACAAATGGTGGCATTGCATGCTCTCATGTTGGTGACAAGCTCTGTCCTTTGCTTTCCAGCATTCCCTATCATTGACTGTTGATCAGTATATCGAAGGAAGTGAGTCAAACCCTGGGTGGCAGGCTGCTTCCTCCTGATAGCCTCCCTGACCTCTAAGAACAAAATCCTTGGGGTGAAGGCCACCACTTGGGGCTTATAGAGCTGTTTGGCAGGAACTAAGGGCTCCTTTGTGGCTGTGATTCCCCACTTGGCTTTGCATGCAGGGAAGGGTGCTGCACTGGTCACCTGGGGGTGCCCTGGGTGCTGCAGCAGGTACTGACCAGAGGCTGGGGGCCTCGGGTCTTTGAGCCTCATTTGCTGGTGACCCCAGCAGAGTCTGTCCCCCTCCCACTTGGCGATCATACCAAACACATACACTATCTAGAAATTACGAGAACCTAGACGGTACTCACGCAGTTCCTCTTTTACTGAGTCTTCCCATTAAAATGACCTGATTTTATAAAACATATTCAAATAATAAACATGAAAAATGTTCTGATTATATTCAACCTAACCAGTAGTCAAATGAATATTAAACCAATGAGATACCATGCCCTCCGTTGGATTTTAAGAACTGCTCTCTCATTTTTATTCTAATATTTGCTGCAGGTGAGAAGGCACTAAGAAACTGATCTACTCCTAGTAGGCAGCAAGCTGGCCACCGTCTCTCTGGAGGGCAGTTGGGTGACTTGCAAAGCGCGTCAGAAAAGTGCCTCTAGCTTTAACCCAGTGACTCCCCTCTGGAATGTGTCCTAAGGCACTCAGTTCAAAAAATACATTTATGCACAAGGCATTTCATCACAGTGTTATTCTGAATAGTGAAAGATTCTTTCCCTCCAAAGTACCCAGTATTGATGGAATAGTTAAGTGGTGGTCCAACCAGTTACTGGAAATATTATGAGGTTAGCAACTTGAAAAATTGTCTGGAAGGTCCTAATGTCAAGATCTTGCTATCTTTCTCCATGAAAAGGAAACTTTTTTGCAGAAATGGCTGATTCCAAGTCCAGGACAGGGAATGTTCCAGATTAGACTGGAACATCTTGGTATGCTGGAAAGCAAAGATGTGCTCCGAAATGAAGGGGGACAGGTGGAAAGGAGGCCAGAGTTGGCTTGAAGGGGCTCCCCCTGGCCAAACCTGGGACAGTTTAATTATCAACAAGGATAATGACCACGTTGGATTTCAGCACAAATAATTTTTTTAAAAAGAATTCATAAGTACACAGTGATAGTATCTAAAAAAAAAAAAAAAAAAAAAAAAAAAAAAAAAGTGGTGGGAAAGAAAAAGCCCAGCTAACAACGGTAGAAAAAAATGATATATTTATAAAATCATCATTTTGTAACCACCAGTATAATCATTCAGGCAAGGATCACCAGTGCATTCTTTTTTGTTTTGTTTTTTCGTTTTGCCAGTGCATTCTAAAACCACTGAAAATTTGTTGGGGAAAAGGGTATTTGCATGGCTCACGGTATCACTCCACAAAATAGTTATTACCAAAAAAACAAAAAAAAAAAGGAAAAATATGCTTTTATGATGGAGAGACCGGGCAGGAGCCATTTTAACTAAGTGGTCAAACTTTGTATCATTGACATTCTGTGGCTCCGGGATTGATGTGCTGACCTGACATCACTTGTACAGGAATTCCTCCCTAAACTGTAAGACCTGAATCGAATTGTGAGGAAACAGACATCCATGTTGTGTGTCCTTCTACAGGATAACTGGCCCACACTCTTCAAAATATTGGGGTGGGGAGGTATAAACTGGGAGATTGGGATTGACATATACACACTACTATGTATAAAATAGATAACAAATAAGGACTTACTGTACAGTACAGGGAACTCTACTCAACACGCTGTAATGACCTACACGGAAAAGTATCTAAAAAAGAGAGTGGATATGTGTATATGTATAACAGATTCACTTTGCTGTACACCTGAAACTAACACAACATTGTAAATCAACTCTACTCCAGTAAAAAAAAATTTTTTTAAATATCAAAGCAAGAAGGACTAAAAAAAGGGGCAGGCGGAGAAAGGGCTGTTCTAGATGAAAGGGACCGGGGGGCGGGGATGGGATAATCCAGTATAATCTTGGATTGGATCCTGGACCAGAAAACAATTGTAAACAGCTTACAAAGAACATTTTTTGGACTATTAGAAAAATGTGTATATGGACTGGATATTAGGTAATATCCTTGCACAATGTTAAATTTATTGGCTGTGTCAATGGTACTCTTGTTATATAGGAGACTGCCTCTCTTCTCAGATCCAAGCTGGGATCTATCCTGGGATGAAGTGCCATGAGGTCTGCAATTTATTTTTAGGACATTCAGAGAGAAAAAAAAAAAAAAAAAAAAGAGAACAGATGGTGCAAAATGTTAACAATGGGGGAATCTAGGTGAAGGGCATATGGATATTCACTGTGTTGTCTTTTCAACTTTTCTGTGAATATAAAGTTTTTCATGTTTATTTTTTAAAACATTGGCAAAAAATAATATGGGCAGTATTTACCAAATACTGTCAGATACTATTATGTCATCAAAGTAGGATATGAAGTTGTGTATACATCTGGATGTACAAATATGCGTGTACCCATGGTAGACAGCTGTTGTTTGTAATCATTGCATTTGCACTGATTATAACATGCATAACTAGCAGCACCCTTATTTTCTTTTGGCACCTACCCTCCCTCTTTTGGTTCATGGGGTTTGGATGTGGGGGCCATCTACATCCATCTGTCTCCAGGGATTGGTGGGCATATGCCTTCGGTTAGTCCAACCAGAGCCAATGGACATCACCCCCAGGGCTCTTGCTGGACCCGTGGGGAAGAGGTGGTACTCTTTTTCACTGAGGCTGTCAGGTTGAGAGGGTGTGAACTGAAGCAGAGTGGTCATCTTTGTTTGGGGAGTAGCTACCTGTGAGTCAAGCTGACACAGGAGAACTAAGAAGGCAAGAGAAAGATAACAGTTGACACTGTTTGAGCACCTGGATTTAAACGTGCCTGAAGTTAGCTGAACCTACAGATTTCCTTTTTGCTTATACCAGTTTGAGCTGGTACCTGTTGCTTGCACCCAAGGAGTCCTAGCCCTACAGCATGGAAATGCATAGAAAAGGTGTATTTGTTTCCTATCACTGTGTCACAAATTACCACAATTCTAGCACCTTCAAACAATACCCATTTATTATCTTGAAACTTCTGTGGGTCAGGAGTCTGGACACAGTTTAGCTGGATTCTCTGTTCTGGGTCTTACATGGCTATAATCAAGATGTTGGCCAGGTCTCATCTGGAGCTTGACTGGGGAAGAATCTCCTTCCAAGTTTGTGCAAGTTGTCAGCAGAATTCATTTCCTGGCAGTTGTATTACTGAGGGCCTAGCTTTTTGCTGGCTGTCAGCTGGAGGCCGCCATCAGGTCCTAAACGTTACACACCATCCTTGACACATGGGCTTCCTCAACACAGCCACTCACCTCATCAAGCCAACAAGGAGAATCCAGTCTGCTAAGATGGAATCTTACATAATGTAATGTAATCAGGAAGCTGACATCCTACCACCTTTGCCTTATAATGTAACCAAATCAAGACACTGGTATCCTATTACATTTGCCGTATTCTATAGGTTAGATGCAAGTCACGGATCCCATCTGCACATACGAGGAGGGAATTACACAAAGGCACGGACAGGAGATCCTTGGGGGTCAACTTAGGGTCTGTCTGCCACAAAAGGGATGGGAAGAATCCACTCTACAACTGCCACACCTACCCCTATCCACCACTAAATTCTTATTTACTGAGTATTTACAATTGAGCACTAAAGCTTGTTTCTTCCTAATTTAAGAGGAATTATCACTGGGAAGTGGCTGCATGGGGAGGCACTAAAAGGGCACTAGAACTTTGGTATGGTATGGCATATGGTATTGCTTAGAATTTTTATGAGCATGTAGTATGTAAATTAGAAATACAATTAAAATAGAAAATTGAATATACAGTGTGACTTACACTATAAGCTGTTTTTTCTCCACTTCTGAAACTTCATATGTATATACACATACACAACGGGAAAAAAGACCGGAAGGAAACAGGCCCAGATGTGAAGAATTATTAGAGTGATGGGTCTATGGATTAATGATACTTTCTTCTTTACACTTTTCTGTATTTTTCACAATAGGAATATTACTCTGATAATCAAGATTTTTTTTAAGTGATTTGAAATGTTTTTTAGGTCCAATATTATGGCTGAAAATAAAGCAAACCCTCTTGTTTACCTTCTGTAGAAAGGCAATTTCCTGCTTGGGTGGCTGATGGAGTGTCTGCTTCTAGAGCTCACAGAAAGAAATCAGATGGCAGCGGGGAACACACACCTGCTTCCTCTCACACTGATAAACTCTCATCAGAATGCATCTGGCTTTGCTGCAGGACAAAGCATTATTTGAAAAAATATGGCAGGTTTTCTCCAGTGACTAAAAGCTACTGGAAAGTTCTCGCCAAGATGGTAAAAAGAAGACCTGGTGCCAGACAGATCTGGTAAGCTGACATGTTCAGTGAATAGTCCAAGCCCACGGCTATAGGAAAACAAACAAGACATGTTTGATCTCATTTTTATGGCTAATTAGAGGACCTTGATGGGTCCCCGAACCTGTTTGCCTGTGAATTTAGAATTAAATATGAGGACCAAAGACCACACCTGTAGTCAAAACAAACAAAACACAAACTTGCAAAGTTAGGTTTACCAAGCTTGCCGCAGCCAAGGAGAAGGTGTCCTCACGAGCATCCCAGCAGGGCAGGCGAGAGGGGCTTCTTCTAGAGTTTGTGTTTGTGTTGGACGATTGTGGGGGCCATTAAAGAACCAGGGGCCTGTTCTGGGCTGGATGCTGTCAAGCAGCAGGGGCAACTGGGTAATTGAGTACTTCAGTGATTGTCACCTAGAAGGAGAGTTAAAATGGGGCTTGAGTTGTTTTTGGTGAAACAGCAGCAATTGCTCAGAAAGGAGGAATGCTTGTCAGGGTGGGGGGGTGTTTAGTAATTTGGGGGCTCACAAGAGTGCCCTTTTCAATATCTTGTTCTGAGTATTGTTCATGTTCAGCTGGGAACACGGCTGACTGCTTGTCAGTAGGGCCGTCTTCTACTTTCTCACTCCCATCCAGCTTTAAAATAAATATAGCACCCGATAAGAAACTAACACTCGGATACACTTTCAACTTAGAAAATGCTCCTTTTACGTGGGGAAATCCTTTGTGATTCTTTCCAGCTTCTCCATTCTTAAAGATTAGGAAATCGAGGGTCGGAGACATTTTAGTGACTTGCCCAGAACCACAGCTGGCTTCAGCAAGCCAGAAAGTTGTAGCATCCAGCCTTAGGTTTATACTACTTTGTCACCCATCTCTGTTCCTCATGAGTCCTGGTTTAGAAAGTTGTTTGTTCATTCCAAATGATGGCGTGATGGAAAGTGAAGAGGCAATTCAATTCAGCGTCAGTATTATGTTTAGGGAACCAGTGTGTGACTGGGGTTCATAACCAGGGAAGGACACCGTATCAGAGTCTTTTGCTGCTGTAACAAATTACCACAAACTAAGTGCCTAAAAACAACACAAATTTATTCTCTTACAGTCATGGAGGTCAGAAGTCTGAAGTGGGTCTCACTGGGTCCAAATCAAAGTCTTGGCGGGGCTGTATTCCTTTGTGGAGGCTCTAGGAGAGAATCTGCTTCCTGGCCTTTTCCAGCTTCTAGAGGCTGCCTGCATTCCTTGGCTCATGGCCCCTCCTCCATCTTCAAAGCCAGCAATTCAATCATTCTGACTTCTGCTGTCATGACATCTCTGACTCTGATGCTTTCTTCTTCCATCTTTTAAGGACCCTTATGATTACATCGGGCACAGCTGGTTAATTTAGGATAATCTCCTTTTGTTACAATCCTTAATCACATCTGCAATGTTTTGACATAACATATTTATATGTTTCAGGGATTAGGACATGGACACATTTGCGGGGGTGGACATTATTCTGCCTACTAGAGATACCTAGCCTGGTATAATTTTGGTGGGGAGGGGAGGGGAGGAATTCTGACTTAATAGAGAAAGCAGCATCTCAGCTGACAGCAGGAGGGGCCGGGAACCAAGAAGGGAAGTGTCTTTAAGCAGAGGGGAGGTCTGGAGGTGGAGAGAAAGCAGGGGGCGTTGGTGGGTCCATTAGTCATCTATCGCTGGGTTGTGATGCAGTAACAACCAAACTCCCAAATCTCAGGGGCTCACAAAAGCCAAGTTTTACTTTTGTTCAAGCTACATGTCCATTGTTGACATGCGCCATGTTTTGGCTCTGCTCTACGTCCTCTTCATTCCAGGAGCAGCCCCTGTCTAGAACATGTTGGGCTCATGGTGGAGGAACAAGTTAGGGGGCAAAACCATGATGCTTAAAACCTCTGCTTGGGAATAGCTCATGTCCCTTCCACTCACATTTCATCAGCCAAAGCAAGTCAGGTCATATGGCCAAGGCTGACATCAGCGGGACAGAAGTAAAATTTTCCCGTAAGAATAGGCAGTGAATAGTTGGAACAGCAAGAGACTAGGATGGTACAAGAGGCTGGAGTGTAGTAGATGTGGGGGTGGCTTGAAGCTCATGAGGCAGTGAGGGCAGATCATGCATGACTTTAAAAACCAGTTTCCTTAGAATGTAGGCTGCACAGAGATAAACCCACACACCTATGGTCAACTAATCTATGACAAAGGAGCCAAGGATATACAATGGAGAAAAGACAGTCTCTTCAATAAATGGTGCTGGGAAAACTGGACAGCTATACATAAATGAATGAAATTACAACACTCCCTAATACCGTACACAAAAATAAACTCAAAATGGATTAAAGACCTAAATATAAGATCGGCCACTATAAAACTCTTAGAGGAGGGGCTTCCCTGGTGGCAGAGTGGTTAAGAATCCGCCTGCCAATGCTGGTGACATGGATTCGAGCCCTGGCCCGGGAAGATCCCACATGCCACAGAGCAACTAAGCCCGTGCACCACAACTACTGAGACTGTGCTCTAGAGCTCACGTGCCACAACTACTGAAGCCTGTGCACCTAGAGCCCGTGCTCCGCAACAAGAGAAGCTGCTGCAATGAGAAGCCCGCGCACCGCAACAAAGAGTAGCCCCCGCTCACTGCAACCAGACGAAGCCTGCACACAACAACAAAGACCCGACACAGCCAAAGATAAAAATAAAAAGTAAATTTATAAAAGAAAAAAAAAACCTCTTAGAGGAAGACTTAGGAAGAACACTCTTTGACAAAAATCACAGCAAGATCTTTTTTGACCCACCTCCTAGAGTAATGGAAATAAAAACAAAAATAAACAAATGGGACCTAATGAAATTTAAAAGCTTTTGCACAGCAAAGGAAATTATAAACAAGATGAAAAGACAACCCTCAGAATGGGAGAAAATATTTGCAAACGAGTCAATGGACAAAGGATTAATCTCCAAAATATCTAAACAGCTCATGCAGCTCAATATTAAAAAAAAACAAACAACCCAGTCAAAAAATGGGCAGAAGATCTAAATAGACATTTCTCCAAAGAAGACATACAGATGGGCAAGAGGCACATGAAAAGCTGCTCAACATCACTAATTATTAGAGAAATGCAAATCAAAACTACCATGAGGTATCAGCTCACACGGATCAGAATGCACATTATCAGAAAATCTACAAACAACAAATGCTGGAGAGGGTGTGGAGAACAGGGAACCCTCTTGCACTTTTGGTGGGAATGTAAATTGATACAGCCACTATGGAAAACAGTATGGAGATTCCTTGAAAAACTAAAAATAGAATTACCATATAACCCAGCAATCCCACTACTGGGCATACACCCAGAGAAAGCCATAATTCAAAAAGACACATGCACCCCAATGTTCATTGCAGCACTATTTACAATAGCCAGGTCATGGAAGCAACCTAAATACCCATTGACAAATGAATGGATAAAGATCATGTGGTACATATATACAATGGAATATTAGTCAGCCATAAAAAGGAATGCCAATTGGGTCATTTGTAGAGATGTGGATGGACCTAGAGACTGCCATACAGAGTGAAGTAAGTCAGAAAGAGAAAAATAAATATTGTATATTGATGCATATATGTGGAATCTAGAAAAATGGTACAGATGAACCGGTTTGCAAGGCAGAAATGGAGACACAGATGTAGAGAATAAACGTATGGACACCAAGGGGGGAAAGCGGCGGGGAGGGTGGTAGTGGTGCTGGTGGGATGAGTTGGGAGACTGGGATTGACATGTATACACTAATATGTGTAAAATGGATAACTAATAAGAACCTGCTGTATAAAAAAATAAGATTAAAAAAAAAATGTAGGCTCCACAAGGGCAGGATCTAGGTTGCTTTATCTTTCTAGCCCAGTATTTCTCAACTTTTTTTTTTCATTATTACTCCCTACCCCAATAAAATCTTAATGTCACAGATATACTGTTATGTACTGCATGTATATTTGGGCTTTATATATATAAACAGTAAAATATTTTTCCCCATCTAAAAATCAATTTTCACCCCCCTGAAGGTGATATCAGCCCACGATGAGAATGCATGTTCTAGCCCGAGTTACATTTGTTTTAATTAATTCTTGAGTTCGGCTGACTTAAAGCCACATTTGTGAGTTAAAGCAAATTGTTAGTATTTGATAAGTTTACATGCATAAACGTTATTATATACTTTGTGTAAACTCAGTTTAACTAGCACCACAAGAAGCTAATCGGCTAAAGAGGAGAGGTCCAGTGGAGTAGAGAGGAAACTTAATTTGACATTAGAAAAGAACCTGATTGTACCTACATGTTGCTTTGCAGAACTTTCAAAAAGTGAATCTAAATATCTTATTGCTTTCAGAAGGCTCCTCCACTGTAAGGTAGCGTTGCCTGTCTTTTGGGAGAGTCATTAAGCAAGACTGAACTTTCCCTAGTGAAGGTCTTCACTATGAACATCTAGGACCCGCAAAATCCTCAGGTCACCTTTTGCTTTTATATTTTAAAGTATTATGGCTTTTCCCTCTTTGGGAAAAACACTGACAAGCTGCCCAATCTAAGTCCTCGCCACTAGCAATGTGCCTGGCCAGTTACAGTTCTTTGCTCTGGTTTTGGAAACCAGAGGTGCTGCGTGGACGGGACAGATGCTGAGTGAAGGTCCGAGGAGCTCTCGAGGAGTTATGTGTGAATTTAGCGTTTTGCGATTCAGTCCATGAAGTTCAATGAACAACAACTGAAGGCCGGTTATATGTCAGGCAGTGTTCTAGGCGTTAAGGATATAATAGCGGATAAAAAAGGTAGTATCTTTGTCCTCACGGGATCAGAAATGTCATTTTGAGTTTATAAGAGCGCTGGTGCCGGACAGTGAGCCATGCTTAGGCTGGTTGATCAAAGGATGAGAGACATTTGCCTTCAGATATGAAGGGCTCTGCTCTTGGATTTCATTTTTCTCTTTGTCCTTGACTTGAACAAAGATGAGGCATTAACTATGAATGCGGAGACCAAGAAGTTATGGGGGAAGTACCAATTCATTGACCTGGTATTCTTTGTAACTACATAGGAAAATCACCTCCTTGGGTTCAGCCTGTCCTCACCTCAGCAAATTTAGCACCTTTCAGGGCCTTTGCACTTTAACCCACTGCCACTCCATTCTGCATGGCCTGACACCTTATTCAGGCTCTGCACCAGTGTCACCTCTGCAGGGAGGACTTCCCTCTCTCCTCGCCCATGTCTCTCTACACCTTTGCCTCGTTTTATTTATTCACAGCATTTATTTATTTATTTATTTATTCACAGCATTTAACTCTTAGTGACACATCATGCATATGTTTGTAGTCTGCCTTCCCCACTCAAAGGTAAGCTCCAAGAGGGCAGGGACTTTTTTTCGCCACTCTATTCCCAGTTCCTAGAAGGGGCCAGCACAAGGGTATGTAATTTGAACTATCTTATAGTCCTGTGATGGCTTAAGATTATTTTACCACCACTTTTTTCTCTTCAAGACATCTTCTGTAAATGAGGTTTCTGTGTGTAACACACCTGACGACTCAACTGTTCGTACAAAAAAAAGTTTCCTTTGCTTGGAGGGGTTTGTGTTGGAATCTGTGTCTGAACAGCAGACCACATGTTAGAACTGCAGAAGTTCAGAAACACTCAACCCACAGCCTTCTCACTCAGGAAAGAGTTCCTAAGAATACTAGCCTCAACATGTTCAGAAAAACCACTAAGACATTTTTCTGTCATTTCTTGCTTCTGACCAATCACAGCCCGAAGGGCTTTAGGCTGTTAGTCCCTTTGGCTTTAGCAGTTCTGTCCTTCTACTTCCATCTAGACCAAGATGCCCATACTGGCCTTTTCCAATACAGCTGACCTCCTAAAGTAGGGAGCTGGAGCCCAGCAAGGCATATTTGAGTAGGTTGGTTTTTTTCCCCTCCAGGGTGAGTTGTATGTAAGCCTTCCTAAATGAAGGCTAGAATGTCCAGCCCCAGACGTTATTCCCTTATTGACAAAACTAACCAGGGTAGACCTAGTTCCACGTTTTAACAACCCATGCTTTTCCTTTGAAGTTTCTGTCCTGCAGCAACAGAAATGGTAGGTTTTAGAAAGCACAAAGTCTAGAGAAAGGGAAATCTTAAAATAATAAAATAATCTTATTTTCCAACTGACAGCTATAAATACAAAGTACTACATTGAAAAGAAAAAAGTTCAGCTCTCACACAATCCTTTTAAGTAAGTCAAGAAGGTTTCATGTTATCTGAGGATAAGTGAATGGGAGACTTTAAAAAATCCCCTATTGTGTTAGTGGTCAAGAATACAGAAACTAAAAGTCAATTAAAGATTTAAGTAACTTCAGAAAAATAATCTCAGAAACACTTTGTCAAACTATTTCCAAAGCCAAGAATGCGTAAAAACTGAACAAAAGATTAGAGCCATCCCAACAAAAACCAGGAGGACATGCAGAGCCGGGAAGTCTGGCAATACACGATGATGAAGCAGGTGCCATTTTCCATTTTAAGTATGTAACCTGGTTTTAATCATTTTCCAGAAATGGTTCCAAATTAGAAGAGAAAAAAAAAAAAACCTTTAAAAGGTATTAACAAGTCTAAACTCTTCACTCTGTTTGAGATAAGACTTGACTTCACAGCTCAGACTCTAATAGGCTATCACACCTGAATAAGAACTATGACATATAGGGACTTCCTTGGTGGCATAGTGGTTAAGAATCCACCTGCCAATGCAGGGGACACGGGTTCGAGCCCTGGTCTGGGAAGATCCCACATGCCACGGAGCAGCTAAGCTCGAGCGCCGTAACTACTGAGCCTGCACTCTAGAGCACGTGAGCCACAACTACTGAAGCCCGCGCACCACAACTACTGAAGCCTGCATGCCTAGAGCCCATGCTCCACAAAAAGAGAAGCTACCGCAATGACAAGTCCGTGCACCACAACGATGAGTAGCCCCCACTTGCCGCAACTAGAGAAAGCCTGCGCACAGCAACAGACCCAACGCAGCCAAAAATAGTTAATTAATTTTTTTTAAAAAAAATCTGTGAGATGTAGATTTAATAACATGTCTCTACCCTAGCCTCCAAAATCTCATATCCACCTTTAGATGGTATAGAACTCTCTACCCTTTTCATTCATGTTAAATTGGAAAAAAGCCCAAACACACCTAAGATGACCTGTAAAACTTCATTCTCTGATGAAAAATGAGAAACATATACATCTAGCATACCAAAACCTTTGAAGAATTTATAGGACAATTAAAGTCATAGTATAAATATCATTAAGACTAGAAACTGGTCAGGTTTTCTGTTAGGCACCAGCAGGCTACTGCAAAGGCATTCCTGACAGGAAGGACTATACCTTTTGCCCAGCCCAGGATCTACATTGCTAATTATATATGAAGAGAGACTGCCAGTGCCCGGCATGGACAAAATGAGAATTCAGACATGTAGATGACAAGGAAAGCCAAAACAGACATTATACTGGACTTAAGGCAAAGAAAATGTCCCTTTTCAAAGAATAACTCTATATCGTCTCTGCCTTGGAGTATTTTAAAAACACAAAGGGTGTTAAACCAAATTTGATTCCTAAATGCTACCAGAGGGGCTATGGATGTCCTGAGCCAACCCAAGGTATAGGCTAGAGAAAAGGAAAACAGGTGAAGGAAGACAATGGATGAACGAATAAGAATCAAAGGAAGACGGCACGTGGGGTGGGGAGGGGGGAGGAAAAGAAGCGCACACACCACTAATGCAATTACAAGTGGCATCGGCTCTGATTTCTGGCTCTGCTCGTGAACGCCGATCTGGAAAGGTCTTGTTTATATGGGAGTGAAAAATTATTATTTTTAAAAGAAAAATGCACAGTAAATTTTACTTATGTATTTATAGAAAGATTTATACCAATCAAGCATTTAACAATGTAAAAAGTAAATCTACATTTGCAAAGTTAAATATATGAAAATACAAAGCAGACTGAATTATCAAAAAGAAAACATTTTATTTATATCACTAAATACAACTAGTTTCCCTGATTATAACCCATAACGAGTGTCACCTAAAATACAGGATGGTCTGTACAGAGGCAGACACCCCCAGCATCTCCGTGTGTATGCATATATACACTGAGCCCCTGACCTCAGAAGAAGCAAGAGCTGAGCTCATTGGATTATTTTTGTTTTTAGAAACTCTTACCATTTGAAGGAAATCAGAGGAAGATTTCGGTAGCAGAGTACTTGTATAATAACTTAAAAAGTTAAACGCTTGTAGTGATAAAATAATCTTGTGTACCCTTCTCAGGAATTTCAGGCAAGTGACCCTTCTGCAGACCCCAAAACTGGAGAGAGACGACCAACCACCAAAGCAACCAGGCTCAGTTCATCTGCCATGTGGCTGGTCATGGTGCATTTCCGGTGTGTAAGTCAACAGAACAATCATGACCCAGAGGTGAAGCAAAGCCTGAAGAAAGAAAAAACAATTTATGGATTAGCCAATAAATCAATCCTCCCTAAAGGCCCACTGTGCAGTGCGCTGAGGGCAGAAGCTACGTCTCGTTTGTCTCTGTATTCCTGTGGCTAGTGTGCTCTGCAACAGTGTAGGCACGCGGTACGTGTTTATTGGATAAACAAGGAAGAAACAACTGTATAGTCGAATTAGCTAAAAAGTGCAATGGAAGGTAATAAAGAGCTACAATACCGACAGCATTCTCAACTGAGAGGAGCAAAGTCTTGAACACATTCAAAACATGCACATGTACACATAACTAGCCCATCGGGGGTTACAATGCAGGGTAGATGGCCTGATTAAAACTGCTAGGTATACATGAAGTTGGCTGGAAAGGCTTTTTAGAACAGAGTTGTGGTTGGTGTTTTGAAAGAGGGTTTAGCCATGATTTGGTGAAGAGGAGATGGGAAGACATTTTTGACAGGAATAATGTGTCAGGTTTCAGAGGTCGATTTAGGGTCAGAACAGGACCTGCAGTGATACATTTCCACTAACTCCCTCATGGTGGTACTGACATGATGAGGTTCCATCACGAAGTGCCTTGCACACAAGAAGTGCAACGTCGCATCTCATGCTGACAGAGGATGCCTGTGCTCCTCATAATCTCCCCACCCAGATGTGGGCATGTTCTGAATCCTTTCTGACGCCATTCAATTTCTTTTTCTTTCGCTCTCCCCATCCCCCTCTCATCTTAAAACCTTTTTGTTTAAAGGAGTAACTCTTCCCTCTAGTGGCTCACAAGGAAATTTCTAAGTATGCTTTATTTATTCTCAAGAAAACTGCCCGTCTTAATTCAGTTCAACTACTTTTAGACATCCCCACTCAGAACAGTCAGAGGGCTTTTTAGGCTCACAGAAGATATGACACAGCATCCCAAACTATGGTAACCATTTTATTAGAGCTAAGAAATCTAAGAAAGAAAATACATCAACTTTGAGATCTCTTTAGGAAATAAAGCAAAACACATGGAAATAATTAAACTTTATTTACTTCAAGATAAAAATGAAATCAATTGTTTTGTACTGTATCACTGGAGGGGCTTAGAAATAAAGGTAATCATTAAACTGCACTACAGTTAGTTTTATTGTCGGAAAAGCTTTCAAGCAATTTATTTTTTAGACATAATGAATTATCAACATTACTTGCATACTTTAAGAAAAAAAATCTTAATTACCAAAAATGAGTTCTATTCTCTTTCAAAATTGATTGCTAAAAGTTTAGTCAAAAAGATCAGCAGCTGAAAAAAACTAGTTAAAAATCAAATGCAGCACTGTTTTTGCAAACAAGTTTACTTACCATATATATAATTACAAAAACTCGTGCCATGGGGTATCTTCGGAGAAAAATTCCCAGACGGATGCTGTGCAAGTGGTAGGGGTGGAGAGAGAGGAGAGAGTTACACTCAAAACACGTTCCTGTGGTAATATCTCGTCATGCTTTTTAAGACTTTACTCATTTAAACTATTTATGTGGCTACCATAAAAGACAGATGATTTCTGTTTTATAGTAGACTGTTAAATGATTATTTGAAATAATGGTATAACATATCATAGCAGTGAACAAATACTTTTATCATTATTTGGGGATTGACCGTTAAGCTTTTAGCACAAGCTATTCCTCTTAATTCTTCAGCTACAACTGTAGAAGGCAAACTTGGTCCCTCTAGCAATCATTTTTCTCTTAGGAACCAAAGGCAAGTGTGAACACATGAATAGGAAAAAAGAGTCTAGTTGGAATGAACCTGTAAATAGCTAATCTGGGAGCTTTAGCATGGACACATACTTCTAAAAGGCTCCCAACTACAGAAACTCAAGTAAACACTTTAAGTAAGAGTGGAAAGCATTACAATGTCCAGACCTATTACTGTGCCTTTCTGCAACATTTTTTCCCTAAGACGGATACATGTACAGATACACCTTTCTTCTATGCCCTCCTGCTTTTTTCACTACCCCTAGCACAATGCCTTGCCTTGCATATATGTTCTCTAAAAATTAATATGTATGTTGAATATATTAATAGTTGAAATAGATGTGCTCAATAATGTGGAGATAGTGACTATGGCATCCAAGGCTCATGGCTTCAGGAATACAAATTAGTAAATCATCCTAACTTTTAATACCATAGCTCTATTCTGACACAAAAAGGTAAGAAAAGATTGCTCTGTTAGGCAACAATTCATTTAAACTATGTTTAATTACAAAAACTAAAAGGCAAGAGAGCTTAGTAGGTTATTTAGATATGAACTTTATCAAGGCTATACACATATACTGGTAAAACATTTTCTTTATAAGGTGGATGACTACTAGCATAAAAAGTTTTATTTATAAATATATATAACATATGTAAATTATGTTATGTATATAGTATATATGAAATATATATGAAAATAAGTACTATTCATTTATATATAGTGGCATCTTTTATTCTAATCATATGATGAAGTAAGGAGATAAAACATTCAAATGGATGCATTTACATGATAGAGGCTTTCTCAATGAAATTTAATGAGTTTTCAAACAGAGTTTATTATAGAAAGAAGAGAAATGATCAGAGTTAAACACCTTCAACAAAATACAGGCACTGGCAGACCTCTTAAAGCAATTTCATGACACTGAAATATCAGCTCGGGGGACTTCCCTGGCAGTCCAGTGGTTAAGACTTCGTGCTCCCGAGGCAGGGGGCCTGGGTTTAATCCCTGGTCAGGGAACTAGATCCTGCATGCCACAACTAAAAAAGATCCCGTGCCACAATTAAACAGCCCGTATGCTGCAATGAAGCTCCTGCCTGCTGCAACTATGACCTGGTGCAGCCAAATAAATAAATTAGTATTTTTTTAAAAAATCAGCTTGGGAATTCCCTGGCGGCTCAGTGGTTAGGACTCCGCACTTCTACTGCAAGGGGGCCCGGTTCAATCCCTGGTGAGGAAACTAATCCCGCAAACCGCATGGCGCACTCACTCACTCACTCAATCAATCAATATCAGCTCTGCTGGACAGGACCCACTATGACTGAAATCACTGGAGAATGTTACAAAAATATGGTCCATCACTCATTGGTGCTGGCACTGCTTACCTAAATTGGTCAATTGAACTAGCAGCTTTGCGGACTTTTCCATACATTCCTGCCAGATTAGTTTCTGTGTCATTAAAAAGAACAGGAACGTTTCGCAGACGTGTGCCTGTTTAAACAAGAAAATAAGTAATTAACGTACAGACATCAAAGTCAACTTTCTAACAAAATTATAGTTGAATATACCTTATGTTATATATGGAAGAAATTCTCAAGGTCAACTTTTAAGCAATAACCAAAGGTGAAAACATTTTTAAAAAGCCAGTGTAAATGTGTAAACTTCCATACCTGCAAAAATCAAAATTTAAAAACTAAGAAAATGATTTTCCCAAGAAATTAGCAAAAGTCAGAGTTTACCAAGGAGAGGCAGCATTAATGGGCACTTTCCTCCTGGGCCAGCAGGAGTGAGGCCACACACCCTTTCTACAAAGCTGGTAACTCCCAAATCCGCATCTCCAGCCCAGTCCGCCTCCAACTCCAGGCTCATCCGATCACCTTTCGTCTCCATCTGGATGCCTAGTAGACACCTCAACGTAGCTCGCCGCGCACTGTCATCCTGATTGCCTGCCCTTGCTGCCCACGTTCTCTTCCTGCAGTTTTCCCCACCTTGATACACAACTCCACTTTTCCAAAAACCTTTACCTCCTTTCTCTCAAACTCCACATCTGATCTGCTCGCAAATTCCATCTGCTTTCCTTCAAAATAAATCCTGAACCCACCCCCTCCATCCCCACTCTGGTCTGAGTCACCAGCATGTCTTACAGGGGTTAATATCATGCCCCTCCCTGGTCTCCCTGCCTCAGTGCTTAGCTCTCTGCAGTCTACACTTGACACAGCAGCCAGAGACATCTTGTTAAAATATACAGGTCAGGGGCTTCCCTGGTGGCGCAGTGGTTGGGAGTCTGCCTGCCGATGCAGGGGACACGGGTTCATGTCCCTGTCTGGGAGGATCCCACATGCCGCGGAGCGGCTGGGCCCGTGAGCCATGGCCACTGAGCCTGTGCGTCCGGAGTCTGTGCTCCACAACGGGAGAGGCCACAACAGTGAGAGGTCCGCGTACCACAAAAAAAAAAAAAAAAAAAAAAAAAAAAAAATATATATATATATATATATATATATATATATATACAGGTCAGCTCAGTCACCCCTCTCAAGACCATTCTATGGCTTCTGACTTCATTCAGAGTAAAAGTCCTTATACAGACCTAAACAGCCTCCTCCAAGTTCTGGCCCCTCATTCAGTCTACTCCAGCTGCACTGGTCTCCTGCAATATGTCAGCTTTACTCCTGCCTCAGGGCCTTTGCACTTCTCTCTGCTTGGAACACTTTATCTGTAGATCTCTTCATAGTCTAGTACCTGACTTCCTTTGGGACTTTAATAAAATGCCACCTTTTCAACGAGGTCTTCCTTGACTACCCTGTTTAAATTACTATCCCCTCCCCACATGTGGCACCCTGCACATCTTTCTCTGCTCCATTTCCCTCTGTAGCACATATCTCCAACTCATACCACTTGTTTACTGCCTGTCTCCTCCCCTGTATTCCCCAATGACACCAGAATGTGAGATCTATGGGGCAGAGAGTCTGGCCTCTTTTATGGACCACTGTATCTCTGCAACAGCACCTGATACTGAGTGGGCACTTAATAATTATTTGCTGATTTCGGGAACAAGAATCAAAAGCCTTTAAATGTGTGTACTTATTGACCCAACAATTCCATTTCTGATCATTTACCAATCTCCAACAATAAGGAACTGATTAAACAAATTACAGTATTTTCACGTGATAAATTTCTATAAAGCAATATATACATTATTGTATGAAATATATTATTAAAATACATTTATATGAAAAAAATTAAATAAGTACTGCAAACATATATAAGAAAATAGTCTGGACAAAGATGTTCTAAAATGTTATCTGAGGGCAATAGATTATCAGGTGATTTTAATTTCCTTTTTTTGGCATTTCTTTTTATAGTGAGACTGTGTTATTAAAAAAAATATATAAAATAACATGTTATTTGAAAAAAAGTTATAAAAATTTAAAGCCAAAGAACTAAGATTTGTTGAATGACTACTTTGTAGTCAAAGTAGTTATGAAGTTCTAAGACTAAAAACCTGATCTGTTGAAACTTATGCTAAAATCTTCAACATTCTTCTTGATCATGTATTTTGAGAATCTATACATTTCTCCATTAAAATTATAGAGCACGGATATACTCATGTGACTATACTCATGTGACTATGTAGTAACTTTAATATTCATAATTATGGTTATTAAGGCAAGTCTTACTTTAAGATTCCTGAAAGCCCCTCTCAACTGAATTATTTGTCCTCACCACCCTGTTAGGTGTCCTGGGTCTTCTTCTCCAGGTTCAAAACCAGTGAGGGATAGTAGTCAGCCCACTGTCCAGTTCATTAACGATCATATCAAACAGTGCATAGCCCAGGCCTTGAGAAAAGTGGGTGCTTTGTTAGATAAAGCTTCCTTTTAAACAAAAATGGTCTCTGTAACTTTTCAAATCATGTTTGAATTAGCAACGTTGAAAATTAAGGCAATGAAATATTCTTTTGAGATTCCCTTTTTTTTTTTTACCTTCGCCACCGTCAACTCCAGACATGTTAATAGAAGACCCATTACTACTGCTTCCAGTGGCGGAGTTCATTTGCTGCTCAAGGCGCTCCAGCTGGAAGACCAGAGAGTTCTTTTCTGTGCTGAGACTCTCCAGCATGGTCTGCTTCTGGATGAGAGTCTCTGTCAGCTGATGGAGTCGATTTTCTAACTCAGACTGACTGCTATTGCTTAAAGTTTTATTTGTAAGCTGAAAGGCAAAGTATTCATAAGATTACTACATAAAACGAAAGGCATACAACACAGAAACCACGTTACTACATTCCCACAGGTAAACCGTGGCATTAAGTGATTTCTCAAAACTCTACGATTCTTTCACCATCTACAGAAGCGATTTTCAAACTGCATTAGTGGGCCATGAAATCAATTTGGTAGGTCACAGTTGCCATTTAAAAAAACAGAACAGAATAGTACATAGAGGGCACAGCATATAGTGTGTGAGAGTATTCTTTCGTGAAACTTCTGTTTTGGTTTTATACGTGTGAGTATAGAGACATGATTTAAATTTTATTTCTTGCTATGTCATCACAGTCAAAAACATTTGAAAGCACTGCCACACAGGACACAGTTCAAGCTTCTCAACCTGGATTCAAAACCCTCCATAAGTCAACAGTTGTGGTGCAGTGCAAAAACCACAATCTCTGCGCTGCAACTTCCTAGCTACCTGACCTTGGACAAGTTGCTACACTTCCCCAAATCTATTTGCTCATCTGTGAGGATAACAGTGCCTCTTGCACATGGCACTTTGGGATATGAAAGAATTTTCCTAGTGGGTCTGGCTGACAGTCGCCCCTTAATAACTTCATCCCATCTTCTATTTGCTCTCATCTGTATCATCTTCCTCTGCTCCCATTTGGCCTCTGCTCTGCTGTTCAAATTGTCCCTTTTGGGCAAACCCAGTCCCCTTCTCTTCTCCAGGCTCTGCCTCCCTTCAAAGCCTCTTCCTTGAATCCCTTTCCAGCTACTCCAGCCCGAGCTGCTCTCAGCCTTCTTTTAGACTCCCGCTGACCATCTTGGCATTCATCTTCACTACAGTAACAACTTCGCCTCCTCAATGAAACTACCAGTCAGCTCTGTGAGGGCAGGAATCACTGTCTGCATCAACACAGTCCGGAAAAGAGGCTGAGAGACTGATCCAAGTTGAAAACCCCAGCTCTGCCACTTCTTAGCTACAACCTAGGGCAAACTACAAACTACACTGAGGTATAGCTGACTTTTAGTTTCAGGTATACAACTTCATGATTTGACATTTGTATACACTGTGAAATGATCAACGCAATAAGTCTAGTTACCATCCATCAAGCTTCCTTCCTTCTAAACCGCTTACAGCACTCCCACAAATTAACTGCAGGGCTAGGTCTACAGTAAGTAACTACAAAATGGAATTATATTGAGTATAAACTAAGATTTACTTACTACTAAAAAGGAATGCTCAATTTTAAGATTGTACTGTGAACTCCAATCTACTTACTCCACACTTCAATATTTTTTAGTTGAGGTAAAATTTACATTCAGTGAAATACCCAGATCTTAAGTATAAAGTGAGTTTCGACAAACATATTTACTGTGCAACCAACACCCAGATCAAAACACAGAATATTTCCATCATTCCCAGGCAACACTGCTCTGCTTTCTATAACCAGAATTTAGTTTTGCCTTTTCTTGAATTTCCTATAAATGGAATCATATGGTATGATCACTTTTGTGTGCAGCTTTTTAAAAAGATTTATCCGGGGCTTCTCTGGTGGCGCAGTGGTTAAGAATCCGCCTGCCAATACAGGAGACGTGGGTTCGAGCCCAGGAAGATCCCACATGCCACAGAGCAACTAAGCCCGTGCACCACAACTACTGGGCTTGTGCTGTAGAGCCCACGAGTCACAACTACTGAGCCCGCGCACCTAGAGCCCATGCTCCACAACAAGAGAAGCCACCGCAAAGAGAAGCCTGTGCACTGCAACAAAGAGTAGCCCCTGCTCGCCGCAGCTAGAGAAAAGCCCACATGCAGCAACAAAGACCCAATGCAGCCAAAAATAAAATAATTTTTAAAAAAACTAAAAAAATAAAAAGATTTATCCACGTTGTTGTATCAGTAGTTTGTTTCTTTTTATCACTTAGTATGCAATGTGTTTATCCACGTACTTCTTTAAAAAAAATTAATTAATTTTTGGCTGTGTTGGGTCTTTGCTGCTGCGCACGGGCTTTTAGTTGCGGCGAGCAGGGGCTACTCTTTGTTGTGTGTGGGCTTCTCATTGTGGTGGCTTCGCTTATTGCAGAGCACTAAGCGTGGGCTTCAGTAGTTGTGGCACGCAGGCTCAGTAGTTGTGGTGCACGGGCTTAGCTGCTCCCAGACCAGGGCTCGAACCCGTGTCCCCTGCATTGGCAGGCAGATTCTTAACCACGGCGCCACCAGGGAAGCCCCCACGTACTTGTTGACAGACATTTCAGTTGTTTCCAGTTTGGGCTATTTATGAACAAAGCCACTACAAATATTCCTGTACAAGTCTTTTTGTGGACATATGGCTTCACTTATACAAAATAAGTATCTGAGGTTATAGGTTAGATGTATGTTGCTAACCTTATCAGAAACAGCCAGTTTTCCTAAGTGGCTGTACTACTGTACCCTTCCGCCCGCAGAGCATGACAGTTCCAACTGCACCACATCCTCAACACGTGGTATCGCCAATCTTTCCACTTTCTGCCAGTGGGTGTGGAGTGCTGTACCTCCCTGAGGTTTTAATTTGCATTTCCCTGATGACTAATGATTTTGAGCACCTATTCATGTGCTTATTTGGCTATTCATAATCTTCTTTTGTGAACTGTCTCCCCAAGTCTTTTGCCCATTAAAAAAAAAATCAGTTGTGCATCTCCTTATTTTCAGTAAGAGTCCTTATCCTGGTCACAAACCCTCTGTCAGCTGCTGTATGTACTGTAACTAGCCCCTCCCAGTCTGTTGCTGACCTCTTTTCATTTTTGTAATGGAGTCTTTTGACAAGCAAAACTTTTTAATTTTGATGAAGTCGAATTTTATCACTTTTTCCGTCAATGGTTAGTGCTTTTTGTGTGTGTCCTAAGAAATCTGTCTTCTCCCAAATTGCAAAAGATTTCCCTATACTTTCTTGTAGGAGCTTTGTAGCTTACGCCTAGCTTCATTCCAAATTAATTTTTGTTAATTTTACAAGTCTAATTAGGGGATAAAGATCAAGGTTCATTTTTTTTCACAAGTTTTTATCTAGTCCCATAAAATAATTTTTAAAGAATGAAAAAATAGTCAAACTGCAATGTCATTTTAAAAAAAAATTATTTATTTGGCTGCATTGGGTCTTTGTGGCACGTGGGATCTTTCGTTGTGGCAAGCGGGCTCTCCGTTGCAGTGCACAGGCTTCTCTCTAGTGTGTGGTGTGCAGGCTCTAGAGCACACAGGCTCACCAGTTGCAGCACACGGGTCCAGGTGACCCACAGCATGGGGGATCCTAGTTCCCCGGCCAGGGATCAAACCCACGTCCCCTGCACTGGAAGGCAGACTCCTAACCACTGGACCACCAGGGAACTCCCATGCAATGTAATTTTTTAACCAAGATATTTTTCTCCGAGGAGGCCCAAAGGTAATAAGATAAGCAGAAACAGCATTTTTTATTGTTCATTCAGTATATATCTTAACTCACTGATTGAGTGGGGTTTTGTTTTGTTTTGTTTTGTTTTGCAGTGTATTAAGGGGTTGATATCTTTTTAAATTGTACAACTTCCTTCTTACTCAGATGAAAAATCTTTCAGAGAAAACCTCCTATGGTTAATTCTTGATTAACAAAAATACCACAATATCTTAGACATAGTATGTACTCAATAAATATTTTTAAAATATTGGGATGTTTACCTAAGCATTAAACTGATTGGTGGTTTATGCTCCTTTCTTTTCTTTAATGTTCTGTTAGCAAGTCATCTTACCATTTGTAATCATTTCACAAATGTAGGAAAGGGAAGGAGAAGGGAACACTCAAAATCAATTAGCTGTCCCCAACTCTTATAAAAATTTAAAGTTTTTAAACATTTTAAATTATGGACTACTAAGACGTCTAAGAACTTAAAAAAATTAAATTATTTGACTTTTCATGTTCAAACAAAGTCATCACCTACCTGAAAAATGAACTAGTCAATCTTTTTGCAAATTACTTAAATGATCAATAAGTTCATTATTTATTAAGTCAATCATGTGAATATAAGAGAGGAAAGGACAGTGTATAATGACAGGGTAGGTGAATGCACGATTTTGTCAGTTAATGATAAAGACTGGCAAATCTGAGTGGTAGGCACATGTTAATTTTCTGTGTTTCACATTTTCAGTCATAAAACGGTCTTAGTGACTCTAATGAAAGATCTATTAAAAAGAAAATGTATCTTTGGATTTTTCTTAGGAAAACACAATTGTAAAACTGGCAATCGGCAAAACTACCACTGAAGTTAGATGGTATGAAATTCTGGAGTAACTCACATCTCGTTGGGTGACTGGTTACAAGATACCTGTGTAAGAAGCAAGCCCTAGAATACAGCAAATGCAGACGCAAATGGCATTCGATGAATATTCTATATCACATTGAAAATAACTTACCTCACTACTCCAACAACAGGATTCAGGTGAAAGTACAGGAAAAGACAGTCTTATTGTATCTCTAAAACAAATGTAGTTTTACAGTGGTATCTTTGCCCAAGTTGTGAATGCTGCTTCATACCTGATTCCTGAGTTTTTGAATTTCATCTTCTCGATCTTTAATTCTGCTTTGCAATGTGTTCTTTGTTCGATACAGATCTTCTTCCATGTAGTGGAATTCCTACAAAGTGAGGCACAAATAAACAAAAGCTAAGTCAGTGCTCGCTATGTCATCTCCAGTACCTGAAGCAATGCCTGACACAAGGTAGGCACTTGATCAATATCTGCTGCGTATATACTGAATGAGTAAATGAACAGACTTCAAGGGATCTGATGAAAAGTTAATACTTCAGCATGATGTATCAATTTGTATATGATGACTATCTAAGCACAAGTCTTTTTTAAAAAAAATAAATTTATTTATTTATCTATTTATTTTTTGGCTGCGTTGGGTCTTCATCGCTGTGTGCGGGCTTTTCTCTAGTGGCGGCGAGCGGGGGCTACTCTTCGTTGCGGTGTGTGGGCTTCTCATTACAGTGGCTTTTCTTGTTGTAGAGCATGGGTTCTAGGTGCGCGGGCTTCAGTAGTTGTGGCTCATGGGCTCTAGAGCTCAGGCTCAGTAGTTGTGGCACACAACTACTAAACTACTAACTACTAAAAAGAGCAGTTGTGGCTGCTCTGCGGTATGTGGGATCTTCCCGGACCAGGGCTTGAACCTGAGTCTCCTGCACTGGTAGGTGGATTCTTAACCACTGTGCCACCAGGGAAGTCCCAAAGCACAAGTCTTTATTGGTCATATGTTTTCATTTTTCTTGGGTAGAAAAATGTAGGAACAGAACTGCTGGATCATATGATAAGTGTATGCCTAGCATAAAGGAAGAAAACCTGCCAAACTGTTTTCTGAATGGTTTTCAAAATACCTGTACTATTTTGCATTCCTACAGGAATCTGAGAGAGTTCCAGTTCTTCCACATCCTTTCCAACATTTGGTACTGTCAGTCTCTGTAAGTGTGGCTATTATAGTGGACATGTAGTGATAGCTCACTGTGGTTTCAATCTGCATGTCCCTGATGATTTTGGGCAGCTTTTCACGGGCTTATTTTTATCAGACAATATCTTGCACCTGTTTTCAGGTCAGAATTAAGGAGTAAAGCAATGCCAGGGAAGAAAGAGTAAATCATTAACTAAGTACCTTCAAAAGCATTATGCTTAATGGTGCAAAGTAAAGGGAGCTATAAGAAGAAGTAACATGATATGGAATCAAACTGCTAGAGACTACTTTAGACATTCAGTTCAACCTGCTCACTTCACAGACTAAAAAAACTGAGATAAGTGAGAAAAGAGAAAATGAGGAAGGTAATTAGGTTAGGTAGGGGAATCATAATTTACAAGAAGGTTTGCCCAGTTTCTTTTAAGCTCTAGGCTAGCATAAAATTTAAGGCTGACATTTACTTAAATTACTTAAAGGACTATTTAATCCCAAGATTAAGTACTTCCCATCCAGAACATCTGATTACTAAATAAATAGCCCAGAGCTACATTCAGCTCCACTTTCCTCTACTTAACTCCCTCATTTTAGAAAAGGGCACTGCAAGTGGATGTGTAAAACCATCGGCCATAATAAAATGGAAGTTATCTCACTAAACATCAAGAACATCAAATTCTTGCCTTTTAATATATACTGGCTCCTTAAATAAATTAAAATGCAATTTCTGAAAGGAGAGATAATCTTACAAGCAAATTATCTAAGATAGCCTATGATGTACCCTACAGGTTGTTACTCAGTGAATTTTTCTCTTACTACTCAGGAAATCACTGTCATAATAAAAGCAAACACTTCCCTGAAAATAGAACCAGTTTCAGAAATGATAAATCCTAATGAAAAAATTCTTTAAAGAATATAAATATGCAAAGCTGGAAACGTTGTAAGTGATGCAATGAGAAACATACAAAGCTTTCCCTTTTGTAAAGTGAAGAGAATAGTGATTTTATTGTGAAGATGAAATAAGATAATGTATACTAAGTACCTGAAACAATGCTGTTACTCAGTAAATTATAGACGTTACAAATATTAAATATAGATTCTTATTGTGAAAATGTGACTGTAAACATGTTTAACTGCGTTAGTACTGAAACTATCATGTAAGTACATTAAAGTAAAATAATTTGGCTTGGAGAGCAGACAACTGCTAATTGAATAATGAAATATAATTTTAAACATGATTTGTAAGTAAAGTCTGTTATAAGCATTTTTTCTCAAAACAGAAAAAGCAGTCTATTATGGCACTAATGTTTTATTTATATTTCTATTAAATAAAAGTTACTACTGTTTCTAGAAAGTAAAAATCTGATAAAATACAAAAATCAACTGATGTTTTCAAGTGTTCTAACATACATACTCTGACAAGGAGATACAATAAAATACAGACAGAGCAGTAGAAAGAATTCTGGGCTCTGGGACAGGAATCCTGGATTCTATTCTATTCTCTAATTAGCTGTGTGATATTAAGCAAGTCTCAAAATCATTTTGTGTCGCTATATTTCACCTGTTAAAACAAACAAACAAACAACGAGGAGGGTGGGTTAGTAATAAGGTAGGAGGGAACTCTGAGCTCATCCTCTAAGAATTTCAGTAAGCTGCTTTACTAGAAGTCTCCTCATATGAACGCTAGTGGACAGTTTTCCCAGGTAATCATCAATCTAAAATCCTTACCTGCTTCTGTCGGTCCAATTCTGCCTCTAGTTCCTGTTTAGCTGCTTTTTGTCCAGCTATTTGGTCTTGCAGATCCTGTAATTGTTCTCTTGCTGATTCTGCTTCACTAACCTGCTGAGCCTCCATATCCTAAAAAGATGAACCGTACATGTGAAAGCAATAATGAACTGTTCAGTTCAATATTTACGGAGTGATCATTAAGTGCTGTGAACAGGGCTCAGCAGGCACTGGAGGGATAAAGATGAATGAGACACAGATGCAGACTAAAAGGAGCACAAAAACTGGCACCTCCTCATATAACACGGCAAACGGTGAGAGAAATGAACAGGACGCTGCAGCAGAAACCATTTGGTTTAATGACCATGAGCAGACAGCGGCTCACTGGGAGATGAATCTCTCTATTCAAAAGCAACAATTTCAAGAATAGAAATGTAACCTCAAAAAGGACTTCACTGCCTTAGTCCCCTGAAATTGCAGGTTATAATTAGTTTTTGTACATGTGTGGGTATCGACATACTGTAACATACAGTAAAAATAACCCTTCTCTCATATCACCTGAGGTTAGTATATTTCTTTTTTAGCTCTATTACTATTATCTGTTTTCACATCTTCCCATATTTCTCACTCTAACTTCTTCACTTGGTGTCACTATTCTCACTTCTTCAAACTCAAAAACCAGCTTCTAGACATCTGTGAAATCCACTAGTGGCAAAGAACATTGCTCTAGGTTTCTGTATTTTCCCTCTATGGGTTAATAAGCACAAGTCCATTCATACAGTACTACATGAAACAAAAACTGGCATCTTAACTTTGCTTTTTATCTTTTGGTACATTGTGTTATATACTCATCTCCACAAACTCTGGCACTTCGCATATTGTTTGAAAGAACTGATAGATTAATGATACTCCCAGATAACCACAGTAAAATACTCTAAATTCACACAACTTTGTGGACTTAGTGGAAAACAGCAATAAGGTAAATTATTTTTCCCTACCATTTTCAGGGTGAGTAGAAAGTAGACTAATCTTTGTTATCAATTTGACTAGATCCGATGAATTCTCAAGAGATAGGCAGTAAGCGCAGTGGTTAAGGATACATGTCCTAGAATCAGACAGACTGGGTTCTAATCCTGGCTCTGCTACTTTACGAGTCATGGCAAGTTACTTTCCTTCTCTGCACCTAAATTTCTTCAAACTGTAAAATGAGAATGCATCATCTCCCTCACGGGGTTCTGGTAAGGAATAAATGAAAGCACGTATGTTGAGAGCTTTGTGCAGCGCTTGGCACATGAAGTGCTCAGCAAATGACAGCTGCTATAATTAAATTCTTCCATTTTGCCAGACCCTAATCCTACAGTCCTTATTATCAATTTCATAAACTTCTTGAGAAAGGATAGGAAAATGTGTCAATGTCATCAATGATGCTGAGGTAGGGATGAGATATTAAAGTAAAACAAATCATATTTTTCATAATCTCACGCAGAAGACACGGAATAGAAAAAAAGAAAGACACGGAATAGGTAGGGAAAAGTTTAGCATTTATTCAATTTCAAATTCATGGGACTGAAGTCTTTGGAATTCAAAATTATTTAGGAAAAAAAGATCCTACACTTTAAAGAAAAAACCCCAGAAATAATAGCAGCTACTATTTACTGAGCCTATTATGAGTCAGGAACAATGCTAGGCCCTTTATACATAGTATCCCTTATTCTCAAGAGAACCTTGTTCTCATCTGCAACCTACAGATGAGAAAACTAAGGCTCAGTGAGATGTGGTACCTGGTGTAAGGTAACACATCTACTAAGTGCCAAAGCCAGGATACAGGATCTGTACCTAGATCTGACAGTCAAACCCATGCCCCAGACAAGGCAGCCCATTCTCACAACTTCCATACTTGCCACTGTTGTTCATGTACATCTTACAAATCAATAATTTCCTAAGTGAATGCATGGATAAGTATTCTTGGCAGAAAGTTGTTTTTTTTTTCTTTTTTAAGAACAGAAGGCTCACTACCCCACACTTTCATCTTTCCCATCCTTAGAGACCCCTCCTATGTCAAAGACCCCACGTTTAAGATAAATAAGTGGCCCAATTTTACCTTTCGATTAAATATATTAATTACACAACTATAAATTATAAGATTACGCATGAAACTATAAAAGATCATCCCTAAGCCCATTCTGATATTAGACAACGCCCTAGTTTTAGAAACAAGCCCAAATCTAATTTGTTTTTAAGCACTAGAATGTTAGGTCCATAAATATGAAGACTGTCTGGTTCTCTGTTATAGCTCTAAGCCTAGAAGATGCCTGGCACATGGCAAATACCTGGTAAGTATTTGATGAATGAATGAATCTGGTTACCTATCTTTCTTATTCCTGCAACTTTAAGTCAATCAATGGACAAGAAACTTATTGCTTTAGATTCACTTCTATATGGTAACTAATATTCCCAAAGTTTCACACATTATTTCACCAATACCCTTCCCCCAAAATACAGAATCCATCATGTCTCAAGCTACTAATACCTGAGGGTAAATGGCTGTCTGTGAAGCTGAACAGTGATGTATCTTACCTGTAATTCAGATCTCAGCTGATGTATCTGACCCATCAGTTTCTGTATTTCCTCCCTTTGCATCTCCTTCTCATGCCGAAGTTCTTCTAGTTCCACGCTATTTGCAGTACTGCTATCTAGGCCTTCAAAACCAGATCCTTCCTTTAAGCTGTTAATCAATTTTTCCTTAGACTATCATAAAAAAAAGAATAGCAAAGCAGAGATTAGCTTGTACACTGAATATCATCTACCACACACCAATTAAACTGTTATGGGAATATTCCAATTATATTGGAATATTTCTCCACCGGAGAAAGTCCACAGAATGTTAAATCCATAGGGATAAAAATGCAACAGAGTTTTTCTGTACCGTGTTCTTGGACTGTAGTCCCCAGGACCATGTTATTGTTGAAAACTTGTTATTAACAAGATTCTTCTCATACTTTCTTCTCAGCCTCTCTTATACTTCCCCCCTGCCCACAATCACATTCCACTCAACACATATTTATGGAGAACCTACAATGGGGTTTGGCACTATGCTAAGCATCCTATGTAATAAAGACAATGTCACTCCAGACAGTACCCTCTGCCGTTTAAACTAAAAGGGAAGTGACAAATATCCCATACAAGGCAATAAACACAAGCTGAGAGAAGGCTATATAGTAAGATTACCTGAAGAGTTCTGAGCAAAAAAAAAAAAAACAACAACACTTCAGGGGAAGAGAAAGCTTTACTTGAAAGACAGCTCTTATACTGGTCCTGGAAAATGGCTAAGATTTTAAAAGGTGTAGAGAAAACAGAGGACAAAGCATAAGATGAAAAAGCACAAGGGCCCAAGAGTATCCTGGGATGCATTCAGACAGAATGCCAGGACCAGTGTGTGAAGGCTCTGGATACCAGGCTAAAATGTGTGACTTGTACTGGGTGGTCCAGAGCCAGTTACCAGGAAGTGGATAAGGAAGTGATATGACCAGAGGTGCGTCTGAGGAGGGTAACTCTGGCAGAGATTTAAAGTGGTAGCTCACAAACTATGGTCGATGGGCCAGGTCTGGCCTGTGGCCTTTTTTTGTATAGCTCACTAAGCTAAGAATGGTTCTTTACATTTTCAAAGGATTATAAAAGAGTAAAGACAAAGAATATGTGATGGAGATCGCATACAGCCCTCCAAGTCTACAACAGGTACTATTTGGCCCCTTACAGAAAAAGTTTGCCGACACCTAGTATAAAGGATAAGCTGGAAGAAGAGATTTGACGTGGGAAGACTAGTTTAAAAAGTACTGTAATCCTAGGCCAGTAATAAAAAGGACCATTGGTTCCTTCACCATAAATATTTGAAAGTCACTCTCCTCCAGCAAAAATAGTTTCTCCTTTTTATGTGGTAGAATTATGGGTGATGTCTTCAAGCTTTTATGTATTTTTCAAATTTTCTATAATAAACATGATTAGATCTACATCTATATTTATATAGCCATACCTCCATGTGGCTAAAGAGCAGACCTCTCTACTGAGCTTCAGGCCTACATTTCTGATGGTCTTCCTGATACCTTCACCTCGATGTCACATCAAGTGTGCAAACTCACCATAATTTATCATAATCTCCTTCAATCCTAAACTGCTGTCTTTCCATTTTTCCCTTTTGTAGTCGTACACGGGAACATCATTCATACACTCAAACCAGAAACCTGGAATCATCCTAGATTCCATTTACCTTTTTCTCTCTTCTTCCAATTAAACCTCCAAGTCTCACATATTCTGCCTCCTCCATTTCTCCTAGCAGGCCCTGGTTTGTCACCCTCACTGCCACAAACTTAGGTCAGGTCCTCGTAATTTCTTACCATTATTTTTTTTTTTTTTTTTGCGGTATGCGGGCCTCTCACTGCTGTGGCCTCTCCCGTTGCGGAGCACAGGCTCCGGACGCGCAGGCCCAGCGGCCATGGCTCACGGGCTTAGTTGCTCCGCGGCATGTGGGATCCTCCCGGACCAGGGCACCAACCCGTGACCCCTGCATCGGCAGGCGGATTCTCAACCACTGCGCCACCAGGGAAGCCCCTTACCATTATTTTTGATAAAAGCCTCTTTACCATCTACATCTCACCATCCCGCTCCACATCCCTTTGACGTAGTCAACAATTTACTGAGTACCTACTAAGGGCCAGGCACTGTGCTGGGGATTCAGCGATAAACAAGACAGGCATCCAGCACTCCCCTAACCTCTTCACGGCTGCCACAGTTCTGGCACCCAAATCTGATCATGCGGCTCAAGTCCTCTGAAACCTCCCCACCCCCTACCATCCCCTACAGGATAAAATCAAAACTCCTCTGCATGGTATGCAAGGCCTTCCACAATCTGGCATCTACTGTCATTGAGTTTTCTCTCCCATCTCTTAATCTCTAATACTTGATGCTCTAGCAACAGAGAACTACCTGCAGTCTCCTACATACATCATGTTCCCTCAGGCCCGCTTTGCTCTGGCACAGGCTGTTCTACCTGAAATCTCCTCCCTACCACGAGTCTCCCTACTCATCCTTCAAGTTCCTCCTCATACGGCATCTCCAGTGACCCCTGACATCTCCAGGCAGGTTTTAAGGACTTCTTCTTTCAAGCTCCCATAGTACTGCATCAATAACTTCATTTTATCAACTACCTCAGTGTTGTCCCACTAAACTGAATGCTACCTTAAGAAAGAGGACACATCTTTTGAGCTCAGTATCCTCAGCACCTACCAAAGTGCCTAGTGAACAGTCAGGTGCTCAATTAAGTACCTCTTAGATGAATTAACAAATTACACGGATACAACACAAATAATAAGAAAGAAGACTTTAGAGGAGATGGATATGATATTTCACGGAGGTAGAATAAAAAAGGGGTTCACAGCCAACAGGAGGCAGGCGCTAAAGGAAAAAGGTGGAGTCAAAATGACACTGCAGTTTCAAGCTTCACTGCCTAGGAAGGAGGCAATAGCACTTATGAAAACAGGAGAATGGAGGGGAAGCAGATTTAGGGGTTGGGACACCCCACATAGAGAAGCATGGCAGGCATTCAGAAACCAGGTGGGAAGTTGGAGCCATGCTGAAGTCACATCAACTGACAGAAGCAGAGTATATGACAAAGCAAAATAAAAAAGAATAACAAAAAAGGACAGAAGAAGAGGACCCAAGAGAAACGGCAGTAAAGAGAAGACAGAGAGCTAAGGCAGTACAAGTAACATTAGAAGCCAACTTTCAAGAAGGTAGGAGGGTTCCCAGGGTTTAAAAGCTCTACCAAAATCAAAGTGGATGGAAACTAGTAAGAGGACAGAAAGCATTTAGGTCACTAACGACTTTTGAGAAGACAACTTCAGAAATGTAGTGGGAACAGAAATTACATAAGAGAGTTAAAGTTAACAGTTCTAAAATGAAGACAGCAGATATCATATGTCTGGCAGATGTCACACGTCTGGCATTAAAAGAAAGGAGGACAGGGAAATGGATCAAAGTGGTCAAAAGAGCCAAAAGCAATGTTTTTAACAGTTGTTATGTTCTTCCTTGTTGATCCTCTTTTGAATTTTTCAGAGTGACTGGTCTAGGCCTCCTCCAGCTCTCAGATCTCCTCTCCCAGCTTTTTCCCCCTCCCTCTGATCTAAGACTGTAGTCATCTAATGTAGTTTTCAACTTCTCTTTCTTTTGCCTTTCATATCAGAGTGAAGACGTGTCCTTTCATTTTTTTTGGGGGGGGGAATAATTCTTCCGCTTGTGCGTAGATTCCATCTCCTTTCACCTCATTTAAGCCCTTTCTCCATCAGTCTGTCCTCTTTCTTCCTCTGTGTCTTTCTCTCTGCTGCCTTCTTCTGGCTCAGCTTGCTCAACAGCACATGGTTACTTAGTGGAAGAACAAAGACCAGATCTTGAAACACCTAACTGAGGAAAAAACATTGCTTTTGGTGATTAAGGTGACAGGTTGAAGACCTGAACTAGGTAGTGGCAGAATGAAATTTTTTCTTAAAAGGAAAGTGGTAGGAACAGGAGACATTTTGTCTTTTTTATAATATTTCTAAGAAGAGCAAGGCACCTGAAGCAAGCCAACCCAGTCAAACAGGAACAAAGTATCTCACAGATCTCTATAAAGTCTCAGAATGTCTCTCGGTCATCTGGCCTATCTTAACATTCACACATGTGCATCTCACGCTTACCTGGAGTATTCTAGTAGCTTTTTGCTTGTAGTCAATTAATTCCTGCTTAGAGGACTCCAAGTTGGACTTAAGCATTTTGATTTGCTGCTGTAGTTCATCTGCTCTCTTCTTCTCATCTGAGTATTTTCTTTCCGCCAGGGTAACTGCTTCTGCCAAATTCTGGCGCTCCGCTCCCATTTTATTAAGGCGTGCAGAAAACTCGCTCTGTGACAAAGTTTATATTATACTTATTATATCACTTTGCTTTGAGGTATACTTTACAACCATCCATTTAGATATCTTATGGGATTTATTAGCTCAGCCCAACAACATAACCGGGAGGTAAAAAAAGTTCTTCATTTGTTAAGAACTGAAGAACAGGAACTCTAAGGTTGTGGTTCCCAAACATGGCAATTCATCAAAATCAGTGAGGGAGTCTGTTAAAAATACAGCTGCCCAAGGCCTTCCTTGGGCTTAACTGAATTGGAATTTCCAAGACTGGCCTTGGGAATCTGTTTTTTAAGAAGTTTCCCAGGTGAATCTGGTCACTTGATACTAGGTCTGGTCTGACACTAGCTGATCAATGAATAAAGGTCTACAGAAAACTAGAAAGTCTATTAGAAAACAAATGGAAGACACAAGTACACAGCTACATCTTTTCTAATATCATGGCTAATGTTTTTCCTTTATTTCAGTTTTTCTAATAAACTACTACCTCTAATTTTTTTAGCTTAAGAAACTTTTAAAGTACACTCTAAAAAACACATGGTCTGTCCCTTAGCCTAAATTTAGTTCTGAGAATTATTTATATTTTACCCTTATTTTCAAAAGCTCCCATCACCAAAAAACTCAGAAGGTGAGACAGAAGTCAGAAAGCTTTTACAGTTACACGCCAATAACTAAAGCCCACAAACCTTTGATCCAATATCAACTCCTGTTTGGAAGAAAAGAAGCAAGAGGACCACTCAGTGGGGCACACTGCACATGAAATGTGTCTGCAACCGAGAACTGCACTTTTAAGTTTATTCATTTTAATTAATTTAACATAAATACTGAAGCTCAATTCAATTAATAACAGATTTATGGAGATATAATTCACATTCCATAGAGTTCACCCTTTTAGGATATACAATTCAGCAATTCAGTGTTGTCCTGAATACAATTCAGTGTAGTGTTCTCAGAGTTGTGCAACCATTGCCATTATCTAATTTCAGAACATTTGCACCCCAAATAGAAATCCTCTACCCATACGTCCCCCTCCCTCCCAGCCCCTGGCAACCAGTTATCTACTTTCTTTCTCCATAGATTTGCCTATTCTGGACATTTCATACAAATGGAATCAACAATATGTGGCCTTTTGTGTCTGGATAATGTTTTAAAGGTTCATGCAATAGTTATAGCACGAGTCAATAATTCATTCCTCTTTAGCATGAGTCAATAATTCATTCCTCTTTATGGCTGAATGATATCTCCTTGTGCGGATATGCAACATTTTGTTTATCCATTCAGCAACTGATGGACGTTGTCTTGTTTCCAGCTTGGGGCTATTATAAATAATGCTGCTATGAACATTCATGTACAAGTTTTTGTGTGGACATGTATTTCCAATTTTCTTGGGTATACACCTAGGTGCAGAATTGCTGCAGTATATGGTGACCCTATGTTTAACTTTTTGAGGAACTGTTATTCTGAGTATGTTTAGAACAACTTTTTCACCTATAAACTTTATGAAATCTAAATACAGATCAAGTATTTCTGAAGAAAATTTAGTGAATGAATTGAGATGTGCTGTAAGTGTAAAACATACCACATTTTAAAGAATCAGTATGCAAAAATGAATGTAAAATATCTCATGAACAATTCTTAACATTAACTACATGATGAGATGATAGTACTTTGGGATATTTTACTGTGGTAAATAAAATATATTAATAAAAAATTTTAAAAGCCTATATTACCTGTTATTTACTTCTAGGGGTGAACTATTTTCACCTGTTGAAAAGACAGTCTGAGCCAGCGGTTCTAAACCCTGACTACCCATTAGCTTCACCTGCAATCGTGTAAATCCAAATCACCAACACCTATGCGCTACCTCATACAATGGGATCGGACTCCCTGGGAATGAAGACTCGGCATCAGAAAGTATTAAAACCACACAGGAGGTTCTAATGTGGAGGCAGAGCTGAAAATCACTAAACTAGATGCAAAAATTCACTTAAGTGTACAACTCTAAATAAACATTATGTACAACTTTCTCTTGAAATAACAGAATGAGATTAAATTGGAATCAGAAAAAGCTTAAATAGAAAGAATGAGACGCCTCAAATGAGCTTTTAATCAAATAATGGTAATGCTGGCTGCACATCAAATTAAATGAAAAGATGTATATATCTAATGAATATTAAGCATTTTAATTGCTTTTCAACATAGAAAATTAAATTTAGCAAGGATCAAGCTAAATTTTCAAATACTTAGTTTTTGCCACAGAAAGAGAATTTTCTGAAATGCACCGCAGAATTTTATTACAGTAAATATGTTATGAACAGTGTAAAGCAATTCCTCCTCATCCAAACAATAAAAGAGCCCTGCTGTCCCCATTCTAACCTGCATTTGTTGATAGCTCTCCTGCTCTCTCTTCAGAGTGGCATCTGCTTCGTGCAATCTCTCCTGAAGAGTTTGTAGAGCTTGATTCTGCAGGCTACTACCTTCGCTGTGATCCTGCATTATTCTAAAAGAAAAGACATCACTTGAAGTAACTCATTTCCACAGCATACAAGTGAGAAGGTAGAATAATTTTTAGAGCATTGGCATATTAGCACAAAAAAGATGGTTTGACTAAAACATTCTTAGAGAAATCTTTTTCCCTTTTAATGGACTGTAACCTATATCTTTAGGCATCCAAATATAAGCACGCCACACATCATTGTATGTCAAAAGACTAATGACACTGCTCTTCAGATATTTTTAAATTCAGAATTTGCTAACAATGCATCTCAAGATTCAGATAATAAATCCATTTTTAACCACACACATTTCCAGCATTACCAAAAGCTACATTTTCTCTCTTGTAAATTTACAAAGTTAAATTTTGATAAGACAGTATTTACTACCATGTTTATCATTACTTGCATTGATAAACACTCTAGCTCATTTTCTCATTATTGATAGAATTAGCTACCGTGATTTTTCACTCTGTAAGGCTTCCAGTGCTTCTGTGCGAGTATTCAGCAGCTGGTCAGCTTCTTGGAGTCTCACTTTCAGTACAGCCAGCTGGGAATCCTTTGCAGCCACCGCTTCAGTCAGGTCATCTACTTGTGCTCGAAGTTCTCGAGTTATTCGATCACTCTTTGAATGGTCAACATTCCACTTTTCAACTCTTGCTCTTGCTTTGTTTAATTCTTTAAAAAAAAAAAAGAAAAAGAAAGAAATTTCTTCATACAAGTAAACACATCTTTCTCAGAGCACACAAAGATTCTCCTTTGAATCCCTTTAGTACTTATTGCCAAAATTAGGAGCTTACAAATATCTTCAAATTTTTGCTCCAAGAGGGACCTCCATTTTCCAAGGCCAACATTCGTATCTATATTACAGTTAATTGGTTGGAAACAGGCATGAAGCTAGCTGCTCTTCTACAAATTTTTTTTTCTGGAGATATGTCATAAAGCATTTGGGAGCCAAAACCAGTAGACAGCTGAGAGTTCACAAAATTAAAATGGTCAGTGGATTTTTGGAGTTTTGCTACAAATAGGAAAGAATGCACATCCAAATCAAGGGTAGACGATGTACACCCCAGTAAGACCAAAAGAAACAAAAACAAAACCTGAAGATAAACACTGGAAAGAAATGTTTCTTTCCATTACTGTGGCAAAAAGATGTTCTTTTAACCTAGAAAACTGGTGCAGAAAGAGCAATTCAGTGCAGAGTGTCATCCAAAAAAAAAAAAAATTAAATATTGAAGCAAACTGTACAGGGTCTCTGGAAAAACGATTTCTATGTCTAAATTAGTCTGGGATAAAGTGAAGCTTCTTCTAAAGTCAGTCTAACAAGGCTTAAACTATCTTCCTATTTGTGGTTTCTAAAGAATGACCAAATAGGCCAGTGTTCTGTTCCAGGTGGGTGGGAGGATGATTGGTCCCCTTTCCAAATGTGGGCCCTATATCTCTGTGAAAACACTATTTTACAAGGCCCATCTAAAATCTTTCTAATAGTTTAGATATAAACAAGTTTTTAGTTTATTTTTGAAATGCTAAATTCCTAACCCTGGGTAATTTAAATAAGGCTCTACCCTCTTGAGTTTCCTTGGATCTTTGAAGTAATGAGGCCATTTCTTGATTTAAAGACTGAACCTCATTCCTCAGCAGTTGATTCTCCAGCCGAAGATTAGATAGTTCATGTGATCTCCCATCATCTTTAGGCATTGGGTTGTGATCAGCACAGGCAGCACTTGATGATACATTTTCCTTTGAAGAAATCTCTTGGCCTTCATGGCCAGAATCTGAATTATTAGAGGCTTCTGCAAAAAAAGCAAATACATCTTTGTTACACTGGAATGCTCACTATATATGTACTAGTAGCTTACTGTGGTGGAATGCCTTTTGGCTCAAGTTGACTGCTATAGCTAAAACACCATAAAAAGTACACTTAAATTTTTAATAGACTTCCCTCTGATGAAATTTCATTCTCATACATACAGCCTATATAGATCTGTAAGGACCCTGTAAGTCTGGATACACTGAACAAATGGTGATAAAGAAAAGAATACAGTTCTGGGAAGGGGAAAAAAAAAAGCAGAGAAATTTACGTGGTTGGGTTTAGGTTAACAAGGGTTTTGGTCTCCCTTCTGTCTATGAATCATTTTTGAAAAAAAGGGAAACGTTTCAACATTGAAAATACTGGAAAGGCATAAAAGAACAGCTGTGGGTTTCAAGGCAAGGAGAGTAATAACAGGTCAGAGCAATTTGTTATATACCAAACTGGAGTCTAAACTGCCTTACCCAAAGAGATACTCATTAATTCAGTTTCATCTTCTTTTTGTTACTAAATGTGATGCAAATACACTTACTTACTCCAAAAAAATTAAGTATGTGCTAAAAAATGAACTATATCTAAATGAAAAAGTTCTCAACATCTTTAGTGATCAAGGAAATGCAAATTAAAACCACAACAAGGACCAAAACACACCTGCTAGATGGCTAAAATTAAAAAGACGACACAAAGTGTTGGTGAAGATATGAAGCAACTGGAACTCTTATAGACAGATTGCTGGTGGCAATATAAATGATACAAACACTGTGGGGAAGTATTCACAATTTCTTATGAAATTAAACATGTACCTACCTTTTGACCCAGTAATTCCATTCCTGGGTATTTACTGAAGAGAAATAAAAACACTTTTCCACAAAAAGACAAGTACAAAAATGTTCATAGCACCTTTATTCACAAAAAACAAAAACTGGAAAATCCCCAGTGTCCATAAAAGAGACTGGGTAAATTGTGGTATAAATACTACAGTAAAATACTACACAATAAAAAAGAATTACTAATATACTCAATAACATGAGTGAATCTCACTAACATGCTGAATAAAAGAAGTCAGGTAAGAAAGTATTCATACTATATGATCTCACTTTTTGCTGGCAAACATGAAGTTTTAGAACAGACAAAAATAATCTAAGGTGAAAAAAATCAGAACAGTGGGTGCGTGGGGGATGGGTGGGGAGATTAACTAGGAAAGGACATGAGGCACGCACTCTCTGGGGCAAAGGAAACATTCTTTATGGGGATAAAGGTGTGGGTTTCATAGGTGTAGACATTTTTCTGTACAACTAAGATTTTCGCATTTCAATAGCATGTAAAAACGATGAGACAAACAGGGAAATTTGAATACTGACTAGATACTAGATGATACTAAGGAATTATTAATTTTATGGTGATAATGGCATGATTGTTCGTTTTTTAAACTTGTATTTTTTAGAGTTAATAAAATATTTATAGAAGAAGTGATATGAGATCTGCGATTTGCTCCAAAATAATTCTGTGGTGGGTAGAGGTAAAGAAAGAGATGGAAAATGAGATGTTATAAATGAACCAAGAATGGCTATGAGCTGTTGATTATCATCACTGGATAAAAGTCAATATGTGGGTTGAGGGGAACCATCAGTCTCTACTTAGGTATATTTGAAATTTCCAAAATAAAGATTTTTTTTAAATGAATAAAAATTGAGAGAATTTAAAAAATTATTTTTAATTTTATAAGATTTAAAAAAGAAAGTATATATCCAAACCTGTAAGCTATATCTAAAGTAGTATTTAGAAAGACATTTATAGCCTTGAATATTTACATTAAAAATGAAAGGAAGAAGCTCGGGCGGCGGGAGGAGCGGCAGCGGCCAGGCAGCCCAGCTTCGCAGGCTCTTGGCGCGGCCCGCAGGCACCGGGCACGTACCCGACACGCGCCGGCCCCGCCGCCACGATGCCCGAGAGGAAGGTCGGCTCCGCCGAGAGGGCGGCGAAGGGGGAGCCCAAGGGGAGGTCCGAGAGGTTGTCAGCTAAACCGGCTCCTGCAAAAGTGGAAGCGAAGCCAAAAAAGGCGGCAGGAAAGGATAAATCTTTAGACAATAAAGTGCCAACAAAAGGGAAAAGGGGAGCAAAGGGAAAAGAGGCTAAAGTGGCTAACCAAGAGACTTACCTGCACAAAACGGAGAAACTAAAAACGAGGAGAGCCCAGCTTCTGATGAAGCAGGAGAGAAAGAAGCCAAGTCTGATTAATATCACACACCTGGTCCTATCAGTGGTCCCTGTCTCCCTTCTTGTACAATCCAGAGGAATATTTTTATCAACTACTTTGTAAATGCAAGTTTTTTAGTAGCTCTAGAAACATTTTTTAAAAGGAGGGAATCCCACCTCACCCCATTTTTTAAGTGTAAATGCTTTTTTTAAGAGGTGAAATCATTTGCTGGTTGTTTATTTTTTGGTACAACCAGAAAATAGTGGGATATTGAATATGGGAGGCTTTGATTGTCTTGGGTGTCAGCTTAACATTCCACAGATGG
Source organism: Kogia breviceps (assembly GCF_026419965.1). NCBI lineage: Eukaryota > Metazoa > Chordata > Mammalia > Artiodactyla > Physeteridae > Kogia > Kogia breviceps. The sequence continues at coordinate 11,709,728 of NC_081312.1, forward strand.
AAGGCAGCTTTTATACCCTATAATACAAAGCACACTAAATGTCAGTTTGAAGTCAGTTGTGCATTTAATGTCTTAAACACTTTATATTACTTCTCTTCCCATGTTGTTTTTGGTAGAATTGTTTCCTAAAGCAAACCACTCACCCCTTGATCTTGGCTCACCTGGGCAGAATTTTGTGCACTCTGTAACATCTTTGGTCGTGGTAGTCCAGTTCTTCTAGTAACTGTTAATGTGCTGTGAACGACTGACGATTTGAGTATGTAGTGTACATGATATTAAATTGTGAATTAGTGGGACTTATGATGTAACAGCATATCAGTATTTGACGATATTGGTACTTGATATCCTGTGAAGGAAAATTTGCCTTCAAATTTTAAGCTGGAAAGTCACTCGAATAACTGCTCAGAAACGAATCACATTTTTTAGATTTTTGGTACGTATGTTGAGAATTGTGTACAAATTGAAATGTCTGTGATTGTCACTGATCCTCAAAACAACCAATCAAATTTCAATCATGAAAGAAAAAAAAAAAAGAAAGGTAGGGGGCTTTCCTGGTGGCGCAGTGGTTGAGAATCCGCCTGCCAATGCAGGGGACACGGGATAGATCGCTGGTCCTGGAAGATCCCACGTGCCGCGGAGTAACTAAGCCCGTGTGCTGCAACTACTGAAGCCTGCATGCCTAAAGCCTGTGCTCCGCAACAAGAGAAGGCACTGCAATGAGAAGGTAGCGCACTGCAACGAAGAGTAGGCTCTGCTCACCGCAAACTAAAGAAAGCCCGTGTGCAGCAACGAAGACCCAACGCAGCCAAAAATAAGTAAATAAAATATATATTTTTTAAATGAAAGGAATTAATGAGTTATGCACCCATCATAAGGATTACAGAAACAGCAAAATAAACCCAAAGAAAGCAGAATAATAAAGATCAGAAATTAACAAAATAGAAAAGAAACATACTAGAGGATCAACATAACCAAAAACGGTCTTCTGAGGGAGACACTGTAAACTACGTTATGTCAATAAATTTTTAAATGTACATGATGATGAAACGCATCAAACTGTATACTTTAAAAATGTGTAACTTACTGCATGTCAGTTATACTTCATTAATGCTGCTTTAAAAAAACAAGCATTTAGCCAAGTGCCAGATATTGGTATTCTTCAGGTAGTATTTGTGATCAAGCTTTGATTTCTGCAGGGTTACTATAAGTGATTAGTGCCTGACTGTGTTAAAATTTCAGCTGTGACATTATTTTCCTGAAATTAAGTAAAATAAATGTAATCCTCCCAAAAGTATATGAAATAGACAAATTCTTAGGAAAAAAATATAACTTACCAAAAACAGATTTAAAAAGAAATGGAAAACCAATTGAATCAATAGTTAAATCTTCCACTAAGAACACCCCAGACCCTGATGGTTTCATCAGTGAGTTCCAGCAAACATTTACTGAAAGTTAAGTTTGGATTTAGGTTTAAGTAAATCAACTGATTTGTATACCATATTAATATTAAGAAGAAAAATCATTATATCTCAATACATACATAAAAACACCTGCTAAAATTCAATATAAAAACTCAAATTAGAAATACACGGAAATGTCCTTAACCCGATAAAAAGTAACCTAACACCAACTGAAACACTCAAAGCATTCTCTTTAAGACAAGGAACAAGACACAAAATTGGTTTTCAAGTACAAGCCAATGTAGTAAGGCAATAAAAAGAGTTTTTAAAAAGATAAAAGGGTTAAGCAGAAAACAGTCATTATCTACATATGATATTGTGTTGTTGAAAATTTAAATGAACATATAGAAAAATATGAAGCTTAACAGCTATCTTAGGTTGCCGTGTGTGTGTGTGTATGTGTATTTACAAAAACCTATAGACAGCAACAAACAGAAAGTAAAAAATTTTAAAGCATACCATTTATAAGAGCTTTAAAAAATATAAACTACCCAGGAATAAATCTAACAAAAAGTATGCAAGACGCTTATGGAAGAAACAATAAAATCTTAATGAAAGACATCTAAAAAATAATTATACCATGTTAATAAGTTAGAAGATTCTATGTTGTAAAGATGCTGATTCTCACCAAACTATCTGTATGTCAGTAGAAGCAATGGACTCCCAGTAAAGACCAACAGAATTTTCGTGGAACTTGGCAAGAGAATTCTAAGACACATATGCAAGTACAAAAGTCCCAAGAATAGCCAAAACATTCTTGGAGAAGGACAAGGTGGTAGAATCTGCTCTTTGAGATATAAAGACATATTATAAAACCACATTAATTAAGACAATGTGGCACTGACACAAAGACAAATAAACCAAAGAAACAGAATTAAGTGTCAGAAACATAACAACATATCGATGGATATTTGATATATGACAGAGGTGGTACTGCAGATTAATAGGGAAAGGAAATATTTTCAATAAATGGTGCTGGGATAACTGATTTCCATTTGGGAAAAAAAGGGAACTAGATGCCTACCTCACACCATACATAAAAAACAACTTTAGGTAAACATCTAAATATGAAAGGCCAAAGTATAAAACCTTTCCTATAATACAGAAAAATACCTTTATGACCTCAGGATAGGAAAAGATTTTCTAAGACACAAACCATAAAGAAAAAATTGATAGATCATTATATCAAGAACTTCTATTGAGACATTATAGAAAAAGGAAAAAAACAACAAGGTAAAACTGGAGGAGGATGAGAAAGAATTGCCATCTAGAACATATAAAGAGTATCTATGAATCAATAAGGAAAAAGACATGCTTCCACAACACTCTGACCATACCTCAACTGCTGCATTTTCTATATTACATGTATATTATCTGTGTCCATGTGTATCTCATCCAATAAACTATAACCCATTCACTTCTGTATCCTGGCCCAATAGGGTCTCAATAAATGTTTGTATAATTAATCAAAAGACAGTTGAGAAGAAATTTAGGATTGTTCATACCTAGTTAATTAACTGCTAGTGCATGCACCTGTTTTGAAAGCCCAAAACCCGTCTCTTTACCACTTTTTTATCTTGAAATACAAGAAAGATTTTATTCACTAAGAGCCAAGACTGTGGAAGAAGCTAAAAGGTTTAAGAACATAACAAGCTCCCATGAGTTATCAGCTCTATAAAGATTCCCTGCAAGGACCTATCATGTTTATTGTTATTTTAAAATGCTTCCTAGGTACTCAAATTAGCCACATTATTATGTAAACATCATTTTTTGCAGGTGAGATGATGTACATGTTGAGGTAATTTCATAGCATATTAAACAAATGAAAACCAGAATTCTAAGTTCTTACTTCAGTACTAAATCAATGCCTTTAACCCTCCAACTTAGATCAAAGTTCAGTTTCTCATGCTTTACTTTCAGGGTAGGCGGGGGAAAAACACACCAAAAAGCTCACAATCCAGAATATAAATGAAGTACAGCCACCTGTTATTTTTATAATACCAATGACAGAAAGAAATGAATTGGAGATAGTTCCAAATCCCAAACTATATGTTTCCTTTCAGATTTCAAAATTTTCTTCTTTATATCTTAAAACATCTCAGAGAATCATTTTGGATATAATTTCTTAAGATGCTGGCTGAGGACTTCCCTGGTGGCACAGTGGTTAAGAATCTGCCTGCCAATGCAGGAGAGACGGGTTCGATCCCTGGTCCGGGAAGATCCCACTTGCCGCGGAGCAACTAAGCCCATGCACCACAACTACTAAGCCTGCGCTCTAGACACGAGCCACAACTACTGAGGCTGCGTGCAGCAACTACTAAAGCCTGTGCACCTAGAGTCCATGCTCCGCAACAACAGAAGCTACTGCAAGGAGAAGCACATGCACTGCAACGAAGAGTAGCCCCCGCTCACCACAACTAGAGAAAGTCTGCATGTGCAGCAACCAAGACCCAACAGAGCCAAAAATAAATAATAAATAATTAATTAATTTTAAAAACAGATGCTGGGCTGGGTAAAGTTACCAACAGACAACATTCAAAGGTCCCTACTGTAACCGTATATTGGCTAATAGCGTTCTATGCTGTCCCCCTTATTTACACCACACGCTTCTGAGAGCCTGCCCTTGTGCCAGCAGGGACAGGATCAAAACAGAGCATGACAAATGCTACCAGAACATTTTAGGCTATGATGACATCCAATTTGGTTAACTCTAAAAGAAACAGAGGACTGATTAACTACCGTGGCTTTGGCTCCCAGAAGGATGTTCTTCAAAGGTTTTGATGGTGGTTACACTGGTGTTCACAGAACTGACGCTTGTTGTCCGAGAACTCTGCAAGACCGGTGTTTTGCCCCTTTCTTTCTTGATTTCCACTTTCCCAGTAGGCTCCTTCTGTGAACTATTAAGAAAATCAAACAGCAGCTCATCATCAGGTTCTGACTTTTTTCTTCGAACAAACTGGGATGAAGGCCTAGGAACAGACGCATTTTCAACAGGATGGGAGGCCTCCACTGATGTCCTAGATCCTAGTTTCACATTTGCAGTCCCAGCTAAGATGGTGGCTTTTTGATTCCTAATATTATCAGCTGCTGAGGAAATGTAAGTAGCTTTAGGTCCTGTCTGATAAGTCAAATCTGTATTTTGCTGGTGAAGTTCAGGATAGTCAGTATTTTTGCTATAAGCAATGCTGCCAGTGTTCTCTTTTCTACTGAGAGCTGTTGCAGCCCCTTGATCAACTCTGTTTAAAAGATCTTCTGCCTTTCCAGCAAGATCAGCAAACCAGGACATGATGGCAGCAGAATAATCTTGGTGAACCTGTAAAAAAAGATATAAAATGATCAGTGTGGCTTAACAGCAGAGCACAGTGATTAAGACCAGGCTCTAGAGTCAGATAGTCCTGGGTTGAAAAGCCTGACCCTGCCTCTTACTATGTAACTTCAAGCAAACTACTTGACTGAAACTGAGAAACTTCACCTAGAAAAGGAGGAAAATTAAGTGTACTTACTTTAGAGGATGGTTTTAAGATGAAATACTACATTAAAAAACACTTTGAGGGCTTCCCTGGTGGCACAGTAGTTAAGAATCCGCCTGCCAATGCAGGGGACACAGGTTCAAGCCCTGGCCCGGGCAGATCCCACATGCCGCGGAGCAACTAAGCCCATGCGCCACAACTACCGAAGCCCGCGAGCCGTGCTCCGTAATAAGAGAAGCCCCTGCAATGAGAAGCCCGCGCACTGCAACTAAGACCCAACGCAGCCAAAAATAAAAATAAATAAAATAAATTTATTTTTTAAAAAACACTTTGAAAAATGCCTAGCACACAGTAGGCACTCATTTGAGTAGTTGCTACCATAATTACAACTACCACTACTACTGTTATTCCTATTTCAACAAAGTGTAAATACTGCAGCACTATCATGGATAATTTAGGTGTGCATATACACGTCTAAAATATACCTTCAATAATTTAGATTCTCAGTACCTACTACATGCACATTAAGCTAAGTTCAGAATAAAACAATTAACGATTGCACATTCATTTGATGCATATATTTGGGTACTTATCCAGTGCCACAATAAATCAAAGTGATGATGATGAAATAACTGGTTTCAATGACATAGAAGAGTAGCATATAAAAATGTCAACAGGTCTTCCCTGGTGGCGCAGTGCTTGAGAGTCCGCCTGCCAATGCAGGGGACGCGGGTTCGTGCCCCGGTCCGGGAAGATCCCACAAGCCGAGCCCGTGAGCCATGGCCGCTGAGCCTGTGCGTCCGGAACCTGTGCTCCGCAACGGGAGAGGCCACAACAGTGAGAGGCCCGCGTACCGCAAAAAAAAAAAAGTCAACAACCATTTCTTGAATGTGCACATTGTTCCTTTTGCCTGGAGCGCTCTTTCACAGTTAACTTTTTTTTTTGTTCTTGGTCTTCACCTGAACTTAATCTGCCTCCAAAATAGATCTTTTGTCCTAAATTAGGTCCTATCTTCTCTGTTCACACACTATTCTTTTCCCTCACATCCCTTCATGTTTTATATGTATTTTTTTCCCCTGTCTCTCCCTCTTTGAGAAGGGGAGGAGGAGAGTGGGTGGGTGGATAAACGCCATTGTCTGTTTTGCTCACCAATGAATTCTCAGCACACAGTAGGCACCCATAAATACTGCTGAATGGAATTAATTTTTATGCTAGGTGCCCTGCAAACATTATCTTTAACACACATAATTTTCACAACCACATTGTGCAGTAAGTAGCAATACCCCCCTTTTTTCACACAAAAAATGGGGGGAAAGGTTTAGAAAGATCCCAGAGTTTAGACAGCAGCTCAGACAGGCAAATCTAAATCAACCAAACCCACTTTTTAACCCCTGCGTTCCCCATCTAGCCTCCCAGTATCTGAACAACCTCAAGAAGAAACTCACCCTCTAAACCTGTTCCTTACAAAATGGGATGATTACATGCTCGTGTATTTCACAGAGTTTATGTGAAATCCAATGAAAATGGAAGTGACATGCTCCATAACATATAAAGCTCCTTACAGAATATGTATCATTCCCGAGTAAACACTGGTGGTTAAGTAGGGAACAAATGATCTCTCCTAATAAAGCAATCAAAACATACTTATTAACTTATTTCTTGCCTCTCATTGTAAAGTTTTAAAGGGCTTTAAAACAAAAGCCTGTGCCTTAAGATTGAGTACCCAATTAAATGTTAAGATGGGCCCTAGGCACTTGCCCCGCGGACAAAAGAACAACTCTAGCAGACTTCCTAGGTACAGAGCCCTCAAGAAATTCCGCCCAGTAAAGGGCCCACGCCGAGCTGGAGAGAGGGTGAGAGCGCAAGGGATGAGGATGGGGGATGGGGATGGGTCGGCCGATGGCGGTGGCAGGGCCTGCACGAAGGCCAAGTGTCAACACAGAGGAAGGGAGGCTGGGGATCAGCTGGTCGGTCCCAGGGACTCTGTTGTCAATCCCAGGTGAGCGAGTACAGACCCCCACTTCGTTCCCTACCCACTGCACTGAGCCTCCGGAGGGGGAAGAGCGGCCAAACCAGGCTGGGGTGGGGGAGGGAGGAAAGGGGAGGGCACTAAGCCACGTCCGTGGAGGCCCAAGGGGGCTCCCCTGCCCTGTTCCTAAGCCCCTGGCAGGGCGGAGAGATCAGGGTCTCCGCTGAGGGAATGCCGCCCCCGCCTCTAAGGCCGTGAACGCCCCAAGGGGACCCCCCTCGGCCCCCCGCGGCCACCTCACCTGAGGACTCTGGAGCGGCTGCACCGCGGCCTGGTCACCCTCCCAGGCCGCCGGTCCTCAGCAGCCGGCCGGGAGGGGGCCCAGGTTGACCAAAGCTGGCCCTTGATCGGCCACGGCCCAGTTACTCTTCCGGGAGACGTGGAAGAGAGGCGAGGACCCCAAAACAGAGTGGCTTCCGAGCTGCCTGAGCGGGCGGGAGCCTAGAGCAGCCACCTGGAGGCGGCTCAGGCAGCAGCGCCGCCGGCTGCGGGGCCCTCGCTCCTGGCCACTCCCTTTTTCCTCCTGCGGCGAGCAAGGGCGGGGGCAGGGCCTGCGTGCGTGTGACGTAGCTCGCCTCCCTAGGACCGCGGCCCGCACGCGGCCGACACAACATTGGAGGCCTCGCCTATCTGGGGGCGTGCCCCACGGCGGCCCACGTGGGCGGCAGGGGCGGTACCCTGCCGGAAGGAATTGGAGGCCCGAGACACAGGTGGAGCGGACGGCGTTTACCTTTCCCCATTCTTCCTCCACTCGCCTAGTTTTACGAATGAGGATGTTGAGGCCCATCCTCAACGGGGGATGAGGGTACAGAAAACAAGAACTAGTGGCGGAGACATATTAAATAAACCACTGAATGAACAAGACAGTTTCAGAGCTTTACCAGAGCTGTAAATACAAGATAATGGGGAGAAGTGACTGGAGGTGAGGGAAGCACTTTAAATGATGTGGACAGGGAATGTCTCTCTCTGAGGAGGTGACATTTGAGCTGAGGCCCAAATGATGGAAAAGGCCAGTAAAGGGCTTTCCATACAGCTGTACTGTAGTTATGTTATGCATACAGTTCACTGAATATTTGAAATAAGTCTAAAATCCACATTTAATAATTCAACAAATACTCAGCACCTACTTTGTGCCCAGGGTTGACTTAATTTGGCCCTAATGACAAGCCTACAACATAGTCCCAAGGACCCTAGAGGTTAAGTAACTTGTCTAAGATCATGTGCCCTAGTAAGGAGTCCATATTACTCCAAAGCTTGAGCCGTTAGACTCAACGTTTTATTGTCTCCAAATTAAATATTGGGAGTAATTATAGCTGCTTCTTTTCTTCCTCTCAAGTAAGGTTTAGCCCAGTCCAGTGAGCAGAACTTTCAGCAGCACCAGGAAATCATAATAGTAATAATGATAATAATAATAATAGCCTCTAATAGTTATTGTGTACTTATTAAGTGCAGTATGCTGTGTTAAGCACTGCACGTGCTTCACTTCATTTAATTCTCAAAACAAACATAAGGAAGGTACTGTTATTATCCTGTGGTAGGTGGCATTGTTGTTGCCAGCTATTAAGTGACTCCTCCTGTTAAGGATGTAAAAAATTAAGAAACAGAAACCTAAATTAAATAGAGCCAGGAGACCAGAGGGAGAGCTCTCTCACCCAAAAAGTAGAAAGACCCCTTTTCTTTCCTAGCAACAAATCAGCCAATGAAAAGCTGTGGACACTTTGTTTAGTATAGCCCTTCCAACCCCTTTCCCTTTCTATTACAGCATTTTTCCCTTGCTGTGTGGGGACTTACATGTGGCTCACCATGGTTGCAGACAACAAATTGCAGTTCTCTGCTGATTCCAAATAAACCCATCTTTGCTGGAGAAATACCTGGCAGCCTAGTTGTTTCAGGTCAGCAAGGATGATACATCATCACCTGTTGCCTTGTGACTGCAACACATCCTGTAGGAAGGGTGTCCTTTCCAGCCTTACTGATGTCAGGCTTGATCACATGACTTGCTTTGCCCAATAGAATGTGAATAGAACTGTCTTTCACCACATCTGAGCAATAGTGTTAAGAGCCATTATGTATTCCTACCAACGTGCTTAATCTTTTCCCTCTCTCATGAGAATGGCCTGTCCCAGATGGAGCTGCTCCCTCAGCCTGGGTCCTGGAAGGAAAGAGAGGTGAAGCAACCCACGCCTGACAAGTCACATGAGTGCAAAAGAAACCTTTGCTTTTAGAGATTTGTAATTGTTTCTTATGCAGCCTTACCTAATGAAATCTAATACATACCCCATTTAACAGATGGAGACACTGAGATTCAGAGAGGTTTAGTTACTTTCCCAAGGTCACACAGGAAGTAGGTAATACATCTGGGATTCCAACCTACATCAGTGTGACTCCAGAAACAATATTGTTAATCAGTGAAGGGATGAGAATGAAAGAAGTTGAAGCAGAACCAGATCTCCCATATGGAAAAAAAAAAAAAATGGCAGTGGGCAGACTGCCCCAATGTTTCAAGAATTCCCATGTGCACTCCCTGAGAGAGTCAGCATATAGAGACTACTACCCAGAAGTCATAGGGGCCAGGCTGGATTAGCCAGAGATACAACACAGCCAACAGAAAGAGGTTACAACTTTGCCTTGTACAAGACACATGCAAAAAATACTAACCACAAAAGAAAAGATTGAAATTTGGACTTTGTTAAAATTAAGAATTTCTTTTCATCAAAAATAACAATAACAACAACATCAGCAACATTAAAGCTTGCAAGGCTTTCATTAAGTGAAGGGCAAGCCAAAGATTGGTAGATAATATTTACAATACATATATCTGACAAAGGATTTATATATAGAATATATAAAGCTCTCCAACAAATCAATAAAAAATATCAATCAACCCAACAAAAATAGACTAATATATAAGCATTTCACAAGAGAAAATATCCAATTGGCCAAAGCACAGGAAAAAGTATTCAACACTATTAGTCATCAGAGAAATACAAATTAAAATCACAATGAAATACCTTTACACATCCACCAGAATTGCTAAAATGTAAAAAGATGAAAAATACCAAGTAATGATGAGTTTGTGGAGCTTCTAGGACACTCATGCATTTTTGACAGAACTGTAAGTGATAGAACCACTTTGGAAAACTTGGGCTCTGTCTTGAAAGCTAAACATAGGCCTACTCTATGGCCCAGTATAGGGCTACCCTATGAGTCAGCAGTTCCACTCAAGAGAAATGGAGGTGAAGTGTCCATCAAAAGACATGTACAGTGAAAAACAAGTAACTATACATGCAACAACATGGATGAATGAGACTTACTTGAATTAAAGAAATATTGTTGAGTTAAAAGAAGCTAGTCCCAGGGGCGGGAGAGGGTTGGATTGGGGGTTTGGGACTAGCAGATGCAAACTATTATACATAGAATGGATAAACAACAAGGTCCTATTATACAGCATGGGGAACTATATTTACTATCCTGTAATAAACCATAATGGAAAAGAACATGAAAAAGAATATATATATGTATAACTGAATCACTTTTCTGTACATGAGAAACTGTAAATCAACTATACTTCAATTGAAAAAAAAGAAGCCTGTCTCAAAAGACCACATACTGGGGCTTCCCTGGTGGCGCAGTGGTTGAGAATCCGCCTGCCGATGCAGGGGACACGGGTTTGTGCCCCGGTCTGGGAAGATCCCATGTGCTGCGGAGCGGCTGGGCCCGTGAGCCATGGCCACTGAGCCTGCGCGTCCGGAGCCTGTGCTCTGCAACGGGAGAGGCCACAACAGTGAGAGGCCCGCGTACCGCAAAAAAAAAAGACCACATATTGTATAATTCCATTAATATGAAGGACAAGAACAGGTGAATCTAATCGATGATTGTAGAAGTTACAATAGTAGTTACCTTTGGGGGCCAGATATTGACTAGGAGTGGTCAAGATGGAGGCTCCTAGAGTGCTGATAAAGTTCTATATCTTGATTTTGGTGTTGATTATGGGTATGGATACATATGTAAGAGTTTATGAACTCTGTACTTAACAACTGTTAACTTTATTTCATGTATGTTATATCTCAATGGAAACAATTCAAAAAAAATCCACATACCCTCAGAGAAGGCAATTTTACTTTTAGGAAATTATCCTATGGATATACTCACACATATACAAAGTTTTAATTACAGCATTGCTTATAATAGAAAATATTGGAAACAAGTTAAATGTTCATTGATTTAAAAATCTTGGTACATTCATCCAATGAAGTACTATGCAGATGTTTAAAAAAAACAGAAGCTCTTACGTAAGGATACGAAAAGAGCTCCAAGATCTTAACAATATCTGATGTTTTAAAAAAACAAAAATTAAAAAATGGTGTTTGTAATATGCTATCATTTGTGATTACTTTGATACCTTTGTTATCTTTATTACTTTGATATCAAAATATCTTTGATGAGTAGAGTCTATCTCTTGAGGGACACTTTCTTTCCCTCCTTGGAGAATTCAGCTGGGCAACAGGAGTAAGAAGGAGGTTTATTCTTCAGTGAATCCTTTTTTGTATGTGACCTCTGAACTCTGTACCATAAGACTCTATTATTTTTTGAAAGTTCATAATATAAAAAAACTTTTTTAACTTTGAACGCCCTTGGAGGCCGAATGCATTCCTCATGTCTTCACCGCTCTGCCTCTCAGATCGCCTGACGCCCTTCATTTATGTCACCTGCCCAGCTCTGCAGGCTTTCCTTAGGGATTTTGTGACCTTCTTTGGAAGATGCCTGTGTTTCTTCAACTCCAGGTTTCTGTGATTCTACTCCTTGTTGAGCAACTCTGAAGAATGAAATTGTGAACCTCTTTGTGCATTTTTAGCTTCCAGCAGCAGGAGGCACTTTATGCTTAAAAATATATACGTACGTTTGTATGTTTGTATGTATGTATATTACATCTGGATTGACAAGGAAAATGAGTATTGCTGGATCGTTTTGTTCATAGAGCACAGAATGTAATATTTCCATGAATCAACGCTGGGTGACACCCAGGAATTTCATATTCCCATACCTGTTTGGGAGTTCCTCCAGATTGACAGACCGTTTCTGGTGTTTTCCATGTCACCTGGAATGCTAAGTTGCTCCCAGAGAAGAGTCCCTCTGCCACCGCAGCCCTGATGAGCCCTCCTAGGCCCCCATTCACCCCACGTCCTCAGCCTGTCATTGCCCCTGCTCAGAGGCCTCCAACCCCCATATGACCCAACACTGGCAGCAGGGCTGGGTGGAAAAGAGGCTTTGTGCTGTCCTGGAAAAAGCAGATGCCTGAGAGTCAACAAACATCACACGCCTTGCTTTGGCACCATAGGCAATTCCATTTCTCTTTCAGGGCCTCTGTTTCCTCACCTGCAAAATGGGTGGTTAGTGGTTCTTAAGGTGTATGTGAGTGATGGATATACCGTAGGCTTCTTTCTTTAAAGGAAATCTTTATGTCTATGCTCCGTATATAAAATGCATCCAAGTCAAGCAGTCCTGATTAAGAGTGTGGAGGAAGAGGGCGGGGGGCAGGGAAGAAGGTATGCAGAGCTCCTCCCAGTCTTTCCCCATGCCCTACCAAGGAGCTCCTGATATAGCTACTAGAGAATTTAAATCATCTCTGCACTCTTTGCACCCTGTACTGGGTTTGTTTTGTTTTGTTTTGTTTTGTGGGGGGTGAGCCACAGCCTTGCGGGATCCTAGTTACCCGACCAGGGATTGAACCTGGCCAGGCAGTGAAAGCTCTCCAAGTCCCAACCACTGGACTGCCAGGAAGTTCCCTGGGTGTTCTTTAAGAGCCTCACTCTGAGATTCTGGGATCCTGTGGAAAGCCAGTCCAGCTTGGGTGCAGGGAATTGACCTACTTCTTATCTTCTTTGTGCCATGGACCCTTCTGCACAATTGTGTGTGTGTGTGTGTGTGTGTGTGTGTGTGTGTGTTTTAACAAGTTCATCATTTAATAAGCCTGAATTCATTTTTACCACATGGTATTGGAAAGGGTCATCTGTTGAAACATTGTAACAGATCATAGTTTTAAAAAGTCATAGATATCCTGAGTTCTGTATAAACTAGTGGTAGTAAGTCAGTTCCTTTGTTTTGACTTACAAGCCTCAATTTCACTGTAGAATAAAGAATGTAGACCAAAGAAAGCATAATTGGTCACTTATAAAGAACAGTATTGTTTCTTTACTTTGAAGCTTTCTGAATGAACGGGTTCAGGCCTGATGTAATGGTACAAAGATTATTTAATGAATAGGCTATATGGAAATTGTACAAAATGTTATTAACTTTAATCATTAATAGCTTAAGCAGCACTATGTTACTAATCGCTATTCAAACTCAAAAACCTGTTTTTGAATCCCCAGGAAGGCAGCATGTGTACACAACCAAGCCACCTTATACTTAGGGGAGTGTCAATACGTATTTCAACAGAAACTTTTGCTTTAGGAAAGAGTTAACAAACATTTAAAATAATGAAAAAAAAAAAAAAAAAAATTAAAAAGAAAAAAAAAATAAAATAAAATAAAATAAAATAAAATAATGGCTCTCGGGCTTCCCTGGTAGTGCAGTGGTTAAGAATCCACCTGCCAATGCAGGGGACATGGGTTCGAGCCCTGGTCCGGGAAGATCCCACATTCTGCAGAGGAACTAAGCCTGTGCACTACAACTACTGAGCCGGCGCTCTAGAGCCCGCGAGCCACAACTACTGAGCCCGCGTGCCACAGCTCCTGAAGCCCGTGTGCCTAGAGCCCATGAACTGCAACAAAGAGTAGCCCCCGCTCCCGCAACTAGAGAAAGCCCACGTGCAGCAAGGAGGACCCAATGCAGCCAAAAATAAATAAATAAAATAAATAAATTTATTTAAAAAAATAAAGTAAAATAAAAGAATGGCTTTAATCATCATTTTAAGTATATGGTAGGGGAAAGTGTGCTTTAATTAAATATACATCATACCAGTGATGCTGGCAAGGTTGAAAGTTACTAGTTTGTACATGACAAGACAGTAAGAGAAAAAAGCAATACTTTGCAACAAAGTTTTAAAAATATATGTTCACAGTGGTTTGTATCAACAGTATGCATTTTATGACAATAACTTGTACAGATTGAGCAGCCTAGGGCTCTCTTTATATCCTAAAGGAAACAAGTATTTGCATTATTCTTGGGTTGTACTGAATTTAAAATAGATCAATTGCACACTTACCCCCTAGACAGGATAAACTGTCCTGGGGTGTACAGTTTTAATACCATCATTAAAATTGTTTGCAAAAAAACCCAGAGAATTAAAAAAACAAAACAAAACAAAACATTTTTTTTCTTGAGAGTGGAGAGTCTTTTATTTGCTGTTATCATCAGCAAGTATCATTCATTAAGTCAAAAATGGAAGGAGCCAGCCCACAAACACTATTTGAGCAAGCTGACCAATATACATTACGATTTAAAAAATGAAGCTCTTATACTATGTGTTACAAGTCCCAATTAAGCAATGTCAAAATGACACCTATTTCTTTGCTTGCTTTGTGATCATACCCCTTGGACGTGTTAAAGGGGCTCCTGGCATTCTGCTTCTTTTTCTCTGCAGGCTTTAAAATCTGAAAAGAACAAATTAGTGCTTTGTCCACACTTAGCATGGCACCTCCATTGTCAAACTCTCCACAATAATCAGTTGCAGAAGACAGACCGACCAACTGCCTCTTGGCAAAAAATTCATACCATTTTCAACGACCTGATGGGCTCTACGTATAAGATCCAAATTATGCTGATGGAGAAATTTGGCAACCACTTCAGCACCAAATGTGAAGGACGACTCCCCTGTCATTTTCACCCCAGCCTAAGACAACTTTACCTGGGTCAGACCGCAAAAGATCACAAAGAAGACCTTGATCTGGTATATCAGTTGGCCTCACAGTTCTCGGAAGCTGCTCCATAGATTGAAGATCTGGGGACAAACTTCCATGACAGCAGGATGCTTTCTCATCCACAATGGCTGCTATCAGTAAACAGTTAAAGCAGTCTATGAAAGTTTTCCATAGTGTTACGTTGTATCTTCTTTTACATTCAGCATAAAAATCCATACATGCTATTGATACTGACACATTCGTGGTTTCCTCTGAGAAGAAAAAAATTATCAGGATATTTGATTTTCTTTACAGATATTCTCCAAAAACTGCTTCTCCTTGTCCCCAAGAAATAGATAATTGCTTTCTGATGGAAACCACCGTACTCCAAAATTCGAAGCAAATCATAGTATTACCTGTGGGTATCACCACTCTTTGTAGCGGTGCTTCAAGTTCTCGTAGGACGGGCTGACTGAGAAAGATCTCTTGGGACTTTAAGCACAGTTCTCTGACTTCATTCCCTTGTAGCTGGACATTCTTGCCTGGCTTGGACCCTCTAACTTCCAACAGCCATTGGATGAGGCTGTGATGTTGGGTTTATTTGTATCTGCCATCCCCGTCCCACTACCTGCCTTCCCGTAGGTGCGGCCTTGCACCAGGATTCACATCTCCTTTCCCACGGCCAAGAGCACAGACGCCGCCCCGGCGGTGGTAGCAGAAACTGTCGGTGGGTCCCCCCAACCGCCCGCTCTCCCTGCTTCCTCTTTCTCTCCCCACTGGCACCATGAGGCAGAATTGTGTTTTTAAACCATAAAATAATACGCACAGTACGACAAAAGAAATTAGAGTGGAAATATTGAAATACAGTTATCAAAATATTTTAAAATCGTATGATTCAATAATCTATATACTTTTAAAATTAACACGTCAAATAACAGTGTGTAAAATGAAACCCGGGGGATCTCCCTGGAGGTCCACTGGTTAAGACTGCACTTCCAATATAGGGGGCACAGTTCCACCCCTGGTAAGGGTACTAAGATCCCACAGGCCGCCAGGCAGGGCCAAAAACATAAAAAATAAAATAAAATGAAACCCGGCCTCCCTACGGTGGCCCACAAGGCCCTGCAGGATCTGGCTCAGGCTGTCCTCGCCAGCTCCTTCTGGAAATGCTGTCCCTCAGACTCACAGTGTCCAGTCATCCCACCCTCAAGAACATTGGCTTTGATGTTCCCACTGCCTTGGAAATTTCCCCTCCACACATTACCCACAATTCCCAATTCACACAGCCAGTCCCTTCCCATCATTCAGGTCTTGGTATAAAATTCTCCCCCTCTGGAGGTTTCCCTGGTCACCCTGAGTCAACTAGGTCCTGTTCTGCTCCACACGATACCTCATTCTTTTCCTTTATAATATTTATAATTATACAATTTTATTTTGTATAATTAGTGCAATTATAATGATGCAAATTTATAATAATCTGTCTAATATATTTTTATTTGTTTATTTACTCAGTGTGCATCTCCCCTCGATGGAGGCATAGACCACATCTGCCTTTCCCTTGTGTACCTAGCACCTAGGACAGGGCTTACTACTTGGTAGGTGCATACATATTTTGTTAAATGAATGAATGCAGTGGTCCCACCCTGTGGATTAGAGAAGCTGGTTCCAGGAGATAGGCAGGTACCTCAGAAAGAATCTATTGCATATGTAGGCATCCAGCACAATACCTGGCACACAACAGGTGCATAGTAAATGGTAGGTAGGATTTTTATGTCTCTCTGAGTTTGCCCCTGCATGACCTTCTGCTTATTCTTCTCCATCCATAATCCACATCCAAAGTCCTAGTTCCATCCCAAATGAAGGCATGGGTCTTGCCATGGACCTCCTGGAGCCCTCCCATCCAGCCTGCCTAACCCACAAGGCCAATCTACCTCTTGCCTTCCAAAACTCATCTCGAGTAGTTCCCCTACTTGGTTTTCAAGGACCCCAGAAACATGGGGGTGGAACATTCTACTGAAATGCTGGAGGCATTCCAGCATGCAAGTGTAAAAAAGCCTGGTGGAGTTCCTCAGGCCTGAGAGGAGGGGTCTTCATCACCCCTCAGGGGAGACATCATCTTTGCAATCAGGTGTGACTTTGGTGGCGTGGCCAAGGGGCAGGGCCAGCCCAGCCCCCTTCCCTCAGGAGGCTGAGAAGGAGGTGAGAGTCTCAGGAAGGAGGGATAGTGGTGGTGCTCCCCGGTCATGGAGGGCAAAAGGAGGAGAGAAGTGTGCCTGAGTCTAGTGACGGGGCCCCAGAAGGGGCACTCCAGGGTCATTGACATCAGTCCCGTGTAAACTGACTGTTAAGCATGATTTGGAGATCTGTCATCTGAATGCAGGCGGGGTAGCTGTGTGAAGCCACATAGGAGGCAGTCAAATAAATGTGTGCTTGTTTCAACTCATGTCCCTCCTGACTGGTCTGTTCTCTCCTAATTAGGGAACTGCAGCAGCCTAGCAGGGACTCGGTGCCCAACTTCACCCATCCAATGTTATTCCCCCAACAGGAACCCTCTGCTCCATCCAGATAGGTGCCCCCCTATTCTGAAGACAAGCCTCGTGAGTTCCCCAGCTGCTGGCCTTCTTTCACTCTGGCCACTGTTTTCCGTTCACCCACTCTTTCCATTTTGTTGAGTTGTCTAGTCTGTGCCAGGCACAGCTAGGCATCAGGGAGACAGATAGAATGTCTCAAAGAGCTCAAAGTCTGTGTGGATAGATAAGAAAACTGACAATTACAAACAAGGTAGGAAGTCCTGCAAGGGAGGCCAGAGGAATGAATGAATTAGTGAATTAGTGAGTAAGTCTGGGTATGTGAACATACCTCAGCCTACTCAATCCTATAGCCCCCGCGCATGGCGTGACCAGTCTTACGTCCACCTTGTCAGTGGGTGGGAGCAGACAGGTCTAGGACTGAATTCACAAGACCATGCCACTCTCTTAAAAGGATACATGTGAGATTTCTAAGGCAGAGGCTTGGGGAAAGTGGGATCCTTAAAAGGTTTCTCTTTTCTATGAACAATAAGGAATGTTTCTCTTGATCAGTACAAACCCCTTTTCTTTCTTTAAACTATCTTTTGGAAAATTCATTCATTGATTGATTCAACAAATATTTATTAAGCATTTACTATGCGCTAAGTACAAATCCAGGTGCTGGGGATAGAAACAAAAGAGACCAAAACAAAGATCCCTGTTCTTGTGGAGCTTATATTCTAATGAGAGGAGACAGATAAAATAAGTCAAATTCTGGCTGAGATGAGATGGTGGTAAGCGCTATGAGAGAATACAAAGCAGGGAAGGAGGGGGCAGCGTTCCAGGGGGAAACTGCAATTTTCAACAGGACGGTCAGCAAGGCTGAATGAAAAGCTGACACCTCTGCAAAGACTTGAAGGAGGAAAAGAAGTGAGCCCAGAGGACACGGGGCAAGGGAGAGGAAGAGTGCTCCAGCCAGAGGGGAGTGTGAGTTCAGGGACCTGGAAATCAGGGGCAAAGGGGGCCAGGACTGTAACAGCAGAAGGGGCGGAAGGCTGGAGGTGAGGGTGGAGAAGCAGGCAGGGGTCAGATAATATGGGTCCTTCTAGGCCATGTGGAAGATTCTGCATTTTATGCTAAAAGTGTTAGGAAGCCATTAGAAGGTTTCCAGCAGAGAACTGCTTTAACGCACGTTTAGCAACGTGATATACATTTTACGTGTCCACGTGACTGGATCTGGGCATGCCCAGATATCTGGCTCAACATTATTTCTGAGTGTGTCTGGGAGGATGTTTCCAGAGGAGATTAGTATTTGAATCAGTAGACTGAGTATAGCAGATTGCCCTCCCCCATGTGAATGGTATCAACCAATCCACTGAGGGCCTGAATAGAGCAAAAAGGCAGAAGAAGGGAGAATTCGCTTTCTGCATGACTGTCTAGGCTGGGACGTTGGTCTTCTGTTCTCAGGCTGGGACTCACACCATTGGCTCTCCTAGTTCTCAGACCTTTAGAGTGCAGCCACACCATTGGCTTTCCTGGGTCTCAGCTTGCGGGTAGCCAATCACGGGACTTCAAAGCCTTCATAACTGCATGAGCCAATAGCCAACTCCATATCCTTATCATACATACAGACGTACATACATACATACATACATACTGTTTCTCTAGAGAACCCTGACTAATACATCCCTCTGGATGATGTGTTGAGAATGGATTGAAGGGGTCCAAGGACAGGAGTAGGACAACGGTTATCGGGTGATTACAATAACCCTGGCGAAAAAGGAGAGCACCTGCCCCAGAATGATAGCTGTGGAGGTGATGGAAGTGGTCAGATTCTGGATCTGTTTTGAAGAGAACCGATAGGATTTTGCTGACAGGTCAAATGTAGGGTATGAAAGAAAGAGCAGTGTCAAGGATGAAAACTTCAGGGTTTTCTGATCGAGGACCCGGAAGGAGGACTTGACATGAATCAGGAAGAGCAGTCTTGGTGGGGAAGGTCAGGAGCTCAGACTTGATCAGGACAAGCAGGACATGCCAAGTGGAGATGTCAGGTAGGCAATGGGATGTGTGAGTCTGGAGTTCTGGGGAGAGTCCTGGCTGGAGAGAAAAGCTTGGGGTCATCAGCACATGGATGGAACTTAAAACCATGTGACTTGGGTGAGTCAGCCAGGGAGTAAGTGGGGACAGAGAGAAGGAGAGGTAGAGGACTAAGCCCTGGACCCACCAGCGTTCAGAGATCAGGTTAAGGGAAACCGCGAAGTGTGGGGATCCTGGAAGCCTCGTGAAGAAACGTTGAAAGGGAGAGGAAGTGATCGACTGCGTCAAATTGTGGGAGAGGGCATGATTGCATATATACAGAATATCCGGAGTAGGTAAATCGATAAAGACAAAGAGGAGATTTGGTGGCTGCCAGGGGTTAGGGGAGTGGGGAGTGACTGTTGATTGGGTATAGGGTTTTCTTTTGGGGTGATGAAAATGTCTTGAAACGCGACAGAGATGGTGGTTGCACAACATCGTGAATGTATTAAATGCCACTGAATTTTACTGTAAAATGATTAATTTTATGTTATGTGACTTTCACATCAATCAAAAAAGTTCTGTGAGAGATCGATTGTGCTCAGCTTGGGAAGTGACTGGTGGATTTAGAAGTGTGGAGGTCTTTGGTGGTTTAGACAGGAGCTGCTTTGGGGGCTGTAGAGCAAAAACCTAAGGAGACTAAGTTAAAGGGAGAATGGATACGTGAGGGCTGCCAGAAGGCCACGGTGCTCCCAGGAGAATTTTACCTCTCCACCCAGAGCCAAAGCAAGGATAGCATGTTTTCCTTCTGTCATTTTATTCATTAACCTCAAGGCTCACTCACCTCTGGAATCTGGTTTTGACCTTGGCATCAGCAGATTTCTTATCCTTTTTTTCTTTCTTGCTAACGTGCATTCAAAATGATGGTTTTTTTCCAGCTTCACAAATTTGGTGGGTATCCAGTGGTGCCTCATTGTGGTTTTTCATATGTAAACATATATTTATGTGTACACCTTGATATTGTCAATACAAACTGTCACTCGCCATTGGCACGTGCCATCAAGCTCTACAAGGATTAAATCATGAGCTGCTGCAGCCGCTGACTTTCAACACCCCTTGAAAGGGGTTCAGGGTGGAGGGCAGAGATGAGGCACTCTGGGCTCTGGGGAAAACTAGCAGAACAGGTCTTCAGATAGTTCGATATTTTCAGGAGACGATTTTATGAGCCCAATTCTTGTATCTCCTCATATCTAGAAAAGCACTACAATCCTTCACGGTAACATCTGCTTCTTGTGACTAGCAGAAACCTTCTGCAAAAAGTATGTGCTTGATTGCATGCTCTTCCTCTTCGCCAAAATCATATATATACTGACCTTCTGCTCTACCTCCTTCGAGCAGTTTCTCAGAGCTATCTGAAATGCTGTCTCCCGGGCTGTTGTCCTCATTTTGCCCCAAATAAAGCTTAACTCACAACTCTCACATTGTGCGTTTTTTTAAGTTGGCAATATACATGTATATAAGTATGTATTTTATAAGTATATAATGTGTATATATAAAATAGATTTTAAAAAATATTTTTATCTAGTGTTTTTTAGGTATTTTAATGTAGGAAGAGTTCAGGATATTTTATACACAACTTGCTTGGACACAAATTTCCCCTGCATTTTTTTAACCTATTTTTACAGTGAAACATAATGCATGTAGAGGAGTGTACAAATACATATCACATACATGTACAAACATGACCTTGCCAGGGCATCAGAAGCCCCTGAGTGTTCTTTCCTACCATAACCCTCTTCTCTCCTGAAGGTAACAACAATCCTGATTTGTATGGAGACCAGTTCCTTATTTTTACAGAGGTCTGAGATATTGTGATTTATAAGAAATATATGTCTGGTCATTCAGATGCCCAGACATATATTTCTCCATATATAGTTTTGTCTTTGTCCCCAGTTCCTGGCTCGTAGCTCCCCAAACGCTTGGAATTTTCTAAGTGTTGAGAGTGATGAAAAATGTCTGGTTGTGTTAGTTGAGGTGATGGAAGCAGTAAGGGTAGAGGCTGTTTGCCAGGAGAACCAACCAACTTTCAGTCCCACCCTGTGGGGAGGGGAGAGGGGCTGGAGGTAGAATAAATGGAATACATCACCAATTATCAATGATTTAATCAGTCATGCCTTTGTAATAGAGCCACCATACAAAACCTAAAAGGACAGAGTTTGGAGAGCTTCCTGGCTGGTGAGTATGAGTGGATGGGAGGCAAAGTGGCCAGCAGAGGACATGGAATCTCTGTGCCCCTTCCCACTTACCCTGCGCTTGAAACCAAGTCCCCTAAAACAGAGTTCCCCTGCTGAGTTCAGGATTAACCTCTCTATCCAAAACTTTATTCCCTCTCTCCTCCAACCCCTATTCCCCTCAGGATTGAGAAATATCAAAGAAAAGGGGGATTGAAATTGAGCAGGGCCCTGTGGGGCCTTCCTGGTTATCAAAGCCCCTCTGTGTCTCTTGTTTCTTGTTTGTGGAAAAAGGCTTTGGTCTCTTAGGCCTTCCTTGAGTTCCAAAGAGCAGTCTCAGCAGTTACTAATTAGGGAAGTGAGGGAATGCAGAAACAAAGGGAAAGCAGTCAAGAAACAATAGTTCAGCAACAAAACAGAGTCTTAGTTCCTCCTCAAGGGATATATATATATATAACAATCTGATGCATATCTTCGAGCTGTTCTGCAAAAATGAAGATTCCCACCCTGCCCTCTTCCCCTGCTCATCATAGTGATGATGTGACTACCTGCTGACCACAAGCATGTGGACCCCAGACTGGTTGGAATCAGGAGGTGGATGATTAAGATTCCTGAAACACCACCCCGTTACCTCACCACCCACCCATCAGAAAAAGTTATGCATGCTGCAGCCCTCACCCCAAACTTTGCCTTTAAAAACCCTTCCCTGAAAGCCATCAGGAGTTTGGGTCTTTTGAGCATGAACTGTCTGTTCTCCTTGCTTTGCCCTGCCATAAACACTGTACTTTCCTTCGTCACAATCTGGTGTCAGTAGACGGGCTTTGCTGTGTGGTGGGCGAGCAGACCCGAGTTCATTTTGGTGATACCCTATGCAGTTCTCCATCTGGCTTTTCCAGAGTTCTATCCTTTCACAATAAACCAGTGATCTAGTAAGTAACATGTCTCTCTGTGGGCCATTCTAGCAAATTAATCAAACCCGAGGAGGGCGTTTTGGAAACCTCTGATTTATAGTCAGTTTGTTAGAAGTACAGGTAACAACCTGGACTTGCAACTGGCATCTGAAGTTCGAGGAAGGGTGTTGGAAGCTCCAATCTTTTAGCTGGTTGGTCAGAAGCGGCTAACACATATAACAACCTGGGCTTGTGACTGGCCTCTGAAGTGAGGGGCGGGGCTGAGGGGCAGTCTTGTAGGACCAAAGCCTTAACCTGTGGAGTCTGATGCTAAGTCCAGGTAGATAGCGTCAGAATTGAGTTGAACTCTAGGACACCCTAGAGTTTCCAGTTGGTGTCTGAGAATCTTTTGTTAGTGTGGGGAACACCCCTCACCCCCGCCATGTTGGTATAAAAAAAGGAACAAAGAATGTCACTCATCCTCCAGTTACACAAAGGGTTAAATCACAACCTAGGGCAGTTGCCCAGTGACTGTGCACCCTGCGGAGAATTCAGAATGGAAAAAACAGGTGAGGCATCCTGTGCTTTGGATAAACAGGATGAGGCTCCAGACAGTTAAGAACAGGCTCCTAGACAGCTAAGATGCATATCTCAGGAAGAACTTCAATGAGCCCAGATCCCTGCATCTTCCCATACACAGAAAAGCACTAAACTCATCAACCTGAGATACTGTTTGTGATTAGCGGTAACTTTTCACCAAGATGTATGCTTCACTACATGTTTTCCTAGACAAAAAAATTCATGTCGGGGCTTCCCTGGTGGCGCAGTGGTTGAGAATCCGCCTGCCGACGCAGGGGACGCGGGTTCGTGCCCCAGTCCGGGAAGATCCCACGTGCCGCGGAGCGGCTGGGCCCGTGAGCCATGGCCGCTGAGCCTGTGCGTCCGGAGCCTGTGCCCCGCAACGGGAGAGGCCACAACGGTGAGAGGCCTGCGTACCACAAAAAAAAAAAAAAAAAAAAAAAAAAAAAAAAAAAATTCATGTATATACTGGTTCCTCCCCTACCTCTTCAGAGCAGCTCCTCAGAGAGGCTGTTTCTCAGGCTACCATCCTCAGTAAGATCCTGAGTAAAACGCAACTCACATCTCTTAGGTTGTGTGGCTTTTTTTTTTTTTTTCAGTAGGCACTGGAAATTGGTCTCAGAACACCAAAAAAAGGTCTATCCCCTGTCACTTAAAAATTGGCTACAATTTTTTGCCATCTACCTCTATAAGTATTAAATCATGAGCTGTTGCAGCTGCTGACTTTCAACATACCCTGAAAAGAATTCAGGCTGGAGGGCAGAAATGAGGCCTTCTGTGCTCTGAGAAAAACTAGCAGAACAGGTCTTCAGATAGTTCGATATTTTCAGGAGACGATTTTATGAGCCCAATTCTTGTATCTCCTCACATCTAGAAAAGCACTAAAACTCCTTCATGTTGACGTCTGCTCCTCGTGATTAGCGGAAACCTTCTGCAAAAAATATGTGCTTGGGGCTTCCCTGGTGACGTAGTGGTTGAGACTCCGCCTGCCGATGCGGGGGACGCGGGTTCGTGCCCCGGTCTGGGAAGATCCCACATGCTGCGGAGCGGCTGGGCCCGTGAGCCGTGGCCGCTAAGCTTGCGCGTACGGAGGATGCAAAAAGCAGGGTTCATTAAAATTCTTCCTGAAATGCATCAAACTATCTAAGTACCTCTTTGTCCAAAGCACAGAGCATCCTGTTACCATCTTCAGTTTCCTCTGTCTGAAGCACAGAGAGTGTTTCATCCTGTTACTGCCATAATCTCTTTGTCTGCAGTACCAAGTGCACTGTCAGTCAGCTGCTGCAGCGGGTTAATCTTTGTAAACTTGGATGGAGGGTGAGATGCTCTTTGCTCGTCTTTTGCTTATACATCCTCACAGGAAGCAAAGCAAACTGTACAGTCATAGATGCAGGTAGAGTGGTGGATGTTCCGGGGGTGCTCGTAAAGGTTCTCTTCTGATTGATTGACTTTTCTCAGAAAAACAGGAAATTAGGTCACCAGTGGAAAATGAGGATTGGGGAAGAGGTCACGGGGTTTTAGGAGTGAGAAAACATGAAAGTGACGCTTAGCAGACTGGGAACCGAAATTATAGGGAGAATATGGGTGATTTCTGGATAGCATCCAGGGCCCACTTCAAGCTGGGCCCTGAACTTACAGTGAGATGTATCAGCCTGGTTGCGTGATCCTCTATGGTGGCATTCTGCCTCATAAGCCCTGGGCCAAGCAGGAGGGGCAATGGATTAATCAGGTTCAGCTAAGCAAGTTTGAGGAAATGAGAAAGCCCATGAAAGTGGCCATGGAATTTAAAGTGGGTTAAAAGGTGTGAGAGCACGAGTTAAGTGTCAGACAGCAAAGCACATTGGGTGAAATGGATTGTGGAGTCTGGAGGGTTACAAGTACTGTTAGGGCCGAGGTCCCGGAGAAAATGAAGTGGAAGGTAGGAAGAAATGGTGGAGAATGGGATGCTTGAAATTATGGAGGATTGGGGGTTCCTGGTTGTTATGGACTGAATTGTATTCCCCCCCCCAACTCATGTATTGAAGCCCTTATCCCCAATGTGATTGTATTTGGAGATAGAGCCTATAAAGAGGTAATTCAGGTTAAGTGAGGTCATAAGGGTGGGGCCCTGATGAGATAGGATTAGTGTTCTTTTTTGTGTGTGTGGTATGCGGGCCTCTCACTGTTGTGGCCTCTCCCGTTGCGGAGCACAGGCTCCGGACGCGCAGGCTCAGAGGCCATGGCTCACGGGCCCAGCCGCTCCGCGGCATGTGGGATCTTCCCGGACCGGGGCACGAACCGGCGTCCCCTGCGTCGGCAGGCGGATTCTCAACCACTGCGCCACCAGGGAAGCCCAGGATTAGTGTTCTTAAAAGAAAAGAAGCCAGAGAGTGCTCTTTCTTCGTCCCCATCCTCTCCTCCCCACCAAGTGATGACACAGTGAGAAGGCCAAAAGCCAGAAAGAAAGCTCTCACTAGAAACCAAATCTTGATCTTGAACTTCGAGCCTCCAGAACTATGAGAAAATTAATTTCTATTGCTTAAACTACTCCCTGTATGGTATTCTGTTACAGCAGCCTGAGCAGAGTAATACACTGATAATGACAGGCTCTGCTCTAGGATATGACATGGGATTTGAGGGCTCAGGGTGTTGGGAGGAATAGCTGTGGGCATATTGGAATCACTGAGAATAGTGACAGGCATTGCGCAGGAGAGAGTGACAATGATCCAGGAACAAGAAGCTTGTTCTTCAAGGAACAAGGATCTTGGTTCTGGTGTCAGTAACGACTGTAACGGGGAGAGGTGGTGGTTGATAAGGTCTGAGACTCAGAGATGGATGTTGTTAGGGAGGACACAAGGCAGAAGATGGAGGCTCTGAAGCCAAGTGGTAGAGTAGAAATCCCACCAAAAGCCTGGCCGAAATCCCAGTGCAGACCCAGCCCCGTCTCACTCCCCGGGCACCCTGCCCTCCCAAGCTTATTGGAGGGATGAGTGAGTCAGTGCTGGGAGAAAATTCTGAACATGCTGGAGGGATCATAATCTTGGCTGAGGAGCCACTGAAGAGGCATTGAGCGAACAAGAAGCATTCTGTTCACCTTAAAGGGATCCAGTTTCACCCCTGGAATGTGATGACAGTGGATGCTTTGTAAAATTACATGAAAATGCCCTTGGTGAAGGGAGCTCTCCAGGGCAAAGTGTACTAGAGCCACAGGCTGCAAGCAGCCTCCATCAACAGCTGTGCCTGAGCTAATTTCATTGCCTCTTCCAAAGAGTGGGAGTGAGGTACAGCTTTCACTCCCACCTCAGGGCCTTTGCACTTGTTCCCTCTGCCTGAAGATATTCACAGAGCTTGTTGCATTAACTCAGGCTCCCTATCCTAATGGTCCAATAATAGAGCCTACCCTATCATTCACTACTCCCTTATTCTGTTGTCTTTTCCTTCATAGCATTTATCATCATGTGATGCTACTTTATTTGTTTATTTTTGTGTCGACACTAAAAGGCAGGTGCCATGGAGGCAGGAAGTTTGCTTTCTTTTTTTTTTTTTTATTTTTTTCTATGATAAACACACAATTACAAAACCGCCACTAACAACAGAGACCTTCAGTTAGATGCAACTAGTTCACAATAAAGCAAATTTATGAAGGGATATTCTGGATCATTCATACCCTTAAACACAATTAATATAATGTGCTGACTTTCTGAATACATTTAAAAGGACAAATACTCCTTTCAATGCAGAGGAAAACAACAGACATTGCTCTAGCACAGAGTCAAAGCCAAGGGAACTATAAAGCACACTTGAAGTTTGCTTTCTTGTTCATTTCCAAATTCAAAAGCTCCTGGAGCAGTGTTCAGTCAATTTCTTTCTTAATATGAATGAATAAATAGTCTTAATCTTGAGGAAAGTTATCTGGGTGGGGTCCTGAAGTCAAATTATTTTACAAAAATAATGCCCAGATACAAATACAAAAGGAGGCATGCAGAAGACCATTCACTGTAGACTATTTATGACAGGAAAAGACTGTAAACCACCCAAAGCGCCATCAATAGGGGTAGTTGAGTGAGTTGTACTCCATCCTCAAAGTGGAAGGCAATGTATTCTGCCAAGATTCGCCATCGTGAAGTTACTTGTTTTTCCTTTTGAGTTAATAAATAGTTTGTGGGGAGACATTTCAAGACTATGTAAACATCCCGTTTCTCATCCAACATTCATCTGCTGGACTTAACATCCGTTGATGTTGCTTGCCTGAATTCATTATTGCTATGACGATCGCCAAGTGATGATTTTCTGATTCCATCATTCCTTCTACATTTATTAGTTAGCATTCTACTGCAAGTAAGTGCTTTCTCTTCTCCTCGTTCATTTATTGATATCCAAGTAGACTCATAGATTCCTGTTTTACTCAATGCAATATAATCTGTTACTCTTTTTTAAAAAGGACTTATTTATTTATTTTAGGCTGCGTCACGTCTTAGTTGAGGCATGTGGGATCTTTCATCATGGTGCACGGGCTTCTCTCTAGTTGTGGCGTGCAGGTTTTCTCTCTTTAGTTGTGGCGCGCAGGCTCCAGGGCGCGTGGGCTCTGTAGTTTTGTGGCACACGAACTCTCTAGCTGAGGCGCGCGAACTCAGTAGTTGTGGTGCACGGGCTGAGTTGCCCCGCGGCATGTGGTATCTTAGTTCCCTGACCAGGGATCAAACTGGCGTCCCATGCGTTGTAAGGTGGATTCTTTACCACTGGACCACCAGGGAAGTCCCTATAATCGGTAACGCTTATTAACTGTTTTGATGTTCAAATTGTCCTAGAATCTGGCTTCTTTGTCCTTTTGACATGTCACTATCATTTTTAGAGCACTTCCTTACTTTCTGGGACCCCACAAGAGGTTTTGGGCTCATCTTTTTTTTTTTTTTTTTTCTGTGGTACGCGGGCCTCTCACCGTTGTGGCCTCTCCCGTTGCGGAGCACAGGCTCCAGACGCGCAGGCTCAGCGGCCATGGCTCAAGGGCCCAGCCGCTCTGTGGCATGTGGGATCCTCCCGGACCGGAGCACGAACCCGCGTCCCCCGCATCGGCAGGCGGACCCTCAACCACTGTGCCACCAGGGAAGCCCATGGGCTCATCTTATACTTTCTGTGCCCTCCTAGAATCAGTAATTTCCCCAAGGATCCCTGGTTTATTTTGCTAGAAAAAAGTGGTACTTAGAAACCAAGATTTGGGGGCCAAGTGTGTTCATTGTTACTTGCTGTTTACTTGTGCATCTTTATATTTTGAGAACCGTGAGTTTACACCAATACTTCCAATCCCAATCCAACACCACAAGGTTCATTCCAGACTTGCCATTTTCATATTTGTAACTCTCCTCTCTGACAGTGAGAAACCTGCTCTCTTTATCCATTATCCTCAATATATTTATGTATTTGCTCAATCCCACTTTATGTAACTAATCTCCCAACCCTGCTTTGTTGCTGCCCAACTTGGCCACCTTCTTTGCTGAGGACCCCACTGCCAGGGCACTGACCTGCTGGGCCAATAATCTTATATGAGTCCTGATTGCTATTGGGGTACCTCCAAACTTGGCAACTTCCCTCACTTGTACCTATTCATACACTTCTCAACTGGATTATTAAGTAAGGAAGCAAAAAAGGAAGGCGGGAAGCCCATATGAATATTTCACATAAATATAAAACAAAACTAAGTTTAAAAATAAATCCCCCAGGGCTTCCCTGGTGGCGCAGTGGTTGAGAATCCGCCTGC
The DNA here is from genome assembly GCF_026419965.1 of Kogia breviceps. Classification (NCBI taxonomy): domain Eukaryota; kingdom Metazoa; phylum Chordata; class Mammalia; order Artiodactyla; family Physeteridae; genus Kogia; species Kogia breviceps. The sequence continues at coordinate 11,738,485 of NC_081312.1, forward strand.
CGATGCAGGGGACACGGGTTCGTGCCCCGGTCCGGGAAGATCCCACATGCCGCAGAGCGGCTGGGCCCGTGAGCCATGGCCGCTGAGCCTGCGCGTCCGGAGCCTGTGCTCCGCAACGGGAGAGGCCACGACAGTGAGAGGCCCGCGTACCACAAAAAAATAAATAAATAAAATAAATCCCCCATATCAAAAGAAAAGAATGAAATACATCTGCACATTGAGTTGTGGCATAACCACACAAACAGAAACAATTTCAATTCACTTTAACACAAAGTAATTTGACTGCACATTCCCACAGACATATATTCTAAGAACAAAAAGAGCTACAAGAGGGAATTCCCTGGTGGTCCAGTGGTTAGGACTCTGCACTCTCACTGCTGAGGGCTTGGGTTCAATGCCTGGTTGGGGAACTAAGATCCCACAAGCCATGTGGCCAAAGGAAAACAAAAAGCTACAAGAAAACTTAAATGGGTTTCAACAATAATCCAGAAATTCCACTCCTTAGTATATATATGAGTAATAAAAACATATGTTTACACAAAAACTTGTACATGAATGTTCATAGCAGCGTTACACATAACGACACAAGTGGAAACAACCAAAATGTCCATCAACTGTTGATTGGATTTTAAAATGTGACATATCCATACAACTGAATATTATTCAGCCATAATAATGAATGCAGCGCTAATACATGCTACCGTGGATGAACCTTGAAAATATTATGCTAAGTGTTTAAAGAATCCAGACACAAAAGAACACATATTGCATGATTCCATTATATGATGTGTACAGAATAGGCAACTTTATAGAGACAGTAAGTAGATTAGTGGTTGTAGGGGCGCAGGCAGTGGGAGTGACCCCTAATGGGTATGGGATTTCTTTCTGGGATGATGAAAATATTCTGGAATTAGATAGTTGTGTTAGTTGTACAACTTTGTGAATATGATAAAAACCATGGAATTGAACTTTATGGTATGTGAATTATGTCCAATAAAACTGTTATTTAAGAAAAGAGGGAGGTAACCAGGCATGAGGTACTTCCTGACTCAAGTACACACCATCAACTATGTAGCATTCTTGTCAAAAATTAGAATCTGAATCTTATCAAGTCTTCAGAAAGGAACATGTTAAAAACACCACGGAGATATAATAGCTAAATCCACAATGAGGGAAACTCTACTGGACAAATAACCTGATTTCCTCAACAAATACATTGCCACATAGAAAAACAAACAAAAACTATAACAAAAAACAGAGAAAGAGAGTGAGAGAGAAAGGTGGGGCGGGGCAGGGGGATGAGAGGAACCTATAGATTCCAATGTATGGCTATTACTTGGATATTGATTCCAACAAATGAAAACAAAAAAGCAAAAAATAACATGAAACAATTGGGGATATTTGAACAATGACTGGATTTTGCCAATATTAAGGAATTATAGTTATTTATTTAGTGTGACAATAATATTGAGATTATGCTTTTAAAAATAGTTCTTTTGTGTTGATGAAATAGTTCTGTATCTTGAATTCTTGATTGTGGTGGTGGTTACATGAATCTATACATGTGATAAAACTGCATAAAACTGTAAACACACACATACAAATGAGTGTATGTAAAACCTGACGTAATTTGAATGAGGTCTGCCAACATACAATGGTGAAGCAGGCATAGGGTAATCGGTATAGATTCTCATATTCAAAATTGGGGGACTACGAGGCACACAAGAATCACTAGTCCATAGCAGTGGATTCTGGAATCCAGTAGGCACATGCTGTTAGTTCCCTGATTAGGGCTCAAGGCTTGAGAAGATTCACTATGGCTCTTGATTCCACCCTCTACATCACCTTTCCTTTTCCATGAAAGGTAGCCTGTCTTTACAATGAGGTAATTTTCTTAGATTGTGTTCTGCCTACAGAATCTGGGGGGTCCACAGATTTCTTTTTTTTTTTTTTTTGCGGTACGTGGGCCTCTCACTGTTGTGGCCTCTCCCTTTGCGGAACACAGGCTCCGGACGCACAGGCTCAGCGGCCATGGCTCACGGGCCCAGCCGCTCCGCAGCATGTGGGATCCTCCCAGACCAGGGCACGAACCCGCGTCCCCTGCATCGGCAGGCGGATTCTCAACCACTGCGCCACCAGGGAAGCCCACACAGATTTCTTAATTTCAGTCCAAACTGGTGGTGTTTCTCCTAATATAATTCTCTTTAAAATTTTGTAGATCTCTTATGAATCTTACTGGAGTTTACGTTATTAGGCAAATCAACACCCACGAATCTCTAAGATAATATCTTCTCTACTTGGGCTTTGCCTGAGACTGCCTTAAACAATGTTCTTAAAATTCTTAAAAGTCCTATTGTTTGAACCATTATTTGAGGCACTGCCTTAGATCTTTCTAACGTGTTAGTAAAGGATTTTATAGTCCACCCTTGGCTTCATCTTTCTTTTTAAAATTTATTTATTTATTTTTGGCTGTGTTGGGTCTTCATTGCTGCAAGTGGACTTTCTCTAGTTGTGGCGAGCAAGGGGCTACTCTTTGCTGTGGTGTGTGGGCTTCTCATTATGGTGGCTTCTCTTGTTGCAGAGCATGGGCTCTAGGCACATGGGCTTCAGTAGTTGTGGTACGCGGGCTCAGTAGTTGTGGCTCACGGGCCCTAGAACACAGGCTCTGTAGTTGTGGTGCACGGGCTTAGTTGCTTTGCAGCATGTGGATCTTCCCAGACCAGGGCTCGAATCCATGTCCCCTGCATTGGCAGGTGGATTCTTAACCACTGTGCCACCAGGGAAGTCCTTGGCTTCATCTTTAAACCATGTTTTTATAACTTGTGTTCTGACTTTTTTCCCAGAAGTCATTTCTTAATTTTAGCATTTTTTGCTATCTATAGATTCTGGGAATTTTCAAATCTGGCAAGTCCTGAAAAATTTATGTTTTAGAGTTATTTCTTTAACATATGTCTTTCTTCTTGCATTTTACTATAGGCAGCAATAAGAAGTGAGGTGAATATTCAACTCTCTGCTTAACAATTTTCTTAGATCACTCAGTTAATTAGATAGATTGTCTACTTTCCATGTTACTATGGATTACAATGTGGCTAAAATTTCTGCCATTAAATACCAATAATTCCTTTGCTTCCAGTTTTGGATAATATTTTCTTCATTTTCCTTTAACATTTCATGGTCAGCCCCCCTGGGGGTCATTAAGCTACTTCTAACGCGTCTTTGAAGCCCTTTAGGCTTTCATTAACACACTCCTCAAGGTACATCCAGTTTCCACTCTTTGCCTGATCTCAAAGCCAATCCCACATTTTTAGGTTTTTGTTAAGGCAGCACCTACTTCCAGGTATGTCTCTGTGTTAGTTATCTACTGCTGCATAACAAATTATCCCCAAACTTAGTAGCTTAAACAATATGGTGTTATATATTATCTCCCACAGTTTTGTGGGCAGGGATTTGGGAGCAGGTCGGCTGGCAGTTCTGGATCAAATTGTCTTATGAGGGTCTTCCATGAGCTGCAGTCATCTGGAATCTTAACTGGCACTGAAGGCTCTGCTTCTCACCTGATTGGCAAGTCAGTGGTGTCTGTTGATGGGTGGCCTCTGCTTCTCTTCACATGGGCCTCTCTATAAGGATGCTTTAGTGTCCTCATGGAAGGGCAGCTTGCTTCCCCCACCAGGGCTGGGACCATAGTGAGGGAAGTGAGTCACTTCGAGGGCAAAATTGAAGGAGGCACGCACTCTCAGGGTCATAAAGATGGAGGGTCGGCACCTGAGAGTAAATGCCTCCCTATATTTTGCATTCTAGGTGCCTTGCTTATGTCATCCTAGACCAGGGGTCCCCAATCCCCAGGCCACGGACTGGTACCGGTCAGCGGCCTGTTAGGAACCAGGCCGCACAGCAGGAGGTGAGCAGTGGGGAGAGCGAGGGAAGCTTCATCTGCTGTGCCCATCGCTTGCAGTACTGCCTGGACCCTCCCCCGGCCCTTTCCATGGAAAAATTTTCTTCCACGAAACCGGTACCTGGTATCAAAAAGGTTGGGGACCTCTGTCCTAGATCCAGCCTTGTCCCCCACAGTGAGCAATCCAAGAGGGCAATGAGGAAACTGCAATACCTTATGACTCAGAGTCAGAGATCAGAAACCAACATTCCACAGTATTTTACAGGCTAGCCAGACCATCCCGGATTCAGTGTAGGAGGGGAATAAACAAGGGCGTGAGTAACCAGAGGTAAGGATCACTGGGGGTCATCTTGGGGGCTGACTACAACAGATAAGACATAATGTCTGGGATTTTCTATAAAATAATGTGGATTTTGGGAATTTGATGGGATTGAATACAAATCAAGCAAGACTGACCATCGGTTGATCAATAACTGATTGGTAGGTACACAGAGGTCCATTATGCTGTGCTGTCTACTCTAGTAAACGTTTGAGATTTTCCATAATAAAAAATTAAAACAAGAAAAGACAATGTGATATGAGGTAGGATTTCTGCTAAGCCAGCATGGAGCAAGAGTTTGAGCTCTTCACTGTTTTCACTGTGTCTCATGGAATGTTTGATATTTGCCTAGTTGATCAGAATTGCCTGTTTTTATTTTAAAAATATGAGTGAGAGGGCTTCCGTGGTGGTGCAGTGGTTGAGAGTCCGCCTGCCGATGCAGGGGACACGGGTTCGTGCCCTGGTCCGGGAAGATCCCACATGCCGCGGAGCGGCTGGGCCCGTGAGCCATGGCCGCTGAGCCTGCGCGTCCAGAGCCTGTGCTCCGCCACGGGAGAGGCCACAACAGTGAGAGGCCCGCGTACCACAAAAAAAAAAAAAAAAAAAGAGTGAGAAAAAGAAGTTGCTGAAGGATGTTTATATGGTATAATAACATCTATTTAAAACTTTTAAATCTGTGAAATAATACTACGTAATTAAAAAAATATTTATTTATTTAGGCTGTGCCAGGTCTTAGTTGTGGCATGCGGGATCTTCATTGCAGCACGCGGACTTCTCAGTTGTGGGATGGGCATGTGGGATCCAGTTCTCTGACCAGAGATCAAACCCGGGTTGCCTGCATTGGGAGCGTGGAGACTTACCCACTGGACCGCCAGGGAAGTCCCAATACTATGTAATTAAAAAAAATTTTTTTTTTAAATTTTCTCTTTCTTTAGAGCAGTTTTAGGTTTACAACAACCTTGAGAGGAAGGCACAGAGATTTCCCATGTACCCCTTGCTCCCACACACGTATAGCCTCCCCCATGATCAATATCACTCACCAGAACAGTACACTTTTTATCAAGGATGAACCTACACTGACACATCATAATCACCAAAAGCCCATAATTTACAATTGGTTCATTTTTTGTGTTGTATAGTCTATGGGTTCAGACAAAAGTATAATGACATATAGCCATCATATTACGATATCATAGAGTATTTTCACTGCCCTAAAAACCCTCTATGCTCTGCCTTTTCATCTCTCCCTGCCCTGTCCCTAGCAACCACTGATCTTTGTATTGTCTCCATACCTTTGTCTTTTCCAGAATATCATATAGTTGGAATTCTATAGTGTGTGGCCTTTTCAGTTTGGCCTCTTTCTTAATAATGTGCATTTAAGTTTCCTCCATTCCTTTAATTGTACTATATACTCTTTTTTTCTTTTTTTAAAATTAATTTTAACTGGAGTATGGTTGCTTTACAATGATGTGTTAGCCTCCACTACACAACAAAATGAATCGGCCATATATATACAGATATCCCCTACTATATACTTTTTATGGATGTTATACATGCCTCGTAAGAGTATAAAAATTTACAGGAATAATAAACATTAAGTTATGACAGTAGTTACTTCTGGGCTGAGGAAGCAGGGACAGAGGGACCTTCAGACCTAAGTTTTTTCAGGGTCAGAACAAAATGACATGATGTTATCACTTGATAAGGCTGGAATGTGGGTATATGGACATTTGTTATTCTATAGGCTTGTCTTACATTTGAAATATTTCAAAATAACAAAGTAAATTATTTTTTAAAAAGCCAGGATAGGGCTTCCCTGGTGGCACCGTGGTTGAGAGTCCGCCTGCCGATGCAGGGGACACGGGTTCGTGTCCCGGTCTGGGAGGATCCCACATGCCGCGGACCAGCTGGGCCCGTGAGCCATGGCCGCTGAGCCTGCGCGTCCGGAGCCTGTGCTCGGCAACGGGAGAGGCCGCAACATTGAGAGGCCCGCATACCGCAAAAAAAAAAAAAAAGCCAGGATAGCCACTACTGTTCACCATTGTACTAAACATCCCAGTCAATGTAATGAAATAAGAAAAAGAAATAAAATATTAAAAAAATTGGCAAAGATCCAAATACTGCCATAGTGCTTGAAATAAAGAGATCTTTTAGAGGACTTGGGTAAAGAATTTGGGGGGAGGGGATAACAAAAGAGCATTTGTTCAGGGGTAGGACTAGTATGAAGACATCAGAGGTCGTTCTCTGAATGATATAAAGGAAGGTAAGAAGTCCTGGGAGTATTAGCATAAAGCATCCCTAAGAAGACGAGTGTTGAATCTATTCATACACTCTGCATAATTTTTCATAGATTCGGGGTCTGTTCACTCATTTATGAAAGCATAAAGTTGTTTGGGAGTTCTTTATTGAGTACAAAGCTTTGTTAGCCATTTACCGCTTCCCGCTTTGATTTTTTTGTTTCCTCGGTCATCCATCTCACTTTTAACCAAGTGCTTTGTTATAGAGAAAGAAGAAAAAAGAGGAACTTAGGTCTACTTCTGTTCAACTTTGGTTAACTATTTTTACTTTTGAAATCATGTTAATTACTATCTGTGTGTTCTGGTAAACGTCACAAGGCAGGCTTACTATGCAATTCATCCCTCGTTTGGGGAAGTCATGGGTTCTGGGATGTCAGCCAAAGATTACAGTGGATTTTGCCAATATCTTTTCATGCTCATTGAGGCTGTAGAAAGAAGATGCAAAGGAAATAATACTGATAGCATTTCTTTGATTTATTGAACACTAAAACTGAAAAAGAAGTTTTATTTGGGAAAGGAAGGATAAGAAAATGAGACAACATGATACCAGGAACTTGATTCAACAAGTGGTTTTCAGGGCATGACCAGAGATCAGCCCAGGTTCAGCCCAAAATCTTAGACTCTTTGATGTGTAGCAACACCTAGAGAGGCACCTGGGCTGGAAACCAGAAGAGCCATGTTTAAGTTCTGCTTTGCAGCTAACTTGTTGTATGATCTTAGCTGTCATGTTTTCTTCAGCGTCTCCGTTTCTTTATTTGCAAAATCAGGGTCCTGGGCTATATCATCTGCAAAGTTATTCTACATCCCAAAGTCAGAAAGGGACTTCATTTACTCTAGAAAGAATGTCACCAGAAGCAGGGACCACGAAGTTGTTCTGGTCAACTCTCGCACATTCATTTGGTATTCAGCCAACATTTGCAAAGTGCTTACCGTGTTTTGAGGGACAGGATGACAACACATAACAGCTAGTTGTCCCTGGACCAAGCAGTGACTTCTGAGCAAGATGTGGTAGAGGGAACCAGATCTGCCAAGAACATTCTGGCAGAACTTCACTGTCTTCTTCAGCTAGGAGGCTGGGCCACGCCGTCTCAAAAATAATTCTCCAGGGACAGGACTTCAAACTTTTATCTTCGCTCTAGGGGAATCCTGGTCTAAAGAACTTGGAGGTTTTAAGAGAGTTGATGGGAGGAAGAAAATATCTTTTGAAAGGTTTAAGGAAATTTTTGGTTTCACCTCTGTTCCTTTGTTCTGGGAAGACAATGTGAATAATGATAACAGTAAATGATTCTGTATATGCCATATGCCAGGTATTGTACTAAGTCTTATTCATTCAATCCTCATAACAGACTGCAAAAAAGGTATTATTATTAGCTCCATTTTACAGATGGGGAAACGGAGGAACAGAAAAGTTAAGAAAACTTACTCAAGATCACATACAGTAAGTAGTAGAGTTGGAATCTGAACCCATACATCTGGCAAATTGTGCTCTTAATTCCAACCACTGATGTCTCCCTAAATGGTTCTGTTAGTGATGTAAAAGCAGATCTAGGATTAGCTTATGACCCAGTGTATTAGTTTCCTATGGCTGCTGTAACAAATTACCACTAACTTTGTAGCTTAAAACCACGTAAAGGTATTCTCTTATAGACCTGGTGGTCAGAAGTCCAAAACGGGTCTCACTAGTCTAAAATCAAGGCATTGGCAGGGCTACATTCCTTCTGGAGGCTCTACAGGGGAATCTGCTTCCTTGATTTTTCAGAGGCTGCCTGCATTTCTTGGGTTATGGACTTCTCCATCGTCAAAGTTAGCAATGGCCAGTTGAGTCTTTCTTATGCTAGACCACTCTGACACTCTCTTTTGCCTCCCTCTTTTTCTCTATAATGACCCATGTGATTATATTGGGCCTGCTTTGATATTCCAAGATAATTTCCCCATCTCAAGATCCTTAATCACCTCTTCAGTCTCTTCTGCCACGTGAGGAAACATGCTCACAGGTTGCAGGGATTAGGACATAGCCATCTTTAGGGGGCCCAGTAATTCTGCTTGTAGGTATTGGGCCAGCCAAAAAGTTTGCTCTGTTTTAAGTGAAAATAAAAGACCCTTTCCTCATTTTCACGAACTTTATTAACCGAACGAACTTTTTGGCCAGTCCAATATATACCCGAGAGAATTGAAAACATATCCACACAAAAACTCATATACGAATGTTCATAGCAGAATTGTTTACAATAGCTAACAAGTGGAAACAACCCAAATGTCCGTCAACTGATAAATGGATAAGCAAAACGTGGTATACATCCTTACAATGAAATATTACTGAGCCAAAACAAAACAAAACAAAACAATGGAGTACTCACACACGCACACATGGATGGACTTTTATAATATTATGCTAAATGAAAGAAGCCAGACACAAAAGGCCACATAATACATGATTCCATTGTATGAAATATGAAAGGCAGATGTGTATGAAAGGCAAATCTATAGAGACAGAAAGTAGGTTTGTGGTATCTGGGACCTGCTGGTGGGAACCGAGAGTGACTGCAGATGGACATAAGAGGTCTTTTGGGAATAATGGAAATGTTCTAAAATTAGATTGTGGGAATGGTTGCCCAAATCTACACATTTACTGTAAATTATTGAATTGCATACTTAAAATGAATGAATTGTATGACATGTAGATGTCTCAATAAAGCTGTTTCTTAAAATGAGAAGGACGGAATGAGTGTAGAGTGCACATGTTGAAGTTGCCAAACCCTTTTCTTAACAAGGACTGTCTTTTATTCTGGGATTATTTCCTTCCCATGTTCTTTAAAGTTAATATATCCTTTCTTCCCAGAAGTGATGTGATAGAAAATGGCCAGTAATAGTAGTTGGTTTTTTATTGTCCTTCCTTGGAAAGTAAAAAGTAAACACCCTGTGTCATTTCTGGAAGGTTTGTGGGAACTGTAATGATCTGTGAAATCCAAGAGTTTGGAAGCCCTACACCAGCTCATCTGTAGAGCTGAAAGAGGTCTTAGGGATCACTGAGTTCAACCCTCTCATTTTCAAGATGAGAAAGGGCTGGAGGCCCATGGCAGTGGAGCCATTCATCTAAGGTTGCCTAGCCAGTCTCTGGATAGTTCATTTTCTTTCCACTCTCACTGCCTCCTCCAACGCACCTTCTGATTCCAGGAAGCTAAGAATTGTTTTATTTGCCTATCAGTGTACACTAAGGTATGACATTCTAGGCAGGTCAAAATGTTAAGAGGTTTCACCCAGGACACAGTTCTAGGGGAAGTGCCTGGCTCTGCTGAGCTCAGTTGATCTGGATAAGTCACCAGCCCACACTGTCACATGACAGTCAAAGGCAGTGAAGTGCATCTGCCAAGTGACTAAGAAGGGCTTACTGGCCAAAGGAGATGTTGACCATTTGTGTTATTAACTAAGTGTACTTCCTCAAGACTCAGCAGAATGAACATGTGACTTGTAACCCCTGGGGCTGGACCTCAGCACCACATTCTCAGTTTCACTCTTGCTGCTGAAAATATACTGCAAAGGCACCTGTGAAAATTTCCAGACCCCCAAAGATGAATCAGGCATTCTACCTTTTTTTTTGGTTTTATTAATTTTTTTTTTTTTTTTGGCTGCACCGCATAGCATGAAGGATCTTAGTTCCCTGACCAGGGATTGAACCTATGCCCCCTGCAGTGGAAGTGCAGATTCTTAACCACTGGACCACCAGGGAAGTCCCAGGCATTCTGTCTTTATTTATTTACATCTAGTTTTAATTCCAGAAAGTATTGAAGGCAGCTTTCAAGTATGCATAAAATACAGAGTATAAATTAAAAGGGAGAGTGATATGAAAGCAACCAAAGTGTCCATCAACAGATGAATGGATAAAGAAGACGTGGTATACACACACACACACACACACACACTCCCTCCCACAATGGAATACTACTCAACCATAAAAAGGAATGAAATTTTGCCATTTGCAATAACATGGATGGACTTGGAGGGTATCATGTTAAGTGAAATAAGTCAGACAGAGAAAGACAAATACTGTATGATGTCTTTTACATGTGGAATCTAAAAAACACAATAAACTAGTGAATATAACAAAAAAAGAAACAGACTCACAGATATAGAGAACAAACTAGTGGTTAACAGTGGAGAGAGGGAAGATGGGAGGGGCAATATAAGGGAAGGGCATTAAAAGGTACAAACTATTTTGTATGAAATAAGCTACAAGGATCTACTGTACGACACAGGGAATATAGCCAATATTTTATAGTAACTATAAATGGAGTATAACTTTACAACTTGTGAATCACTATACTGTACACCTGTAATTTCTATAATATTGTACAGCAACTATAATTCAATTTTAAAAAAGTTTAAAAAGAGTTATGTAAATATGGAAGTCATGTTCTGACCTGAAACCCAACTTTTTATTAAAAATGTCTATAAAAATATTCAATTAAAATTTTTATACCTCTTAGCTCTAAAGCACAAATTTTTAAAAACTTTATTGTGATATAATTCACATACTATAAAATTCACTCTTTTAAAGTGTACAATTCAGTGGGGTTTTTTGTTGTTGTTTTTGGCCTCACTGCATGGCTTTCAGGATCCTAGTTCCCTGACCAGGAATCAAACCCACACCCTTGGCAGTGAAAGTGCGGAGTCCTAACCACTGGACCACCAGGGAATTTGCAAAATTAGATTTCTTTTTTTTTGGTCACACCACACAGCCTGCAGGATCTTAGTTCCCCAACCAGGGATGGAACCCGTGCCCCCTGCAGTGGAAGTGCAGAATCCTAACCACTGGACCACTAGGGAAGTCCCTCAGTGGTTTTTAATATATTCACTGCTCTGCACCCATCACCAATATCTAATTTAAGAACATTTTCACCACCCCAAAGAGAAAACTCTGTACCTGTTAGCAGTTACTCCCCATTCTATCCCAGTCCCTTGCTGGGAGAAAATATTTGCAAAAGACATATCTGATAAAGGACTATTATCCAAAATACATACATACATACATATATATATATATAAAACTCTTAAAGCTCAACAATGAGAAAATTAACAACCCAATTATAAAATGGGCAAAAGACCTGAACAGACACCTCACCAAAGAAGGTATAGAAATGACACGTAAATATATGAAAAGATGCTCAACATCATATGTTATTAGGGAATAGCAAATTAAAACAACGATGAGACACCACTACTCACCTATTAGAATGGCCAACATCCCAAACATTGAAGACACCAAATGCTGGTGAGAATGTAGAATAAGAACTCATTGCTGGGGAGAATGCAAAATGGTACAGGTATAGCCACTTTGGAAGACAGTTTGGCTTTTTTTTTTAGAACTAAACATACTCTTTCCATGTGATGCTGCAGTTGTGCTCCTTGGCATTTCTCCAAGTGAATGAAAACTCATGTCCACACAAAATCTGCACATGGATGTCTATAGCAGCTTTATTCATAATTACCAAAACTTGGAAACAACTAAAGTGTCCTTCAGTAGATGAACAGATAAATGAACTGCGGTACATCCAGACAATGGAATATTATTCAGTGCTAAGAAGAAATGAACTCTCAAGCCATGAAAGGATATGGAAAAAACTTAAATGCATATTACTAAGTGAAAGAAACCAATGTGAGAAGGCTACATACTGTAGGATTCCAAATACATGACATTCTAGAAAAGAAAAATCTATGGAGACAGTTAAAAGATCAGTGGTTGCCAGGGGTTTGGGGGAGGGAGAGATGAACAGGAAGAGCACAGAGGATTTTTAGGGCAGTGAAACTATTCTGTATGATGCTGTAATGGTGGATCAATCATCATACATTTGTCAAGCTCCATAGACTGTACAACACCAAGAGTGAACCCTAATGTAAATTATGGATTTGGGGTGATAATGATGTGTCAGTGTAGATTCATTGGTTGTCATAAAAGCGTTACTCTGGTGCAAGATGTTGATTGTTTGGGAGGCTGTGTGTATATTGGGTACGGGGGTGGGGCGGTATATGGAATTCTCTGTACTTTCTGCTCAATTTTGCTGTGAACCTAAAACTACTCTAAAAAATAAAGTCTATTAAAGTTAACCAAAATAAATAAGTAACCAGAATACCACACCAAGAAACTATCATATATACTCGACTTTAGTATCACGCTTAAGTTGTGACGGTTCCAGTGTAGTGGATGCTCTTGGTGCCCTGCCCAGGATCCCTTCACTGGGCCAGCAAACTACCAGGTGTTGGCTGCTAAGAGCTCACTCTGCACCTTTCTTAGGTCGGTTCCCACTCTGCCTTTGGCTAAGGGAAGCTGTCCCCCACCAGGAGATGCCCTGGAGGTTATACTTCCTCTTCATGGCCAATGTCTGGCCAAGGTGGGTGGAACAACCTCTATGGTACAAGGTGTGCTTCAGATCCTCCTCGTGGGATTAGGCTGAGGCCCACTTCTTCCTGAATCCATATCTCTTCAGAGTTCCTTCTTTTGCCCTGTCCCTTTCCCCCACTCCCCTCTAGGTTTCTCCTGAGAACATGCCCTCAACAACTCACTTGCACAAGAATCACCTCTCAGGCTTTGTTTCTAGGGAACTGATCCATGACAGTTCCTATGGGCTGTCCCTGTCTTCCAAGTATGTCCTGATTTATTTTGCAAAATATTACATGGAAGGTCATCTTAAAAGGGTCAGGCGATTCATTGTCCACAGTATTGTTCTGATGTAAACAAACAAAAGAACTTTAAATACTTTTTCTGCCTTGGTGGTCTGAGACACATAGCATTGCACCTGAGCCTGACTCCAAGCCAAAAGCAAGACTTTTCCTCCCAAGCCCATGTTTTTACATTAAAAGAGTGACTTTGGAGGAAAAAAAGTGGAAGTAAAAGAAGAAAGGACTGTGGTGGTGACATACAATGTGGTCAGAAATGAGTCTGAAGAACTGTGGGTTTCCCCTGGGAGGGCCACAGATTTCAGATTTCACAATAAGACTTGTGTTCACACACAAACACACACACACACACACACACGTTCATTTATACAGTTCAGTGTCTCCCCTTCAAGGACTAACTGTATTAAGACCGGTCAGAATTTCTACCTTGGTCCTTTAGGCAATGAAGATAACCTTGACGGTATCCTTGGAGGAGAAAAGGCCCCGCCCAGCTTGATTCCTGACCCCTGCTCTCCAGGCTAACCTCCCTTATAGACTTTGGGCCATTTATTTAATTTCTCTGAGCCTTCTTTTTTTTTTGCTGTACGCGGGCCTCTCCCATTGTGTAGCACAGGCTCCAGACGCGCAGGCTCAGCGGCCATGGCTCACAGGCCCAGCCACTCCGCGGCATGTGGGATCCTCCCCGACCGGGGCACGAACCCGTGTCCCCTGCATTGGCAGGCGGACTCTCAACCACTGCGCCACCACGGAAGCCCGAGCCTTCACTTTTTCATTTGTAAAATGGGAATAGTAATAGCCCCTACTTCATAGACTTTATTAGTTAATTAATCCTTTAAAGAGGACTAAATGATAAAATAATACTCTGCTAACAGGTCCTGAGTGAGCTTTAAAAAACATGGCAGCTTTAATACTAAAGGGAAAAAAGACATTTTAAAATTGGGCTCCTGAGGTCCTTGACTTCAGGCCTGTCTCTGATTACCCTACAACCTCCTCCTCTTCCGTCGTCACCTGGAATTTACTGAGCGCTCGCGGAACCTCTGCAGAAGGTTCATGCTCCTCTCGCTAGATCTGCTTGTTGGCAATGGAACTCCCTTCTCCCTCTCCCAAGGGTGATGTGCAGGCTTGCCTGGCTGTTCTGGAACAGAGCTGGACTACAAAGCTTACCTAGTTCTGTTTTCTTTCTTCGTAGGGTTAAAAATTTACACAGGCCCCTCAGATGTGCAGAAAATATTGTGTTCCTCTACTTCCTTCAACGGGATCTTGCAGGGTAAACGAGCAGGGGAAGGAAGATGGCTTAAAGTCGCCAATGAGAGGCTTCTCAGATTCTTCTGGTTTAAATCACTTTCCTTCAGATTTTGGGGGAAAATGGATTAGTCTTTCAGGCTGTCTTCTTGGTGGCAGAAATGGCTGGATATCCCCAAATACCCATTCTCTCTTGCTTCCTTTAATAACAGAACCCCTGAGTTTTAGCCAGGTCCGTGGCTGCCCAACTAAAGACCACATTTCCGAGCCTCCCTTGAAGCCAGGTATGGCTCTGCGCCTCAGTTCTGGCCAGCAGGATGTAATATACATGCACATTTTCCAGCTGGCTGCCTGCAATGTGACATGGTGTGGAGCCATCTTGGACCAGATTAAGCCAATGATCTAGGAATGGGAGAGCTCAAGACAGAAGGAATCTGGGTCCCCAACACCAGGGAGCTTCTCAGTCAGCCCTGGACTGCTAACACTTGAAGTATCTCACAAGAGAGAAACCCATCTTGTTTGTGTCACTGTCACTATGGTTTTTGTCATAGCAGCTGACTCTGCATTCTAACGAATATACTTTCTGTTCCCTCCTCTTTTCCAAATGGCATCTGGAGACAGGGTAGACTTATGTAGCCTCGTGGCCATCCGAGGTGAACTCAATTTGGTTCTTCACTTAGGGTCTCACAGGCTGAAATCCAGGTGTTGGCCAGTCTGGGTGTCTACCTGGATGCTCTGGGGAAGAATCTACTTCCAAGCTTATTCAGCTGGTTGGCAGAATTATATTCCTTGAGTTTGTAGGACTGATGTCCCCATTCCTTTGCTGGCTGTCAGCTGGAGTCCTCTCTTAGCTCCTTAAGCTGCCTGCATGTCTGTGGCCCCTCTATCTTCAAACCAGCAATGACTCTCTCTAGCACTAGCCAGAGAAAATTCTGCTTTTAAAGGGCTCATACAATTAGAATAGGCTCACCTGCCCAGATAATCTTCTTTTGCCATATAACATAATCACAGGAATGATATCTCTTCATCTTCAGAGGTTTCACCCATACTGAAAGAGGAGCAGATTATACATGAGTGAGGGTTATGGGGGTCATTCTTAGACTACTGCCTACCACAGAGGTAAATAAATGCTTATCGATTGACTAGAAATCCTCAAAAAACAACCAAGAAGAGATGGTGCCCCCCCTTAGTACAGGAGCACAGCAAACAGCACCTACCTGTATCATGCCATTTAATTCAATTGATACTTAATGAGCATCTACTATATGACAGCTCCACTTTTAGGCACTGTGAATATAGAAATAAATAAGATAGACTGGGTCTTGCTCTCAAGCAGTTTAACTTTTAGTGGATTCCCAGGAAATGAACTAACAAAAAATAAAGTGAGATCATAAAGCTAGGTAAAAGGTTTGAGAATGATCATAAAGCTACGTAAATAGCTAACTAGAAAGGCTAGAGGTCTGTGTGCTATTTTAGGTTGGCTGGCCCAGGGCAGCATCTCTGAGAAGGTGGTGCCATTTGGGCAGGAGCTAGTTACGTGTCTGGAAGGGGAAGGGCATTCCAGGAAGAGGGAGCTGCGTACACAAAGGCAAGAAAGCCATCAGGCTGGAGTGGAGTGAGTCATGTGGCAGGAAATGAGGTCACGGGTTTAGGCAGGCGACGTGAGCCCGGCAGAATTTTATTCTGGAAGGATGGGATGGTTTTTGAGCTGGAAATCATGATGAAAAGTTTTGGAAATAGAGAGTCGTGATGGTTGCCCAGCAATGTGAATGTAATTAATGCTATTGAACTACACATATACAAATGGTTAAAATGGCTAATTTTATGTTATATATGTTTTACTACAATAAAAAAAGAAAAAGGAATAAAAAAAGAATAAGTCGTACTTGGTCAGAATAAAAACAAAGGGAGTTGGGAGCCGCAGGGAACAGCGTAGTTAAATGCTCAGGGGAAGGGAGGGTATGGAACATTAAAAAAAAAAAAAAAGATCACCTGAAGAAGGCCCAAGGGAGGAAAGCTTCTGGGGTGCTGGCCAGGCTCAGTTTTTCATCTGAGTGCTGGTTACCTGGACATGTTTGCTTTGTGAAAGTGTATTTATAATTTGTGCATTACATTATACTTCCGACGAAATATTTAAGTTTAAAAATCAGATCAGTGTGTCTGCGGTGGGAGGAATTGACTGTAGGGACCCTCAGGGCTGAGGCTAGGGGTCCAGGCACTTATCATGCGCTCAGTGAATAGCTGACACTTGGCTGGACACTGAACTGTTTTCATTACATGTATTATTTTATTTGGTCTTTATAACAACCCTATGAAGCACAGAGAAGTGAAACGATTGCCCAGGGTCACACAACCAGGAAGTGTGGCAGAGATGGAACTGAAACCCAGGTGGTCTAGATCCACAGTCCAGGCCTTGAACCATCACATCAAATGGAGTGAATGAATGCACACATGAATGATATATTCAGCTCTCTCTTTCTCTCTAAACCAGAGCTTCTCAACATGGGGGAAACTTTTGGCAAAGTCTGGAGACATTTTTGGCTGCCACAACTTGGGAGAGGGGTGCTACTAGCATCAGATAGGTAGTGGCTAGGGATGCTGTTAAACATCCTAAAATGTGCAGGACAGGCCCCCACCTTCCCACCAACAGAGAATTACTGGGCCCCAAATGTAGTAGTGCTGAGAAGTGTTGAGAAATCCGCTCTAAACCTAACCAATTTCTTTCACACTCTCCCCAACTCTTGTTGCTTTATAATCTTAATCTCTCACTTAATCTCCCACCATTAGATAAGAAAAGGGTCTGAGTGGCTCCTCAGGGCTCTTATCTCTGGTGAGAGATATCGGTCACATCCATATCCAGCTGAGCCTCATTAACCTCTGATTGCATGGAATGGTGGCAGGAGTCCCAGACTGTGACTTTTCTTGTGAGAATTCTGCCAGGGGCATTTGATGGGGAGGTCCCCATGCCTGTATGTCCACGGGGAACCTGCCACCTTCCTGCCACCTGTGTGCTGTTTTGGCGCCAACCTCTCTGCTCCGGGTGCTTCCTATTAGCACATACCTTGCTGCCATCCCATGAGTGGGTACCAGGAGCCCAGGCAGTGCCCAAAGTCAGATCCCCATCTTCTTTTCCTAATTGATATTCTTAATTTATAGCCCAGCAACCAAAGATCCTATTCAAACAGGGAGTAGCTAATATTTATAGGGCACTTACTTGGTGCTAAGTACTGTGTTAACAAATTTAATCCTCAGAGAGACCTGATGAAGTAGGTGCCATTTTTTTCCATTCAACAGTTGAGGAAACCCAGGCACTGAGAAGCTAAGCGACTTGCTCAGGTCACACAGCTTGTAAGTAGTAAAACTGGGATTTGGATTCAGGTAGCTTGATGGCAGAGCCCACCACCTACAAGTTCCCATTCCAGGCCTCTGGCATCTCAGCCTCCTCCCCGTGGCTGGCCTAGGCTAGATACCTTACAGCCTCTTCTGGGGCTTACCTGACCGTCACCATGGCAACCCCCAGCCACCTCCCCCCCACCATGGTCCTCAACTTTCAGCCACCTTCTCTTGTCCTAACTCTGAGCTCTCAGCCCACAATGATGCTGAGGGAGACTGAGGGGGCTACCCCCAGCCCTTTGTTTGCCTAAACATGCCTGGCACCAGGCCACTATTTTTATTCCATTTCAGTTGTGAAAGCCTCACCAGCCAGAGGTTGCCATTTATTCTGGGTGAATTGAGGGAGTGGTTAAGGACGCTCTGCCTCTCTTATTAGACAGTAAGTTTTCAAGGGTAAGGGACAGAATACTAATTCTCTCCATGTTCAGTTGCACCTGGCATATAATGTTAATGCTCCCCATTAAGGACGACTGTGAAAGCATAGTGGTCATGAGAATTGACCTTGGGCTAGGAGAGACCTGAGCTTGAAGCCCATGTTCACTTCAGAGCTGTGATCTGGGGCCAGCTGCTTAACTCAGGGTGGATAAGCTTTTTCAGTAAATGGTCAGACTGTATATATATTCTTTTGTGGGCCATATAGTCTCTCCTATAAATACTCACCTCTGCCTTGTTCCCCCAAACAGCCATACCTAAACCAATGCCTGTGGCTGTGTTCTTTTTTTTCTTTTTGGCGGCACCGGCAGCTTGTGGGATCTTAGTTCCCTGACCAGGGATTGAACCCGGCCCCAGCAGTGAAAGCATGGAGTCCTAACCACTGGACTGCCAGGAAATTACCGAGGCTGTGCTCTTATAGATTTTTATTCACAAAATAGGCAGTAGGCCCAGGGTAGTATGCTGACCCATGATTTACTGTAAAAGAAGATTATAAAAGAAGATCAGGGAATTCCCTGGCGGTACAGTGGCTATGCCTCTGTACTTTCACTGCCAAGGGCCTGGGTTCAATCCCTAGTCAGGGAACTAAGATCCTATAAGATGCCCTGCCAAAAAAAAAAAAAAAGACAACCCATGAATGTAGTCCTATATCTTGCACTTGACGTCTTGATGTTCTTGGGCAAAACTGGACTTATTCCCTCGCAATAATTCAACTCAACTTTCTGTGCTCCACAACATGGCACTTTGTATGTATAGTATTTCATTTTTCTCTCCCTGTGAGATAATACCAACCGTCTGAGAAGTAGCATTGCATATGGATTAAAAGAACGGGATTCTGCAACTAGACTGCCTGGCTCCGAATTCTGGCTCTGCCACTTCAGAGGTGTGTGACCTTCAGAAAATTAACCTCCCTGACAAAACTTCCCTCCGTTGCCCTATGTGTACGCTAATAGTTCCTCCCTCTCGTAGAGGTGTTATGAGCATGAAACGGATCTGCACATCGGATCTCCTAGGGCTCTTTAAAGATTCCAAAACCCAGGCCACACGCAGACCGATGAACTCACAGTTTCTAAGGTGAGACGGAGGCATCAGTGTCTCTGAAGCTACTCTAGGTGGTTCCAATACGTGCACAATTTTGGAAACTGAAGGTTAAAGTGCTCCGCGCGTTGGCTTTGATCCTTGGCTGGAATCACTGCGCCCCCTGTTCCCACGAACTCCAGGAACCCCGTCCCCACCCACCCAGCCCTAGCTCACTGCGTACCCGCCTCCCTGGGTTTCTTTAGCCTCAGAGCTCAGAAGGCCCGGCGGGTGCACGCTGGGACTCGTAGTCCCTGCGACTCTCCGGCCTCTTTCCCGCCTCCCATTGGCTTTCGAAGACGCCCCGCCCCGAAGCTCCGCCAATCACCACGGCGCAGCAGACCCTCAAAGCGGGGAGCGAGGACGCTGCTCTGCAATCACTGCAGACCTGCCGTCGGAAGGTGGCTGGTTGGGGGCGGCGCGTCGCGAGGAGTTCCCACGGTCCCACCGCAGGTAACCGTGATTCCTGGCAGGGGACTGCGGCCGGGTCCCAAGCCCCGGACTAGGGTCGCCCATCTGCCGCAGCTCTTGGCTTCAAGGCGGGGATTTTCAGTTTCCCCGGCCTTTTCTGAGTAATCCATTTCTCACCCAGCGAAAGGGAGTTTCTGCCGGCGATGAACCCGAGGGAAACCCTGCGACCTCTCAGCCCTCTATGCTGTGGGGTTTTTGGTTGGCAGGGTGGGGCTCCTGTTGGGCGTGCTCTGGCTGGAACCCAAGGCCCCTCCGAGCTCAGAGAGAAACAGACCCGAGACGAGAGCACATTTACTAAGGTCTCATAGCCAGAGAGTGCCGGGAGGGATCTGGGGCCTGGTTCCCACCTTCACAATCTAGAAACAGGTCAAGCTGTTGAGGCTTGTAATGCAGAGGATTGCACCTGTTTGCAGTTAGTTCTCAGTAGTCCAAGGGGGAAGGGGTTATGTTAACCACCACAACTAATATACCCAAACGTGTAAAAATATCCCTTCTGAGAAATCAGGAAAGCTCTACTTCTCAGAGGCTTGAGCTGGTGGGAGTTACAGGATGATTCACATCAACCGTGGAAGTGAAAGTTATCTGGATTTGGTCCCCTCTCCTAATTATTAGAGTTGAGGTTATACCCACATGTGTTATTCAATGCCAAGAATTGCAGAATCTCGGGGCTGGGAGAAGGAACTTTGTGTCATGTGCTTCGTTTGAGAGGTGAAAATAAATGCCCAGGATTTGAGAGTTGCCCTGTGGTATGTAGTGAGTGGAGTAGCCCCACTTTCTTTACTCCAGGGCTGCATTAGTTAGCAAACATATATTGAGACTTACTAAGCTTTTTGAGCAGGGATTATTTCGTAAAGGGGAGTCTACAATGAACCATTCCAGTGTTCCAGGGGCAGCATCTAACCCTGACTTGTGGGAAGAGAGAACTTTGCAGGGAAGGGAATGATTGAATGGAGTTTGAGGGACGGGCAGGAGCTAATGAGATGAAGGAGAAGAGCGTTTCACCTGGAAAACAGCATGATGAAGGCAGGGAAAGGGCACCAATTTTGGACCTGGAGTCCCAGAGCCTGGTTGGAGCAAGGGATTTCATGTGGATAGTGGAGGACAGAGAGGCACATCTTGCAGGACCTCCTGTGCTGCTGTAAGAGATTTGGATTTTGTCCTGAAAGCCCTGGAAGCCGAATTTAGTAGATGTGTATCTTAGATACCCTCTAATGTGGAAAAGTGTTGGGGAGAGACCACACCAGGGAGCTCATTGCAGTAATTCCCAGGAGAATTGCTGAGGGTTTTTTTGGTGGTTTTTTTTTTGTGGTACGCGGGCTTCTCACTGTTGTGGCCTCTCCCTTTGCGGAGCACAGGCTCCGGACGCGCAGGCTCAGCGGCCATGGCTCACGGGCCCAGCCGCTCCGCGGCATGTGGGATCTTCCCGGACCGGGGCACGAACCCGCGTCCCCTGCATCGGCAGGCGGGCTCTCAACCACTGCGCCACAAGGGAAGCCCTTGCTGAGGGTTTTAAAGACAGTTGCAGTGGGAATGGAGAGAAGATGAGAAAAGGGTTGTGAACTGTTAAGGAGGTGAACACCATGCCCAGTATTGTTCAGGAAAAATATACTGAAGCGAATGCTGTCTCTTGAGTTTTCCACCTGTGACTGTCTTTTAAGGAAATTACCAGCATTTTTTTCCCCCCTTAAACTGCAGACGTTGCTTTGTAGACCAAAATTCGAATCTCAGTTTAGGATGGGGAAATTATCACATATGTCGAGGATGTTGAAATCTGAATGGTTAAACATATAAGACTTGAATTTTCCTGTAATCCAGGGACACAAATTAAACCCCATAATTAATCACTTTATATCAGATTAGGAATTATGAAGTTTGATACTCTCGAGATGATAGAAATTTGGAAGAGTATCTTAGAACAGTACGGCTGCTAGCAAAATAGGTATATCATTTTTTTTTTAAATTCTATTTTTGTCTGCGTTGGGTTTTCGTTGCTGCATGCAGGCTTTCTCTAGTTGCGGCGAGTGGGGGTTACTCTTCGTTGCGGTGAGTGGGCTTCTCATTGCGGTGGCTTCTCTTGTGTGGAGCCCGGGCTCTAGGTGCGCAGGCCTCAGTAGTTGCAGCATGCAGGCTCTATAGTTGTGGCTCACGGCCTCTAGAGCACAGGCTCAGTAGTTGTGGCGCACGGGCTTAGTTGCTCCGCGGCGTGTGGGATCTTCCCGGACCAGGGCTCGAACTTGTGTCCCCTGCATTGGCAGGCAGATTCTTAACCACTGTGCCACCAGGGAAGGCCCCAAATAGGTGTATCTTAAGACTCAGTGGTTCTACTCCTAAAGTACCTTAGAGAAAGAGACATTTGTATACAAGGAGATGAGTATAAGACTTTTTGCAGCCTTGTTTGTAATAGTAAAAAAAATTGAAACAGCCTAAATGTCTGTTAGTAGGGGAATGTTTATAAAGTGGATATATATTTTTTAAAGTATAATAAATTGATTGGAACGAAATAACTTACGGTAGTGGTTACCTTGTGGTATGGGGAGAATGGGACAGGACATGGGGGACTATTTTTTCTGTAATGTTTTGTTTATGGGGAAAGAGGGTTAACAGATTTACAGAATATCAACAGTTGATGATCTGGATGATGGTAACAGGTATTTTATGTTATACTTCATACATTTCTGTAGTTTAATGTGTATCCTTCAATTTTGTAAAATGTAAATTATAGCAAAATTAAACTTAATAATTAACATCTGGCTATAAAAGTCATGTTCATTGATTTTGGGAAAAGACTACAAACTATTATTAATCCCAGGTTTCAAAATATAGTAATTTGGAAGAAATTCAAAAAAAGGAATTCAAGTGCCAATAAAAGCAGTGAAAATAAAACTGTGGAAAAACCATTAACCATTGATCAAATTTTACTTTGCTAGATTCCTAATTCTAACCATTAGTAGATTTAAAAAATGTAGGGGTGGGAAGGGTAAGCTGGGATGAAGTGAGAGAGTGGCACTGACATATATACACTACCAAATGTAAAATAGACAGCTAGTGGGAAGCAGCCGCCTAGCACAGGGAGATCAGCTCGGTGCTTTGTGACCACGTAGAGGGGTGGGATAGGGAGGGTGGGAGGGAGACGCAAGAGGGAGGGCATATGGGGACATATGTATACGGAGAGCTGATTCACTTTGTTATACAGCAGAAACTAACACACCATTGTAAAGAAATTATATTCCGATAAAGATGTCAAAAAAAAATCCTTGATGTAAAAAATTAAAAATAAATAAGCAATGCTTTCTTAACTATATCTATTTAGAAATATGATATAGCTGCTAGTGCCTTTTGTAATGTTAAAAGATAATTTTTAAAAAGTAAAGTCAGTTCTATACAGATATAAAAATGAACAAGTGTTGAAGATTGTATTTATCATATTAATGAGGAGATTCAGTGAGGTATTACAACCAGTTCAAAGGAGATTCCAAAGTACATTTGTAGATTAGAAGTACTGAAATGTGCGTTGTGAAGCCTGGCTTCATTCTTTCACTAGGGGAGTCACTTGACTCTTCACTTGATAGAAATGTCTTTAGACATGAATTACTAGCATTGCTAGTATCCATGGTTTACAGAGTTGTGAAAAAAATTTCCCTAGAATCAGAATTAGATAACCTTGAAGGACATGCTCTAATCTAGAATCTGCTTTGCCACTGAATCAGAAATTTTCCCTATGGAAAAAAGTTTGATTAACTAACTTGAACAAAATCCATATTTTGTTTGAGATATGAGATAAGACCTATTTGGATTATTATTTTTTTATTTCACTCTTGGAACAGGAAATCAAAGGATTTGAGAACTGAATGGGCCCTTAATAGTTTAGTTCTACCATCTCATTTCACAGATGGACAATTAAGGCCCAGAGAGGGTCTCCCTTGACTTAGTAACTACCTGTCCGATATTAAAGAATAATTGCACCTGACATTTGTTTAAAAATGGCAAGATGGGGGCTTCCCTGGTGGCGCAGTCGTTGAGAGTCCGCCTGCCGATGCAGTGGACGCGGGTTTGTGCCCGGGTCTGGGAAGATCCCACGTGCCGCGGAGCGGCTGGGCCCGTGAGCCACGGCCGCTGAGCCTGTGCGTCCGGAGCCTGTGTTCCTCAGCAGGAGAGGCCACAACAGTGAGAGGCCCGCGTACCGCAAAAAAAAAAAAAAAAAAAAAAAAAAGCAAGATGGATTTTATTCCAGCTGTTGCGTTAGAAGAGAGAGACTTCAGTATAGAACTGAGTTCAACTCCAAATACATCAAGGACAGCTGAGATGTATCACCAGTAGGCAAAGTGGGAGGGTCAGTGGCTGAAAAATTACTAAGAGGAGCTTGATTAGATGTCAAAGATGGGAGGTTCTTGCAGGATTCTTGCTAAACCTGGGCTCAGCAGGCCAAGGTCTAGTCGGGAAGAGGGCTCAGAGGAGCTTGACTTAAGTTTGGTGAAGGAGGGGTCCTTGTCATCTGTCCTTGTCTCTTTTGCGTGTTGTCAGCCAGGGACCGCTTGCATGATGATTTTGTTGTAAGCCCCCAGGGAACAGAGAGCAGGATCAGAAACCTGTAGGTTTGGAAGGCTCTTCACAGATACCATTGTCTGCCCAGCTGCTTCTCCTGGCTTTGATGGTTCGCTGTCTCTAATCCAGAGCAAGTAGCGAGTACAGGGCTGATGGTGGGAGGTCATAATGGTGGTTAAGGTTTGGGCTTTGGTGTCAGACATGGAGTTGAACTTGATTCTCCTATTTAGATGGTCCTCTAACGGTAGCCTATTACTTGCATTGCTGGTAACAGTTGATCTAGAATGGGCATTCTGTCCCAAACCTCCCAAATGGATAAACCCCACTTGATGGTACACTTCCCGAAGTCAAGTGGAGTCCTTCAGTTGAATCACTGACCTCCTATAGCCCTGTAGCCTGAGAGGGTCGCGGGACCGGTGGAACCAGTGAGGATATGCCCTTGGAGGCTGCTGAAATTCATTTGTAAAGGCTTGTCCATTGACTTTGACTTTGTGTGGTTCAGGTTCTCCTTTGACGGGTTCTTCTTCTAAGAGCTCTTTCTAACCTATTACCAACAAGCGCTTTAAAATAGTGGGGTGGTGAAGAGCCCTGTGGGTATCCTGCTACTGGGGGAAACTTGGAGGCCCTGGGGTGTGGGGTGTCGCGCTCCCATCTGTGGTTGCAGGGTCTCCCAGATGTTCACATAAACAGTGCTTTTTTGTGACAAGCGAGGTGGTGTGGTAGAAGAAGCAATCTTTGGAATGAGATCTGTGTGTCACCCAGCAGTGCCACTTTCTACCTGGTTTCTCCACCTCTGTGAGTCCGTCTCAGCTCAAGGGAGTAATGAGGCTGCTCACAGGCTGTTGTGAGGATGGTCAAGTGCCTCGCACACTGCATGGCTCATAGACACGTACATAGCCCACTCTCCCACAGTGTGCAGCAACACAGAGCACTCTTGGGGAGACTTCTGTCCCGCCCCTGGTTAGAGCAAAAACTATCTGGGTCATTTCCTCCCTGCAGACTGTTAGCAGACTCAACACATACCCCTAACCATCCCCTTGGAGGTCTTTCCACGCTTGGCACGTTAAAAACTGCCTTCCTCTTTGAAAGGCGTCACGGTATCCCATTATAAGGATGTATCATAATTGATGTAACTAGGCAGCCTCCTGTAGATGACCGTTTGTGTTGCTGCTACACACAGGTGGGCTCCCTTACCTTCTTAAAATCGTCCCCTTTTGAAAATGATACCTGCCACTGCCCCTGGGACTGCCTCCCCCTCCTTTATTTCTTCCCCAGCACTCACCACCGGACAACCTGTGCGTTTGAATGGTCTGTCTCTTCCTGCTAGAATGTCAGCTCTGCGAAGGGTTTCTTCTGTTTGGCGCCCTGTTCGGTGCCTGTGAGCACCTGGTGGGTGCTCAGGCCATGTCTGTTGGATAGATGGGTGGGTAGACAGGAAGAAGTAGATGACAACGGCTGTGTGACTGGTGCCACGGAGGACCACAGGCAAAAAATAGCAGTCACCAAGGGCTAGTTTGGCAGGGATCATTTACTTTTTCTTCATGAAATTTCACCCTGATGAAACAAGAATAATAGGTATGCTGCAAGATTATGACTTTGTTTGCATGTTTTGACTTTGTCAGGAACATTGCTGACCAGGAAACTGCCCTCTGAGACCTGCTGCTTTGAGATGTATTCATTGCTGAGGGCAATGGAAGGATTATATTACTTTCACATCGTTCCTTTGCCCAAGGCCCCAATATGTTTCCCAGAATAGCATTAGTATGTTTTTTTTAAGTGACATTTCCCAATCAGTGTCACACTGTGAGGCTTTTATTTATTTATTTTATTTATTTATTTTTGGCTGTGTTGGGTCTTCGTTGCTGCACGCGGGCTTTCTCCAGTTGCGGTGAGCAGGGCCTGCTCTTTGTTACGGTGCGTGGGATTCTCATTGCGGTGGCTTCTGTTGTTGCAGCATGGGCTCTAGGCGTGTGGGCTCCAGTAGTTGTGGCACGCGGGCTCAGTGGTCGTAGTACATGGGCTCTAGAGCACGGGCTCAGTAGTTGTGGTGCACGGGCTTAGTTGCTCTGCGACATGTGGGATCTTCTCTGACCAGGGCTCGAACCCATGTCGACTGCATTGGCAGGCGGATTCTTAACCGCTGTGCCACCAGCGAAGTCCCTGTGAGGCTTTCAACTTGGCATTGTGTTCAAGGACCCACAACTCTGTGTTTATAAGAAGAAGAAGAAAAAAGAAGATAGACAGGAACCATCGCCAAATGTTAACCATGAAAATGTCACTTGTGTATGAATAAGGTACTTTGCCTCACCAAGGAGTAACTTGCTAGTATTTTAGTAGAAGAATGAAAGGTAAACTGGAACTTGTAAAAATAACCTGGTGGTGTTTTTTGTTTGCTAATTTAGGCAGTTGAGCTGGTGATGTCTATTCTGTTGTTCACAGTCAGGCAACCATTCAATTTTAGTATTTTATTTAAATATGAAGCGGGAGGACTTCCCTCGTGGTCCAGTGGTTAAGGATCCACGCTTCCACTGCAGGGGCCACGAGTTCGATCCCTGGTCAGGGGAACTAAGATCCTGCATGCTGTGAGGCACAGGAAAAAAAAAAAAAAAAAAGAGGGGGAAAAGTCACACACCAGTGTCTCCAGAGAAATGAGCCCCTTCAGGATTAAGTCGCATGATCAAAACTCAGAAGAAAGTGGTGTGCAAACCAGAGAGCCTGTTTCATGATTGTCGATGAAAGATGATAAAAACCCCAGGCTGTACCAGTCATGTGGGCTGAGAGCACATTCTGGCTCCCTGTTGTTTCAGTTTTACCAGAATGTAGCCATGTCTACTGGTTTCCGTATTGTCTCTGGCTGCTTTCGTGATACAATGGGAATTGAAGAGTTGTGATGGAAATGGTGTGACTTGCAAAGCTGAAAATACTTATTTTCCAGTGCTTTACAGAAAAAGGTTGCCGACCCCTACCGCATGGGACGGCTTCCTGGGAGGCTTGGCTGCAGCCAGGAGGCTGCTTGTTGGAGGACCTCAGCAGTCACTGGCACACCTCCCCTCCCGTTTGGAGGCCACTGCAGAGCTCTGGGGACGGGAGTTTGGCTGTCTCTTGCCTGACCTCACCGCTGCTGCTTCATACATTTGTATAACTTCACCTTTGGTTGCCCCATGGTGAGCCCTGGGCAGGTCGACTGGACTTGGGAGAGATCCTCCGATACACGCTAACGTATTAACAGCCCAGCAGGTTCCAGTGTTGGGGCAGCCTGGGCAGTCCACTGCCCTCATCTGTTACGCACCTTGACCGTTTCAAGACAATCTTGAAAACAAACCTGGGGCACGTTCTTGTGGTTACCTGTACATCCATGACCTTGCAGTCGAGCTAAAGAAACCTGGGTCTAGCACCAGCTCAGATTCTTAATTCTTACACATTAAGAACTGAGTTCTTGGGAGGAGTTATCTGGGGGATAGAGTAGTGTGGTTTCTTGACGGGGATGCCAGGCTTCTGGGCGGAGCCGACTAGAGACTGCCAGGGTTAAGTCCAAGTGTGAGTGGTCGTGTGCTGTGAGTCCAAGTGTTGTCCTGGGCATCACCCAGAGCTTGTCAGAAATGCAGAGTCTCAGGCCCTGGCCAGGCCTACTGAATCAGAATCTGCCTTCTTACAAGCCCCCCAGGTGATCTCGGCGTACAGTCAAGTTGGAGAAGCGCTGGCCCCAGGTGCTTTTACTTTTTTAAACTTTTACCAGACTCAGGGCTTCCTGTTCTTTCACTTGGGGGGAAATCCATCATTTTGAGTTTCAGCGCAGTGTCAGGCACAGATGCTGAGGATGGTTTCTTAGGCTTAGACGTGGTTCATGCCTTAGCTGGCTGTGTGATCCAGCGCTTTGTTTGGCAGGGTTGGCGTTCAGGAGACTCTGGCCGAGTGGGTGAATGAATGAGTGAATGAATGAGTGAATGAGCTCTGTTTTGTCCAGAGGCATCAGGGGCAGAGGTTAGCCTCCTAGACTTTGTTCTGCTCTGAGTCCCTATATCTCCAAGCAGACTGAGATGCTCAAAGACTGTTTTTCCTCTTGTCTCAGGGTGACAGGCCTGGCTTCTGTCACAGGAAGGCTGTTTTTTAAAATAACATAGTCAGGACACAGGGCAGTAAGATAACATACTTGTCTGAGTAATGCAAAGTGGTCTCAGTCTTGCCTTCTGTGCTTTAAAGCCCTTTAAAGTTTTGGCAATGAAGTATAAAATTGGGCATGTACTTCATTAAGAATAAAGTCTTGAGATGCAGAACCATGTAGCAGAAAGGCTGGACCAGGAATTCAGAAGGCATTGGTTCTGATCTCTGCCCAGAGCTGACTGTCTGTAGATATTGGGCAAGTCACTTCTCTCGTGCTTCAACCAACCCGTCCTGTAAAACAAGGATTAAAATATTTGCCCTGCCTCTTGTACAGAATAATGTAAATGGGTTGTGTTATGCAAAGACATTCATTTGGGCTGCCGGTGTTAGACTATAGCTTATCCAGAGAACTCACAAACATAAATTGCCCCCCCCCGTGTTTATATTGAATGTATGTTGAATTTTTACAAACTTTATTGTATAATTAATATATATTAATTGTAGCAAAAGAGACAAAAATAAAGATCATCCTTAATTCCACCTACCACCCAAGAATAACTGCTGTTAAATTTTGTCTGCCTTCCACATTTTGCTAGGCACACATTATATGTCTGTTTTCTTAGAGACAGTCCTTAGTATGTGGTCGGCGTGCTTCCAACACAGTCAAGTCTGTTGATGAATTTTGTCTGCCACATTCCAAGTTGTGACAAAAACTTTAAAAGGTTGCCCCAAGAGCTTTTTCAATATTCTTCGGTTTATACTCATAACTTCAACCCACAGTGAAGGTTGGGAGCTTTGGGCAGCCTCCTGCTCCCCCCAGGGAAAAGGGCCGCAGAGCTAAGAATAAAATTCTGCTCTGTCATCATTTTTATCCTCAGCATGTTGTGTCTGATGACTAAATCGTCTTATCTTTTTGACCCATTTGCTGTGATCTTTTCTCAGGGGCCAGTAATGTTCTTCTGTTCATGTCATTCCTTTTTTGCTTGACTCAGCCTTTCTCTTGCCAGATTTCTGCAGTGGAACTCCAAGGTGCAGAATGATTTGGGAAGTCGCTGTGTTGCTTAGCTTGGTCCTGGGAGTTGGTGCTATTCCCGTGGACGATCCCGAGGACGGAGGCAAGCACTGGGTGGTGATTGTTGCAGGATCAAATGGCTGGTATAATTATAGGCACCAGGTAAGAAAATGCCTAATCGTTTCCTTTAAGACACTGGCATTCTGTAAACAATCCTGGACATTGTTACTAGAACACACTTTTTAAAAAGCCATTTATTTATGTTCCTATTAGGTTGGCAAAAATAAGTGTGTTGGTGAGGATATGGAGAAATGGGAACCCTCCCACATTGCTGAGTGGATTATAAAATGGTACAGCCATTTTGGAAAACATTTTGGCAGTTTCTCAAAGTGACCCATCTGGGGTCACCTCAGTCTAATGCAGGGTTTCTCAACCTTGGCACTATTGCCACTTGGGTCCAGGTAATTCTTCTTTATTGTTGGGGGGCTGTCCTGCACATTGTAGGATGTTTACCAGCATCCTTGACCTCTGCCCTCTAGATACCAGGAGCATCACCCAACGCACTGTCACGACCGAAGTTGTCTCCAGCCTTTGCCAAATGTCCCCAGCTGAGACCCACTGGTCTAATGCTTTCATTTTATAAATAAGGAAACTGAGACTTGAAGAGAGGAGGTGACTCGCCCGAGGCCACACAGCAAGTCGAGGTGCAGATGGGACTCTGGTCAAAGCATCGCGAGGCCTCTTTGACCTCCACGCCTCTGCCCTGCTGCTGTGCCCTCACCCCCTTCTCCTCATCTCTCCTGGCATTCCTAGCAAATCAGCCTGGCAGAAATCAGAGCGGAAAGAATCTATATTCGTAAATACATTGAAAGTGCAGCCTCCAGGTGCGAACGTAAAATGGTGCAGCTGCTTCGGAAAACAGTCTGGCAGTTCTTCGAAAGTTTCAACACACAGTTACCGTATGACCCAGCATTTCACTCTTTAGGTATATACTAAAATAAATAAATAAACACATACGTCCCGCCTAAGACTTGTACTTAGATGATTAGAGCAGTTTTGTTCACGTTAACCAAAAGGTGGAAACAGTCCAAGTGTCCATCAACTGATAAATGGATAAACAAAATGTAGTCCATCCATACATTTGGCCATAAAAAACAACAAGGTACTGTATACATGCTTCAACATGGCCGAACCTTAAAACATTATGCTAAGTGAGAGAAGCCCGTCACAAAGGACCATAGGATTCCATTTATATATGAAAGTCTGGCATAGGGAAATCTAGAGAAACAGAATGTAGATTAGTAGTTGCCAAGGTCTGGGCAGAGGTAGACTGCTAATGGTTATGGGTCTCTTTTGGGGGTGATGAAGATGTTCTGGAATTTGATAGTGGTGATGGTTGCATGACTTTGTGAACATACTAGAAACCACTGAATTGTATATTTTAAAAGGTTGACTTTTATGGTATGTGAATTATACCTTAATAAAGTTGTTATTTAAAAAGTCATTGAGGGATTCCCTGGTGGCGCAGTGGTTGAGGGTCTGTCTGCCGACGCAGGGGACACGGGTTCGTGCCCCGGTCCAGGAGGATCCCACATGCCGCGGAGCGACTGGGCCCGTGAGCCATGGCCACTGAGCCTGCGCGTCCAGAGCCTGTGCTCCACAGCGGGAGAGGCCACAGCAGTGAGAGGCCCGTGTACCACAAAAAAAAAAAAGTCATTGAGGGAATTCCCTGGTGGTTCGGTGGTAGGACTGCACGCTTTCACTGCTGAGCATCCGGCTTCCATCCCTGGTTGGGGAACTAAGATCCTGCAAGCTGTGCACTGCAGCAAAAAATAAATAAATAAATAAATAAATAATTTCAGGGACTTCCCTGGTGGTGCGGTGGATAAGGCTCCGTGCTCCCAATGCAGGGGGCCTGGGTTCAATCCTTACTCAGGGAACTAGATCCCACGTGCATGCCGCAACTAAAAGTTCACATGCCACAACTAAGGAGCCCATGTGCTACAACTAAGGAGCCCACATGCTGTAACTGAGGAGCTGGCGAGCTCAGCTCGCCAGGAACTCGCCTGCCACAACTAAGACCTGGTGCCAACAAATAAATAAATATTTAAAATGTTTTATTTAATTAAAAATTTTTTTTAAAAAGAGTAAGAAAATTTAAAAAGAAAAAGAGAAAAAAGTCATTGAATCTTTCAGTTCTCAGAGACAACATGCACAGATGATCACGGTAGGTGCTGGGCTTGCATCTAAGAGCCCTTTACACAAATGAATTCATTTAACCATTGTGGGGTTACGTGCAGTAGGTCTGGTTCTTGTTCCCTTTTTACGGATGCATGAACTGAGGCTTTGGAAAGGTCAGTACTTCAACCCAGTGTGGCCCAGATGGCAAGTGGTTGAGCCAGGATTCAAATCCAGACTGACTAGCTCCAGAGCAGCGCCGTCCAACAGGAGAGCCACCTGTGTGGTGGTAAATTTTCTAGTAGCCACATTTTTGTGTTTTTTTTAAACTAAAAAGAAACAGGTGAAATTAACTTTCATCTGTCCTCTTTAACCCAATATAGCCAAACTATCATCATTTCATTTGTAATCAATATAAAAAGTTACTAATGAGATACTTTACATTTTTCTTAAAAAAATTAAGTCATCAAAATCCAGTGCACGTTTACCTTCACGTTACATTCAGTTTGGACTGGTCATATTTGAGGTGCTCAGTCAGCAAGTGTGGCCAGCGGCTGCTGTATTAGACAGCACGGACCTAGCGTCTGTGTTCCTGAGGGCTTAGCCGGGCTGCCTCACGTGCGTTTCCCTCCCAGGGTGTCAGTTTCATATCTGTTAAATAGGGGTTGGTTTAGATGAACTTCCTGCCGGCTCTATAATTTGATGATTATTGAATGACTTATTTCTTGAAAGCTTTTTGTATGTTAGCTGAATAGGAAATTTGGCTTGATTGAAAAATTATTATGGCAAAAAGATCCCTTTTCTTTTTAACGCTTAACCCAGACCTGACCCAGTTAAAGAGGAGCAACCCGAGTACTAACTGCCCAGCTCAGTTTTCTCCTCCCTCTCTAACCATGAGTCAGAAAGATGCGGTGTTTTATTCCCGTCCTACCACTAATCTCTTCATGACATTTTTTTTTCTTGGATTCCATATATATGTGTTAGCATACAGTATTTGTTTTTCTCCTTCTGACTTACTAGAGCATGGACTTGAGGATATGGGGAGGGGGAAGGGTAAGCGGTGATGATGTGAGAGAGTGGCAGGGACATATACACACTACCAAATGTAAATTAGATAGCTAGTGGGAAGCTGCCGCATAGCACAGGGAGATCACCTCTGTGCTTTGTGACCACCTAGAAGGGTGGGATAGGGAGGGTGGGAGGGAGGGTGATGCAAGAGGGAAGAGATATGGGAACATATGTATATGTATAACTGATTCACTTTGTTGTAAAGGAGAAACTAACACACTATTGTAAAATAGTTACACTCAAATAAAGATGTTAAAAAAAGAAAAAATAAAAGAAAGATGTGGTGTTAAATATGGGTCACTGATAGTGGATAGGCTGCTTCATCAGCCACCCCGGTTTTTATACAACCAACTTAAAAAAGCATGTATTGGTTAAATATTATGAAGTATAGGTATCCGATTAACCTTTGCCCCAGAAAACATTTTTAAGTGTTGCTAGTTTCCCTGGGTAAAATATTCCATATCAAAATGGAATGAGGCAAGCAAGGCAAAAAGAAGTGGCCACAGACTGAAATTTTCATCCCTAAATGAGGGAGGAAGCTGGCACTGAGGCTGTGAAGAGGAAACGTGGGTGCTGAATCATCTCTGGCCTCAGCCCATATCCCGGCCAGACGGGTTCTCTTCTCAGCCAACTGCCAACATTTGCCGTCTCGACTTTGGAGGCCAAGCACTAAAACAGTATTTGAAAGAACTTTTCCCCTAGAACCTACACAGACTTTTTCAAACAATAAATTTTATTTATTTATTTATTTATTTTTGCCTGTGTTGGGTCTTCATTGCTGTGCGTGGGCTTTCTCTAGTTGCAGCAAGCGGGGACTTCTCACTGCGGTGGCTTGTCTCGTTGTGGAGCACGGGCTCTAGGCGCGCGGGCTTCAGTAGTTGTGGCATGTGGGCTCAGTAGTTGTGGCTCATGGGCTCTAGAGCACAGGCTCAGTAGTTGTGGTGCACAGGCTGAGTTGCTCCGTGGAATGTGGGATCTTCCCGGACCAGGGATTGAACCCGTGTCCCCTGCATTGGCAGGCGGATTCTTAACCACTGCACCACCAGGGAAGCCCCTCTACACAGACTTTTAAACTTACATTTTTATAGAGGTTTATATTTTCCTTGAGTGAACACAGCACTCATTATCACAAATTTCTTTTGTTTAGGGAAGGTTAGTACAGCAGGCACAATTAAATCACTGCAGAGAGCTTTTCTGTGCTTTCTGATGGTTATTTAACCTATGTTGGTTAAGCCGAATTGGATTTCTCTGTTTTCCATTTTTGGCTGGGATAATGGGATGACAGAGAGGGAGTTGGTTGGTCTGAGGTGATGCTGATGGGGCGTGCGGCCTCTTGAGTGTTGAAGGGGAAGGTCTTGGGAGGACGGGCTTCTGCAGTGGCAGAGGCAGAAGCCAGGCTGCAGTGCATGGAGGACAGAGAGAGGCCCCGCAGTGCAAGCTAAGCTGCACATTGGGACAGCTGTACCATCTAGTCTTCCGACAGGCTTGTAAGGGGGAAAAGGAAGTATGTAGGTCACCAGGGGAGGAACAGGACTGGAGGAGGGTTTATTTTAGGGCAGAGATTTGAGCATGCCGAGAAGGAACGTATAAGGCCCAGTGGGGTCGGCGGGGGGTGGTGGTAAGTAGACTGAAGGTGAAGTTCACCCTTGCCCAGGCCAACAGGAGGACGCTGAGGGTGGTGGGAGTTGGCCGACAGGCAGATGTGAGCCAGGCGTCACTAGGAGAAGGGAGCTTGGGGGCGGTTTGAGGTCACTGCTGGGCAGTGGGGCACCGAAGGAGGAGGTCTGGCGTGTTGGCGGTAGGACAGGAGTGGTTTGAGAAGAGCAGGAGGAGTGAGGGGCTGGGAGAATGCTGGTGCCTCCTCCCCTCTGCTGGTCTCGAGCTGGGGCTGGAGCGGAAAGAAAGGGGGCTCCACGTCATCCGGGAAGGCTTTGAGAACATCCGCATCCTGGGGCCAGGAGGAAGCAGGGAGGGAGAGGGAGAAGTCTAGAACTCACACATGTCAGAGTCGGGAGGAGCAGATATGATGATGGAGGGTCAAGGGCAGAGTCATTACATTTCCGAGAGACCGCCTTTCATTTGATATACTTTTAAAGTGTGTACAGTTACTTTTGAGAAACAGCTTTATTGAAGAGGCATACGTTTCCATGTCATACAGTTCACCTATCCTATAGTTTCTTGATTTTTAGTAAATTCATGCAGTTGTGCAAGCGTTACCGCAGTCTGGTTTTAGGACACTTCCATCATTCTAGAAAGTCCTCCATGCCTGTGACCATCCCAGCCCCATGCAACCAAGGATTTGCCTTCTGTCTTTATTGTTTTGCCTTCTCCAGAAACTTCATATAAATGGAGTCATACAATATGCAGTCTTTGTGGTGTCTGGCTTCTTTCATTCACTCAGCAGAATGTGTTTGAAGTTAATCCATCTTGTTGCAAAATATCATGTATATTTTAAAAGCAGAAACATGCATGGAGAGCAGAGCGGAGTAGGAAGGACTGACTTGGGGGAATGCAGTTAGCCTAGGAGGGCTGTCCTTGTCCAAGCCAGAGGCTGGGCAGGGCCGTGGACTTACACAGACCCCGGGTATAATTCCTGCTCTCCGCTCACCTGCTGTATTAGTTTGAACAAATTACGTAGTCTCACTCTAAACCTCTGATCCTCCTCTGGAAAATTTGAGGTGGTGGTGAGCTCAGTGAGGCAGCCCCGCAAAGCCCAGACCCAGGGCTTAGCCTCTGCGCGCTTAGAGCACTGTCAGGAAGTGGTAATATACACTCAGTGGTAATATACCCTCAAGGGGTAATATCCTCTCAATGAGCAGCCTGTGAGAAACACTTCCTAGCCCCTACCTGGTTTGAAAGTGGACCCCTTGGCAGTGACTGGAACACGCCAAGTATTTAGCCTTTGCTCCAAGCCAGTTATCCTTATTTTGCTTACAGTTGGCCTGAGGTAAGGCAGCGCAGTCAGTGTCCGGACAGTGGCCTGCACCAGGACATCACGGGACGCATTAGTAAGCCCCGTCGGAACTCCTTACGCAAGCCATGAAACAAGCGAAGTCAGCAGTCTCTGTTCAGTAGTCCAGAGGGCTCTGCCCTTTCTTTAAAGTCTTGCTCAATACCCTCCTCTCACATGGCATGTAGTATGGCATTTCTGTTTTAAGGGGAAAAATGCATAGAGATCAGATATGTTCCAGGGAGTTCATTCAAGTAACCTTTAATACCATCTCCAGGTCATTTGACTTGGCCTAACCCTACTTTTATCTCTCTTGGGTACCAGTAAATGCTTGACTCCAGCCAAAAACCCTTCTGAATTAAGAAAGTTAGAGGCAACCAAGTAACTCCAAGGACCCAAGAGAGAATCAATCAGCACTTGGCTCTGAGACCACTGTGTGTGGAGGCAGGGCGTAGGGCACGGTCAGGGGCAGGAGATCTGGGTTGGAAGCCATGAGCCTTTCCTGAGCTTGTCCGCATCTGTGAAATGGGCGTAAAAGCATCTGCCTGTCAGGGTGGTGGTGAGGAGCCAGACAGTGTAGGGGAGCACTAACAGGACAGGCTGAATATATTTTCTAAAATATATGATCTTATTGAAGCATATTTTACAGAGCATGTATAATTCACCCATTTCAAGTGTTCAACTCAGTGATTTTTTTAGTACATGTGCAGGTCTTTGTATGGACAAATGTTTTTGTTTCTCTTGGGAAGACACCTAAGAGTAGAATTTACTGGGTCATGTGGTAAATTTATACTTAACTTTTTAAGCAACTGTTAAACAATTTTCCAAAATGGCTGCATCATTTTACATTCCCACAAGTAGTAGATGAAGGTTCCTGGTTTACACTCACCAACACTTGTTACTGTCTGTCTGGCTATGAAGTGGTATCTCATTGTGGTTTTAATTTGCATTTCCCTAATAACTAATGATCGTGGACATCATCTTTTTATGGGCTTACTAGTATATCTAGTTAAGTGAAATGCTTATCTAAGTCTTTTATCTATTTTTGATTGGACTGATTGTTTAATTGAGGTATAAGAGTTCTCTGCATATTCTAGGTACAAGTCCTCTATCAGATATGTGTTTTGCAGACATTTTCCTCTTACTCTGCTGTTTGTCTTTTCATTTTCTTACTCGTGTTTTTTGAAGCACTAGTTTCTAATTTTGATGATGTCCAGTTTATCAGTTTTTTCCTTTTATAGACCATGCTTTCAGTATCATGTCTGTGACATCTTTGCAGTTATAACTCAAGGTTCCAAAGATTTTCTCCTAGGTTATCTTCTAAAAGTTCTATTATTTTAGCCCCTACATTTAAGTCTATGATCCACTTCGAGTTAATTTTCGTATATGGTGTGAAGTGAGGGTCTAAGCTCATCATTTCGCTTATGGATATCCAAATTGTCCCAGCACCATTTGTTGAAAAGACTCTTCTTTCCCAGTGTAGTTTTGAAAAACAGGAAGTGAAAGTCCTCCAACTTGCTTCTTTTTCAATATTTTTTTCACTATTCTAGGTCTTTTGCAATTCTGTACAGATTTTAGGATCGCCTTGTCAATTTCTGCAGAAATCCCTTCTGATCGGTTTTTAAAAATTTTAAGGGTAGTAGGTCTTCTGATCCATGAACATGAGATGTTCCTCTATTTAGATCTTCTTTAATTTCCCTCAGCACTCTTTTATAATTTTCAGTGTACAGGTCTTGCACTTCTTTTGTTAAATTTATTCCTAAGTTCTTTTTGGTTTTTTATGAACCTGCCTTTTAATATCTGACAGGAGAGATAAGTAGCAGTATGATTTGCACTGAGGTGAGTGGGTGGCATTCCTGCTCACTCTAGTGTCATCACAGGGAAGGTTAAATCTGATATGATATTGGTTTGATTTTTTTTCTTATGAAATAGAAAACAAATGTCTATATAACATGCTTGCGATTTAAAGAATAATAATAAAATGAATACCTGTGTACCTTGTACCCAACTAAAGCAAAAGAAGATTACTAGAACCTTGTTCCCTGTGTGATCCAATCCCCCTCCCTTCCTGCCAGAGGGCAAGTTCCTGAGTTTTCTTTTGCTTTGCTTTAGACTTTATCATATATATATTTAACTAAACAACATAATGTTTATACTTTAGTCTGTTTTGACCTTTATATAATGTAAACTGTGGTGAATATTTTTTTTCTGACTTTTTGTCATTACGTTCCTGAGACTCATGTATCTTGAAGCATGGGTTGTATTTCGTTCTATTTTAGGTATTCCATTTATGTGAGCTTTCTGATATTCCATTATATGAACGTAGGGCAGTTTATTTTTCCAGCTATTGATGGTGCTTTGGATTACTTCTTGATTTTTACTGTTAAAGTGACGCTGTGAACACTCTCCCATTACACATAGTCTAGGGCAGCGGTCCCCAACCTTTTTGGCACCAGGGCCCGGTTTCTTGGAAGACATTTTTCCTGCGGAACTGGGGTGGGGGAGGGATGGTTCAGGCGGTAACGCGCCGGACGGGGAGAGATGGGGAGCGATCCGTAGCCGCAGATGAAGCTTTGCTTGCTGGCCCGTCATTCACCCCCTGCTGCGCGGACCAGTTCCTAACAGGCCGTGGACCAGTAGTAGTCTGTGGCCCCAAGGGTTGGGGACCCGTGGCCTAGGGTGTAGCTTGGAGTAGAATTGCTGGGTTGGAGGGTATATGCTTCAGTCTGATCCGATAATGTCAAGATGTTTTCCCGAGCCCAGTGCCAATTACACTATACTTCCACCATCAATGTTTTATTTTCCTATTGTTGTTGCTACAAACTTGGTGGTTTAAAACAATACAAATGTATTATGTTACAGCTCGAGGTGAGAAGTCTGAAATGCGTCTCACTAGGTGCAAAGTGTCCAAAGGGCTGCCTTCCTTTCTGGTGATTCTTGAAGAGGTCCATTTTTTTACCTTTTCTAGCTTTTAAAGGCTGCCCACATTCCTTGGTTTGTGGCATCTTCCTCCATCTTTAAAGCCAGCAGTGACAATCCAGTCTTTCTTACATTATATGCCTCTGACACCAACTTACCTGCTTCCTTCTTTGACAAATAAGGACCCCTGCGATTATATTTGGCCTGCTGGAATAATCCAGGATAACCTCTTTATTTTAGGGTCAGCTGATTAGCAATCTTAAATCCATCTGCTATCTTAATTCCCTTTTGCCATGTAGTGTAACATATTCACAGGTTCTGGGCATTAGGATTTGGACATCTTTGGGGGGCTGTTATTCATCCTCCTGCAGTTGGTGTTTGAGGGTCCTTGTTATTTTATAGAAATGGGGACTTAAACATTTTAATGTGTGTGTGTGTGTGTGTAATATTTAGTAGCTTTTAAAAAAACGATCTATGTTTAGATTTTCAGCCCCCTCCTCTTCCGGGGCCTTTACAGTTTTAATGATTTCTTGATTGTCCCTGTCTGAAGCAATATCAAGTTCTGGAGTCAGAATGCCTGGGATCTTTCACTGCGAGCTGTGTGACTTGGACAGGTCACCTCCCCTCCCTAAGCTTTGATGACCTCATCTATGAAATGGGAATAATTATCACATAGAGTTGTTATGAGAATTAAATGAGATCGTGCATAGAAAGTCTGAGCATAGTGCCTGACAAATAGAAGAAAGTCAATAAATGTATGAGTTTTCATATTTATTCCGGCATCTCTTCATCTAACAGCTCTTGCATGCTAGGTCTTAGACTCACCCACTCAGCATTTAGCAGCTGTATTTTGAGCAACCATTTTGTGCTATAAAGTCCATTTGTGTGGGGCATCTATAGGCAAAATGCTGGGTTTGATGGTGGGTGAGCTTTATTTTATTTTTAAATTACTTTTTACTGGAGTATAGTTGCTCTACAATGTTGTGTTTCTGCTGTGCAGCAAAGTGAATCAGTTATCCATATACATATACCCCCTCTTTTTTGGGTTTCCTTCCCATTTAGCTCACCATGGAGCACTGAGTAGAGTTCCCTGTGCTATACAGTAGGTTCTCATTAGTTATCTATTTTATACCTAGTAGTGTATATATGTCAGTCCCAATCTCCCAATTCATCCTACCCCCTCTTCCCCCCGTGGTATCCATAAGTTTGTTCTCTACATCTGTGTCTCTATTTCTGCTTTGCATATAAATTCACCTGTACCATTTTTCTAGATTCCAAATATGAGCGATATTATATGGTATTTGTTTTTCTCTTTCTGACTTACTTCACTCTGTATGACAGCCCCTAGGTCCATCCACGTCAGGCAAGCTTTATTTTAATTGATGTGCTAAGAGCTGTGTAGAATATGATCTGTGGAGGTCCAGTTCCTAAAGCCCTCTTCCTTAGAGAGGCAAGTAGCTGGGCAAACTGTTTCTTTTTTGCTTTGTCCTAGGAAAGACATAATTAAATAAAAGCAGAAAGTTAAGTGACATATTTCCCTTCTGTTCTCAAATGATTTCCATGTCATGGAGTGTAGTATGGGTCATCTGAAAAAGGAAGCAAAGAATGTCTTCACCCTTCTATGGACAAGGAATCACATAGCAAAGTTTTTCTTTTACCCTTAATATGGTCACCCTTGTTGTTATTTATTTGGCTGGGTTGGGTCTTTGTTGCTGCACATGGGCTTTCTCTACTTGCGGCGAGCAGGGGCTACTCTTCATTGCCGTGCACAGGCTTCTCACTGTGGTGGCTTCTCTTGTTGTGGAGCATGGGCTCTAGGTGCGTGGGCTTCAGTAGTTGTGGCATGCGGGCATCAGTAGTTGTGGCTCGCTCTGGAGTGCAGGCTCAGTAGTTGTGGTGCACGGGCTTAGTTGCTCCGTGGCATATGGGAATCCTCCCGGAGCTGGGCTCGAACCTGTGTCCCCTGCGTTGGCAGGTGGATTCTTAACCACTGAGCCACCAGGGAAGTCCCAACCCTTGTTATTTTTTAAACTAAAGAGCACATCCCTCATTTCAATTCCTGAGCTGAACTTTTGAGTTTTCACTCAGTTCTCTGAACAGCAACTATGGCAGTTAAAGTTACCGGAACCAGAAGAATCCTGTGTGATACAGAACTAGCCGCTAAGCTTTTAATCTGCTGGTTCATCACTCTAAGTCATTCTGTTCTTCAGACCTAAATCAGTGCTTTCAGGAGACTTTTCTATGGTGTGGAAAATGAAAATAACTTATTCAGGACTTTCAAAGGCCCTTGTTGCATGTAGATGTGATGATGGTGGTGGTGGTGGTGGTGGTGGTGGTGGTGGTGGTGGTGGTGTGTGTGTGTGTGTGCGTGTGTGTAAAATCCACATATACACTAATTGCCTGATGAATGAAAGTTTCATGGGGGGGTGGATTTTAAAAATTGAATTGAAAAAGATAAATGAGTGTGTTTTAAAATAATTTAAATACCTGCCCAGTAGGGAGCTGTTCACAGCACATCTTCCATGAGAAAGAACATGTTGCTCATTAGAACTCCAAAATTGGCTTCCTTCCGGGAAAAATCTAACACTTCACAAAACCACTTCTCCCAGGCCGATGCGTGCCACGCCTACCAGATTGTACACCGAAATGGGATTCCTGATGAGCAGATCATCGTGATGATATATGATGACATCGCTAACTCTGAAGAGTGAGTAGGGAGTGCTTTGAACTTGATGGTGAGGAACTTCAGGGCATTAAAAAAAATGCATACAGACCCTCAGGAATCCTTAGATCAGCGGCCTAACATTAGAATATAAACAGACTCCCGGATGAAATTCCACATGGCTGCTTCATCTAGAGCTTTGACCATATCTTGGTGGGACCCAGCAATGGCAGGGACATAGGAAATGGTGGTGAAGGTCCTTGGGCTGGGGCTTTGGAAGGATTTAAAGCATGAGTTCCCTCTCAGCTTGGGGAACTGACTCATCATTGGGTTCCGTGGCGCTCGTTCCTAAGCTCTGAGCAGGGATGCCTCGGAGGCCCTGTACACAGAAGGCTCAATTGTATCTTAGAATACATTAGAACATCTAACCCGTTCTAGTCTCCCAGCTCCTTGTATGGGTACTAACCCTAACGCTATCCAGTCTCCCAGCTCCTTGGTTCCCAGACTATGGCCCCGTACTGTGATCACGTAACAGTTCATAATCCATCCTGAGCTTTAACGCCTAAGCTCTTGTATCAAAGCCTTGTTTTCTGTTCTGTCTTTTTCTTTTGTGTTTTTTTTTTTTTTTTTTTTTTTTTTTGTGGTATGCGGGCCTCACTGTTGCGGCCTCTCCCGTTGCGGAGCGCAGGTTCCGGACGCGCAGGCTCAGCGGCCATGGCTCACGGGCCCAGCCGCTCCGCGGCACGTGGCATCTTCCCGGACCGGGGCACGAACCCGCGTCCCCTGCATCGGCAGGCGGACTCTCAACCACTGCGCCACCAGGGAAGCCCTGTTCTGTCTTTTTCTGAAAGCAGTTTTGCTCTGAGAGATCTCTTGATGACATCTTGCCCCCAAGATGCAATGTGGTGTCCGGCAGGAAGCCAGGCACACGGGGGCCTGGGTCCCTGTCCTCGGTTTGCAGAGCTAAGTCCTTCACTGCTCCTGCCAGGAACTCAGGAGCTGTGGGACCCCGAGCCCCCTGAGCTGCTAAAATCACTGACACGTTGGTGACCTCAGAGGCAACGAGAAATGTCTGTGACAACCACGGGCGTTTAGTATTTTTAAGCATAACAGGGGCGTATTCACGAAGACATGGATTTCAGAGATCCGTCAAATTGTGTGCTTCACTCGTGTCCCTTGATTTTCAGCAATCCCACCCCAGGAATTGTGATCAACAGGCCCAACGGCTCAGACGTGTACAAGGGGGTTCTAAAGGACTACACGGGAGAGGTGAGGCGCATGACGGGGTCGGAGCCAGGGGGGTCTGTTTCATTTCCGTGATGATTTTTCCCTCTTCCCTGTACTTCTGGAATCAGAACCTCATTAGACTGATTTCTGGTTAATGTTTTGTGTTTGTATTAAGATTTGTGCTTGAGGTGTAATTTCTGAGAATTTTGAAAGAAAGCAGAGGGAAAAAAAAGAATGTCAGTTGTAGTCTACTGATCTTTAGTTTCTCATCTTGTTGTACTTTAAGCCTCATAATAGATTTCCTTCCATAATGCCTGATTTTCTTAGGATATTGCCAGTGATCTGATTATAGATTATCTGTGCCCTTTCCTGAAAATCAGTTTTCTCAGCATCAGCCCTAGTACAAAATATCTCTCTAAATTTTGTAAGATAGTTTTTCGTTAATTATTATAGTATATAACTTCCAGAACATTACATGCTTCCCAGTCGATTGAGGCTGTATACACGGACACATTTTTAAGAACACCATTATGACTTCAGCCTCATGGATCTCTTATAGCCTCTTTTTCGTAATGTCAGAGGGATCGAAACCAATATTCCTTGTGACAGAGAAACGTCTGAAGTTTAGCAGTTCTTTCAGTTTTATTTTTCTCTTTTATTTTTTTATTTTTTACTTTTGCAGTACGCGGGCCTCTCACTGTTGTGACCTCTCCCGTTGCGGAGCACAGGCTCCAGACGCGCAGGCTCAGCGGCCATGGCTCACGGGCCCAGCCGCTCCGTGGCACGTGGAATCTGCCCTGACCCGGGCACGAACCCGTGTCCCCTGCATCGGCAGGCGGATTCTCAACCACTGCGCCACCAGGGAAGCCCTATTTTTCTCTTTTAAATTCAAGAACATTTAAATCAGATACATCATACATGTCATATAGATGATT
Source organism: Kogia breviceps (assembly GCF_026419965.1). NCBI lineage: Eukaryota > Metazoa > Chordata > Mammalia > Artiodactyla > Physeteridae > Kogia > Kogia breviceps. The sequence continues at coordinate 11,781,874 of NC_081312.1, forward strand.
CAATTTTTATAAAATTGTTTCTATATAGCTATATGGGGAAACATTTGGAATTTAGGTGGTGGGATTTTTGATGTTTTTTTTTTCCTTGTGCTTTTCTGTATTACGTTTTTTAACGATTGCATACCATTTTACAAAATCCCGTTTAAGGACACTGAGTGTCCTTGGGAACTGGCCTTTTAGGAGGCAAGCTGGTTGCAGAGGTCGGCGCTGATGTCTCTGCCGCCCGCTTTGCTGTCTCTCTGAAGCAGTGTGCTCTTCCTCTGCTCTTTTTCCCTACCTACCGGCATCTTTGGGTTTCTCCACATGAACTTTATAATGATCGAGAAGGAATGGCAGGCTTGCTGAGTTGGCATCAGCCAAAGACAAGATGATACTTGAGACGAGGTCCTGCACATGCCCAGGAAACACTGGATCTTTCTTGGTTGCAAAGTGTTTGCCCTTAAACCTTAAGCCTTGGAGGTATGTGGACGGTGGCCTGGGCCCTCTGCGACAGACTCAGCAAACACACTGATTTGGAGTGACAGCTGCATCTGATTTTCAACTCCCAATTCTTTGTAGGATGTCACCCCGCAGAATTTCCTTGCTGTGTTGAGAGGTGATGCAGAGGCAGTGAAGGGCAAAGGATCTGGAAAGGTCTTGAAGAGGTAATGTCTGTTTTATGGCTGTCACACTTTTCTGAATGACGTGGTACTCCAGAATTGAGAATTCAAACAGGCCTTGCCCTTTGTGCCCGGACTATTTACCTGTGAGATATGACAGCGTGGGGACGGACCTTTGCCCTGACAGGCTGCACAGACCTGGTGGCTTCTTTTGGCAGCCCGTTTCTGTAATGAATTAACCCTGTGATCCAGGGTCCCTGGTTAGCCTTAGTGAAACGTTCCCCATCACTTAAACCCGCTGCGTTTTGTTGTCTGTGGATCCTAGTGTTGGTCGGCTCCACTACCAATGGAACACACGCCAAGACAGGCGTGAGGCTCTGTGGCCAGTCGGGTTGCAGCGCCCCCGCCCCGCCTCCTGCCGACCCCGTGCTCTGATGGCAGGTCAGCCCGGTGGGAGGAGGACCTTTGTAAGTTCAGGGCAAACCTCCGTATGGGAGAAAAATCATCTCATTGCTTGCCCTGTTGGCTGTGGGTTAGAGACGTCTTGTTTAGCATCTCTTTATGCGGCATTTTGACGTGATGTCAGGGACCTTAGGAGCATGACTTCAGAGAGTCTCGGGTACTTGGCAAATGGTGCTGTTTCCCTTATGCCCGAGGGGAGGCCTGGGCACAAGTAGCTCGTGTGAGTTAGAGCAGAGACGGACATCTGCGCGGGACGAACCACATTGCCTCCGGGTGAGTTACTGCATCTCTGCAGCCTTGAAGCAGGGCCCTCTCAGTAGAAGCCTGCTGAGGGGCGCAGGTGGGCGTCCCAGGCCGTGTGCAGGCCGAGGGCCCGGACAGGCAGTTGGAGCTGCAGGACCGTGCTTGGCGCCGTGTCCCGGCTCCCTTACTCGTTTCGGAGCGGTCTGGTGGCCCGGCGTGGCCGCCCGGGATGAGGCCCTATTGCCAGAGGCCTTGCTATCCACGTCACCCTGGGCCGTCTGCCGAGCACCCTCCCGGCCGTGATCGAGAGCCTCCAGGCTCTGGGATACGCCCCGTGGTTCAGAACGGCACCCGGCGGGAACCGGCCGGGCAGCGGGCTTTTGTGCTCCTCCTCCCACCTGGTTGGGAGACTGTAATCCTCAGACCTCTCCTGAGTTGTTTTTTTTTTTTTTTTTTTTTGCGGTACGCGGGCCTCTCACTGCTGTGGCCTCTCCCGCCGCGGAGCACAGGCTCCGGACGCGCAGGCGCAGCGGCCGCGGCTCACGGGCCCAGCCCCTCCGCGGCACGTGGGATCCTCCCGGACCGGGGCACGAACCCGCGTCCCCTGCATCGGCAGGCGGACTCTCAACCACTGCGCCACCAGGGAAGCGCTCTCCTGAGTTTTTTGATTGGGGTGGCTTTTCAGAGAAATGGAAGTAGAAATAAGAAATGGTCCACTTGGACTCTCATGCTTGTCTGCGTGTCTCTTGGCAGTGGCCCCCGGGACCACGTGTTCGTTTACTTCACCGATCACGGAGCCACTGGAATACTGGTGTTTCCTAACGACGATGTGAGTTTTTCTTACTGTTTTAAAGACAAGGCGGGGGGAACTCCCTGGCGGTCCGGTGGTGAGGACTCCACACTGTCACTGCCGAGGGCCCGGGTTCAGTTCCTGGTCGGGGGACCCACAAGCCATGTGGTACGGCCAAAAAAAACACAACAACAACAAGCTGGGAGATTGGGAAACTAAACCTCAGCGTTGGCAGGCCACCTGTGATGTGTGTCTCTAACATCCTACAGCGTAGGTTCATATGTGGCTGCTGAGGGTGAGGTCACATTTAGCAGCTTGAAATCTGTGCAGAGGCGTCTCTTCCGGCAGGTTTTCCCTGTGTGTCTCCTGACGTCACAGCATGAGTCGCTGTCCCTGAGCTCGGGTGCGGTGCGCTAGACACAGTCATAGAACATAGTCCCTGAATGCTCCGGGCCAAGTGATGAGGAAGCATATCTGCTTCCCCTTTTTATTATGTGGTTAAAGCCCTCGATGAGGTTCTGGGATAATGCTGTTCACCACGATTATCTCTCAGGGTTTCTAAATAAGAATTTATAAAGCATCATTCAGACTTGACTAGTGGGTTATCCAGGAAATGGTTTCTCTTGATGTGTTTGGTCTGAATGTCCATATTCTTACCTTTCAGCTGCACGTCAAGGACCTGAATGAGACCATCCATTACATGCACAAACACAAGATGTACCAAAAGGTAATGTCAGCGCTTGGGGTGGCCTTGGGGGAGGAATGTGAGGGATGCAGTGGAAGCAAAGCCCATGGTTCTTCGACAGGCCTCCTAACTCAGGATTGGCTGTGTTTTTTTGGAAAGGGTGTCCTTTCAATCAGTCTTGACCTCTGGTATCCCAGAATTAACTCTCTGTGATTCTACAGCTTTAGCTGTTAGACCAGAATCGCCGGCGATCTTGATACAGTACAGTGTGGGCCCCAGCCGCAGAATTTGGCCCAGTTGTCCTGGGGAGGGGCCTGGGGCTTTGATTTCTGACTTTTCAGGTAATTCTGATGCTTCTGGTCCAGGGACCACGCTTTGAGGACTCCTGTTTTTTGAGGGCTGTCACCAGGCTGGGGCAGCTGGGGAGGAAAATACCACCTTCTTGGTTCCCCTTTGGCCCTCTCTAGCCCCTTTTTCATCCTGTATGGAACCTGTGTAGCTCAGGCGTATATGTGTTAGTAACGTGTTTTGCTCTTGGAAACTGCTCCCTGCGTTGGATGGCAGATCAGTTTTCCTTAGCATCATCTACGGCTCCATTTTTTTCTGCCTTATTTCAGCAAATAGATCATTTTATTCTATTAGCCGTGCATAAATGTGGGTCCTTCTGGTTTGTATGACAACAGCTTCTGTAGCCTCTGCTTCTTACAGCAGAGATGTCTCCCAAAAGCAAAAGTGAAAGACTCTTAGAATAGATAGCTAGTGGGAAGCAGCCGCATAACACAGGGAGATCAGCTCCGTGCTTTGTGACCACCTAGAGGGGTGGGATAGGGAGGGTGGGAGGGAGACGCAAGAGGGAGGAGATATGGGGATATATGTATATGTATAGCTGATTCACTTTGTTACAAAGCAGAAACTAACACACCATTGTAGAGCAATTATACTCCAATAAAGATGTAAAAAAAAAGATAAATAAGTACTAGGGATGTAAGTTACAATGTGATAAATATAATTAACTGCTGTATGTTATGTATGAAAGTTGTTAAGAGAGCAAATCCTAGAGGTTCTCCTCAGAAGGAAAAACTTTTTTTCTATTTATTTCTATTTGTTGTATCTGTGTGAGGTGATGGTGTCCACTAAACTTATTGTGATAATCATTTCAGGATGCATGTAAGTCAGCTCATGCTGTGCATATTAAACTTATACAGTGCTGTATGTCAGTTATATCTCAATAAAACTGGAAGAAAAAAAATCTATAGAGCAAATCAGTATCCTCTACTAGAGATATCGTTTTGTTTTTTTTTTTTCTTTTTTGCGGTACGCGGGCCTCTCACTGCTGCGGCCTCTCCCGTCGTGGAGCACAGGCCCCGGACGCACAGGCTCAGCGGCCATGGCTCACGGGTCCAGCCGCTCCGCGGCATGTGGGATCCTCCCAGACCGAGACACGAACCCGTGTCCCCTGCATCAGCAGGCGGAGACCCAACCACTGCGCCACCAGGGAAGCCCCTAGAGATATCGTTTTAAAGATCATTTAAAAAAGAAACAGACCAAGAGAGTGGGCAAAGTCAAAGTAGCATTTGCGGGAGGTCTGTGCCTGGGCGGGGTGAGTTCACCTGTCTCATTCGCCTCCCAGATGGTGTTCTACATTGAAGCCTGCGAGTCTGGGTCCATGATGAGCCACCTGCCCCCCAACATCGATGGTAGGTGGTAGGAGCACTGGCCTCTGAGCCGGGCTGGGTGGGCACCTTGCTACCTGGTGTAATTGGACATTCTCTGAATCTGCCCATGGGAAGAACCAAGTGTCTTACATAAACCAGGCCTAGGCCAGCCTAGTGCTTGGAAGTAGGGGGATATCTGTGGGCAGCTCTGAGCTTCTTCTACTCCTGGAGGATTAGTGGTCAGGGGATGAAGGGATGTAAGCTCTGGATGTGAACTCTGTGGTGCTCTGCCGGGTTCTAGTAGGGCTACTTAAGACCAAAATCACAGCCTTTGGACAGGCCTCTGTCCTTTGAGATGTGTTGCTTGCCGGCTTTCTCTGATCTTGGGCATGTGACTTACCCTCTTGGACCCTCAGACTTACCCATCTGTGAAATGGGGATAAAGATAGCGTCTGTTAGGAGAGTTACATTTTAAGCGATGACATTTTCCCAGCATAGTTCTGAGCCCGTGGTAGCTAGGTGTAGTAAATGGTAGCTATTTCGTATGTTCAGTCCATCTAAGTGTTTCTTTAATAAATGTTCACTTTCTGTGGAAATGAAGTGAGGTCCATATCCTTCAAGATCCCAGAGCTACTCAAATCTGTTAGCACTATTCCAAAATAGCTGGATGTCCTAATAAGCACTCTTGCTTGCTCATTGCTGCAGAAAGTGTCTGTCAGCTGGCTTCTCTGTTTCCACATTTAGTTTTAGATGAGTTACTGAAACTCAGTGAACAGGGCTGGATACGAGGAGGTCTCCCTGCCCTCCCTGAGCTGGTCATAGGTGACCTGCTTTGATTGCACTGGGAAAGGAGGAGGAACGCAAGCTTCAAGTGGAATCCGCAGACAGCCGAGAATAAAACACGACTGAAATGTGTCTTTAATTCCTCGTAGTTTATGCAACTACTGCTGCCAACCCCAAGGAGTCATCCTATGCCTGTTACTACGATGAGACGAGGTCCACGTTCCTGGGGGACTGGTATAGTGTCAACTGGATGGAAGACTCGGACGTGGTGAGCCATCTGGGTGCCGGCTGCTCAGCTGAGGCTTAGCCGTCAGCTGCGATCATCAAAGGACTGGACTGTTTTCATTTTTGCAGGAGGATCTGACCAAAGAGACCCTCCACAAGCAGTACCAGCTGGTGAAATCCCACACCAACACCAGCCACGTCATGCAGTATGGAAACAAGGTGAGGAGGGGAGCCTCGCACTTCTGATGATGCCTCGAGTCTCAGGCTGACTTACTGGGGACGTTTCTCTCCCGGTGGAGAAACGGGATCCAGCCGGGTGAGGCGGGGCTGAGGCAGGGCTGGCTCTGCCTCTCGTGGCCGCCCCGTCCTGGAGATTCCGCCTATGCTTTGGAACCGGACTTGGGTTCAAACTCACAAAGCTGTGAGACTTTGGGCAACCCACCTGGCCTCTCTGAAACCTCTCTGTCCCCTCCTTGCTCAAAGCCCTGGCGCACAAGGGGATGAGGAGCAAAAAGAAGGGGGTCCATCACGTGCGCAAAACACACAGTGAGAGGTTACTGAATCGAAAGCTTCTCCTGTGAGTTTGGTGGCTTTGCCCCGTAGAACCCCACACCCTGAATCCTCCGGGGTCCAGCTTTCCTGCAGTTGCAGGATGTTATCTTGACCCTTTGGCTATAAATTCGAGACTTTTACCGCCCCTAACCACACCCCCCCCCAACTATATTCAGAAAGGACCTGGCTGGTGAAATAGGTCAGTCCATCAGGGCTCTCCGGACAGAGGTCATAGCAGGTGGCTGCTGAAGGCTTGGGCCTTAGGTGCCTCCCCTGCGGCTCTAGCCCTCGGGATGTGCAGAGGAGGTGATTTGTGCCGGGTCCCCCATAGCCTGTACGACCGGACGTCATCCCCCAGGTGGCCTGCCACCAGCTGAGAGCTCGCCAGCTGAGTTCTGTTCCTTTGATGTGAGCATTGGCCTTCTAGAAGACCTTGTGAGCAGTCAGTCCAGCTATGCCCTTCAGCACTTCTCGGCCAGAGTGTGGACTGGAGGGCCCAGCAGGGCAGTCACAGGCCACGAGAAGTGCACTCAGGATGTCGTGGGCTTGGTCAGGCTTTTGAGGGGGGGTAGTGGGGAGGTGGAGCAGAGACAAGGCCAGGGAAAGGTTAATTCAGAGGGGGCAGGGTCAAAGGTGGCACTGCCCCAGCTTTGTCGGGGGATTGGAGGGAGGGAGGAGGGTACCAGCAACCATTCTTCTGCCCTGAGCTTTCTGTTCTCTTTACAATTTCCTCAGCATTAGCCACGTCTGCTCTTAGTTGAGAAGGTATGAAGGATCTCTTCTAAGCATTATGTTTCTGTATATGTGTGTGTATATTTTAATTTTTGTTTTAAAACTGTTTTTAGATTAGCGTCGCTTGGTTTAGGGACATGGCTGCTTGTAGCCTTTCTTTCCCTCTTAATCGGGATCTGGTCTGCAGTGACCCCTGCAGGCAAACACAGCCGGGCCGTCGGGCCCGCTTGTTAGCCCTGATGCCAAGTCGGCCCCGCCCCTCGGTGGCTTTAGCTCCTCCCATCTCAGTGGACCCAGACCTCAGCTCTGACCTGGACAGGTGCTCTGCACCTTCCTTCTGCTGGCCACTAGGGGGCAGGCGGGTTAGCGTGGAGGGGTGAGCACAACCCAGGGTCACCCCTGGCTGAAATGACTCTGGTACGAGCGTGGCAGAACAGGGTAGCGGTTCTGCTGCAGAGGATGCCAGGCAGCTTCGAAGTTCATCATCGGTGGATTTCAGGTGGTCGGATGCGTTGCCTCGCCGGCTGCTGAAGCCCAGGCGCGTGCTTTCAGGCTGCAGTTGTGACCCTTCAGTGGTCCTGAGACCACGTGGGGTGAGCTGTGGACTCCAGGACCCAAGGGACGTTTGGCACATCTGCTCCTCTCACTCAAACTGACTCTCTCTCTCTCTCTCTCTCTCTCTCTCTCTCTCTCTCTCTCTCCCCAGTCCATCTCTGCCATGAAGTTGATGCAGTTTCAGGGTCTGAAACACAAAGCTAGTTCTCCCATCTCCCTGCCCCCAGTCAAACACCTTGACCTCACTCCAAGCCCCGAGGTGCCCCTCACCATCATGAAAAGGAAACTGATGAGCATCAATGATCTGCAGGAGTCCAGGCGTCTTGTCAAGGAGATCGACAGGCATATGGAGGTAAGTGGTGGCGGAGCTGCGGCTCCCAGCCTTGCCGGGCAGCGTGTGCGAGTCCTGTCTCTGCCTCCTGACCACAAATCCGTGTTGGTGGGAGCCAAGTGACAGAGCTCTGGGGTCACCCTCCTCCTGCCACACTGGGAGTACATGGGAGAGGAGACCAGGCTTCGTACTCGCTGTAAGAAGGACGCAAGTGAGCAGGGCAGTGGCCAGCTTCATTCTTCATCAGTAAACTGGCCTTGACCTCTTAGGAAGCAGGAAGCAAAGAGAGGGAGCCTGTCTCCTGCCAAGAAGCCAGGGCATATGGGTGTTTCTTCTTTTGCACCTAGTTGCTCACAAGACATTTTTATTTTGCTGCTTGGTGAGTTAGTAGCTAATCATATTTAAAGACAAAAATCCAGTCCACAGAAAATTTCTGCTGCCTTAGGAAATCATAGTCACAGCCCCAAATTCTTCGTAAAATGCTTGAGCAATCTTTTACGATGACTGGGTTTGTTTTCAGGAGCTCATCAGTTTGTTTGCAACTGGCCGAATTTCTTTTCAAATTCTAGCTGTGTGGCTGGAACCACCAGGTGTGTACTCACGAGATGCTGGGCACACTATCTGTTCAACAAAGCCAGCTGTGCTGACTCTGTCCCCTCATCAGCACAGCACAGGGATTGATGTGCTGGGATACAGCCTGAATTTCCTAGGAAAGAAAAAAAAAATCTGTATGACCTGTCTTAAAGTCGTATATCTCATAATCCTGGCAGGTAGCAATCCTACACGTGGTACATTAACCAGGATGGGGTTTTTGCTGTAGTTGTTGGCACCACAGTGTAATACAACAGTTCTCATATTTTTTTGCTCTCGGACCTCTTTACACTCTTAAAACTATTGATCCCAAAGAGCTTTCGTTGGTGCAGGTTATATCAATATTTACTGCGTTAGAAATGGACACTGAGATTTTTAAAATAGTAACTCACTTAGAAATAATAATAAACCCATTTTGTGTTAATATATTTTTTATGAAAAAGAATTATTTTCTAAAATAAAAACAATTTGGGTGAGAAGAGTGGCGTCACTACACTTTTGCAAATCTGTTTTCTGCCTGGCGTTACAGGAGACAGCTCGGTCATCGTACCTGCGTCTGCATTCACTGTTGGGCTCTTTTGCTCTGGTTGAAATAGATAAAGAAAAATGTAACCTTACACAGATACATAGTTGGGAAAGGGAGGACATTGTGGAGCCCCCAAGGAGCCTGGGGGACCCCCGTGGTCCTGGACCACATGTTGAGACCCACTGGTCTGGCACACAGTGGGCAGGGAGCATTCAGTCATGAATGGATCAAACCCTGGCTGGGGAGTGGGAGGGCCAGGGGACTCGACTGTAAGTTTTGGTTGATGTGGAAGCAGCTTTCTCCTTATGATGCTGGTTTTCTTTATCTGGGAAGAAAATGATGTCCACCCTTTGCATCCTTCTGTCTAAGCATCTGATGGTTTCCAGAACGGACAAAGGTGCCTGTGAACACATAGCACCGCTTGTGGGACAGCAGTCTACTTTGGGGCACAATTTCTGCATGCCCTCCCCCCCACCCCCACTTCCTTAGCCTGGGCCATACCTGCTCTTCAGGTATTCAGATTTAAATGCTTCCATCATGCCCGAAGATCCTTAAAAGGCAAGGCATTTCTGAAGGGTTCTAGCTGTGCATCTTTGGCCCCAGAAAGCATCTGTTGGCATCTCTTTCAACGTACTGGGGTGGAGGCTCAATGAAAGAAGGATCTAACTGGTCCAGGGTTCCGGGAGAGACTACGTTAAGTAAGATACATTTAGAAAAGACGCGTTTCTTTCTTCACAGGCCAGAAATGTCATTGAGAAGTCAGTGTGGAAGATTGTCGCCTTGATCTCAGGGTCCGATGCCGAGGCAGACAGGCTCCTGTCCCAGAGAGCCCCGCTCACGGCACACGACTGCTACCAGGCGGCCGTGTCACACTTCTGCACGCACTGCTTCAACTGGCACGACCCCACGGTAAGCCCAGACCCCGGGGCTGCCAGCCTCTGCACCCTGCCTTCCGCGGGCCAACTAGCTGGGTCTTCCTCTGCATCTTAAACCCGAGTTAGTACTGTCCACTGGGAATCACATCAGGTGCATTGCCTTGTAGAAGGTTCTGTCTTGTAGAAGAAGCAACAGGCTCATTCAGAGGCCTTTGGTGGGGCTGTGAGAGGAGAAAGGTCATCCAAAAATCACTGACCCTCAATCTTGGCCCCAGACACTCTGAACTGTCCCAGTGGCTGGGAGGGCTTACCAGTCATAGACCATTCGGCTGCCATTTCCATTGGCCTTTGAAGGGGACTTCCTTCTCTTCACACTGTGCCGTCCCGGCCAAACCCCACCCCTCCGCCCTGCCCCTCACACCAGCCACGCAGGTTTTCTCCCTTCTGGGTCTCCTCTGACCTCTCCCCCAGATTTGTTGTTGAAGCAGGCCCTGGCCCACGGAGGAGAAGAAAGGACCTAGTTTCTGCAGGTTGTCAAATGTCAGGGTTGGAAGGTACCTAAAAAGCCTCCTTTCTGGTCAGTACTTACATGATGCGTGGCTCCTTATAGGGAAGGGGTTAGCAAACTGTGGCCCGCAGGCCCGTTCCTGCCCACAGCCTGTTGGGTTTTTCCCTCCACAGCCTGTTTTTATAAATAAAGTTTTATCGAAACACAGCCACACTCTACTCAGTCACATAGCTTTCACCCTGCAGCAGAGTTGAGTAGCTCACGCAACCTACAAAGCCTCAAATGTTTATTGTCTCGCCCTTGACAGAAAAGTTTGCCAAGTCCTGCTTTAGACCCAGGCTCTTCGATAACAGTAGTCACTGGCCTCACGTGGCTCCTTAAACTTGAATTTAAATTGATTTAAGGATTGACATATACACACTACTATATATAGAATAGGTAACTAAAAGAACCTACTGTATAGCACAGGGAACTCTACTTAATACTCTTGAATGACCTATATGGGAAAAGAATCTGAAAAAGAGGAGTGGATATATGTGTGTGTGTAACTGACTCGCTTTGCTGTACAGCGGAAACTAGCACAACATTGTAAAGCAACTCTACTCCAGTAGAAAAAAATTAATTTAAAATAAAGAAAAACGGATTGAAATGCAACCAAACGTAAAAGTCAGTGCCTTAGCTGCAGTAGGCACCTTTCCCGTGTTCGGGAGCCACATGTGGCGAGTGGCTACTGAATTGAGAACGTTGTAGAACATTTTCATTGTTGCAGAAGGTCCTCTCTGGGCTGTGATGTGCAGACACGGCCCTCCTCGTATACTTCTGAGGACGGCGTGCCGGGCACTTGGGAGATAGCTCTCCATGATTAAGAGGCTCTTAATTTTATTTTTTATTTATTTAACAAAGCATTCTCTTTATTCAATGATTTTTAAAATTCCCATTCATTTAACAAATACTTAATCCTCTGGTGTTAACATCTTTGCCTGCTGGAATCACAGAAAGTGAATCTCTCCTTTCTTCCTCTTGTGAGTTCTCAGGTTCCCTTGAAGTGTTTTGCAAGGTAAACACTCCCAGTTATTTCCGTCTTAGTTGCCATCTGTCTGGCAATCACTTACCATCCGTCTCCCTCACCACTGTGTCCCAGACTAACAGCCAGGCTGCCAGGGGGCGGTCCGAGCTAACAGAGGGGAGCAGGGCCGGGGCTTCTCATCCAGGAGTCCTTACCTGGGTTTGCGGCTGCTGCCAACCCCCTGCACGTATGCATTTTTCTTGCGAGATGGTCCATAAATCTCACCAGATAATCTAAAGGTGGGAGGGGGTCCCTGACTCAGTAAAGGTCAAGAACCACTGGTCTAATTTTTTTTTTTCTTTTTTTTTGACTGAACCAGGCGGCTTGTGGGATCTTAGCTCCCCAACCAGGGATCGAATCTGGGCCCCCAGCAGTGAAAGTGCAGAGTCCTAACCACTGGACTGCCAGGGAATTCTCAGGAACCACTGGTCCAGATGCTTTACATATTCCCATGTTAGGAGTTGATCGTGTTATAAAGTGATGATGTTTGATCGTGCTTTTTGGTTTGTTTTCCTCCAGTACGAGTACGCTTTGAGACATTTGTACGTGTTGGTCAACCTTTGTGAAAACCCTTATCCGATTGACAGGTAACCCTGCACCTGGCATTTAAAGGGTCGGGGTCCTTCTGAAAGCAGAAGGGCCCATGTAGCACTGCTGTCCTCTTCTGCACCTGGGCACTTTGCTTCTGCCGGCTTCTACCTCTCGCCGTGGACGAATTCAAAATAGATGTGTTCCCAGGGTCGCTGGGTTGGGTGGGTCTGTCATACACGTTCCGTGGCGGGTTCAGTTCATCTTCATTTCTTCAGAGTTGACCAGCTTCGGGTTCAACAACTTCTTCTTCCCGTTTCTTACAGAATAAAATTGTCCATGAACAAGGTATGCCTTGGTTACTACTGAAATGCTGTCGACGCTTTTCTGAATGTGAACACGTCCCTTAGAATGTGTGCTGATCAGAGACAGAAGAGCTGGGGCCAGAGGGAGGCTCCCCGCGCGGCTGCAGGCCCTCCCGGGGATGTGATCAGGCCGTGCGGGCCACACTCCAGGCCTCCCCCAGGATGGCTTGCTCACCTTTACCTACTTCCCCAGGTCCTACAGGTCCTGTGTGATTTGGGAGGCTAAATCTCTGCACGGAGAAAGGTGCATTTGCTTTTTAAGCGGGTTTTTTTTTGCTCTTTGACTTTTAAGGAACGACACGTTCACTGGGGCTTCTTCAGCCAGTGAAAGAGTCTTTGAGGAATTTGAAGTCCGAACCTCTTAAGTCTTTACAGTGATTTTATGGAAGAGGGACATAAACCCCAAATGGAAAACTATTTTTAGAAAACAGTATAATTTTTGATTGCTTTTGTATTTTATTTGTCAATAATGGACAGGTCTGAAAAATAAAGATTTATAACTGAATCCGAGTATTAATTTCAGGTCCCTGACTTTGTAGTCTGTGCTCCTGGCCCCTCCTGATGGGGTCCGCTCCCCGTCCGTCTGTCTTCCAGCCTCCCCTCTCCCACACCGCCACCCACCACCTTGCTCTCCCTGCTCCCCCGACCGCCCGGACTTTTCAGCCTCCTGTGCCTTTGCTCCTTTGCTGTGCCTTGTGCCCTGGAATGCCTCTCCCTCCTTCTGACCCATCCTCATGGTGTATCTGAAAGTGCCCTGTCTTCCTCAGCTGCCTTCTCTCCCACACACAAAAGTCCCCTCTCCTCTGTCCGTTGGCATTTTTGCATCTTCCTTGGGTCTTTTCCAGCACTTGTAGGGGTCTGCCCTTACACCACGCCCGGGGGGGCTGGGAGGTTATCTAATCTCCTCTGAGGGCACAGGCTGCCTGCCTTGCCTTTGTTGCCCTTGGCCCAGAGCCCCGCAGGGGGTGGTACTCACCGTGGGTTTGTGAAATACATTTAAAAGTAGCACTAACTCTCTCCATGTAGTGGAATATTATGCGGCCACATAAAGGATGAAGCATTGCTAGAGCTCCAGCATTTAGCCAGGGGAAAGAAGCCAGTCACACAAGACCCTGTATTACACAATTCGACTTGTATCTGATGTGCAGAATAAGGAAATCTATAGAAACCGAAAGGGGATGTGTGATGCCGGGAAGCAGGGAGAGGGGGAAATGGGGACGTAGTGACTGCTAATGGGCGTGAGGATTCTTCTGGGGGGCTGATGGAAATGTTCGGAAACCGGTCGTGATGATGGTTGTAAAACTCTGAATGTACTAAATAAAACCCAGTGACTTGTACACATCAAATGGAATTATGTGGTTTGCTAATTATGTTTCAGTAACGTTCTTTTTAAAAATAAGCCATATACCTAGATGACTGTTTAAATAGAGAGCAAAGAAAAAAGGAACACTAAACCATGACACTTGTGGCCACCTGTCTTTATGAAGTGAAACCTGTCTTACTTAGCAGTGGCTGACGCCTTTAAAGTTTGGAGGTATGGACTGGAAGTTGAGATACTGGCCAAGAGGGTTATTTATATCTGTGACAGATTCAAGGGTGATACTTTTGTTTCTAATGGGCCCATTTTTAATCAGTTTATCCTTTCTCCATGAGGTTGTCCTAGTGCATCCAATCACGTGACCAGGATGAAGAACTCTTATTGTCCTACAGATTTGGGGGAGCTTTAGGGTTTTAAGTAACAAGTACAAGAAGCGTAAGGTGTGTGAACATGTATCACTAAAGCTCAAGGAATGGGCAGCCCTGAGGGCCGGCTGATGTTCAACGAAATGCGAATACCGACAAGTAGAATATTTAAAAGGAGTCTCTTAAAAGGCCTCAATGATGAGGTGGTAAAAGTTCTGTTCTTCTGTTTTCTAGAACTGTTAACTACTTTGTGACCCTGCTTCTCTCTTATTATTTTTCCTCCCTGTAGGACAAAAATATACTTAACTATTTAACAAGTGCAGTAACTTGAATGTTCATGGTTCTAAAGGTTAAAAGCAGCTTGTTCGTTTCTCAAGTAAATGACAGTTTCATAAGTCAGTCACACTGCCTTGACTTTTCTTTCTCCTCATGTGGTTCCTAGGGCCCCAGCAGACATGGCTCTCCATCCCTCGTATTAAGCCATTTTCTATTAGATTTCTGGTAAGGGTGACCTTTCTATGTGTATCACAGCTAGGACCAGCATTTTTTTCCCTAGTTATATCCAAAATGTACAGGGCTTCCCTGGTGGCGCAGTGGTTGAGAGTCCACCTGCCGATGCAGGGGACACGGGTTCGTGCCCCGGTCCGGGAGGATCCCACATGCCGCGGAGCGGCTGGGCCCGTGAGCCGTGGCCGCTGAGCCTGCGCGTCCGGAGCCTGTGCTCCGCAGCAGGAGAGGCCACAGCGGTGAAAGGCCCACGTACCGCAAAAAAAAAAAAAAAAAAACCAAAATGTACAGACATGTTCTGTCATAAGAGGTACATAGTACAGAAACCTTCGGAGTAAAACATGGCCAACCCTTTTCTTCCCCAGAAATCCCAAATGTCAGTTGGTATTCATCATTAGAATGCGCCTTCTACATATTTACATACCTATATACAAATAATCCTTTTTTGCCTTTTCATTATAAAATAAAAACAGATATAGAAAACCATACGAAACAAGTGTAATGCTTAGTGAATGATAAGATGAACATCCTTGTGACTACCACCCAAGTCAGGACATAGAACTTTCCCAGATGTATTAGTCAAGATTCTCGTGAAAAATAGAACCAGCTGGATGTGTATACATATAGAGGGAGACATTTCTCTGCAGGAATCGACTCACGTGATTGTGGAGACCTGGTAAGTCCTAAGTTGCAAGCTGGAGACCCAGGGGAGGAGCTGCAGTCCAGGCCAAAGGCCACCTGCCAGCAGAATCCCTTCTTGCTCAGGGAAGGTCAGTCTTTGCTCTCCTGAGGCCTTCAGCTGATTGGATGGGGTCCACCCACCTTGTGCAGGGTCATCTGCTTTGCTCAGAGGCTACTCATTTAAATGTTAACATCATCCCAAAAGTCCACAACATCCAGAATAATATTTGACTAAATAAGCACCGTGGCCTAGTCAAACGGACACATAAAATCAACGATCACACCAGCCACCCTGGAAGCCCGGGCTGTGCTCCGTCCCAGTCACAGAACACGCCAGTCAATCCCCGCAAAGCGTAACCACTCTCCTTGTGTTCTTTTTGGTTTTATCACAAGTGTGTATCCCTAGACACTCGCTTTAGTCTTTTTTTTTTTAATTTAAAAAAAATTTTTTTAAACTTATTTATTTATTTTTGGCTGTGTTGGGTCTTCGTTTCTGTGCGAGGGCTTTCTCTAGTTGCGGCGAACGGGGGCCACTCTTCATCGCGGTGCGCGGGCCTCTCACTGTCGCGGCCTCTCGTTGCGAGGCACAGGCTCCAGACGCGCAGGCTCAGTAGTTGTGGCGCACGGGCCCAGTTGCTCCGCGGCATGTGGGATCTAGATCCCAGACCAGGGCTGGAACCCGTGTCCCCTGCATCGGCAGGCGGATTCCCAACCACTGCGCCACCAGGGAAACCCTTGTTTTAGTCTTTATTCTGCAGGTTTCCTCATCCTTTTTTTTTTTTCCTTCCAATTTCTGTTGAAGATTCCAGGCTGTGGATCGGTAGAGTTTCTGAGTCTGGACTTTGCTGATTGCATATTCAAGCTGCTGTCCAGCATGTTTTTCTGACGCCCAGCTCTCTTACAGATCAGCATTAGGACCCAGAGGACTTATATGTGTCTAATGGGTTTCAATCCATTTCACTTCTGTACTGAAGCTCAAATTGTTCATTTTTGGCCGATGGAATCTTAAAGGTGGGTTCCCACGCCCTTTTGACATGACCCTAGGAAATTTCCATAGCTTCCTTCCTGTCTGGTGTATCAAGATGTTTCATTCTACATTTCCGGTCCCAAAGCTGAGATCAGCTATCTCTCCAGGAAAAGCTGGTTTCTTTTCACCAGACAGAGTCTTTCAAGACAACAGTCTGACTGCTACGAGTGCTCACCGCTCCTGCCTCCCGGCGGGCCCCCTGCAGTTCTGCTCTACGTGGGTGGAGAACTTCCAGACACCCTGTGCTGCCAGACAGGGCTATGCAAGGGCCTGGCCGGCTGCCCCTTATCCTCACCTTCCACTACTCTTTGCCTCGGGCTTTACGTACAAGCGATCTGGAAATGACTGGTGACCCTGCATACAGCACTCTCCTATTTCATTTTTCGGTGATTTTTCACTTTCTTTCATCTTCCCTGTCAGAAACTGTCAAGAGCCAGAGGTTTCACCCCACGTGCACGTTAACAAGGTCACCTGCTACAGTTTCACAGGTGCTGGTAGGAGACTCCTGGGACCGACCATGACAAGGGACTTCATTACCCCTGGCAACCAGGCGCCGGTGCTTCCTATTTGCTTTGACTCCTCTTGCCTGCCGAGTGCCCCGAGGGGTATGCGGAGGTGGGGCCTGGTAGAGGCTATGCACACAGTGGGTCTGGATCAGGCTGAGAAAACTCGAGCTGAGGAAGAAGGCTGTGAGCAGACGTGTCCCACGTTTACCCTGCGGGGAGACACTCTCTTCCAAAGTGAGAGACATTATATTTTATCATCTTGGTCTGGAAAAAAAAAAAAAATCTGCCCTCTTCCCAGAAGGGAGAAATTATCTTTATCCTCCAAGGCTAGTCAAATACTCTTAAGAAGATAGTCTTGGGCTTCCCTGGTGGCGCAGTGGTTAAGAATCCGCCTGCCGATGCAGGGGACACGGGTTCGAGCCCTGGTCTGGGAAGATCCCACGTGCCGCGGAGCAACTAAGCCCGTGCGCCACAACTACCGAGCCTGTGTGCCACAACTACAGAGCCCGTGCGCCTAGTTCCCTTGCTCCGCAACGAGAAGCCACTGCGATGAAAAGTCCGCGCGCCACAACGAAGAGTAGCCCTCGCTCAACCGCAACTAGAGAAAAAGCCCACGCGCAGCAACAGAGACCCAGTGCAGCCAAAAATAAATACATACGTAAATTTAAAAAATTTTTAAAAAGAAAAAAAGAAGATAGTCTGAAATAAAAGCTGTGAGTCTTCACCAGACATGCAAGAGATCCATGGAGAATTCCAGCAATCTTCAGGGGTTCTTCAATTCCCTTCTGCTTTGGGCCAAGCCTTTATCCTTCAAGACTGAGCTCAGGCATCCCTGTCTGCAGGGAAGCCCTCTGCTTCCTCCACGTGGGTTACATGCCCTCCCCTCCCTCAGGACCCCGTCACATCCCATGCTGACTGTTGTCAGCACAGTGCTCACATTAAACAGAGAATACGTGTGCATGGCTTGGTAGCCCCCAGGCTTGAGTTCACCGGGACTCCCCATAGACCATTTAATGCCATCATATGGAAAAGGTGTCCCTTTCTCTGGGTGGACACAGTCCTGTGCCAGGGTCACAGGTGGAGCTCAGACTGGATTTCAACCCCTCTTGTCCCTCAGCCGTGCAGCCTTGGCCGTGAACAACTTCCCTGCCCTCAGGTACGAGCTCTGAATTTATTTCCCTTTTCTGAAAGATCGAAGGCTTCGCTTGCCCCCACCCGGGAGCTTGTCTCATCCCTGCGACAAGCCTGGGAGAACAGGGCATGAGCATTCTTTTTTTTTTTTTTTTTTTTTTTTTTTGCTGTATGCGGGCCTCTCACTGCTGTGGCCTCTCCCGTTGTGGAGCACAGGCTCCGGACGTGCAGGCCCAGCGGCCATGGCTCACGGGCTTAGTTGCTCCGCGGCATGTGGGATCTTCCCGGACCGGGGCACGAACCCGCGTCCCCTGCATCGGCAGGCGGATTCTCAACCACTGCGCCACCAGGGAAGCCCAAGGGCATGAGCATTCTTAAGAATGGGGACACTGAGGCACAAAGACGTGGAGCACCTTGCCGAGGGCTCGCAGCTGGCCTGGAGCCCAGGTCTCCTGACTACAAGTGGAGGTTCTTCCCACCTTCCAGCTGAGCAGTTTCCCCGACTTTGAAGCCAGATTTCAGAGTTCCCTTTTGGTTGAGGGCTGAGTCAGCAGCAAAGAGGTTTCCTGGAGGGCATTCCTAGGAAACCACTGTCTTCCAGCGAATAGCTGACAGCTGGGGAAGAGGAATGTGAATCAGAGCTTTTCTCCCCGAAGCCCTGCTCTACGTGACCTTCCTGCGAAGGAAGGGCCCAGTTCCTGCCCCAGCTGCTCCCCCGCTTCCCCGCCCCAGATGACCCTGCAGAGCAGGAGGTGGCCAGTTCCTGGATTCCAGCCAGCTGAGTGCACACACACAGACTGCATCTGCAACCGCATCTACAGACAGGTGCCGTGCCTTCCAGATACATCCTCAGCCGCCAAGCAGGGATGACAGGCTGGTCTGTGGCTGGGGGAGGGAGGCGTCTCCACTGCACCCAGAGGACCCTCCCCTCCTCCCATTCAGGGCCTCTGCTCTTCTCTGCCCACCCCCCTTGCAGGCCCGTCCCTTGTCCCCCAGCAGAAACTTGCTCATACTAGGGAGACATGGATTCAACACATTAAGGTGTTGTGAGGCCATCGTGGGCCAGGTGTCTGCAGGGGCGGTTTGGGACTTCTCACGATGGACAGGGCTTTGCACCCACTGTCACTGGTAGGACAGCTCTTCCCTGGGGACGCAAGAGCAGCAGGGCCTGGGCATGCCCTGGTCTCTGCAGAAGCCCTCATAGCTTCTCCCAGCACCACTGGCTCCAGCCTCAGCCTCAGGGACTGGAGGGGGCCAGTAAAAGCAGAGGGAAGGAGGGAGCCAGCCGGCCAAGGGGAGAGGGAACAAACGCTAGGGAGGACACACAGCCGAGCCCCTCTCCTACGTCCCAGCCTGTGGCCCCATCCCCCTTGGACACAATGACCCCCTCCCTGCTCGGGACCTGTGGAGAAACCAGGCCGCTTCACTTGCATCTTGGGCCTCTGGATCAGGTCAGCCCTGCCATGCTCACCATGGCCTCAGGCAAGTTCACCCAGAGCGGGCCTGGCGGGCGAGGCTCATCTGACTTTGGTTTTCTACCAACAGGTCACTTGGGATGCTGCACCGGGTAGAAAAGAGAGCCCTGAATTTGGGGGGAGGTAAGGCCTGAGTTCAAACCTCACTTTGGCCTCTAACCAGCTGTGTGACCTTGGGCAAGTCATCCCTTGTTCTAGGCCGAGTTGTGATCCCTCCAAGTTCATGTGTTGAAGCCCTAACCTCTAGCATCTCAGAATGTGACTGTGTTTGGAGACAGGGCCTTAAAGGGTTAATTAAGGTAGAATGAGGTCATATGGCTGCGCCCTAATCCAACAGGACCTGTGTTCTCAGAAGAGGAGGAGACCAGGGCTGCTCAGGCCCAGAGAAGAGGCTGTGTGAGGACACAGTGGGAAGGCAGCCGTCTGCAAGCCAGCCCTGATCTGCCACTTCCAGCCTCCAGAACTGTGAGAAAATAAATGTCCGTCGTCTAAGCTGCCCCATCAGTGGTATTGTGTTAAGGCCGCCCAAGTATACTAACTAATTCTCCCGCTTCCTTTGAGCCTCCACTTCCTCATCTATAAATACCTCCCACAAGGGGCTGGTGTGTGGATTAAATAAAATCACACAGGGCAGCCACTAACCAGCGCCAGGCACCCCCGTGAGGGCTCAGTACATGAGAGGCTGTTTCTACCCCCTGAATCGGGCCCCCACACGTCCCCTTGGGGAGAAGGCATCCAAAAGACAGGGGTCCAGGTACCCCCACCCCGCCTGCTCTCTGGCCTCTCCTGATGGGAGAGGCCCCAGGACGGTGGGCCGGGCACATATGCTTGTGCACATACACACACACACACACACACACACACACACACACACACACACAGAGTGTTCTTACAGTGGTCCCAGGTCCAGCTCACTGGTTGGACAAAAGACTCCCAGGGCTGGGCTGGTGTCTGATCCACCCTCTGAACTCCAAACCCCCCACCCTAAGTTTGGGCCCCACTTGGCCAAGAGGGTACTTGGGTAAATGGACCCACCTCTGACGTTCCCCACCAGCCTCAGGCCTAGTGGGAGGCGGTGGGCACTTTGCTGTACAGCTGTGGGCACGAGGCTGTATGGCCAGCTCAGCTCAGGGCTGCAGGGAGCGTTGGAAGCTCAGGAAGGGAACAGCGTCTGCACTGGGCGGTGGGTAGGGGCACGGGGAAGGAAAGGGCAACCTGGGATCAGAGCCGGCTACCCTCAGCTTCTGATCTGAGGGTAGCCTCAGATCAGAAGCTGTTTGCCTGTTTCGTCATGTCTGTTATACCGAGCCCCGGCCTGGAAAGTCCTCCAGGGCTGGCTGGCTGCATCCTGGAGCAATCCCTGCATCTGACACAGGGCTGGCCTGGAGCCAGAGTTCGACAGATGTTTGTTGACTGGCTGAACGAGCTGGTTGCTGCCCAGGGGTATAATCCAGGTAAGTCCAGCTGACCTGCCCGGGGTGCACCGCTCACTGCCGTTCACCCTGGGGCTGCACGTGAACTTCATCTGTTTTGTTCTCTGCTGTTTCCCAGGGCCTAGAAGAGTGCTGACATTTAACAGGCACTCAACAAACACATATTTTAATCAGTGCTGAGGACACAGACACGAAGGGTCCAAATTTGGTGGAGAAAGCAGAAATATCAACAGACAAATGCAATTTGATGAGCTATCTCTTGTGAGAGAGATGATCTGAGGGGGCTGGGGGACATAGACAAGGACTATCTGGCCAGCCTAGGAAGTCAGAGAAGGCTGACTTCCTCCAGGGGGAGGAGACGGGCTTTGAAGGATGAAGAGGAGTTTGACCACACAAAGACGATATGGAACGGTATTCCCGGGCGAGGCGGCAGAGGCAGGAATGGTGGGAGCCATGGTGGGAGGAGATAGGAGACGACCAGGCTGAGGGGCAGACAGGGGCCAGGGCCCCGAGGGCTGAGAGGGTGCTGCAGATTCTGTCAAAACATAGGGCCTCGGTGGCAAGGAGGCGGTACTCTTCTGGACTCCACCTGGGAAGGGGATTAGGCTGTTAATGGGGTGCCTGGCTGGCCGAGCAGAGCTCTAGCCCGAGACAAGGAGACACCTTTTCCAAAGGGCTTTTATTAAACACTCCCCACACAGTGCCTCTTGCCACAGGTGCCACAGCCCTGGGGTGCCCCCCAAGACAACGGCCCCGTCAGTGGCCCCCGTGGCCGAGGCTGCGCTCGCCCACGTAGCCATGGAGCTGGCTTCACTTGGAGGTCCCAATGCACGTCTAGCTGCTCCCGGAGGGACTGTGGGTGCTGAGAGCCGAGCGCAGGCTCTTATGCAGGGGTTGGGGGAGGGCTGTCTCCTCACACACCCTGAGCTGCTCCTGAGATGCTGGGCGAGTCCAGAGCATCCCAGCTCCATCCTGTGGGAAGAGGGGCGTGGGAGCAGCTGGGGCCAGGCCACCCCTCCTGAGGGCAGCCCTGGGGAGATGGGAAGCCCCCCGGGAAAGACTGAGGGTCGGGCGGACACGGGAGACAGAGGCACTGGCCTGCGGGGCTGTGTGTGAACAGGGGCCAGGCTTGGGCTCTGTTTGCTTCAGGGGGCTGCAGAGTCCCTTCTCTCTCTGAGCCTGTTTCCCTTTCTGCCTAACGAAGAACGTGGCCTCTAGGGGGTTATGACTCTCCTTCGGGAAGCACGCTGGGGGCCACGCATCACTTTGCGTAAGTGCCACGTTGGTCTACGCGCGCTCGGTGGGTTGCGGGCACGTGCGACGCGTGGGCGTCCCCGTTGGAGAGTGTGTGTGCGTGCGCGTGTGTGGGTGTGGCTGGGTGTGAGTGTGTTGGGTGAGGGCGCGGGCCGGGTCTTCTGATGGCTTCTCCGCCTGGGTGAACACAGCCTTTGGAGGGGCTGCAGCCCCGGCCTCACAGGAAGTTGGGCTCCCGCACCACGAGGCAGGGGGGGCCCCCGCTGCCCCCGCCGGCGTCCAGGGGCCGGTACACGAAGTGGAAGTCGCGCTTGGGCTCGCTCCGCAGCAGGTAGCCCTTGATGCGGTGCGGCAGCGCTTCGTCGGCCAGCTGGAAGCAGCGCCCGTCCACCAGCACGAAGAGCCGGTGGTCCTGGGGGTGCACCACCTCGAACTTCTCCGCGCACTGAGCGCACAGCGTCTCGGCTAGCGTGTCCGCCCGCGACGCCAGCGTCCGCGACTGCTGCTCGGGCTCCAGGTACGACACGCAGATGAAGTCCTACGGGGCGAGATGCAGGGGACGTGGGTCACCGGCGGGGCCAGGCCAGCGTCGGGTCTCACCCCCGTCCCGATGCTGGGAGCTTGGACAGGAGAGAGGAGCTGCGTTGTCTTGAACAAGTCCTTTGTCCGCTCTGTACCCCAGGGTCCTCTCTGTAGAGAGCGGGTGGATGGCAGTCGGGGCACCTGCAGCTGACCCTGCTGTGTGATCTTAGGCAAGGGCCTTCCCTCTCTCAGCCCCAGCTCTCTATAGGGCCAACCATTCCAGGTCAGTCGGTTGGCTTGCAGTCTCGGCAGTGAGTGAGAGCGCCCGCCCCCTGGTGGCCAGTCCACGGGCTCGCCATCATTTAGTCATCTGTCACTCACTTTCTCGTCTCTTCCTCCCTGAGCCCCTCTCGGTCCCAGGCGCTATGCCGGGCACGCAGGGCAGCATAAATAAAACCAGAGGTTCAGACCCACCCCCGACATCCCATGGCTCAGCTGGGGCAGCTAAGGCAGGGAGAAGAGTTCAGGCCTTAGGGCTGTTAGAGCCTGGGGGTGAGAAGCGTGGTGTTCCGGGGAGGAGCAGGCAGGCGGGGGAGGGCGGGGAAGAAGACTTAGGGGCAGCGGATTGGGGAGCTGGGTCTGAAGGTTGGGGGCTTTAGGACAGGTGGAGGAGTTGCACCTCATAAGCTACGTGGGCAAGGGTGAGGCGATGCCTGCGGGGCTGGGGATGGGAGCATTCGCACAGAACAGCACACACACACCTTCCTCCACCAGAGATGGTGGAAGGAGTCCCTGCCTGGCTTTGAATCTGCTCCCACTGTGTGACCTACACCTCTCTGAGTCTCCATATCCTCAGCTGTAAACTGGGGATAAAACCAGTCCTTACTCCGTGGCTGTGAGGAAGCACATAAAACTAGCTCAGAGCCTGGAAGAGTCCCCCTTCCCCCAAGGACCCAGAGGACGGGTGGGAAGTGGTGTGTGCAGGGCTGCCCCCTTGTGGAAGGATGGTGACAGCACAGCCGTCTCCTGATGAGGAGGAGGAGGAGGGCTGTCAGGGCGATGACCACTTGAGAATGGTGATAATTATGGCTGCAGAGTAGTGAGTGCATGTGAGGGCAGGCTCGGTGTCAAGAGTCCCTGGGATCACTCCTTTCTTCTGGGAGAGGAAAGCTCACCCACTTCCTTGGGTCTCTCCTTGTCCCCCATTAGGCCTCCCAAGGGCCCTTTACACCTGATGACTGTCAAGCTCTGGGCTTTCACTCCCAGGGGAGGGATTTAGGGCATGGGGCGCAGAGGAGGAACTGGGGGAGGAGGAAGAGGGTGGTGACCTCCCCATATCCCAGAAAGAGTGCTGAGAAGACTCCTCATCCCAAGCCTCTTCCTGAGCTTTGCCTCCCCAAGTGGGAGGCACGGATGCTCTGCCTTGCTCAGCACTGGGAATCCACAGGGTGGAAGCAAGAAATAAGGAATGCCTGGGCCAGGCTTGGACCAAGAATGTCCATATTCCAAGAGCTGGTGGAGGGACAGCTGTCCCAGGAGGCGGAGGGGAGTGGTGGTGTGCTGGAGCTGGCACTTGCCAACTCATGCTGGCTCCTACCCGCTTCCCAACTCCAAGTTCAGTGATGCCAAGTTAGTAGCTTGAAATCAGCCATGGTGGGAGCATTTATACCATGGAAATCGACAGAAGCTGAGATCAGAGGGTTTTTTTTTTTTTCCTCCCCAGAGAACCAGTTACTAAACATTATCAAGACACCATTGATTAGAGGAGAGGGGACATCAGCTTGGCCGCCTAGAACAGGTACTGGGGAGGCAGAGCTCAAATAGTCCAGAGTCTCCCTGTGCTGATAGGAAACCTGAGTCCCAGAGAGGGCAGACACTGCTCGGGGTCACACAGCAAGCTAGTACAGAGCTGGGTCCATACCTTGAGCCTCTTGCCTCCCAGCAGGCCTGGGCTCTGCTGGTTACAGAAGGGCCATCTGGAAAGCCAGGCGTGGGGTTCAGGTCCAGTGAGCTCTGGGTGCCAGGTGAGTGAGTCTGTAGAGCTATTTACAGCTCGGGATCGCAGCCTGGCTCACTGGACTGACGCTGTCCATTCCGCACGCACCCCAGTCTCACTCTGTCGCAGGCCCTGGGCTTGGGACCCCTAAGACACGTGAGCAATGGGCCCTGCTCTCTCAGGGTGACAGCTTCATACGCAGACGGTTACAATACAGTGTATATGAGCTGTCAAGGGCGAAGCAGCAGCAGGAAGCACAGCGCAGCGCATCTAACCCAGGCCGCAGGCAATGAGGGGCAGGAGGCCGAGTCAGGGAAGGCTTCTCAGAGGAGGGGCTACTGGAGAGACTGAGAATGGGCAGTGGCAGCCGGGGAAGGAGGGGAGATGGACCCGTATGGGCAAAGGCTAAGCCCAGTGTGTTCAGGGAATCAGAGGTAGCTGATTTGATGCAGCCTGGGGGGGGAGGGGGGATAATGGAGGGGGCGGAGGGGGAGGAGTCTGGCCACCAATGGCTTGAATACTGAGTTTGTGTAGAGAGAGGTGGGGAAGGATGGGTGGCTGGATTGGAGGGGGCAGGCTTGGGGCAGGGGGACCCCTGGCAGCTGCTGCATTTGTCCAGGCACAAGGGGGCAAGGCTGTAGATCAGCTCATGGGCTTCTCACTGGGACGACTTACTGTTCACATCTCCAGCCCTAACAGCCTGCTGGGACATCATAGGTGCTAAGGAAGAGTGGATAAATGTCCCATATCCCTACCATGTTTGCCCACCGAGGCCTGCTGATACTTTTATAGTCTCCACCCCTTAACTTCCACTCCCATCCCCCAACCGCCACTGGGCTGGGCACGGGCTTGGCAGGCGAGAGCCGGTGCCTTTGCCTCCCACGTGAACGCCCCTGGGAGCTGGGCTGGCTGGCCAGAGCAGCCAGTCGGCATCAGGCTTGTTAGCCGGCGGGCAGTAGGGATGGTCTGGGGACCAGGTCCGCCGGCCCCCTCCCTCCCTCTGTCCCAGGCGTCACCTGCACGGAGGAGCGGGAGGCCCGGGCCTTGTTGAGCGTGCGCCGGCGCTCCCAGCGGTGGATGGAGTCCTGCACCTCCACGCTCAGCTGCCGGGTCACCGTGATCTTGTCGTAGTTCTTGATGTGCTCCAGGGCCCCGTAAGTGGTGGTCAGATAGTAGGAACCTGCGCGGGGGGCGGGGAAAGGGTGTGGAGGCTGAGCCAGGACCGCCTCCGCCCACCCCCAAAGGGAGGGGGCTGGTCCCAGCTCGGCCCGCCCCGCCCACCTCTCTAAGCCCCACCCACCTTTCTAAGCCCCACCCATCGCCGCTGCAAGGAGGCGCCTACCGCCCCGTTGGTCACCGGCCCAACTTAAGCTCTGTGCCCACCGCAGCCTCACAAGCTTCCTCAAGTCCAGCCCTGATCTGTAAGGCCCTGATCAAAGCTTGTTCCTTTTGGGATGTAACTCTTGCTTATATTTAAGTGATGTTTTAAAATGAGTTTTTAGTTTTACAATGAGCTTTACAATGTAAAGATACACAAGAACCACGGATGTCTCTAGGGTGGGGAAAGGGGTGCCTTGGAGACATGGGTGGGTTGGGAGACTCCTCATTGTATGTGTCATATATACCCTATTTTAAAAAACGACTTAAAAATATGTGGAGAAAATTTTAATTATGGTCATACTATCACACACTATTTTTTAGATTTAAGGAAAGTAAAAACTTTGATTCGTTTATTTCTCCATTTCTTTTTACCTTAAGTTAATTCACACATATTCCTAATACCTAATGTTTCCTAATTTAAGCTTTGAAATACTTCAGACTACAAAATTTACGTGAAGCTTTAAGATAAAAGATAATAATTTGCACAGATGCTTACAAGTTTACTCTCCTTGGCTCGTTGGAGGCTTTGGTTAAAATGTTTGAGAAGCACTAGCTTTGTTTCGCCCCTCACTCTAGAGGGGGCAGGGTGACTTGCCCAAGGTCTTGCAGTGTTTCCCTGGGCCTCCTTCCGACTCACCAAGCCTCTCCCCAGACCTTTAGGTACCAGGGCAATGAGTTTTGACATGAGGCCCATCTGCTAGTGAGCCACCCAATCCCATCTTCTCTTTCTTCCTAATTAACTGAACTCTACTTTTGTGGGGTAAAGCAACACTCAACTGAAAATGCTCACTTCCTAGATTCTCCTGTAGCTCAGGGTAGAGGGCAGGAGACCCCGTTCTGGCTACTTAGATGTAAGTGGAAGTCCCTGAGTGGCGCTTCCAGGAAAGCCTTTTGCAAGGGACAGACTCAGTTAGTGTATCCCTTCTGGTTTTTGCCTGTCCCCCTTCCTCTTTCTGGAACACAGAGGTGAGCCTGGAGGCACAGCAGCTGTTTGTGATCAGAGGTGATAGGCACAAGACAAAAGTTCACATCCTAAAGAGCAGTGGAAAGAGCTGGGTCTACGATTTCCTGATGGCGGGGCTAAAAACTGCCATCATTATCAGCTGCTTACCCCAGGACTTCTTGATGCAAGAGACAACCCAGTCCCTCACTCTGATTTAAACCATTATTAGTTACATCATGAATTATTTGCAGCCCAAAGCATTCCTAACTGCTCCATTGGATGAAGCTGTCTACATATTCCTACAAATTGCACAACCAGTATGGGAAAAGTTCATACCCTGACTGGGGTGGGTGGGGGATGAGATAAAGGGGTTTATTGCCACAGGACCACTCGCCCTTTCGTGGCAGTGTAGGAAGAAGACAGTTTTTGAAATAGGCATATCAAGGCCAACATGGAACTTGGCTTGCTGTCCCTTATCAGAGAAGGGCCAGCAGACCTCTCATGGGTCTCCTTTTCCAGCCCAGCTCAAAGCCTGCGTGTGCAAGAAGTCTTCCTTGGTGCCTCCAGCCCTCGCTGGCAGAGAGCCCTGTCCTCTAGTTGGCATTCCCCCCATGGTCACGTTTCCCATCGTGATCACATCTCCCCGGCTGGGAAAGGAGGAGCTGAGTGCCGCGTACTGACTGCGAATGGTCAGTTTGGAGCCAGAGAGCAGGGTTTAGATCTCAGCCTTCAGCAGGGAGCCCTGTGCTCTCAGGTGAGTTAGTGTCCTCTATGCTTCCGTTTCCTCATCTGCAAAATCCATAATGTTGTGGAAAGTAAATGAGACGAATACACATCAAGTGCAGTGCTCGGTAACATGTGAGTATTGCACGGTGGTTAGGTGACCTAAGGGAGCTGCTCTGGAGGTTCCCCACCCTCTTGGGCAAAGGGGAGGAACTCGAAGCCCTGCCAGTGCACTGGCTCTCCCAGTAGACTTCCCTTGGACTTGGGGTCCTGCAGTTCCTGCCATGACCACTAGGTGGCAGGCAAGTCCCCGCCCTGTGAGTTTTGGAGTCGAGTGTTCTCTTCAGGGAAGAGGGTGCTGTTGAAAATCTCATTACCTTCTCTTAAGAGATTACTAGCCCAGGATGGCCAGCTGTCAGCCAGGGTGCAGACGGAATGTGGGTAAAGGAATCTATGAGGGTACTTCTGGAGAGGTTTGTATTTTGAGCCGGCTCCAGCCAGGTGCCCAGCAGCTGCCTGGGTCTCCCATCTGCCCTGTAATTGCGCAGAGTGGTGGAAGCAGCAGAGAGAAGGGGGAGAAAGGGGTCAGGGTCCCATCAGCCCAGGGTTCAGGTCCTCTCCACTTCTTACAGGAAGTCCCTGATCGCTCACTCTCCGGAAGCCTGCTGCAAAAAAGCGGGACCCAGTCACAATCTTTGCCAAATTCCAGCACGTGGAACCAGTTGAAAGAATGTGATGGTCTCGCAGGCTTTTGGTGAACGCAGATCTGTTTGTTCAGACTGTGAAACACAAGAAGGCAGAGGCCCGCTCCATCTCTCATCCTTCCTCCAGCTGCCTCTGCAGAAGGTGCCCAGATGGTCTGCAAACCCCAAATCTAGCCCAGTGCCTTCCCTTTTCCAAGCCAGGGAGGTTAAGTGACTCGCCCAAGGTCTCCAGCCAATCAGAGGCAGAACTGGGGCCAAATCCAGCCTCCAAACTGCTCTTTTCTCTACCCCCTGTGTTAGTTTTCCTGTTAGGATGGAGTGACGAGTTCTCCAGAGCAGGCATTCCCCAGGGGCCTGCCCTTGTCCCGGGCATGTCTGACTCTGCAGGGCACCAGGGGCAGGGACTGGCCAGCAGGGGTTCTGCTTCTTGCCCCCCCCCCCCCCGCCACCTCCCAGGCAAGCCCCTCTTTTCACTGCACCTCAGAGGCTTTGGTGACGGAGCACCCTGTGAGCCACCACCCAGCAAAGACAGGAGGGTGAAGCTGGGGAAACTCAGGAACACTGCCCCCCTGGCACTCTGTCCTCCTGCTCTTGGGCCCAGATGTGTCTAGCCGGAGGTCTACCAGCTGGCAGACTTGGGTGGAAGCTCCTGCCCATGCTGCGGACCCCCAAGTCATGCTTCTGTCGGAGCCCAACACCTGTGAGGCTGGGCTGTCCTGGCTGCTGTGACCTCCCACCCTGGCTGTGGGCGTAGGACGAGACAGAGGCACCCATGCCACCCAGCCCACCTCCTGGTGTGTGCAGTATGGTCCTCAGAGCTGCCGTGGGCAGGGTCTGCTGGGAGGGGCGGTACGTGGTGGCATGCGAGGCTCTGCCCTGCCATCTTTTCTTCCAGCAAACACCCCACAGATCCCTTAGAAATTTCCCCACAGGTCCAGAGGTGGGGCGGGGGCTCTGACCCGGCAGGCTGCAGGGTATTCAGGCAGCTTTGGGTCAGAAAGTGTGAAATGTTTGAGATCTTCATGTATTCATTTGTACTTGGCTTGCCTCAAAAATACTTCATGTAGCCCTATACATAAAATAGGTAGGCAACAAGGATTTACCGTGTAGCACAGGGAACTGTATTCAATATCTTGTAATAACCTATAATGGAAAATAATCTGAAAAACATATATATATATATATAACTGAGTCACTTTGCTGTACACCTGAAACTAACACAATCTTGTAAATCAACCACACTTCAGTTTTAAAAAATACTTAATGTAGCTCCAAACAGACTAGCTCTCCTGCCTGCGGGACCTCAGCTTTCCCACCCGAACCCCCTGTGGGTTTCAGGAACAGGAAGAAGGATTGCAGGAGGTTATGGCAGGATTGAGGTGGGGGGCTTCAGGTCCATCAGGAGAGGGTAGTTGGGCCAAGGGTGTCCCTGTCCTGTCCCTGTTCGCCACTGCGCCTGGCCTGGAGTCCCGTCTGGCAGCAAGGATGCAGGCTGTGGATGGAACAGGAGCCACGGCGGCCAGGGCAGGGCTGACCACTGCCAGAGAGCCGGCCAGTGCTGAGGTCAAGTGCAGAGCCCCACAGACTCGCTCCGTCCTTCCACCCGCCAAAGGGCTCTTTCCCTGACACTCTCTATGACCCTACAACAATCCACGGGGGCGGGCCAGTCCCGCACAGCTTTACACGCTCCCCTGAGCTTCCAAGAACTCACAGAACCAGCCACGTCATACTGTCCTCCCTAGAGACCGACACAGTCTAAAAATGCAAACAGACGCAAAGAGGGCCAGCTTATCTCAAGAACCACAAAGCCCAAAGGGGCCACTGGGGGCCTAAGAGGCTCTCCACCCTTTTGGGGGTGGCGTCTCAGAGGGAGCCTGGGACTCCCTCAGAACTGCTCTCTGGGCTGGCTGCACCTCAGGGATTCTTGGTGGAGGGGTGGCCGAGGCTAAGTGTATGGGACGAAGTGGTAGGAAGGAGGAAAGGGAAGGGAAGGTGAGGGTGGGACAAATTACACCCCTGCCATCATCCTACAGGAGAGTGCATGGCCTCTTGCCCACACCACAGCATTACCCTCCTCCCACTGATGGGTACCTGGCCCAGATCTGGATGAGCAGGGGGCTGAGTCCCCAGGGCTACCCCTGTCTAAGAGCTGACCATTGTTCCCTTATCCTGTACACTGCCAGCAACTGCTGTTCCCTCTGTGAAGACTGCCTCTCCTCCTCCTTTATCTGACTGGCCCCTATTTATCCTTCAATGCTCAGCTCAGGCATCACCTCCTCCAGGAAGCCTTCCCTGACTGCACAGCCTGAGTAACGTGCTCTGGTACTCTCTGGGCTTCCCTTTGTCTAGCATAGGTGACAAGGTCTCTTTACTGGCCCAGCTCCCCTGCTAGTCTGTGAGTCTCCCAGGACAGGGGCTGTGTCAGGCACTGTTGTGTCCCAGGGCTTAGTGGAGTCTGGCACCCAGGAGGTGCTTGTTGGGCCCTCCAGCAAGCCCTTGGTGTGCCTGGGTCAGGAGTGGGCAGTGGGCCCCAGGGTTCCGGAGATGGGCCTGGGGTGGTGACTCACCCTCCCCCAGCTGCAGGGCAGGGTCCATGAGCTCCATCATGTACTCCACGTTGAGAAGCATCTCCGTGAGATTGCTGCGGGCCAGCACGTACATGAGCACAGGCAGGAAGTCGTCTGCCCCGTAGGACTTCCCTGGGAGAAGAAGGAGGTAGAAGGTGGTGAGTGTGAGGCTCTCCTTGTGAGCCGCTCCCTGCCCAGGGCAAGGGGACAGTGGTTTGCTGGGTGGGGGGTGGTCACCCCTGGAAGAGGAATCTTCCTGTTTTCTCCTGACTCTCATGACAGGGGGCGACCCTGGGATCAGCTGGGTCAGGAGGCCTGAGACACGTCTGGGTTTAGGAAGAAGGAACCGAGAAAAGTGCCCTTTGCTGCGTGAGAAAGACCCAGCCCCTTCCCCTTTCCCAGCTCTTCCCCTGCAACACCTTCAGTCAAGTTCACGTCACACTTATTCATGGAAGCACCCAGAAGCAGATGTCTGTCTAACATTGACGTCTTTTGGGAACCACACATCTCTCTCTCCACTTGCAAAAGTGAAGCCCTCCCTCGACCAGATGCTACCAGGCCTAAAGTTTCCCCTCCAACCTTCATTATTTGGGGTTAAGCAGTGCCCTTTCCCTAGGGTTTCTTCTAAAACGTAAATACCTCTGAAAGGAATAACTTGTCACTACTGCTTTTGTGGGAGGTGTTCCCGGGGCTCAGAGCCTCTTGACAGTAATTGATACCTTGGGGAAGGAGGTGGGTAGAGATGGGCCTAAAAGATGCCCTGATGGCCTTTCACGTTTTTTGAGAGAATGAAACGAGAAAAAGAATACGAAAGTGATTCGGTACCCACGGAGGGTAATGGAAAAGTGAGCTGTTATGGACATCTCCATTCTGCTTTCTCAGGCGGCCTCAGTTTTTCCACCTGTAAAGTGTATCGGCTGATGGGGTTGGTAACACAGAGCACTGAAAAGCAGAGTCAGACCCGGACTCCTTACCAGCTCTAAGACCGTGGGCTGTGTTCTACCTCTCTGAGCCTGCATTTCTAGACACACGTGAACCGACACAGATAGCATGACATCCAACGGGGTTTGGGGGAGAATTCTAGGAAGTGATTTACAGTGGAGTGCTCCTATACCGCCTCCACGGAAGTGCCCACTAAGGAAGAATGTTGTTCCTCTTATTCCAGCTCTGTGTTCGGAGCTCTCTGATCATTTCTTTCAAGGTTCTTGTGCCTCTGTGCACAGAATTAGTCAGTTTTGGAGAACATCTTCCACAAACCTTTATGAGCCTGAGACACGACTAAAGAGTTCCTGGGGAAAGATGATTTTGTGCCTGCAGGTGTCTTCCATGTTGATAATTTAACCATTAGAGTTCTGGCACACGGGAGAATCTTTTCTTGTTTGATTTATGAATTAGGGAACAAGGCATGTCATGGATGTGAAACAGTTCTGTGCCTTTTGGAATTCACCTATAACTCATGCACTGGTTAAGAGCTGATGGGATTTTTACTCCGCCTCCAAGAATACCCATTTTTTCTTGGTATTGTATTAATAGCTCACCCAAAAATACAGTCAGGCAAGTTCATTTGCTTTTGAGCAGTAGTTCTCAACCAGGGTGCTTTTGCCCTTCAGGGGCCATTTGGCAATGTCTGGAGTTGCTTTTTTTTTTTTGTGGTACGCGGGCCTCTCACTGTCGTGGCCTCTCCCGTTGCGGAGCACAGGCTCCGGACGCGCAGGCGCAGCGGCCATGGCTCACGGGCCCAGCCGCTCCAGGGCATGTGGGATCTTCCTGGACCGGGGCACGAACCCGTGTCCCCTGCATCGGCAGGCGGATTCTCAACCACTGCGCCACCAGGGAAGCCCTGGAGTTGCTTTTGCTACTGGCATAGAGGCCAGGGACGCTGCTAAACGTCCTACAGTGCACAGGACAGCCCTCCACAAAGATGAATTACTCAGTCCCCACGTGTCTATAGAGTGCTAAGGTGAGAAACCCTGCTCGAAGGGACAGTGACGTTCAGCCGGAAGGATGCTCCAGCCCCAGCCCAAGGTCTGAGGACTTAGAGAGATAGGGAAGGAAGCCCTCTGGACTGAGGCTCTGTGCGCGGTGGGGATGGAAAGTGCTTTGCCCTTTTCTTCTTCTCCCCAAGACCTTCTTGAGAATCTCGGCTGATTCTCAGGAAGGGCTTTGGGGTCCATCTCCTTGGTTCCATGACACTGCGTTCAGCTAGCCTACTGCAGGGGACTCCTTCAACCCCAGGTCTGTCCCTCCAACTACCGGTGAGCACTTCCTCTCCGTCTCCCCAGTACACAGAGCACGCACGGCAGAGGTGGTGCTGGGTGAGTGAATGAATGAATGAATGCTGAGCTCCCAGCAAGAGCTCGGAGCCC
This sequence comes from Kogia breviceps, assembly GCF_026419965.1. NCBI lineage: Eukaryota > Metazoa > Chordata > Mammalia > Artiodactyla > Physeteridae > Kogia > Kogia breviceps. The sequence goes on from NC_081312.1 coordinate 11,814,843, forward strand.
GGGCCTGGCGCTGACTTGGATGGGCCTCTACACAGACTCCAGGAGTCCTTCCCCCATTAGGGGGAACTCAGAACGACAACTTCCAGCTCAGAATGGCATTCTGCCACCATCACACTCCCATGGGACACCCCACCGTGCTGAATCTCGGCTGAACTCCTCGGGCACTTTCACTCCTCTGTGCCTTTGCACACACAGTTCCCTCTGCCTGGACAGCCCTCCCTACCTTTCCCGTACTAACTTCTCCTTGTCCTCCCACATCCTCAAGCACAGTTGGATGGTTCCTGCTCTAGTGCCCATACCCTTGACTGTTTCAGAGCCTGCCCTTTTCCTCGGATTGTGAACTCCCTGAAGGCAGGGTTGGAGGCTGTGTGAGCTTGGGCAAGTCACTTAACCTCTCTGAGCCTCTGCCCCATCACTGCCTTCCCAGTCTCCAGCACAGGGCTTGGGATGTAGGACACCGAGAGTGAGCTGCACTGGACCCACATGTGCTCCCACCAGGCACCACTCTGTCTTGCCCATGGTTGGGGCCATGGTCAAGGAAACTAGGGTCCATTATGGGCCTTAGACAGTGGTGTGATGGGAATCCTTAACAACCGGTTCTCCAAAGGGAAAAAAAAAAGCTCTGATTTGCAGCATTTGTCAATTTGCATGGCATAAATCTTTCCACAATGGCCAACTTCAAGCTACCAACATGAACATGGAGCGGGGAAGAGATGCAAACAGCTAGCTCCCGTGAGATGGTTCGTATCATCGCTGACTTAGCACACCAGTGGCCTTGGATTCATCAAGTCCAACCTCACTGTGAGGAAACTGAGGCTCAGGGATGGGAGAAATTTGCTCCAGGCCCCCCTGCTGGTCAGTAGAATCTGGGTCTCTCTTCCCTGATGTGGTGAGAAATGCCCACACAGGATCCCTGACCTGAGAGCTATTTGTGGACAAACACGAGCTTTAAGCATCATTTCAATGCACTGGCTCCCACCCGATATCCTAGGGATAGTTAGGGCTGCATTCTCCTTCCCTGAAGCCTGGAGCCCAAGGCCTGGGGCTCGGGGCTCAGCCCTGCACACAGTGGGGCCTCAGGCAGCAGCACTGGGAGGCTGGGCACAGCTACAAAATAATTCACCTGTGGTCGAAACATCTGTCTTGCGTGAATCAGAGATCGCATCCATCAGGCTGTACCTCTGAAACACCTGCTGGGCTGCAGCCTGCATTTCCTGCTGATTCCTGCTTTCTTTTTGCCAAAGTCACATCTGTTTTCCATCTGTAGATGTTGGGGGAGCCGATTACATTTTAAAGAGCAGGCTGGGGGCCTTATGCGTGTTTCATCAGCTGGGGGATTTTGGAGAAGAAGAGCTCTGATAAAAATGAGCTAGGGCTTCCCTGGTGGCGCAGTGGTTGAGAGTCCGCCTGCTGATGCAGGTTCGTGCCCCGGTCCGGGAAGATCCCACATGCCGCAGAGCGGCTGGGCCCGTGAGCCATGGCCGCTGAGCCTGCGCGTCCGGAGCCTGTGCTCCGCAACGGGAGAGGCCACGACAGTGAGAGGCCCGCGTACCACAAAAAAAAAAAAAAAAAAAATGAGCTAAAGCTTGCACACCTGGGTCACACAAACCGTGAGGCCACTGGATTAGGAGGCCCCCGACTTGTTCACTTAACCAGCTGTGTGATCTGGGGCCACTACCTCTAAGCCTCACTTTGCTTATCTGCAAACCAGAGGTAATAACAAAACTCAGTCTGTTACTCAGAGCCCTTGTGAGCGTAGAACAAGTGGCTGGATTAAAAATAAAGTTTTGTCTTCTAGGAAGCATTTCTAAAAGAGAGGTTGGCAATTTTTTCCCGTAAAGGGCTGGATAGTAAATATTTTTAGTTTCATGGGCCACATGGTCTCTGTCCCAACTATTCGACTCAGCCGTTGTACAAAAGCAGCCAGAGACACTGTGTAAACGAATGAACGTGGCTGTTTCAATAAAAATTTATTTACGAAATCAGGTGGCAGGCCAGAGTTGGCCTGCAGACCCCGATCTAGAGGAAAGAATCTATCATCTTATCATAACTGCCCCTTGGAATGTGTTGACTGGGCTCTTACTGAAAGTGGGTGTGGCTGGTGCAACGATCCTGGGGCAGCACACGGCTCACGACCGTGATCTGCTTTGGCCCTAACCCTCCGCCACGATTCCCACCTGAAGCCCCTTCCTTCCTCCAGGAAGTTTTAACCCAAGACCCCCACTCCCCACCAGCTAGGTTCAGTGCCCTTATAATGGGTTTCCCTGGGCTTGTCATTGAAGAATGGAAAAACAAAAACATGTTAACTCAGAGAGGCCTCCCCTGACCTGCCAACCCAGAACGGCAAACTCCTTCACACTCCCCAGACCGCTTAGCCTGTTTTATTCATTCCAGTGGCCTATTTCAGCATCTGATGATATATTTTGTATTTCTGTTTCCTTGTTTATTAGCTGTCTCTCCCCAGGCAATGAAAGCGTTATGAGGGCAGGGACTTTCTTGTGCTCACTGTTTATATCCAATGCCTCAGCAGTAGGAGGTGTTTAACAAATATACTTGCTAGGGCTTCCCTGGTGGCGCAGTGGTTGAGAGTCCGCCTGCCGACGCAGGGGATGCGGGTTCGTGTCCCGGTCCGGGAAGATCCCACATGCCGTGCAGCGGCTGGGCCCGTGAGCCATGGCCGCTGAGCCTGCGCGTCCGGAGCCTGTGCCCCGCAACGGGAGAGGCCACAACAGTGAGAGGCCTGCGTACCGCAAAAAAAAAAAAAAAAAATATATATATATATATATATATACTTGCTAAATGAATGAATGAATATCATTTATCTCACTGCATGGTTGTCTCCTGTTGAATGCTCTGTTTTTCCACTTAAATTATGATCATCCTAAAAACAGGGGCTGGGTTTTCCTGTTAACATCCATACTGTCAATAAATGTTTGTTGAACTGTTGAATGAATGAACTTAACTGATAAAAACACAGGATGGCAGGAAGTAGAAAGCCTCTAGAACAGGAGTTTTAAAATTTCCTTTTGCAGTGGAATCCTTTCGTTACGGGGTCTCTTATACAGAACTTGGCTGCTCTAGTAGATCAGAGTGGGACAGCAGGGCTGGTTTGCTGTTTCCCCTCCTCCCCGCTTTTCCTTGCAAGATGTCCCCAGTCCCTCGAGTCCCTTAAGAGTTCTCTGGGACCAGTTGGAAAACCACTGGTCTAGTTTGAACTCCCAGCTGCACGGATGAAAGAGCTGGGGCCCGAGGGAGGGAAGTTCCCTGTAGTCTGTGGCTGATGTGAGAAGCCAGCCTCTCTCCCACTGAGCTTCCCAAAGCCACCCTGTTGGGTTGTTTGTGCTTTTTGCAGGTGCTGCTTAAGTCTCAGTTCTTCTTTGAGCAACACTGGATTCCCTGAGGAAATCACTCCAGCTCCCTGGGTTCCTCTTTGGAGAGCTCAGCCCACAAGCCAGTCAGCCACACAGGCTGTGGGTGCAGAGACCAGAAGCCAAAAGTCCCAGCCTGGCTGGAAAATGCATGAAGCCACTGGCATTGGGCCTGGCCTCCCTGAGGTCATCTCTGACCCCAGGGCACCCTGGAGAGGCAGGAGAACACAGCAGTCCAGCACAGGACCTGGATCCAAGTCCCAGGGCCACCACTCACCTGCTCAGGTGCGACCCTGAGCATGCTGCTTCACCTCGCCGAGCCTCAGTTTCCTTGGCTGTAAAATGGGGATAACAGCAGTGCCCACACCCCGTGAGGGTGGTTGTGATGTTTCAGTGACAAGACAGATAGAAGGTGATTAACATGGTGCCTTCTGGGTTATTGGACTGTGAGAAATGTTACAGATGGTTATTATGCAAGACAGGAGGGTAACGTGGCTTCTAATCCTCAGAACGTGACATCTTAGAGGTCCTGAACCCCGTTTCTGTTGTGGGCATAAAAACAAGGTTATCCTTTGCTTCCAGGCCTGGCACATATGTTCTCTGTCTGTCTCTCTCTGTCACCTGCATGTCAAGGCCCAGGGGGACTTAGAAAGCCTCCCTCAGCCTGGATCCCTGGATGGCTATATATGGAGCAGAGCCCACTCCCCGCCCCCCAACCCTCCTCCATCCAATTGGACTTCCATGCGTGAGAAATAAATCTGTACTGAGTTAGAGATTGCAGGGTTTGTCTGTTATAGCAGAAAGTATTTCCTTAACTAAGTATATATTTACCTACTTACCTATATCTATTTCAAAGAGACCAGATAGAAGTCTACCACAATACTAATCATCTTTTTCTACAACAAACATTAGTGACTTCTGTCATCAGAAATCAGTTTAGATTTTTTTTTTTTTTTTTTTTTGCGGTACGCGGGCCTCTCACTGTTGCAGCCTCTCCCGTTGCGGAGCGCAGGCTCCGGACGCGCAGGCTCAGTGGCCACGGCTCACGGGCCCAGCCGCTCAACTGGATATTTCAAACAAAATCCCAGGTGGAACTCTGTGTGTAAAACAGGAACAAGATCACGTGGGATCTTCCCGGACCGGGGCACGAACCCGTGTCCCCCGCATCGGCAGGCGGGCCCTCAACCACTGCGCCACCAGGGAAGCCCAGTTTAGATGTTTTAACATCGATTTTTAGAAACCAACAGACTGACCTCCCTCTCTGTCCTGTCTACCCTCAGTCAATGTCCATAGGCCTGTCGATCCCTGCACCTGGGGTCTCCCAACCCCCACCTCCGCCATGCCTGAGCCAGCTACACAGACTCTGAAAGGAAGAGAAGAAAACAGCCCGCTGGCCTTCACCGCCCTCTCAGATGTTGCCTGCTCTTCATTCTTCTGGAAAGAGTCGCACATTTGTGTGCACTGCATTCTTCTTTCCTTCCCCCAACTCCTATCTTATGGAGGAGTTCTTGGGCTTGAAGCTATTTCTCCCCAACAGCAGGGCCAGCCCTGAATGCCGGGTCTTAGACACTGAAGAGGTGGGAATAGCTTGTTTGTCAAAGTAATGGGACAGATGATTCTAGAAGTTCTAACTGCTCTCACCGAGCCTCATGCAGTCTACTCATCCCGTCTGCTCCTGGCTGCAGGACAGAGGGCCAGGTCTATCCAAAGCCACTGTCTCCGTGAACTCCCCACCCTACCTGACACACGGGCCCCTAAACCTGCTATAGTGGAGGAAGCACTTGATCAGGATTCGGGAACTTTGGGATCTGTTCCCAGGCTGGCTGCTTGGTACAGTGATGGAAGCCCAGGCTCTGGAGTAAGGCTATCCTAGCTTTGAATCCTGGCCCATCTGTATCATGGGCATTAACAGCAACTACCTTTCTGGAAAAGACAGCCTTGGCCGTGACCTCAGGCTTTGTGTCTCCAAGTTCTACCTTTCCCGCTGTCCCAGCCGGTCTCGCCAGCAGCCAGGCCGTGTAGATACCAGTTACTATTGCCAGCATCGCGCAGTGGGAGAGACGGGCCGGTGGAGCTTCTTGCCTGGACTTGAGGGGCTGGGGCGGGGCGGGTGGGGGGAAGGGCAGTTTTCCACGTAGAGTGGGTCAGTGGTGGAGGCCGGCGGCAGCCGAGCCGGCGCTGTGCCCTCCACGGGGTCGCCCATGCCTCCCAGGGCTTCCACGGGGGGTGGCGGGGCTGGGGACCACACTCAAGAATAGCAAATTGCTGGAAGCATCTGGTGGGTGAGGGGGTGAGGGTGCGGGAGGGGAGTGGGGCCAGGTGGGCGGAAGGCCTGGTCCTAATGTGCGTGTCAAAGTCAGAAGAGAATTTAAGAGTCAGTCCGGATCTGGCTGAAAATGCCTGACCTCAGTCTAATCATGCGGAAACATCTGACAAACACGAAATGAGGAACTTTGGTGACCAAGAAAAGATGGGGAGGGGGCAGGGAGGGAAACCTGTATTCCTTGAAGATGCCAAGGCCATAAGAGACAAAGAAAGGCTGTAACGTTCCAGATTAAAGGAGGCAACTAAATGCGCTACCTGACCTTGGATTGGACCCTGAACTGGAGGAGGAAATGCTAATAAGAGCCTTGTTAGATCAGTGACCACCTGGGATACAGGCAGTGCAGTGGAGAAAAATAGTGTCTTGATGAAAATTTACGAAGCAGACAAGTTTAGTGTGATTATGTGAGGGGATATCCCTATTCTCAGAAGTACTTAGGGGTAAAGGGCCAAGATGTATGTAACTTGCCTTTATATGATTCAGGAAAAAATTACACATGCATAGAGAGAGTATCCATGATAAAGCAAATGATGTAAGATATGAACAGTCCACAAGGGGTAAGTGGATGTTCCTATTTTAATGTACTATTCCTATTCTTGAAGTTTTTGAAGTCTGAAATGTTTTCCAAATGAAAGGTTTTCTCAAAACGCCAAAAAATTTAGCAGCAGAACTGGTTATTTCAAACAGAATCCCAGGTGGAACCCTGTGTGTAAAACAGGGACAAGCAGGGTTGTCTGGGGTCAAGCCCAGTCCTGGGTCCCTCTGGTGGCCCCTGGGTGCCTCCTGGAACCCAGCTTGGAAACCACTGAGTGGCTGCATCCTCCACATTTGGAGCAGCCATTCCTGCACCCTCGTATCTACTGGACACTCACCCACCTATCTGTTCGCATCTGAGCCTTGCCACAGCCCCGAGAGAGGTGTTCCCAGCCTCTTATTTTTTTATTTTTTGCGGTACGCGGGCCTCTCACTGTTGCGGCCTCTCCCGTTACGGAGCACAGGCTCCGGACGCGCAGGCGCAGCGGCCACGGCTCACGGGCCCAGCCGCTCCGCGGCACGTGGGATCCTCCCGGACCAGGGCACGAACCCGCGTCCCCTGCACCGGCAGGCGGACTCCCAACCACTGCGCCACCAGAGAAGTCCCCCAGCCTCGTTTTGAATGGGGCCAGAAACCAGAGGCTCGGGAAGGTTAGTACCTCCTTGGGGCCACGCAGCCCAGGTGTTTTCTATGTGCTCCCCCCACCTCTACCCTGCACGGCAACCTGCAAGGCAGGTCTTATCATCCCCATTTTACACACAAGCAGAGGCCCCAGGAGATTCAAGTCTAAGGCTACATCACTGAAGCTGGGTTCAAACCCATGTCCTTGAATGAACCCTCAAATCCCTGCTCTTCTTGGCAGAACTGCTTCCTCTCAGGGGAAGAGGCTGAGGTTCCGAGTGGGGCAGCCCAGGCCTGCTCGGGGCACAGGTAAGATTGGGAGCCACTGGGTTCACAGGCCAGTGCTCCCTCAGCAGTGGGAGGGGAACCCACTGTCTGGCTCTTGCCAAGAGACCCATCTGTTCCTGGTGGGTCTGTTCCTGGTGGGGAATCTTCACACAGAGCCTTGATCCCGTCCTGAATTTCTGGGCTCAGAGTCTCCCTGCCCGGAGCTGGCTTCTGAATCAGCAGAGGTTCCTGTCTCCCTGCCCCCGCCAGCCAAGGACAAGGAAACTATGAGCGTCCTTGTTCTGTTCAGTCCTTCACGGGCCGAGCTCTGGCAGTGCCTTTCTGTCTTTCTTTTCCCTCAGATTTAGCCATTCTCCCCCATTCCCTGCTCGCTGGTAAGTTTTTCGTAAGTAAATTCACTGTCAGCAAAACTCACACTGTTTGAAGTCACTGCCAAGACACTGAGCGTTTAAAAGAGCTGTAGGAAGCTCAAGGCTTCTGAGTAAACGGGGACTCGCCGAGGATGCAATTGCCCATTTCAGGCCCAAAGCTGCCTCCCTGATAACGGCTCAGGGTCTGTAGAGCCCTGGGCCCTGACTTTGCCCCGAGCCTCCGCAAGGCAGGGAGAATGACTGCCCAGAGGAGAAGTTCAGAAGGGGAAGGTAACTGTCCTTGTTAAGTGCCAGCTACCGGGCTGGATGCAAACTGCAGACTCATCTCAGTCTCACAACAGCCCCGTAACGTGGGTGTAGCTGTGCTGACTTAACACAGGAGAAACTGAGGCTCAGAGCACCGAAGTAACCTGGACACAATCACACAGCTGGGAAGGAAAGCTGGATCTCTCTCTTCCACATTCCTCCAAGGTCCCAGGCCCACCTGTCTGTTCTCCCTGAGGCTGCTCCCAGCCAAGGGTCCTACGGGGCTTGGTCTCTTTTCCTTCCTGGATCTAGTTGCTCCGTCTACACCCCACGCAGGACACCCCCTGAGCCTGCCTCCCCCCCACAACCCCCGCCGCTGCTGATCTGGGGCTGCCTCGCTCTGAGAAGGTCTGAGAAGGTTCCTGGCCAGCCCTCTGCCACGCCACAATGGGGACTTAACCTCCAGCCTCACATCGCTGCTGTGGGCTCCTGGACAGCTTCCCGGGTTCCACACCCCTGCGACAGAGCAGGTCCACCCTCTGAGAGCTCTGGGGGGTGCAGGCTGCTTGCTGACCTCCACCTTACTTCCTTGGAGATTTCCGAGGCAGTTTCTCAGCTGTGGAGCTCACACGCTGGCCTGTTCTCTGGACTCTACACCGCATGGGACACCCCATCTCGAGGTCTGACTTCCACTCCATGAAGAAAACCCTCCACTTCAGCATCCCGTCTCCACTGCTACAACCCTCTCTCTTCCAATCACATTTCCAATATTATGATAAAGGGTTAATGTGCAGCTGTAACTCAGGGTGGCATCTGCTTATGGGGAACGGTATTCATTCTCACAATTGACTGTTGGACCCAAGTCAGTTTAATCCAAAAGAGTGACTCCAGCCTGGAACTGTGGCCTGTTCCAGACCTGTGAGGAAGTTTTTCTAGGGTGAGGGGACCTTGCACCATCCCCCAGTCACACACTAACAAATATTTTCTGTTGGCCTGTGGCCACACTGGCCTGCCCTTCTCCAAGGCAGATGGAGAATCCCTCCCCTAAAACAGCCACCACTGGTCGAGGCTGCTAGGCGCCATGCACTGAGGTTGACATTTTACATATGCTGTTTCCAATATTCACAAGTGACCAGGCGTGGCTTCTGAACCATTAGGGGTCTTAGTTTTGCCTCTTTGTAAAACAGCTTCCTCGGATGAGGAAACTGGGTCTTATGGGGTTAAGTGAATCACTCAAGGTCACACAGGTAGTAAGTGACAGATCAGGAATTTGAACCTAAGTCTGTATGGCTACAGAGGTTAACAATCCTTCCACTCTCCGTTACCATGGCTGTCATGTACAGTTGCGCAGGTTGCTTACTGCACAGAGACATCCAGCTGAAGGGGAAGTCTGGATGAAATCCAGCCAGCATTCTGTTCAGTAAGGTGTGCACCACGGTGCAGTGATGCCTGTGCTTGTCTGCCTGGAGAAGCGCTGGGGTAAACTGATTATAAATGGTCCTAATGATGCCCTTCCCTACATCTGCACCCCTTGCTATGTGCCTTTGCAGCTCTTCTCATCAAGAAGGGAAGTCCGGTTCCTCACCCCTTAAATCTGGGCTAGTCTCGTGACTAAACGAGTCAGTGAAATGTGGCAGACTGGCGTCGTGCCAGTTCAAGTCCATACCGAGAGGACTTGAAGGCTGTATTTGCCCACTTGGACCCCAACTACCGCCATGGGTACAAGCTTGGGCTAACCTGCTGGAGAATGAGAAACACATGGCCCAGTCACCCCCATCCCAGACCAGTCAATAGCCAATCAACCACCCAACACATAAGCAAGGCCATCCTAGCCCAGCCAGCCTCCAAACGACCCTCTCTGACCACAGACCCTCGAGTCAGCCCAGCCAAGCTCAGGCACACCTGACCAGATCAGAGTAACTGCCCCACTGATTTCTGTAACTGATTTAGGTGGCCATTATAGGTTGAATTGTGTCCTTCCAAAATTCATATGTTGAAGTCCCAGCCCTCAGTACCTCGAAATGTGACCTCATTGGGACGTTAGGTCTTTGCCGATATAATTAGCTAAGATGAGGTCATACTGTTGTAGGGTGGGCCCCTAATCCAATATGACTGACATCCTTATAAAAAGGGGAAGTTTGGACACAAACACGTACACAGAGACGACACCATGCAAAGACTGGAGTGATGCTGCCACAAGCCAAGGAACGCCCAGAAGCTGGAAGAGAGGCCTGGAACACCTCGTTCCTTACAGCCTTTAGAGGGAGTAGGGCCCTGCTGACACGTTGGTCTCAAACTGCCAGCCTCCAGAACTGTGAGACAATCAATGTCTGCTGTCACCAGTCTGTGGAACTGTGTTACGGCAGCCCTAGGAAACGAACGTAGCACCTTTTCCTGATTCATACAAAGGCACAGTATGGGCTGGCTTCCTTGGCTGTTTCCAGTGTGGCAGCCAACCATGGCTCTCCTCCCGGCCCCCGGGGAACCCACCGTGACTACTCCTGCCCCAACAGGCTTCTGATTCTGGGAAGGATTCTCCAGTGCTTTCCAAGGGCTCTGGAGTTGTTGAGGGGAAGGGGTCACAGCCTCATACGATATCGCTGCTCCAGGGATCCGGGGAGCACCCCCGGCCCGGGTCCCTCCCGGCTGCCCACCTACCTGGGTTGCCAAGGGCCATGGAGTCGTAGATGAGCTTACAGGTCTTGAGCAGGGTGGAGATCTTCTTCTCGGGCGAGTAGGCCTTGTGCATGCTGGCGAACTTCTGCAGGATCTTCTCCATGACGGGCACCTCCGGCACGCTGGTGGTCACGCCCAGGTCGGTAGTCGTGGTCGCTAGGATCACCAGCTGGTTCTCCTTGAGCTGCTGCAGCGAGCCGTCCTTGCTGTGGATCTCATGCAGGCATGAGTTGATGGCTTTCTTCAGGGGCTTCAGGACACACTTGTACAAGGCAGACTCCACAATGGCTTCTGTAGGTGGGCGAGAGCAGGAGGGTGAGGAAACCAGCTGCAGGGATCCTGCCCCCACGTCCTGTCGCCCGACAGTGTGGCTATCCCCATCCCATGTCCCTGGAAGGACATACTCACAGCCCTGGCAGGTACAGCCCACAGTTCTGACAGGTGAGACAGTGCAGTATATTCAACAGAAAGCCACACTGCCAAGGGCACAGGAGCCACACATGGCATCTAATGCTTTTCACAGGGCCTGGCACAGATGAAACTCTCACAGGGCTGCTTACTAGTACACCACCTCAGAGAGCACTATGTACATGGGAGTTGTGCAGTATACAACCTGTGCAGCTGTACCTGGAGGGCCTGGGTGCCCAATAAATGTTTGGTAGAGTTATTCTTGATGTGCCTCTCTCAATTACCAGATCCATTTGAATCTATTCTCAAGAATACAGTATAGCCAGAACCTGACTTCTTACCATTTCCACGGCTACCACTTTGAGCTAGGCTGTCATCATCTCTTACCTGAGTTATATTAATAGCCTCTTGCCCTGGCTTCTTTTAGTCCATTCTCAACACAGCAACCGGCATAATCTTGTTATACCACGGTTGATCATGACATTCCTGTGCTCAGAACCCTGTAACGGCTCCCATCTCATGCACGATAGAAGCCGAAGTCTTTCCCGTGGCCCAAGCCCCCTCTGTGACCTGTGCCTGTGACCCCTCTCACTCATCACCTTGTTTGCGCCCTGTGCTCATGCTGCTCCAGCTACCTTGGCCTTCTTGCTGTTCTGCCAACCGTCCAGGCTTGCTCCTACCTCAGGGCCTTTGCACTTGCCATTCCCTTTGCCTGGAGAAATGCACATGGCTATCCACATGGCTTATTCCTTCACTGTTCAAATGTCCTCTTATCCCAGAGGCGTCCTGATCAGCTAGTGGAATGAGAATTAGTCATCTCTGATCTCACAGCAACTGTGCGACATGCATGCCACCATCCCCACTCTACAGATGGACCAACTCAGGCTCTGCTGGTGCAGGTCACACAGCCAGCTGGGGCCTGAACAAGGATTTGAACCCACGTCAACTTGACACCAAGGCAATGTTCAGCTTCGGTTGACAGTAGGGAAATATTCTTGGCAAGTCTTTTTGGCTCCACCCGATCCCCTGGGTCTCAGCTATCGGCCCAGTGGGAGAGGTCCCCAGTCCTGTCCCTGTAGGGAGACACCTGAGCTGCTCTATCCCTGGGAGGTGAGGGAGGGGCCCATGTCCCCATGGCTGAGTCTCAGTAGAGGCCAAGATGACCCTTCCCTGCCATGCACGCCTAGGGTGGGCCCAAGTCTGGGTCTAGGGCTGGTCCTGGCTGTCTCGGTCCTCATCCTGCCGCCTCCCTCTTCCCCTTTGCTTCTCCAGGCTCTTCAACAGGACGACACATGGCTGCCCTTGCCTCCGTCACCCCACTCCTGTCGACCCTTCCAGGTCCTCAGAGCCTCTGCAGCTAGAGGCGTGGTGACCCGGAGGCAGGGACCTGTGGTCAGCTTCCCCACCGCCCCTGGCTCCCGTGTAACCTTGGCCAAGTCCGTTCCCCTTCCCGGGCCTTTTTCCTCATCTACAGAATAAGAGGGTCCATGCCCTCTAGGGTCTCTACGTCTCTGCAGCCAGCAGATCTCCGGCAGGGACTGCCTCTGACCCTCAGCAGCCATGCGTGTTAGTGGTTTTTTTTTTTTTTTTTTTTTGCCACTCATCGCTCCTGGTGACTTGTCTCCCTAACAAAACCAGGAGCATCCTGAGGGTGGGGGCCCTGCCCAGCTCTCAGGTGCTTGAGGTTCGGCCATCTAACTGGGCCCATGGGCCGAACTCAGAAGGGAGAGACAGAACAGAAGAGGGGTTAGTTCACAGAAAGGGAGGATCATCCGGGATTATCCCTGGCTCCCACCCGCTCCCAGCCCCTGCCCAGGATGGGGACCGACCTAGCTCCTCCTCGGAGTGCAGGGAGGGGTCCACCAGGACCTTGAGCTCGGTGCTCTGCAGCAGGTAGCTCTTGAGCTGGGTCATCATGGTGCGGATCTCCTGCAGCATCTCCATGCTGGAGGTCTGGTGCGCCATCATCTCCAGGCTGTACACTTTGTAGTCCTGCACCAGGTTGCCGAAGTACGAGGCCTTGTCCTGGGCCAGCTCCACCACCCTCTTGTACAGCTTGCGGTTGTTGGAGAGGAAGGCACTGAAGACGCTGGTGAAGCTCACAAAGCTCAGGCGGTGGCGGGCCCTGCCCAGGATCATTGACGACTTCTTCTTCACGCCGGGGCTGCTGAACTGCTCCAGCTCCTCCTCCGTGCTGCTGGTCGAGTACGAGTCCTGGTCTGTGGCCGAGGCGGGCACGCCCAAGCTGTCCGAGAGGGAGGCCAGGGAGCCCTTGAACTCCGGGGTGCTCTGGGGCCGGGCGCCGGCCCGGGCACGCGGGCTCTGAGTGGGGGCAGGACCTCGGCCTTCTCCAGGTGGACAGGGCCTGGGGTTCTCGGGGGCCTCCCCGTCCGTGGACGGCTCGGCCGTCTCCAGGGGAACTGGGAGGACCGAGGCCAGCTGCCGGGAGAGCCGTTTCTTCCTGGGAGGTGGGACTGGGGCTTGTCGAATCTTCCTCAAAGGCTCTGGCATGCCGCCCAGATCGCCGGCTTTGGCCACTGCTTCCTGGCCTTGCTCTGTGGTTCTCTGAGGCCTGTCCCCAGGGCTGCCGGAGGTCCCCTGGGGAGGCAGGCGGAGCGGGGATGCCCTGGAAGGTCCCACCGGGTCCCCCTCTGCTGCTGCCCCCCTGTCCTCCTTCCCTGCACTCTGGTCCTCCAGGGAGACCTTCTCCACGATGCGGCGTCTGGGAGGGGCGGCGGGGAGGCTCTTCTTCGCGGGCACGGGAGGGACGGGGGCCTGCAAGGGGCTGGGGGCTGCCCCCGGCTTCATCTCTTCCTCCCTGAGGGGGCCCAGGCCTGCGAGGGGCCGTGGGAGCCTCTCGCAGGCTGTCATGGGTGGCTGGCTTGGAAGCTCCGGGGGGCCTGGGGTGTGGGGTGCCCGGCGGGGGGCAGATGCTGGAGGTGAGGGAGGAAGGGCCTCAGGATGCGGAGGCGGGGGAGCAGCCGTGGAGGGAGAGCCCGGCAGAGGGCAGGCCGGAGGGGGGGCGGGGGGGTGGAGCGGGAGCGGCGGGGGACGGGGAGCCGGGCGGCGCGGGGCCCACCTGGAGGCGGGGGGGGCAGCGTCGGAGGCGGGAGGCGACGGGCGCGAGGGGCAGCTTCCCGGGGGCGGCTGGTCAGCCGGCAGGGAGCTGCCGCAGTCCTCGATGAAGACTGGATTCACAAACCACAGGCGGCCGTTTCCTATGGACAGCTCGATTTCACACGAGCAGTTTTCATCATGGGCGGATGACCTGAGCATGGAGGCGGGGGGCGCTCCCGGGGCTGGGTCTCTCGGCGCCTCCGCTGGGCTCCCGCATCCTCGCCGGGGGTTCAGCGAGGAGTCCCAGAAGGCTGTCGAGATGAGGGAGGGAGAGGCGGTCAGTCCTGAAGCTGGGCCGCAGCCCGGCCCGGGCAGTGTCTGTGGGTTGCGCAGGGGGCAGGGCGAGGTAAGGCGGTGCAGTGCTTGCTTCACCGCTCCGAGGGTTGGTTTCCCCTCTTGGACTCTCTTAAACCTCTCCCACCACTTCCTGCCTTGAGAGGGGAAGCCCCACGCCATCCTCCTCTGCGGTGCTGGGCTGGGGCCTGGGCGGCGCTGGTGACAGGCTCAGCTTCAGTCCTGTCCCCTGGAGTGTGAGACCCCCACGGTGGCGGGGGTGGGGGGGTGGCACCCATGCCCCGGGGTGCAGGTACGTACGGGGATGGAGGGGACAGAAGCCCGGAGCTCCTGATGCTGACCGGCTGGGTGCTCTGGGGCAGGTCACCGGACCTTTCTAGGCCTCCATCTAGTCATCCCTAGAATGGGGTCCTGACAGAGAAGTTGCTTTGGGCCTGTTTGGGCCACTGCAGTTGTCACAGCGGGAAGAATGAACTATGGATTGCAGCCAGTGAGCTCAGACCTGACCACCCAAGTGGGGGAATGCCTGCCCTCTGCAAAATGATTCTGCCTCTGGCCAATCTCAGTGTGAAAACGGGAAGCTGCCCTGTGCCCCCAGCTCAGAGAGCTGGAGCTCCTGCACTGCTGAGTTAAGTCCCAGCACATGCCTCGCTCTTGACTCAGCCCTTAGCTGTGGCCGCCAAAGCAGGCCTGCCCTGATGGTCAGCGCCAGGCTTGCTCTGAGTAATGGGCATGGGACGTCCAAGCTGAAAGGGCGCTGGGGCTTGACTAGCTCAGAGGAGTTCTTGACCTCTCGGTACCAGGCTCTATGGAGAATCTGACAAAAGCTCGGGATACTCCCAAAAGGCCACAGGAGCACATTTTGAGAACAAGGTCACCTGGCTGGCAGGTCACTGCAAGCTCACTCAAGCAGCTCCTTTTGGAGGAGTATGGAACCCAGGTCTTGTTCCACGTGTTCATTTTAGAGATCCATAGTGCAAATTCCTTGCTAGTGATTGCACCAGGCCTCCAGCCTCTCACCCAGGGCTCGTTACCTCTGGGAGGGAGCCATCAGTAAGAAAATTACCAAAAACAGCATCAAAGACAATACCAGGAACAAACGTGCATTGCGTTCTGGCTGTCGTGGATTTCTTGCTCTACAGGGACCATCTCACCAATCCCCGACCACAGACCTCTGGTGTAAGTCCTCACGTGGTCACCGTACGGCAAATGAAGATGAGAAAGCCAGGGAGATGAACAGTCACCGGGTTGGTGAGTGAAGGAGCTGGAATTTGAACTAGGTCACACTAGCTCTAAAGCTGAGAGTGGCATGGACGTATATACACTACCAAACGTAAAATAGATAGCTAGTGGGAAGCAGCCGCCTGGCACAGGGAGATCAGCTCGGTGCTCTGTGACCCCCTAGAGGGGTGGGATAGGGAGGGTGGGAGGGAGACGCAAGAGGGAGGGGATATGGGGATGTATGTCTATGTATAGCTGATTCACTTTGTTACACAGCAGAAACTAACACACCGTCGTAAAGCAATTACACTCCAATAAAGATGTGAAAAAATAATAATAAATAAATAAAGCCGTGTGCTGGGCCGCCCTTCATAGGAACTTGCGAAACTTCCCATCCTGGTTGCTCTCCTGGCGTGAGAGAGCAGTGGTGTGGTGAGCAACGCAGAAAGGGGAATGTGGTAAGAAAACAACAGGCTCTTGACTTCGAAAGAAGGGAGATGTTGCAAGATGGCCAAGGGCAGCCGTGCACGTGTGTGCGCGTGTGCGTGCCCGCCCTGAGGCATGGGCGCTCTCGGGGTTGTGGGTGTTTGCCACCTTGCTGGCCAAAGGGGTCAGAAACCCCATCAAGGTGGGCTGCCGAGAAACTGACGGAAAGAGAGCCGTGCACATCCACAGGGGAGCACGGCGGGACTCTGGTTCAGCCCTGTCCTGGGCACAGACTTCCAAGCCTGGAAGTGCTGTGGCCGGCTGTCTCCACAGCATCAAAGGTGACAAATTTTCGTGTGACTTTCTGACACACCAGGCTCTGTGCCCATGCCGGCCACCACCTGAGGACGTGGAGAGCCTGGAGGGGGAGGGTGCGTCTCCAGGCTCTCCCTAGATCCAGGTGGGTTGTTCCTGAGGGCTGCCTGGGCCCTGTGCTTCATTTTCTTGGGCAGGGATGACCCCTCCATGACCGGTCCATTCTCCTGGGTACTTCGCATGGTCTCCTTGGAAGGTTTCTTAGCAAGGAGCAGGAGGCGGCCAGGCTAAGGTGACTGGGCTGCAGCCCCACGGGTGAGCTGAGGCCCCCGAGGCTCACCTCCGAGTTCTCATAAGACCCTTCCTTTGGGAGGAGATGCAAGTTGTGGGGTAGACGATCAAGAGAACCGCCCACCCATGCTCAGACACTCTTACCTCTCACCTAGATGGTGGCCATAGGCTGCCTCCATGCCCCCACCCCGTCCCCAATCCATTCTACTCCTTGTGGCTCTATGCTGGGCATACGGTGGGCCCTTGATTGCTATTTGCCCAGAATCGCTTCCAAACCCTTAGCCTGGCACTCAAGGCCTGCGGAGCTGGCCCTGTACACCCTTCCAGCGCCGCCTACTGAGTCTCCACCCACTCTCTCTGCTGTTCACTTCTTCCGGAACACGCCATGGGCTGCCACACCTTCAGGTCTTGGCTAATGTTGTTCCCTCTGCTTGGAATGTTTTTCCCACCCTCTCCACCTGGCAAACTCCTACACATCCTCCAACACTCAGGTCAAATGTCACCTGTTTGGAGGAGCCTTCCTGACACATTCAGGTCTCACCTACACTCCCCTGGGCTCCCCCGTCCCGGTGCACACTGACGGGAGAGACCAACCCTGGGACTGTACTTCTCTGGTGGTTTCATCCTGAACCATGGGAAGAGGTCTAAAGACAAGAAGAGAAGAAGTGAGAAAGTGAGAAGAGGGAGGAAAAAAGGAGGGCAAAGAGCTCCGTACGTGATGCACCACCAGCTGGAGTGCCCGCCTCAGGAGAGCAGGGGGGTCCATCACGCACAGAAAAAAAGAACACATTTTCCACCGCTCAGATTTGTATTCCTACAAGAGTGGAACAGACAGTGGGGTTCGGGGAAATGGGCCCGGGGCCTGGGTGATTAGGAACCGCTCCCCTGCC
Source organism: Kogia breviceps (assembly GCF_026419965.1). Lineage (NCBI taxonomy): Eukaryota > Metazoa > Chordata > Mammalia > Artiodactyla > Physeteridae > Kogia > Kogia breviceps. The sequence continues at coordinate 11,832,233 of NC_081312.1, forward strand.
CCTAAGATAGGCCTGGTGGTTGTACCTCGCAGGGCGGAGGCCCCAAAGCGAATGCCGCTCTGAGGGGTGGGGGGCTGCACCCTGGGGTCTGAGGGCCTATTAGGGAACTCAGTGGCAGTGCAGGTCTTTATGCTTAAAAACAAGGAAGTAGGTAACTTTCTCTGCAGCCTACACAATGCCAAGGCCAGGGGAGAAGCGGAACGCTGTCATGCAAGCCTCGCGGTTGGCCCGCCTGTGGGCATCTGTGCCCACCGGCACTGGGCCAAGCTCAGCTCAGTGGTTGCAGTTCCCCTAAGGGCCTGTGCCCTCCCTGCCTCTGTGCTGCCCTCGGACTGAGGCAGATGTTTTGCTGGCCCTGTGGCTTCCTGTGTCTCAGCTGGGGATATCTTCTGCCAGGCATCCGCTCCTACAATCCTCAGAGGTCCCGGGCCAGGCCAGGTACTGGGCTGTAGATGCTGAAGGCAAAGGTGACAAAGGTTTCACGCTTGAGGAGCCCTGGGCTACCGGGAGAACAAAGGGGGTGAGTAAATGCGGCCAAGTATTCCAGATGCCATGGAAACAGCTAGAAAGTCTGGGGAACTCAGTGGGTGAATGTTTTTGTGGCATCCTAAAGACGGGCTGTTGGACAGCCGTTCAATCTGGAGTTTTCAATGAATTTTTAATAAGTAGGAAAATTCTCATTATATAATGTAAAGGAAAAAGCAAGTTACAGGCAAACTTGGAAGCACTACAGGACATATGCTGTTTCTAAACATATTTTTAAAATATTAAACATATACATACTACAAATATGTCTGAGAACCTCTGCAAATCTGACCCCTATCTATCACTGCTTTCTCTGGATTCCTTTCGCACTTAGAATCAACTGCATGTAGTTTACTGCTGAGCTGCCCCTATGTTAGTTTTGTGGGCCCAAGCTTATGCCTACATAGACCTTTTGAACGTTGGCTTTTCCAAGGCCAAACTCAGACTGTCTTACATCAGCTCACGAGCAAACATTCTGGGTGATCACGTGGTGCTGAGCCTGTAGGTCAATAGCGCCGTTTCAGCAACAGCATACCTGTCTGAACAGCTGGGCTTGTGCAATGATTTGGATATTTATGACATTCTATTCATTTTGTAAAAAGAGAGTAGAGTGCCGGAAAAAAGAACCACTGCTGACACTAGTGATAGAAAACACATATGCCTCATAAACTTATTCCAGCTATGAGATCACCAGGTGGGGATGTGGGTCGGGAGTCAGAGCCTGGCCGGTGGAGGGCCGGGAGAGGGGACCAGGGGTTAAGGAGGCTGAGCTGTGTGCAGAGATAAGCGTCTGCTGCCTGCAGAGCCAGGCTGACCTTCTGCTCCTATCACGGAGATTCCCCGGCAGCCCCTCACTAAACCCCCTTTTATCTAAAAGCTCGTTTGAGTGGGTTTCACTTCTCTGTCACAAGAGTGCCTTGCCTAGGACAACATGTGATGCGCTGGGCACTATGCCTGGTGTGTCTGGGCCCTTGGCAAGTGCTGCTCTTTGCACATGTATCATCACAACACAGGTGAAGGTCAGGGAGTTCTGCACATCCCAGAGCCAGGGCCTCTGGCCTCTGACAGGACGTGCCCTTTCAGCTCCAGGTCTCCATCCATTCTGGGGATGGACTGAAAAGTTAACCGTTCCTCGGCTCCAGGGAAAACCTATTCTGGTGAACCTCGCTTCTGACCTTCAGCCCTTGGGGACACCAGGAGTGATCAGAACCCTCTGGTTCTTGGGACTTCCCTGGAGGTCCAGTGGTTAAGACTCTGTGCTTCCAATGCAGGGGGTGCGGGTTCCATCCCTGGTCGGGGAACTAAGATCCCACATGCCGCGTGGCATGGTCAAAAAATTAAAAAAAAAAAAAAAAGAACCCTGATTCCTAAGCTTCAATGCACTCAGATTTCATTTAAATCCCCTTCCCAAGGAAGTGAATGCTGACACACAATCTGCCAACTGCCACCAGAGGGCACCTCCCCTCTCATTTCCTCAACATGCCCGAGGTGAAGCTCACCCAGAATAGAAGGGCTTGTCTATTCCAGAAAGGAATGTGCTTCTCCCCAGAGGAGCAGCTTGTCTTTCATACAGCCGGTCCTAGGGCTTAGGGGCAGCCCCGCCCCCGCCCCCCCAGGTGAGAGGCAACTGCGGGTCCCTAGGGCAGTGGGTTTTAGGGATGCCTGCCTCAACCTACCCACAGTGAGGCTGCTAACCGACCCTCCTCTCAGAGGTAAGCCTCTCCGGATGGAGCTCATGCATCTCACTTGCCCTCCCAACTTGGCCTCAAAACTGGCAGCTGACTGCTCGTTGCAAAAAAACTGAGGTCATGAGGTGCAGCTGAGGGGCAGTGGAGGGGCTGAGCCGGGAGTCAGAAGCCACTGGCACACTTTGTCTTGCCTGCCTGGAGCATCTTGGACAAGTTTCTCAGCTGTGCTAAGAACTGACTTTCTATCTTTAAAATGGGGATGCAAGGCTTGCACAAGATAGTGCCAAGGGCGCGGCAATGAGGGCATCACCTGTGCCGTCTTAGACCTTAGGAGGGGTGCCACTTGGACCGTATGAGTTACAAGACTCTCACCTGTCCCACATGAAGCTTCTGGAAGGGTAAGAGCCCAACAACGATAACATCTGGGGCCCAAGTTCGGTGTTTATTCCCAATATCAACTGAAAACTGGCCCTGAAGTTTATAAACTGGGTCAACTGGACCTAGGAGAGCCTGGATAAGGAGTTAAGGGGCAGCACAAGCGAGTGGGTGAGGGCTGGAGCCCAGCTGCCCAGCCCTCCATGGACCCTGTGGCACTGGACATGTCACTCAACCCCTCGTGTCTGTCTCTTCTGCCATAAAGTGGGGATCACAATAACAGAACCTGCTTTACAGGGTTGTTTGAAGATCTGATGAATCAACGCAGATAAAGAGGTCAGTGCGCATTAAATGCAGATATCCGAGGGCCTGGACTCCTCCTACTTCCTGGCCTTTGACCATGAGCTGCCTGTGGCATCTCTTGCATTGTTGTCTAGAGGCCTCTCAGGGTGGTGGACAGTGGCTGGCTTGGGAACCGGGGGGTATCGCCTCTGATCCCAGGTCTGCCTCTAACTTCCTCTACACCCTGGGCCTGCCCTCTCCATCACCCTCTCCTCCATTCAGCCAGCACTGGTGAAAATGTACTGCTGTGCTCAGCCACGTGCGGTGCAGGTTCCTGGGTATGGTTTAGACTTTTTAATAAAAAAATCGAGGTATAGTTGACTTACAATATTATGTTAGTTTCAGGTGCACAATATAGTGATTCAAAATTTTAATAGATGATACTCGATTTAAAGTTACTATAAAATATTGGCTAAATTCCCTGTGTGGTTTAGTCTTGATAAGGACTTTTTTTTTTTTTTTGCGGTATGTCGGCCTCTCACTGTTGTGGCCTCTCCCATTGCGGAGCACAGGCTCCGGACGCGCAGGCGCAGCGGCCATGGCTCACGGGCCCAGCCGCTCCTGCGGCATGTGGGATCTTCCCGGACCGGGGCACGAACCCGTGTCCCCTGCATCGGCAGGCGGATTCTCAACCACTGCGCCACCAGGGAAGCCGATAAGGACTTATTAACTGCTTTGCTCATAACGAGATCTGACCTCTGCCTAGGATTGGGGGCCCGCAGAGGCGGCTGGCTTGTCTTCCTGGCAGCTCCAGACTTGGTGAGCTTGGGCTCCCCGAGGGTTAGCATGGCGAGGCCATGTCAGAGGTTGGCACTGGCTCAGCGAAGCCCATCACATGAGCCCAGTAAACATGAGCTCTTCTTACTATTACGTGTTAGGGCTGTGGGATCAGAAACGCTCTTGTCTTTTACTCTCCCCTCCTCATCCCTCAAAAGGTCAGAAGGGTAAGGGGCGGGGTGCATGTGCCGAATCAGGTGGTTGGGCAGGGGCAGGCCGAGGGAGTGGGGGGCACACTCTAGCTCACGGTCACGTTCACGCTGCTTTTCCTTCTGACGAGGGCGGGGCTGGGGGCCAGGGCTGTGGCAGCTGCTGGCACCCAGGTTCCTGGCCATCGCTGAGAAGTCCCCTGGCGTTTGGTCCAGCTTCTCCCGGGCCACGCCCTGCCACCAGGTCAGCCTGTGTGGGTCCTGAGCAGACCCAGCTCCCTCAGACCCAGCGGGGCTGTGCATCAGACCTCCTGACAGCTGTTAAGGGCGCCACTCCGGAACGAGGGAGAATCTCCCTGCTACAGGAGCTCGGTACCTGGGGCAGGGGTGCAGGTGGTCCCGTGGGAGCTGGGACTCAGGATCCAGCTTGGGGTCAGCCTGAGGGGCCGTCCATCTGCACAGGCGGTCAGCAGGGGGCAATCCAGGGGCTCCACTTCCTAAGGCCCAGCCACCTCCCCTGACCCCAGAGGGGACTTACCCAGGCCCAGGTTGGAGATGGTTTTGAGGTCTGTGAAGCTGCTCGCCTCAAGGATGGCCTGGGGCAGCCTCAGCTTAAAGGGGAGTAAATCTCTGTGGAGACATGAGGGGTCGGAGGTCAAGTCCGGGGAGGGGCGTGTCCATTCTCGGCCCCCACCCCCCCCAAATCCTCAGCCCGTAAAGGAAGAACCCCGGCCACCCCGCTGGCGGCTGTGATTGCCACACAGACTGGAAACTTCCCTGGGGCCGAGGGGAGGAGTCCTGAGGCTAAGGGAGCAACCAGTCAGATCCGGGTCCTGTGCCTGCACTGGCCCCAGAGATGCTGAGACCCTCCTTGGGCATGGAGGGGGGAGGGGGAGAGGCTTTATCCCTAGTTTTCTTGGCCCTGGAAGTCCAGGCAGCTTCTTCTAAAGGTGCCATTCTGGGTAAGGCGAGTGGCCCACCCCTTCCAGTCCTCTGACCCTCTCTGCTCCACGCTGAGATGTGCAACGGGGGCGCAGCCAGACTCCCCTGGTGAACCTACAGCCAGGTACCCCCTGGCGAGCACACAGCCAGACAGACGCCCCTGACGACACGGTCAGCCAGCTCTATCTGCTGCCTTTGGTCTGAATGCGGATCTTTTCAGCGATCTCCCAGAAGGGATCTGGACACCCTCCCCCTTTTTTGTACAGAGGGGGAAACTGAGGCCCAGAGAGAGAAAGGAAGATGATCAGGCCTGGACACACGGTGGGTGGAGGGCAGAGTGTGCTGAGCCCCAGGCCTCCTGACTTCAAGCCCAGGGCTGTTCCGCGGGGCAGGAAGGGGAGCGAGGCCCTGCGGGGCCCCAGGATGGCTGGTCCCAGTTCTACGTCTCAGCCCGGCATTCAAGGCCCGTCACAGTCTGACCCCGACCCCCTTTTCCAGCCGTACCCCCAGCTCTGTCAGCCTTCTCCCCAAACCCTGATTCCAGTCATTGAAATCCCATCCGTCCAGGCCCACTGACAGCCTTGCGTGATGGCCGTCTGTCCGCGGGGGTCTTCATGGTCTTACTGTCTGTACTGCACCCTCCGTCTCCTCCCCTTTGATCTATGTGAGAGCCCTGGAAGTTCCTGGAAGGGACGGGCAGCTTTTCACGTCTCTGACGCCCCCAGAGCCCTTAGCACACACCACAGAGGCTCAAAGTGTTTGCGGAATGGACCCGTCTAAACTTCGGGAACTGGACTGGGGGAGAGCAGGGCAGAGGCCGCCTGGGATGCGGGTTGCCGGGGAGCTTCCTAGACCACCTCTGCCCGTCAGTACAGGCTGTGCTGCTCTGCGGGGTGCCCCCACCCCTTCATGGGTAGTGTTTTCACGGGGGGGAAAACACTCTGCTTATGGAATGGCAGGATGGGGGAAGGTGGGAGAAGATTCTGGACCCTTTTTTGAGTTCCTGGGTCGTGGCCTTTGGCTTCTCCATTGTCAATGGGGTGGGCGTGGCCCGTCGATCTTTGCTTCGTTGTCATAGTTGTGAGATTCTGAGCATCTGAGGCCGTCTGTGGGCCTCCTGTCAGCCCTTCTGGCCAGGCCAGGCCTGCACCCAGACCGGATGGGCCCTAAGTGCTCCATCCCACCCCAGGCCCCGCCCGGTCACCACTACCCCAATCTCTAAGTTTGAAAGGTGGCAGAATTCATCCCGGTGTTGCCTGGCTACCTGCTTGGCTGTCTGGCCTGTCACTGTGGTTTCCAAAGGTTCCTGGGCCACTGCATATATTGAAATGGCCAGCAGACTCGCTCGGCTCGTCTGGCACCGACCCCCCGATCACCAGAGCAATCTCTGACACCCCCTCCGCACCTCCTCTGTGTACTGCTCAAGATGCGGCAGTGGTGGCTGCCGATCACACCCCAGCCCGGGACCCCGGCGTCCAGGGCCTGCCCCAGCCTGCTCCCCGGCTGCTGCCCACCACAGAGCTTTCCCTTGCACTCGGGGCCTCCTCGCTGCCTCCCAAAATGTCATCTTCCTACAGTGAATGACCCCTGCTCACTCCCTCCTCTGAGCTCTGCATAGAGGGAACGCCCCCGTCGTCCCTTCCACCTATGTCTACTTAGATTCTACACATTCTTCAAGGCCGCACCATGGACCTCCTCCTTCTCCATAACCCCGTACTGTTCAAGAATTTCATTAACGTCTGCCACCCCACTTCCATCATCCAGTTCAGCACTTTATCCAGGGGCCACCTCTTCTGATCCAAGGAAATGCATACACAGGATGAGGGTGTTCGTTGAGCATCTACTAGGTGCCAAGTATCAGGCTGGGTGTTACTGAGTTTGGGCCTTATATCACATCACGTTATTATTATTACTACTACTGTAACACAGCAACCCTATGGACAGGCATTAATACTTTTGTATTAGTGAATTCTGGACCAGCTCCTCGGGGAGCTGCTAAGATGCGGATTCTCAGATCCATGCCCAGGGGTTCTCAGTGTTGAGTCTGAGTGCGGGTCAGGAATCCACTTTTTTTTTTTTTTTTTGCGGTACGCGGGCCTCTCACTGCTGTGGCCTCTCCCGTTGCGGAGCACAGGCTCCGGACGCACAGGCTCAGCGGCCATGGCTCAACGGGCCCAGCTGCTCCGTGGCACGTGGGATCTTCGCGGACCGGGGCACGAACCCACATCCCCCGCATCGGCAGGCGGACTCTCAACCACTGCGCCACCAGGGAAGCCCAGGAATCCACATTTTTAAACAGCTCTCAAGTAGATCCTGATGCCCACAGCCTTGTGTGGGAATCAGGGCCCCCAAAGCAAAAATAGAAATTAAGCACTTCTCCAGATATAATATATATATATATATGTACATAGATATGTACATAGGCTCATTAGGAATAACAAAAGACACCCCTGTCATTCAGGAAATTCCAGGGAGTTAGGAGCTCTGTGTCCAGAAGCTGGACAAAGGCCAAATACATTTTCGTACCGATACACTGTTACCTCCTAGTGGGCTGTGACCCACAGATTAAAAGCCCCATGTTATCTCATTAGTTCTTTCACACAGGCTAGCTTTCTCTTGCCCTCAGGGGCGTGGCTCCCCCCGCCCCACCCAAGGTCCTATAAAGCTTTGGGGTGGTCTGGGGAGTGCTTCCAGCGTGGAAGGCCCAGGCCTATGAAGCCATATCTGCGCCCCTCGATGCCCCACGGCTCCGTTGGCCTACAGATCCTGGGTGACCTTTGTGGTTTTCAGAGTCAACCACTGCGGAGGGAAAAGCGTGACTTCCTTTCAGTTAAAAGGATTTTAATTTTTTTTTTAAGTGAGGGAGAGGCAGAAAGACAGGAAAAGCCAGCATGAACTTTGGAATAGAAGGCCCTGGTAAACCCCCGAGCTCCGCCATTCCTGGCTGGGTGCCATTTCCTTCTCTTGGTCTGACGGTGGACAGGATGCCCTCTTACGGGGTTAAGACAGAAACTATGCAGCACAGCAGGGGAGCACCTAGTGGGAGCTTGTTCCCTTCCTCCCCCTGCTGGGAGCTCGGGTCAAGGGAGCTTCTTGCGGGAAGGCCTCCGAGCAGTGCAGTCAGGCTCCTTCCCTCTGATCCCCTCACCAGACCATCCAAAGGCAAGACTGTGGCTCCTGGTCAAGGTGGCTGGGAAGGCAGCTCCAGACATAGTGCCAACAGCTTCCTTCAAAGGAGGAGAGGCCCAGCCCGCCTCCCCCTCCTGCCAGGAGGACGGTGGCAGCCTAGTCGCGACGCTGGGTGCCCAGCCAAGGGGGCACCAAGGGGCTCCTCCTTTCTTTCCTCATTTCGGTGAATGGCACCCATCTCACAAGGCTACTGACTCCTGACCCCAGGCTGTGCTGAGGATCAGACCTCAGCACCCCTGAAAGAGGCTTAGCAGAGTGCCTGGCGTGTAGGAAGTGCTCCAGGAATGGCCAAGTGGGTTCGCGCTCCTGCACCCAGGATAGGAGCCTGGACGTCTCCCCCAGGCTTCCCCTACTGCCCCGTCTCCTCCCTGCAGTGACTGCCCCCACCCTGCTCGATTCCCCACCCCTGCCCCGCAGACACGTCCTCCGCTGGGGCCCGGACGGCTGCGGCGCCTGGCTGGTGTCCGTGCTCCCCTTGCTTCACCCACCGCCGGCTGCGGCCACGTGGCTCTGCTTGAGTGCAATCCGTCCGTGGGCAGCAGCGAGCCCCCAGCACCCAAGGGAGGGAGTCCCCGCACGCGGCTCCTGGGCACGGCGTTCCAGGCCTTCCGGCCTTACCCTCCCATCCATGTGGCCAGCTCTCCGTCCGGAAGCCGTTCCCAAGCTGCCCGAAGCTTGCCTGCTGCCAGGCCTTTGCCCGTGCCGTGTCCTCTAGCTGAATTCTCTTCCTGTCCTTCTCTGCCTGGCCCCCAGTGTCACCCTTCCCACAAAGAGGGCCTGGACTCTCCTGCACGGGGAAGGGAAGGAGCTGTCGCTGGAGGGGAAGCAGCACAGGCGTCCTCTAGGTGGAGAGCTGAGCTGTGTGACCCGAGGCAGGTCAACTCCAGCCGCAGCTTCTCTGTTTACAGATAGAACAGCGATAAGAGTACGCTTGATCCTTTCTGGAGGATTCATGCCGGGCCAGACGTTCTGCTGAATAAGCTCCTTGCAAGGATCTCGTGTCTGGTCCTCGGCACGACCTGGGGCGGGGTCGAGAGCCACACAAAGTGGGTCTGCGGTGATAACACCTCCCCGGCAGCACCGTGCAGGGTTAGAAAGAGCTCTGTGGGCAGCGTGCCGGACAAGCCCGACCCAACGCAGACACCCGGTCCACAGAGCTGGTTGTAGCAGTCCCTGCCACGGTCCCACCCGGACCTCCCGGATGCCTTTCACCAGCTCCGTGCACCCACAGCCCAGCCTTGGAGGGGTTTGCTCCTGAGGGCCAGCACCTGTGACCCTCAGAGGCTCGTCCGGACACACTGGAGCCTCACTGCCCGCCCCAGTGGCCCTACAGAGAGCCACAGATGCCTGGGTGTGCTGGCTTGGGGGTACAGAAGCCCAGCCCCGTGGCTTTATGTTCCCGAGCTGCTGGAGGGGTCTGGCTGAGGCTGGGACAGCCCCTGCAATGGACCCTTGCTGGGTTTCTCTCGGGTCCCTGTCCTACCCGCACTCCCTTGTCGCTTCCTCCTTGGGGGCAGGTCCTTTAGCGCACCCTGCACGTGGATGCTCCTTTCCAAGTGTGCCCCTAGGAGCCCCCCAGCTAAGCTGTTACTATCATTTTCTTAGAAGTGGTTCCCAAACCCTGGTTTGCAGAGAGGCTTGTTATACATGCAGATTGTCTGTCCCTTTCTCTTACTTCTTCCTCCAGCATCTATGGCATGGGTATTATCGTTCCCATTTCACCAAAGAGGTAGTTGAGAGATTAAGATTAGCTCAAATTCTGGGTTCTGCAATTATGTCATCATTCATTCATTTACCCACTCACTCGAAGCACCTAGCATGGGCCAAACACTAGGCTAGTGCCTTCTACTAAGGTAGAACTTCTCGGAATAGGAAAGGGCCTGACTCTGAGAGCTTGACATGTCACAACGTACAAAGGGTCACGGAGCCACTGATGCTTTGCTCTGTGGGCCTAGAAGGGCATGCTAGGTCATCAGACTCATCGTGGAGCGTACACAGTGGGGCGGCTGTAGAAAGGATCATGGACCTTGGAGCTCTATCTACTTTGAATCCCCACGCTGTCATTTACCAGGTACGTGACCTTGAGCAACTTCTCTCAGTCTTGGCTTCCTCATCTGTAAAATGGGACCAACAAGATCACTTACCGGGTGGAATCATTTGCAAGATTGAAAAAGATAATGGATAGGGGCTTCCCTGGTGGCGCAGTGGTTGAGAGTCCGCCTGCCGATGCAGGGGACACGGGTTCGTGCCCCGGTCCGGGAAGATCCCACATGCCGCGGAGCAACTGAGCCCGTGAGCCATGGCCGCTGAGCCTGCGCGTCCGGAGCCTGTGCTCCGCAACGGGAGAGGCCACAGCAGTGAGAGGCCCGCATACCGCAAAAAAAAAAAAAAAAAAAAAAAAAAAAGATAATAGATATAGAACTCTAGCACCGTGCTGGGTACCCGGAGAGCCCTCAACAGGCGGCAGCTTATTATCAGCATCACCTGTTCTGCCCACGGGGTCCAGGAGGGTCCTGGAGGGTCCTGGTAGATGGGAGTGGTGGTGTTCTGGGTTGAGTGTGGCTTTCACCGGAGGCAACATGAATGGTCTCTTTGAAGCAGGGGGAGGTGAGCCTGGGGCCCTGGACCCCAAGACATCCTGCCCAGCTCTGCTTAAGTCCCTGTAGCTTAAGCCATCGGTTTTTGGCACCAAAATGTATTTTTCAATTCGTGTTGACCTGCGACCAGTTCTGAATAAATAGAGCAGCTCTGAGGGTGGTTACCAGACACCCTCTTCACCCAGCAGCTGCTTCACAATCACAAGCCCTCTCCCACCGAGGGAGGGTATCAGCCCTCCCGCTGTTGCTACAGGAAGTTCCTTCTATAACGCCTCCAACGGGGCGGGTCAGGTCCGCACGGGACTCCAAGCTGTCCTGGAAGCCGGAATACAGGAAGCTGGTATATGACGGGCAGTGAGCCCAGGGGGCAGGTGGTGGTGAGGGAGGGGACTTTACCGGCCGGTCCAAGCAAGCAGCAGAGCCAGCACCCCCCTTCACAGTTACCAGGGTGAAGCCGGGGGACTGTTCCCTCTCTGCACCCTGTGGACGGCACACTTCCCTCTGGGGGCTTCCCTGTGACACCCCCGTCCCCACCCAAGTTTGCATGGACATCTATTGCCATCAGATGCCCTCCTGGGGGCCTGGGCTACTCACCTACTGACACAGTAGAATGCGATCAGTCTGAAGATGTCCTCAAACACAAGAACCGAGCCTTCCAGGTACAATACTGAGGAGAGATGACAGAGGCCTTCGATGAGTGTCCCTGTCAAAGGGAAGGAAGGTCCCTGGGGAGGGCGTGTCTGCTCTGTGCTCCCTGTAGGTCACAGTACCTGCTGCAGCACCTGGCCTGCTGCGGCCGCATCAGCTGCCCACTGGACCACAGGGAGGTGAGAAATGAACTTCTGCGGTGTTAATCCACTGAGATTTCAGGGGCCTTTCTATTATAGCAGATGGTGTTACCTTAACTAATACACACTCCTCATTTTGAGCAAAATAACACAGAAGACTCTAGATTGTAAAAGCAGAATTTAAAAACGTCTTGAGGGAATTCCCTGGCGGTCCGGTGGTTAGGACTCGGCACTTTCACCGCTGAGGGCGCAGGTGCAATCTCTGGTCTGGGAACTAATATCCCGCAAGCTGCACAGTGTGGTCAAAAAAAAAAAAAAAAAAAAAAAAGCCTTGAATTAAACTTTCAAGGTCATGTCCACTTGACAATTCTGAGGGCTGTGAGGGGCCAGCAGGAGGACAATTTCCCTGTTCTGCTGTGGCCTCCAGGAGGTTCACTGGTCCAGGGGTGCTGGACCGGGGCCACTGGCATTCTCCCCAAGAAGCCCAGGGCCTGTTAGAACCTCACTTGATTTGGCTGCACATGTAATCCAAGAGTGAGGGTGACCCCAATATTTTTCAGCTTTGACAAGGAAGAGGGATTAAAGCATTTGCCCAAGAGCCCGTCCCAGGGTGGATATGGCTGCTCAGAGGGGCAGGGCACCGGGGCACCACAGTCAGTGCCTGAAGCTGGGGTGGACTGCCCAGAGGAAAGCGTGGCACCGCACGGTGCACTGCTGCAGAGCCCCAGGGCAAGGGGCCCAGACCACCTGAGTGAGCTGCTCAGCAGGGCTCTCAGCAGCCATCCATCCGCACACCTCCTGTCTCCCATCCCAGGGCTCCATAGGCCCCACAGGTGATGCTCCCTGCACGTGGGACCCCACAGTGTACTTTCTTGGGCCTCAAGGGGCCAGGAAATATGTGTGCATCACACTTCAGTTCCAATTTCCTGAGGTTCTTCTAGCGTCCATGGGGCAGAGGGGGAAGGCAGGACCCGGGTTCCAGGCCTGGCTCCAACCCTGGGATCAAAAGTGTGACTCTGGGTCCACCCCTTCCCCTCTCAGCCCCTCAGCCCCTCCACCTGCAAAGGGAAGGAGCCCTTCCAACCCTAAACACTTGTGCATCTAGGTGACAGCAGCCTGCTATCCTATTTTCAAAGCCTAGGACAGCTTTCCGCTGCATTGGTGATCTGAGAGATGGTCACGGGGGACACATGAACCAACACGTTTTGTTCTAATAGCTTTATTTTAATACATTCCTTCCTTCTAATACTATTGCACTCTTCTACACAGTTAACATGATTTTTTAAAAGATCACCTTCATCATTTATTTATGGCAAAGAGACCATGGTATCTCATTAGGATAGATATAAAAAATTAAAAGGGAGTTTAAAGAAAAATATTAGATAGATTACAGTACTCGGAGGTACCGGGAAGATGCCCCGTAAAGGACGAGTCTGAGAAACATCCGTGCATGGAATTACCACCCTCTATGAGTTAACGGCCAGGAGGCGGCCCATGGCGCCACCTAGTGGCACACTAGTGCATCGCCCACTCTCTCCGCAGGAAGCAGCGCAAACTGGCCAAAAGATCTCCGGTAGTTGGGAGAGGTCAAGAGAACGCTCCAACTGCAAAATGGGAATGTAAGGACCTTTCTCAAGAATCCTTCAAGGGGGATTACTGATGATGCACGCAAAAAGCCTAGCCTCCTATGCTGGGCCTGCTCAACAATTAGCAGGTTTGCTTCATCATTGAGATATGGTCTGACCTCTCCAGACACAGATTAAACCCTTAAGATAGTCAGTCCCTCCCTCTCCTGTGCCCCTGGCACTTTCTATAAAGCCTGCAGCTCCTTTAGACTTAGTTTACCCCACTCTGGTCCGCTCCTCGGGTGCAGGGACCAGGGCTCATTCATTTTTGTAGCTGGGGCCAAGCAAACTTCTAGTGACCCAATCACATTTTTACAGTGAAAACTGTAGATCTGTCAAAGCACAAGCAATGGTCAAGGCTCATGTTTGTTTCTTGGTAACCAGGTCTCTTCTGCCCCAGCCCCCTGCTCGTACCTTCCCGTCCTGCTCGAATAGCATCCCTGCACACCAAGGACACACCGGGGGGAGCTCCTGTATGCCAGGGCCAGGGCTTTGCCCACATCTGAGTCTCCCTCAGTGCCCAGCACAGTGTGTGGCATGCGATTTGGGAGATAATAAATGTCTGCTAAAAGTCTGTCTGGGAGGGAGACTCCAGAGGAGTCGAGGCCCCCAGGGGTGTCTGGTTAGAGTCTCAGGCCTCCCACTGCATACATCATGGTCCTCCCTGCAGGGGCCCAACGGGACACCTGGGACTTGAGGGAGGCCCGACGGGCAGCCTCACACTGTTCTGGAGCAGAGGTGAATGCAAACCGGTAAAAGTCAGACAATCCTTTGTTCCAGTGGGTGGTGGTAGAGCTTAGCTTCCAGGACCGCCCTGGGTCCTGCGCTGGCCTGGTGGTCGTATGCAGGCGACCAGGCCAAACAGCCTGAGTGTGAACGTGTCTCCAGCACATTATTGCTTATCCTCCCTGCGCCTCGGTTTCTTCAGCTGTATAACAAGGAGAGTAAAGTACCCACATGTTGTGGGTTGAACTGTGTCCCCAAAAAAGATACGTTTCAATCCTAACCCCAAGTACCTATAAATGGGACCTTATTTGGAAAGAGGGTCTTGTCGGGTGGAATTAAGTTAACACAAGGTCAGAATGCACGGGGTGGGCCCTAAATCCAATGATTGGTGTCCTTATAAGAAGACAGGTAGGACTTCCCTAGTGGCGCAGTGGTTAAGAATCCGCCTGCCAATGCAAGGGACACGGATACGAGCCCTGGTCCGGGAAGATCCCACATGCCGCGGAGCAACTAAGCCCGTGTGCCACAACTCCTGAAGCCTGCGTGTCACAGCTAACTGAAGCCTAGAGCCCGTGCTCCCCAACAAGAGAAGCCACCACAATGAGAAGTCCGTGCATTGCAATGAAGAGTAGCCCCTGCTCGCCGCAACTAGAGAAAGCCTGTGCACAGCAACAAAGACCCAACACAGCCAAAAATAAATAATAAATTAATTAATTTTTTTAAAAAAAGACAAGTAAAGACCTGGGACACGGACACAGAGAGGAAAAGACCATGTGAGTGGAGGCAGACATTGGAATACAGCTACGAGCCAAGGATTACTGGCTGTCACCAGAAGCCAGGAGAGTGCCTTGAACAGATTCTCTCTGGTCTCCAGAAGGAGCCAACCCCGCCGACCTCGACTTGGGATTGCTGGCCTCAGGGCCTTTGCTCGTGCTGTCTCCTCCTGCATGGAGGATCCAGCTTCCCCGTTCCCTGCCTTGAGGGATCAGCTCCAGGTCCACTTTCTGCCTCAAAGCCTTGCTGGTTCTCTGACCTCTCCCACAGGAAAGCCGCACGCAGGAGGTACTGTCCAAATCACAGATTCTTGGCTCAGGAAGCAGGGTATATGTGCTCACACTGTGACGTGAGCCAAGGCTTCTCAGACGGTGAGACTGAGAACAGGAACGGGTCTCACTGTGCCCAGCCCTGCGCCCCGCACGCAGGGAAGTCTCTGCGGAGGACAGCTGGGCTGACCGGGCCTCCTGGTGTCAGAATCAAGAGTGAACCAAATCTCCAGAGATACAAAGTACATCCGTGGTTGCTGAGGGCTGGAGGGGAAAGGGGACAGGGGACAGGGGATGGAGTTTCTTTCTTTTTATTGTGCTAAACTACGAAAAACATAAAGTTTAGCATTTAAACCATTTTTAAGTGTACAGTTTAGTGGCATTAAGTACATTCACACTGTGCAACACGGGGCTTCTTTTCTGAGGTGTTGAAAATGTTCTCAGATTGACCTTGGTGAAGGCTAGACAACTGAATATACCAAAAGCCACTGAATCGTACACTCTAAATGGGTGAATTGTATGATACTGAACACATGGAATAAATACATCTCAATAAAGCCATTATTTAAAAAAAGACAATGCATACATACAGAGTGGACTGAATTTCACTTCCTGAATTACGTTTTTCTGGGATTTTTATAATGAGCATATATGAGCATTTATAATGAGCATACACGTAAATTCTCTAAATTTTTCTTGCATTTCCTAAATCTCTCTGTAGATTTTTCTCAGAAGCCTATGGGTTTCCAGAGTCCTCTCCCTCATGCTGCTTCAGTGCCCCTCACAGCACTGCGGGCTCAGCTGACAAGCTCCCCGCGTCAGCTGCTGCCGGCTGGGCCCTCCCAGCAGAGATGCTGGCTCTCTCTGCTCACCTTTGAATCCTTGAGCAGAGACTCCTCCACTGTGTACAGCTTCCAGCCTCCTCAGCAGAAACCGTGCTGGGAATAAACCAGACCCTGTCTAAACCATCCTGCTTTCAAAGAGTGAGGTGAGAAAAAGCACCAGCCAGACCCAGCTGCTATGTCCCATGGTGACAACAGGTGACAGCACTGGGACTCTGCCCCCGCCTAGAGAAAAGGAAACTTTTCACCTCACGACTCAGCATCAAGGCTGAATCGGGACACGGTGGAGACTCCGGGTCTACACACGCCGGCCTGGCTTCTAGCATTGACAATCTCAACATCAGTTATCCACGAAGAACCGAAAGCCATTAGAAGACTTTTTGTTTTAAGAAATTCCATTTTATCACTCAATAATACAAATGAACTGCCAAGGCAGGAACTGTGTATGTATCTTTTGTTCTCCATGGTACCCCCAGCACCAGGCATGGCGCTTTTAGCAAATTGCTCCATCTCTGCGATTACATTACTGAATGTCGTAAATGGAGTCACGCAGTACATATTCTTTGGGATGGGCTTTTCCTACTCTGCATAATTTCCTTGAGGGTCATCCAAGTTATTGAGTGAATCAATATCCCGTTCCTTTTTAAGTGCTGGGTAGTAACCTATGGTCTGGATGTACCATAGTTTCCTTGGTCATTCACCCACCGAAGGACACCTGGGAATTTCTGGGTTTTAGTCATTATGCACAAAGCTGCCGTGGAACATTTATGTACATGCTTCTGCATGAAAATATGTTTTCCTTTTCCTGGGATATATGCCCAAGAGTGCAACTGCCGGGTCACATGGTAAGTCTACGCTTCATTTTCAAAGGAAGGGCCAAACTGCTCTCCCGAGTGGCTGTACCACTTTACGTCCCACCAGCGATGAAGGAAGGAGTGATTCAATTTCTCCCCATCCTCGCCAGCTGGGTGTTGTCACTATTTTTTATCTTGGCCATTCCACTAGGTGGCGTGATACCTCATTGTGGTTTTAATTTTTATTTCTCTAATTTTCATTTCAAAAAGATATTGAATGCCCTTTTGTGTGTACATCCTCTTTGCTCAAGTGTCTATTCATGTCTTTTCCTATTTTCTAATTGGACAGTTTCTTTTAATGTTGAACTTTAAGAAAGTTTTATTAAGATATCATTCACACATCATACAATTCACCAATTTAAAGTGCATGATGGTCTTAGTATATTCACAGAGTTGTGCAACCATCATCACAATCAAGTTTAGAACATTTTCATTAGCCCCCAAAACAAACCCTGTACCCATTAGCAGTCACTTTCCATCCCTCCCTCCTCCTAGCTTCTGGAAGCCACTAATCTACTTTCTGTCTCTAAGGATTTGCCTGTTCTGGACTTTTCATATATGTGGAATCATACAGTATGTGGCCCTGTGGGTCTGGCTTCTTTCATTTATCATCATGCTAAATGTTCGTCCATGTTCATTCATGTCCGTGCTGCAGCAGAGGTCAGCACTTCATTCCTCTTTACGGCTGAATAATATTCTGTGAGACGGATACACCACGTTTTGTTTATCCATTCATCACTGATGGACATTTGGGTTGTTTCCACTCTTTGGCTACTACAAATAATACTTCATTGAACATTTGTGTACAAATTTTTATGTGGACATATGTCTTCATTTCTCTTGGGTATATTCCTAGAAGTGGAATTGCTGGGTCCTACAGTAACCCTACATGTTTAAGAAACTGCGGGACTGTTTTTCAAAGCAACTGCACCATTTTACATTCCCACTAGCAATGGAAGAGGTTCCACTTTCTCCACACCTTTGCCAGTACTTTGTCTCTCTTATTGATTCGAGTCATCCTAGTGGGTGTGAAGTGGTATCTCCTTGTGGTTTTGATTTCCATTTCCCTAAGGATTAGTGATGTCAAGTATATTGTCATGTGCTTATTGGCTATTCGTATATATACTTTGGAAAAATGTCTATTCAGATCCTTTGCTCATTTTTATTTGGGTTGCTTGCTTTTAATTTTGAGAGTTCTTTATGTTACAGTTACAAAGCCTTTGTCAGATGTGTGATTTGCAAATATGTTCTCCTAGCTATAGCTTGTCTTTTCATCCGTGAACAGGGTCTTTCAAACTTTATGTTAAGAATGAAGAAAAATGGGACTTTCCTGGTGGCACAGTGGTTAAGACTCTGCTCTCCCAATGCAGGGGGCCCAGGTTCGATCCCTGGTCTGGGGACTAGATCCCACATGCATGCTGCAACTAAGAGTTCACATGCTGCAACTAAGAAGCCAGTGAGCCACAACTAAGGAGCCCGCCTGCCACAACTAAGCAGCCTGCCTACCGCAACTGAGACCCAACGCAACCAAATAAATAAATAAAAATTTAAAAAAAAAAAGAATGAAAAAAATGAATACTGTCCAAGTTTGCAAAATAGTAAGCACTCGACGGGTGCCGCATAAATCATTCAGTAGGGCCATTTCCAACCTGCTTTAATGAACAGTCAAGTCTTCTTTGCATTTGGCAGTATCTGTTGTTATAATTAATGTATGAGGGGTCTTTAACCAGTTATCATCCTTATCTAGACCAAAGTCCCCTGTGCAATCTTACTGACACTAATTAAGTCCCTCTGCAGACGTTTTCTTCATAGTTGGTCCAAAGGTAATTTTAGCCAAGCCTGGCTTAATTCCCACACATTCCTAGTGACTGAGGTGAGTGAAATTGACAAGTGAGACATTCTACGTCATGTTCATTTTAAGCAGAGAATGGCTATAGCATGTGCCTTCTTTAGGGTCTGATTTGTCTTTACTAACAAGTGAAGGATGAGCATCTGTTCACCTAAGCCTGACCCTGGGCTTTGATGAGGAAAAGAGGGTCACAGGAAAACGCAGAATGAAGGTACGCCTTGCCAACGGTTATTAAAATTGTGAAGTGAACAGATTAATCAAGAAACGCAAACCGTCTTCCTTGTTGGCAGATGCCCTCGTTAACCTAAGAGATCTCTGTTCAAACACAGTTCGGTTGACAACAGGAATTATAAATCAATCTCCAGGTATGACCCTCATTTGAAGGGCTGGCTCAGAGTTACTCTTTAGCTAGGACATTATGGATTCAACCATTGACAAATATTTATGTGCTCATACTCTGTAGAAATAAGGGGAAATGGATTTAGAAATGGAGAGGAAGCCTCACGGCGGGCAGGGTGACAGGAAACTGGCCAATGGTTTGGGCCCCAGGACCTAGCTGAGACTTCTTCCCGAGGGGCAGAGATTCCAAACAACCCGCTCATTCTCTTTTATGATTGAAAATTTGGTTGGGGGAGGGTGGGAGAGATGTTCATTGATTTTTATCTAAGAAAAAACCCTGTACTTAGCAAGGCCTCAGTATGTGCGTTTATGGAATGGGCACATTCCCGGATGGATGAGAACTGCCCGGGAAGGACACTGTCCCCAGAGGGACACGGGAAGGGCCGGTGTTGGCAGAAAAGGTCGGGTCTCAGGCCTCTCTGAAAAGGCCGTCACACCTGGCCGAGGGAACTGGGTCCAGGGGGTGGCCTCACTCCAGACCCTTAGGTGACACTGTTGAGCCAACCTTCTCTAAAACGGATCACCCAGAATGGGTTGGAAGACAGATCCTAATGGATTCTGATCTCACTTCCTAAAAGGGGCCCTAGGTCACCAAGCTGGGTCCCTGACAGCAAAGGCCAGGAGTGCAGAGTCTGAGGATAAAAAGCCAATGTGACCAGGGGCTGGGGAGTGGTTCACAGCTGGAGCAGGAGCGGGGGGTCACCTGCGGGCCTGACAGGTGAGGCCAGGCCCATTCTTGCAGGTGTCCCTCCTATGCCCCCTCCGCTCCTTCCCTACTTGGAAGGTCACAGTTGCCTTCTGGCTCGTGGGACCCACCGCTGCCCAGAAACACCATGGTTGCCACGGGAGCCACCACCTGGACAGTTTGTGGCTGAGGGGGAAAAAGGACTGTTTGCTGCTATCATCAGGCCCAATTTTCTGTGATACATGAAAACTACTAGCCCTGTTCCCAGGGGTGGAAGTGGGTGGGGAGAGTGGCAATTTCTCTGGAGTCCAGGGGACCCCGTGGTTCCAGGCCCAGCTCTGGTACCACTTACATCAAGATGCTGCTGCAGTGCAGCTGGGTCAGCTGTGAAATGGGAGAATGGCTCTACCCCCTCCAGAAGGAAGGGTGCTGCTGGACTAGGGCTTCCGGAAGCTCTGGCTCCAGCAGAAGGAGAGCTGCCAGGAGAAGTGAGAACAAACAGGCCAGTGCCAGGCAGCAGATCTCCTGTGCTCTCGGAGCTGACTTGCTGCCCAGCCATACAACGACTGGAGCTCGGAGTGGGGCAAACTCCTGTTCCCGTTCCAGGCAAAGCCCAAACCCGGACGGTACCAACCGGGCATGGGCCCCTGGTTCCATCCCCCACAAGCCTGGAGACCAAAGCCTTCAAGTCTCTGAGACTTGACTTCTCTAACGGCCAAGTGAGGATACAAGTAACTGAGGCCCTTCCGGGCCCTGCCGCTGGCTGTGCAGAGGCTGAGTGGTACCCCACAGGCAGGCCCTGAGTGAGGAATAGCAGCCCCTCCACCAAAGATGACACAGAGGTCTGGAAGGTCTGGGGTGGGGAGTGGAGGGCAGGGGCAGTTAGAGCTCAGGGACCTGGGAGAGGATGCTGATCTGCAAATGTGCTGAAAGCAGTTCCCTTTCTCTGTCCCTGGCTGTTACTGATGGTCCAGGGTGGGCATCTTGGCCCCTGGTTCACTGGCTGGCCCTGGACTCCCTTCCCTGTCTACTTACCAGCCTGTCCTCTGTAAATCCCGCACACCCCCATCAGCCCTGAAGCCTCTCAGTGTACATTATCCCTCCTTAGGCCTCAGTCTCCCCTATCAGCCATGGGCCCCTGGGGGCAGGACTTGCTGCAGGGCCTTCTGTTCAGAGTTGGGGCACAGCAAGCCTTTGCCCTATGTACCTTTGACTAGAGGCCAATGGGAAAGGAACAGGGGAGGACCTAGCAGCCACGGCCAGGGGTCTAAGCAGGGGGCCACTTCCACATGCTCCCAGTGCTCCATTACAGGGTTTGGCAAGGGAGCAAAGAGGTGGCTGCAGCCCTGCACAAAACTGCACAACTTGACGAGCAGAACGCCAGCCGGATTTAATCCTACCCGGCAGTTTTGAGCAGTGCACAAGCTGGGCAACTGTCCATGGTAGCCCTGGGTATGAGACATGGCAACCTATGCTGGTTGTTCTCGGCATAAGGAGCAATCTCCTCTTGATTTCATCTTAAGAATTTTAGGATGTAAAAGGCAGCAATGTCTTTTTACTGAGTTCTCTACCACACCCCAAATTTGCCCAGACGAGACCCAAGCACACTCAACTATGCCTCCCAGTGGATGGGGAACTACTGAAAGTCAGAATGAAAGGGCCCTTAGAGACAGCTCTGGTTCAGACTCCCTCACTGCGCACATGGGGAAACCGAAGTCCAGAGAAGGTGCAGCATCACCCAGTGAAAGAGGATTAGCCTGGGTGTTTTCTACAGTTTGATTCTGTTGCTCTCTGGAATCTAGATTCTGAGCCTGGACTACTGTTGTTCTGCCCCCTTCTTCTAACTTCGCAGTGTGGGCTTTGTTCAGATTTGAGCCTCTTGATTAGTAATAGAGGGTTATCATTTTCAAAGTTTTAACAACAACAACAACAATAATATCATCTACCATTTACCAGTGCCTACTGTGTTCTAGCCTCTGTATTTCTAATCATCATGACAACTCCATTATCCTCATAAGCAAGGAAACTGAGGCTCAGAGACTTTAAGTAACTGGCCCGAGGGCACCATGGCCAGGTGCCACCAGCCTGGGAGCTTGGAGCGCTAGGCACCTTTTGTTCAGCAGGGGTGGCGTGGGGCAGAGGGGGGGCATCCCAGTGCTTCATACCCGAATGCACTCAGTGTGACTGCCTCACCTGTCAGCTAACAGAGACGCCCTGCCATGGGTCACACACCTCCTCAGTCACCAGGCAGGCCCCGTGATACCCTCAGAGAGGGCTTCCTGGGCAGAACTGTGCCCCCTTCCCTCTGGCCCCAGCACCGGACACACACTCCAACTTAGAGCATGACTGCACCACATCATGATGTGTTCACAGGCCTGACTCTGGCCCAGAATGAAGATCCCGGAAAGCAAGGACCAGCCCTTTCTTCTTTCCCAGATCCGGGGCCTCGCCTGGATCACCCCATATGTTTCACCGGTCTTGCCATTATTGAAAGCATTATCTCTGAATCCACACTGGCAGCCACATCTGCAGCCACTGCCACTACACTGTCCAAGCTGTAATAGAAGATTCCTTTTCTTGGAGGGTGCGCTTCCGTATGTAGCAACCGTGTAGATGAGGATTTGGGTCTGGGAAAAGGAATGCAGAATGCATGGTCACGATGCAGATGGGACCTTGCCTGGGAACTATTTA
Source organism: Kogia breviceps (assembly GCF_026419965.1). Classification (NCBI taxonomy): domain Eukaryota; kingdom Metazoa; phylum Chordata; class Mammalia; order Artiodactyla; family Physeteridae; genus Kogia; species Kogia breviceps. The sequence goes on from NC_081312.1 coordinate 11,854,319, forward strand.
TAGGTTCAGATGCCGAAACAGAAGGGGAGACATTGGACAGATGTGCCAATTGCCAAATGGCAGGGAAGACGAAATAAAGAGTAAGCAACAGGGAGGTGTTTGGGGAGGAGGAACGGGGAGGGGTGGGGGAGAGATGCGGAGCAGAGGCCCGCCCTCCCAGGGCTTGAATTACCCACAGGGAACGAGCTGCAAGGCTGGGAAAGCAATCCGCCAGCTCCTCTACTCAGATTGTAGGGGCGGGGAGGCATCTTTGATTGTACCCATCATGAAAAAACATGGCTCTCTCTGGGAGCAGAAAGGACAGGCGGAAAGGGAGGTGGCCCAGGGCACCACCCTGGTGGCAAGAACAGCCCTGAGGGCCACGGGAGGACCCATGGAGAAACTACCCCACCCAGAAAACAACGCAGCTTCAACTTTAGGAGCTTATCAAGTTCATCCCACCTCAGAGTGTCGGAACTGTTATCTGTGGTCTAGAAGAAAGTGACCGCCACTTATGAGAGCTGTGAGACCCAGAGAGGTTAAGTGGCTCACCAAAGGCCACAGAGCTGGGAAGTGGTACCAGGATGGGACCTGCAGCGAGCCTGACTCTGCAGCCCGTGACCTCACCCAGCACACCGGGCCGCTGGCTCTCTAGACCCCGTTGTCCAGTAGAAATATGATTTGAGTCACGTGTGCAATTTAAAATTTGCTCATGGTCGTGTTAGTAATAGTAAACAGAAACAAGTAAACAGTAAAATCCATCTTAATAATATATTCTATTTAACGCAACGTATTCAAAATAGTATCATTTCAACAAACCATAAATATAAAAAAATAACTGAGACACATCACGTTCTTGTTTTCACACGAAGTGCTCAAAATCTGGTGTGTATTCTACACTTACAGCTCATCTCAATTCAGACTCACCACGTCAGTCGTCTCATGTGGCTCATGGTCGACCAGGAGCAAATCTACCCCCCAGGGCACATCTGGCAGCGCGTGGACACATCTTAGGTTGTTGGGGGGAATGGGGAGGGGACATCTAGCGGGCAGAGGCCCGGGAGGCTGCTAAGCATACTATAGCTCACAGGACAGCCCCTCACAGCAAAGAACGATCCAGCTTCAAATGTCGAGTGCTGAGTTTCAGAAACCCAGCACCGGAGGGAGAACCAGCCTGTGCTCCCAGGACAAGCGGCAGGAGCCCAGGGGCCTGTGGGTGCCCCTGGAGCTGCCTGCACGTGGTGGGCGCCCCACATCAGTGCTGGAATGGAAGCGAGTGCAAGACCAGAGTGTCCGCTAGGACTCAGAATCCACGAGCTCAGCCTCACAGGAATCACATCCCAGTCCTCTTCCCCAGCAGCACAGAGCCACTGAGTGTGGAATCAAGACCAAGGGACCAGTCTCAAGTCAACTGACATTTCACTTGCTTTGAGATGCTACTGAAACACCTGCCGGTAAAGACCCAGCCAGCTGGGCTCAGGACGCAGCTTTCTTCGCTCTGGCCCTGGTGTAAGCTCCCTGGGGCAGGCTTGGCCCTTGCCAGGGGGAGGTCTGTGGTTCCAGGGAACAAATTCCATGAGGGGCGTGATGCTAGGGCGCTTGAATTCAGCTGGAGGTCAAACTGCTTCCTTCAAATCAGCCCATCAGTAGGAAAGCTGACGTTCTGACCCTTTATTTCCTCACTGGCTCTGAACCAGGAGTGTCAGAAAGGCGTGTTATTTATAGAACTGCCTCCATTCCCCCAAATACCCGGCAGGCATAGGGGAGGGAGCTCTCCTGAATCACCATAAATGCCCCTGGACAGGGAAAGGGACACCACGGTTGCCGCCACAAGAAGCATCTCTGTGGGCACAGGGGCGTTCCCGTGACCTACTGGGGGTCAGGGTTCAAAGTCCTCTGGCAATTGGATTCAGAGTCCTAGGTTTCTCTAGCCTGTCATCTAATTCAAGTTCCCCTTTAACTACCACATGGCACTTTTACTGCCCAGTAAGAAGAGTGGACGTATCTCTAAGCACAGAGGTGGAAACGGGCCTCTTGAACCCACAGGACATGACCACCACAGGGGGACAACGCAGGCTTAGCATCTCACCCCCTGGAGACTCTCAGATCTCTCCCCCAGGCCCTGCCCTCCCTCCAGAGGCCTGGACCCGGGGGTTTATTCAATTTGCATTCATCAAATATTTACTGAGCACCTACTATGTGCCAGGCACTGCTCCAGGCACAGGGTTGATGGTGGTGGGTTTCCTTCTCCCTGGCGCGGTGGCTCCCGTGTTCCTTGCTGTCACCCCCTCCAACCACCCTTCCCTTGGATCTGGGGTGACACTGCCACAGGTCCCCGACACACAGGCTCCTCTTCCTTCCTCAATCAGTTCTGCAAACTGGGCTGTCAGTCTTCCTCCTGGATATCTCTGGCCGGGGCCCCTCCTCTCCACGCCCCACATGCTGCCCCTAAATGGCTGCCGAGTCCCCTCTGGTGTTCGCCCCCCGGGGGGTCTCCCCTGCATTTCAGCCTCCATGCTGCCCCCAGGGGCACGGGACTTCTGTTTAAAAGGAGCATCAGATCTCCTCCCCACCGCCCCCAGCCCGGCCCCATTCTCTGTGGCCATTTAGATAAAGGCTGGGCGGCAAGACCTGGGTGCACACCACCCTGTGATCAGCTCTGGCCACTGGTCCCATCTCTGCCTGTCCCTCCCTCCGCATGCCTTACATCCCAGCTGACACCACATCCCTTGGAAGGACCCCAACGTCCTGAGACTCCAAGTCCTTGCACAGCCCGTCCCACCACTTCACGTGTTCTTCCTCCCTCATTCAAACGGGACAGTTCTATTCATCCTTCAAGACACAGCTCGCATGTCCTCACTCCCCAGAGGTGTCCCCCTGGGGTCTCACTCACACTCCAGCGTTGGGGGAGTGTCCTTCCTCTGAGGGCAGTAAAATCCTAACATTTTCTTAATATCATCACCTCTGTATCCCTAGGGTCTAGTGTTCTTAAATTGAGTAAAAGAATAAGTGAGGGGCTTCCCTGGTGGTGCGGTGGTTGAGGGTCCGCCTGCCGATGCAGGGGACACGGGTTCGTGCCCCGGTCCGGGAAGATCCCACGTGCCGCGGAGTGGCTGGGCCCGTGAGCCATGGCCGCTGAGCCTGCGCGTCTGGAGCCTGTGCTCCGCAACGGGAGAGGCCACAACAGTGAGAGGCCCGCGTACAGCAAAAAAAAAAAAAAAAAAAAAAAGAATAAGTGAAATATCTCACGCAATTCTCTAATTATGTAGTGTGTGCGATCTTTGCACCCCAAAGTAGATAGAAGTTTCCCTGAGAGCAGAGCCATGTTTTCATCTTAAGAGCAAGTAGTATGACACAGTGCCAGGAACGTGCTGGGGAGCCAGGCTGCTGGGGTTTAAATCCTGGCCCCGTCACTTACTAGTGTATGACCATGAGCAAGCCACTTAGCCTCTCTTTTCCTCAGTTTCCTCATCTGTAAAATAGGATAGTACTTGTTCTGGTATCTACTGCTGTGCAATAAACTACTTGCAAAATTTAGCGGCATAAAGCAACCACCATCTTATTGTGGCTCATGATTGCCTGGGTCAGGAATTGGGCTCTACTGGAAGGTTCTTATGCTTCTCCTAGCACCAACTAGGTCACTTGCTCATACTCAGCGGGGGGCTGGGCTGGTCCAGAGGGTCCAAGAAGCCTTTACTCATGCCCGTGCCTTGGCAGGCATAGCTGGAAGGCTAGACTCAGCAGGCCTCCTTGGGCCTCTCTCCCTGTCCATATATCTCTGGGCCTCTCCAGTATGGTGGTCTCAGAGTCATCAGACGTCTTACATGGCAACTCAGGGCTCCCAGAGTCCAAGCAGAAGCTGCCAGTTCTCTAAAAAGCTGCACATGGAACTGGCATAGTGTCACTTTGGCCGTATTCTGTTGCCCAAAGCAGTCCCAGCCTGACTCAGGTTCAAGGAGAGGAGCCATAGCCTCCCACCTCTTGATGGGCGGAGTGTCAAAAAAAGCACAGCTATTTTTCATCTGCCCCATGATAGTGTTTGTATCCTAGAGCTGATAAACAGATTAAATGAGTTAATTCATATAAAGGGTTCAGGGAACGGTCGCTCGCAGCATCCTACTTCCTTAGACTCTCACTGTACCCAGCAAAGTTCTCAATAAATATTCCATGTCATAACTCAGTAGAGGAAGAGGCACAGGGAGAACATTCTAGGTCGGGCTGCATAGAGGGAGCTTCCTGTACCAACCCCTGAGCCACATTCTGCAAACCAGGGGTCCACCTGGAATCCTAAGACGGTGTTGTGAAAACGGAGTTCTGAGGGAGCCCGGGAGAGAGCGGAACCAACACAAATTCAGCCTACAGTCCAGGGATGCCAGGACCCACGAGCCCCTCTCCACGGGTCTCCCCAAACCCATATGTCACAGATGAGGAAACCGAGCCCAAAAAGGCTCTGGAGCTTGCCCAGGTTCAACCAGCTAGTAAGTGACAAAGCAGCCTTTACATCCACGGCTGCCTGTGTGTCGGCTCTTTCAAAACTACAGCCACTGCCACTGCCACAAAAAAAACTGTGGACTCCACCATGTCTTCTCAATGACTGACAGGGCTTTGGTCCTTGGAACCCAGAAGCCAGTACGAAGGAGCCCCTCAAGCTTCCACTAGAGAGGAACTCATGATCTCAAATGTTATCCCAGATCGGTTTATAGTCTTACATTACTCCCGATTCCTCTGGGAATCTATGCCACACCTGCTGTACCACTCCCTGGTTCCAACTTATTTCCTGTTTCTGCAAAGATACAGCCCCACCCCTTTTAATTTTAATTTAATTTTATTTTATTTATTTTTTTGCGGTACGCGGGCCTCTCACTGCCGTGGCCTCTCCCGTTGCGGAGCACAGGCTCCGGACGCGCAGGCTCAGGGGCCATGGCTCACGGGCCCAGCTGCTCCGCGGCATGCGGGATCCTCCCGGACCGGGGCACAAACCCGTGTCCCCTGAATCGGCAGGCGGATTCTCAACCACTACGTCACCATGGAAGCCCTCCACCCCTTTTTAAAGAGACAGCTTTTTGTGTAAGAATTACAACAAACTACATAAAATACACATCATATCTATACACACACACACACACACATCATGCTTTAGTCTGCAAAATGCTCACACATGCGTTCCCTCCCAGTGGTTCCATGAGGTGGGCACTACGGTCCCCATTTTACAGACGAGGAAACGGAGCAGTGGCGTGCTGGTAATGTTTAACAACCGGCTCTCCAGGGAGAGAAAGCCCCAATCTTACGCACTTGTCAATTTCCATGATGTAAATAGCCCCAGCATGTTGATTTCAAGCGCAGAGTGGGAAGCGCGCTCTCACGGGCTGGAACGATCGGGCTCTGCTGCGCCACCAAAACCGCGGCTCAGAGACAAACCCACCTGCGGATGGTCATCAAGAGGGTGAACTGTTAAGAGGCCTGGAACTCAGGTGACCCCACTGATTCTTCTCCACGGCTGTCCTTATTGAAGCCCTCCGGCCTCTGTCTGCCCCTTTCTCTCCAGCTTTCTCTTCTGCGCAATAAACATAAAGCTCTTGGGTACAATCTCAGCTTAGGCCTCAGACTCTGAAGGCGATTCCAAGGTCCTTACATGTACCTGGTGACGTTCTGCTCGATCTCCCTACGGGCATCCCCCATCACTCCCTGACCTGGAGCACCACGGGTATGAGGGCCCCGAGAGTCGAGAAAAGAAACAACCTGGCCCAGATATGAAGCTACTCTGAGTGTGGAGTCGACGGCCTGGGTCCAATCCCTGTTCCATCCTTGGGCACAATTCCCTCAGCTGCAAAACAGGTGTCTAGCACCTGCTTCCTAGGGCCGTGGTGAAGACAAGAGGAACAGCTTCCATGAATGCCCACCTTGTGCCTGGTACACAGGGAGTCTGGTACAGGGCCTGGTACACAGGGAGTTTCCCCAATAACTGGGGGCCAAAGGCTATAAGATTTCAAGGGTAGGGCCCAGAACTGAGGAACTGAGTCTCACCTGGGGGCTGCCCAGGGCAACCTTGGACTGGGAACAATGACTACATTAAAGGAACATCCCCAAGACGTGAAGTTCCCTGAAAGTTTCCGCTGTGAGAACCAAGGCTGAGACAGCAATAAGCACAACAGAATGTATGCAACAGGCTCAGAACTGCCAATAAAAGCAGTGCAAACTATTCGCTGCTTCTTAACAGATCCAGGGAGACAGACACAAAAAAAACACTGAAGTCACCAGTCCATTTCTACAGAACTTTCCAGAAGGTCTCACCTCTGACTGCTTCCTTAAATAGTTTGGGCAGAAAGAAGAAGTTGGTGGGACAGGCATGATACTATGGCTTCCCAAGTGGCCAGCTGGGCTGCATGGGACACTGAACAACGTGTATTTTCGTCCACTATGGTGAGGCTTTCTATCCAAGTGCTTGGGATGTCCGGGGCCAGGCAAACCAAGAACAGCACCTTCTCTCTGTGTGGGGCTTCATCCTTCCAAGGCATTTTATATCCATCTCTTGCCTGGTGAGGTCAGGGGCCCCTTTCCACAGGAGGCCCAGAGACATTGAGTGACTTGCTAAAGGTCACACAGCAAGTTACTGGGGGAGTCCGATTAGAACCCTATTTATTGACACCTGCCATGGCTTTGCACACGTTCACACCGATGCCGTCACTGTTCCTGGTGGTGAAGCTGTCTGGGAGCTTCCAGAGCCAAGCAAATCTGGGAAGTGCTTCAGAAGTGCTCAGAGGTGACAGTTAGCTTTCCCTTTTGGGAAAAACCCCAAAGCTGAGTCCCCCAGGAACATCTCCCTAGGAGTCCTGAATACGGGGCGCCCTTCCCAGAGCAAGCCTCTGCACAGGGATGAGTGAGAGCTACAAAGCACTCGCGAAAGCACTTTGCCTCGTTTCTCCCACTCTTGCCTCAACCCACTCAGCTACCCAAGTGACCCTTTTTTAAAAAATTTTATTTTATTTATTTACTGTAGTACGCGGGTCTCTCACTGTTGTGGCCTCCCCCGCTGCGGAGCACAGGCTCCGGATGCACAGGCTCCGCGGCATGTGGCATCTTCCCGGACCGGGGCACGAACCCGTGTCCCCTGCATCGGCAGGCGGATTCTCAACCACTGCGCCACCAGGGAAGCCCCCAAGTGACCCTTTTAAGAGCAGAATTTGGTCTTATCTGAGCTTAGGGCTCAATAGAGCTAGCTATGTATACATGTGAATGAATGGATGCAGTAGTATTCAGCTCACTCTTGCATCTCTGCCAGGTTTTAGGTATGTTTGAATATGTTTTCTTGAGACTGGGTTCAAGACGGCAGAGTAGGAAGATGTGCGCTCACTCCTTCTTGCGAGAGCACCGGAATCACGACTGACTGCTGAACAACCATCGACAGGAAGACACTGGAGATCACCAAAAAAGGTACGCCACATCCAAAGACAAAGGAGAAGCTGCAGTGAGACGGGGGGGTGGTGCAATCACGATAAAATTAAATCCCATGACCGCTGGGTGGGTGACTCACAGACTGGAGAACACTTATACCACGGATGTCCACCCACTGGAGTGAAAGTTCTGAGCCCCACGTCAGGCTTCCCAACCTGGGGGTCCGGCAACGGGAGGAGGAATTCCCAGAGAATCAGACTTTGAAGGCTAGTGGGATTTGACTGCAGGACTTTGACAGGACTGGGGGAAACACAGACTCCACTCTTGGAGGGCACACACAAAGTCTTGTGAGCACCAGGACCCAGGGGAAAGGAGCAGTGACCCCAAAGGAGACTGAACCAGACCTACTTGCTAGTGTTGGAGAGTCTCCTGCAGAGGCAGGGGGTGGCTGTGGCTCATTGCGGGGACAAGGACACTGGCAGCAGCAGTTCTGGGAAGTACTCATTGGCATGAGCCCTCCCAGAGCACACCATTAGCCCCAACAAAGAGCCTGTAGGTTCCAGGGCTGAGTTCCCTCAGGCCAAACAACCAACAAGGCTCACCCATCAGTGGACAAGTTTTACTGAGCTCTGCCCACCAGAGCAACACCCAGCTCTACCCACCACCCAGTCCCTCCCATCAGGAAGCTTGCACAAGCCTCTTAGATAGCCTCATCCACCAGAGGGCAGACAGCAGAAGCAAGAAGAACTACAATCCTGCAGCCTGATGAACGAAAACCACATTCACAGAAGACAGACAAAATAAAAAGGCAGAGGACTATGTCCCAGATGAAGGAACAAGATAAAACCCCAGAAAAACAACTAAATGAAGTGGAGATAGGCAACCTTCCAGAAAAAGAATTCAGAAAAATGATAGTGAAGATGATCCAGGACGTTGGAAAAAGAATGGAGGCAAAGATCGAGAAGATGCAAGAAATGTTTAACAAAGACCTAGAAGAATGAAAGAACAAACAAACAGAGATGAACAATACAGTAACTGAAATGAAAACTACACTAGAAGGAATCAACAGCAGAAAAACTGAGGCAGAAGAACGGACAAGTGACCTGGAAGGCAGAATGGTGGAATCCACTGCCGCGGAACAGAATAAAGAAAAAAGAATGAAAAGAAATGAAGACAGCCTAAGAGACCTCTGGGACAACATTTAATGCACCAACATTCGCATTATAGGGGTCCCAGAAGGAGAAGAGAGAGAGAAAGGACCCGAGAAAATATTTGAAGAGATGATAGTCGAAAACTTCCCTGCCACCCAAGCCAGGAAGCACAGAGAGTCCCAGTCAGGATAAACCCAGGGAGGAACATTCCAAGACACATAGTAATCAAATTGACAAATATGTTTTCTTGTCTATTCCTCATAACAATTTCCTTGGAGGCATCTTTAACCCTGTTTGTGGCTGATGAAAGTGAGGCCCAGGAGTCAAACACCTTGCTTGAGTTCCCAGAGCTAGTTAAGCAGAAGAACTGAATGCAAATCCAGGTTTTCTGACCCCAAGACCTATGCCAAGGGGGATGGTGGGTAGTCAGAGAAGGGGAAGAGGCAATGAACTTTTTATGAGCACCTACTGTATGCAGTTCCAGTTAGTCATCACTACAATTATGAAGCCATCTCACGGTTGAGAAAACCAAGGCTTAGTGAGGTAGAGGATTGGGCAGTGTTGCCAGGACCTCACAGCTGATGAAAGCAAAGGGGTGGGTTTCAATTTGGGTCCATTGGGTTCAAAGCCCACTCTCTCAGTCTTTCCAGACCAGGCCGTCTCTCTGCACAAGTGTGAGGTGTGATTAACCAGCTGAGCAGTGGCCCTGCCCTCTGCTAGGCTATGGGGACCCCGGATATTGTATCAGACACAAGCTCTACCCTCAGCCAGCTAGGGAAATAAGACATGAAAATACGAAATGGACAACAAAGAATGATGAGAAGACCTGACAGGCCCAGAGGAGTGGGCTTCGAGCCCCTGAGAACAGCACAGAGGTGGGGTGACACGGTGAGTGCAGAGGAGGAGAAGAGAAAGGGTGCAGGTGGTGCCAGATGGGGATGCAGGCATTACTCCTCTTCTGGGAAGGGGGGGCCCTCCATGTGGAGATAACCTAGGAGAGGCTGCCCCAAACAGGCAAGATCAGGCAAGAGATGCATCATGAAACTTCACCGTCAACCTAAGTAGTCTCCCTGGGAAGTCCGCCAGCCTGGGTGGGTGGTGGGTGTGAGGGGGATGCTGGAGGCCAGATGAGCCTTAGCTAGAGCAGGTGCCCCCTGCTCTGCTATTTCAGGACAAACTAACTCCCACTCTTCGCTGGCTGCTGCCTGGTGCTCCTCCGCTGTAACATCAGTACAATAACTTTATTTCTACTGCGACGCACACCCTCGTGGCCGACAGCGCTACTCTACGGTGGCGTTGGTCTCTCACGTGTCAGTATAAATCTGTTCACTGGCCAGTGAATTTCCAGAGAGCAGCTATTCATGGAGGGTGGCAGAGGAGGCAGAAACAGCTGGAAAGGAAGGTGGGAGCTCCAGACACAAATATTAATAATCCACACGCAGAGCTTTCCTGTGACGGGAAGCCCAGGAGGTGCCTGACCCCTCTGTCGTCACCCTTAAAAGAGGGGTAGCTGTGCAGAGGCCCCCGGCTCTCTGAAACAGTTGAGTTGGACTGTTTTCCCTTAGACGCGTTTTCTGAAGCTGCAAAGCCCCTGAAGGTGGCAGTCACTGTACACACAGGCTGAGGCCACTCACTAGGGCCCGGTGCTGGGATGATACCTCCCCTCCCCCATCAACCCATTTCCTCTTCTCTTGCTCCAAGGCCATGTGTCCTAGGATCTGTCTCCCACCTCTGTCAAAACCTCCCCCTGGGTTCCATTGTCTCAGAGCAAGACAAACTCCTGGTGCCCTCAAAGTGCACACTTACATTCTAGCACTTACGACTGTCTGACTTGCATTTCTGGTTAAATGCGTGTGTGTCTGTCTCGCCACTGGGCCAATGTCAGGGGCCATGTCTTACAAAGCCTTCGTAAGTGTCATTCAGCACGCAGTTCATTGGATATAAAGTCTTTGAAATGTTTAATAACACAGAGAAAGCTCATAATAAAATGTTTTAGTGAAAAAGGAAGGCTAAACGATATACGCACCACTATGATTCAAACTCTATTTTCAAAAAAACAGAAACAAATTCACCAAAGTTTTACAATCAGGTTCTCGGAGTTAAACTAGCTGATGATGTAATTTTTTCCTGGGCCAGCCCCAATTTTGGAGGCTGAAAAGGAAATTACTGAAAACAGAAAGATACAAACTGCGGTTAGTTTTGTTTTTTTTTTAACCAAAACCTCCATGGGTAATAACCAATGTGAGATAAGCAGAATGAATTAACTTCTTAGAGGAGTCCTGCAGGAGCAAGGTGCTGAAGGAAGTGATGGTTTTGAGGTCTGAGCTGCCTGTTACTCAACCTCCACAGCTAATTATAACTGCTAGTATTTATTGAGTGCTTACTACACTCAGACACTGTGATAGCTTTTCCCCATAAACGTCTTCATTTTGTCCAGGAGACAACACTAGGATGTTAGAGTTCCTTCCACCCTGACATCAACCCCAGTGTCTGTTTTTTCCACACCACCAAGCAATTCTCCAACACCAGCTGGGCGTCCTACAATTTAACTCAATTCTGACCCTATGTACCTGGAGACAGTGTCAGATCCCACGGGTTAAGGGCTCAGTCCCACAAGACTCCCCCCCACCGGCTCCTCCCCCCCACTTCAGACACTAATCACAAGTCCAGGTTGTCACCTGTGCTTGTGACCAGTTGGCTACAGACTGGAGGTTCCAACTTGGGCTCAATTAATTTGCTAAAGTGAGTCGCAGAACTCAGGAAACCCATTTACTCACAAGATCAGTGGTTTATATAAAAGGTTACAACTCAGGAACAGCCAGATGGAAAGGATGCATAGGACAAGGTACGCAGGAAGGGGTGCAGAGCTTCCGTGCTCTCTGAGCGCATGTCTCCATGTGTTCACCAACAGGAAGCTCTCTGAATCCAGTCCTTTTGGGTTTTTTACAGAGGCTTCGTTACACAGACACGACCGATCAAATCATTGGCCATCAGTGATTGACTCAACCTCTAGCCCCTCTCCCCTTCCCAGAGGTTGGGGGTGGGACTGAAAGTTCCAACACTCCAATCGTAGGGTTGGTCTCCCTGGCAACCAGTCCCCATCCTTAGGCACTTTCCAAAAGTCACCACGTGGACGTGAACTCAGGTGTGGTTGAAAGGGCTTGTTTTGAATCTCAAGACACAGTTAGGGCTCTTGTCACTTAGGAAATTTCAAAGGTTTTAGGAGCCCTGTGCCAGGGAATGAAGACCATTCTACGTCACAAGAGCACGATGCTGAGTGCTTTTCCTCTGTGCCAGGCAACACTGTCCCACGTCCTTACCTGAGTTCACTCATCAACCCTCCAACAGCTGTGTTGCAGATGTTCCCATTTTGCAAATGAGGAAACCGAAGCACAGAGACGTTAAGTAACTTGCCTGATGTTGGAAGGTGACAGGGACAGAATAAAAACCTAGAACTGTCAGCCTTTCCAAAGCTCATGCTCTCTAAAGAGGTTTGCATTGACAAGAGCACGAGACTCACTCACGAGGCAATACTTGCTCCCTGATAAAAGATCAAGAGCTTGCCTTCTCCACACCAACCCTGACTTTAATAATAATCATCCCTTACCTTTTTATGGACTTAATACATTTTGGTCCAAATACAGGTTAAATCTCATTCTAGGATAATGGGTCAGTTGGTGAGAGGGTCAAACCCAAGAGCACAGAAAGCAAATCTCCCATGTGGACCTCAAAGGCAATTTGGGTGACACTCTGCCCTCCTATACATACAGATCTCTACTGCCCAGGAGGACTCATCTGGAATTCCTCCCCTCCTTGGTTTAAAAGGTCCCCCCAGTCCAGCGGTGATAATCATCAGCACCAATCAGCACAACATTCACCGCGTGTGCCCATGAGGTGGGCTCCGTTCCCAAATGCAAGTGTATCTATCCGATTCAACTACTTGGCCTAAAACCTCAGCCCTAAGAGCGGGAGATTTGTTCAGGGCAAGAAGAAATCCTAACTGAGTTCGACAGGCCAGCCTTTCTAAAGCCAGGGGTCAGTCCGGCATAGGGAACAGGCAGGGAGTGAAGTGGGGCTGTCCCCCGAAACTCAGCCTAGTGGCTCAGGCCAAGTACCAGGCAGTCACTTCCTATAGGGGCCAGACCACACCATGTGCCGCTGTCTCATAGCTCCTCTTCTACAGATGGGGCCAACTGGTTTTCTGTTCTTTGGCGGCCAGCAGAAAAATGCCATCCCATGAACGTGTCATTGCCACCATCTTCAAGGGTGCAGATTAATGACAAAGTAGCTAGTGTCCCCCAGCCAGGTGGCTGATTTCAGCCATAAAGGGGCAGGGCTGAGCCTGGAGGCGGGACTAGCCTCTATCTACCCCGTGTCCTGCTCCTTCATCTCCTATAACCCCTGAGCCAATGTCTTTTCTGCTGGTTCTCTGTCCCCACCCGCCAGACACACATCTGGCCTCTGAGGGTCCCTGATGAAGCTAAGTGGTGACCCAGACAGCGCAAAGCCTTCTTGTCACCCTGGTGCAGCACAGAAGGGAATCGGGGATGCAGTAGACGGTAACAGTTGTTCAAAATAGTCGCTACCCGTCCCTGCTAGTCACATGCTGGCGGGAGGAACATACCTTCCATCCCATTGAGTCTGACCTGGCCATCTGACCTGTTTGGCCAATGAAATGTGATGGGAAGTGACACCTGCCACCTGTGAGTAAACCCTTTCGGCTCCCATCCTGGAATTCTGCCATCTCTCTCCCTTCCCCCCTGCCTTCAGCTGGGTGCTGCTCTTTCAGCCCGGATTGCAGAGTGAAATGTTTTTGTAAAGAGCTTCAGCTGACAGGTGACGTGAGTGAGAAATACACTCACATTACTGTGTGTGTACGACCCACTGCAGTGCAGGGCTGTTTGTCACTGCAGCATAACTAGCCTGAGCTGACTGGTTCAGAGTTCTGCCAAGAAACGCTTCACAAGGAACTAGAGGATGACCCAAGCACACAGAAGCACAGAGGTGGTCCACGTGGGTCTTTCCCTTTCAGAGCAAACAGAGTGGGGTCAAAGATGAGGCTGACCACCCACTTTGGGGGATCCCCTCGTCTCCTTCCTTCATCTCAGCTCTGTGTGGGGAACCCCAGCAAAAGGTCCCGGTTCCAGGCTCTGGGCCTTTCCCTTGCCCACTTCCTCCTCAGGCCATCCCCCCACTGCGGCTACCATGGCCACGGGAGGACTCAGGAAGTTGGTGGCTCCTTCCTCCCATGCAGGACTAGAAGGCAGGCCCCACATGCTGGGCTGTGATTTACCCGGAGCCTTGGAACCCTGTGTGTAGGCTTATTCCACGCCTCCTTTTGCTTTAATTCTGCAGGAGGCTCAATAATAACAGCAATAACAACAACACAATTATAACCCTCTATGGTGCTCTGGGTATCACCCTAAGCACTTCAGACACACTAACTCCTCCTTCCAGCACCCTGTGAGGCAGGCACCATTATCACCCCCATCTTAGAGGCCTGGAGAGGTTAAGCAAGGTGCCCAAGGTCACGCAGGGGGTAAAAGGCAGAGCTCAGATCCGACACAGGCTGTGTGGCTTCCATGGTCCATGCTCAAACACCATGTTAAGGAGGCAGGTACTGAACAGAAAGGTAGGACAAAGGTTGAAGCAGCGAAGCAACATGGCAAAGAAGCACACGACCTGCTGCTTTCTTGCTGTTGTCTGGTTTCTCTGGGGGCAGATCTCAGGGGTCTGAGGTTTGGGGAGCAGTGGAGTAAAATAAAAAAAGTGAAACGAAACACATGCAAACTTATGGCATCTGTGTAGTCACAGTGAATGGACACGAATCGTGATTTGGAACAGTTATGTTTCACAAAGGATGTTCGGTTTGCTCTTTTCAGCTAAGCTGAGTATAAATTTTTAAAGGTTTAAAAATGAAAAATGGGGCTTCCCTGGTGGCGCAGTGGTTGAGAATCCGCCTGCCAATGCAGGGAACACGGGTTCGTGCCCCGGTCCCGGAAGATTCCACATACCGCGGAGCGGCTGGGCCCGTGAGCCATGGCCGCCGAGCCTGCGCGTCCGGAGCCTGTGCTCCGCAATGGGAGAGGCCACAGCAGTGAGAGGCATGTGTAGCACAAAATAAATAAATAAATAAATAAATAAATAAATAAAAATAAAAATGGAAAATGGGATTCTACCACATGGGAGGAAGACATGAAACCAGGGAAGGAAGCTTCCTCCATCCCGAACACCTTGGTTTATTCCTTGGGCTCCTAATCAGAAATGAGACACATAACCAGACATGACATCCTGGTTCCACGGGGTAGATAGAGCTTGTGCATGCTTCCTGACCAAGTTCCAAAAGCCTGGGGCAGCCAGGTTCTCATTGGGTTGGGCAGATCTAGAAGAGATGGCCCTGGAGGTGGGGCAGGGAGGTGGAGAAAGAAGCAGAGGGACAAAGGAGGAAGGCAGAATTTCCAGACGTTCCGTCTGTCCAGCCCAACTCCCTTTTCCTCCAAGAAGCCTCCTTGGTGAGCCTGCCCTTGAAGCAACGCTCCCTCCTTCCACTTCTAGAGCACATGCTGACGTGAAACAGGCTCAGCACAATGCTACTCCCCACTTTCAGCCACTTTCCTAATGTTAGTGTGGAAATGCAAGAGCAAAACTGGCTCCTGGACTTCTAAAGGACTGTAGATACCTGCTGTCTGGGCAGCCAAGTCCCCGAGAGCCTGGCTACTACTCTCAATAAGTAGCAGGACTGCACAAGACCGTAAGCAGAGAGGCTGTTGGCTGTCTCTTCTCCCAGGAGATCAAAAGCACACCCAGGGTCTGTGCAGCCCCAGGTGCCCCAAACAACCTCACCTCTTCTGCAGTCATCAGAGGGTGCTATGTATTTGGTCTGGGGAAACTGTAACACTCTCCTTCCTCTTTGAGATCCCTATATTGTCTTCCTGCTGGATGCTGTAGGGCAGGAGTTATTAAGGGTTGCTGTATAGATTAACAACCCCCCACACTCCTTACCCCTTACCCAGAGAGCAGACTCCAAGCAGTTCACCAAGATTCAGGCCCTCTGCGCCTCCCCGGAGAGGTGTCTGGACCACATTTCCCAGTCTCCCTTGCAGTTGGGTGTGGCCATGTGAGCAAGTTCTAGCCAAGGAATGTGAGCACAAGTGACACACCCACTTCCAGGCATTGAGGTAAGACCCGCCCACAAGCCTCCTCTTTCGCCTTCCAGTCTATGGTGTGGAGTCAACCCCAAGAAACTGGGGGCTGCGTGCTCCAGATGGGGTCCCTGAGTGAGCCTTCCCCACTGACCAGGAATCTCGCACATGAATGGGAAACTAGCCCCTTCTGGCTTTAACCCATTACAGTTTTTGTTGTTATTGCAACAGCTGGCTAATCTTCCCACTTATATGTTCTCCATAGCAAGACTCTCCACACTTGTTTACTGTCTCCTCTCTCAGGGGCAGGGACTGTGTTTTGTTCCCTGCTGTGTCCCCAATGGTAGAACAGCTCCTGAGACACAGAGTAGACACTTAATAATCAACTGTTGAATACACGAACGAGTGAACTGTTTCACCCATTCAGTGTATGGCAAGAACAGGAAACTGCCCCTGCTTTTGCTTTCTCCTCCACCTCTGGAGCTAGAAAAGCAGCATTTAATTGAACTAATATCCTCACCCTTCCGGAGCCAGCCCGTCTTCCCTCCTCTTTGACACCCTCCCGGAACCCTTCCCACCATGGTCTGCATCTTCTGTGCCCCTCGGCCAGAGGTCCCTGTGCAGTTACATCTGTCACACTGCACAGCAAGTGTTGAGGTCTGTGTCTCTCCCACCCACCTTGCCCCCCACACTCCAACTACACTGGGAGAGCCTTGAAGCCAGAGCTCTGTCTTTTTCATCTTTGCATCTTCCCAGTGTCGGGCACAAGTGTCTCATGAGAAACAAGCACCCTAAAATATTTAATAAATATTTTTAAAATATTTATTATATTTATATAACATTTAATTATGCAAATATGATTAAAGTATATATTTCTATCATCTACTTATAATATTTATAAAATACTTAAATATTTTACCTTCTTTAAATGTTGTCACTCTGCTGCTAACCAAGAGTAAAAAGCTTCTGACATCCCTGGATCAATTTGTAAGAGGATCTAAGCCGGTGCTTGGAATAGTCTACAGATTCCTTCAACAAGCTTTTTGGATCTTAATACCTTGCTTGGCCCACGAGAGGAGGGGGAAGCCCAAAACAAACCCTTTCAATTGCGTACAAACCCACCCTTGTTTGGGGGTCCCCAAACATTTTTCCACGGAGGCTCAAGCCTGCTCCTGGCAGCCCTGGGCACACACAGGATTTTTGTCTTTCAAAGTGCTTGCCCATTTGACCCTCACAAAGGCCCTGTGATACAGGCAGGAAGTGACTATTATATCCATTTGACAGATGAGAAAACCGAGGCTCAGAGAGGTTCAGGGACTTGTCCAAGATCATGGTTTGAGTGTGTGCTGAACTGTCACTAGGACCCAGGGGCCCAGACATGTCCTCTCTTTTTCCTCCCTTTCTCTACCATGACCTAACAAGAGGAAACTTCATAGAGGCCTTGAGGAAGCAAAGCCATCAAGCTGTGACATGGGTGAGTGGAAACTCGCATTGACTTTGAGTGATAAACCGAGTTCAAAACAAACCGGGCCAAATAACTTCAGCGGATGAAAGCTTTCCCCCTTCTTCTAATTTTAGACCCTCTGGCCTGGGAGGAGTGTCTGTGGTTACAGGGTGTAGCATCTGCCGCTGCTGTGTGGCTCCAGGCAGAACGGGGACATGGTACTCACTTGATTTTTCTTCTTTAATGGCGTATTCCAGCACCACGGATGAGCTCTCGTTTGGGGAAGGGAAGTGGACACAGAGCACCGGCTGCTTCAAGCTGCTGTCCCGGCGGACCAGGAACGTCTGCAATGGAGGAAGGGGGAACTCCATGAGTCAAAGATTTGGGGGGGAGGTTATTTAGAAGGACAAGAGTGAGATGGAAGTCATCTGGAATGTTCCAGCAACAAAAAGGCAAGGTGGGGGAGTCCAGCATCTCGAGGTAGAACTAGGCGTTCTGCCCCAAGAGCCATGTGTCACGTGGCCCATTGCCCTGGGTCCTTGAGTCTCAGCTTCTCATTTGTCCATCGAGGTGGGGGGGGTCAACTAAATCAGTGCAGATTCCTGAGTCCCACCCCTTGAGATGCTGGTTAGTTGGGGGAGGGGAGCAGGTCTGGAATCAGCTGAATCTGGTACAGGCAGTGATCCAGGGTCATGCTTGGAAAAGCTCAAATGGATGAGTTGAATTTCAACTCACACCCCAGCACGTATGCCCTGGGGAAGGCTGCTGGAAACAATCATAGATATTAGTCAATTCACACTATTTTTCCCCCATGGAAACAAAAATAACTAATAACTAATATACACAGCTTTCTCTGTGACAGGAACTGTTATGAATACCTTGCATATATTCACTTGCTTGATCCTCTCAATAACCCTGTGATGGGAGTTTTGCTGTCATCCCCACTTCACAGATGAAGGAACTGAGGCGCTCTCTGACCCTAACAGGACCTGGCTCTTCGGGCTGGTGTGAGGATCAACTGAGGAATTACCCATATGAACTTGGCCCCTAGGACATACCCTGGAGGCTTTGCCTGGCCAAGGCCTCACCGCTGAAAGGGGCAGAGCTGGATGCTGTTGTCCATGCTCCAGACCCCACGCTATGCAGCCCCTCTCTGTTCTATACATCCTGCCCAGGGAGGGACTTGCCCTTTCTTCTCCTGTGGGTTTACTCTAGTCGAAAATGATACTTCTGGGACTCCCCTGGTGGTGCAGAATCCGCCTGCCGATGCAGGGGACACAGGTTCAAGCCCTGGTCCAGGAAGATCCCACATGCCTCAGAGCAACTAAGCCCGTGCGCCACAACTACTGAGCCCTCGTGCCACGACTACTGAAGCCCGCGCACCTAGAGCCTGTGCTCCGCAACGAGAGAAGCCACTGCAAGGAGAAGCCCGCGCACCGCAACAAAGGGTAGCCCCCGCTCGCCGCAACTAGAGAAAGCCCACGTGCAACAACGAAGACCCAACACAGCCAAAGATAAATAAATTAAAAACAAAAACAAAACGATGCTTCTGAGCCCCAGGGACCTATCTGCGCTCCAGTAACCCAGCACTACCCGAAGTCTAAACCACAGCCAGCGTGTTTATAGACGCCTCACTTTTACTTCTCCTGCTCTGAACGGTGGTTCTGCTCCGTTAAGGGGACTGTGACTCTGAAGTTTTCCACTGTTACACCCACAGCAGCCCCGGGGCAGTGCCCTCCCCAAGGCCACCAGGGGGAGGGGACCCCAGATTCCTTTCACAGACTCTGTGGTTTTAAAATGTTCTCTTTAGTCTCCACTGGCCCCACCCAGCCTCGTCCCTTCTTCCAGGACAGACACCTTCTGGAATCTCCCCAGCCTCCTGGGGCACAGCTGGTCACTCCTTCGTCTCCTGAGAAAGGACTTGGTCACGGTGTCCCCCCCACCCCTCCACCCTCGTCCCCACGAGGGGTCCACGAGCCCGGTCTAGAGTTTGGGAGGCCGGAAGTCTGGCCAAAGATGCTGAGAGAAGATTGGGGAGCAGGGCCACCGGGGCCACCAGAGGATGTGGCCCCAAGCGTGAGAGGCTCTGGAGAAGCACAGAGATGGCGCTTCCCCCCCTCCCCCGCCACGGCACACTGTCCTGCCACCCCTTGGGTGGTGCTCCAAGTTACCCGCCATTGTTGTTGATTACTATTATGATGATGATATTGCTATAGTATTATAATTGTTGATACAATGTCACTATAATTGTCAATAAAACGTTATAATAATATTGTTATTATTGACTAGTAGCAGCTAACACATAGCGCTTCCCTCCTCTACCCAAGCCTTCACCCCAGTTCATTAGATTCCATGATCTTACTTAACTCTCATAGGAGAGGGGCTGCTGTTATTAGCCCCATCTTACAGATGAGGAAACTGAGGTACAGAGAGGCAGGTAATGCCCAGGACGACAGGGCTAGTAGGTGCTGGAGCTGGGATCTGAGCTCAGGCCCTTCCGATCTAGATCCTGAGCCCTCGGCTGCCCTGCACCCGGCCCACAGAGCGCGGCCTCTTGGCTTAAGCTTCTGCTCTCCGTGAGAGTGCCTCTTGGGAGCAGGGACACAATGCACCCATCAGCCATTGAACCGTGGTCAGAACGGAGCGTGCCAGCCCCTCTCCTCGTACAGGGCAGGGTGGAGAGACACTGAGAACCCAGCGGATAGAGGAAGGCGGGAGAGAGGCTTCTGGGGCAGAAATGCGAGCTGAGCGGGGGTGCTGGTGCCCCACCTGCAAGGACAGCCCTCCTACAGGGGACCCAGCGGGAGGCCAGCTCTCTTCTAGATGCTTCTCTGCACTCCCGGCACAGCCTCGCCCCCTGTGAGCAGCAGCGTCACTGAGCTGATGCGTCCCCCTGGACCCAGACAGCCCCCAGGAACGAGTCTTTCCAAGAAAAGAGGTCACTTTGGCTCCTCTTCAGAGATCCAAGGCCGAGCTGCCTCCTACCCACCAGTCCATGGGACCCAGCATGTGTGTGTGTGTGCGTGTGTGTGTGTGTGTGTGTGTGTATGAGAGAGAGAGAATGAGTGTGTGTGTGTGAGAATAGGCTTCTGGGTGCTATAAAAAATACAGCTGGTCTTTGTCCCTGGCTCCTGGCACAGAGTTTCAAAAACGCTTGGATTTTCCTGAGTGATGGGGATCTTTAGTAATTCATAAAGAGCCCCTTTGGGCCATACCTGAGTTTATGCTAACAGGCAGCTCAAGTGGGACCTTAAAGGAGGGGCTGCCCCAGAAAGACAGTCGCATAATTCCAGAGGGTTGGAACCCAAAGCCCCACCCTGACCTCTGGAAAGGGGAGAGGGACTGCAGACTGACTGAGTTCAAGCACCAGGCAATGATTTAATCTCCTGGCTGGTGAGCACACTGACACGTGGGGAGGGTGCGTGCCGGGTTCCATCGGGAGAGGGTATTGGAGCTCCGTGTCCCCCTCCCCAGCCCAGACCTCACCCCCGTGCGTCTCACATTCAGCTGCTCTTGAATTGTGTCGATAATCAAACTGTCACCATAAGCATAGTGCCTTCAGTGAGTTTTCTGGGTCTTCCTAGCAAATGATCAAACCTAAAGAGGGGTCATGTTTGTGACCAAGTCAGACAGAAGTGTAGGGAGCCTAGGGACCCCACTTGTGTCTGGCATCTGCAGTGAGAGCAGTCTTTTGGGGACCCTCCCTTTAACTTATGGGGTCTGTGTTCGCTTCGGGTGGTCCTGTCAGAATTGAGTTGAATTGTAGGACATCCAGCTGGTATCAGAGAACTGTTGTCAGGTGCGTAGTGAGTGTGTGTGCAAGTGTGGGAACGTGTGTGGGTGAACATACGTGCGAGTGAGTGTGGGATAAGGGAACTCCGGGCTGCCGCCTGGGTCCCCCCTGCTGGAACCCCGGGAAGCGAGGCCCAGGCGGGAGCCGGTGGTGCCCCTGGGAAGGCAGACAGCAAAGCTGGGTCCTTGACCCCGACCGGGAAGGAGCTGAGGCTGGCACGCTCCCGAACTGAAACCAAACTGGGGGTTTCGATCTTTGTAGGGCACCTGTGTGAGAGACACAAGCCAGGTCACTGGTTCAGAAGCACACGCTCGTAGCAGAGTGGCCCCTCACCACCGTTAGTGACAGTAATAGCACAGGAAGGAAAACAGTGCTTTTCAAACTCTGGGTCATGACCCATTAAGGCAAAGGCCACCAACCATTTATCTTGCCAAAAGAAAATACAAGAGAATAAAACAAGACAATAAGGATACCTATCCTAAGGATGGACTTTTTGTCAGAGAGATCGAGTGAGAGAGAGACGAGTGGAGGGCCAGGGCCGCAGTACAACACAGACTGCCTACTCCACTGTCTACTTCTTCCTGGACTATTCAACCCCCGCTCATCTCTCTAGGGTGGCTGCAAGGACAAATCACGGTTGCCGGCCTCAACTGGGACCTCCAGCAACGTCGCCTTGCAGTCTCATTGGCTCTTTCACGCCCAGCACGTAACTATCTCTGGACTTCTTCACTCCGCTGAGACATGGGTCCCGTTTCTCCACCCTCCCGTTCCACAGAGAGGAAGAAAGGAGATAAGGGTCCTCGGACAGGAACTCCTCCAGCTGCGGGGAGAGTCACAGTCTGTCACAATCTGCATTTCTTCTTGGGCTCCCAGAGGGCCCAGAGCAGCCAGCTATGAGCTCTGTGGCCCCGGGTAATCCCGGGGCTTCTCCGAGCCTCAGTGTTCTGATCTGTAAGTGGGGGAGACACCCACGACCACCCAGCAGAAACAAGAAATGAAAGCAAAGCCCCGCGCCTCCGGGTTGGAAGGGTAAGTGAGACGTTGCCTAGGAAAGCACCCAGTGGGATCCCCGTGTCTCCACCGACGCTCGCTAAGGATTAATTCTCCATCTGTTTCCACCCTCCTTCCCCGCGGCTGGTTGACATTCCTCAGGCTCCCAGTCTAGGGCTCCATCTGACTGGGGTTCAGTCTCCCACATGTGTTTCTTGTGAAAAAAACGTAGAAGGCATTTCCTTGAGAGTGTGGTTCAGTGGAGGGTAAAGAGCCAGAAGCTGGAAACAGCGGCTGACGTCTGCGCTCAGGGCCAAGTGCCTTACGCTTGCATCACCCAGCTCTCCCCACGGCCCCGTGAAGCGGGCGCTATTACCATTCCTCCTGATGGACGAAGACTCAGGGCACAGGGAGGTTAAATAAACCCAAGGCCACGCAAACAGGAAGCGCAGAAGCGAGATGCAGACCCAGGTGTCGCCAAGAACATCTCACTTATCTCTTGCCATCAAGTCTGTGTTATCTACTCACTGCAGGCCAGGGGTGCAGACAGGGGTGGAAAGTCCCCCAGGCTGGGCTCAGGTTCCCAATTCTGAGCGTCCAACACCCACCCTTTCAGCATGGCCACAAAGCCTCCTGTAGCACTTCCTTCTGCCGTGGCCAAGTCCTGGGGCTCTTATCGGAAAAACCAAGATAAGGTACTGGGTCGGGGGTTTGGGGGGCTGAGTTAGTGGTGGAGGAGCAGGGACCGAGGCTAGAGGAGTCCTTTCCCTCCCAGATGGCCGTTGGGAAGGGGCACTGACAGGTGCCTGCTATGGACAGAACCCCGGTCAGTGGTCTGCCTTGGCCACTGTCCTCTGGAATAAGATGGTCTGTTCCGTGTTCCCCTTTGGGGAGGTTTAGCACCTCAGCTAGTCACAGGGTCCCTTCTAGGAAGTAGCCACAGACAGCACCTCAGAAACAGTGTCGTGGGATTCCCTGGTGGCGCAGGGGTTGAGAATCCGCCTGCCGATGCAGGGGACGCAGGATCGTGCCCCGGTCCGGGAAGACCCCACATGCCGCGGAGCGGCTGGGCCCGTGAGCCATGGCCGCTGAGCCTGCGCGTCCAGAGCCTGTGCTCCGCGATGGGAGGGGCTGCGACAGGGAGAGGCCCGTGTACCGCAAAAACAAAAACAAAAACAAAAAATAGTGTTGCTGTGCAGCTCACTGCAAGAACGTATGCAGAGCGGGAACTCCTACAAAGCGTTCTAGATTAAGGTGCATCTCCCATGCTTAAACCCAGCAGAGTTCAGCCAAAGCCAGTGCCAGGAGAAGGGCATCTGAGTGAACTGCCTGTGTCCCCATCACACCCCTCCCCTCACCAGGTGTCCACTGCTTATCCTCTAAGGAGATGTTGCCCGTGATGGTTGCTGCAGGTGAGCACCCAGGCGGCTAACGGGTTGGGTGTGCCTCCCAGAGCTCCTTCTCCAGCACCCTTGGGGGGGGGGTCCATGTGCAAATTCTCCAAGCCCCTCTTACTTCTCTTTCTACCCCCTGCAGCCCACTTTTTAGAGCTGCAGGGGGACTGGAATCTCAGCTCTGCTCCTTACCAGCTGTGGGTCTGTAGGCAAGTTACTTTTACTCCTCTGGTCTCGATTTCCTCATCTGAGCCTGAGAATAATAATATCCACCTTTCAGGGTTGCTATGAGAATTGCTGGTCATATATATAAATGCCTGGCATAGAGCATGCACTTAATGATACTTATTATTATCATAGACTGCTACCATTTACTGAGCACTAAACCAGATGCTAAGATTTTTATCTGCATAATCTTGTTTGACAAATAAATGATACCTATTAATACGATTATTATTATGTATATTTTTTCCAAACAGAGATAGGAAAACGGACTCAAAGATCATTCACCTATGCGGTAGATTAAAATGGCCACAAATTCTTTGCAGCTCCTCCCATCAAGATGTGGAGTCTCTTTCCCTGCACCTGGAAGGGTGGCCTTAGGATTTGCTTTAACCAAAAGAATGTATCAGGGACTTCCCTGGTGGTGCAGTGTTTAAGACTCCGTGCTCCCAATGCAAGGGGCCTGGGTTCGAGCCCTGGTCAGGGAAGTAGATCCCACATGTGTGCTGCAACTAAGAGTTCACATGCCACAACTAAGGAGTCCGCATGCTGCAACTAAGGAGTTGGCGAGCCGCAGCTAAGGAGCCCTCGAGCCACAACTAAGGAGCCCGTCTGCCGCAACTCAAAGGCCCAGTGCAACCAAATAAATAAATAAATATTTTTTTTAAATGTAGCAGAAGTAACTCTGTGGAGTGCTAAGCCTAGGCCTTAAGAGGCGTGTCTGCTTCCATGCGTGCCCTGTTGGACCACAGCTGTCACGTGAAGAAGGCTGAGTGAGCCCGCTGGAGTCGTGAGGCCCAGCCCACAGCTGGCACTAAGCGCCAGACAGGTGAGCAAGGCCTTCTCTGGCCAGCTGGCCAGATGACTGCAGCTGCTTGACTGACCCCAGGAGAGACCAACAGAAGAACCACTCAGCAGAACCCAGCCCAAACTGCTGGCCCACAGAAGCCTGAGAAAGTTGAACAGTGACTGTTTTAAGCCACTGGATTTTGGAGTGGTTCGTTATGCCACAGTAGGTAATGCTATAGCTGTGGGTTATGTGGAGGTGGGACCTCATCCTTTGGGTACCCCCCTCCTCTCTTCCTTCTATGAGGTGATGTTGAG
Organism: Kogia breviceps; assembly: GCF_026419965.1. Lineage (NCBI taxonomy): Eukaryota > Metazoa > Chordata > Mammalia > Artiodactyla > Physeteridae > Kogia > Kogia breviceps. The sequence goes on from NC_081312.1 coordinate 11,878,930, forward strand.
GGGTCCCCAGAGCTTGGTGGGGACGTTTGAAAGCCACGGGTATGTCCAGCTCCTCACTCTACAGCCAAAGAAACCAAGACCCAGAAACGCAAAAAGATGTCCTGAGGTCACATTATTTGTTCGTGGCAGAGCCAGGACAAGAATGCGAGGCCAGTGACCTTCAGATCAGGGTTGTGACCATTATAGTACATGTCCTCCAACCCAGCCAACCCACCAACTGAGCATGTGTTCTATGCCAGGCACCTGGTTAGAGGTTTTAGATACCTTGTAGCAACTCCCTCCCTGGCGTTTAGAATATTTTACTCCTTGTACAGATGAGAAAACAGTGTAGGAAGAGGACTGGCGAAGAGAGAGGGAAAGGGGAAGGTCCAGAGCATCGGGCCTTGGGGCCCTTCTGTGTAAGACTTTAGCCCACGATCTCTGGAGCCAGACGCTCAGAGTTCAGTCCTTAGTTGGCTACTCTTGAGCTATGTGGCTGCTCTGGGGCTGCTTCTTCCTCTGCAAAATGGGATCATGACAGTTCCTGCCTGTGATGGTTGCTACGAGTTAGCCCCCTGAGAACCAGTCCCCTCCCTCTCCTTGCTAACTGACCACAATTCTGGCCTGGGAGCAGTGCATTCTGCCTCAGGAGATAAATCCTGTTTGGTCAAAGCCAATCATGGCTATTCTGTTCCCCTCTGTCACTCACCCTCTTCCCCAGCCTCCCTCACAGTCAGGGGTATCTGGAAAAACATCTGTTCCCTGACAAAAAGGCTGAGCCTAAGAGAAGAAAAGCCTTTTGCCCATGACCTCCTGCTTTTAAATGGGTGAGATGGCTGGAGCTGCAGCTGCTATTCTGTAACCATGAGGTGACAAACAGAGGACAAAAGCCAAGCCAACCTTGAAGATGGAGGAACAGAAAGGTGGAAAGGACCTGGGTCTTGAAGACATCACTGAACTGCTAAACCAGCCCTAGACCCCAAACCTCCATATTTCTCATTAGGTAAACAACAGTAGCCTTATGGCTGAAACTACCACAGGCCCAGTGCCTCAAAGGATTAATGAAAGAACTGCCCACGTGACTTCAGTACAGTGCCTGCTATATAATAAGCACCCAATATATGGTGTCTCTACCTGCCTCAGAGCCCCCTGCTGTACGGAGGAAGCGTTTCCATCCTCCTGTTCATGGATGGCTCTATGATTCAGAAAGGCAACATGGTGGGGCACCAGGCACCCTGGACACGGAAAGACACCCTCACTAGCAGCTCCAGACTTCAGGTCTCAGCCCCGAGTGAAAGGATGAGCTCAAGGTGAGCAGTGAGGGAATGTGAGGTGGCAAGTCCAGGCACCGGGACCTTCTCCGTCCACCTCCAGGACCCTTGCCTGTGGGCTGCCTGGGGTTATTAGGAATGGAGCAACTCACACTCTGGCTCCCAGCTCACACCGGGACCCTCCCTGAGCCACTGGTCCCGAAAGCCTTCCCCGATTAACCGGGCCACCTACAAAGCTCACTGTGCCCCGGTGTCCTCACTCAACGTCTCTCCTCTATGGGAACAAGCGTCGTCTGGTGCCTTGTTGAGCTGACATCTGAGTCACCCACTCCTTCTGTGCCCTCTTTATTTTTTTCCCCTTTTGTCAGCTCCCCCAATATACTGGATTAGGAACTCGCCAAAAGCAGAAGAATCCTCTTTCCCCAATTGTACAAACTGACGGGCGACATGCCCAACTCTGAGGGTCCAGTCTTCTTTGAAGAGCTAGGATTCCCCTACCCCCAGCCCCTGAAACAACAGTGGGTTCATTGTCAGATCCCTGGGCTGTGAGGCAGGACACAGTGTCTCTCTTAGTGCTGACCCTGGCTTGCTGTGCCCTTCGGCGAGTCACTTCCCCTGTCTGAGCTGGCTTTTCCAGTCTAGTGAAGGAGGGGGACTAAAGTGTCCAGGACTCCTTCCTTCTAGAAGATTCTCTCCCAGCATCAGTGTCCTGGGGTCTTTCCCAAACCCCAAGAGGCTTACATGAGGGTTAGTTTCACAGGAAAATTACTGCAGTCCAGGAGGTCTGAGCCCCTGGCTGCGTTGGAGCCCTTTGGTATCCACCTTCAGCCAGAGGGGTTTTGGAAAGACCGACTGATTTCAGTAACAGCTGGGACAGAAATATGCTTAGGGAGAGAATTATGCAGCCACTGCATTCCCCTCCTCCTCTTCAAATAAATACATAAAAACCCAAAGCTAAATACACTATAAATGGTTTTGTTTTTACTATCCCTTTTTTGGCCTGGACAATCCAGAGCTGTCTGCTTTTCTACTTTTGTTATTTTAGGACTATTTTCCAGTGGCTTGGGGAAATTTTCCAATCACGCTCTTTAGGGCTGGAACAGAAGTGGCTGGTTCTTCCCAGGCACCACAAGTGTCTGTGGAGGTCAGGTGTCCAGTGGCCGAAGCCCCCTCTGGACACACGTGGCCCACCTTTCCCGTTACTTATAACGGGGCTGTAGCCTGGCATGGAGCAGAGTTTCTCGATCCTGGCTGCATATCAGAATCACCCAAGGAGCTTTAAAACCATGCTGATGGCTAAGCCCCACTCTAAACCAAAGAAGTCAGCATTTCTGGGGATGAGGCTGAGACACTGTGTTTTTTTTTTTAAAAAAAAGTCTTTGAAAGCAGTCAGTTGGTGGGTTCAAATCACCCTCTATCACTTAGTGGCCATATTACTCTGTCAGAGTTGGGTTTCCTCACTTATAAAGTAGAGAGCCTGGCCCCTGCTCTGCAGGGCTGTTGGAAGAATGAGAGGGGGTGCTCGGCACACAGCAGACCTGCTGACTGTGCCTTCTTCCCTGGCCCTGGCACCCTGAAGGGGCAGGAAAGGGGTTTCACCGATGCTTTCGCCAAGCTATATTGGACGTCACTGGTATACCTTGGTCTCACAGCAGGGGAAGATGCCTTGAATGTGGGCTGCTCCATATTGCAACTCAGGCTACTGCAACTCTTGAGCTAACCCTTCACTACAAAGAGAAACCTTACAAGAGGTTTCTTTCACTAAAAGACCATCTCTTGGCCTAGAAGCAATGACACTTCAGTAGCAATGAACACACATAGCGCCAGATCTTGGTTTCTAATATTATTCTCCAGTAAAAGGAACAAAGGTTCCTTGGAGAAATGGCTGATCCTAGGACTGAGGCAAGAAATATACAAGACAATCTGGAGCGTCTTTTAGTGTAAGAAAGTAAGGAAGTGCTCTGAACAAACAAATAATCCAAACACACGCACAATGATGGGGTTATGTCAAAGGGACACAGGAGCCAACTGAAAGAGCTCCCGGTGGCCAAAGCTGGAACAATTTGAGCAATAAAATAATTATGGTAGAACTGGATTATAACTCAAAGCATAAAATAAGTATCTATGAGTCCATATTGATATTAGTAAGTGGCCGAATAAATAAATAAATGGGGGAGAAGACACAAATCTCTTGTGCGTAAGAATTTCAAGGAGTTTATGCAGATGCTCTGCCCTCAGGTAGGTGCAGCATAAACCCCTGCTCCCTGAGTGTGGGCTGTGCAGAGTGACTGGATGAGAGGGGGGAGGAGAAGGAGTGACTTTACAGTGGAAACTGACAGGTGATCAAGGTCAACATCAACAGTGATGTCATGTTGACAGTATGAAACTTTGTCATGATGTGATGAGAATGGCGCTTTGCCTATGGGATCTTCCTCCCCAAAACTCATACCCCCAGCCTAACCATCTGACAAATCCCAGGTGAGGGACATTCTACAAAACACCTGACCAGTACTCCTCAAAACCATCAAGGTCGTCAAAAACAAAGAAAGTTTGAGAAACGTGCAGCCACGAGGAGCCTAAGGAGACCTATGACTATATGTGATGTGGTGCCCTGGATGGGATCCTGGAACAGAAAAAGACATTAGGTAAAAGCTAAGGAAATCTGAATAAAGTATGGGCGTTATTGATACTAATGTATCAATACTGCTTCATTAATTGTGACAAATGTACCATACTCATGTTAGATGTTAACAGTGGGAGAAACTGGGTTAGAAGTACATAAGGGGACTCTCTGTACTGTCCTTGCAACTTTTCTATAGATCAAAAACTTCTAAAATAAAACTAAAAGAAAAAACACCCCACCATTTGGGTGCAGAATGAATAAAGATGGCTTTTGATTGCCTTGCTCTGGATACACGCAAATCAAAAATGGGCCAATATGTTCCCAGAACCTTATCAGAGAAGCAGGCTGCAGGAGATGGGGAGTAGTAAAGGGGGTGGGACATGGTCAAGGTCATACAGATATTTGGGACAAAGGGGCTGGATCCTCAGTCTCCTGGCCACTGGCCCCAGACATGATGAAGCACTGTCTCTCACTGGTGCCATGAGGGGTGGGTCCAGGTTATCGCTGAGGACCCTCTGAACTCTCACAGCCTGGGGGCTACCCAGTGTCTATATCTTAAAAACGATGAAGCCATTGCACTGGTGGAATTTCAGACAGTTCCATGAGAGTGCTTTTATGCAGCAAAGGGCCTTCCCAGCATCTCCTGAAGATCACACTATGCAGACTCTGCTCTTACTCGCTGTGTGACTTCAGGCAAGTGACTTAACTTCTCTGTGCCTTCATTTCCTTATCTGGAAATGGGGACACTAATAACACCAACCAGACAGAAGTCGCTGTGAGGATCAATAAGATCATGCAAAGAACAATTTTGGGTAAAAGTTGGCCAGTCTTTCATCAGAGCATGAGCTTTAGGGTTTTGCTTTCTGCTTGAAAATGCAGAAGCTCCCAGGGAGGAGTGGGGTGTGAGTGCAGAGAATTGAACAGAAGGTGCATCTCCTCCAATTTTGTTGTCCTCGGGGCTGACCCAGTCCCTGTGGTCTCAGAGGGGGAGTAAGGGAGCAATAGCGGGAAGGGCCCGGCTGACCTCTTTTAGCCCATCACCTTCGGTCTTAACAGGAGCCTGTGGTCTCACTCCTGGGATTAGATTCAAGGCTCTGGACAAGGGTGTCACTTCAGGACCCAGCCTGAAGCTTTCTGTTTTCTATACTCAGCCCCTGAGTTATAAAATAGCGACCTGGGTACCTTCACCTACTTGGGGTGAAGAGGTCTCTGAGCCTCTTGCAGCCACAGAACCTGGGATGAAGGCTTAAAGCCTTGTGTGATGTGTGCTCACCTGGAAAGTAAACGCAGCCACGTGACCTTTGTCCCTCACTGCAGGCAGGCCCTGAGCAACTGGCCCGGCTTTGCCAGCTCCCCGGAACCAGCCGCATCCTCCCTGCCATCCTTCATTCACTTGTTCTAACGAACACCCAAAGCCAGACATACTCTGCACCCAAGCCTGAGCCAGATGCTGGCATTGCAAGGCAAGAATGCATCTTGGTGCTGTCCTCCAGCGACTCCAGTTGGCTCCAATCCCTGCAATCGTGATCTCTCCCCTCCCCGTGAGCCCCAGCCCAGCTCGTGCTCACTTCTGGGGCTCAGCCTGTGCTGTTCCATCACCCATCCACCCACTCAGCTCCCCCATCCCAATCCTGCCCATCCATCCTGCATGGCCCAGCTCAGCATCTGTCTCCTCCAGGAAGTCTGCCCAGATCAGCCCACCTGGACAGGCTCCCCGCCTCCTCTAGGTCACTCGCTGTCCTGCCTTTCACCCAGCACCGAGGCATCCCCTCCCCACGCCTTCCCATTCATATCCTTGCATGAAGCCCCCACCAGACCCTCTGAGAGGACAGTGGTAAGATCAGATTTTATCCGTCTTTATAAACGTGTCTTATACCCAAACCCGTCTGGTATTGACTGACCTCAAAACATTACTTCCTTTTCTGTCCGGCTACTAACCTTCACCCTTGTGAGGGGTGTGCTTTGGCTTAGCCGAGACTGGGATCAAATCTCAGCCCCGTAACTCACTAGCTGTGTGACCCTGGGCAGGTGACTTCACTCCCGGTGGTAGAGGCTGCTGGGGCCCTGCCCACTCTTTTTCGTGGACCCCAGTCCTGCTTTGCTTCCAACACCCAGCTTGGCATCACTTCGCTCACCGGCTGTTTCTGGCCAGAGTCAGATCTTCTCATACTGAGAGCAGAGAGGCGGTGCCGGAACATGAATCCTCATCCCCCATCGCCTGGAACCAATGGCTATCGGCAGTCAGCGGATAGTATCAGCTCCCTCAGCCATCTGCGCAGAATGGCCTTGAGATGTGTGTTCTACCCTGGCTCCCATAGTGCCTAGCAGAAGCCAGCTCCACTGCCCCCGGGGGTAACCTGCACCAGCACATACCTTTTATTAGCTGCCGTCCCTTCCTTGTCTTATTTCCCCCACTGGTGTCCCCTGGGGTCACCTCCCAGATCCTCAGCTCGGGGTCTGCTTCAGGGAAGCCCAAGGGCACTCCTCTTAGCCACAGTGTCATTATCAGTAAAATGAGGATAACGGCAGAGTCCACCTCACAGGATTCTTGCGAGGATTAAATGAGATGACGTTCATACAACACACCTGGTCCGGGGCCTGCCATTAATCAGCATTCTCCACACAGAACCACTACTGTTGTTTTAAGTTGGGCTTGTCGTAAACTTTTTGAAGAGAGTATTGAACCTTTGGACAAAGTGGGCATGATGTACTCTCATGCCTGGACACACCTCTCCTGATGACCAAGTAAGGGCCGGAAAATGGCCATTCCTCAGCACCAACAACCTTGCACTTGGGCCTGTTTCTCAGCTGCATCCTCCCAAGAAGGGTGGGACGCTAATCCCCTCAGATCCTAACAGGGGAGTGGACGACCAGCCGAGGCTGCAGCCTGGGAATGCCGACCCCAACACCTGCTGGCGTGAATCCCTGATTTTATTTTCTATGCAGTTTCATAATCTGCTCTAAAGCCTCAGGCAGTTCGAAACTGAAAGCCTTCAGGTGGGGAGGAATGAAACAACAGCTCTTGTTTCCTTGAGGATGCGGTCTCCCTGCCCCCAACACCCACCCAGCCCCAACCCTCTCCCAGGCTGACCCTGGGGCCATGCCCTGGGGGAGGCCTCCCCTGGCCCCAGAGGGATTCAGCTGGGTCTCTAGGCCTCTATGGTCCCCACTCACTATGGCAGGAGCGCCTCTGTGGGACTTTGTGGGACTTTGCTGGAGGCGCCATGAGCTCCAGTAATTCCAAAGTTCAGGTACAAGTGCTGACTTGATGGATTTTATCTAGTCCAAGATGAATTAGTCTGCTAACTACCTGAGCCCCCCCGTGTTTAGGAGCTTGGACTATTCCCCGGACACAGTGTAGCGATACATACCACACTGACTGACGGTAAGAACAGCAAAAAATGGCTATAAGATGCAATTCCATCTCTGTCAAATACAACCTGTGTGTATGATACAGCACGGGAGCTCCCCGACTGCCTGGGTTCAAAAGGCAGCTCAGGCACTCGATCGCTGTGTCCCCTGCGGGAGGTCACTTCACTGCTTTGTATCTCAGTTACTTCCTCTGTGAAATGGGTATATTAGTATTACCTACCTCAGAGGGCTGCTGTGAGGATAAACTGTGCTAATACACGTGACAGTGCCCAGAACACAGTAAAGTGCTTGGTGAACGGTAGCTGTTACCGATGTGGGTGTCAGCACGGAAGATGAATGGACAGATACTCCACACACGCCCAGCAGAAATGACTTTTTTTTCTTTTTTTTTTGTGGTACGCGGGCCTCTCACCGCTGCGGCCTCTCCCGTTGCGGAGCACAGGCTCCGGACGCGCAGGCTCAGCGGCCATGGCTCACGGGCCCAGCCGCTCCGCGGCACGTGGGATCTTCCCGGACGGGGGCACGAACCCGCGTCCCCTGCATCGGCAGGCGGACTCTCAACCGCTGCGCCACCAGGGAAGCCCAGAAATGACTTTTGGAAGCAGACCGGTGGCTACCAGGGGCCACCAGGGGAAGAAGGAATGGGGAGTAACCACTTAATGGATACGGGGTTTTATGTTGGGGTGATGAAATGTTTTGGAACTAGATAGAGGTGGCCCTTGCACAACCTTGTGAATGTACTGAATTGTTCACTTAAAAAATGGCTACTTTTGCGTTATGTGAATTTCACCTCGATTTTTAAAAAGCCCCAAACAAGAAAAGACTTCTGGGAAATAGGTTAGGTGAAAAAGAGTGGGTGGCAGAGACCTTTATCAGACACTTTACTTCTTACTTTATCACTTCTGTCCAGCTTGATATTTTTCTTTACAGTAAATACTTACATGTATCACTAAAAATCAAACAAATTAAAAACAATTTTAAAGGAAGTAGCACGTAAGAGAAAATGCGTGGTACGTGGCATCTATCTTCCTCTGTAATGCTTACGCCACGAGGAGGAAAATACTATTAATGGCCCCATTTCAAAGTGAGAAAAGTGAGGCTCAAAAAATGTAAGCCATTTCCGACCTCGCAGAGCTTGACTCCAAAACAAAACAAAACAAAACACTTTGGATTCCATCACACAGCCCCTCATATTCACATGTAAAATAAGGGGGTGCAAAATGATTTCTCAGTTCCCTCCGGCTGGGCTACTCTCTAGTCCCTGGATGCCTGGCTGAGTTCTCAAGGTGCCAGTCCTGCCGCGGGCACCCATACGCCCAGAGAGCCCCCGCCAGCCGTACATCCCCAGTGGGACACCTGCTCCCAGAGCAGAAACCAGACCTCCCACCAGTCCCTTGCTCCTGAGCTCTGGTCGAAAAGCTGATAAAACCTAAGAAAAGAGAGCAAATGGGCAGCTGTCCAGAGGGCAGCTACTTCCATGGGAGCCCGAGCAGCTCCTGACAGCGGTGCCCGCCTACCGGCCATGAGGTGGAGAGACCCCGACTCACCCCGGCTGCCTCCCGGTGCAGGATCCTGGTCGCCTCTGCCCGTCCCAGACCCAGATGCAGCCACACCGGGCAGGTCTTGACGAGCTTCTCCAGGACGCTGATGCCCCGGAGAGGAAGGCAGTTCTTCGTTGTGACTGGCAGGCAAGGTCCCACGCCATCTTCCTCCTCCTTTTCCTGTCCCTTTCCTTTGCCAACATCTGGAATAGGACTGAGAACAAAATCAAATGACCAGCCCGTCCTGCCACCAGCCCAGAGGGGGGCTTACAACAAACGGGGGTGCACTTCAACCATGCTTATTTATTCAGCATCTACGTAGCCAGGGGCCCTTTGGGGAATTAAAAAATTAACAAACCGTGATCTTCGCCTTAAGGCGCTTATAATAAAATGAGTACGACATACACAGAAAAAAACCAGCTGTAGCACAAGATTGGAATAAATATAACAGGAGCACAGTGCAACAGAAGTAGCTAATTCCAACCCAGGGTGGGTTCAAGAAAACAACGGCATCTGAGCAGAGCCCTGAAGAGGATTTTTAAAACATTTTTTAATTGAAGTGTAATTTATACACAGTGAAATGCACTAGTCTTTAGTATACAGTTAGACAAAGTTTTACGTATGTCTCTACCCGTGTAACTACCACCCGGATCAAGAGAGAGAGCTGTGCTACCCAATACCATAGCCACTAGCCACATCAGCTCTTAAAAGTGAGTTGTCTCTAGGGCTTCCCTGGTGGTGCAGTGGTGGAGAGTCCGCCTGCCGATGCAGGGGACGCGGGTTCGTGCCCCGGTTTGGGAAGATCCCACGTGCCGCGGAGCTGCTGGGCTCGTGAGCAACGGCCGCTGAGCCTGCGCGTCCGAAGCCTGTGCTCCGCAACGGGAGAGGCCACACACACACAAAAAAGTGAGTTGTCTGAACTGCTGAGACGTGCTGTAAGTGTAAAATACACAGGATCCCAAAGACTTGGTATGAAAAAAAAAAAAAGACCTTCATTAATAATATTTTACATTGATTGTATATTTGTTGTTGTTGTTTTTGTTTTGCGGTACGCAGGCCTCTCACTGTTGTGGCCTCTCCCGTTGCGGAGCACAGGCTCCGGACGCTCAGGCTCAGTGGCCATGGCTCACGGGCCCAGTCGCTCCGCGGCACGTGGGATCTTCCCGGACCGGGGCACGAACCCGCGTCCCCTGCATCGGCAGGCGGATTCTCAACCGCTGCGCCACCAGGGAAGCCCCTGATTGTATATTGAAAGGATAATTTTTTGATATATTGAGATAAGTAAAACATTATTAAAATTAATTTCACCTATTTCTTTTTATCTTCGGTGTGGCTACTAGAAAATTTAAAACCAAATATGAGGCTTGCATTATATTTCTATTAGATATGCTGATACAGACATTTCCAGAAGGCTTTCTTGGGCCCCTCCCAGTCAACACTCCCTGACCCCCAAGCTGAGGATGTAACACTTCAGGGTCCCCGGGGAAAGGAGGAGACTCACAGGCCTGAGAAATGGCAAGACAAAGTAGAGGTCCAGTCTAAGCGATTCCAGACCGTTCACAACACGCTCCCTCCACCCGACCCCCTACACCCTGGCGTGTGAGTTTTGATTCCGGAAAAGGAGGAACAGCATCTTGGTGCCTCAAATCCTGAGTCGGGTGGGCTGTGTGGTCTGTTTGCCTTCTACCTGAGGAACGAAATCTCAGGATATCTGTGGGGGTGAAAACCTTAATCAGACAGAAGGGGCTAGTTATAAAGCCAGGGAGATGTGGCTGGTGCCTCTCCTTTGCTCCATGTCCCTGTGATGTTGCCCAGGGCACCAGAGATAAAGCTGGCTGTTAAGGAGCTGCCGGGGAGGGGGGGCGGGGGGGGGGAGTGGGGGCGGGGGATGAGGCCAGGATGAGCTCTGTTAGAGGCACAGAAAAGTGGAATCATTTGCTGAGGTCAGAGGGCAGCAGGAGCCAGGAGTCCTGATGAGGCGAGGAGCATTTCCTCAAGGGGAGGGCGAGGGTCCTGGTGGTTCTCTGGGTGGTGGGGAGGCTGGGGAGAGCGGGATTAAACAGGTCGAGCGGTGTTGGGGTTTTGCAGAGGCCAGACTAGAAAGATGTGTGCTGATGAGAGATCCGGCAGTGTCAGTGTGCTAGAAATTCCCTCCTCTGCCGCCTTCACCTCCTAAACCTTCCAAGGAGCCCTCCCTCCCTGGATGCTGCATGTGCTGTGGGTTCGTATGCATTTCCCCTCTGGGTCCACACAGAAGAGTGTGTCATGTGTCACCAGGCCAACAGGAGTGTCCCAGGCAGCTGCAGGCGTCATGGGTCTGGAAGGGGCAGCAGGGCAGCCCCATGGGTGTCCACAGGCCGTGGCATTGGGTCTCATTTGGAGCTCAAGGCCAGGGCGGCCCAGCTCATACGGATGAGACCTCTTCCCAAGCCCTGAAATGTGGTCCAGCATCTCCTCTGGGAAAGCAGTGAAAACAGTGGAGGCCAGAATTACCCAGAAATAAGCATTCGGGGCCTCTTAGGTTTTTCCAACCTCCCTTGGAAACACAAAAACATCCCCTGCCACCAAAAGGCTTGGTCATCATCCTAAAACCTTCTCGCTTGGCCCAGAGCTTCCCCCAGAGGCCAGTTAGGACTCTAACAGCAGCTGGAGTGAGAGCAATTGCTTCCCATTTCCTCTCTGCCACTAACTAGGCTTAGGTGGCTTAGTTAAGTCCATGGGTAAGTCTGTTCCCTCTTAGGGTCTCAGTTTCTGCATCTGTCTGCTTCTCAGACTAAACCACTCAAGAGGCCAAAGGCTCTTAAGATATTGCTTTCCAGGAACTGTCCAAGCCTTTCAGTGTTCTCCTTTCCCTCTGGGTGGGCCAGGGTAGAAGTCACAAGGGCTTGCTCAGGGCCCCCTGAGTGGTGACTTGGCAGGACCTGAGGCTTGGAGTGGAAGCTGTAAGTGTCAAAGGCCGTGGCAAGGTCTAGACGTTAGAGAAGGAGGAGCTGAGGCTAGGGGAGGTTTGGGCCTTGCACGAGGTCACAGGAGCAGCAGGGCCCTGTGGGAAGGGACAGAGTGGCAAGGACACCTGCTTTGACCAGACCAAAGAATGGTAACGGCGCCAGGAAGTTGCCTTCTAATCTCTGAGTCCCTGCTGACCTTGGGCCTCGTGTCACTTGAGCTCTCTGGATGCCCACTTGCGACTATTAAATGCCGGTACTGATGCTGGGGTTCCAGGCTGGACGGTCAGGCTCGAGCAGGATGGCAGAGATGTGAACGCCCTGAGCCGGCACCCGGGCAGGCTGCTTCCCTGCCATGATTACTGTTATTAAACAGCTTGGCCACCACACCAGCTCTAACTGCCAGGGACCATCACTGAGCCCACGTTGGATACGTCATCTGCTGGCACGGTCGGCCACCCCAGCACGCATGCCCTCCCTCTCACCAGCCAAGCTCCAGCTGAGGGCCCTGCAAAGGCAGCCATGGGAGCCCCGGGTAATTAACGGCACTGTTTGCGCAAAATAATGAGTCTAGAAACTTTAGAGCAATTCCACCGGAAAGAGAAATCTTTCCATGACTCGTTTTCCTTCTGCTTGCTCACGGCAAGTAGAGCAATTAGCTCTAATCAGCAGTCCTAACAGCCTTCCGATTCAAGGGGCAGGTTGTCCGTGGACACGCAGGCTGCCCCACCCAGACGCAGTGTGGTCAGACACCAGGGAAACCCTTGCCCTGGGCCACAGGGACAAGGCCTGCGCTCAGCATCCTGGCCTTAGCTCCCAAGGGAAGGAGTGACCTGGCGTGGTGTATCCACACTCCCCGGCGTGGTGCTGCATCTGGTCACCGGCCTATAAGACCTGGGCGCGGTGGAGAGGAGAGCTCTGCTCTGGGGTGGAGAGGCCGCCCAAGGGGGCCACCCAGGTGGTGTGGGGGCAGCTCGGGGTGCAGCATCCTGGCTGGATGCTGCCTGTATGGAAGAAGGCCCCGCCGTTTCCCAGCTCATGAGGGCGCCAGCTTCGGGCTGCCTGTGTGGGTTCCAGCGGAGCAGCTCAGAAAGTTCCAATGAAGCCTCATTGTAAGGAGAACTGAGGCCCCCTTGTGCAGACTTGGCTGGAACTTGGGGGGAGTGTGGGATGGAAGGGGAGGACCAGGAAAAGGCCATCTCCATTCCACCCACGATCCTGACCTCAGGCAGGCCTCACCCCAGCTTCAAGGCCAAGTTGGCTGTATTGAGATAAAGAGACCTGGTCCCAGCAATCAATGATATGGGACGGCCCGTCACTCTGTGCAAGGTGCATGAGTGGACAAATGACACGGAGGGCCAGGGTAGGAGGGGTCCTGGTAATGCCAATCAGGGCAGCAATGTGCCTCTTCATCCATAAGTAGCCCACAGCACAGTTATCCTCACACCTACTGGAGTGCACTGCACTGTGTCCCCCAAAGAGATATGCCCAAATCCTAACACTTGGCACCTGTGAATGTGACCTCATTCGGAAAAAGGCTCTTTGTAGATGTAGTTAAGTTACAGATGACATCATTCTGGATTTAGAGTGGGCCCTAAATTCAATGAGAGACAGAGGAATCCCCTGGAGGTCCAGTGGTTAGGGCTCCGCGCTTCCACTGCAGGGGGCACTGGTTTGATCTCTGGTCAGGGAACTAAGATATCACAATCCACGTGGCATGGCCAAAAAAAAAGACACAGAGATACAAGAAAGCCATGTGAAGGCAGAGGAAGAGAGTGGAGTTATGAGTTCTGAACACCAACGATTGATGGTCACCACCAGAGGCTAGGAGAGAGGCATGGAACATATTCTCTCCCTGAGCCTCCAGATGGAACCAGTTCTGCTGACAGCTTGATCGTGAACTTCTGGCCTCCAGAACTGTGAGAAAATAAAATTCTATTGTTTTTTTGTTTTGTTTTGTTTTGTTTTGTTGTTGTGGTTGTTTTTGCAGTACGCGGGCCTCTCACTGTTGTGGCCTCTCCCGTTGTAGAGCACAGGCTCCGGACGCGCAGGCTCAGTGGCCATGGCTCACAGGCCCAGCCGCTCCGCGGCATGTGGGATTTTCCCGGACCGGGGCACGAACCCATTTACCCTGCATCGGCAGGGGGACTCTCAACCACTGCGCCACCAGGGAAGCCCAAAATTCTATTGTTATTAGCTGCAGAGTTCATGATAACTTGCTGCTGCAGCCCTAGGAAACTAATATACCTAACCCTATACCTGATAGTCCCATGTAAAGACAAGGACAGGGCTTTCCTGGTGGCATAGTGGTTTAGAATCCACCTGCCAATGCAGGGGACACGGGTTCGAGCCCTGGTCTGGGAAGATCCCACATGCCGCGGAGCAACTAAGCCTGTGCGCCACAACTACTGAGCCTGCACTCTAGAGCCCGTGAGCCACAACTACTGAGCCCATGTGCCACAACTACTGAGCCTGCGCTCTAGAGCCCCTGCTCCGCAACAAGAGAAGCCACCGCAGTGAGAAGCCCGCGTACTGCAACGAAGACCCAATGCAGCCAAAAATAAATAAATAAAATAAATTAATTAAAAATAAAATAAAATAAAAAAATAAAGACGAGGATACTGAGGCACAGAGAGGCTAAATAGCTCATCCAAGGTCACAAAGCCTATAAGTGGCAGAGCTGGCATTCAAACCCAGACAATCTGGATCCAGAGTCTGTGTTTATAACCTCTACACTATTCTAGTTCCTGAAGAAATTTAAAAAATTTCCCATGTATATGTATCCTTGTAGTACCTGGCAAAGAAAGAGCATTCATTAACGTTTGTTATCCTATTTGGAATATATACAAACACACACTGAGACATAGACGTATAACTCTACCCAAAAATAATTTCCTGAAGGCTCTGTGAGACATCATTAGGACAGTTATTTCTGAAAAGTGCAGGGAAGTTGTTTCAAATTAGTATGCTAATTATGCATTACTTATAGGATGAAAACTCATTTAAAATAAATATGTGAAAATACATCTGTTTGTCACAAAAATGCATGCAGGGTGGAGACCTGGTGGCTTTGGGGCCTCCTGAGCCCGCGCGTTATCCCAGCTCTGCACTGACTCGCTAAGGGGCTTAACTGCCTATCTAACCCCGCTGACTCCAGTTTCCTCCTCTGTAAAATGGGGAGTAAGTCAAACCAGCAGAGAGGGTTTCTCTTGGGAGTTAATGAGATGAGAGGGCACACCGTGCTTGATGATAATCTCTGGAGTGATAAAGAGTAACCCTCTAAGAGCTGTAACTGAATTGCCTGGTGGGGCTCCTGTGCCCACCGTGAGCTTCCAGAAGCCCAAAGCCTTCCTCCTTTTGAAATGGCACCGACTTCTCGAGCTGGGGCTGGAATGTCCAGAAGCCCCAGAGCAGAGTGTTCTCTGTCTCTGACCTTGGAAGACCGGACAACCAGCCGTGCCTTGACACTCCCAGGGTGAGGGAGGACAGTCGCTCACTGCTGCCCCCCACCCCCACATCCTCTCCCTTCTCCTCCATGCTGACTGCTCTTAAATGAAATGACTCCCTCTGTACAGAGAGGAAGGGACCAGATGACAGGGACAGGCGTGTAGGGGTGTGGGCGGGAGGTGGGATGTTGCAGGAAGAGGCAGCAGCCTCTCAGTGGACCCCTCTCACGACAAACTCACAATCAGAGGTGCAGTGGTCATTTTACACACTCTGCATAGCCCGAAGATGAGGAACTAGGACTCACACAGCCTCGGTCCCAAGCCCTGCCATATCTGGCCGTGGGACCTAGGACAAGGTATTTAACCTCTACGGGCCTCAGTTTTCTCATCTGTGCAATGGAGCTGGTAATACTTGTCACATGTAACATGCATCAAGCATCGTCTGGTACATGAGAACACCTCAAATAGGTCATTATTCTACCTGGGGGAACCCCACACATGGTCATGCCCTGTTTCTCTTACGAACACCAGCAACGTGAGAAATGGCCTAAGATAGGCGAGAGCCCATTGCTCAGCCCCTAAATGCCACCAGAGCACCAACGGGGTACAGCACTCCATGAGAATGAAGACAGGTGCACCTGCTCTGAAAAAGATTTCCAAAATCTAAAAGAGACGGAGGTGCCGCAGCCCAGGCCCCAGCAGCCCCACTCCCAGGACGCACACGGTATAAGGAGATGATTAATAATGGAAGCATTTATAGTGAGAGAAAATGGGAACAACCAAAGTCCGTCCATGAGAGAACAATAAATAAGTTGTGATAAGTCCACCGTGGACTATCGCACAGCTGCTGAAAGGTAGGAACCAATCGCTACACGGTTAAATCTCAAAATCCTGTCAACTGCGCGAATGTTAATTCCCTGATCTTGATTCTTGTGCTGAGGTTAGGTAAGAGAATGTCCACGTTTGGGAAATACCCACTGAAATATATGGGCGTAAAGAGGCACAATGTCTGCAAATTACTCTCACAAGGTTCAAAAAAAAGAACGAAGGAGACGGAACCGGCAGATGTGACAAAATGTTGATAACTGGTAAATCTGAATGAAGTCTGTACTACAGGGATTCATTGTACTAACCCTGTAACCTTTCTGGGAGTCTGAAATTATTTCAAAAGAAAAGGTTGACGAGTTTTTAAAGTCAAACAAACCAAATTCCCAATGTTGAGTGAAGAAAGCAAATTACAGAAGGAATGAAAATATCTCTATAAAAAGTGTAAAGACGCATACAACAGTTCTGTGTCTTGTTTGTGGATACACATGCACACCAAATTCAGGATAATGGTGACCTCGGAGAGGCTGGAAGAAAATGGGATCAGGGAACTGTGTGAAGGAGGCTTCAGCCAGTTCTGTAAGGATTTGTTTGCTTTTAAAACATCTGAAGCAAATATGGCAAAAGGGTAGGATTTAACAAAGCTGAATTATGGGTGATCAGGGCATTGCTATGTTTTTCTCTAGATTTCACAACCTTTGAAATATTTAATTAAAAAGCAAAACAAAAACCCCACATGCACACACCTTCTCCCAAGGTCCCAACGCATGTCAAAAGCCGAGGCCGAGGCGATATAGGGTGGGGGTGGGGGTCTCCGACCCCCTAAGCCTGTTCTTCCCGCCAGGGCAATTTCCCTGGGATTGACTTCAGCTATTTTTTTCTTGGCATTTTTAAGTCAGTTCTGGAGCCTTGAGGGCCTGTGTTGAAAGGTAATCAAGATGAGTCCATTCAAAGAATCAGGCCCCAGGGGACTTTTAGGAAAATCCTCTGACAGCTGCCACAAGGTCACCAGAGCAGAAGCCAGAGAAGGTCACTGGGGCTGTTTCTCTGCACTGTGGCAGCACAAGACTTGGGCCAAAGAGCAGCAGCTGATGCCAGAGGGAGTAACAGCTTGGAGTTCCAACTACAGGTGAAGATGCCAACAGACACAGTCCAGCACAGGGGGCAGGCATCTGGGGCTGGGAGCCGCCTCCTCTGGAGGCTCTGATATGAACAAATACCCCTCCTGGGCTCAGTGTCCCACACTGTAAACAGGGAGATTATGCCACTGAGAAAATAAAATTCATATTTTATGGCAAGATGAGAAAATTTAAACATAAAAGTTTTCTTTGCCGGTTTGGGCCTCCTCCCTCCTCTTTGGTGTGTGCTGTGCATCTGCAATAACCAGACCTCCTTAGGAGATAACATTCCTTCTTAATCTTGTAAGGGGCCACGATGACCCATGACCCACTGCGTGCTTTGTAATGTAGATCTGGATTGTGTAAACTGTCAATTATATGTCATGTGAGTATGGCCCTTTGTCTCAAAAACTTATATACCTGTGTTTTGACCTCTAAAGGGTGGAACAGTTTTCAGAGCTTTCTGAAAGACTGTCTCCTGGGTTATAATGCTCAGGCTGGCTCAAACAAAATTTTCCATTTCTTTCCAGATCAACTACTGATTAACTCTTTCATCTACACCACTTACCTCAAAGGTTGTGTGAGGGTCAAATGGGACAGCATAAGGAAGAACCCAGCCACAGCGGACACTTAAGTGGTAACTCCTAGATGAGATGGAGAGCTCAAGACTGTTCATGGAGGAAGTCAAGGCTCATCAGACCCTGGGGCAGAGCAGGGAAGGGGTTCCCGCTGGTAAAGGAGAAGGATCTGGGAACTTTAGGGGTGGGTGAGCCCCCCTGGAACTGAGTTCCCCTGCCAAGTTTATGATTAACCTCTCAATCCAAAACTCTATTCCCTTTCTTGTCCCGCCCCTGTTCCCCTCAGGGTTGAGGTGTATCAAAGAAAAGTGGAAATTAAAACTGAGTAGGGCCCTTTGGGGCCTTCCTGGATACAAAAGCGCCTTGTTGTCCCCTGTTTCTTGTTTGTAGAAAAAGGCTTTGGTCTCCTAGGCCTTCCTAGAGTTCCAAAGAGCAGATTCAAGTAGTTACTAATTAGGGAAGTGAAAGAATGAAGAAACAAAGGGAAAGTAGTCAATCAAGAAAAGTAAAGACAGCTTCAACAATAGTTCAGTGATAAAACAGAGTCCTAGTTCCTCCTCAAGGGATATATATAACATTGTTCTGCAGAAACTGAGACAAGCCATCCAGGTGGAGGATGGTGATGACATGCTGACCATAATAAGCAGTAGACCCCAGACTGGCTGGAACCAGGTTGATGCTTAAGATTCCCAAAACACCACCCTGATGCCTCACCACCAACAAATCAGAAGATCCCTGAGCTGCAACCCTCACCCCAAATGTTGCCTTTAAAAACCCTTCCCTGGGGCTTCCCTGGTGGCGCAGTGGTTGAGAGTCTGCCTGCCGATGCAGGGGACGCGGGTTCGTGCCCCGGTCCGGGAAGATCCCACGTGCCGCGGAGCGGCTAGGCCCGTGAGCCATGGCCGCTGAGCCTGCGCATCTGGAGCCTGTGCTCCGCAACAGGGGGACACGGGTTCAAGCCCTGGTCTGGGAAGATCCCACGTGCCGTGGAGCAACTAAGCCCGTGCGCCACAACTCCTGAGCCTGCGCTCTAGAGCACGCGAGCCACAACTACTGAGCCCGCATGCCACAACTACTGTAGCCCGTGTGCCTAGAGTCCGTGCTCCGCAACAAGAGAAGCCACCGCAATGAGAAGCCCATGCACCGCAATGAAGAGTAGCCCCCCGCTCACTGCAGCTAGAGAAAGCCCACGTGCAGCAAGGCAGACAAAAATAAATTAATTAATTAAAACAAAAACAAAACCAAAAAACCCTTCCCTGAAAGCCATTGGGGAGTTCGGGTCTTTCTTCTGAGCATGAGCTGCCCATTCTCTTTGCTTGACACCTACAGTAAATGCTGTACTTTCCTTCACTACAACCTGGTGTCAGTAGACTGGCTTTGCAGCGTGTGGGTGAGCGGACCCAAGTTCTGTTGAGTAACAAGCATACCAAAAGACCTGTTGGAGCAGTTGGTCTGGATCAGTGATGTGCTCGTAAGCACTGGTCTAGGACAAAAAAAAACCACAAACAAGTCCTGATATGTAGTGAATGCTGATTGCCATTGTAAGTACTCCCAAGTACTCCCACCATTGCTGATAACAAGCTATCAATGGCTTAACAATTAGCTTAAAGTTCCTAAATATCGAACAATAGGCCTTTGTGAACCTATTAGCTGCAGCACACCCACTGGAATTTTAACACTGTCCTCTACCTCAGATGTTCCCCTAACACTGGAGTCCTTTCTGTACCATCCCAACACGTAGTTGTATCTGTTTGAAGACCTCTAATGACGGGGTGCTCACTACCTCACTGGGCAACCCATTCCGAGAAGCAATCCTCAATTTCTATTGAGATGAAATCTGCTCCTCTGAACTTTCTCCTTTTGTTTCTTTTTCTACACTTTTTAAGGCCACAGGGACAACTCACCCCACCCCCACACAGCCCTTCAACTATGTGGAGAAGGCCAGCACATCTCCTCCCCCCACCCCTAGTGCCACCTCTTCTCCAGGTTGAAGAGCCCCCCCTCTTCCATGTGGTACCCAGAGGTAACATTTACCAGCTTTTCCCCTGTGGCTGACACTGAGCCCCACAGTGGTTTACACACATTGTCTCCATGAATTTGCATAAGGAGTGGTTTGCTTTTTAATAATATCTTAAGGTATACAATGCAATGGTTTTTAGTATAATCACAGAATTATGCAACTATCACCACAATCAATTTTAGGACGTTTTCACCACGCCAGCGAGGAATCCTGTCCTCATTAGCTGTCATTCCCCATTTCCTCCTAATGCCCCAGCTGGTGTCAACCATTTGTCCACTTTGTCTTGATAGGTTTGTCTTCTGATATTTCATATATGGAATCATACAATATGTGGTCTTCTATGTTTGGTTTCTTTCACTTGGCATAATGTTTTTAAGGTGCACCCCTGTGGTCACAGCTCACTGAATGCATCAGTGCTTTATTTCTTTTTATTCCCAAATAATATCCCATTGTATGGACATACCACATTGTACGTATCCATCAGTTGATGGACATTTAGGTTATTTCCACTTTGGGGCCATTATGAATAATGCTGCTGATATTCATGTATGAGTTTTTGTACAGACATTGTTTTCAATTCTCATGGGTATATACCTAAGATTAGAATTGCTGGGTCATACAGTAACTCTGTATTTAGCAGGTGAGGAACTGCCAGGCTGTTTTCCAAAATGTCTAAATAACTTACAACCCCACTGGCCTTTCAGGACGGTCCCAATTTCTGCACATTCTCATCAACACCTGTTATTATCTATCTTTATAATTGTAGCCATCCTAGCAGGTATAAAGTTGTATCTCATTGTGCTTTTTTTTCTTCCAATTTTACTGAGATATAATTGACATGCAGCACTGCATAAGTTCAAGGTGTTCAGCATAAGGATTTGGCTTACATATATCATGAGAAGATCGCCACAATAAGTTTAGTGAATAGCTCATTGTGATTTTGATTTGCATTTCTCTGATGTATAAGTACGTTGAGAATCTTTTAATTATTGGCCATTTGTATACATTCTCTAGAAAAATGTTTATTCAGATTCTTTGTTTTAGAATTAGATTATCTTTTTATTATTAAGTTGTTAAGTTCTTTATATGTGGATTCAAGTGCCTTATAAGGTGTTTGGTTTGCAAATATTTTCTCCCATTCTGTGTATTGTCTTTTAATTTTCTTGATGAAAAGGTGAAGGTGTCATTTGAAACACAAGTTTTTAATTTTGGTGAAGTCCAATTTATCTATTTTCTCTTTTGTTGCTTGTACTTTTGGTGTCATACCTAAGAAATCAACACCTAATTCAAGATCATGAAGATTTACCCCTGTTTTCGTCTGAGACCTTTTACACTTAGGTCTTTGTTCCATTTTGAATTAACTTTTGTGCATGGTGTGAGGTAGGGTCCGACCTCCTTCTTTTGCATTTGGATATCCTGTTGTCCCAGAGCCTTCTGTTGAAAAGACTATTTTTTTCCCCATTGAATTTTCTTCACACTCTTGTTGAGAATCAGTTGATCATAAATTATGCAGTGGTTTTGAGCCCCCTCACCTGCACCGTTTTTATTCTTCTGAGTATCCACTGTTTTATCATCCTGTCTTTCTCCATCTGAAATGTCGAGTCTCGAGCAGGGAAAGGATCCCCCAGGTGTGCCTTGAGCAGCTCAGAAAGGAGCATGACCATCACCTCCCTCAATCTAGATAGTTTACTCCTATTAACATGACCTAAGACAGCAACAGCTTTTCTGCAGCTACATATATAACATTCTTAGGGAACTATGGGACATTTTTTTGGATTCTGAGGTTGCGGTCACATTGTGGAAGGCAAGGGAGATAACAAGGGTTTAGGAGATGAGTAGTTACGTGCAAATCCTGTATTCATCGGGAGAATGGGTATGATATAAAGGAAATGGCACTGAGCTCAGACTCAAGAGACCACGGTCTGGTTGTGTTGTTCACTCTGTGACCTTGGGTAACTCACTTCCCCTCTCTAGGCTCAGCGGCCTCTTCAGTAAAATGAGAAGACTAGGTTAGATCTGGAATGGTAAGTAGGTTGGACTTCCCTGTCAACCCCAGTTGATAGGCAGCAGCTGCCTGGACTGTGATGCTAAAGGCTCAGCTGAGAAAGACTGATCTCCTAGTGATGTCTGCCACGGGCTCTGTGCTGGGCTATGCATTGTCTGAGCAAGGACGAGACCCAGGACTGGGGCTCCTTCCAGCACTATGCATTCCGTGATCCTGTGACTCAGCTGACCCCTGGCCCGGGGCCGCCGGAAGGCGCTCTGCTGAGCCAGGCTGGCTCTGGCCCAGCAGACAGCCTGAGAGAAGGCAGGCAGCCAGGCCAGCTTCTCTGTGGTTTCCGCTCCACCAAGTGCTTTTTCCTGGACGTGTGGAAGCTGAGCTACAGCTGCCGCCTGGGTGCACCTCTGGCCCAGCTTTTGGAGGACACAGAACCGACGACGCAGCTCCAGGATGATCAGAGGGGTCACGTGGAGATGGAAGAGAGGCAGCCGGTTTCAGAATCAGCATCTCTCATGTGTATGATGTGCAAACACTCGGCCAATGCTTCCAGCCCAGTTCCACGGGCCAAATAACTGCAAGAGGCCCCAGCGGGTTCCCACAGACGCCTGAGGCTCCAAGGACTGTGCTTGGAATCCTGTTGTGAGAAAGCTCCCTACGTGTCTCCTCACCCCAAGCCCAAAGGGCCTTCCAAGGAGACGTGGAGCACGGGTGCAGCTTGAGCCCCCGACCCTCCGTGGGTCACCCCAGGGAAGCTGGGACTGGGCTCGGCAGGCCCCTGCCCAGAGCCTCGCAGAGGGGAAGTCAGCTCAAGCAGGTCTTCCGGGCCCCGGAAGTGCTGAGAACAGGTCTGGCTGTCTCAGTTCGCACGTCACAGCCCACATCAAGGGGTCGAGTGGGTCAAAGGCCTTCAAACTTTCCACACCTGTGTGCTGCGGGACTCTGCCACCCAGCGTGTGTCAGGCAGTGCCCGGCTCGCAGCCCTGCCTCCCAGGCTGCGTGCTGGGTGCTCTGCTGTCCACCTGTCCACTGGGGCCTGGGTGGAGCCCACGGGAGGCACCTGGCTTCAGTGCTGAGGCCCTTCTGGTGGCTGTTCCCAGACCCTGTTTCTCAGATGCTCTGACTGCTGGCTCACAGCTTCCCTCCTCCTGGCCTCTAGCCCTGGATGCCCACGGCCTTCCCGGAACTGGGGCTGAGTTCCTCCACCCTCCCTCTGTAAGCTTCTTTGGCTCACAGGTCCCAGTCCCTTTCCCGATCCCAGCCAGGCCCTTGAATCCAGCCTAACGTGACCCAGCCTGCTTGTCCTGCTGACCTCTCCTCCCCCAGTGCCAGGCCTAGGTTAGGACTGTCTGCTCCCATCAGGACCCGGTTCATAGATGATGGTGCCAATTCTGTCCCCAGTGCTGTGTGCAATGAGGCCTTGAGTGGTATGTCGACTAGCAGTTTAAGTATGGGCTCGGGAACCAGACAGCCTGCGTTAGAATCCCAGTTTAGTGGCCTTGGCAAGTAACTAAACCTCTCTTGCCTCCATTTCCTCATATTTAAAATAGGAAATATAAGCATCACTACATTACGGAATTGTTGTAAGAGTTCAAGATAGTGCCCGGCATATAGCAAACATTCAATGATGTTATTATCACACATTCATTCATCCAGTAAGTACTTACTGAGCATCTACTACAGACCAACACCCTTCCAGACTTATCATAATAATACTTACAATAATAGTCACGCATAGTGAAAGAGCACGGACGTTTCCTCCCCCGCTGCCCCCCACTCTGAACAGCCTTGGTTACTGGAGAAGAAAGAATCTGGGGGACCAACTTCCTGGCTTAGACTGAAGCTGGAGGCAGTGGGGACACAAGAACCCAGGTCACCAAGGGCAATGGAGGGGACTGAGAGACGAGCAGACAGGGATGGGAGGGGAGGCGCTTCCCCGTACATCCTTTTGTGCCTTTGGGATTTGAACCATGTGATTACATCACCTATTCGAAAAATAAGTAAAACAGTTCGTAACTTTGAAAAAGAAAAGTTCTCGTCCAGGGAGTTTCAGATGTGGAACCGAGCTGAGCTCTGTACCAGGAGCACTAGAGAACTCTGCTTTCTTGTTTTGGTGAAAACTGCACAGTATGGGTCATGCCCCTTCTAGAATCTGTGTCAAAGAGATATTTTTAAAATGCGGTTAAAGCTTAATGGACAAAGATGTTCACTGGAACGTGACTTACAGTCGTCAAAAACTGGGAACAATCAAAAGGTAAACGATACTGCTTGCTACATGCCTGTCTCTTCCCCTCCCCAAACTCTGTGTTCTGGTGTCCGTCACATCTACCGCTGTGTGTCCAGGCTCAGCATGGAATTAGGTGCTCAATAAAAATTTTTAAATGACTGAGTGGTTAAGGAAATATTAGTACTATATGAAACGGGCAACATTCCACCTTTTCTGACCTACAGAGAAAGTGATTTTAGATATTCAACCTCATACAGACACTGGAATAATAAATACATCTGTAAAGATGGAGTTGCACACGTGCAAAATGACGCTTGGACAGAGATACTCACTGGATTCATTGGAGTATTGTCTGTAATGGAGGAAAGACTGGAAACGATCTAATGTCCATCATAAAGGGACAGGTAAATCAATGAATACAATGCCTCTGTAAATACTATGCAACTGTAAAAAAAGAAAAAAACCAAAAAAACAAGGAAGCTCTCTGTGTACTGACACGGAAAGGTTTCCAGTATATGTGGTTAAGTGACAAAAGCAAAATACAGAACATTATGTAGACTGTGCTCCCTTGTTGGAAAAAAAAAAAAAAAAAGAAGAACTTTTTGTATTTGCATAAAGTCACTCTGAAGGAAAACAGAAGAAACTAATAATTAGTGGGTCAGGTACGTGAACGGCCACATGGGGGATAAGGTTGGTGAGAAGACTATTGCACTGTATGTCTTTTTTTAAAATCCATTTTTATTTTGAATCCTGCGAATGTATTACCTACTCAAAAATAAAATAGTAATGTTTCCAGAGATTTCTGTGTGCCAGGCATTGCTCTAACTGTGTCACATATATTAACTAAGTTAACCTTTTCAAACAACCCTAAAAGGGACTTCCTTGGCGGTCCATTGGTTAAGACTCCGTGCTCCCAGTGCAGCGGGCATGGGTTCGATCCCTGGTTGGGGAACTAAATCCCGCATGCCACACAGAGTGGCCAAAAACAAAACAAACAACCCTACAAGGTAACTCTGGTTATCGTTCCCACTTTACAGAGGGGGACACTGAGACACAGAGAGGTTAAGCAACTCACTGAGGCTGTGGAATGTGGCAGGGCTGGGATGTGAACCCTGGCCTTCTCTAAGTCTACAGTCCATGTACTTAACCACTCTGACAAATCCCTCCAGACTCCTACTCACAATGTAAGCTTAGATATTAATCATTACAATACAATACAAGAAAGAGATGGACGGTTGATCTTGTCCACAGAGTGGACGACTTAATACTCTCACAGTATGAATTCTACACAAACTGACTGAAAGAATTGGCGCACTCCCAAATAGAACCCCAAAGGTGTTCTGTGAAAAGGCACATGCGATGCAAAGGGCCAAGAACATCCAAGACACGCTTGAAGAAAAGGGTAGGATTGGTCTGCTGGATACCAAGACTTATGATGGAGCTACAGTGATTAAGAAGGTGTGGTACTGGTGCAGAGACAGACACGTAGGTCAGTGGACTAGAGGAGTCCAGAAATAGACCCCACCCACACAGTCACTTGATGTACGTATGGTCACAGTAGAATGTTGAGGAAAGGAAAGTCTTTGCAACCAACTGTGCTGAGACAACTGGGTATCCACATGGGAAAAAGACAGAAACGTGACCCCTTATTCACAGCTCATACGAAAATCAGTTCCACAAAGACTCTTCTGACTGAAATGTAAAAAGCAAAACAAAAAAGCTTCTAGAAGGAAATAAAGAATACCTTCATAATCTGATGGAAGAGAGAGACTTCTTCAACAGTACACACACACACACACACACACCCCAACCTTAAATAAATTGTTAAATTTGACTGCATTAAAGGACCTCTCTCTCTGGTGGTCCAGCGGCTACAACTCCGCGGTCCCAATGCAGGGGGCCCGGGTTCAATCCCTGGTCAGGGAACTAGATCCCACGTGCCGCGACTAAAAGATCCCACGCGCAGCAACGAAGATCCCTCGTGCCGCAACTAAGACCCAGAACAGCCCAAATAAATAAATTAATTAATGATTTTAAAAATTGACTGCATTAAAATGAAGACTTGCTGTTCATCAGGACACCATCAAGAGAGTGAAATCTCAGCCCTGCGTGGGAGAAGACGTTTGTAACACAAAGGGCTCAGAACCAGATTATACACAGAACTTGGACACATCAATAGTGAAAAGACAAGACAAATAAAAATGAATATAACAGAAAAATGGGTAAGAGGTTTGAGCTGGCACTTCACACAAAGGCTCTCCAAATGGCCAACGACGGTCTGAAAAGCTTCTCAACAGCCCGAGGAATCAGGGAATCTGGAATTTAAACTGCAAGAGCCCACGAGAACGGTTTTCATGAGGCAGACCTACATGACGGGGCTGTGGAGGAACCGGCCGCTCCTGCTCTACCGGCGGCGTAAGAGCTGGTCCACGAGCGAGCGGCTGTTAATCCTGGGATTAAGTGATTTCTGCCTCCTTCTTGACACTTTGTTTATGCACATTCCAAACTTTTACACTGAGTGTGGATTACTATGATAATCAGAAAATAACAGGCGGACATTTCAGGGGACACCATTAAAATGGAAGAACAGACGCCCCCGAGAGAGTCATCCTGGAAGATCAATGTGCTTGTTTGGCCTCTCCTTCACATACAGCTGAGTGAAATGTGCAGGGATGTGAAAAGATTGCCGTAGGCCCTGCCTGGCTGCACCTTGGCCACCTGGACATGCCAAGGGAAGGGCCTCTGACCCTAGGGAACAAATCCACTCTGACCCTCCCCTTACCTGTGGCCCATTTACCTTCTCTGAGCCTCAGTTCCTCTTCTGCAAAAAAAAAGAGAGAGAGAGAGAGAGAGGAATATTATCCTCATCCTCAGAGGGCCAAGTAGCTGGGTGGATCAGACAGAATTGCATATGGGAAGGGTGGACACTCAGACATAGTAAATACAGAAAACAGGTCCAAAGGAACCAAACTGATTCCAGAAATTATTTTTCATTTGGTAGGGCTTTCCCCGTTCGTGATGTAGCCCGAGCTGCCCCAAAGAACTTCGTGCAGTGATGGAAATGTCCTATGTCTGCACCGTCCAGTATGGTCACCATCAGCTGCCTGTGGCTGTGGAGCATTTGCAATACGGCCAGTGCGACTGTTACCTCATTTTAATTAATTTAATTTGTAAAATAGCTACACGTGGCTAGTGGCTATTGGACAATGTAGGTCTAGACTTTTCTATTGTTGAAATCTTTTCAGTGTGTGTGAATTCGTGTACTGCGTGTGGGATTTGTTTTTAATTCGAAAGAAATAAAAGAAGAAAGAAGATAGAAAAGACGATACACATGTCAATGTTATTACCACTAGCCATTACCTTACTTGGAAAGTTCTTCGGGAAAGGAGGCTGTGCCCTCGGTCATTTGTTCCAGCGTTTAAGGCCCCCTTCTCTTAGGAGCTGCCCCCCCCCGCGGCTGGTTGCAGACAAGGTCCCTTTTGTACGTGGATCCCAGCCCAGGCTTCCCCAGGCCTGTCCCTACAGAGCCGCCAGAGTCCTTGCCCACCCTCCTTCCGCTGCCTTCTCCTCCCCAGATGAGCCAGGCTTGGAAAACAGGAGGCCTTGACAGCTCTGGGGAGGCCCTCCCTTTGTCCCTGCCAGCCTCCCTCCAGGAGTACCCACGCCACGTGGCAGCCCACAAGTCACACCGTGACCTTGGTCTCTGGCCCGGCCTGCTGCTTACTCGGCGGTTCCCCATCATCTGGGGGAAAAGGGAAGGAGATCACAGCCCTCCCCCCACCCCGGGCTTGACAATGGGGCTGAGGAGGGGGCGGCCAGAGGAGGGAACGGCCGCCCCACGGCAGACAGGACTCAGCCCAGAAGGGGAGCCGAGGGCCCTCCACGCCCTCACCCAGGCCCCCACCCCCAACCCCGCTGGCCCTCTGCTGGCGTTTCTCTTTCCCTCACCCTCAGTGTCCGGGGCTTGACTGAATTCTGCTCTGAGACCGGTCGTGAAATGAGACTGACAAGTGTACAGACCCCATAAGGCTGCTGTGAGGACAAAACAGCCGACTGCATCTGGAGCTTCACAATGGCTCCGTCGATGGTTGCTGTGGACACCACTCATGCTGGACAGCTCTGCGTGGTGCAGAAAATGCTTTGCCCTGGAAAGGGAGCCGGGCTCTACGCTAGCCTCTGCTACAGACTTGCTGTGTGTCCTTGGGCAAGCCTCCTCCCCTCTCTGGGCCTCAGTTCTCTCAGCAGTGAAACAAGTGAAAGGATACCCACCCCCCGGCCCCCCGCTCTTTCAGAGGTTGCCAGAAGGGTGAAATATGACCACAGCGCAAGAGGGATACGCTTTGACAGAGTGAACCCCCATTTCTAAACTGGAAGTGGGGTCAGGGCGAGGGCCGGCCCAGGGCTCAGGGCCGAATGCAATGCTGACGCCCGACAGCTGCCCTCCTGCGGACACTGCCCGCACCCCGAGGGCGCGGGCTGGGGATGCCAGGCCCCGACCTGCACCTTGTAGGAACTGCTACAGCACCACATTCCTCCACTCCCTGGCAACACTGAGTCACCTCACACGTGTCGTGAGCACACTTCCTCGGCTGGGTCACGAGCACGCCCCAGGCTCGCTGGTCCTGATGCTTCTTGGCAGTGTGCCTCCTGGGCCCGGGCCCACCTCACAAAACTAAATGGACGCCCCACCTCCCGCCTGAAATCCCACCCTCAGGGCTGCATCCTTTCTAGGGTTTTGGTACCCGGCCCCCGCCCGCCCCCCCGGCATACTTTACAGTGTGCACGGTCCCTCGTGCCTGAGCATAAGGGAAGTTACTGGTGGTGAGTTTTCAAGAGTGGGAGGTGGAGGAAGCCGAGGCCACTGGCTCATTACCTTGGGGACCATCGGGAGGCACTGGGGTGGGGAGAGAGGAAGGTGCACTGGGGAGGAACACGCCATCCCTCCGGGTTCAAGTGCTTCCCGGCGACTCCAAGGACAGGCGTTATAGGGGGTGACTTGGACAATGGATGACAAGGGAGAGGCTGGCGGGTGGGGTCGGTGCCCCCCTCTGCACCTCCAAGGTTCTCCACCTGGCCCATCACATACAGCCAACTCGGGGGATATGAGGTCAGCCGCTCCGTGGGGCTCAGAAGGCAGCATCCCTCCCAGGATCCGGGCACACCTGGATCTAGGGGAGGCAGCAGGGTCTTGGAATCTTGGGATGCAGCACAGGGATGCAGGGAGTTCAGGGGTGAAGGCCAGAGGCTCTGGACTCGGACAAACCTGGATTCGGGTCCTGGCTCTGCCATGGATTGCCGAGGGCTTCCACTCAGTCACTTGCTGTGCCTCAGTTTCCTCGCCTGTAAATTGGGCACTGCAACCCCAGCCTCATAGGGCTGTGACAATTAACTGAGAAACAGCTTTTAGCAAAGGGGTCTGACATAATCGCTGTAATATTAGTGTCACGTCTGTGAATGCCAAGGATCCCCGATTTTTATGCCTTGATGGATACGCTGCTCCCTACAAAGACGTGTCTGTGAGAATCACAGAATGTGACATACGGGCACTGACCGCTCCCCGCCTTGGAAACTGTCCTTTCCAAGCCTTGAATTTCACTGGAGGGAGAGAGGACCAAAGTCCAGGGACAGAAGGGATGGTGCCTATCTCAAGGGCTTGTGCATCTTCAAAACAGACCACACACAAGTCAGGCACTTCTTAATCCAGAGGAATGAACTGCTGATAGTGACGTGCAGACAGTTTAGCAGAGAGCTTCGGGCCTGACTTATCTATACGACGTACATACAGTCCAGCCTCAGCATTTGTAGTTGGTATGTTTTACAAAGTCGCCACGGACTCTGAGTTAGCGGAAACAGAACCATTGCTTCTGGGGGAAACACACGGGTAGGTTCCTGCAAGCTGCTGGTCACAACATTTTCATCAACTGATCAAGACCTATCTTATTTTATGTGTGTTTCTGTTTAAAGACACCTCATTTAATACATATCGTTGATGCATTAACCTTGAACTTCCGGCCGACAGCACTACAATTCATGCCTGAGCAAAGCTTTTCTAAGACCCGTATTTTCTCCACAGGGCCCGTCACAGCCTTCTCGCCCTTAGGAACCCTAGACGGCCCTGCAGCGCTACGCCTGGGGACATTTTAAACAGCGAAAGCATCAGCCAAAAGCATGAAAATTCGAAAAACATAACAGACCACGACGAGGACATCTGTTTGAAGTATGAGAACAGAAACTAGAAGGCAGATTCGCCTCGTTCGGCGCCTCAGGTCGGAACATGAGTGTCAGAAGATTTTTCATCACTCTGTGCATGGCTGCAAATGACTTCCAAAGCATTATGATCTGGGGGTTACGAATAAATCTCAGCAAGTAGGCCAATTTGCAAATACAGAATCTGCGAATAATGAGGATCGACCGTAAACGTCCCTTCGTTAGGCTGGCACCAACTGTGGCCAACCTGGACACGAACCCCGGTCACAGTGTTGGACCCAGCAGACCCTGAGAGCTGCCCTGGCGTCTGAACTAGGACCCAGCACACCTCTCGCCCTGGAGCGCAGGCCAGGCCCCGGCTCAACACCCATCCTGTAGCCGCTGAGCCCGCTGGCCTGCCACCGTGGTCAGTTCCCATCCGAGGTAGAGGACAGATCTGGAGAAAAAGGGGAGGACGGTATTAGTGGCGGCTGCAGGAGGGGAGCCTCTGGCGCCTCTGGCTGCACTCTTCCCCTCTCAACGTCCTCATGTCTGGACAGGCGTGCCGGGCCACGACTGCCACCGTCTCCTGCAGAGGTGAAGGGCGGACTGGTGGGAGATAATAAAGGTGGCCTCCTGGCCTCAGGGGTGCAAACGCAGTCCAGAACCAGGTTCCATCCTAGATACACACCAGTAGGCTGCTATCCCCCTGTCCCCACCGCCGAGAGCCTGGTGCAGGCCTCCATCACTGCTCAGCCCGACCCCTACAGTAGCATCCTTCTGGTCTCCCCATGGGCTCCTCCCCCAAACCCCATGCCCTTCTTCACACAGCAGCCGATGCAAGCGGCCATGTGATTCCTGTGCAAAAACCTATACCTCATACGCAAACGTTTGCAGCAGCTTTATTTGCAATTGCCCCAAATTGGAAACAATTCCAATGTGCCACAGGGGGTGAATGAATAAACAAACTGTGATACATCCATGCAATGAGATACTCTCAACAATAAAAAGGAACTCAGTACTGAGACACACAACACGGATGGGTCTCCGATGCCTTCCGCCAAGTGAAAGAAGCCAGACTCGCAAGGCAGCATTGACATGACGTTCTCGAAAGAGCAGAACTCAAGGATGGAGACGAGATGAGCGATGCCAGAGTTTGGGGTGGAGGAGGGGCTGCCTACAAAAGGGCAGAGGGGAATTTTGGAGGGTGACAGAACTGTTCTATATCTTGATTGTGATGGAGGTTACCCGACTCTCTACGTTTGCCGAAATGTATAGACAGAAAAGGGTGAATTTTACTCTATATAAATTTTACCTTGTTATGGGGTTGAAGTGCATCCCCCCAAAAGATATGTTGAAGTCCTAATCCCCAGGACCTCAGAATGTGACCTTACGTGGAAATAGGGTCGTTGCAGATGTAATTAGTTAAGGTGAGGTCACACTGGATCAGGGGTGAGGGCCCTAACCTGATATGACTGACATCCTTATAAGAAGAGGAGACACAAGGACACGGACACACAGAAAGGAGATGGCCCTGTGACCAGGCAGAGACTGGAGGGATGCAGCTGCAGGCCAAGGGACCCCAAGGACTGCCGGGGCCACTAGAAGCTGAGAAGAGGCAGGAAGATTCTACCCAGAGTCTCAAAGGGAGCACAGCCCTGCTGTCATCTCGATTTCAGAATGCTCCAGAATTGCGAAAACAAATTTCCATCGTTTTAAGCCACCCAGTTTCTGCTGCTTTGTCAGAGCAGCCCTAGGAAGCCAGTACACAGCCCAGCTTTAAAAATGGGAGGGGGGGGGGACAAGGCTGTCTCAATCTCCATGGGCTTCAGGATCCAGCCTAAGAGCCTCTGCTGCCTGGTCCCCTCTCCTGCGCAGGCCACCCTGCGTCCACGCGGAGAGCAAACGCCAGGCACACTGAGCCCGTGGCACCCGCAAGAGGGCCACGCTGGGTGCCCGCTCCCGCCCACCCCCCGCCCAGGTTTACCTGGGAAACTCCTAGACGTCACTCAGCTCGGCTCTCACCTCCCCGGGAAAGCTCCCCCAGACGCACCCTAGTCTGAGCAGGATACCCCTGAGACAGCTGGGGACGCCAGCACTCCAGGGCACCATCCTGCACCCTGCGGGCACAGCACTGCCTGTCACTCCTGTGGCCCACAAGACTGGGGATATCTTGGGACAAGGCTGAGCTGTCCGGTACCGGCTGGACCAGCACCGTACAGGCCACAGAGGGGCTCCAGGACTCGGCTGGGTGGGAGTCTAAGGGCTGCGGAGGAGCTGGGAGGCTTTGGCAACTACCCACACGGTGCCCCGCTCGGCCCTGGCCCCGCAGAGTGGAGCAGGGGCGAGGCCAGGTGTGTCTCTGGTTTCTCGGGCCACGGCTTCTGCTCTCAGGGCCCCCCGCCCAGAGTTGAGCGCGACGCCCTGCCCAGTCCCCCCCCCGCCCCCGTCACTATGCTACTCAGGCTTGCACAGCCCACGCGCCCTCTGCAAGCTCCTGGCTGGCCCCTTCCCATCTCTCAGAGGTCCTCTATCCTGGTCAACCCCTCCTCACCTGTCTCCTGGGCGGTAGCCTGCTACATATGCCCTCGACAAACAGTTTCCTACCCTGTGTGGGCCACTCCTCTCCCGTCCTTACAAC
The DNA here is from genome assembly GCF_026419965.1 of Kogia breviceps. NCBI lineage: Eukaryota > Metazoa > Chordata > Mammalia > Artiodactyla > Physeteridae > Kogia > Kogia breviceps. The sequence goes on from NC_081312.1 coordinate 11,911,701, forward strand.
TCTTGCTCAGCACGGCGTTCCCTGAGTCGAGCGCTCTGTGCCCAGCACAGTGCTGATCTGACAATGACACCGGCCAGGAGGAGTCACCGTCTCTGCCCTTGAGAGCTTACAGGCTAGGGGGGCCACAGACAGAGAATACGCCGCGACAGGCATGAGGAACGAGGCTCTGACGGCGCCGATGGGTTTTCTGCTGGCCAAGCTGTTGTTTAAGCCACACCGGTGTCCCCAACAGCTTATGCGCCCCTCTGTGCAAATTAGGAAAAGCTACTCCTTGCTCCCCACGGATGCAGGCAACCCCACCTCCACTCCCGCACACACACCTGACTCACACAGGGCTTGGCAAGAGGATGAAATTTCAGCGCCCCGTTGTTTCTCTCTCAGCAGGTGCCTGTGGGCAGTGAACAACCTGCAGGTATGCAACAGCCCTAGAGGCTTGACAGCCCAGAAGACTTTTGCAGGAGGTTGGAGGTGGGGAGTGTATGCTTAGTCCCCGAGGCAGGAAAGAGCTCAGCACTTTCCAGAGGCTGGAGGGAGAGGCAACCAGTGAAGGCTGATGTGTCTGTCCCCACCCCATCACCCATCTCTAGGGCCTCATGCAAAGGAGCAGCCTAGACACCTGCACAGAGCCTTGGAAAAAGGCTGGGTGTAGCTGAGAGAATTGGGGGTGACCACTTCCCCTCTCTGAGCCTTGTTTGTAAGCGGGGGCTGGATTAGGGGGTCACCAGAGCAACACTGAGCTCTGATGCCTGACGATGCTAGAGCCAGGGATGGGGGTCTGCTTTGGCACGCGGAAAGAAGCCCCCTGCCTGCCTTTCAAACTACTTCAAAGGCACTCACCCAGCCTTTCAAAACGGCCCACCCTGCTCAACCCCAGGTCTCACACGTGGCCTCTCAGGCAAAGCCCTGAGGTCCTCCTCATGTCCGGGGGCAGGGAGGGGTGATTCTGGGCTGTGGGATAGCAGCTTGGAGCAGGGTCTTACAGGCTCCAAATGAGCCTGTGCTGTCCCTTGAAAAGGGAAGGCCGGTCCTAGCCATCTCAGGACAAACCTTTCTCAAGGCTGAGCAGAGAGGTGAGGAGACCACTCAAGACCCCTGGTGGCCAGTGGTCTGCATAAACCCAGCCTGGCACCCAGCAAGTGGTCAGTGAAGAAGCAGTGGGGCTTCCCTGGTGGTGCAGTGGTTGAGAGTCCACCTGCCAATGCAGGGGACACGGGTTCGTGCCCTGGTCCGGGAAGATCCCACATGCCGCGGAGCAACTGAGCCCGTGCACCACAACTACTGAGCCTGCGCTCTGGAGCCCACGAGCCACAACTACTGAGCCTGCATGCTGCAACTACTGAAGCCCGCGTGCCTGGAGCCCATGCTCCGCAGCAGGAGAAGCCACCACAGTGAGCGGCCCACGCACCGCAACGAGGAGTAGCCCCCACTCGCCACAACTAGAGAAAGCCTGTGCGCAGCAACGAAGACCCAGCACAGCCAAAAATAAATAAATAAAATAAATTAATGTATTTTTAAAAAAAGAAGCAGTGAAGAGCTTCCCTGGTGGCGCAGTGGTTGAGAATCTACCTGCTAATGCAGGGGACGTGGGTTTGAGCCCTGGTCTGGGAAGATCCCACATGCCGCGGAGCAACTGGGCCCGTGAGCCACAACTACTGAGCCTGCGCGTCTGGAGCCTGTGCTCCGCAACAAGAGAGGCTGCGATAGCGAGAGGCCTGTGCACCGCGATGAAGAGTGGCCTCCTCTTGCCACAACTAGAGAAAGCCCTCGCACAGAAACGAAGACCCAACACAGCCAAAAAAAAAAAAGAAGCAGTGAAAGAAAGAAAGAAAGAAAGAATGAATGAATGAACGAATAGCAGCAGCCAGCAAGGATACAGGCACTGAATCAGAATGCGCCCCGGCTTTTCTTATGCTGGTGCAATGGGAGAACCAATATCAGAACGTCAGCACAAGGAGAGTTAACCTAGGAGAGTTCTCCATCTAAAGCACGGATGAAGAAACTGAGGCTGAGGGAAGCGACATGGCTGCCTTGCTCAGCAATATTTAGCCCTGTCAAAGCACAGAGTTTGGGAGTCAGAACTGAAACCAGAATACCTAGGCTGAAGCTTCTGGTGAAATCTAAAACTAACGAATACTCAATATGAAAAAAAAAAAATGTTTGCAATGTAGTCCTTGAAATAAGAGGCTTAGTGGATGCAAAACGCCTCTCCCCTCTCCTCCTTTTCCTCCTTCCCACCCCCGCTAGGAAATAAATATTTGCAGGTAGCCCTGCAAAGCAGCTTTAGTACTTCTGGCATATACTCTGGTGCTATGTGACAAAAGATAATTGTGTATGTGTGTGTCAGTTAGGATTAAGTTTGTCTGTGATAGAAAATCTAAAATAACAGTGATTTAAGTAAGGTAGATATGTATTCCTCTCTCATATACAAGTCTGGGTAAGTAGTACAAAGCTGGGATGATGCGTCAACATGTCTGACACCCTTATTATATTATATATCATATTGTTGCTCTACTCGGCATAGCTTCCATTCTCAAGTTCACCTCAGAGTCCAAGATGGCTGCTTCAACTCCAGCCATTACATTCCAGCCAAGAGGAAAGAAAACAGAAAGCATGACCCTCCTCTTTAAGGACATCACCAAGCAAATTTTACACCCCACGTATTTTACTGTCCAAACTTAATCACGTAGCCACACCTAACTGCAAGGAAACTGGGAAGTGTTTAGCTAAAATTTATGCCCAACTAAAATTCAGGGGGCCAATCAACAGGCTCTGCTTCACCCCTGAACTCAAATACCCAAGATGGTGATAGATCTCAAAGAAATGGTCCCCAAACCCTCGACCCACATAAGTTTTCAGGGGCTTCATTTAAAACAGAGGGGACTTGGAAAAAAGTTGACATATGTCTATGCCAACTCCAACCATTAAAATGATTATAATATGATAAGGCCATCAAAGATGATAGGTAGGCAACATACGTCCACAGCACGGTATGTAGAAATACGTACAGGAAATAACACTCAGTGAAAAAAGAGGAACACAAATTATCATATACACACAGCTCAAAACTGTGCACCAAAGATCGAAATTAAGTAAACATGCACTTGGTCTGGTGCAGCCTCAAACAGATGAAGTGTTTGATGCTTTAAATTTTACTAGTTGTGTGTCTGTGTGTGAACTTTTTCAGGCATAAAATAAAATATTTTTTTGAAAATCAACAGCACACACACACACACACACACACCCCATACACAGAGAGGTAGCAGCCCCCACCTGGTCTCACAGCCCAAATAAGTAAGAACAGCCTCTCATGTAACAACCCTGTGAGGTAGGGATCACTGCTTTACTTGGCAGAGGAGGAAGAGGGAGGTGTCCTGGCAGGTGTAGGTCAGTGACTCGCCCAGTGTTGCCCAGCTCTAAGAGGGAGAGCAGACTGAAGTCTTCATCACCGTGGTAAAATCCAACTCTTCCACCTGCAGCCAAGTGGGCCCCAACTCCCTTTCTAGGCCCACTGCACAAAGAACCCTCCTTCCCTGTCCCCAAACCAAGCTCTTTAGGGCTCCCGCATACAACTTGTCCTTTCCCATTTTCCCGCTTCATGCTTTTCTCCTGTCTAAGATACCCTTCCCTGCATAAGCCCGATTTCAGTTAAGATCCTACTCATCCTTCAAGCCCCAATCCAGATGCCACCTCTGCCAGGGAGTCCTTCCTGCTCACCCCAGCCTAGTGTAATAGAGCCCTGGCAATTTTTAATACAATGCCCTGTACTTTTATTACGTGCATATTTCTCTTAGTTTCCCTAGTAGATAAACTGGAAACTCCTAGATGTACAACAAATGTTTGATAAATGGATGGGTAGATGAATGGACGGGTGTATGCATGGGGGAACAGATGGGTGGATAAATGGATGGAGAGCTGGAGAACTGGATGTATGGATGGATAGGTGAGGATGGACGTGGAAGACATTCATTGGGAAAAGAATCCCTGAATATATTTTAGATGGATGCTCTGTCAAAATATCAAGAACAGAAAGAGCAAGCATAATAAATGCCGTCATCAGGTGCCATTGGTAGAGAGTTAAGTCCTTGCTTGGAACTGCAATATCCCTAGAGAAATTTATAGTATCCATCTCTGACACTGACTGAGATTAAGGAGGCTGGGGCCATGGCGGCTGGGGAAACAGATCCTCAGTGCATTCCTTCTTGAGAGCTTTCCCCTTTAGCCAGAGATCGTCAAATTGTGAATTTCAGATGCAAAGTCCTTTATTTCTCTGGTCCCTGGAGGTGGGTGAAGATGCACATTTATTAACCCAGGGAACAACCCAGCCCTGGGAAAACCTGTGCAGGAGGGAATGCGTCTCTGCTACCGCTGGGGTCTCCTCTCCTTCTTGAGAGCTGTCCCTCTCCATCCCCTTTTTGCTTCTTTCTTTCTTGGGAAAACAGGCTCTTTCATCAGCCCTGACACCTCATATTGAATGGTAGTCAAGGAGCTGAGGTGGTGTCTGGCATTTGAAGTCCCACCTCTTAACTAGGGAATACAAAGTTGAGATGTCAGAGTCGGTGATGAAATGGGGGCCACGTTCGTGGGGCACAGTGTCCCCTAAGAGAGCCCCTCCAGGCCAGCCCCTCACCACCCTGGCCTCCCTCTCCTGGAATCCTGGGCCCTACACCCACCACCCACCCCCCGGCTCCAGGTTGGCGGGTGGAGCCAGGTTCTGGGAGAGCTCTCACCCTGCCTGGTCCCAGGATGGAGGATGCAGACGGCCCTGTCCTCGGGCTGGCGCCGTTGCCCCACAGGATGCGGCCTGAGCGAGCGCTGGTGCTGCTGCACCTATGGCAGCAACAGGACTTGACCACAACCGCTCCGTAGGCCATTTCTTCTACAAGGGAACTGACGTTTCATAGCAGGCTGGGTGGGTCTTTCAAACGCGGACAGATTGGGGTAGGGGCACCCCCAGGAGCTACTGGCAAGATGTGGCAAGGGGTGCTGCCACCACTTTGGATGCTCCTGGCCTCTAGAGCTGTTCCAGCCACGGGGGACAGCCTCCTCCAAGCCCGGGCCTGAGGCTGCTTGGGGGCCTCGCTGGCAGGTGGGGGGAGACAGAGGCGGCGGCCACCATGGCAGCTTCCAGATCCTTCTATCAGAGGCCTGAGGCTGACAGCCACAAGGGAATGGAGTCAGTAAGGCCCTCCCCACTGCCCTGTGGACACCCCGGCTGAGGGAAGGGCTCCTCTGGACCCGCCCACTTCCTTTCTTCTCCTTCAAGGCCACACTGGCAGGAGGGAAAGGGCTGGTTTCACTGTGTAACTCTGTGTGTGTGTGCATGTGCGTGTGTGTGTGTGTGTGTGTGTGTGTGTGTGTACGGGGTGGGGGGAGGGGAGCGGGCACGCTGCGTCCTCGGCCCACCTCCCCGCCGCGCAGGGACGGGCTGGCCCTGCCAGGGCAGCACTGGGTGTGTGTGTGGAGACCCGGCCTGCCTGGCAGGGAGTCCCTTCCTTCAGCTGGGGGGCCTGCCCGACCCCTGCCTCGCTGGGCCTTCCCTCAGACCTCACCCCTCTCAAACCCCGACGGGAGCAGCCTTCCCAGCCAGGAACCCGGCGACACCAGGCCTCCACCACCTCCTCTGCATCTCCGGCCAGAGCAGGCACCACTCACGGATCCAAGCCACACTCGGACAGGCCACTCCAAGGAACCTTCCCAACCTGCCGACCAGGCCGCGCACGCCACCAGGAAGCCAGGGGCCCTTCCCCAAAGTGGGCTCCCAAAAGACACGCACTTTTTGCAACACCAGGTTTTCAAAAATCACCCCACAGCAGTGAAGACATTTTCTTCCAGGCACTTGATCAGGGTGATGACCCAGAAGTCTCCGTTCTGGGTCTTTGTTTCTTACGAAAGTATGTTCTAGACTGTTCTATCAGAGGAAAGAAGAGCTGTCTCGTCTCCGGCTGGCACTCCAATATTGCTCCAAGACACCTGTTGGCCAGTAACTCAGGGAACCACCGAGTGTGTCAGAAGGAGTCGGGTCCTTAGAATCACAGAGTTTATTTCTCAGATGGGAAAACTGAGGCCAAGGGAGAGTCGGGGACTTGCTTCCTAGAGCACAATCCCAAATCACCAGAAGGCACAGGACCCTATAGGGTAACCTCCAGCCCTGCTGACGTTCTACAGCACGCAAGTCCCCAAGCATCTTCCAAACCAGCAAAGGACAACAGAACTAGGTCGACTCTGATTGCCAGGTGTGGAGGGACCGGAGAGGGGCTGAAGGGGACACAAATGGATAAATTCCACTGAAGCAGCCTGAGCAGTGTTTCTGACTCTCCTCTTGCAACTTTTTATTTTGCCCAAAGGACATTAAAATCTAACAACCACCATCAAGGTGTCCAATCTTTTCATAAAAGAAAGGAAGCTTAATACGGCAAAAAGACCTAACCTCAGAATAAGGAACAGTTCTGCCCAAGAAAAGAGAGCTTGGCAACCTTGGCTGATACCCATACACACACACACACACACACACACACACACACACACACACACACACACACACCACAACAACACCTTATTTTCCCAGTTTCTCAGTGGACCACAGACCTTCCTTTGAGACCCACTGACCAGCCAGGGTTCCCCCAGATCCTGTACACCCAGCTGACTCCATTCTTTTGGTTGAGGATGCACGTCTATCCGTGACCTAGAGCTGCCTTCACCTTCTCCCAGCCTCTCTCCCACAGAAGTAAGGGACACAGACGGGGAGGATAAAATGAAGGGAGTGGGGTCCCTACTCAGTTCCCTGGGTGGCCAGCCCCCTCCCTGTTCCAGACTGGGGGAGGGGTGTGGTGGCCTCGGCCTCACCTCCTGCTGCAGAAGGGGAGTTGGGTTCCTCACCTCCCTGATCTGGGCCCTCCTACCCCTGAGGTCTGGGCCACCTTGCAAATAGTGCCAGAAGTTCAGGTGCTTCAGGACACAAAAGAGAAAGCTGCGAGGCGATTTTTAGAATCCTGTTCAGTATATCATCGTCTTCAAGCATCTATTGAGTGACAACGGTGGGCAGGACAGAAAGATACGGAATGGTTCTGATCCCTTTTAATTGGAGGTTTATAATCTAAATAGGAAGACATAATATTTTAAAGGGGTTTTGGCTTCTCTAAAATCTCCAGCTGGCATGGATGGAAGGCTGCATGGAGGAGGTGGCGGCGTCCCAAGAATAAGATGATTCCTGGCCCCTAGCTCACTTCTAAAGGGGACTCCCGGGACTTCCCTGGTGGCGCAGGGGTTAAGAATCCGCCTGCCAATGCAGGGGACAAGGGTTCGATCCCTGGTCCGGGAAGATTCCCACATGCCGCGGAGAAACAAAGCCCGTGTGCCACAATACTGAGCCTGCACTCTAGAGCCCGCAAGTCACAACTACTGAGCCCATGCACCACAACTACTGAAGCCCGCACCCCTAGAGCCCGTGCTCAGCAACAAGAGAAGCTCCCGCAACGAGAAGCCCACGCACCGCAACGAAGAGTAGCCCCCGCTCGCCGCAACTAGAGAAAGCCCGCGCTCAGCAACGAAGACCCAACGCAGCCATAAATAAATAAATAAATAAATAAAAGAAAAAAAGAGGGCTGCTTTTATAAAAATAAATAAATCAAGGGGACTCTCTCATGGAAGGTAGATAGCAAGGGACAAACAGGAAGTTTGGGTCTTTTCTGGGTCACCTCCTCTGTGTTGGGGCTCTTTCTGGGCATATAGGTGCCCCGAACTCCTAGAGTAACCTGAGATGAGGACGGGTCCCCGTGGGCAGTCCCCTTCATACTCCTTGCCCCTTTCCATCAATCTCTCTCTGGCCAAAACTCGCCTTCCTTGTTCCCTGGATCCCCACTATCTGATAACCAGGGGGTAGACGCCCTCCCTCCCGAGTCCCACTCTACACTGTCTCACCTCCAAGCCTTTGCTCAGCCACTTCCCTCCTCTGAACCTGCCCCTCCCACCCCCTTCATTGCTGCTCATGTGTCACTGCCCGGATGACACAACCTAGGAGACGACTCTCACTCAGGAGAGAATCTCGCCATGACAGGTGGAATCTGTGAGGGGTCGGAGGGACGCAATTTGTGGTTTGTCCGGCGCCCGTCCTCCCCTTCCCTCTGCTCTGGCCATGGCTGGGAGGCACCGCAGGCCAGCTCACACTCCCGTCTCTAAAAGGGAGCTCCTGGGAGGCCTGAGAGGGCAGCCAGGGCCTGGGGTGGGGGCCCCCTTCAAATATCACACCCATTCCTGGCTGGTTTCCGATTTGATTTCCTGATCTCCTAGATTAAAATGCAGGCGTCCTTGTATTTTAACACTTGCTGCTTCAGTAAAGACCACAGTACAGGCCTTTCTCACCTTCTGAGATGGCCCACACTCTGTCTGTGGAGTGTCTTTCTCACTTCTTACCTATTACTTTGTCTCAGTGAATCCTTTCTGAGATGAGACATCAAGAACCTGAGCTTCATTAAGTCCTGAAACCAGGTGTGTGATCTCAGTTGGAAGACTGGGGGGGTTTTGGCCGGGTTTGAGTCCCGGCCACGCGGGTTCAAGTCCCAGTCTGGGTTTTGGCTGGGTTTGAATCCTGGCATGTGGGTTCAAGTCCCAATCTGAGGTGCACGGTTTCAGAATGACATATAAAACAGACTATCACAGTATTTTGCTATATTCTCAAATTTTCTACAAAGAACATGTGTTGTTACTTGTATAATTTTTTTAAAAAACGGTAAATGACAAAACCACCATGAGATACCACTTTGCACCTACGAGGCTAGTTAAAATAAAAAAGACAAGAGGATGGGCTTCCCTGGTGGTGCAGTCGTTAAGAATCTGCCTGCCAACGCAGAAGACACGGGTTCGAGCCCTGGTCTGGGAAGATCCCACATGCCGCAGAGCAACTAAGCCCGTGCACCACAACTACCGAGCCTGCACTCTAGAGGCTGCGAGCCGCAACTACTGAGCCCGCATGCCACAACTACTGAAGCCCACGCGCCTAGAGCCAGTGCTCTGCAACAAGAGAAGCCACTGCTATGAGAAGCCCGTGCACCACAACGAAGAGTAGCCCCCGCTCAGCGCAACTAGAGAAAGCCTGCATGCATCAACAAAGACCCAACGCAGCCAAAAATAAAAATAAATTTATTTAAAAAAAAAAAAAAAAAAGACCACAGTATAGGGACCGAGGCCCAGGATAAGGCCTGTCAAATGGCAGGGGAGATGGGAAGGGGGCCACGGGCAAATGTGCTGAGACTCCCCTATCCCAAGCAGCCCCCGTGCCCCCATCCCCTGCACTCCTACTTGCTTCCCAGGGGTGCACTGGGGCTTCTCGGGGCCTGAACTGAAGGCTTAAGCTGGTGAGGTACCTTTTGCTTCCTGTGGGCCAGAGTCTCTTTTAGGGTCTGGAAGGGGGTCGGTATCCCATCTGAGTACCAGCCAGAACCACCTGGGAGCATTAGCCCCTGACGGCAAAGAAACCCGGGTCAGTAAGCAGAGAGGTAGCTGGGACCCTGAATTCATCACTGGATCCTGTTCTGGGTGGGCCTTGCCCAGGAGGAGTCCCCGTTTTAGAGCTGGGAGCGGCTGAGGGGCTCCTCAAGGGGACTGGCAGGCCCGCTGCATCATGTCAGGCAAGAGGCAGAAAGCCAGGGCTCTCGCGGGCCCTGGGGCCTTGTGCAGGCAGCCCCCTGCAGGCCCAAGGCTCAGGACACCCGAGCCCTAGGCCCAGCTCCCCTGACCTCAGGTAAGGCACTTCCTCTTTCTGGGTCTCCGTTTCCTTGTCATCATATTAGGGGACTGCATGAGGTCTGTAATGGCCACATTTTTTCCAAGAGTGGAATCCTTTTTCAAATAAAATCGTAAACAGACCCTCAACTGATCAAACGTATGAAAGTGTGTGGGCTCTGAGCACACACATCCGCAGGACCCTGCCGTTCAGCTCGGCGTCTGGCCGCCTGGCAGTCACAGCATCTCCGGCACCATCCTGACGCCTCTGTCTCCCTCCTCACCTCCAATCCACCCGCGCATCCTGTGGCTCCAGCTTTTCACATCTCCACTGCCTGCTCCATCGGGGGCCCCAGCCCTCTCTCCCGGCCACCACAGGGCCCCGCCCCTGCCTTCTGTTCCTGTTTCCCCCTACGGCCTGTCCTCGATACAGTCCAAATCCAAACCCGCCTGTCCTCGATACAGTCCAAATCCAAACCCGCCTGTCCTCGATACAGTCCAAATCCAAACCCGCCTGTCCTCGATACAGTCCAAATCCAAACCCGCCTGTCCTCGATACAGTCCAAATCCAAACCCGCCTGTCCTCAATACAGTCCAAATCCAAACCCGGTCACCGCTCTGTGCAAACCCCACCCGTGCCCCTGCTCACTCAGAGCACCCTCCAGAGCCTCTACCCACCGACTAGGCTTCTTCTGGCCTCTTCTCCCTTACTCCACTCCAGCCTCTCTGTGTCCGACACACAGACCACACCCCCCACCCCCCGGGGGCTTGACTCACTCTCCCCACTTCCTTCAGGCCTCCGCTAAACACCGTCTTCTCGGAGTGGCCTTCTCTGACCACCTGCTGCAGAACAGCCCCTAACCCTGACTTTCTGTCTTCTGGGAAAGTCACCTGCAAGCCGCCAGGGGCTTGGTTTAATGCTGGGTGCCCGCGTCCACCTAATGCCGATACTATTTGTTGAACGAACTTGAATGAATGGAGGGAGAAAAGTGTCTTGGTCCAGAGTACTGGGCAGCCTGTCGGCATTTTCTTTCTCCCCAGACGGCGTTTTCAACAAGAAGTAAACAGAGAGCTTGCTTGCCAAGATCCGCCTACTCCTATTCCAGGGGGCTAACTTCCAAGCGACCCCCACCTAGCCCCTGGCTGTGGGGTGGGAGGCGTTCCCCTCGCTGTCTGGACATCCATTTTCTGCCAGCGAGGAGGAGGGTGGGAGCCAGGTGGAAAGATGAGCTCTGATGAGGACTCAGGACCCAGCCCTGAGTGGTCGGCAAGCTCTGTGGGTGGCCTTGGGGTGAGGGGTCATAGATTATTGCCCCCCGTCATCTTTGGGCACTGCAACACAGGTAGATGTGCAGCCCAGGGAACCGAGGATGCAGGGGTGCGCCTGAGAACTGCCTTCTAGTATTTGAGAGTCAAGAAGGACTGGGCTCCTCTGAACAGGATTTCTAATGGTAGAAGTTAGAAGAAGGCGGACTTTCTTTTATTTTTTTATTTTTTTAATTTTTTTGCGGTACGCAGGCCTCTCACTGTTGTGACCTCTCCCGTTGTGGAGCACTGGCTCCGGACGCGCAGGCTCAGCGGCCATGGCTCACGGACCCAGCCGCTCCGCGGCATGTGGGATCTTCCCGGACCGGGGCACGAACCCACGTCCCCTGCATCGGCAGGCGGACTCTCAACCACTGCGCCACCAGGGAAGCCCAAGGCGGACTTTCTTCGATATCTGCCTGTCAGAAAGGCTACCACAGTAGTGGCAAGTTCTCCATCACTGGAGGTATGCAAGTGCCTTTCAGGAATGTTGTCAAAGGGATTCTTGTACTGGGTGCAAGGGTAAATGAGACACTATCTCATTTAACTCTTCCAACCCCAAAGGCCCTCTTAAATAAAGCGACGTTTTTAGCAACAAACCGATATTCATCTAATATTTATGATATGCCAGATACTGTTCTAAGCAGGCTTGTGTTGGTGTGTTAACCCTTAGCTGCCTGTGGACAGCTACTTAAATATTAACTCATCCAATCCTCATAACCGATCTTAAGAAGTAGGTGTTATTATTATCCCCATTTTACAGACCTGGCCAAGGACAGTTAAACAGTTGGCAAACAGAGGGGTTACACTCAACAAACGATAATAGTTGTAATAATAATAACTATTAAACGTTTGCCCATGGGGCCCATGTGCAAAACTCCTTATGCATTATTTCATTTACTCTTCAAAACAACTCTAAAGGCTAGTTACTATTACTTATCTTCATTTTCTAGATAAGTATTGAGGCATGGAGGGGTTAAGTAACTGACCTAGTAATGAACAAAGACAGGCCAGAGGAAGTGGGTAAGGAGAGGTCATCCTGGGGGAAATATGGCAAGTCAGAGAGATGAGGACCCTAGCCCCTCAACCTCCCGTTCCTCCCTGGGAAACTCCTGCTAGCTCCACCCATCAGTATTGGGTGTGGTAGATACTTGCCCCTGGGGGGGGGGGGGGCCTCCCTCCCCAACAGAATTTCCAGTTCCTCCAGCGGATGGCATTTGTCTTTCCATTCCAGGGAAAAGCATCCAGGCAGGGCTTCCCAGCTGGGGCGGAAATGGGGGAGTGGGGACAAGGGAGACATTCAGATCTCGTTGCATCACAGGCCCCTCTGAGACACTCGCCCCACTAGCGTGAGGGCCGGTCACCTCCAGCTGCCCCCCAGTTCGGGACTGCACAACAACAGCTCCCCCCTCCGTTTCACACAGCAGAGAACTGAGGCCCTGGGAGCCGAGGTCAGGAGCTAGGCCAGCGAGCAGCTGGCTGGCCATCACAGCAGTAGCCCGGGACTTTTAAACCAAAAAGCCAGGACTGGCTTCCCCGGGGGCGCCCATCAACCTTAGCCCGCAGAAAGGTTCTAAGAGGCTTTCCCAGGAATCTGCCTTTGAACTGGAGCCTCCTCAACCCCCTGAAGCTTCCCAGGACGTTGTCTGGGCTGGGTGGCACGAGGGGACCTACTTCGGGAGCACAGCCCTGAGCAATGTCCACAAGTCCGAGCTTGTGAGCTGCGGGGTGAGGGACATGAAACTAACTAGAGCCGGAGACCCCTCTCGAAAGCTAGTTTCCAAACCGGTTCGGCTTCACGCATTCCAAGCTGTGCCTTCTCCCGGTGTGTGTGTGAGGGGTGGGGATCCCGGAGGCCACACGCAGTTCGTGCACCCTGGACCCTCCCCAAGGCCCGGGTTTCGCAAAGGCCGGTCCGAAGGTCACTGTCCTTAGACCCGCAAGAGGAGTGGGGGAGGGGATCCCGGTGGGTCCTCGGTGTAGGCGGGCTGGTCAGCTGTTAGGCCGCGGGCGTCCAAACTTACGGGGACCCGGGTCCGCCGCCCCTTGCCCTAACGAGCTCCAGCACCCGAGGACGCGCACGGGGCACAGGTGGATCGGCGGGTGCGGGAGGATGGCGGGGCCCGGACCGCGAGTGCCTGCATCTGAAGTTCAGGCGGGACCAGAGCCCGGGGAGGGGCCGCGTCCACACAGCCCCTCCGCTTCGGCTCTGACTCGTAGAGGCGCCCCTCTGGCACCCACCAACCTAGCCGCCGAACGTGCCGGCTGGTTTTCCGGCGAGCGACATCTGGGCTTAAAAGTTTAGCCAAGTCTCGGGGTACGGCAGAGGCACCAGGGCCGCCCCCTTCCGCGAAGAACCGGGAGACCGGCCTTGGCCGTGGCCAGGGGTTCGGTCTCAGTCCGACACCCCGAGGTCCCGCAGCCGGGTCTACTCCGGAGCTCCGAGCACCCTCGGGGGCGGGGAGGGGCAGCTGGGAGGGAGGGACGCGGGCCGAGCGGAGCCCTGGGGCACCGAGGGAGGAGGGGGCGCCGGCCCCGGACTCACCCCGCGGGGTCCGCGCACTCGGGCGCCCCGGCCCGTCGGATCATGCCGCCAGCAGCTCCGGGACGGTGAACGCAGGGGCTCAGGCACCGGGCGGCGCGGGCCGCGGGGCCCCGGGCGCCCGCATGCCTCTGGCGCTGCCCTGGGGAAGGGCCCGCGCCGGCACCGCCGCCAGCCCCGCGCGGAGTCGGGAAGCCACAGCCGCCGCGGCCGCCACGCTCTGGGGCGCTCGCTCCCTCTACTTCCTGTATCGGAGCGAGCGGGGCTTTCAGGAAGAGGCTGGCCTTGGTGGTCAAGATTTTTTTTTTTGTCAAAAGCCTTTCGGCGGCAGCTCGCAGCCCGGAGCCCCCCTGGGGCACACGGAAACCCCGGCAGCCGCGCCCGCGGTGCCGGACCTGGCGGCGCGGGTGGTGTCGGGCCGGGGCGCCGGGCGCGGGCGCCCAGCCGCGTGGTGCTGCCTCCGCCGCTCCGGCGGCTCCCGGAGAGCCTGGAGAAAAACTTAGAGAAAAGTTTCCAGCTTGGCAAAGAGTCGCGTGGGAAGGAAGGCGCTCCCGCTCCGGACCGGCAGGTGGGGAAGCCAAGAGCTTTACGCAGGGCTCTCGCCCGCTTTACCTCCTGCCTGAAGGAGCCTCGAAATCGCCACTAGACAGCCTCGGACCAGAGGCAGGGCGGCTCCTCCTCATCTCTGACAGGTGGCCATGCTGCCTTCTCTAGGATGCCTCCACTGACGATGAACTCACTACCTCACAAAGCAGTCTGTTCCTCCACCAAGCCAGGCGTCTAATTCACCAATCCTGGGTAGCACACCTAGATAGGAGCAGAGGGAGAAAGTCAGTCCGTTTACACAAATACAACTACAGTAACTCTGGTGGGACCAGGAGGCCTCTCCTCCAAATGCCTGGGCACTAAAACATGCCTCCTGAGCCCGGGCTGCCCTCAGAACATTTCACAGTAGTGGTCAGCACTGCACCCTACAGGGTGACCTCAGTATAATGCAGGGTTTCTCAGCTTTGGCACTATTGATATTTGGGGCCAGATAATGATTTATTGTTGGAGCTTGTAGGATGTTTCGCAGCATCCATGACCTCTGCCCACTCTGCCAGTAGCATCACCCTCTTCTTGTAACAACCAAAAATGTCTCCAGACATTGCCACATGTCCCTGGGGGCCAAAATCATCCCGGTTGAGACCCACTTGTCTAACTCCTTTATTTTATAGATAAGGAAACTGAGACCTAAACAGAAGAGGTGACTTGCCCCAGGCCACACAGCAAGTTGAGGTGCAGACAGGACTGACACCCAGGGCTCTGGTAAAAACATCCAGAGACCTCTTTGCCCTCCATACCCCTGCTTGTTTACCTGCAAAAGTGATAGTAGAAATAGGGCAGTTCTCCAGAGTGCCATTATGAGTCCTTTGCAGTTCCTAAAACAAGTCTGTAGGCTACTCCCAGGGCTCCCTGGGCCCCAGGGACGAGGTGCATCTAACTCTCACACCTAAAGTAGTCTTTCAGGTCCTTCTAGGCTGATCTGGACTGTGGGTAACCTCACTCTTCCATGGCCCCCGCAAATAAAGTTTCCTTCAGCTCCCTGGACCACCCCTGAGAAACTCAGGACAAGCTCCTCAAAGCCTGGGTTCCATGGAACCAGCCCCGAGGCTCTCACCACGTCCCCTCAGAGGCCTCCACAAGGCCCACTGCTCACCTGCCCTGTGAAGATAAAATTCCTCAGGGGGACACCGGATGGGACCCCCACCCTCACCCTGTTGCTAGTAACTGACCAAGGAAGAGGTTGCCAAGACTAAAATCTGAGAAGCCCCTTTCAGTTGTGGCCTCTGCCACCCTTGTCCTTAGATCCCTTCCTGGGTCCCCTTTTCACTCCCAAGTCCTCACCCCCACCACTTCTCTCCCTGGAATGGATCTCAGGACTCCTACCGGGAAGTGAAAATCTGCTGTTTGGGCCTGCAAGCTCTTTCCTTTACCCTCACCTTTTTTGGTTAACAGCACCCCAGTACCTGGTTTCCATTTAAGGAGTCACCCCTCCTCTGTTGGGTTCAGCTGGAGATAACAAGATTCTACCCCGATTTTAGAGGGAACATATGATTCTAGTCTGGCCAATCAGAGCCTTGCACTTACCAGGCCCAGTGATTGGCTCTTGGATGAGCACATGACCAAAGTTAGGCCAATAAGATCCCTCCCTGGGACTTTTTGTTGGCACTGTCAGGAAATGGAAGCAATCGTCCCGCCACCCCAAGCTGGCCTGATGCTGAGAGAGTGTAACCTTGGGGCAGCCCAACAGCCACCTGGGCCACCATGTGGTAAAACTGTGCTCAAGAAGACGGCCAAGATGGAGGAAAGCAATGCAGAGAGAGACTATGTCCTACTGACATCCTTTGAGGCCTAGATTCTGAGATGCTTAAAGCCAGCTGCACCATTAGACATCTCGGGTATGAGAACCAATGCAGTCCTTTTTATTTTCTTTTCCTTTTTTAAAAACTCGAATGCAATCTGAGTCAGGTTTCTGCTAGTCATCACCCAAAGACTCCAGGCTGTCCCTGATTGCAGCCCCTCCCTCTGCCTTCCACTCCCTGCTGGGTCTGGAGGATGTCCAGTTGTGGCAGGACTGTAGGAATGCAGAGGTAAACACTTCAACTTATTGCCCCCAAATATAAGAGGCTGGTTTGCCTCTCTGCGGTCCTCACGGGGTGGCTCTCACCTCCACATGCTCCTCAGGCTTCCCCTCCCTCTGCACAAGTGAGGGCAAATAGACTCATTCTAGAGGAGGAGCGTGGGAATTTGCAGGGGAAGGTCACCTCCAGGAGGTCAACTCCAAGCCTTGCTAGAGTTTCTGGGGACTATTCGTGAAGAAAAACGTTTCACAGCACAGCCTTGTTTGTCAAAACCTGCCAAAACCTTGCTCTGGGTTGGATTACAGACTTTGAGGAAACAGAGCATATTCGTTCAACAGGAATTTTCCTACTAGATAGAGTAGTTGTTGAGAGTAGGGGCTTGAGTCAAGCTGCCAGGGTTCAAATCCCAGCTCTGCCACTTAGTGGCTGTGTAACCTTAGGCGAACTACTTCACATCTCTGTGCCTCGTATTCCTCATCTGTGAGATGGGATAATAATAGTGCCTACCTCATAGGGATTCTGTGAATGTTGCACGAGCTAACGTAAGGGGCTTAGAACAGAGCCTGGCATGTAGTAAGTACTCAATAAGTATTAACTATTATTTGTGCTATGACTAAGCGCAAATGTATCAGTGAGATCTCACAGGAAACAAATGGCACTTCTGCTTAGGATTATTTGAGGAGGATTTAATCAAGGTGTAGTGGGGAAGTACAAGGGACTGTGCTGTAACTCTCAGATCTGTTACCTTTCTCAGCTCAAGGATGAGGAGAGGGAGTGGTTACGAGACCCGGAAACAGAGAGTCCTGTCCTGTAGAAAGACCACCAGGGGAGAGGCTCTAGCACCCTCAGTCCAGGGACGCAGGAAAAGAAATAGTCTGAATCGCCTCCCTCCCAGTAGTCCCCCAGTAGCCAAAGCCAGCTGGAAGCCAGAGGACTTGGGAGCCCGTGGGTCAGTCCCTATGGATGTGGAGTCCTTACGGGTCAGCCTCCTGGGGTGTAGAAAAGAACTGGGGTGGGGTGGAGTGGGGCAAGAGGGCAAAGCTGTGGAATAAGACAAACTGAACTCAAACCCTATTGGGATTTGGCTGGGAATCTTTGGCAAATCAGCCAAGGCACGAGACACGTGAGTGAAGCCGTCTTGGATCCTCCAGACCAGCCCATCTGCTAACTAAATATCGTGCAGTAGGCTCTGTCAATGTCACATGGAATAAGAGAATCACTGGACAATCCCTGCCTGAATTCCTGACTGGGAAAATCATGAAATATAATGAATTGGTTGCTGTTTGGGATATCTTGTTTTGCAAAAATAGATACAGAGAACAGCTCTCTTTCTGGGGCTTTTTCTATCTTCTTCTGACCCCTCAAAAGCTCCCACCTCTCCATTCCCTGTTACTTTGGGGAAATATTTTAAAAGAGGTGGAGAAAAGCTTTATTATGGCAAAAATTAATCAGTATCCTTTGTGTGAGCCAGGAACACAATATCTGCGCCCACTGGGTAGGGGCGGGGGTGACCTGAGAACCAGGCTCTGGAGAAAGTGGCAGCCTCTTCTCAGCTCTCCCCAGCAGACGCCCAGCAGGAACGAGGGCCTGTGCCTACAAGGCCTTACAAGAAAAAATGAAAAAACTGGGAATCTGGAATTATTATTTGTTTTGGCTGTGCCGGGTCTTTGTTGCTGGGCTTTCTCTAGTTGCAGCGAGCGGGGGCTACTCTTCGCTGCGGTGCGCGGGCCTCTCATTGCGGTGGCTTCTGTTGTTGCAGAGCACAGGCTCTAGGCGCCCGGGCAGTAGTTGCGGCACGTGGGCCTTAGAGCGCACGGGCTTCAGCAGTTGTGGCACACAGTCTCAGTTGCTCCGTGGCATGTGGGAACTTCCTGGACCAGGGATCAAACCCGTGTCCCCTGCATTGGCAGGCGGATTCTTAACCACTGCGCCACCAGGGAAGTCCCTGGGAATCTGGATTTTTTTATAGGACTGTTTCAGATTTCTGAAACATCACACTGGCTAAAGAATCATTTCTAAAAGCCCAGTTACCCTATGGATGCTGGCTTGGGATCTGACCACACTCCGTACCTCCAGCCACTCTGGGACTCCATGTGGCAGGAAGGTGAAACTGACACAGACGTAGGTGTGCCTGGTGGAACCCACAGGTGCACAGGGATTCCCCAGGTTCTGGAAGGGATGGGACCCTGACAGATATCCTCTGGATCTCTCCCCTAAAACCGAGCAGAGTATCTTTAGCCCCAGTCTCTGCGATTCTAACTCATTGTCCTCTCTCTGCAGGTCTCTGTCTTTCTTCCCTCCTCTCTGCAGACAGACCATCCCAATAACCCCAAGTTTCCAAGTCTCAGTCACCCCTTTACAGAGACCTACCAGCATCCTGTAGCCCCAATTCCCAATTCTCTGGAGAGGTGACCTGATTGCCCCATCTTGGCTGTGAGGGGCAGGCAATCTCAGAGAGAAGGGGTGCTCGTGAGCTGAGGACACACCCCCAAAAGCTTTTAAAGCATCCCCCAATCTGGAATATTGGGACAGCTTCTTGTCTGGTGTCTCATTTCCCGTTGGCCACCTCTACCCATCACTATGGCAGAAACTGAAGGTTTCCAGTATCTGTCTCAGGGAACCTCTCTCCTGCCCAGTCGCTGCATTGGTTCATCTGAGTTCTTCTGACTCAGAGGTTTGTCTCTGAAGCCTGTGTGCTCCCCACTGAAGTGCCCTCTTAGCCGGCACTTGTTACATATTTCTAGACACTATAATGTTCTCATGCCTCTGTTATCCTTAAGTGTGAGTGCCGGCTCCCTAGGAGCAAGGAATATACCCTCCTTTTAAATTTTTTCTCTCCCTTCACCAATATCCAGTGGAGGGCTCTGCAAACAGAAGGCACTTAATAATCTCTTGTTGGCTAAATAAAAATGACTCGTAACCAAGGAGAAAGGCTTCTCCATTTCTGAGTCCCGTGTCATCGTTTGGATTTTCCTTGCTTTGTGCTGTCAGAAGATGAGCTAAAATTAGGGTCAAGTATGACCTTAATTCACACAAAGTTATGACAGTAGTGAGTCTCTGGGAGGACATGGAAGGCCTGTCCTTGAGGAGCTTTCAAGCTAGTGGAGGAGACGCACCATAGGAGGATGCTCTTGGGTTTAAATGACAGAAAACCCTGACTCTAAGTGGATTGAGTACAGAGGAAATGGACTGCTTCATGTAACTCAAAGCCTAGAGATAAGGAAGTGCGTCAGTTATCTACTGCTGTGTAACAAATTACCCCAAATTTAGCAGCTTCACACAACACATTTATTATCTCACAGTCTCTGTGACTCGGGAGTCTTGGCACAATTTTGATGGTTGCCTCTGCTTCAGGGTCTGTCACAAGGCTGCAGTCAAGTTGTTGGCCAGGGCTGGTGTCTCGTCTGAAGGCTCAGCTAGGGAAGGAGCTGCTTCCAAACTCACATGGTTGTTGGTAGGATTCAGTTCCTTGAGGGGCCTCCTTGCTGGATGTTGGCTGGAGGCCATCTTCAGTGCCTGGCCGTGTGGAAATGGCCAGCACAGCCACTTGTTTTATCAAAGTGTGCAAGCTGAGAAGGCAATAGAGAGAGTCTGCCAGCAAGACAGAAGTCATAGCCCATACAACCTAATATAGAAGTGGCATCCCATCATCATTGCTGTATTCTATTAGAAACAAGTCACAGGTCCTGCCTATACTCAACAGGAGGGGCTTAAACAAAGGTATGAAGACTAGGGGGCAAGGAATATTGGGAGCCATCTTGGATGCTGTCTAGTAAAAGGATTCAGCATTGCCATCAATCACTCAGGTTCGGTCCTTCTTTCTGCTCTGGTCTCCTCAGCGTTGACTTCAACCTCAGGCTAGTTCTCCAACAGTTCTAAGACAGCTTCCAGTCGCAATTGAGATCACACTCTATGGGGCCATCCTGCAAGAGAGGGGAAAAACCTCTCTCCTAAGCATGCAACAGAAGTCCTTGTAGTGTGATTGGCCAACTTAGGTCACATGTCTGGCCTAGTCACCAGGAGAACGTCACACACCGATTGGCTTAGGTTAATTAAGATCCATACTTGGTCCTGGGCTTGGAGGTGCCCTTTCCCTGGATCATGTTGGGGAGGGGTTGAAACCTTAGCAAAATTAAAGGAAGGAAGAAGAGAATGGATGTTGGGTAGACAACCAACAGTGTCAAGTACATCTGTATAGCTATGACCAGAAATACACTGCAGGGGTCACGGTTTGATCCCTGGTCAGGGAACTAAGATCCCACATGCTGCATGTGCATGGCTGGGGGAAAAAAAAAAAAAGAGAAGAAATGACCAGAAAAACAAGGCCATATGTGAGGAAACATTTGGGGTTGACTGATATATTCATTATTTTGATTGTGTGATGGATATTTACATATATCAAGACATCAAATATACATTTTAAACATGTACAATTCTTGTATGTCAATTATACTTCAAAAAAGCTATTTCTAAAAGTGTGTCATGGGACTCCCCTGGCGGTCCAGTGGTGAAGATTTCACCTGACGGTGCAGGGGGTGTGGGTTCAATCGCCAGTCAGGGAGCTAAGATCCCACAATGACTCTCGGCCAAAAAAACAAAAACATAAAACAGAAGCAATATTGTAACAAATTCAATAAAGACTTTTAAAATGGTCCATATCAAAAAAATCTTTTAAAAAATTGTGTCGTATCTTTAGTCATTATGTTATGAAAAACACAAAAAATTGGGCAAATATTCTTCCAGTTTTCAAAAACTATTGTCTGATTCTGCAGAGAAGTCATTCATGTCATCAACGAGTGAGTAAAATTCTGACTACATCTTTACTGTTTTGCTTTGGTTGTACCCATTTGCGTAAACAAAAGTGTGTGATGTATAACATTCCTGTCATTCATCAGTTGCAACCACAGGTTGGTTAGAGATACAAGAGTTTGGCAACAGGCTGTGAAAGCATTCTGTGAGAGTCAATAGGCTCTGTAGAATTTATAGCAGAGTTCTGCATATTTTATTATTTAAGAAAACAAGGCCATGAGTTACATGTATAATTCAAGTTGCTCCCACAATATGGTTCATAAAGATTCAGCGTGAGGGAATAATTTTTCAAGAAGATCATTTTCTTTCTTTGCTCCCTCCCCCACAGTGAAGGATAACCAGGGAGGCCTAAAGGAGGAGGCTACCCTTGGAGGGCCTTGAAGGATGCACACCAGCTGCAGGCGGGGGGAAGGCAGCTGGCTCAGGAAAGGCTCTCACTTGCTTGGTTTGCATGTTCTTCCTCTTGGCAGCACGGGGAGTGAGGGAATGGAAAGAGGCTTTGAAACTGTCCTCTGAGAAACAAATCCACATTTTTGACAAGAGGCCAGATGATTGAACATTAACAGCTCATCATCTCTAAGTTGGCTCATCTACCAGAAGGCAAGCCAGGAGGTAGAAGCTCTTCTCTGGGAAGCAGAGCTCCTACTGTGTGCCAGGTCCTGCGACCCTACTGTGTACCAAGGTGGGGAAAGTGTTCCAAGGGCAAGGACACAAATGACGTGATTTCTGCCCCACCTCCAGGAAATCCTCGTGTTCTGATAGGTAGTCTTTAACTACGTCTGATTCATCCATGTGTGTCCAGGTTGGGGGCTCAGGACAGTTGACTAAACGAACTAAACCTGTTTAGTAATACGGTGTGTTAGTTATCCATTGATGCTTAACAAACTACCCCCAGATTTAACAGCTTTGAACAATAATACTTTTTTTTTTTTTTTTTTAATTCTACAGTTTCCATGAGTCAGGAATTCAGGAGCAGCTTAAGTGCCTGGTTCTGACTCAGGATGTCTCATGAGGTTGCAGTCAAGATGAAGTTAGGCAGCTACTTTGGGCTATAAGGCAGAAGCTATACGCTGAGGAACGAAAAGCCACAATGGAGAAAGAGGCTGGCTCACCAGCGCCATGGAGTGTCCCAACAGCCTGGACTGAGCACCCTCGTCTTCTACATGAGAGAAAAATGAAGTCCTACCCTGTTTAAGCCACTGGTCTTTGGCGGTTTTCTGGAGTGGGGTTCCGACAGGTAGAAATAAGGGAGGGGCATCCTAGGGGGAGGTGACAGCGGCGTGGGTACACGTCCGGAGGTAGGACCCTACACAGCTCTCAAGATAGTGATGAGGGAAGAATGAGTTACTGCCTAAGAAAGCTTAAGTGCCCCCCACTGAGAGGTGCTGTAATGGCTCAGCCTAGCTAACCCTCCTCGTTTGTCTTTTGCCTTGCGGGCAAGGACTGTGTCTTACACTTCTTTGTATAGTGTGCTGGGCAAAAAAAGATGTTGTATCACAACGTGGGAGTGAGGCCGTGATTTCTATTTCACTTCTCCTTTTGGGGCTCTATCCTTCCTCTGAACATCAAGTGTGGTGTCTTCAAGGCGTCTTCCTTGTGAGAAAACCCAGGTGGTTCCTTTAGAATCACGGGGCAGCAACAAGCCAGTCAGTGTGAGAGGAAATCCGACCCAGCACTGGTCTTCTTGGCCACAGTCCCAGGCTGGGCTTCTGCTGCCGTCCCAGGTGAGAGTCCACAGAGGGCTGTGCACCCCTCAGGAGGCTCCTGGGACCTCAGGTTAAGAACATTCCCCACCGTGGACCCCCTGCCTTCAGGAGCTGCTGGGCGGCGGGCTGGGTGCTGGGGGGACACGCATTCTGGCTGCTTTGGAACCACACAGCACAGTTCCCTTTCAGCTCCACTCTTGCCCTCTGTGTGACCTTGGGGAAGTTTCGTAGCCTCTCTGAGCCCAAGTTTCTTCTTCTGGAATATGGGTGGAGGCATACCTCACAGCAGCTTGTGAAGATTATATGGAAGGTGGCTAGCTGTGTGTTGAGTAGCAGGCTTGTGACATATGTCAGTTTCCCTTTATTGACTTAGTTTTTTATTTTTCCTTTATTGCTTTTTATAAGTGCAGAACAGATGCCCAGCTCCGTGGGCTCTGCAGTGCCTTCCACCCTGTGCTCTGCCTCTGACAGGGGTGCCAAGAGGTGTGTTTAAGGAAGTTTGGGTTCAATTCGGCTGCTATTAATTAACGCTGTCTCCTTGGACAAGACGATGCCGAGGACTAGGAAGGAAGGCGTCATCCACAGAAGCCTCAGGTGCCGGCACCACAGTGTGTGATACTCACAGGGGTGTTGGCCTAGGGCAGGGCTAGCTCCATGACTTGTAGGACTTAGTGCAAAATGAAAATGTGTGACCCCCTTGCTCAAAAAGTGTTACAGATTTCAAGACAGAGAACAGCAGAACGTCAAGCCAAGCACAAGACCCGCCTAAGCGTGGGCTCTGTAAATGCAAAGGTCACACGTCCCTGAATCTGGTCCTGGCCTGGGGTGACCAACCATCTTAGTTTGCCCTGGCCTGAGGGGTTTCCCAGGACATGGGACTTTCAGTGCTGCACCTGGAAGGTTCCAGCTTGGTCACAGCACCTCTATCCCGCTCAGCCTCCCAGTGAGCCTCACTGGTCCTGCGGGCCCTTCAGCCCTCGCCTCACCCAGCTCTGTGGCCCGGAGGCCCACGTCAGTGGTGGTTTGTGGGTCAGGAGCCCCCCAGAAGGTGCTCTGACCCCCGCACCTGGGAGCGCCCTCTCTGCGTGCCTGGCTGTGCTGCGCACCCGAGGCTCTGCTGCGCGGCCAGCGGGCTCTAAGCGCCACGCACCGTGCCTCCTGCCAGAGGCCACAGGCGGAATGTGGCAAGTGGTAAAGAAAAAAGATTCGTGACCCTTGTTAAGGGACAGGCAGGCTGTATTCAAGGAGGGCCATTGCTGTGGGCTTAGGGACCACTGCAGCGGGGTCTCGCAGCTGGGGAGGGAGATTGGGATCCAATCGGAATGCAACAAGGAAAAGTGGGCATTTATGCCCAGGGAGAAGGGTGGGGATAAGTGGATGGAAAATTACTGAGGAGACGTCACGGGTGAGAGGGATTCTGACTAAAGTGACCTAACAGGATTCCTGCCGAAGGCAGGCGGGGTGATCAGACATCACCTGGCATCGGTGGAGGATGAGAAACCTGGTCACACACCGAGACTGATCAGTATGGAGGATGCGGGAATCACGCGGTGATGAACACAGGGGTGTATATATCTTTTTGAATTAGTGTTTTTATTCTTTGTTTTTTTGCGCTACGCGGGCCTCTCACTGTTGTGGCCTCTCTCGTTGCGGAGCTCAGGCTCCGGACGCGCAGGCTCAGCGGCCATGGCTCACAGGCCCAGCCGCTCCGCGGCATGTGGGATCTTCCGGGACCGGGGCACGAACCCGCGTCCCCTGCATCGGCAGGCGGATTCTCAACCACTGCGCCACCAGGGAAGCCCTGCCTCTTTTTAAATCATGAAATATTTGATGTGATTTGGAAGCGTCCCTTCCGCCTGGCTCACGGGTGGGTATGTTATTCCCCATCCCTACCCCCAACTCTCCACATCCATTAAGCCTCAGCTTGAGTCAACATCTCCCTTGACTGCCAGGATGATTGGGTGTCCCCTCTCTGTGCTCTTGCCTCCTGAGCTCACTCCCTCCCAGAACTTGGGGGCTCCTTGAAGTGACTGACAGTAGGCCTTCCACCTCTGCAACCAGCAGTTGGTGCAGAGCAGGCCTTCAGTACATGTTTACTGAATGACAAAAGGCTTTGTGCTCTTTCTAGCTGTAAGGGCTGGTCTAAAAGATGTAATCTAGACACCCCCAAATGGGTGCCTTTCAATGGTTGAGGAGGCCATGAGTGAGTATATTTCAAATTGAGACTGTTCTAGAAAATTCCAAATGTATAATTGCCAAATAGTAATAGAAGCAAGCTTACAGACCAAAAAAAAAGATATTTAAAAACAAAACAGAAGCAGGTGATTCATTCTGGCCTAGAGGCCTAGGAAGGCCTTGAAAGAAGAAGTGTGGGCCCTCCTCTGCAGGATAAGCGGTGGGGAAACCATTTCAAGCAGAGGTAACAGCAAAATCTCTGAGGATAGGCAGAGTCATGCAAGATAAAGAGGAAGATAGCATCATCATGGTTGTGAGAGGGTCTGAGATGGCCCATTGAGGCAACTGGGAGTCGTTAAATGCTTCTGAGCACGAAAGGGGCAAATCCGATTTCTGCATTAATAGATCCCTCTGGCTGCTGAGTGGAGGCTGGACTGGGAAGGGAGGGAGAATGGAGGCAGGGAGGCTGGCTCGGAGCCTCTGGCATGGACCAGTCGAACACTGACAGTGGGGCCCTGATGGCTGGAGCAGAAAGGGAGTGAGAGGTTGCAAAAATGACTGCAAGGAAGAAAACCAGAAGACAGATCATTGTCTAGCACTGGGGTGGTGGGAGGAGTTGACATTTTGCTGCTGATGACTGGTGAGATATTGGTACTACAGAGCAGGAAGGAGACTGGGGGTGGGAGAAGAGTTTGCTGTTTTTTCCCCCCAACATTTTATTATGAAACATTTCAAACATACAGAAAAAAAAAAAACCCTGTACAGTGAATATCCATATACCCACCATCTACATTTTACCACTAATACTACCAAAACTTGCTTTATCACACATCTCCCCATTTCCCACCCAGCCATCTTATGTTTTCAATGCATTTCAAAGTAAGTTGCAAACATTACCCCTAGGCTCTTGAGCCTGCATATCATTTCCTGGAGTTCAATATTTAAGATTCTCTTCCCCCATATTGATAATCTCAGCATTTTTATGTTATTCTCCTTTCCTCCATCTACCTGTTGATGGAGGAAAGGAGAATAACTGCTGTGAACATTTGCCAACTTTAAAAAATTGGAATATAGCTATAGCAAGGGTGGGCACCCAGGAGGAGGCCTGCTTCTCCTACCATTGCACCATCAGACCGCCTGCACCAGGACCATGTTGAACTTGGAATTTCCTGGAGCAAGTTTTAGAAAACATCAAAAACAAGCTGATAGAACCTAAGTTGTGAAATCAACTAGGAGATGAGCTCCCAGGGGAGGACAGATTCAGCCAACCACCCCCTCCCTTGTCTGGTCTGGGCAGCCCCAGGCAATAGGAGGAGGCATGGCTGTTAAGACTGGCTCTCGCGGTGAGTGGATGAAAGACCCTGCACACAGCAGGATGCTTTCTGAACCTCATCTTCCCCATCTGTGAAATGGGGACATTTTCTCTTTCTGTCCTGTGTTCCATCGGTTGATCAAGCCATGCAGCCCCAGATGGATTGAGGGACAATGAGATAGTGAGAACAAAGAACATGAGGCTGCAGGACCCACAAGGCTCACTGAGCTGGAATTACCAAGTCAAAGTCCTTCATACATTGTGGATTGACTTTGAAACAGGAAAGAGTTAAAACCATCTAAACTTTCATGTAAAGTACAACTTCTCATCTAAAGTAGAACCTGTGGGAAAGATTTTTAAAAAATATTTTCTTGGTGGACAGGTGTTTTTATAAGTACAACAAAAAGTTACTAGAAAAATGCAATGAAAAAAACATGTTCAGACATAAAATTAGTCACCATATTGCCATAAATGTTTATACTCTCTCTCAGTTTCTATACTTGTCTCGTGGCAGATGGGGAACAGCCTGTGAGGCTGCACAGGTGCCCAGATCACACTCTGAGTGGGACTGATCCATCTTCTCAGTATTCAAAGTGGACCAGCTGGGGCTTCCCTGGTGGCGCAGTGGTTGGGAGTCCGCCTGCCGATGCAGGGGACGCGGGTTCGTGCCCCGGTCCGGGAAGATCCCACATGCCGCGGAGCGGCTGGGCCCGTGAGCCATGGCCGCTGAGCCTGCGCGTCCGGAGCCTGTGCTCCGCAACGGGAGAGGCCACAGCAGTGAGAGGTCCGCGTAGCGCAAAAAAACAAAAACAAAGTGGACCAGCTGCATTGGTAAACCTGGGAAATTGCTAGAAATGTAGCATCTTTGGCCCCATCCCATTCCTGCTAAACCAGAATCTGCTTTTTAACAAGATTTACGTGTATGTTAAAGTTTACGGTGGCACTGAGGCAGTTGGGACACGGGAAACGTTTAGAATGAAGGAATTAACCAGTACCTGCCTCTCCCCGCATCTCAATTTCTCACAACACAGGAGCCGATGGCATAACCTTATTATTATTATTTTAGCAAGTAAAGCTGTGTGAAGTTATATATTTTATTAATTCCAACTGGAAATAAGAAACATTTCAGTCAACCGTGCTAGGATAAATACTGATTATATTTCTATCCTCTGCATAGGAAATGGTAACTCAAAATCATTGTCAAATGAACGATGAAAAAACATACAGCCGGAAAATGTAGAAAAAATATTATAAAGGAGTGTTGCACAGTTAGCAAAAATGCTATGGTATTTTTACTGGCTTTAGCGACATTTGTAAGACTTTTCAGCTTTAAAAAATTTGTAATTTATTGTGCTTCCTTTTCCCATTCTAAAAAAAATTCACATTCACATTCACACTCAGTTTTGCATTCATAGTTTTGAGGACGCAGCTCCCAAATTCTTTGTTTCAGGCTTTATAAACCTGAATACGCCCCTGCATATTTTGCTGTATTTAATCTGTATTCCCCGCTGTGGTCAGTGAGATTGAATTCCCTCTGTTCATTAGCCATTTGTACTTCTTCTTTGGGGAATTACCTTTTTTTTTTCCTTTATAATTTTTCTTTTGAAGGCTTTTTGCCATTTTCTTATTAGTTTGCAAGAGTTCTTTGCCTTAGGATACCAACTTCTTGTCTGTTAGGTATAGCATAACCTTATCCTTGATGAACAGCACCAGATTCATAACTTGCAGGGCCCGGGGCAAAAATGAAAACGTGGGCTACAAGGATATATTGTACAACGCGGGGAATAGAGCCAATGTTTTATAATAACTGTACATGGAGTATAACCTTTAAAAATTGTGAATTTCTATATTGTACACCTGTAACTTATATAATATTGTACAGCAACTAGACTTCAGTTTAAAAAAAAAGAAACTGTGGGGCCCCTTTTTTAAAAAAATGAAAGATTTCAAGATGGTGACAACTGAGCCTAGGGTCTTTCTGAGTG
The DNA here is from genome assembly GCF_026419965.1 of Kogia breviceps. Lineage (NCBI taxonomy): Eukaryota > Metazoa > Chordata > Mammalia > Artiodactyla > Physeteridae > Kogia > Kogia breviceps. The sequence goes on from NC_081312.1 coordinate 11,939,876, forward strand.
TGAGGCCCTCTGTGAAGGCCTCAGAGGCCTTCCTCATGGGTCCCCTGCCCTTAAAGCTGGCCTTGCTGGTGAGGCAAGAGAAGGCTGGGTCATTCTGGATTCATTTGTGCTTAGCCAAGGTAAGTTCTGAGTTTTCTGCTTTGTTTTATTCATTACCAATCATTATAATTAAAAAGCGCCAACCCTCATCCTTTTTGAAGTTCATTTTTTTTCTCAATATGCAAGTAGAAATGGTTTCAATAAATGGCTGTTATTCCAGTGTAAAGAATTCTTTCCCAAACTACAAATATGTATGTGTCTATTAAAACATGAATGGAAGCTCTCTATAGGGAAAGACAACTCGTATTCGTTTATTTTATTGACAGTGTACAGATTTTCATATATTGCATTACAATACGGACTGCTAGGTTTCTTATAAAGATTTTAGTTCAAGATTTAGTCTGGATTTTTCTTCACAATAAGAATAAACTCATGCCAGTGTTTGGTAACCAATAATATCAATTCATTCAAATTTAATGACAGTTTTATTAAACTAAGACTCTCATATCACGGAGCATTCACAGTGCAGGAGGTCACAGTTATTGAAAAAATAAATAGCAGGATAAATATATTTATTATGTACAACTTTTCAACTCACTGCTCCTGCTTCACCTGTTAGAGAAGATGAACAAAAATGGCAGCGTTCAGCCTAGCATGCCGGAACTGTCTCAAGGGCACTCAAGGGAGGGGTCACAGCCTCAGAAGTTTTCGGTTTTGGTTGTTTCTAAGGGGCTTCTTTCTGGGCACGAAAGCCCTCTGGTTCTATTTACCTGCTATTTGCTGGGTCCCAGGAGGATCCCACGGCCCTGTGGAAACAGTACCCAGTCTGCCTCCTGGGCACCTGGGCTGTGCCAGGCCTCCCCTGCCCTTCCCTCGGCAGCTCCTGCATCTGCACGTGGGCCTGGCCCCATCTGGCTGGCAGTGCTCTTTCCTCTCTAGGTAATCAAGGCTCTCTTTGTATTTAGACACCCAGCAACTGGCAGCAGCTGGACAGGAGACCTATACGGAGGGCACTTTACCAGGGAGCGTGGGCTCTGGATTAGACACCCAGTCTCCCAGGCCAGCAGACCCCTACGAGGCTCCCCTAGAGCTGGCCACAGAGGCTCAGCCGCAGCTCTGGCCACCGGGCCCCCAAATAGCCTAGGTCCAGTCACGTGGAGGAAGTGCCAGAAAGTGTTCTATAGCTCAGAAGGGCACCTCTGGGGGTGAGGCCAGAAAAAACCCTCCAGAACATTTGATTTGGAAAAACAGAGCTGCCTGGCTCACATCCCAGCCATTTTCAGTGGGAGGAAAGGCCTCGCTCCTTGTGTTGAATGGGGACTTCGTGTCCATCCGGATACTCCCAAGTATCTGGGAACTTCTGGAGTTAGGAGCAGGGAGAGCTCCGTTGTCTGGGATCCTCCTTTATGCACAAAGGCCGATCAGACCAAACCATGCGACTAGAAACCGAAAGCTGTATAGACTTTTTCTCGATAGTTAAAAAACCATGTTTTCCAGTGGTGGGGTGGCGAGGGTACATACTCTCTCCAGGATTAAGGGCTTTATTGGCTTCTACTGTGGATAAGTCCCAACTAACGTGTTGCCTAAAAAGCAACTGTCTGAATTCTGGTAACTGTGGGAATAGGTGTGGATATGCCCATGTGTGCCACAGGGCTTTTAACCAAGAAGCAGCCCATCCCAGGCCCATAAATCTAATGATGGAAAAGCCACACAAGCAAGGGCCTGACTTTCACATGGATACAGTGGGCATTTCTAACTGTCAGAGCCACCTCCCATGGCCCCGGTTCTGTATCAGGATGTTCAGGAAGCAGATGTTTTCCCAGACTAGAAGAGGAAATGTTCTCAACCCCTGCTACAAAGTGTGTGGAGGATATGCCACCTTGATGACGGGACACTGGCACCGTAAGAGGTGATGGAAAGCCTTAGAAGCACGCAGGTAAAAGATGACACCGAGCGCGTCCCTGGCCCCCAGCAGTGTGTGAGGATTCAGCAGAGACCAAGGGAACCGGGGAGCCATTTGTCACTGAAAAGTTAGAAGTTTTAAAAATCCCCATAAAAGGGCTTCCCTGGTGGCGCAGTGGTTGAGAGTCCGCCTGCCGATGCAGGGGACACGGGTTCGTGCCCCGGTCCGGGAAGATCCCACGTGCCGCGGAGCGACTGGGCCCGTGAGCCATGGCCGCTGAGCCTGCGCGTCCGGAGCCTGTGCTCCGCAACGGGAGAGGCCACAGCGGTGAGAGGCCCGCGTACCGCAAAAAAAAAAAAAAAAAAAAAAATCCCCATAAAATAATCAAAGCGCTAATACAACCCAGCTGGCTTCCCTGCTGTGATGGAAAAAATAGCTCCTCCTGGGTGGCAAGATGGGAGAAAAGCACTTCTTCTCCCCATTTCACGCAGGTACCATTTCCTTGAGGTTGGGTAGCGTGTGACTTTGGATACTGACCCCGTTGGCTAAGAGGTTTGAAGTTAAGCACATACGAAGCTAGTGTCCCAATTTAGTTTTCCCTATTAAGAAGCAAATGCAACAGCCTTTTAAAAATCTGTACCGTTGCGGGACTTCCCTGGTGGCGCAGTGGTTAAGAATCCGCCTGCCAGTGCAGGTTTGATCCCTGGTTCGGGAAGATCCCACATGCTGCGGAGCGCCTAAGCCCGCGAGCCGCAACTACTGAGCCTGCGTGCCAACTACTGAAGCCCACGTGCCTGAGGCCGTGCTCTGCAGGAGAAGCCGCCACAGGGAGAAGCCTGAGCACTGCAACGAAGACCCAACGCAGCCAAAAATACTGTTGTGGACCGTGCCCTTGGGGGGAACAGGTCTCTGAAGCGAGGCAAAGGGGCCCTATACGAGCCAGGCAACAAAATCTGCATCCCACCTGTGTCTTGCCTTGTAGGATGGGCCCGTGCAAAGACCCTCTTGTTCTACCACCCACATGACAGACACAGTGGGGGAGATTGACCCGGTGCTGGAGGGGCCCCTTCTGTATGCTTCCAGAAGGCCCTGCGAGCATCTTTGCACTTGAAGGGCTCATGTGACCAGCTGCAGAGAGTAAGGGAGCACAGCTGGTGGGGTGCCCGGATGCTCTGGGCGAATCCACATAGGAAGGGCAGGGGCCAGGGGCAGCACATTGGGTCCAGGGATGGATGGGGGATGATGGACCTCCTGCCACCCAAGAGCTGCCCAGAGAGCATTTTCAAAAATTTCTGGAAGTTTCTATGAGTACCACGTGGTGACGAAGCTGCTGAGCTGTGGCCCATCTCAGGGGCCCTGGGCGCATCAGCTAACTGCCCTAAGGGGAGGAAGACTCACACAGAAACGATGTTCAGAGGGCATTAGAGGGACCTGGGAATATTTAAATCACAGGACTCGGGAACAACCTCCTGAAGATTTTCACCCTAACAGGCAAGTTCTTGGTCTATTCAAGCAACAAGCATTTGCTGAGAGCCTGTCACACACCCTACAACCATCTTTTCCAGCCAGGGGAGGAACAGGGCTTACCAGAGAAGGAAAGGGCGGCGTGTGAGAGAGGCCAACCCCTGCCCTAAGGGCCCACTCAGCATCAGGGCGGACGGGAGGGCCACGAGCTCACAGGGCAGCGCCAGCCCGAGCTGGAGGCTCTCTGCTGCTCTCCTGCCCTGCTCCAGACCTTGACCCGCTAGCCCATTTCACACCTGGGGAAGGAGGCAAGGAAGTGACCCTCTCCCAGTCCATCTCGATTCTGTCCACACCCACCTTAAGGAGAGGGAGGGGCCCTAGGGCTCAGGGAGGGGAAACGCCCGGAGGAAAGAAGGATGTCAGCCAAAGAGGCTGCCCACACCCTTCCTGGATTCCCAGCCTGTTTGTGGAGTCTGGTGTTCCCTGAGGGCTGGGCTCCTGCTGATGCTAAGAGGCTTGCAAATCCTCCTCAAAAGGGAAGTGGGGGGGTGGGCAGGGGGCAGTTTCTTCCCTTGGGACCTAGACCCTGGGCAGCCCAGAAGGGGTCTTTGGTCGGGGTCTGCAGGGCTGCCCTAGAGTGGTGGGCACGCCCATCTGGTTTCAGCTGGCTCCCCGGGGGTTATGCTTTTTCAGCTGCTTGGGTCTGTAAAGGCTGAAGATTGACGGGGAGAAGCAAGAAACAGCCCTAATAGGCGGCGCGAGGGGTGGGGGAGCAGGTAATGAACAGGTGAAAACTCATAAGGTCGGTGCACACGGAACACAAACACAGAGGCCAGCTTACAGGAAGGATGGGGGTGGAATGCCCCTGACCTGCCCTTAACAGCAGTCTCTCACTGCAGCTGACCCAGAACCTTCCTCCAGGGCTGGTTCTCAAGACACTGCACCCCTTCCCCGCTGACTATGCTTGGGCTGGCGAAGGTAAATTCCAAACCAGAAATGGACAGGAACCACCAGCTCCTGCTTTTATAGACATTTTCTATCTGAGTGCGGTGGTTCATTTTCTGCCCCCAATTCGAAGAGCTAAGTTTATTTTTCAAATTGCCTATTTTTGTAGCAGAGTAACTTTACCTTCTGCTAACTCGCTTCGGGAATAAAATAAAGGAAGTAATCCTGTGCAGTGACGAAAGCAGTATTTTAAAATGAAGGCCTAATTAATCAAGCAATTCTTTAAACCTGTGATGGAAATATATCTAGTTAAAAAAGAGAATTCTGCACCTACAGTGTATATATAGTTTCCTAGATACAATAAATGCATAGATCCTTTAAGGAATTTACATTGGCACATTAAAGTCATAAGAGAATTAGCCAGGAGGACTGCTCTACATGCTAGAAACATTATTTTTTGTCTCAAACTGCAACTGCAGCATATTTATAATCTCAAATGGGTTCTGCTGAGGAAGAGGTGGGTGATTAGGATGTGTTCTCTGAAAGCTACACAAGGATTCAAAGAATTGAACACCAGCAGGGATGTCATCAGGGACCACGTGGCCTGCGCCTTGTTGTGGCTAAAAATATTTTTTGGTCCTTATTGGAAAATAATAGGGACACAGGATGGAGACAAGTATTAGGAGGTGAGCTGGAGCACCCAGATGTCAATCAGAGACTTGATGAAGTTTGGACTCAAACAATAAGGACCAACCAATCCCGAGGACAAGGACATAGCCGCACTCGCCCCACCAAGGGTGGCCGGCCACACACTGCACTGGCTCAGCCGGGGGGCGACCTGGAGCTTCGTCCCTGTTCTGCTACTTACTAGCCATTGACCTAGAGTCACCTGACCTCTCCAAGACTAAATTTCCTGTTAAACGGGGACAGTAATCCCTACTTACGTCACAGGGCAGTTTTGAGACTCCAAACAGAGACAGATGCAGTTTGAAACCTGGATGAGTCTGGTAGATGGAGAAGACCAGGCTGCTATTTTATGAAGGCTCAGAGGGGTCCTGAGGGCTCTGAAACCCCCTGCATCTAGACATTTATACTGATGAACCAATGGGCTCCCTGGCCTCCCACTTAGCTAATTTCTTAGGAAAATCGCCCTTCTCCTCAACCAGAAGACCACTGAGTATCTAAGTAGAGAAACGAAAAGAGAAGTCTTAACTTGGTGTAGCTACTAACACTGATGAGGACCCAGAAGAGAAGCCTGGTGATGGAGTTGTCATGTCTTAGGCCCGCGCTAAGGGAATTTTAGAGACACAAGCTTGAACACGCCCTCCTTCTGAAATTCAGGAGGCCCCAAAGAGCACAGCCACAAATTCCACTGCAGGCCACAGCCTTTGTGTCTGAGGAAAGGATAAGCTATTGGATTTACACTCATCACCCATGACCGATTACTGGTGAATCACTAAAAGCCTCTTTTCCTCACACCATCATGGGGCATTCCCATACAGTCCTCTGTGCAAAATAGCCCGATATTAAAAGTGCATCAAATCTGATAGACGTTTGCAATAGAAACATTAAAAAAAATTAAAAAAGAACACCCCTATATAAAAGGAATTGTGCTTTCTTTTTAGAAACCAGGAATGGTCTGTGTTCGTAAATCTTTTTAATATATATTTGAGAGCTACGACGCAGTCGAAATTGTTTAATATGTTTCTATCTATTTTTGAATCGACCTCCCATCTTTGGCCTTTCCTGTGGAGCAAACTGTAAGGTTCAACAACCTTAGCTCTAAAAAATTCCAAGTTACCGTTTTCATACCCGCCTCCAGCTCAGCAGAGAGCCATTGGTGGTTTTTCAGGAAATCTCTCTTCTTGTCAGTAACCATTACTTCTGGCACACGCATTCCAGTTCAGCAGGCTATGAAATTTGTTGGGCATATAAACAATTGGGCCTTTGAACAGGGTGGTTTTGAGAGCAGAGCATTAACAAAGAAAGACAAACCCAAACTGACAGCGCTTCCCATGCCACAGGAGGTCTGGAATGAACGGCTGTAAACTACCATCTCCACCGTGTCTCTGAGTTAGCACCCGTTTAGATGTTAGCCTTCCGCTCTTTTCTATGCTCCAAACCAAACATCTCAGTGTCAATGCAACACGATATACATGGGATTTGTTTTCCGTAAGTGTTACCTTTTTGGTCCCCATCAAGGTTCTTTGTACAGAATGATATTTTTCAAGTATGAAGAGGTACAGCTAACATTTTATTTTTACTTGTTTCATTGCTCATTCTCTGAATGCATCAATGAAAGTGATAAGAATATTCACTCGTTTTCTCTCTTCTGCTGTGAGCAACTGTTTCCATTCTTCCAATTGTTTTCAGAAAAAGGGTTGGAGTGTTTGCCGTCACAGCCCCGAACTCCCAGCAAGTTGAGCCTTGCTCCTTCCAAACCGTAAGTGCCTCCAGCAGGATTCAGAGGCTCTTAGTAGCACACGCTGCCCAAGGAACTCACACTCTCTGGCCCAGAGGGGACCCTTGAGAACAACACCCCTAGTTTGCGTTGCCGCAGGAGACCCTGTGTTCACCGCCCGCCTCATTTCCAAGGCTGCAGTGCGACAGAAAGACAACCAACACACAGAAGTCCTTGCGATCCAAGCGTCCAAAAGAGGAGACACGTGCCATGTCCCTACGGCTGGTGGCTCAGAGGGCTGCGAAGTTGCTCAAACAGCGGCCCCTGAGTCTTGCCTTTTGTGGGGCAGAGCTCCAAGGAGGAGGAGGATGCCCAGCGGCCTGGCCCGTGGCCACACAAAGACCACGATGGCTCTTCCTTCCCGTGGATGAAAGAACAGACGGTGGCTGCCGATGCAGGAGAGACTCGTGGTGGGGGAAGGGAGGCGAAGGAGGACGCCAGCGCCGAAGGATCCAGAAGAGCTCCCGGGCCGGGGGGGGGGCAGTGGCTCCACTTTAATCGTCTTCTCGGCACATCGGCAAGTTGACAAAGGTAAAGACGTTAAACTCTATCATTATGGAGAAGCACAAGAAGATGGCATAGAGAACCAGCACGTAGACCCCCAGCTTCCGGTCTAGCCTCCATTTGTTCAGATGGATGCCGAGGACCTGGAAGGAGAGGGTGTGAGCGTTGGGCTTGGGGGGCAGAGAAATACTACAAGAGGTACTTTTATTGGAAAACTACACACGAACGATGAACCCCAGAACTTTCTGCAAAAGGTGGGCAAGAGTGGAGGGGTGCTGCCGGTAGATCCTTCGTTTGATCAGAATGAGCCCTGCAGGCTTTACGCTTGTCTAATGAAAGGGTGCAGACTCCAGGCACACACAGCAGCTGGCCTCAGGGCCCTGGCTCTGCCGGGGCACGTACACCACTTCCTGGGGATGCACATGCCCTCCCGGGCCTTCTTCAGTGACAACCAGGGACTTTCACCGGGTCTCCCCTTTGCTTCAGAACTTGGCGTCCTCAGCCTTCTTCAGCAAAACTTCCAAGGCTCCCGCTGGCCCACGTCTGGCAAACTTCTGCTTGGACCACCTCTTTCTATTTGCGCGCACGCACGTGTGTGTGTGTGTGTGTGTGTGTTTGGGAGACGAGGTTGGAGCACATCCTCTTTCTATGTTCTTTCCAGACTTGCCCACCTGTCCTTTTACAACCTTCTTTCTTATCCCTGAATTGAGGCCTCCTAAGGGTTGGATCAGAGTTACCTCATCAGAGCAATGCCATGGGTCCTTAGAGACAGACCAGTGTGGGTTCAAATCCCAGCTTGGTCATTTCTTATCCCCGTGACCTTGGGCAAGTTACTTAACCCTTAGCCTTGATTACTTCTGCAAAGTAGAATATCATCAGGTGCTTGGAAGGATGGAATAAAGTAAGCAGAGGTAGAGTTAGCACAGTTTGGGGCACGTGGAGTGAGGAGACCTCAGTATCACGGTGTGCCAGCCCCGAGACCTGACCATCAGGCCCCCATGTCGGCTCGGATGGGCTGCGGGAGGACTTGTCTCCTACTCGTACTAGTGAGAGGAGACAGACCGGGCAGCGAGAAGAGAGGAAATGTAACTCACTTCCTCCAGGGACTTCTCAGTGGCTCAGGGAAAAGTGCAGTGTTTGCTGCCAACATTCTTGGCAGAGACTGTTTCTGGGGCTATCTGTGAATGTGTATGTTTTTACTGCTTTACCTCTCACTGCCAAGGGGAAGGGGGAGGATTCAGAGACTCTGCACAATCAGAGGAAATGATGTATGTGTGAGGCTTGTATTTTGGAATGGCAAAAACTCACGGTGAGAGCAACAGAGCCCAGCAGCAACGCCACGGAGTAGACCAGACCCCGGCTGTTGATCTTCACCTGGAAAAACAAACACACATGCCCTGAACCTCTGGGCTGGTTCAGGCCCCCATCCTTTCTGGGAGTCCAGTGTGCTCGGGCTTATCCCCTCCCTTATCTCGAAGCCACAGGTGGGTGTTCGCGGTGAGCACGTGGCCATGGATTCAGGTCTCTGCTCGTCTGAGGAAATGAACTAGGAGGGGACAGGCATGCCGGTGGGCAGAGACACAGGGCCGAAGCATCCGTGAGTGCAGGGCACACACGGGCTGCCTCCTGCAGGCTCTGCCCAGGCTGCTCGGGACGCCTTTGCACAAAGTGGCTGCCAGCGCGCCAAGGAGAAGGGGGCAGTGCATCCCTTGCAGCCCTCGGCTGGCACAGGGCCAACACCACTATCACTCCCTGTAAAGCGCATGTGCCTGGCGTCACCTCACTAAGGAAGGGGGACGAACGTACCGTGGATCCGTAATTAATAACCATGGTCTGCAGCCCCCACGGTATGCCGAGTCCCACGAGGATGTCAAACACGTTGCTTCCTATGGTGTTAGAGACCGCCATGTCACCAAGGCCTGCAGGGGACAATTGACACGTCATGCATTAAGAGCAGGTTGCTGGAAACCCCTGTTCCGTCCCATAACTGTTCCATCAGTGTTATTCCTTAGAAAGGAATTCCTTCCTCATGGACCCCACATTTCTAAAACCTTTTAATAAGGACTAAAATCCACTCGCTTCATGAAGTCTTACATGTGAGGCCTGTAGGGGGTTGAATTGTGACCCCCCCCCCCAAGATTCATATGTTGGGGTCCTAACCCCCAATACCTCAGAATGTGACCTTATCCAGAGACAGGGGCTTTCCGGGGTAATCATGTTAAAATGAGGTCCTTAGGGTGGATCCTAATCCAATATGACTGGTGCTTTCATTAAAAGGGGATGTTAGGGCATAGGCAGGCACAGAGGGAGCTCTCCATCTGAACATGAAGACAGCCATCTGCAAGCCGGGGAGAGGGGCCTGGAACAGACAGAAAGAACCAACTCTTCTGACACCTTGATCTCAGACTTCTAAGCTCCAAAACTGTGGGACAGTCAGTTTCTGTTTTCCCGTCTCCCAGTTGGTGGTAGTTACAGCCGACCTAGGAAACGAATCCAGAGCCTTTCATTATTCTTCCCGCCAGGGGTGTCAGCCGGTGTTTGGGGAGGACCCACTATGTGCTTCTTATTTGAGCCTCCCAGGTGCTCTGGGAGGGAAGAGGCCTCGTCCTCAGTGTATACTTGTGACCCAGGTGATGGCACCACATCCTTGACTCTTAGGAAATTAATAACTTGAGAAGTATCAAAAGTTAGTAAACAAACTTTTACAAAGAAGACTCATGTGGGCTGAAACCTGTTTTCACCTGGCCCCTTAGCCCTAAATCCACACTACTGTCATAATCTGGCCACAAACAAACGTCCGTGGAATGAACGAGCCTGAAACACACATGCCTGTGCCCATAAAATTGCCCTGGGCGTTGAGAAGCTCGCAGACTCAGAAGAGCATCAGGACGACTGCCTCACCTCCATCTGACCTCCTGCCCCCCTAGTGTAGCCAGGCCACTCCCTCCTGCCCTGTTGCTGTCATCCGCTGACCTCCAGGACACAATGCCTCCCTCAAGGGCCTCACAGCTCCCTCCCCGCCTGCCTGGGCACTGACCTGAGTGCCTTCAAAATCTCAGCAGCTGAGTCCTATTGGGGGGCGGTACCTCTGGGAAACCCGCCTTCCAGTGTCCCGGGATTTTGTGAAACAGGAACGAGTAGCAACTGTTTTGGACCAGCTAGTTGCCCCTGGTGAGGAGGCAGGCATTAGCCGGATGATGGGTCAGGAGGCACAAAGATGTGCAGGTTTGCGAGAAGAGAGAGGAGACCTTCTCAGGTTTGACTGCCTGCTCTGTGCAGGCACTGCCCTCTGAGGAATCTTACGGCAGCACTTCTCAAAATTCAAGAGCACACGACTCACTGGGGGCCTTGCTGAAAAGCAGACTCTGGGGGCTTCGGCGCAGTGGTTAAGAACCCGCCTGCCAATGCGGGGGACACGGGTTCGAGCCCTGGTCTGGGAAGATCCCACATGCCGCGGAGCAACTAAGCCCACGCGCCACAACTACTGAGCCTGTGCCCTAGAGCCCGCGAGCCACAACTACTAAAGCCCGCGTGCCTAGAGCCCGGGCTCCGCAACAAGAGAAGCCACCGCAATGAGAAGTCCGTGCACCGCAACGAAGAGTAGCCCCCCACTCGCCGCAACTAAAAGAAAGCCCGTGCGCAGCAACGAGGACCCAACGCAGCCACAATTAAAATAAATTTAAATTAAAAAAAAATAAAGTTATAAAAATTATTTTTTAAAAAAAGCAGACGCTGATTCAATGGGACTGGGACGGGGCCTGAGAGTCTGCATTTCTCTCAAGCCGATGCTGCGGCCTGGACCACGCTCTGGGCTGCGAGCCTTCAGGGAGCCCAGGATGCAGAGCCTCTGTGTTAGAGCTCACCGCACGGCTCCTGCCTTGTGCGATGGACTCCGAACAGAGGTCTCTGTATCCTCCGCCATAAAGAATCTGTCCAGGCTGGACACTCTGCCAATCACGTCAGCGTCACCCTCACGACAACTCTACACTCCCGCCCCCGCCTCACCCCTCCTGTTTCTGCGTTCTACATCTCACAGGAGCCACTCTGAGATGATGTCCCCGCCTATCCTTGTTCCTCCAGAGCCCCTTTGACCTCATTGGGACCCTCCCCTCCAAGCCCTGAATCTTCTAGTATCATGACCCCCACCCCCGACCCACTAGCTTGGACTCCAAGGCCAGCTGTTTAAATGGCACTCTTTTTTTTTTTTTGCGGTACGCGGGCCTCTCACTGCTGTGGCCTCTCCCGTTGCGGAGCACAGGCTCCGGACGCGCAGGCCTAGCAGCCATGGCTCACGGGCTTAGTTGCTCCGCGGCATGTGGGATCTTCCCAGACCAGGGCACGAACCCGCGTCCCCTGCATCGGCAGGCAGACTCTCAACCACTGCGCCACCAGGGAAGCCCCTAAATGGCACATTCTTTTGCCTCCTTGATCTTCCATTGTGTCCACCCAGCCAACCCCAGCTCTGGATGAACTTGTGATCTCTCATCTGTGTGCTATTGGAGCTGGTATGACTTCAAATTCATGCCAGAATCCCACCCAAATTCACACCACGGAACATCGGCCAGGCCCTAGGCGCTCATTGGCTTTCCTTTTACTCATTGTACTGGGTTGAAGAGTGCCCCGCCCTCATGTCCACCGGAAACCTGTGACTGTGACCTTAACTGCAAATAAAGTCTTTGCAGATGTGATCCAGTTAAAATGAGGTCATAATGAATTAGGGTGGGACCTAATCCAATGACTGGTGTCCTTATAAGAAGCAGGAAGTTTGGATAAACACACACAGAGGGGATTATACCACATGAAGACACAGGCAGAGACTGCATAGATCCAGCCACAAGCCAAGGATTCCTGGCAACCGCCTGAAGCTGGGAGAGAACAAGGAAGGCTCCTCCCTAGAACCGTCAGAGAGAGTACGGTCCTGCCGACATCTTGATTTTGGACTTCTAGCCTCCAGAACCGTGAGAGAATCCATTTCTGTTGTTTTAAGCCACCCAGTTGGGGTACTTTTGTTACGACAGCCCTGGGAAACGAATACACTCACCTCAAAGGTCACTCAATTCAATTCCAAACCCTTCAGCTGCTGTCCCCGACTGTCCCCATTCTCCACAAGGCTCCAGGCTACTGCGAAACATACCCCCCTCAATTCGTGTTTTCTCAGGACTGACTGACCAACTAATCAACGCTCTCTTTTATCTTGAAGAAATAAAAAACTTTTTCCTTCTTTCCAAACCAAGTTTCTCTCTGGACACTGCTCTCCTCTCCTGTCTCCTCTGAGATTCCACTCCATTATTTGCCTATCCTGCCCCCCAGACTTTAAAATTTCCATCTACAGAGGAAGGTCTGTGGAGGTCCGGGCTTGGATGCTATCTCATTGGTAGAAAGGGAGCGGTAAAGGAAGGCTGGCTCTTTACAGCTCTTTTGTTCTGTCATCAAAGAGCATACTGGTATTCCTCACCTTGCTTACCCCATGGCACTTAGCTCCCAAGAAAAACCGCCAAGCAAACCGTAACATTACATAAGGTCTAGAATTAATGAATTGGAAAATAGTTGGAGATACAGCACATCCCCGCTTGGCTTTCCCGGGATCAGAACATTTCTCATTACTATTGCATTTGCTGTAAAAAGTCTGGGCTCCAGCTCTGCTCAATCTCACATTGGTGATGCCGGAACAAGTTCATCCTTTTTGTTCTTTGGCCACGTGGCGCAGCCTGTGGGATCTCGGTTCCAGCAGTGAAAGCCTGGAAGGAATGCTACCACTAAGGGAACTCCCAGAACAAGTCCATTTTTATACAACTCCACACCGATGCTTCTAGGGGTCTGGAGGAGTTGATCTTGGTGGTATTCTCTCCACGGATGGAATCGAATACATGATGCTTTCCAGCTGTCACAGTTTCCTTCAGAGCAGGACGTAACGACTGCCGGCCATGAGAGCCACGAACTGTAACTCGGGCTGGGGGTAGGGGCCCGCATGGTGAGGCTGACTGCTGCCAGGGCTGAGGCGGGATGCATACCTTGTCTCGTCACAATTAAGCTGGCCATGCAGTCTGGAACGCTTGTACCTGCTGCAAGGAAAGTAATGCCCATGATGACATCAGGGATTCCAAGGGTGTATCCAATAATAGTCACCTGCAGAAGAGTCGGGGGAAATATCAGCTCACAGAGGAGCACCCCTGGAAAATGTGCTTATATCTGAGTGTTTCTAACTTATACACAGTGCTGCGATATCCAACAGAAAAATCTGGAATACGGTTTTATTTCAAAACCATCTTTTGCGTGCTCTTTTTGCCAGATTACATAATACATGTTTACTGTTTTAAAAAGTTTAGAAAATAAAGTAAAATGAAAGTAAAAATCACCTACCATTTCTCAAGAGCCTCAGACAACCGCTATTAACACTCTGCATCAGCCCATGATTCTCAAATTTGAACATGTGGGAAATTCTCTGGTGAGCTGGTTAAAATAAGATTTCCAGGTCCCACCCCCAGAGTTTCTGATTCAGGAGGTCTGGGGTGAAGCCCAGGAATCTGCATTCCTAACAAGTTCCCAGGTGGTTGGGACCCTGAGGCTGCTGGTCTGGGAATCACATTTGAAAACCCCTGCTTTAGAATATACCTCGACCTTCTTTTTGGTGTGTGTATTTGACAAAAAATAAAATCAGATTATGGCACCGACCTATATTTTGCAGCTATTTATTACACGTCATAATACATTGTGACTACCTTTCCAACTCAAATACTCATCTATAACATTATTTTAAACTGATGCATGGATTCCATTGCATGGCTTTAAAGTTTTCACCAATCCGTCACTGGTGAATAGGGAAGTGGTTTCTGTTTTTGCTCTTACAATATCACTGTATGGTAACAAGTAACATTTAATGAGCATGTACTGTGTACCAGCTCCTCTCCAGGTGTTTTACTTTCACAGTCTCAGGTACTCTTTATCATTCAGCACCCACTGGTGAGAGAGGGCACTGTTATTATACCCAGGGAAATGAGGATCAGAGAGGTTAAGTTACAATGCGCGTGGGCGTGAAGCTGGTGACCAGTAGGGGCTGGGACCCCGGGCCAAGTCTTCCAACTCTGAAGCCTGCGCTCCAACCTCGCCCTCACGCTGTCTTGTGTGAACTTCTCTGGGATCTCATCTTGCTATATCCTTAGGATAAGTTCCAAGATATAGAACTGTTGGATCAAAGGATTCGCAGGCTTTCAAGGATCTTGAGGCATGGTCACATAGTCCTCTAATAAATGCCTGACACTTGGGAGGTGGCTGGGCCCTGAGCAGCAGCCAGATGGAAAGCCCTAGAAAGTACTTGGACAACACCATTCAGAACGCCCATTAGTCCTGGCTCACCTCCCCATCTAGAAAACGGGAACAGTGGCATCTCTCAGGGTTGTTCGCATCTTGGCTGATGGCTCCAATCCCAGCAAATGGTTGGGTGACTTAGGATAAGCTGGTTTGCTTCTCTGAGCCTCAGCTCCCTCATCTGTAAAATGGGCTTTTAAATGAGGATTAAGTAGGAAAATATGAGGTGACAGTGCCTGGTCTGTGCAAGACATTCAGAGATGTATGTTTCCCTTCTCTTTCAATCACTCCTCTTGCCATCTATGGGGGCAGAGAAAATTAGGGTGATCAGACCCGGAAGAAGTGTGCTTTCTAAGGGCAAAGCTCAGCCCTGGAATGCAGTTAGAGCTCACGGACTAAAATGAGATCCCTCTTAGGACAAAGCTTTGCAGATGGGTTTGAAGATGCTCTACCCTCAAAACATAGCGCTCAGCTCAGCATCACCAGGTGCAGAGCAGAGCACACACTGACTGGCCTGCCCTGGGCTGTGAAAGAAGAGAGACACTGAGGACACCAAAATCACACAGCTGATCGATCCATCAATGCTTAACCCATGCTGGCCGTGAAGGACATCTCCACGAGACCGGCCGGGCTGTGGATGACATGTGTTTAATGGGTGATGCCAGATGTCATAAGTATAGGAGACTGGGTTATTCTGGCAATACTGGGGATGCTTCCTTTTTTTTTTTTTTTTTTTTTTCTTAAATTACTGAACTACATGGCTAAGAAGCCAGAGGCTGGGAGGACAGAAGGAAGGTTTTGTGTGCGAGCACACACTCTCCAAATGTTCAGGACCAGAGATGCTACGTGAGTGTGGCTTTGCCTCGGACTCCAGCCCTGGGCCCTCTGAGCCCTCCTGATGCTTGGGCTTCAGAAAGGGAAGCAGAGGCGAGTCCCGAGCTGGGCTGACCATCTGCCCGACCTTGTGGAAGTCATGCCGCCTCTTGGGTTTTCACCTCCCCAGTTGGGCAAAGGTACTGGACAGGATGACCCAGTTTGGAGGTCTCTCCCTTTTGGCACTGACACTCAAGAAACGTTTTCCGCAAAGCTCTGCGGGTGAGAGATGTGAAGGGTGGCTGGGGTAAGGTGTGGGCAGGTGAGACGTCACTGCTCCCTGGCGCCCCCATCAGGACATGAGCAAAGTAAGAGCACGGCCCCCAGGCAGGCACATCTTTCTTCAGTAGAAATCAGGCTGATGTGGCACTGTTGTCTTTACCATTTTCTACTGTGCAGGCCATTCAATCACCTCACACTGAGGCCGGCTGAAGTTCAAAACCCCAGGCAAGAGTGCCGCAGCAAGGTGGCCTCCCGCCAAGCCACTGACAAGAGTCTGCTTTAAGAAGTGAGAGTGGGGTTTGTAAGTCAAGGTCGGGGGGATGGCAGTGTTATTCAATGTCCTACCTCACTGCTAACGAGTAGAACTGATTTCATAATACTGCTGTTTTCATTAATTAGAGAAGAAACAAATTTCAAACATTCATTAATTTGATCTTCCCTAATTCTCACACCCACTCAAATGTCATGCAATACTTTTTTCACTAGCAATGTCGTTTCGGGAATGCACTTCAGTAAGAGAAATCGCTGGACCCTTTTCTCAAATGTAAAGAGGAGCTGGCCTTTAACCCTGTTCAGAAAAATTTAAGTTTGCAAATTCAGTTCATTTTGAGGCCAGTTTTCACTATGTCTGATTGCCATCCTTTTCTGGGGGGTTTGGATAGTAGCTATTTCCAACTCTTCTTCCTAAACACACACACGCACGCGCACACACGTGCGCACACACGTGTGCACACACGCGTGCGCAAACGCACGCACATACACGCATGTGCACACACGCGTGCGCAAACGTGTGCACATACACACATGCGCACACGCACACACACACGCGTGCGCACATACACACATGCACGCACACACACGCGTGCGCAAACATGCGCACATACACACACGCGCACACACGCACACACACCAGCATCTAAGGGGATTTAAACCTCTATCTGAACAAGCGTGGAAACAGTGATGGCTGCATGTCACGGCGAACATGGCCGATGTTTACAGTTATGATCAAGTTGCTATGCTGCAAGCTCAGACCTGACGCCTGCACAGAGACCTTTCATTGTCCCAATAACCAGTCCACTTCGCAGAGGGGGCGACCATGGCTCATGGAAGCTGAGTCACCTACCCAGGTTTCACGGCTCACAGGGGGAGAATCAGGGTTCACATTCATTCCCAGGTGACCCCACGGCTCTTCTTTCCCCACCAAACTGCTCCCCTGGGGTTAAGGGAAAGGGCGCCCCCGTGTCTCTGAAACCAAGGCAACCTTGCCCTGTGTGTCTCCTGTCTCCTGTGAGGAGACATCAGGTGTTAGGACGAGAGTGAGATGCTTACATGCATACCACTGAGGTGTGAGTGGCCCACAGGTGAGCTTCCCAATAGAAATGCAGAGGTCCTGTACCTATTTCTCTCCTTGTTCCCAGGCTCCCCCGGTGAGACGAGGGGAGGGAAAGAGGAGGGACCCCACAGGGTGATGCAGAGTGAGGCGGAAGGGGCTCCCGCTGGGCCCTGCCCAGCCAGTGAAAGGTTTTTACAGGCAGCCGTCGTGTGTGGCCAGAGGAGCTACGCCAAAGCCTCTCTGCCTGAACGTCTTTAGTCCAAACGGCACCTGAAGATTCCAAGTACCAAACTGAGAGGCCGTTCAGGAGAGTAGTTGAGATCCTGGACTCTGGAGACCAATACCTGGGTTCTAACCCCAACTCTAGAACTTACTAGCTGTGTAACTAATTGTGCAATAGTTGCTAACTGTGTAACCAATTGGGCAAATGGCTGAGTCTCTAGGCCTGAGTTTGCTCATCTGTAAAACTGGCATAATAAAACGGCTTACCCCATCGGGCTGTTATGAGGACTAGAGAGTCTACCTAAAGTTTATATCTGTGCCTGGACATAGAAAGGAGAGAGGAGCATCCCTTGGCAGGTGGCATGGAAAGGGCTGCCTTGTATTTGTCTCCTGTTGACCCCAGTCTCCATCACATTCCCCTACTGATACCGAAAAGGAAGAGAGCCTAGTGATTAGCCCTCCAGAGCTTCTTACAGAGACTTCCCACCACCCCCATATTCCTCTTCCCATCATGCCAGGGCGGCGTGTCCCAGGCTGTTCGTGTGAAGGTTCATCTGCCTCCTACGGCCACCCCGGACCATGCTGTGTCCATCTGGGTATCCCTGATGCACAGCACAGCACCACGCACTTCTACGGAAACCCCTTCCTACTGAGAAATAAGCCAAGGTCTGTTAAGGTAGGCGACTTGCCGAAGGGGGCATAGCAGCGTCTGAGCGTGCTCCTGACACCAGCTCTGCCACCGCTGGCAGGTGCCGGGCAGGCGCTGTCCGTACGGTCCACCCCCACTCCCGCCACTCACCAGCCACACCATCAGGTAGGAGAAGACGGCGATCCACAGCGTGGCAATGACGAAGGTGAGCATGAAGAACCTCTCCCAGCGGGGCTTGCTGCAGTTGGGGATGGTGATGCATAGGAGGAAGATGAGCGGCCAGGTCAGCACCCACTTGGCTTTGTCCCCTCTTGCCTCTGCAGCGGGATGGGGCGGAGCCAGAAGGGAGGAGGAGAGAAACACACACTGGGTTACACACCTGCCAGTCTACCCGTGGTTTATTTTTTCAAGCCAAACAAGAGAATGCTACGAATGTGACTCCTGGCAACGGACTTCACAGAACCACACACCTTCATACTGTCAACCTGGAAGCGATCTTAGCAAGACAGTTAAGTGTTTGTTGACTGAATAACCTCTGTCAGTCCAAACCCTTTATTTGACAGGATGAGGAAAATGAGACCCAGAGCTGAAACAGATTTGTACAGGGCAGCTGGAATGGGGATGTGGAATACGAGGCTAGGCTTTGGAGTCAGACCTGGGCTGGAATTCAAATGACCTTGAGCAATCCTCTCAACTCCACTTCCTCCTCTGACAATAACAGCTGTAAGTAACAACAGCACAATAGTTGATGCAGGGAATATTTGCTATGTGTAGCAGGGATAGTGCTAAGCATTTTGCATCTTAGTAGTTTCTTCACCTGTTAAATGGGAACATTATCTCTTTCTTGGTTCTTGCAAAAATGACACGATACAATGCACATAAAACAGCCAGCGCAAAGAGCCTGGCACAGCAGGTGCTCTGGAACTCTCAGTTCCTTTGCTCCAAGGTCACATAGCCAGTGGCAGATGCAAGACTAAAAGGCGGTGTCCTGCTGGCACGCATGACCTCGCTGGCCCCTACCAAGGGAATCCGCAAACAATTCAACAGAGGAGAAGTGGCCTCAAAAGACACTGAGTGCAAGCATAGTGGCCTCAATCAGCCACTGGGTATTTTGAGCACATGCAAGCTCAAAATAGGCTTGTGGGTGACGCCAAGGAAATGGTGGAGGAAGGACCTCTGAAAATCCTCTTCTCCATAAAAGCAATGAGAACACTAGCAAAACTGGTCAGTCAACTTGTTTTATTTTATTTATTTAAAATTTTATTTATTTTATTTATTCTTGGCTGTGTTGGGTCTCTGTTGCTGCGCATAGCTTCCTCTAGTTGTGGTGGGCGGGGGCTACTCTTCGTTGCGGTGCGCGGGCTTCTCATTGCGGTGGCTTCTCTTGTTGCAGAGCACGGGCTCTAGGCACGCGGGCTTCAGTAGTTGTGGCATATGGGCTCAGTAGTTGTGGCTCACGGGCTCTAGAGCACAGGCTCAGTAGTTGCGGCACACAGGCTTAGTGGCTCCGCGGCATGTGGGATCTTCCCGGACCAGGGCTCGAACCCGTGTCCTCTGCATTGGCAGGCGGATTCTTAACCACTGAGCCACCAGGAAAGCCCCTCAACTTGTTTTAGAACTCTGGAAATTAACCAAAGCCTTGTAGCAATCCAGGGAGTGTTTATTTAAGAAAATTGGCTGGGTATTAGTAAGAACAGTGAACTTTATACAGAATTTTAACTTGCCCTGTTTTCATTCCCTTTCATTAGCTTTCGAGTAGTCTTGAAAAACCAGTAGCCTGGCATCCACCAGAAAGGGTAAAACAGGATTAGAGCTCCTCCCAAGTCCATTCCCAGAGGATTGGCATTATCTGACCCGTCTACTGGTTTCCTGGAAGACCCCACTTTCAAGACTGTCTTTATTTTACCTGAATCAGAGCTCACCCAGTATGAATAGCCTTTTTCTTGAGGGCTTTTTTTGAAAACAGTCAGGGGCACTTGTGGAAAATTGTGCAGCCTGAGGTGGTGGATAACAGTTGGACAAACAATAGGTTAATGAAAAAGATTAAAAGGAAAAGCTGGTAATGAGATATCCATAGAGGGCCTGGAAAAGCTCCCACATAGTTCTGGGAATCTGAAAGTCCATGAGCATGCATAGGGCTGTTCCCAGCTTTATTTTCAGGCTCAGGAAAGACTTGAGAACGTCCTAAGCTTTCACTTCTGCCTAAAACTGAGACTCTGAGAAAACAAGAAGGCCAAGGTGGAGTTGTAAACTGCCTGCCTGGGTGTTAAAGGCATGCTCCCAGACACACACCGAGCCCATCAGCAAAGACTGGGAGACTTGTTTCAACCCAGGCATCTAAAGAAATCTCTGTGCAATCATTGGATGACCTTAGGCTAACCTCACAGATATTTCAGTGGTCAGGCAACAAAGAATAAAGATTTTACAGAATTAGAAAAGTCACCAAACAAACAACGACAATAAAGCAACAACAAATAGTCCTGGGAAGGGGAAGGATGTGATTTCTTCTTCTTCTTCTTATTCCACGTTATATTATTTTATTTATTTATTTTTAAGTTTTTCATTGGTATTTTTATTTAACAATTCATAAAGGGAGGAAAAGATTAATAGATATATTATTTTAAACGTCCAGTTTCAACAACAAAAATTACAAGACATGCACAGAAACAAGAAAGTATGGCTTATGCATGGAAAAATGCAGTTAATAATACAGACCATCTCTGAGGAATTCCAGATATTGGATTTACTGGACAAAGGCTTTAAATCAGCTATTTTTAAATATGCACAAAGAAGTTTTTAAAATGTCTCAAAAACAAAAGGGAAGTATGAGAATGATTTCTCATCAGAGAGTATCAATAAAGAAGTAAAACATAAAAAAGAGCTGACAGAAATTCTGGAATTGAGAAGTGCAATAACTAAAATGAAAATTTTACTAGAGGGGCTCAATAGCAAATCTGAAAAGGAAGAAGGAAAACATCAGTGACCTTGGAGATAGGTGAACTGAGATTATCTAGTGTCAGGAACAGAAAACGAGTAAATAAAAATGAACTGTGCCTAAGGACCTGTGGCACACCATCCAACATGCCAACATATGCATAATGGGAGTATCAGAAAGAGAGGAGAGAGAAAAAGGGGCAGGAAGAATACTTGAAGAACTCATGCTCAAAAACTTTCCAAATCTGATGGAAAACATTAATATATACATTCAAGAAGAATATACCTTCTTTTCAAGTTCACATGGAACATTCTGCAGGATAGACCATATGTTAGGTCATAAAACAAGCACCAATACATTTCAAAGGATTTCAATCATGCAAAGTATATTCTACAACCATTCCACATTGGAAAGAAATGAGAAAGCAGTAACAGAAGGAAAACTGGATAGGTAGATATTAAATAACACATTCCTAAACAACCAATGGGTCAAAGAAGAAATCACAAGGGAAATTAGAAAATACTTTGAGATGAATGAGAATGAAAGCATAACATACCAAAACTTATGGAACGCAGTGAAAGCAGTGCTTAGAGAGAAATTTACAGCTGTAAATTCCTATATTAAAAAGGAGGAAAGAACTTAAATCAATGACCTAACTTTCTACCCTAAAAAACAAAAAGAGCCAATTAAGTTCAAAAAAAGTAGAAAGAAAATAATCAAGATTGAAGTAGAAGTAAGTGAAATAGAAAAACAGCAAAACCCAGAATCAAGTAAGCTAAACGTTGGTTCTTAGAAAGATCAACAAAATTGACAAAACTTTAGCTAGACTGACCAAGAAAAAAAGTGAGAAGACTCAGATGACTAACAACAGGAATGAAAGAGGGACTCCACTAAGGACCTTACAGAAATAAAAAGAATTATTAAGGAATACTATGAACAACAGTGTGCCAACAAATTAGATAACCTAGGTGAAACAGAAAAAAATCCCACAAAGAAAGAAACTACCAAAAGTCACTCAAAAATAAATAGAAAATCTGAATAGACATATATATAACAAGAGACTGAAACAGTAATCAGAAAAGCTTCCTTTAAAGTAAAGCTAGGACCAGATGGTTTCATGGGTATTTCCACCAAATGTTTAAAGAAGAATTAGCATGAGTCCTTCATAAAACTCTTCCAAAAGATAAAGAAGGAGGGAACATTTCCTGATTTGCTCTATGAAGCCAGTAATACCCTGATACCAAACCCAGACATCAAGAGAAAACAACACTACAGACCAATAATATCCTTTATGAATACGAATGCAAAAATCCTTAACAAAATTCTGGCAAACTGAATCCAGCAACACATAAAAAGGATTATACACCACGACCAAGGGGGATTTATCCCAGGAATGTAAGGTTGGTTTGACATATGAAATTCAATCAATGCAATACACCACATTAATAGAATAAAGGACAAAATGGCACGATCATCTCAATTGAGGCAAAAAGGTCATTTGACAAAATCCAACACCCTTAACAAACTAGGAATAGAAAATTTCCTTAGCCTGATAAAGGGCATCTATAAAAACCCCACAGCTAACATCATACTTAATGGTGAAAGGCTGAAAGCCTTCAACAAGATGAGGATATCTGCTCTTATCATTTCTATTCAACCTTGTTTTGGAGGTTTGAGCCAGGAACAGTAGACAAGGAAAATAAGTAAAAGTCATTCAGATTGTAAAGGAAGACATAAAACTATCCCTATTTGTAGATGGTATGATCTTGTATAGAGAGCATTCTAAGGAACACACACACACACCACACAAACTGTTAGAACTAAGAAACAAATTCAGCCAAGCTGCAAGATACAAGATCAATATGCAAAATTCAGTTGTATTTCTATACACTAACAATGAACATCAAAAACATGAAATTAAGAAAACAATTTCCATTTACAATAGCATCAAAAAGAAAAAAAATACATAGAATACATAGGAATAAATACAACAGATTAGTATGCTGAAAACTAAAAAACATTGTTGAAGGAAATTAAAGACTTAAATGGAAAGACATCTTGTACATGGATTGAAAGACTTAATATTGTTAAGATGGAAATACTCCCCAAACTGAACTACAGATTCAATGCAATCCCTACTAAAATCCCAGCTGACATTTTTGCAGAAACTGATGAGCTAATTCTAATATTCAGATGGCAATGTAAGAGACCCAGAATAGCCAAACCAATCTTGAAAAAATAATGAAGTTGGAAAACTTACAGGCTCTGAATTTTAAACTTACTTACAAAGCTACAGTAATCAAGAGCATGTGCTACTGGCCTAAGGATATATAGAACAATGAAACAGAATTTACAGTCCAGAAATAAACCCATATATTTAAGGTGAATTGATACTTAACAACAGTGTCAAAACAATTCAATAGGGAAATAGTAATTTTTTTAGCAAATTGTGTTGGGACAACTGTATACAGATATGCAAAAGAATGAAATTGGACCCCTACCTCATACCATATACAAAAATTAACTCAAAATATCTAGTGTTCAGAATATATAAAGAGGAGTTCCCTGGTGGTGCAGTGGTTAAGAATCCGCCTGCTAATGCAGGGGACATGGGTTCGAGCCCTGGTCTGGGAAGATCCCACATGCCACGGAGCAAATAAGACTGTGTGCCACAGCTACTGAGCCTGCACTTTAGAACCCACGAGCCACAACTACTGAGCCCACGTGCCACAACTACTGAAGCCCATGCGCCTAAAGCCTGTGCTCCGAAACAAGAGAAGCCACTGCAGTGAAAAGCACGTGCACCACAACGAAGAGTAGCCCCCGCTCGCCGAAACTAGAGAAAGCCCACATGCAGCTATGAAGACCCAACACAGCCAAAAATAAAAAAATTAAATAATTTTTTTTAAAAAGAGAATATATAAAGAACTCATAACTCTACAAATTAAAAAAAATCCCAATTTTAAAACTGGGCAAAGGGGGAATTCCCTGGTGGTCCAGTGGTCAGGACTCAGCACTTTCACTTTCACTGCCAGGGGCCCAGGTTCGATCCCTAGTTGGGGAATTAAGATCCCGCAAGCTTCATGGTGCAGCCAAAAAAAATAAAAGTTAAAAATTAAAAAGAGGGCTTCCCTGGTGGCACAGTGGTTGAGAATCCACCTGCCGATGCAGGGGACACGGGTTCATGTCCCGGTCCGGGAAGATCCCACATGCCACGGAGCGGCTGGGCCCGTGAGCCGTGGCCGCTGAGCCTGCACGTCCGGAGCCTGTGCTCCGCAACGGGAGAGGCCACGGCAGTGAGAGGCCACCGCAAAAAAAAAAAAAAAAATTAAAAAGAAAAATAAAAATGGGCAAAGCATTTGAATAGACAGTTCTCCAAAGAAAATATACAAATGGCCAGTGATCATGTGAAAAGCTGCTTATCATCTTTAGTCATTAGGAAAATGCAAATCAAAACTACTTCAGACCCACAATTATAACGATAATAAAAAAGATAAATAATAACAAGTATTGGTGAAGATGTGGGAGAATAGGCACCCTCATACCCTGCTGGTAGAAATGTAAAATGGTCCAGCCTCTTGGAAAATAGTTTGGCAATTCCTCAATATGTCCCACAAAAACCTGTACTCAAATGTTCATAGCAGCGTTATTCATAACAGCCCCAAAGTGGAAACAACCTAAATGTCCATCAAGTTATAAATGGATAAACAAAATGTAGTATATAAATACAATGGAATTTCCATTCATAAAAAGGAATGAAGTATTGATACATGCTACATGGATGAACCTAGAAAACACTGTGCAAAATGAAAGAAGCCAGACACAAAAGGTCACATATTATATGATTCCATTTATATGAAATGTCTAGACTAGGCAAATCCATAGAGACAGAAAGTAGACTGGTGGTTGCCAGGGCATGGGGGGCGTGGAGAATGGCGGGGAGTGATTGCTCAGGGGTATGAAGTTTCTTTACGGGGTAATGAATATTTTCTGAAATTATATGGTGCTGATGTTGCACAACTTTGTGAATATACTAAAAAACAATGAACTATATACTTAATTAGCATGAATTTTATAGTTTATAAATTATAGCTCAATAAAAAAAAGAAATTGCAAAGTAGGTTGGCAGTAGCAGGTTTGTTTTTTTTTTTTAGATGTTGGGGGTAGGAGTTTATTAGTTAATTTATTTATTTTTGCTGTGTTGCATCTTTGTTTCTGTGCGAGGGCTTTCTCTAGTTGTGGCAAGCGGGGGCCACTCTTCATCGCGGTGCGCGGGCCTCTCACTATCGCAGCCTCTCTTGTTGCGGAGCACAGGCTCCAGACGCGCAGGCTCAGTAGTTGTGGCTCACGGGCCTAGTTGCTCCGCGGCATGTGGGATCCTCCCAGACCTCGAACCCGTGTCCCCTGCATTAGCAGGTAGATTCTCAACCACTGCACCACCAGGGAAGCCCTGGCAGTAGCAGTTTTAGCTCTGTAAATCTGTGCTTGAATCTTTCTAAGTCACTAAAAACATATTTGCTAAGAAAAAAAAAACCCAGCCTGTTTATAATAACAAATCAGGAGAATATGGTTAGCTAGAAATCAGCAAATCCATTCATGTATTCATCCTAGATGCTACATCTAGAAAAACAGCTGTCTTTCCATATCTTCCTCTACATATACATTTCTGCACCTTGTAATCCTTGCACAAACAGCAGAAAGTTTTCCCACCTGATTAGTCTGTCCAAAATTTCAGCCCACATCCCAATTCATCCAGGCCGCCAGGGAAGGCCTAGGGCATCTCCAGAATTGACCTACAACACTGTATGTAAGGGAAAAATCCACTTTGAGGAATTGTAATCCTGGACACTTACATGCTCAGGAGTGCCTTTGCAGGTATATACAAATGCCACAGCAGAAGGATAATTTATTTTCACAGATACCAAATTGAAGCTGATGTTTGTCTGTTTGTCTAGCATGGGTTTTGAATCTGGTTTGGACATCTGCCCTGATTTGGTCCCACCCAGCTGGCAAGCCTCATGGCCCACCATTGTTTCCTAAGAAACAATGCTCCATCAGACCTGCTCTATGGCTGTGTTTTCCAACTGTTAGATGAGACCCATTAGCGGACTGTGAAATCAATTAAGTGGGTGGCAACTAGCATTTCCTTAAAAAGAAAAAAAAGGTATTAGAGTTACGTAAATGAGTTAAATACTATCCTGAAGACTTCTTTTTCCTTTTTATAGATATCTGTGTGCGTGTGTAAGATATTTATTACTGTGCATCACGGTCCAAGTGTGGAAAACTTTCACAGTCATCATGCTGTGCCCCACCCCACCCACACCTTCCACCTGTCTTCAGCGTCTCCACTGTTTAATGAGGCACGGTAAGACACCAGACACCGAAATGATTATTGTGGTTTCCACAGGCAAATGCAAGGCCGGGTGAGCAGGCCTAGGAGTGGCTGCTTTGAACAGTTTCAGCGGGCTCTGGGGGGGACAGGGGCTGTCTCCAGTCGTCTGGTACTGACCCTGCAGTGCTCAGGGCAAAGGACTAAGTACCTCCTGTGGAGCGCGAGAGCCGGACAGAGGCCAGCGATTCAGAATACTGAGCTCCGGACAGGGTAGTCTGCATATGAAAAGTGTACTTCTGGATGGGTAGTTTGCTATCTCTAAGAATGGGCTAGCCCGAGCAATGCTGGGCTGTGCAGGGCATTCGTTGCTCTTATCTGCCTAGCATCCATGCCCTGCTCCTGGTAACAGCATGCTAATGTTCCTTCAGGGAACCGGCCCTCCATTCCACATCAGCCATGTGGTTTGGAGGGCTGACTCTACTTCCCAGCTCTATGGGTGGGTGTGTTGAGTCCAGCTTGGCTAATCATGCGTTCCATAAATAGTGTGTTCATTCTCGGTGCTAGGCACTATTCTAGGTGCTGAGAATCCACCAGGGGACAAATCAACAACCCTTGCCATCGAGGGGTTTACGTGGGTTTGGGGCTGGATGGATAACCCATGTAGAGACCCACGTGTGGATTTTGCTGGGAATCACTGTCTGTAATATCCATTATCCCTTCCTCCTGACTAACAGAACCCTATTTTGCTTTGGACAGTAGGTTCCTAGCTAAAAACCTTAATTTCCTAGGCTTCCTGGCAGGTAGGAGTGGCCATAGACAGTTCTGGACAATGAGATGTAAGGAGATGTCTAAGTGGTAGGGTTTCCAGGAAGGTGACTATCTTCCTGATAAGAAGAGACAGGCTTAGTGACACGTGTCTCCTGCCCTTTGTCCTTTGTCCTTGTTTCTGCCTGGAACGTGAACATACAAGCCACAGGAGCCACTTGGCAACCTTGAAGACAAAAGTCACCTGCTAAGGATGGAAGAACCGAAATGGGACACCAATGGTATGACAGAGCTATGAGACTCCCTCATCTCAGGACTTCCTGTGTGATAAAAATAAATCCTTTGAGGTGAAGGCTTTGTCGCATGAATTTTCTGTGACATGCAGCCAAATGCAATCCTTAACTCAGCCAGAGGCACCACTTCTGCACTGGGTTAATCCGATGGGAGGTAAGCCTAGATGGCTGGTGGTCACCTTGGCAAGCTGCCAGAGGATGAACCCAATACAGGGAAAACCTTGCTGAGACATGTCCCAGGGTCTTGTAACCATTTGAGCCCCGTGTTGAGCTTTGCCTGAAGGTAGATTCAGTGAATCTGCCACTATGGGCCCTTTGGCTTAAACCAGCCCGAGTTGGATTTCTCTAACATTAAGCGTCTGGACTAATTACTGGGTGAAGTGATAGAGTTTGGGGGGCTACAGGACAATGTCTATCCTGAGGGACACTCCTCTGACACCACCAGGAGCCCCTCCAGCTCCCCTTCCAACTGCCATCCCTTCAAGTGCAATGTCAGGGACACCTGAGAGATGCTCGCCGTGGACGCCAACTGATGTGCAAATGTAAGCACGAAAGAAGGGCTGCTGGTGTTTCTTCCACTCTCAGATTTCTTTTTTGAAGTAGGAAATTACAATTGAATTATGTGAAAAAAAATCTTTATAATGAACTCTAACAAAACAGATGGCTAATCATACTGGAGGGAAAAAAAATAAGAACAGGGCCTTCCCTGGTGGCGCAGTGGTTGAGAGTCCGCCTGCCGATGCAGGGGACACGGGTTCGTGCCCCGGTCCGGGAGGATCCCACGTGCCGCGGAGCGGCTGGGCCCGTGAGCCATGGCCACTGAGCCTGCGCGTCCGGAGCCTGTGCTCCGCAACGGGAGAGGCCACAACAGTGAGAGGCCCGCGTACCGCAAAAAATAAAAATAAAAAATAAAAGAACAGATGCAGTTGCTAATGAAAAACTTCAAACAAAATAAGCTGGATAGTTAACTACCTAAAGTGGTTAACCTGCGGTACGTGGGGATGTGTGTGTCACCAGCTGATGTAGATATTCATGGACCCTGGAACTAGGAGTGTTTACATGACCTAGAGAGCATAGGTCCAAGACTAGTGTTCTCGAGCTTGAGTATCACTCAGAATCCCCTGGAGCTAATGATTTGGCAGCTGTAGAACTGGGCTGGGGTGGGGGGTGGTCAAGAATTTGCCTTTGTTAACAAGTTCCCAGATGCTGCTGATGCTGCTTGTGTCGCCCCTTTGGGAACCACCATTCTAGATTAACTCCATTTAAAAACTGAGACAGGGCTTCCCTGGTGGCGCAGTGGTTAAGAATCTGCCTGCCAGTGCAGGGGACACAGCTTCAAGCCCTGGTCTGGGAAGATGCCACATGCCACGGAGCAACTAAGCCCGTGTGCCACAACTACTGAAGCCCGCGTGCCTCGAGCCCGTGCTCTGCAACAAGAGAAGCCACTGCAGTGACCGCAATGAAGAGTAGCCCCCGCTCGCCGCAACTAGAGAAAGCCCGCACGCAGCAACGAAGACCCAACGCAGCCAAAAATCAATTAATTTTCAAAAATAAATAAAAACTGAGATAATTAAGATGCTGATGCTGCTTGTGTCGCCCCTTTGAGAACCACCATTCTAGATTAACTCCATTTAAAAACTGAGATAATTAAAATATCATAAAATTCACCCCTTTTAAAGTGTATTGATTAGGTGGGTTTTGGTATATTAGAAAGCTGTGTTACCATCACTACATAATTCCAGATGATTTTCAGGACGCTGAAAAGAAACCCCCTCCCTTTTAGCAGTATTCCCCATTCCCCCTCCCCTCAAGCTCTGGAAGTCACTGCAGTTTGCCTATTCTGGACATTCTATATACATGGAATCAACGTGCAGCCTTTTGTGTCTGGCTTCTTTCACCTAGCATAACGTTTTCAAAGTTCATTAATGATGTAGCATGAAGAAGTATCTCATTCCCTTTTATGGCCAAATAATATTCCATTATATGAATATACCATATTTTGTTTAATCTGTTCATCACTTGGATATTTGGATTATTTCTACTTTTTAGCTACTGTGAATAATGCTGCTATGAACATGCGTGTACAAGTTTTTGTGTGGACATGTTTTCATTTCTCTTGAGTATATAACCAGGAGTAGAATTGATGCACCATATAGTAACTCTGTGTTTAACTCTCTGAGGACCTACTAGCCTGGTTTCCAAGAGGCTTTACCATTCTATATTCCCACCAGCAGTGTACGAGGGTTCCAATATACCCGCATCCTTGCCAACATTTTAGGGTTGTCTTTTACTCTAGCCATTCTAGTGAGTGATTAGTGGTATCTCACTGTGGTTTCGATTTGCATTCCCCTGATGACTAATCATGTTCAGCATCTTTCATGGACTTACTGGCTGCTTGTAAATCTTCTTTGGGGAATTGTCGACTCAAATGCCTTGCCCATTTATATTGTTGAGTTCTCAGAGTTCTGTATATATTCTAGATACTAGATCTTTATCAGAAATATAATTTACAGATGTTTTCGACCATTCCAGGAGTTGTTTTTTCACTTTCTTCATAGTGTCCTAGAAGTCACAGAGGTTTTTAATTTTGATGAAGTGTTTGGTTTTTTTTTTAAATTTTATTTTTTGGCTACTTATGCTTTCGATATATTTAAGAAACCATGGTCTAATCCAAGGTCACAAATATGTATTCCTATGTCTTCTTCTAAGAGTTTCATATATTTTGCTACTACATTTAAGACTGTTTCATATTAACTTTCGTATATTGTGTGAATTAGGGGTCCAACTTCTTTTTTAAAAATGTGGCTATCTAGTTTTCCTAGCACCATTTGTTGAAAAGACTATTTTTCCCCCATTGAATTGTCTTGACACCCTTATGAAGAATTACTGACCTCAAATGTATGGGTGTATTTCTGGACTCTCAATTCTATTCCATTGATATATATTTCTATCTCATGCCAGTACCAGGCAGTCTTGATTATTATATCTTTGTAATAAGTTTTGAAATCAGGAAGTCCTTCAACTTTGTTCAAGATTGTTTTGGCTATTCTGGGTCCCCTGCATTTTCGTATGAATTTTAGAATCAGTTTGTCAATTTCTGCAAAAAAAAGCTAGCTTGGATTTTGATAAAGATTGCATGGAATCTGTAGATCAATTTGAGGACTACTGCCATCCTAAAATTTTAAGTCTTCCAACCCATGAACTCAGGATGTCTTTCCATTTATTTAATCTTCCTTAATTTCTTTCAATAATATTTTATAGTTTTCAGTGTACAAATCTTGTTCTACCTTTGTTAAATTTATCCCTAAGTAGTTTGTTGTTTCTGATGGCACTGTAAATGAAATTTTAATTTCATCTTCAGATTGTTAATGTATAGAAATACAATTGAATTTTGTATAGTGACCTTGTATTCTGCAAGTTTATTAACTCTTATAGGGTTGTGGGGTTTTCTGGGTGGATTTCTTAGGATTTTCTATATATAAGATCATGTCATCTGTGAGTACAGTTTTACTTCTTCCTTTCCAAATTGGATGCCTTTAATTATTCCTTGCCTATTTACCCTGGACAGAACCTCTAGCGCAATGTTTAATAGAAGAGGAAAGAGTGATATCTTTGTCTTGTTCCTGATCTTAGGGGGAAAAGTCTTCAGTCTTTCACCATTAAGTATGACATTAGCTTTGGGTTTTTTTGGAGACGCCCTTTTATCAGATTGAGGAAACCTGCTTCTCTTCCTAGTTTGTTGTTTTTTTTTTTTTTATTATTCAAGAAAGGGCGTCTTGGATTTTGACAGATGCTTTTTTGTGTCTGTTGAGATGATCGTGTGGTTTTCACCCTTTAGTCTAAAAATATAGTGTGTTACATTAATTGTTCTTCATGTGTTGAATCAGCCTTGCATTCCTGAAATAAATCTCACTTGCTTAACTGTTTATAAAGAAGAAAACCAAGATGCATGAAGGTTAATGAACTGCCCAAATCTCACAGAAAATTAGGGGCAGAGCCGCAAATAGACCCTGCTTCCCCAGCCAATGGCCTCTAGTCGGGCCCTGTGGGGAGGCAGGGGATGCTGGTGAAGGTGGAGCATTGTCAAGGCTGGATTAATGAACAGACCCCTCATCATTATTCAACACTTGTGTTGTGCCTCACACATCTTGGAGGTGGTTTTCACAAACACTCTATTTTCCATATCAACACTCTATTTTTCATATCTCCCCATTTCACAGGTAAGTAAGCTAAGGTTTGGTGAAATTCAGTGACTTAAACATTACAAAGTGAGAGGTAGTACTTGGACTTGAATGCAGGTCTTTAGAGTTTAAATCCTGGGTGCTCTGTACTATACTGCTCGCCTGCCCTCTGAGTCCGATGATTTCAAAGCCTGTGGAAGTCCTTTTACTACCCACTGGCTGACAGAGGTATCGACTGTCAGCATAGAGCCTTATACTTTTAGCTCATGGCTGTGATGGAAACAGAAAAATCCTCTTAAGAAGGGGAATCATTAAAGTTTTCTTATTCCTTAGGGGTTAATGAACTTTAGAATCAATCATTTTTAGTTATTTTTAATATACTTTTGTTTTATCCTTAAATTTAGACTTACCATTAAATTGATTGGTCTTTGAGGGGCACAGAAGCTCCAGGGTTAATGGTAGCTAGATTGCCAGCTTCAAATAACAGCTCTGACATATTCTGCCTGGGTGACCTTGGAAAGATATTTAGCCTCTGTGTATCTCAGTTTTCTAAGCTGCAAAATGGGGATAACAACAGTTCCACTGTGCTCACCGTGTACCTCACAGTGCAATTTTGAGACTAAAGTGAGCCAACATGGGAGATACATTTAGCAGGATGCCCGGGGCAGAGCAAGCACCAAATTGTAGCTTTTGTTGATATTAATGGTTAATTAACTTCCACTTACTGAGTATCTACTACTCAAGCTCTGGGTTGGGTGGTTTTAAGAAGACTAAAACAGGTTCAGAGAAGTAAACCATCTAGCCCAAGGTCACACAGCTAGGAAGTGGCAGACCCAGGAGTCCAAAACCAAAGCCTCTTAATTACACTGCCCTGAGTCCTGGAGGATGCCTTTTGACCCTGAGGGCATTGGAGGGGCAAGGAGGGGCCCCATGGGAAGCAGACAAGTCAGGGCTGTAATCAAACAGAGCTGCTAAGCTGAGGTTTGGGAGGAAGAGGAAGACTGAAAGGGAGGGCGTGAGAGGAAACATTAGGCTTCAGCAAGGCAGGCCCTGCTGAGGGCTGACACGGAGATGTGGGTAGTCAGGGCTGAGTGCACAGGGACCAAAGGCCCGGTAAGAGACGCCCTGGCAGCTCAGGGCAGGGACCTGGAGAGCTTGCGGGGGCTGAGAGAGCCCTTCCCCAGGGAGGCGCCCTTGGCCGGGTCTCCCCCTCACACCGCACACTCAGGTAACACGGTTCAGCCTCCGGAACCCTGTTCGTGCTTCTCCAAGAAGCATCCTCCCACACAGGAGAGGGGGACAGATCAGACAAACAGACCAGGACCTCCCAGTCAACAGAGAAGCCGGACCCAGAGTTCCCTCGGTTGGTGCAGCTCCCAGGGAGCCTTACCCCAGCTCCGTGTACGTGTCCACAGCCCCTATCGTGTCCAGCTCTGGGACTGGATGTAAGTGCGTCCCAGAGCTGGGGTCGGTGCGTCGACTCCCTTATTCTAACGATGACCCCAAGCTATGGCCACCTTTGCACTCCACCTCAGGAATCCCAAGGCTTGGGGCCAAAGAGAGCTGTTCCGTCCTCTGTCACTCTCAACGGCGTGGCAGCAGGTGGACCCTCAACCTCTCTGAGTCTCCTTGTCCTCGTCTGGGAGGTGATAACTGTCCCGCCTCACCCACTCCAAGGATCTGTGGGGAGACTAAAAAAGGCAAAAAAGTACAGAGGTCATTGTCCCGCCTCTGAAGGCCGCACCTTGAATCTGGAGGCCCCGAGGAGGGTGAAATAGAGGCCGCTGGTTGCGGGCCCTCCTGGCGCTGGCCGGCACGCTCGCTTTAAACATCAGCAAACATTCAGGGCCGGGCTGTGGGCTCCCCGGGCTTACAAAACACGCAGACCCAGCAGCTGGCCGCCTCCCTCCCCTTCCTTCCTGCCGCCCCCTGCATTCCAGAGCAGGTGCTCCAGCTTGGGGACCCTCTTGGCCAAAGTCGACACTGGGACCAGGTCGAGGACGGCACTTAGGGGGTCAGGCAGACCTGCGGTACCAGCCCTGCCCATGGCCCCTACTCACCTGTGTGCAGCTTCCTGAGCCCCAGTTTCCTCCCCCGGGAAACGGGGACCACATGAGCCACCCAGCAGGGCTGTGTGCAGAATCTAAGCACCAAATATAAGGTGTGAAGCACAGTGCGGGGCTAGGGCTCCATGAAGGATGTGTCTGCCAAGCTGCAGGTCGGGGCCCTGTCCCCTCTTCTGTTTCACTAGGAGGTTGGAAGCCACACGAGTCCCTCGCTAGAGCTACTCTGGCGTTAAGTCATCAGCTAAGATTGGCTGTACTGCTTCTCTCCAGGCTTCGCTGCAGCTCCCACGGGGGTGGACATGCTGAGTGGGTCCTCAGCATTCCCCAGGCCAACCTCCTCCTAGTGTGTCTGCAGAGGCATTTCCCAGACTCCCTTGCAGCCTGGCTGTGGGGTCATCACAGAGCAGATTCTAGGGCAGGTGGTCCAGATGCCTAGCTCTGTCTGGTCAAGACCGCCCCTTGGGCAAGCCCCTTCCCCTCAGCTTTCTGCTTTGGAATATAAGAAGGCTGGTCTAAAATTCCCAAGATCCCTTTTAACTCTAGTATTCAGAGACCATTTGTTGTTAACCACAGAGAGTTCAGAGGAAACTCACTTTCATTTAGATTAAAAAAATAAAAACAGACCCCCCCTTTCCCTACTATGCTTTTAGTAGCTGTTTTTATAAACCACTCATCACCAGAAAGTGAAAATAATACAGATGTCCATCCACTGATGAATGGAGAAATGTGGTACATCCATACAATCGAATATTATTCAGCCATAAAAAAGAATGAAGGACTGACACATGCCACAACGTGGATGACCCCTGAAAACATCATGCTAAGAAGGCAGACACAAAAGGCCACTTATTGGATGATTCCATTGATATACAATGTCCAGAATAGATAAATACAAAGAGACAAAGTAGAGTAGTAGCATCTGCCAGGAGATGGGGGAAGGATGGAGAATAACTGCTAATAGGTAGGGGGCTCCTTTTGGGCGCTAAAGAAAACGGATTGTGGTGATGATGGTTACACAACTTTGTGCGTAGACTAAAAACCACTCAACTGTATACTTCAAAGGTATGAGCATTAGGGTAAGTAAATTACACTTCAATAAAGCAGTTATATTAAAAAATAACAGTGCTCAGCCAGTGTCTGTTCTAATTAGGTGTGAACTGACACCTTAGCGCTCCACAGTGACTGACAAGGGCACTTCTTTGAAATCCTGACCTTGACTTAAGGGACAATCTACCAAATGTGCGATTTCTCTGGTGGCCCCCGCGACCGAGGCAAGAACAAGATCATTTCCACCATAAAGTGCCCTGTGTCTCTGGGGGCCTGGAGCAGAGGGGAACCGTGTGGAATTTCACATGTACGTGAGCTCACGGCACCAGCAGCTTCTCCACTGTGTTCCCAGATGCGCCGAGCGGCTGAGAGGAAAGAACAGGGCCCAGAGTTTTCTAGAGCTCCATTTCTGCAGTATCCCTTACTGGGTTCAGAGAGACTAAGCAGACCTCTCTCCTCCCAGTCAGCACAGCTCTGTCAGTGCTATGTAGAACTGAGGAAGATGGGGCCGGGGTGGGGAGAAGAAGCCCTAGAAGCTTCCCGAAACCTTCAGATGGCTTGCACCGAGTTTTATGCTGCTAAAGGAAGGAAAGGTTTAGCTGTGCCATCTGAGGCCTGAAGAGCACATGCCAGGTCCCAAAGGTCCATAATTCAACTCAGTTCAACATGGTTTGCTCAACACAGACTCAAGTTCTTTGGCACCTGTGCACCAGCTAGAAGACACCCCAAGCAGAGGCAAGCATTTTCTCATGGGCTCCAAAGGAAGGAGGTGAAAGAATCCCCTGGTTGGGCTACAGTGCTGTCCCTTAAGCATATCCGGGGTCAGAATGTCAGTGTGCAAATCCTGGCTCTGCTCCTTCCTCCTGTGTGATCTTGGGCAACTAAACCTCTCTGAGCCTCAGTTTCTTCACTTGGGAAATGGGGATAATAACAGTACCCACCTTCCAGGGTTGTCCTGAGGACTCAGTGAGTTCATCTGTGTGAAACACCCTGCCTGGCTCACTGGAAGTGCTCAATAAGCTTTACTTCCTGTTACCGTTCGAGAACCTCCCAGGGCCTGGGCTTCGGCTCCCGACTAGACTGGCTCAGGATGGCGTCCCTAGCTCAAGGGGCACAGGGTGGAAGGGTGGTTCCCCACGTGATGGTTGTGTGACTTGGGAAGTCCCACAGCCTCTCCGAGCCTCAGTTTCCCTCTCTGTAAAATGGGGATAATGATAATGCCTCCCTCACAAGGCAGCTGCGAGGACTGAATGAAAGCGCGCAGTACAAAGAGGCGGTAGTTAGTGTGGGCTGCCCAGTTTGGAAAGCTACTCTCCACTTAGTAGCTGGGTGACTGTGGGAAAGTCACTTAACCTCTCTGTGCTTCCCTTTCCTTCTCCATAAAATGGAGATGATCATCGCCCCCACCTCACGTGTTGTCGTGAGGATTAAATGAGGGAATAAAGCTCTTAGAGCAGGGCATGGCACACAGAGGCCCCATAAGAGCCCTGTGAGAATTCCCTATTTTTCACTCAATGCCGGACATACAGCAAGTCCCCAATTAGATGTGGTCACTATAATAATGGTGGACGCAAGTGCCAGCATCCCAGAACACAAGATGTGATTTCTTTACCCTTATGGGGGCAGGAGGAGTCCAGTTGGAGGGCAAGGGTGTGGCCCACAGGGCAGGAGGACGTCTCAGCCTGTGCGTCAGCCACACACGGCCTGTACTAAGGGCTTTCCCCAGCCGGGCTGGGGCTCAGGGTCACCGGCCAGCCGCTGCAGGGCAGTGCCTGGGCCGCAGCCCACGGTTTCCACGGGAGGAAGAGCTCCTTCTCCTTTTCCTCTCCCACAGCCAACAGCTGGCCCAGGAGGCCCAATTACCAGCCTCTGTGGCTCAGAGTGGGAACAGCGTGGCTGCACCCGGTGTCGATACAAATCCAGCATCAGACCGGGTGGGCACCAGATCCGGGCTGTGGCTGGGTGCCCCTGGCTCTGGTCCACAAGCCCAGTGATGCCTCACGTCGGTGGACAGAGCCCGGGGGCCGCGGCTGGCGTTTCCACCTCACCTACCCTTCAGCTGTGTGGTGAGGGCAGGAGATGCTACACAAAGTGTATCATGCAATTATCTGCTCAGATCTACCCTGCAAGCCTGGAAACTCCCAGAGGGCAGGCTTCATGGCTGTCCTGTTCCCACCTGGATCCCCAAGGCCCACAACAGTCTGGTACCCAAATATTTACTGACTAAAAGAATCCTCTTGGGGCTTCCCTGGTGGCGCAGTGGTTAAGAATCCGCCTGCCAGTGCAGGGGACACGGGTTCGAGCCCAGGTTCGGGAAGATCCCACATGGTGTGGAGCAACTAAGTCCGTGCGCCACAACTACTGAGCCTGTGCTCTAGAGCCCATGAGTCACAACTACTGAGCCTACGTGCCACAACTGCTGGAGTCCACGCACCTAGAGCCCGTGCTCCGCAACAAGAGAAGCCACCGCAATGAGAAGCCTGCGCACCGCAACGAAGAGTAGCCCCTGCTCTCAGCAACTAGAGAAAGCCCACGTGCAGCAGCGAAGACCTAATGCAGCCAAAAATTAAATAAATGAATAAATAAATAAATCTATTAAAAAAAAATCCTCCTGTCTGCAAAGTGCCTGAAACCCAGGGCCCAGCACATAGGAGGCACCTAGCAGAGACTAATTCCCTCTCCCTGAGCTAAACGGGCGGCAGCCACACGCTCTGTTCCCACCCCTGCTGCTCACGTTGAGGGGGGAGGAGGAGGCGGAGAGGAAGTCACTTGTGGTTTCCCAGGGCAACACCTGGAAACACTTCCGCAGGGACACAAAGGGAGCTTTCCGCAGGGACACAGGAAGCCCCGGCCCGTTCCTGAGGGCCAGGAGAGCCAAGCACTGGGCGGAAGCTCACAGCACTTGGCTCTGCTGTGGGCCGGCCCGGGGGAACGTCCTGGAGCCCCTGGCTTGAAGAGGAATGTGGAACCAACTTCAACAGGAAGCCCCTGCCCGCCAGGAAGGGCAGAGTTCCCTGCGCAAGGTCTCATGGGCGCAGAGAACCTGGCAGGGACCCGGTCCTGGCCTTTGCAAGAGAGCAGCATTATAAGCACCGCCGCCCGCCCCGGGAGGTGACCTGCCCAGAGTCCCTGCAGGGAGCTAGACCAGATTTCCCATAAGCCACTTCTCTAAGGAGCATCAGATCCTGGCACCAGGACAAGGGGAGGAGGTAGTCGGCTCTGGGGCCACCCCACAAAGTCCTGCCAAAGTCAAGGTTTCAAGGAAATGGAAAGATGAATTGCCCTTACATGTGTCTGCCTCCCTTTATAGAATAGCAGCTACCAAAAAGGGCATATGTCCCTTCCCTGGTTTCCTCCAGAGCCCTGGGTGCTGGGCAGCGTCAGGACCAGGACTGAGATGAACTGGCAGTACAGGGTGGTGGTGATGGTGGCCCAATCAGGCCCCATGTCTGTAAAATGGGGACTGCACCCACCTCCTGGGGCTGGAGAACAGAACTCCCCGAATGGTAGCGCCTTCTCAGTCCGACTCCCCAGCAAGGTAGGCTGTTTCCTGGACAACGGATGCACCTCCCTCTCTGTGGCCATACTCCAGGCTTCCCTGGCATCTGGTGTCCAGGTCCTGAGGAGCTGAAACCCCACTGGTGACTGCAGCCTCTGTTCTCAGCCCCATGTGGACTTGGCTGCTGATGTGATGGCTCGAGGCTATATGCAGTACCCAGGGGACTGTGTCCGGACCTCTCAGGACCACAGAAGTAAGAAACGCCAGGTGGGACAGGCCCGTCCTGCTCCAGCAGCCCTGGAGCAGGCTCTCCTCTGGGTGGACACACCTGCCTCCCAGGATTCCGCCCCACAGAAAGTTTCCTTTTCCTGCATATCCAAACGGATGATCTGATACAGGTTTCCAGGATTTGGAGGAGACCACCCCTCCCTCCCTCAGTGTCCCAGCCCCAGCCCCAGGGGCCAAGCTCCCACCCAAAGACAGTTTTTGACCTTTAGCCCACCAGACTATCTGGCTGAGCATGACCTTTGCTCCCACAGAGTGTTCCGGAAGGTGGGCTGACGTGCCAGGGATGTCTTAGAGGCAGGCCGAGATACAGAACCCTCAGCCTTCTGGTCAGCAGAGGTGGCCCTGGGGAGGACCCAAGCCCTGAGCTGGGCTCCTCTGTGACCTCAGTGGGGGAAATGCATTCCACTTTCTGGGCCTTCCCTTAATGTGAAAGAAGGCTGGGAGGTGCTGACCAGAAGCAGCAATTCCTAACCTGGCCTAGGCCCCAGGAATCCCCTTGAGAAAGTTTGAAAATGCTGATTCCCAGGCCCTGTTCCAGTCCTTGGACTATCTGGGTTTGGGAACCAGGCCCTGAATTTGGAGAAGGGCCCCCGGGTAGCTGTGCTCAGCACAGCTCTGGAGACTCTAATCCAGAAACTCCGAGGAAGCCCTGTGACTGCAAATAGAACCTGTATTTTCCAGATGAAGCATGGTGGCAGAGTATCCCAGTCCAGGAGGGCCCATGCCATCTACTTGGGAAGCAGGAGTGTCCCCATAAAGATGGGGACAGGGGGCTGGGGCAGCCTCTCCCCCCTACCCCACCAAGCCATCTCCCAGATCGGGTGCAGTCTGTAAGCCTGATGTTAAACATAGAATTCTTTTCCGAGAAACATCAAGTTCTGGACTTGAAAAGTTTGGAATTCTGCTGCCTCTCAGGATGGCAGGACACCAAGAAAAAAACCTCCGAGATGAGGCCAAAGAGTTCAGGCCTTCATTACCCATCGTGGACTGCAGAGGAGTTTGGTTAAAGATGAAGACAGACTGGGTATGTCTGGGGAATCCTCTCGCACACGAACTCCTGAATTCATTCATTTGACGGATACCTACTAAGTACCTACTATGTGTCGGGCTTGGGCACTGTGGATACAGCGAATGAAACAGACAAAGATTTTGGCCAGCACAGAGCTGATATTTTAGCTGGGGAGACACAAGATAACCAAATATATAAAATACTTAAATTAGGGTGGTCAGGGAAGGCCGCACCGAGAAGGTGACATTTATGCAGAGACCCAAAGAAGGTGAGGAAAGGAGCCATATAGATAACTGGGGAAAGCGCATTCCAGCAAAGGGCAAGTGCAAAGGTCCTGGGGCAGGAGCACACCTGCTACATTCTGGGAAGGACAGTGAGGAGGCCAGTGTGGATGCAGCCGAGGTGAGGTCAGCAAGGAGCTGGCAGTCAGATGACACTGGGCCCATCCAATGAGATGGGAGGACACTCAGGGCTGGGGGCAGAGTCACGCCTGTTCTGACTTATTTATAGGTAGGCGATGTCATCAAATAGATAAGGTGTAACTGTCTAAAGGTCATTTATGGCCTTAGAATATCCTGTCCCAGCAAATATGCAACGCATGGGCAAAACAGTCTGCCCGTGCTGGAAGGGTTGGAGAGTCTGAGCGTGTCCATAAAAATAACATACGTGGCTGTTTTTCTTACTGCATGAGAAAGCCTTGATGCCCTGGGTATTTGAGTGCAGTCACTAGGGGTTACTGGCACTTCCCAAGTCTCCATCTGGCTGGTCGTCTGGCACACAGGCTCCCCAACCCTGGGCAGTGCCTGCATCCCAATGCAGCTCTAACCCACAGTTCAGCACTTAGGAGGTGTTCACCGAGTGACTTAACGTCCACCCTTCCCACCGGCCTCCCCCGCCCTCATGGGTCTAGCTCTCCATCCTGAAGACCCGGGCTTGGATCCTCAGAGCCGCCAGCAGTGTAGCCCGGGAGCCCCACTCTCCCAGAACTCACCGGGTATGGAGAAGGGGGACAGGAAAGTGGCCTCGACCAGCTCTGGCTCCGGGGGGGGCGGCGGCTGCTCCAACTCCTGCCGCAGCTCTGCAGGGTTTTCCACAGGAACGTTCCCGTTCTCGATGCCCTCATGTCTCCCGTTCTGAAGTGGCTTGCTGCTCACACCGTTTGCCGAGTTGATCAGCCTCTGCCTCTGTGCGGACAGGAGGCAAGACAGACACCCAGGCGCGTGACAAAGTGTCACCCTGTTGCTTTGTTCCTCCCACGTGGCGGCCCTTAAAGCTTTCGAGAACAACGCCCCTGGAGATGGGTTTGCCTGAAAAATGGCCCAAGGACCTTGGAATCCATTTAAGTTTGCTCATTTCCACTTGGACCAATACCAGCGAGGGTATCAGTCAGAGCCCCGGGCCTC
Source organism: Kogia breviceps (assembly GCF_026419965.1). Classification (NCBI taxonomy): domain Eukaryota; kingdom Metazoa; phylum Chordata; class Mammalia; order Artiodactyla; family Physeteridae; genus Kogia; species Kogia breviceps. The sequence continues at coordinate 11,980,614 of NC_081312.1, forward strand.
CTCTTCTTAGCGCCAACCTGACAACCCATCCCATGTCACCGGATGACAGCAATCATTCTGCATCCCCCAGTAGATGGTCATAAACTACCTGAAGACAGTCAAACAGGAGAGACTTTGCACAGTTTAAAAAAAATTTTTTTTCCACACAAAAAGTGCATTTATAGTATGTGTCCAACAGCCCAGTGATGGTTCACATCAAGATATAGAACATTTCCAGCCCCTCCAAAGACTCCTTTAGGGTCCCCTCTCTCCAGGGGTAACCAAGGTAACTCCATTCTGACTTTTATAAACATCAGTTTTTCCCAAACTTGAGCTTCCTATAAATGGATTCAGAGAGTACATGTTATTTTATGTCTGGCTTTTCTCACTCAACTGAATATCTGTGAGGTTCATCCACGTTGCTGCACACATCAGTCATTTGATATTTTTCAGGGCTGTATAGCAGTCCATCCTGTGACTAACACACAACGTATCCTTTGCTTTTTGATGGGCATTTAGGTTATTTCCCCTTTTTGGTTATCATGAAGAATGCCATGAACATCTGTGTACACGTCTTTTTGTGGACATATGTGCTCATTTCTCCTGGGTATTTATCTAGGAGTGGGATTGCTAGGTCATAAGGTAGGTGCAAGTTGAACCATTTTACACGCACACCAGCAACGGACTACAATTTCCGTTGCTTCCCATCCTGGTCAACGTTTGATACTGTCAATCCTTTTCATTTTAGCCATTCTGGTGGACGGGCGATGGTATCTAATTGTGGTTTTAATCTGCATTTCCCTAACAACTAAGGATGTTGAGCATCCTGATTGGGTTAGTGGCCATTTGGAAGGCCTCTGCTGCCCAAGTCTTTTGCCATGTGAAATGGGTGTGCTCTGAACCAACCCGTCCCCTTCCCTCCCCCGTCTCCTTGTAGCTACTGACCAAGTCTGCCTCCTTTCTACCCAAGCAGAAGCTGACTTTGCTCGCCAAGTCTGTGGGTTTCTGCGAAACCAGGGAAATGTAGAGGCCGCATTTCAAGAAATCAACAGGTTTTCGTGCTCCCAAGAATCTGTTTGCCTTTGCACAGCTCCTCTTTGTCTGGCTGCCATTAAAAATACGTATGGATCAGCTTTAGGCCTTGTGGGTAACGATCATCACACATGGACACATATATCCTTCCCAGTTACTTCAGCAGAAGACCAAGAGTCAGTAAACGTGTCCCCAAGGCAATACTCCACAACTGTGTGCCTAACACTTATCCTTGTGGTCAGGGGAAGCAAAAAGAGGGGGAGAAAAGTCATTACTTAAAATGGAGGCATGTTATTTTTCCAAAAGAAAGAGCAATTGACCATTAACTGCCTTCATGTTGGTTTTAGCCAAGGACTCCTAAATCATGAAGTCTCGGGTTGAGTGGAAATTTAAAACTTGTTTTCTTACACGTGTGTCCACAACATTTAGCCCGCCAAAAAGAGCCAAGTGATCAACATCTGAGACTCAGGGCCAGACACGGAGGCATAATATTTTGCTACCCAAAAAGAGTGAACTGAAAGGTCATCCTTATTAAAAACAAAACAAAAACAAACAAAAACCCCCAAATAGCTGTGCAAGGACAGAATTGTAAGGAGGTGGGACGTGACTCAGTAGGAACATGAAAGGTAACAATGGGAGGGGGTCATGACTCGAGCTTAATAGGAATCCACAGAGGATTATACTTGAAAAACAAAACTACAGCTATGAGGCTGTACTAAAAGAGGCAAAGGTTACAACACGAAGGAGGCGGCGGATCCACATGCTGAGAGAGACAAACCAGAAGGTTTCCATAGGTTTCTCAGTTTCCTTCTAGAGTTGCTCTACTCACAGAGAACAGGTGTGTATTCATTCTTTTTTTGCCCTGAGTAACAGTTAAAATAAACAACCCATACTTCAGACTAGCCTTTCTCCAATGAGTTTTACTCTAGTACTTGACAAAATACTTAGTGGAACGTGGCAGGCATGGTATTTGATTGCTACCTGCCTTAAAATCCTTCCCGATAAGACCATTTGCTGCCTGTGGGTGAGGTTTGGGCTTCTTTCCTTCAACAGGTGGGGCGATAAACGCCAGCCTGGCAGAGGACACCCCAGGCCCAACACCAGAAAGTGTGCTGCCAAGCCAGGGCCTCCTCACAGTGCCAGAACCCATCCAAGGCCACCCGCTCTCATGGTCCTTGAGGCAAACTCACCTCGTTAATTATGATCCTGCTTGCCATCCGCAGACGAGTCCTGGGCCCAAACTTCTTGGTGATCATTATGCGTAAGCCCGCTTCCGGGAAGGTGAACTTGGGAGGGCTGGAGCTCAGGACCTCATCCACCATCACCACTGGGTTTTTGCTGTACTGCGGCTCCTCCTTCACTATATCGAGCACAAAGCCACGATTAGTGCTGAGATCCCCGGGGGGGGGGGCAAAACCCAAGGGCTGGGGCGACTGACTTCCCCTCTCGGGGCAGACTTCTTGGGCTGTGGTCGGGGCAGCTCGTAGCCGCCTGGAAGCCTGGCTGCAGCTCCTCCCATTAGTCAAGTGGGCCACTGGGTCTGAACCGCCTGCAGGCACTGGACAGAGCTCCACAGTCCCCCTGTGACAGGACCACTCCCCCACCTCCACTGCCGGCCCCTCCGCCAACCGGTGCCCCTCTCTTCCGAGGCCCAGTCTTGGCTAATTGCAAAGGGTCTTTCAGTTCCTCATCGAAGCCTCACGGGGCAGCCCACCTACAAAGTGGGCAGGATCCCTGCCACCTCTCATCCCTGACCCTGAGAGGATCCTTGTTTCCCGCCGTTTACAGAGGCTCAGACAAAACTTGACAAATGGACAAGGGCCCCCTGGAATGCAAAATGCTGGGAGGCACCAGAGAGCACCGGCTCTCAACTTCCCATGAGGCCACCTGCTCTGTCTTAAAGAGGAACCATCTCCACCTGGCACCAAAGGATGCTTCCAAATTTGTTCTCCATGAGGTAGGCAGTGAGGTCAAAGATGTGGCTCACAGGCCCTGGGCGAGGCAACGGAGGCCCGGGAGAAGCCTGCTTGCGGAGGGTGCACGGAGAGCTGCTGGTCGAGTCCAGTGTCTCCAGTAAAACCAGCACCCTCCAGCAGGGAGGCCACTCTCTCTGACCCTTTGCTTCCACTCATGAGGCTGAGGAACAAATCTCCCCAGTGCCCAGACCTGCCCTGCCACCTTCCTGAACATGCTCCAAGCTCAAGTGCTGGGGGGTTTGACATTTAATTCCAGAGCCCCAGAGGGTCCCGAAACAGAAGCACTCCTGAACACAGCACACAGAAGCAGGGAGGGAGGGGGGCTTTCCCCTCCACGGGGCTATCAAAGCAGATATGCCCATCCCTCTCCACTGGTCAACAGCTCCCGGTGAGGGTCCTGCCTGGATAATAGGGTAACCAGGAGCAGTCGAGAGCAAACCCGAGCAAGAGTTAATGCCACAAACACGAACAAATGCACACCAGCCACACACACCCTCACCAAAGAGGCAGCAAGGCTCAGCAGACAGGAGGCGTGTGGTTAGAACCAAAGCCAGGAGGACCATGCATTTTTTTCGGAGACAGACACTAACAGCCAACAAGGCGTTCGTGCGTGCGTTGGACTCACGGACTCTGTTTTTTAAATGCATGTGTTATCCTTGGATGAAAGCGGATTACTTACAATTTAGAAGAGGAGAAGAGTTAAGGAGACAAAGGCCAATAGAGATTGCCAGAGATGATTAGCGTGCGGTGGACGCCGGCAGTCTGGGGCAGCATTCTTGATGGTGCCCAGATGCCAGGGGGTCATGTGAAGGAGGGTGTTAGTAGAGGGGCTTCGATGCTCGGGGCCTCTGGCCTTCTGGATGGCCCCTCTCCTGGCTCGGTCCCACTCAGAGGATCGGGAGCTGCCCCGCCCTGCTGCAGGAAAGCTGGAATCCTTCCCTCCTCTGGAGCCTCCACCTCAGAGGGAGGGGGAAACCAGCAAAACAGCCGCAGGCTCCGTGGGTAGAACCAGCCCTATCATGGGCACCGCCTCGGGGAACAGTCGGGCTCAGGAGGAGGGAAGAGCCATGATACCTGACTTCTCAGGCACCTTCGCCCACCAAGTGGCAGCACAGGGGGATATGTCCAAGCCAAGGGCACCTGCCCGGCAGGTAACCCTATCAAGTGCAGCATGTTTCTCCGGCAGTTCAGCCTAAGGCCAGGTATCCTTCCCTCTCTCCCTGCTCCAAGCCAAAGTTGTGTCTAAGGCCAGGGCAGCTTGGAAAGGTCCCAGAGTGAGCCCAGTCAGTGGTCAAGACGGCCTTGGTTGTCAGGCCGTGTTCAAGGCCACCTGACAGCCGACAAGGAGAGGCCGGACCCCCAGCCCTGACGGGACACAAAGGCGTGCCTTCCTTTGTCCTCGTCACCTTTGCTTGGTGTATCATGCTCTGCTTTCTTGAGCTGAATTGAAGTGTGATGTAAAAAAATGTGTAAAACTTGTAGGGAACAAAAAAAACCCCAAACAACTGTACGCAGAACAAAGCTGGAGGATGCTATTCCCCTCAAGAGAGAAAACTGGCTCGAGGTGTGACTTGGTGAGCTGAACTGTAGGACCTTTAAGAACACTTAAGTACATAAAGGTATTTAGTAGAAGTGGGGGTAAAAAGGCAGTGTGTCCTCTTCTGTCAAGAGGTTGGGTTAAAAAATGTTTGATTTTACATATATGGGGAAATACCAAAGCTGATACCAGCAAAGTCAGGGGTGTGCGTGTGTGTGTGTTCCTGAAATAATTTAGTGGCCAGCAATCTTTGACAACACTGGATGGGGCAGTTTACACGACCTGCCTGAAGGCTGAGGACCAGGGGAGAGAAGCTCCGAGTTGGAAAGATTCTGTGGCAGCACCGGGAGAAAAGGCAAAGTCCCGAAGCCCCACCTCCTCAGGCCCCTCCCCACCCCCGGGGTTCCTTCTTCCTGCCCGGTCAGTCTGCTTCTAGGGGACAGTGCCCTGCACACGGCCCTCTGGGAGGGAAGGCGCAGCCACCAACTGGGGCTGTATCCCTGGGTTTCCCACGTCTCCAGTTCCAGGCCTGCATCTCCCAAACCCCCCAAATCTTTTCCTCCTTGGCCTTTATCTAAGCACATTCACCCTGATAAGAGCTGGAGGGAGACCTATCTTCACACCTTTCCCTGTGCCTGGAGGCAATTCTGTCTAATCTTCCAGTTTTTAAGAAACTGCCCTGGGCTTCGAAATTTGGGGAAAAGCAACAAACTTGTGGGAAATCCTACTGTGTGGGTACAAAAGTGAGGGAGACAGGCCACCAGGGAGCGCCTGGAAAGGGCCCCCGCATGGGCTGTGGCCTCGGGGCAGCCGGGATCTCCGTGGAGGAGGAAGTGGCTCACGTCCCTGCCGTATGGCACTGGGGACGGGCCTCTTCCATAAGCCACAGGGGCGGCAGGTAGCTCCCGGGGCTGGCACCCAGGGCTGGCACCCAGGCCTGCGGCTATTTCCCACTGGCCTGAACGACTCCGCATGCGGAATCTCTCTTCTTGCCACCGAGGTCCAGAGGACCCCAGGAGCACTGATCTCCCTGGACGAGGGCAGCCAGAAGCAGCCTCGGTCTTAAGAAACTGTGGGTGGGGACGTGCCTTGGAGCTGCGGTGTCCAGTGGAGCTAAAATCCAGACCAGCAGCCACGCTGTTCCCTCCCCTTCTGGGGAGACCGTCCTGGAAACGGGCTCTCCCCCAGGGGCAGCCTGCTCGAGCTCAAGAAACAGGACACACGGCACAGCCCCAACCTCTGCAGGCCTCCTTTCCCATCCCGCCCGCCCTCCCGCGCGGGTGGGCCTCGGCAGCCAGGCTGTGGCCTTGGCCGCACTCACACCGTCTCCCCACCAGCCTCCCTCCTTCCACGTGGAGAAATCCACCCCTCACTCAGCACCCACGACAGGTGCGTTCTGCCTGGGGGTTCACCCCAGGGTGGAGGCTGGGGACAGGGCCTAGGAATATAGATTTCGGCCTCCACGTGTCCCAGACAGTGGCAAACAGTCCGCTCTGAGACATCAGTGACACCACAAAGGAATTAAAGTCACCTGAAAGAGGGGGTGACTTGCCCAAGGCCATGAGGAATAAAGGAGAAATACTCCTCGGGTAGCTGGTCCAAGGGGCTCTCTCCTGGTTAAAGGAGGCCTCTAGCAACACTGTGGGTAGAACTCAACAATGCTGGCTTAAGCTGTTTTTTTCCAGATCTTAACTCCAAGAATCTATTCAGGCCTTAACACAATTCAGGCCTCGGATGGGAGTGTGAACTCTCTCGCCTTCCTGGCAGCTGTGCCCACAGATGGAGTCACCCAGTAACAGGCTGGATTAAGAACTGAGGACAAGGTTTCCAAGGCAGGAGCCGGTCGGGCCAAGACATTTGGGGAACCTGACAGATACGGGCTGGCTCCGGAGGCCCAGAACACCCGGACAAGCCGAGGAGACCAGACCACGGTCCCCGGGGGAAGGGGCTCGCACCAGGGCTCTCGGGGGGTGGGTCTGGGAGTCCTCGAAGCTCCGTGGCATCCCTCCTGGCCTGGCTGTTCATCTGGGCAAGGAGCCAGTGGTCTCTCTAGAACAGAGCTCTCCGGAACTGGGCCTGGCATTTGAGAAGCCACAGGGAGACCGAGCCTGCTCTGCCTTCCCAAGTCCACAGCTTCCTGTCGCTGGCCTTTGACATGGGTCAGAGATGTAATTCACTGCATTTCAGGAAAGCCGAGCAGGGCTTGCGACTTCCTCGGGAGGCCTGGGGGGAGCCCCGAGGACGTGACTCTGGACCCTTGATTGATCCTTCTCCCATCTAAGTAAACGCCCATCTGAGCCACACCTCCTAAATGATTCGCCCTCCTCGTTTAGGGTCCTGTGGCCAAAGGGGAAGCGTGACAGCTCTGAGGGAGTGTGTGTGCACACAGAAGAGGAGGGGAGAGTACTTGCAACGACACGGCTTGTCTGCTCCTGTCTGCTCAGCCTTACCTTGCCCTAGCAATGGCACGGAAGGGTCATCAGAGCTACTATCACAGTAACCATTACCATCCTCCAGCTCACTGTTGACCGTGTTGCCATTTGCAATGGTCTTTTGTTTGACTGTGAAAAGGGCCTGCATCTTCACGTTGTACCTGCAAGTAAGTTAAGGCGGGAGGTCAGAGCTGCGGGGTAGACTGGGCAGGGCCCTCCCCTACCTCCTTCCCCTGTGCACCTGCAGTGAGCATGGCCCCTGGGGGAGCTGGGGGGGGGGTGAGGCTTTTCAACCCAGCTGACAGAGGCTCCGGACAGGGACCTTGGGATAATGTGCAGTCGCAGGCGGCCTGCCCCTCCTGAGAGGGCTTCCTGGGACCATAGGAGACCATCAGCCCAAGAAAATGATTGACCCCTACCTCTGCGTGCTATAAACCTGTCCTGACAAAAGAAGTTCAGCCCAGCCTCGGAACAGGCTCGAAGCGGGTGTTCCCGGGCCCGGCCTTGCTCCCGTGGGCCGCCTGGGGGGCTCTTCCCTGTACCATCCCAGCCAGCGCTGCTGCCCACACCGAGAACAGACTCCATCCCAGACCCCAGGCTGGTGGCCCCACCGAAAGGCACTCAGAGGGGAGACAGTTTAAGGACCATTCTCTTGCAGTTTGACAGCTTATCACCCATTGTTATAAAACATTATAAACGTTTTAGGTCAACGGGGGGGATTCATAGCATCGTAAACCTCAGGGGTGTTTTCCTTTTTAATTACCTGCGGAGGTGTGAGGAAAAAGTTACAAACCTGAATGTGGCTTAGCTCATGGGTAGCCTTTTTTTTTTCTTTTAATTATAGAAAAATACATACCACATAAAATTTGCCATTGTAACTGTTTTCCATTTTTAATTAATTTTTTAAATTTTTAAAAATTTTTGCTGTGTTGGGTCTTCGTTTCTGTGCGAGGGCTTTCTCTAGTTGTGGCAAGCGGGGGCCGCTGTTTATCGCGGTGCGCGGGCCTCTCACTGTCGTGCCCGTGGTCCACGGGCCTAGTTGCTCCGCGGCATGTGGGATCTTCCCGGACCGGGGCACGAACCCGTGTGCCCCGCATCGGCAGGCGGACTCTCAACCGCTGCGCCACCAGGGAAGTCCCTATTTTCCATTTTTAAGTGCACCATTCAGTGGTAGTAATTACATCCATAAGGTCGTGCAACCATCACCACTATCTAGTTCCCAAATTTTTAGTGTCCCAAACAGAACTCTGTTCCCATTCACCGATGAGTCATTAATCACTCCCTCCCCCAAGCACCTGGTAATCAATCTCTAATTTGCTGCCCGCCTCTAGGAATTTGAGTCTCCTCAGTACCTCACATAAGTGGAACTGCACATTTTGTCCTTTTGTGGCTGGATCCCTTTCACTCAGTATAATGTTCTCAAGGTTCATCCACACTTGTGGTGTGAGTCAGAATTTCCTTCCCTTTTTACGGCTGAATATTAATTCATCATGGGTAGTTTTGAGATGATTGTGACCCGGGCAGCTTCCGGAGGGTCTCAGGGTACACAACTCCGGCTCCAAGGTCTGCATCTTTAGAACTACAAGTGGTGCCTTGTGCAAGGTGGCAGCCCCGAGAGGTGGCATTTTATGAAGTCTGACAAAATGGAGGTGCCCGGCTCTTTCAAAAGAGTGGCATTAAATTATCAGGCGATTTATAGAGACAGCACAAAAGAGCGGTCGCCCTGGGGCACAGGCCAGGGGTGTGGAGCGGGCTGGGAGAGAGGTCCCCGCTTGCTATTTGTTTTGGAAGTGGCCTCAACCTTCCCCCCACCAGCCAGCCACCTACCCCGGCCCCAGTGCGGACAGCACCCTAACACAGAGTCTGACTCTCTCTCTCGCAGTCTGGTTGTCCCAGCAGGGTGTCCCCCGGAGAACTGGGGCGGCCAAGAGTGACCGCAAGGGCTGAAGGAGGTTTTCTTCCTGCTCGGACAAAAGGCTAAAGCAGGATGTGAAACCAGAGGTGAGACAGCCCAGCAGAGGCGAAAGGGCACTTACTTCATGATCAGAATGTAAAACACGTACAAGACGATGAGCACCAGGCCTTCCCACCTCAAAGACAGAAAGGAGACTGGTTAGAGTCAGGAGGCCCGCGGCGCTGAAGGCTGGGAGTGACCAGCACGGTGGGTGGAGCAGGCTGTGTGGTCCCGTCACCTTCCTTGACCCAGCACCCGGCCCGGGACCCAGGCGTGCAGGCGAGTCACCCAGCCCCCAGCCGTCCTGCAATCTGAAGCTCGCTTGGTAACAGAGAAGGCTGAGGGTGGGGCCTTCTCAGCTACAGGGGGTCTCATCTACAGGGCTCAGGACGAGCTCCCCCAGCTACCTAGAAAAAGGAGGGCCCAGGACCACCTCATCCCAGACTCAGGGAGGGGAGTGGCCTGGAGTCATGACGCTAAGAGACCCTATGGTCACCCGAGACTCTGGCTGGCGACAGGAGAAGCTGTGGGTGCAGGAGGGAAGGGGCCCTAAGAACTGCCTGAAGAGATGGGCCAGTCACAGGAGCCTCTTGGGCCAAACACGGGGGCTGGGCTGGGTGGGGGTCTTTCTGGGGTGCACTCTTACTGCCATCCTGCAGAACCAGCGTCCAACCCCACACATGCTGGGGATTTTTGTAGCTCAGAACACAAGCCTCTGAGGAGTCACACAGCTTAATTTGTGGGGTCATCTGACAAGTGTGTCCTGAAGACCTACTATGTGCCCGACATGAGCTACAGTCATTTTGGGGAGCTCTTCCTCTGCTAGCCCATAGCCCAGCAGAGCCACAAAGGGGTCTGTAGATGACCCGGCCACCCCTTCAAAACTCCATCTGTAGATGAGGAAAAGGAGACCCAGAAAGGGAGAGACTTCTTGGCTCACACGGTGGGTTAGGACCCAGAACCAGGATGCTCTGGGCCCAAAGCACGCAGCTGCTCACATCAGTTCTCCTGAATCTATGCCCAACAAATAACCACATACAGGGTGCAGATCTGAATCATGGTCAATGAAGAGAACCGTTTTTATGGCTTATGAATGTAAGATACATTCATGCCCTATAAATTAGAGTGGCAATATCAACCTCTTTAGAAGTCTGTGCTTTATGTATCTTAAGAAATCACTTCCTACCTCCATATCATAAAGATGAGTCCCTATATTCTACCCTAAATTGTTTTAATTTTGCTTTTCACAGCGAGATCTTTAATCCATCTGGGATTTATTCTTGTATAAGGTGTGAGGGAAGGAGCTGATGTTATTTTATTCTATATGAATTCCTCGTTTTTGTAGTATGAGGACCTCTCCCGCCCCCACCCCCCACCCCCAACTCACTACCTTATCATGATGCCTGTCGTATCCCCCAGCCCAGAACTGGGCCCATTACTGGGTTCTCAGTTCCACATTGGCCTATGCTTATCCCTGTGCAAAACACCATACTGTTTTCATTATTTTAGCTTTATAATATGTCTTGATATCTGGCAGGGTGGGTATACTAAGGGAAACAATCTTTGTCACTTTGAAAGGATAAATAAAGGCATGACTGCTTAGAATGATACCCTTTTTACTTTCACAAGTTCATAAACTTATGTTTGTAAAAATAATTTTAAAAAAGATTCAATGAACCCGACAAGCAAGGATACTAACAAAAAAGGAACAACAAGAAACAAACTTTAAAAACTTACCACACAATTTCTTCATCATATATGAACTGGAAGGCAAAAGAAACAAAGGGCGGGGTGACATATTTATTCCAAAAGAAGAACAAACGCAGGCCTCTAAGCACCCAGAGCCAATACATAGGCTAGTTACGTGTTTTACAGAAATCTGGCTCTGCTCTCCATGTCTGGGTTTCTCAAACATAGAAGGTGACCTTTCCTTAGTGGAAACCTTGGTCAGTACATGCTGGAGTATGAGGTCTAGGGTGGGTCTCCAAAGAGAACTGGCCTGTGCTACCAACTGTCCAAGTAGCCACTGGGACCAACCTGGCAGGGGTCTGCCCTCATTAATGGAACAGAGTTGCTGAAATCAAGAATCTTAAAAACTGAAAAGGCATCTCTGTATGTATGTATGTTTGTGTCTGTCTACCTACCTACCTATCTATCTATCATCTATCTATTGATCGATCAATCGATCTGTGGTACCTCTGTGTGTGTGGGTGGCGAGGAAAGGGTGTCATTTTTTAAAAAATAAAGAGTAACCCCTTTGGAAACTCTGAGGGCAAAGGACCCATTTGTACCATTTGAAGGGAGGCCACGGGTGATGGTGGGGATGCCGTGGCTTCCTAAGAGGGCACTGACATTGCCCAACAATTCCACCCAGCATTGCCTACGTGGGACACAGATGAATGATGCTTCCGTGGTCCAGGGGGGGAGTCCTGTGACCTCCCCAGCCAGGCCCAGTGTGCACAGGAAGGTGGAGGGGCAGTGCCCACCGATCTGATCTTGGAGACACGAGATGCCGGGAGAGACCAGGGGGATGTTGTCTGGACTTGGGCCCACTGTACCCTTCTCCTGGCTGTCATGGCAGGCAGCACAGACAGAATCTGCTCTGGGAAGTCACTTCGGAGAGGGTCCTCCTGGCTGGGCATTGCTGTGAGGCTCCCCAAACTCAAGCCTCTGAGGAAGAGGCGCTCAATCGAGGGGAACCCAGTGCCACCACCTGGGAAACCTGGGGGACATTTACGGGGATAGTTTCAGTTTTTATAACCCAATGGAGGGCTACTGGCATTTAGATCGTCCAGAGGAGTGCTTCTGTATTTGGCACACATCTTAAATGTCCTGCTAGATATTTAGGCAAGCAGAAAAAAAAAAAAAAAAAAAAGACCTGAGCTTCAACCTTAATTCCATTTTGCAAACCAAAGTATTCCTACATGGTTTTAATAAATACTTAATTTTCTAGTGAGTTAACTGTCATGCAAATGGAGGGATGATTGTACTTGGCTCTGTTTAGGATTTTATCAGGAGTCATTCATAATTTTGGAAAATCACATCATCGAGCCCAGCATGACAGCCTCAGTCTGCACTGGTGGCTGTAGGGCCTGGAGATTTCCCATATGGGGGCAACGGATCACATCATTCAGCATTCTGGCACCTTCATGCCCAGACATTTACACACTGAAAGACGTATTCTTTTATTATGAATCACTTTTATTTGTCCTTTATGGTGCAGTTTGGGCATTATATTGATTTTGTAAAATTGTATATAGGTAAATAGTTTTATCTGTAACTTTGATTTTTGGGGTGTGGTGGCCACTGCCTGATCTTCCTGCTCGCCTGTGTGCGTGGCCTGAACTTAGGGATGTACTCGTAACAGAATATGGCAAAAGTGATGGGCTGCCACTTCCGAGATTCGGTTGCAAGCAGACCGTGGCTTCCAGCTCGGTGCCTCCTCGCCCCTGCTGGGAGGGAAACCAGTCCCCATGCCGAGAGCTGCACTGTGGAACAGCTCGAGGCCGGCCTGCAGCCTCGCGAGTGATCCTGAAAGCAGATCGTCGCCCGCGGGAGCCTTGACATAACTATACCCTGGCCAACACCCGTGAGCCAGAGGGCTCGGCTAAGCCACTCCCAGATTTGATGCACAGAAAATGGGAGCAAGAAAGGTTTGCTGCTTTAAACTGCTGAGCGTTAAAGGGAATTTTGTTACGCAGCAACAGATAACTAATACAAGGGTCATGATTATCAAATCTAGTTGGCTCTAGATGTTCTGAGGTTGAGAACTGTCAGTCTAGGGCATGCTCCCTACTCTGAAATCTGGGCATGCCATGTGCATCTGCCCTCTTGAAAATGACCTGCCCTCATGCCACCACATTAAAGCTCCTTTTGGATGGAAGCTGCTCCCCTGTGGATGACATGCTCCTTCCTTGACAGTAACCTGTGTCGTGGGCTTCAGTGCTGTGTCAATGTCATGTGCCATGATGTACCCGAGCCCTCAGGGATCCCTGTTTCAGCCCCTCTGCCTTTTCTGCCCATATCCTTGCTCCCAGCTGGCCTCTCTTCCCTGCTCCGCGGTAAGGTGGGAAGCCAGAAACTCTGCTCTTTAGTAAATGGTCTCTAAGTGAGGATCCGAAGGCCTCTGATGAGCATGTGCTTGAGATTAACTGCGTCAACCGTATGAGGCCTTCTTTAGCTTTTTCAAGGCCTTTGTGCCCTCAAGGTGGTACCTGGATGTGATGGATAAGCAAAGCGTCGGGTATGAGGTTTTCGGGACAGGGAGGCACGGTGGTGGGAGATTAATCAACATGACTGCGGCGGGTGGCCAGCACACCCCAGGGTAGGGGCGCCGTGGGTTCTCTGTTTCTAGTGCCAGGGACAGAGGTGGGCAGGGCCCCGGTGCCTTCGCAGGGGCGGGGGGCGGGGTGGGGGAAGGTAACTCACGGCAATGAGCACAAGGACAGAGAGGGTGTAGTACACAGAGTCTCGGCACACGGCCCACCACGTCAGACGGATCACCTGCTGAGCAAAGGGCCATCAGCTGTTACTGGCTGGGGAGATGGGGTACGGGGGCCGGGGACACTGCTGCGGGGCTCCCACCACCCCCAGACCCCTGCAGGTGCAGACACATATCCACGGAGCTCATCTTAACTGTGCCACCAGAACCACACCTTGTCTGGCCGTTCAAGGCCACCCTGTGCTCTTTGTCACATTTGGGGATGGAATGATACCACATCATGTTCCTAAGTGATGGCAAAGCTGCCCCCTGTTCCTCCAAGGTGACCACATGGCATGTTTCCCGGCAGAAGCCATGTGTCAGGGGGGAGAGGCCAGAGGCACTCACTCTTCCCTCCGATGTTCGAACCTTCCGGGGGTGACCGGCTGCCTACCTCTACCTCCCTTGGCTGGGCGGGGCCTACCCTTGAGCCTGACTCTCTGAGATTGAGCCTAATATCCCCCTGGGGCTCTGAGGACCAGGAAGATGCGATGGGGTTTCAACAACAAGCCAGCTTCGTGCGTCCTGTGGGGAGGCCGAAGGCGGACCCCAAATATGTGCAAAGTCTAGCTCAGGGTCAGAGTTACAGGAGACGCCTCTTAAATATTTACTCCCGTTGAATGAACGCTCCTCCCTCGGACCAGCCATGGAGCTCACGCTCTTCCTGATCTCAGACCCACCGGTGGAAGGAAGGTAGGACAGCACTGCTACACGTGAGGAAGCAGGCTCGGAGAGGAAACCGTTTCTGACAGCCACAGCACTTACAGGCTCGGCTAGGGCTGGGCCTTGGGTCTCCCTGCGCTGTCCCTATGTCATTTCGTACGGAGAGAGACACCACTGACCTGCCCTGCAGATAATCCACAAACTCCTATTATACACAGGATGTTGAACACAGCAGACCCCACGATGGTCCCAACCCCAACATCTCCGTGGGTGACGAACACACCTGGAAACAGAAAGGCACAAACACTCCTCTGCAAAGCCCAGGCCTTCCCCTTCCTTAGACCCGGGCCGGCTCTGTGTCCCCCACCCCACGAATGGAGGAAAGCTGTTCTTATTATCAGAGAACACCAGCGCCGCAGTTGAGGACAGCAAAACCAGAGGTGGAAGTGCCCTCAGGGACTGGCTACTCTAACGCTCCCACTTTCTGAACAGCTTTATTGAGATGTAACTCACAGGCCATAAAATTCACCCATTTAAAATGTCAATTCAGGGTTTTCTGGTCCAGTCACAGAATTATACAGTCATCGCCACAATCTAATTTTAGAACGTTCACTTCACCCCCGAAAGAAACCCCATACCTGTTAGTACCCCACTCCACCTCACACCCTTGGGAACCACTAATTCACTTTCTATCTCTCTACTTCTCTCATTTGACGGACGAGAAAACTGAGACGCAGAGCTGACAAATGCCCGCATTAGTGCGGGCACCAAACCTGGGCTCTCTCTGCAGCCTGCGTCTCGGGGCGACGGGACTTCTTACCAATTACAGAGGCAAACAGCTCTGGCGTTGAGCTTCCTGCAGCCATGAAGGTGGCTCCAGCCACATCTTCGCTCAGATGGAGTTTCTGAAACAGAAGCGACCGCAGACCCTCAGGCTGTAAGGTGGGGGCAGTAAACACGCCAACTGAGCACCTGGCGGCCAGGGAGAGCGCAGGGGAGCAGCACCGTAGCCAGAGTCAAGCTCCTGGGCTGGCGGCACCTCCTCCGCACTGCCAGGCACTCAACCCAGAATCGCCTGTCCCCTTCCCCCATCGGTCCTTCTCTGTTCACTCTCTGAGCCCTTAAATAACGTCTCCTCGATGAAGCCTTTCTAAGTGGCCACCGCGAGCCAGCCACTCCCCTGGGACAGAGAGGCTGAAACACGAATCACGCGGTGAGGGTCTGAGGTCCGCGCGCTTGCCTCCCCGCTGGATGATGAGGACGAGGTTGGTCTTTTTCATCGCTGGATGCCAGGAACAGGGTCTGGTGCTCAGCGGGGAGTCCACCAGTTTAGCATCCATCTCCTCTCGTGCTCACACAGACCTTGGGTACCGAGCGGACCTCCACACGTCAGGCTGTGGGATGTGGAGGCCTCGGACGCACAGCCTGGCTCCTGCATCCCAGAAGGCCTTCTCGGTGGCAGGCCCGACACCTGGCTACTCACTGAAACAGACCCTCACATCCTGTCCCCAGGGCTGAGCCAGCACGGGACAGGGCTGGAGCCGTCAAGGCCCACTCTGCTTGGCGACACTGTGCTCTGGCCACAGAGGCCCATCCTCTGATCTGGGATGTGAGGCTGGAGGCTTCGGGTGCTCGGGAAAACCACAGAGATTCTGGGTCCGTCTGAATGCCAACCTGAAGGTGCCCACCTGTGGTTCTCAGAAGGCCCCTGGGCAGGCTGGCTCAGGCCAGGGTTCGGCCTCCTCCTGCCCTCACCTCCCAAAGCGCTCGTGGGCAGCCTGGGCTCTGAAGCCCCTGCGGAATCCAACCCCTGGGCCAGCACCACCTCCCCACTGAGCTTGCTACAGAAGGGGTCCTCGGAAGGGCTGAGGCTCTGGGCTTGACGGAAAATGGGGTGGGGGCCCATCACTGACACCAGGTAGAAGCCCGGCCACCTCAGCCCTGCCGCAGAGGAGGTGCCACCGAGGTTCAGCCACTGAAGCACCTGTGATAGCTTTTAGCGGAATCCAAACCGTGCTACAGCCTGTCCTGCCCCTCCCTGCCTCTGCCTGGGCCTGCCCCCCGCCCCGGTCCTTCTTGGCCTGTACCGACACTCCACGTGTCAATCACCCCCAGCCCCGCACCCAGGCTTTGCCAAAGGGGCCTAAGTCCTTCCCACGTACCTCGCAGATCTTCTCTAGAGACGGAACGAAGAAGTCATCGCACACTATGGCCAAGGCGTAGAACAAGTACAGAGCCTGCGAAGGAAATGGGGAGACAGAGAGTGTCAGCCAGAACTCCTGCCACTGATGGGCACAGCCAGGCGTCCATCACCCTCCAAACCAGCCTGCTCGGGCAGAGGCCAGGTGACCAGAGGGAGGCATAGAGGAAAATTCCAGCACCACAGAGATGTGATTCCTCAATTCCCTCACTGACAGACGGGGAAACTGAAGCCCAGACAGGAGAAATCACTTGCTGAGCAGTGGAGGGGACTAGGACTCATGCCACAGGGGCCTGTGCCTCTTCCTCTCTTCTTTTTTTTTTTTTTTTTGCGGTACGCGGGCCTCTCACTGTCGTGGCCTCTCCCATCGCGGAGCACAGGCTCCGGACGCGCAGGCCCAGCGGCCATGGCTCACGGGCCCAGCCGCTCTGCGGCATGTGGGATCTTCCAGGACCGGGGCACGAACCCGCGTCCCCTGCATCGGCAGGCGGACTCCCAACCACTGCGCCACGAGGGAAGCCCATCTTCCTCTCTTCTTAAAGAAGCAGCTCTCTTCAGCACCACGGTAAGCCCTCAAAAGGCAAGATCCTAATCTTAAGGGCCAAGAGGGAAAGCATTTAAAACTGCCATTTTTAAGAGTTTAAAATAATCATCATCCAGATTTCCCCTCTTTAGTTTTAGAGAAGGCATCATTTCCTTGTTACCGACTGCCCACCTCCTGCCAAAACAGACGGCAACGTGAGACCCAGCATTTCCTGGGACGCTGCTTGATGCTGGTCCAGGTTAAAATCCACAAGACATTTACACTGGGAGGCTCATGGAACAGAGTCCAAATTCCAGTGCTAATCCTGGTAATTATTTGCCTTGTGATTTTGGATAAGTCACATCTCTAGGTCTCAGTTTCTTCTGTTTGATGACAGAGTAAGAACAGATGGGTATTTTTTAGACAGTTTTATCTACAGAACTCTTCCCTGACCTGTCCACCCAACACGGCTCTACTGAGCTCATCTTATGTGCCAGGTACTATCCTAGCCATTAGGGATAGGTGGTGAGGATGCCAGGAAAAGCCTCTGCCTCTTTGTGGGGGACGAGCAGATAGGCAAATGAAGTATCTGTAACTGCCAGGAAACAGCAAGTGCAAAGGTCCTGAGGCAGGAGCATGTTTGATGCATTTGAGGAACAGCAAGGTCACTAGTGCAGGTAGAACAGAGTGAGAATAAAGATTGTGACGCTGGAGGAAGAGGCAAGGAGCAGGACCTGTGGAAAGGAGATGGGATTTTACTCTAGGCTCTGGTGGAAGCCATTTTTTCTTCAAACAAAAAGTGACATGAATGCCCTATTCGCAAAAGAGGGAAAGGCTGGGCTGCTTCAGCTAAAACAGCATGATACTATGACAACGTTACAATTAATTAACTGTGATTAAAGTGGAAGATCTATCAACTGTGACCAAAGCATCTGAGGCAGATGTCTACTGGAGTTCAGGTGTGGCTTTTGCTGAATTTGACACATTATCTTTTGGGGGGAAGGAAAAAGGAAACAAATACTGGGGGTGTGGGTAAAGTGGACAGAGAGAGGTGGGAGAGACCCTGCTACAAAGCTTAGGATACCGACTTGAATTCACACCCTCGGAAGTTCCCCCGAATAGCATCTCCCAGGCGAAGGGTGTCCCGTGAAGCTGAAGGGCCTCTGGCTCCCCTGACGCTGGCTCTCCAGAAACATTGGAGAGAAAAGGGGGCCAAGATGGCACCACTGTTTCCTTCACTTGGGCCAGAAGTTCTGAGAAGCTTCTTAGTGCTACAGACAAAAACTGGCTCTAAAGCTCCAGCCTTTTCTTGCTCTAAAAAAGGGCTCAGCAAACTTTTTCTTAAAGGGTCAGATAGTAAATATTTGAGTCCTCACAGGTCACACAGTCCGTCTTGACTCTGGTGCTGTAGAAGAGTAGCCATGGAATGGGTGTGGTTGCATTCCAATAAAACTTTATTTATAAAAACAGGAGGTAGGCTAGATTGGGTTCTCCAGACGTAGCTGGGTAATGCCTGGCCTAAAAGCTTCCTGCCTGGTGGAGCAGTGGTTAAGAATCCTCCTGCCAATACAGGGGAGACAGGTTCGAGCCCTGGTCCGGGAAGACCCACATGCCACGGAGCAACGAAGCCTGTGCACCACAACTACTGAGCCTGCGCTTTAGAGCCCGCGAGCCACAACTACTGAGCCGGCATGCCACAACTACTGAAGCCCGCGCGCCTAGAGCCCGTGTTCCACAACAAAGAGAAGCCACTGCAATGAGAAGCCCACACTGCAATGCAGAGTAGCCCCCGCTCACCACAACTAGAGGAAGCCCGCGCGCAGCAACAAAGACCCAACGCAGCCAAAAATAAATAAATTAAATAAATTTATTTTTTTTTTAAAAAAGAGAAGCCACCTCAATGAGAAGCCTGTGCATGGCAAGGAAGACTAGCCCCTGCTCACCTCAACTAGAGAAAGCCCACGCACAGCAACGAAGACCCAACATAGCCAAGTAAATAATTAAATAAATGTTTTTAAAAAATTTTTTTAAAAAGTTCCTGCAAAATTCCTGAGGTCCTCTCAGGTTCAGGAAAAAAAAAGTTTGTCAAGACTTTGATGAGGCAGAGGGACAGAACTATAGGCCTAATTCGCCAAACCCACACCCCCTCAGTGAAAGGACAGGACATGGGAAAGCCAGAGATGCTAGGAGGATAATAACTCTATTAGAGAAATAATACACAGGTCTGTCAGTCAAAATTTGCCCACAACCTTCATTTTCACTAGTGGTTTATCCTGTTAATTAAAACTTCACTCATACATTATTCTCAGGAGGCGACTCTCTAGGTGAGAATCCCAGCTTTCACTTGCTTAATTATCTCTTGCAAAGACAAATACCGAGTTGGGTTTAAATATGTAAACAGATGGTGCTGGGTGGTCAGGGAACCACATCAGGAGGAACATTTGCTGTGATTGATGCAAAGTAGAAAATTAAGCCCTGAACACTTTCATCTCCCTGCACGAAACAATGGGGCTGGCAAACTTTTCCTACAAAGGGACAGATAGTACATTTTTTTTTTGGCTTTGTGGATCACGGAGTCTCCGACACAACTACTCAGCTCTGCTAGTGAAGCACAAAAGCAGCCACAGATGATACAGAAAAGCGTCAGAATGGCTGTGTTCCAATAAAACTTTATTTACAGACACGGGCAGTGGCTGCGGGCTGTAGTTTGCCTGCACAGAAGGGCGACTTTTACCCATCAGTTAGTTTTGAGCCCACTGTGCCTTTCTGAACCGCTACTTGAACTCCACCACTGGTCATCAGGCTCATCTAACACTGAGAGAAGTTTGAGAAGAAGGGCACCGAAGTCTTAAACGAGTTATGTCAAGGCAGTAAAATGTGGGGGGGGATCCCGGGGATCATGACAGCAAGCGGGGACAGAGGCCTTATCACGTGCCCTGCGAGGTCTGGTGGACTTGACCCACGTTCACTTGTATTTATACACCTGGGAAAGATGCTGTCACTCCCATTTTATAAAAGCAGAAAATGAGGCACAAGAAGACGTGAATCCTTGTCTTGGTTCTGGGGCCACTCGCTGTGTGACACTGAACAAGTCATTTCATATCCTTAAGATTTCATTTCTTTGTGGTTAAAACCCCTCCAGCACCTGTTCTCACAGGGCTCTTACAAAGACTGGATGAGATCTTTGACACGCTGTGCTCTGAAGACAGGTTTCACGTGCCTAAAGTTTAGGGACGTCCCACCCCGAGAGGGCCACTTACACCAAGGATATGCAGCAGGACGGCTCCGCGCTGTCGCTCCTTATTGGAGAACAGGTCTGTGGGGAACTCATGAATCGCTGGAAGACAAGAGGACACGGTAAGATATTCAATATTAGTTACCAAGGGGTGTCATTTGAGGTCTGGGGGGTCGGCCATGGAACTGAAGAGCCCCCCTGGTGTTAGACTGCCAGGGGAGAGGCCAGCTACTTCTCTGTCCAGGGCAGACCTGCACTCTTAGGAAAACATTGCTGGATACGGAATTATCCAGATATTCTAGTATCTTAAAGTTGATCATGTTTTGCATATCCCTTCCAATTAAAAAAAAAGAATGAAACACTTCATACCCACTAGGATGGCTATAAACAAAAAGACAGATAATAACAGGGGTTGGCAAGGATGTGGAGATACTGGAACCGTCCCATTACTAGTGGGAATGCAAAATGCTGCAGTCCCTTTGGAAAACAGTCTGGCAGTTCCTCAAAAGGTTAAAAAGAGTTACCATATGACCCAGCAATTCGACTCCCAAGTATCTTTCCAGGAGAAATAAAAACATATGTCCACACAAAACCCACACACGAAATGTTCATAGCAGTATTATTCATAATAACCAAAATGCAGAAACAACCCAAACATCTACCAACTGATGAGTGGATAAATAAAGCGTGATATATACATACAAATGGAATATTATTTGGCAACAAGAAGAAATGAAGTACTGATACGTGTTACAACATGGAAGGTTGAGGACATTTTGCTAAGTAAAAGAAGCTACTCACAAAAGACTACCTATTGTATGATTTCATTAATATAAAATGTGCAGAACAGGCAAATCCATAGAGATGGAGGTAGATTAATGGTTGCCTAAGGCTGGAGAGCATGGGGTTTGGGGGATGACAGCTAAAAGGTACAGAGTTTCTTTTTGGGGTAATGAAAATGTTCTAAAATTGTTTGTGGTGATGCTTGCACGATTCTGAATACTAAGAGCCACTGAATCCTACACTTTAAACAGATGAATTGTATGGCATATGAATTACATCTCAAAAAAGTTACCAAAAAAAGTATAAAGAAGTCAAAAGTCACCAAAGAAGAAAATCAGGATGGTTCCTTGTTTTGTCAATGGATTCCAATCACATTCCTAGCAGAGAGCTTTCCAAGTGGCTTCAACACACGCTCGGATCTGTTACAAACACAACCCCTGCCAACGGTCAGGCTGAGGCCAGGGATGGCTGTCCTGCTTGGGAGGGCAGGCTCTGAGGTCACACAGCCAAGTTCAGTTCTCTGCTCTAATACTTACAGGCTGGGTCGACAGGGACACGTTCCTTAACCTCTTTGTGCCTCAGTTTCCTCATCAGTAAAACGGTGAGACTAATTTTAATAACATGCGTTACTGTTACAGCGTGTCAGGCTTGTGGTGGGCTTCAAGCCTGCATTTCCCCCACCGCCCCTCCGCCCAGAACTGTGGAATAATCTTCCCTCACCACTGTCAAGTCAGAACTGAGAAGGAGCTCCACGAAGAGGCGAGGGGAGGCCTATCCCCTTCCGCTAGAGTCGTTTCACAGCTCAGGGATAGGCGGCCTCTTGCAAAGCCCTTCCAGTCTGTCCCAGACCCACCAGCCCCTCTTCCCAATCTCTCCTCCTGCCCACAATGGACTTGTCACTCCAGAGGGGGAAGCCAAGATCCCAGAGAGGTCAAGTGACATTGTCAGGGTCGAAGATGGCAGTGCCGGCACTAGGAAAATCTCCTGTCCCCAGGGAGACCCCTCTTTTTTTTTTTTGGCGGTACGCGGGCCTCTCACTGCTGTGGCCTCTCGCGTTGCAGAGCACAGGCTCCGGACACGCGGGCTCATTGGCCATGGCTCACGGGCTCAGCTGCTCCGCGGCATGTGGGATCTTCCCGGACCGGGGCACGAACCCGTGCCCCTGCATTGGCAGGCGGACTCTCAACCACTGCGCCACCAGGGAAGCCCGGAGAGCCCTCTTTTAGCAGTGCCACATGGAGCAGGGGAAATGATCCATAGGAGGCGAGGCTCTAGGTAAGCCTTGGAGGGGGACCTGATGCCGAGCTGGAACGAGGGAGGAAGTGAGGACCGAGAGCATCCTTGTCCCCTAACCTCTCAGGCCCACTCAGGTGCCAGGTGTGCTTCCACTGGCATAGGTGGCATCTCAGGTCACTGAGTACCATGTCACAGGCCCTTCTTTGGCCCAAGAATGCTCCTGTGGGGCGGGTACCACCACCTCTGTTATGGGCTCTTGGACCTCAATGTCACCTATAATGGCGGAATAATTCCTTCTCACCGCCCCGCCCCCCATTGGAGATGACCAACAGGTAAGTATTTTATTTTGTGAATGTCATTTTTGCAGGTTCCCCATCAGACACCAAAACACCCCCATGTCCTCGGCACTTCAGCTAGACTGGAAGCTTCTGGAAGGCAGGGATCCACATTGCCCTGCACTGCATTCACAGTGCCTCGGCCAGGCCTGGCACACAGTAGGTTCTCAATAGACCTTAACATTCAGTTGAATAAATAATGCTAAAATATTAACAAAAATGACAATCGACAATCTACATCATCTCATCCTGTTAGAATGCTTTCGTTACCCTTGCCAACCTCTTAAATGCCTAGAATGATACCTGGTTCAGAGTGGGCACTTGATAAACGCTTATAAACTTCCAGGACAAAAATCCCTTCTCTGTACATATAATTTGGCTCTAAACTCTGAAAGGATGGTTTCTCCCTTAAAACAGAAAACTTGGGCTTCCCTGGTAGCACAGTGGTTGGGAGTCCGCCTGCAGATGCAGGGCACACGGGTTCATGCCCCGGTCCGGGAGGATCCCATGTGCCGCGGAGCGGCTGGGCCCGTGAGCCATGGCCGCTGGGCCTGCGCGTCCGGAGCCTGTGCTCCACAACAGGAGAGGCCGCAACGGTGAGAGGGCCGCGTACCACAAAAACAACAACAACAACAAAAAACCCCAAAAACACAGAAAACTTTTCTGTTTAAGATGAGATTCTCCCAACAAGACCTAGAAAACATTAGCTCCCCAGACGCCCAGAACATGTTCCCACTTTAAAACAAGCAGCATTTAATGAAACATAGATTCTTTCACTTTTTTTCCCCCCGTAATCAAACTTCTTTAATAGAATTGCTGTTGTCAGTTCAAGGGCATGGGTCTACTTCAAGGCTTGTCGGCTCAGAGATTGAGAATTATAAAGGCAGTAAGTCAACATTCCTGCGTCCACGATCTTGTTCCCAGGAGAAATGTAACTGGTCTGGGATATTTCAGGGCAGATCAAGCAGACATTTCTGCCATGAAAATTCGAGACAGTTTTTGATTCTCCAAAGCAGTGATTTATCCAATACTGGGCACTCTTGGAAAATTAGAATCAAGTAATGCTGCATTTCTGCCATAAGGACATTATCGTCTGGGCTCCAGCAGAGAGGGGGTGTGGGTTATAAATGGCTTTGTCCTTGGTGGAACAGGCTTCTAACGGTTCAGCCGCAGCGCCTTGCCCTGTGACCCCATGCGTATGTTGGAGGGCTGCAGAGGGGAGTGAAGGCCATCTAGGTCGGAATTTGCCAGTAGAGACAGAGTGACCCGCAGAGCTGCCAGCTGCTAATCACCCTCTGTACCCACCCAAGTCTTCGGGACACACCCTGAGCCCATGAGGCAGGCACCACAGCCACACATATCCCTGTTTTCCAGATGAGACTCAGCAGGGGGGTGACTAGTTCAGGGACCATATAAGCCAGGACTCAGCAGGGGGAAACTGAGTTCCTCATCCAGGGTTAAGGGCTGCCTCTACCATGGATAGAAATCATGCTGCGCTGATCTGAAATGGAAGACTTGAAGTGGGTCCCGATTCAACTACCCATCAGCTCGTGGGACCCTGGCTGAGTCGTTTAACCTCTCTGTCCTTCTATTTCTTCAGTGGCACTCTTCTGCCATGCAAGGTGGTGAGACAGTCATCATTACTGTGTGTGGCATATGCCCTGGCGTGGAGAGCAAAGACTGCAAGCGGGGAGATGGCCACCCTGCCCTGCCTAGTTGGCAGCTGGCAGCTGGGGCCAGTCCACTCCCCAGTTTAAGAGTCAAATCCTCTAGAGATTGGCACACAGGGGGCGAGGTGTAGAGACCATGGACCACATGCAGCAGCAACTCCACCCCTCCCCCCTTTGTCACCAACAGCAACAATTTTACCTTTTAATTTTATTATTTTTAATTAACTTGTATTGGGGTATAGTTGCTTTACAATATTGTGCTAGTTTACGCTGTACAGCAAAGTGAATCAGCTATGTGTATACATACATCCCCTCTTTTTTGGATTTCCTTCCCGTTTAGGCCGCCACAGAGCACTGAGTAGAGTTCCCTGTGCTGTACAGGAGGTTCTCATTAGTTACCTAGTAGTGTGTATATGTCAATTCCAATCTCCCAATTCGTCCCTCCAGCCCGGTATCCACGTGTCCACTCTTTATGTCTGTGTCTCTATTTCAACAGCAGCAGTTTTAAACTGCAGGCAGCCTATGCAGCT
This sequence comes from Kogia breviceps, assembly GCF_026419965.1. Taxonomy (NCBI): domain Eukaryota; kingdom Metazoa; phylum Chordata; class Mammalia; order Artiodactyla; family Physeteridae; genus Kogia; species Kogia breviceps. The sequence goes on from NC_081312.1 coordinate 12,005,179, forward strand.
GCTTAAGGCTTTGTTTTTAGAAGCAGGTAACTTAGGTTTCAGGAAGTGCCTCTGTCCTTTACGTGTTACCTGCATGACTCTGGAGAGTTGTTTAACACCACAGGACTGTTACCTCATCTATAAATGGGGATGCTACAGAACCTGCCCGCCAGGCTGCTGTAAGGATTAAGTGATACCGATGGTGTATGCACAGCACTTATCCCAGCGAGGCTGCCATCACTTTGACGATTGTTGACTTACAGACTCCTCCCTCCACACCAGGTCTGTGCCCGCTGTTCCAGAGGATGAACCTTGGTTTGTGAAAGCAAAAGAGAAGATGAGATCAGCTTAGTGGGGAAAAGAGCAAGCGTGATTATACCGGCCATGTTAGGATCTGAATGCTGGTGCAGTTTAATCCCAGCTTCCTGAGAAAACCTTCTTCTCCTCTCTTGGGCTTGCTGGGATTGGGGGCCCCCGGCCACGTTCAACGGTGGGACGCTTGTGTGTCTGAGAGGGGCCGAGTCTGCCCTATCCACTCAAATCCCCACCAGGGAGAAGAGAGGAATCAACAGGGCGCACACAAGCGGCTTTCGAGGTCACGCGTAAGCCTTTAAGCCGCAGAAATCTGGAGGGTGTAAGGAAGAGATGGGTCTGCAGGTGGAGCTGAGCTCAGGAAATCAGAGATGATTCCAGCAACGTCCACACCCGGGCGTGGGCAGGGGAGGAGGAGGAGGGGAGATAAAGCTGCCAGAGACCCAGCAGCCACTCCCCGCCCCTCTTTTAGCATTCTGTCCTGTGGACCTCGGAGCCCAGAGTCGGTTTCTCTGTCACTCTTGGTTCTGGAACATCCCCCCACCACTGTGTGCAGGGCAGGCGGGAACTGGGGTGGGAGGTCTTTCCTGCCAGTTGCCTTCCTGAACATCGAGGGGGGAAATGTAAGGTCCCAGGGCACATCTGCCATCCCTTCCCCACCACTAGCTACTAAGTTCTCTAACACCTTATAAGCCAGACCCCTAGAGCACACTTGACCTTTCCTGTTGACACACACAGTTACATGGGTGACGCCATTATATTTCAGAAACCCTGAATTTACGTTGCCCTTTCAAGGCTCTATACTTTGGCCAACATTGCTGCTAGTTCCAAAATGTATGAATTTGTTCAACAAGTATTTACTAAGCCCCCACGCAGCAGGTGATGGGGCGGGTGGAGGAGGCCCTGATGCATCTGTGAGCATCCTTAGGCCTGGCAGCTCTTCACCTTGGAGGGTGACGGGAACTTCTGGAGAAAGCCAAAGTTATTCAGAAAGCAGGAGGTTATCAGGCTGGCGAACACCCTGATCCCGAACGAGTTCAAGTCAATACACATTTCTTGAGCATTTCCTATGGGCCAGGTGCTAGGCTAGGGGCTTAGCCTTGAGGATGTGCCCTTCACGGGCTGGTGAGGGTCTAAGAAGGCAACAGATGATTGAGAGACAGGAAGAGGCCTGCTGTGATGGTGAGGCATGAAGGAAGCCAGGGGCTACTGACCCGGGGGAGGTGGGACAGGTAGCAGGCCCATGGAGAGAGTGGCCCCCTTGTCAAGTTTGGGAGGCTGCGTTACTGACTTTTCAAAGTCTTTTAATCTGCCATGTTGGTCCTGAGAAGATCACTATTCCCACTGTGTTGATGAGGAAATGGAGGCTCTGCGAGGCTTAAGGATTCACCTGCGGTCATACAACCACTGTGTGGCACAGGTGAGAGAAGAACCCAGGCTGGGAGCCCAGCCAACACCAGGCTCTTTCCATCCAAGCATTTTACCCACAAGAGGGGCACATCTCGGGACTAAGGTCTCCTTTATCCAAGGAGCAGGTTCTGTATTCCTGGAAGCTCCAAGGGCCGTGTCAAGAAGTCATGCTCTCAAAAGGAGGAATAAGACATTGCATGTCTTAGGTCAATTCCGCTTATAGCCCAGGACCCACTCATACAGAGGTCTAGCCCATTATCCTGTGGAACCAGGGGAAACCTGTCACTCATTTTCCTTGACCTCCTTGAAACATTTAATAAAACTGACCACTTCTTTTATGTATGAATGAACATATGTATGAATGTATGAATGAATGTGTTATCTATCTACCCATCTATCCATCCATCCAACCATCCACCCATCCATCTTACATACAGTAGGATTCGTTCGTTGCGATGTACATTTCTATGGGTTCTCAAGCCTCTGAGACAGAAGAGTTCCCCCACCCCCAAATTCCCTTCTGCAGCCTTTTTGTAGTTAAACCCTCCCCCGAATCCCAACCCCTGACGTGTTGACTTTTTCAGAATGTCATATCAATGGAATCACGGAATATACAGCCTTTTTGGTTTGGCTCCTTTCATTTAGCAAAATGCTTTCAGGCTCACCCACATTGTTGTGTGACTCCACCTTCCTGTAATGTTCTCTCTTAGTTTGACCCCATGCTGTCCTCACTTGCCCAGTCTCCTTTAGAGGGCCTCCTCCTCTGTGGGACCCCGAACCTTGGGGTTCCAGGGGATTTGCCCTGAGCCCTCTTCTCTCCAGGTGACCTGGCTTTGACTTTCTAATCTCTGCATCTGCAGACTTCTCCCAGATCTCAATCTTTCCTGAGCTCAGGACCTAACATACCCAGCTGGCAATGGCACATCACTCTCTGGCTATCTTATAAAAATACCTTAAACCTGTCCCCAGCGAACGGCCCACCCTCCATGTTGGTCTGGTGCCATCCTTGATGACCTCCTCCTCCCTCATACCCTGTGATAGGTCAGTTGGCACTCAGCATCCATTTCGACTTCCTTCCATGAGCCTTCCTGTCGAGAACAGTAGGTATGGGTGTGCAGGCTGTGCGCTGCACGTTCACACATACTAGCCCTGCTTCCTATTCTGTGGAACCTGACCTACCATGCAGCTATGGTTCTGAATGAGAACTACGTTCAGCCAACCTAGCAGATTCAGAGGACGGAAAAGAGGGAGAGGTGTTATTCCTCTGGCAACCAAGACTTTGGAGATCTAAGTGTGGACAGGCTCTCCGGACAACAGCATCTACTTCCTTATTTGTACACAAGATGTTTTTGAATTTGAATATTCCATTTCCAATTCTTGCTCCTTTGGCCCTTCCTGCAATTCTGTAAGGACCTAATTCCCTGAATTCAATGCCTTTCTGTTGAAAATATTGAGAATAGTTTCTATTTCCTGCACTGAAAGCTAACTGGTACACTCTGCCCTCTTTCAGCCAATCCTCCACAATCTTACTTCCAAAACAGCTCTCGAGTCCGTCAGCTTCCTCATCTCCACCACCTGCACCCACTCTGGCTGGACCCCTGCACCTGCCTTCTCTGCCTGACCTCTCCACGACCATTCTCAATCTGCTCTATCTGTTTTCCACATGCATTTATAGCTTAGAACTCCTCAATGGCTTTCAACTACTCTTCGGATAAATGCCCAGAACCCTATCAAGGTCTTCAAGACCCTGCGTGGTCCAGCCCTGGCCATTTCTCCAGTCTGCTCTGCTCTGGCTGCACTGGTCACGTTTGTGAGCTGCCAGGTCCTGGCACAAGATAGGTGTTCAGGAAATGCCCGTTGAGTGATGAGTATCTGGTCTTCCACTTCCCTTCTGACACAAACCCAGGAGCTGCTAGGATGAGCTCTGCCCGGAAGGATGCCCAGGAGATGGTGTGGCTAGTCCTCCTTTCTCAGCTCCCGGCTTTTCAAACTGCTACTTGGATGCTGAACTGTGACCCTTCCCAGAAGGAGAGTGTTTGACAGAGATGTCCTTCCATTAGATGCTGATCTTTCTTAAACCTTTTAATTAGTTGATTCTCTTTAGGGAATAGAAACTGTGAATTGAATTTTTCAAAAAGGAAAAAAAAAATTGCCTCAAAACATGCCATTCTCCCTTCGCTTTCTCCCCTGGTTAAAAATAACCCCATATTCTAAACCCTGACGTTTATTCTGAAACTATGAAAGCTAGATGGGAAGGCTGGGGAGTATTTAAATAGCTTCAAATTTCTATCATTTCGACTTCTGTGTTTTACAAACCACCCAGTGCCGGAAACCAAAGCAAAAAAATAAAATAAAAAAAAATCGTGATATCCCCCCAATTCTATGGTTTAAAATAAAGTTGCTAAGAATTGTGTACCTTTCATGGACAACAGCTGAAATGTCTAGGTTTTATAGCATCACTCTCATGTCCCAAACAGGAGTCAAAATAATTAGATTAAATCATTGGCTTAACCAGCACGAAAATGAGTTTAAAATCTTCTCTCTCATTTCAGTACATTCCAAAAGAGATTAAGCACCACGAAAAATAACAATATGATTGGAAGATCCAGCAGGAGCATTGCTCTCTCCAGGAGAAACCACTGTGGAATTTTATGGCTGGAAGAGGCTCCAGATGCCAAGTGGCCCAGCTGTTCTCCACCCAGGAGGGGCCATGGGCTTATCAAAGTCATCAGGGAAATATTTTCTAAGCCATCCCCGCCATCTCCACCTCTCTCGCTGCCCTGATGCTGACCATCTTCCTACTGCCCACGGAGAACCGCTTAATGTCCCATTTTCAAGGGGAGAGAGAGCACTGGAGTCCAGACAGGTCAAGTGCTTTCCTTTCCAGCATCACAGCTGGTTAGCAGCAGGACAAGAGCCTGAACATGCAAACGGACACTGGCCAGGCCATACAGGACAACTCTGACCCATGTCCTTGCAGCAGCTGGGCCAGGAAGCCCAACCACCATTGGCCCACAGCCCTAGTAATGGTCCAGATGGTCAGCACGTGGTCAGGGAGGGCCAGCCTCCCTACTGTTTGTCCCAATTTCCAACTCAACACCAGCCAGAGGAAGCTAAATATGATCCCTACAATGGGGTGAATGGTGTCCCCTGCCAAAATGCATGTCCACCAGGAACCTTGAACTCAACCTTATTTGGAGAGAAGGTACGTCAGACTGCTAGGGCTGCCGTAACAGAATTCCACAGACTGGAGGACTTAAACTATAGAAATTAGAAAATAAACGTCTACTGTTTAAGTCACCCAGTTTGTGGTCATTTGTAACAGCAGCCCTAGGAAATGAAGACACTCCCCAAACCAATGGCATAAAATACCCTGCCTCTCTTTAGCCACCTCCAGCTTCCCCAGGCCGGCAACCTCCTTCAGGGCAAAATGGAAGTCTTTTCTTTTCTTCCGCTATAAAGCCGCCCCACTCCCCTACCTGCCTTTGAGTCTCTGGCAAACACAAGTGATGGTGGCCGACTCCCTTGTAGTAAACTCTCAATAAGTATCAGGGATCTGTTCTCATTTGGGGGGGCCTTTGTTCACTGCCACGATAGGAAGAACCTTTAGTTGTGTCTGTATGTCTCTCTCCAGCAGTAGGCTGAGGGTTGTGAGGACAGACTGTTCACCCCGGTCTTGTCCTTGCTTCTACTGGATCCAGCAAGAGCATTTTACAGGCAGGCACACAAAACATCTGACGTGAACCAGTCACCAAGACTCCTGTCCATTACACAGCAACCCAACTCTGAGCCACTCGCCAGTGGGCACCACACAGTGCTATTAAGTTATCAAAAGGACAGTGGTTATTAAGATATAAACCATTTCTATTTGGAAAGATAGGCAAAACTTTTCTTAGCATAAGCTCTTTTATGTATAAAACATAAACAGCAAATATATATACAGGGCTTACTAGGCACCAAGCCTTCTAAGTACTTTACACATAGCAGTTCATTTAATCCTCACAACAGGCCTGGGAAATATTATCGTTAGTCCCATTTTACAGATGGGCAAACTAGGACACATAAAGGTGATGTAATTTGTTCAAGGTCACACAGCAAGTAAGTGGCAGAGCCAAGACTGATACATGAGTAATTCAGCTCTACAAAGCACTTGACTGTCTAACAAGAACCATAAAATGTTTCTTCTCTGACAACAATATTTGGCATTTGTTCTTAGAATGTCACTCAAAATGGGGGGGGGGACCATTTGTGTGAAGATATTTATTATTTCTAATGGTACAACACTGAAGCCACTAATCGTCCAGTAATAGGGAAATGGTTAAGTAGCTGTGATACATTCATCTAGCCCTTCCACAAACATTTACTGGCACCTACCAATGTCCTGACACTGTTCTACATACTGGGAATACATCGTGAACATGACAGTGAAAGCCCCTGTCCTCATGGCACAATTTAGATAGAGTACTATCAAAAAAGGTAAAGACACGGGATGTGGGAAAAAATGTTTTTCATAAATTTTCAAAAGAAACATGAAAAGGTCACCTATGGCTTGTTTGCAACTGTGAACAAATAAGCAAATGAAAAGAACTAGAAAGAAATACACTAAAACCATTATAACGGCTGTGGCACACAGAAGAATCTTAAATCACTTTCCCTCCCATCGCCCCCTTGCCAAACGCTTTATAACATGATTATATTGTTTTTTAGAGTAAAGCGTTTAAGTCCATTTATTATGATTTATCAGTAAAGAATGAAGCTTAAAAATATGGTGCATGAAAGAATCTAGCACAAGTAGCATGACGTCACAGATATGATGCCCAAGTACAGTCAACACTAACCCTCGGGGACAGAAATCAGAACCTCTGGGGTTGGGGGAGAGGCTGATTAGAAAAGGGCACAGGAAACTTTCTAGGGTGACAGAAATGTTCTAGATCTTGACTGGGGTGGTAGTTACATGGTTACATACATTTGCCAAACTCAAGCTGTGCACTTAAAAATCTGTATTTTTTTAAATATTTGTTATATGTAAAGAGAGATCCATAGAACTTCCCACAATATAGGGAAAGCGGGGCATATTTATTACCACTGATAATCTTAGCTCTCCCCACTGTTTTCCCTCGTTGTCATAGTTTTCACAACATGGATGGACAAATAACAAACACTTGGATTCACGTGAAAATCACGCTTGTCAGCCACCACCATGTTTCCTGTGGAGGAGACTTTGGGATGGGGCGGGATATGGTCCTTGCTGCTGCTGCTAGAAATGGGAGCTCATCTCCCGAGCTCAGAAGCTCAGGAAGCAGCATGGGCTCTGCCTGTTGTGACCCATTTTCAGGTGGGCTCATCACAACAGGCACTCTGCACCCCTGGAACAGGACCTTGATGTCACCTGAGCCATGTCACCATTGCCAAAGTCAGAAACAGAACCCACTTGGCTTGTCCTGTTGTTCTCAGCCGGCAAAGGTGGGTGTGAGAATCAATTTGGGCCAGGTGTTAATTTCAGTTGCCCCATCAACCTGCAGAAACAATTATTGGCTGGCTAGACCATACAGCCAGCAGTCCATGCAAAGTCCCAGGGACAAAGTTCTACATCGTGAGCCCTCATAAGACTGGGCTGTATCTGCTGTGGGCTGCGGACGTACCCCTGGCACTTCCACAGAACCTGGCACGTAGGAGGCACCCATATTAGTTTCTTTGCTTTTAGTGGCTGCATCTTCATTGCTGCGTGCGGGCTTTCTCTAGTTGCGGCGAGCGGGGGCTACTCTTCCTTGCTGTGCACAGGCTTCTCATTGAGGTAGCTTCCCTTGGTGTGGAGCACAGGCTCTAGGAGCGCAGGCTTCAGTAGTTGCAGCATGGCGGCTCAGTAGTTGCGGTGCAGGAGCTCTGGGGTGCGCGGGCTCAGTAGTTGTGGCTCATGGGCTCTAGAGCGCAGGCTCAGTAGTTGTGGCGCACGGGCTTAGCTGCTCCGCAGCTTGTGGGATCTTCCCGGTCCCGGACCAGGGATCGAACCCATGTTCCCTGCATTGGCAGGCAGGTTCTTAACCAGTGTGCCGCCAGGGAAGTCCCGTATTAGTTTCTTAGGGCTGCTGTAACAAAGTACCACACGCAAGGTGGCCTAAAACAACAGAAATTTATTCTCTTGTGGTTCTGAAGGCTGGAAGTCCAAAATCAAGGTGTGACAGGGTTGGTTCCTTTCAGAGACTAAGGGAGAATCTGTTCCAGGCCTCTCTCCAGGCTTCTGGTGACAGCTGGCAATCCTTGGAGTTCCTTGACTTACAGACACATCACTCCAATCTCCGCTTCATCAACGTACAGCCTTCTCCTCTGGGCATCTGTGTCTTCACATGGCTTTCTTGTAAGGAACCAGTCGTTGGATTTAGCAACCTTGCCCCGCTTCTCCAGTATGACCTCTTCTTGACTAATCACATCTGCAAAGGCCCTATTTCCAAATAAGGTCAAAGTCACAGATGCCAAGGGCTAGGACTTCAGCATATCTTTGGGGGGACACAACTCAGCCCACAACTGCACTCACATTTGTTGACTTGATCAACCCTTCATCTACGGAACACAGGCACAGGAAACTACTCTGGGTTAATGGACTCTTAAGAACAACATAGTGATGGCTGTTATTAAGTCTTTTATATGCTCTGATTTGCCCCAGAACCATCTTGATTCACATCTGTTGTCCAGCATGATTAATAATGTCCCCTGTACTCTCCAAAGTGTCCCAGTTTGGATTATAAATTTCATGGCCACTCTATTCATTAGGAGTTCAGTGCCCCGTAGTAAAAATTCATACCAATCAGTCGAGAGAGTTCAAGTTAACCCATGCCTACGTGCCAGGAAAGACCTCCATCATTTCCAACATAGATACTCGGTACGTCCCCTTCCTAGACAGCCTCAAGCAAATGCCTGGGGAAAGACAGATGCTGGAGCAGGTGCACGGGCTCAGGAATGCCTCCCACCCAAGGACAAAGCTAAGGGAGGGTGGATGATTTGCCAAGAGCAAGCGGTCTAACCAGCAAGGCTGGTTAGGGCTCCCCACTAACCAGCAAGGGGCCTCGAGGAGGCTGGAACAGCCCCTCCCTTTACCTCTGACCTGCTCTGGTCCTGAAATCATGACCAGGCTCTCTAGTAGAGGTGATGGTTAATTTTATGTGCCAACCTGGCTAGGTGATAGTACCCAGTCATTTAATGAAACACAAATCTAGGGGTTGCCATGGAGGTATTTTGCAGATGTGCCTTAACATCTACCGTTGGTTGACTTTAAGGAGATCACCCTTGACAATGTGGGTGGGCCTCGTGCAATCAGTTGAAGGCCATAAGAGCAAAAACTGAGGTTTCCTGGAAGAGAAGGAGAAATTCTGTCTCAAGACTGCAGCATCAGCTCCTGAGTGGTTTTTTTTTTCAGCCTGACAGCCTGCCCTTCAGACTTTGGACTTGCCAGGCCCTATAATCACACGAACTAATTCCTTGAAATCAATCTCTTTATGGACACACACACACACACACACACACACACACACACACACACACTGTGTACCTCCTATTGGTTTTGCTTCTCTGGAGAACCCTGACTGACACACTGGATCTTGGCAAACTGAGGTTGGGGTTAGGATATGAAGACCGAGGAGCCATTCCTGCCCCGGATGGGGCCAGACCAGGAGACCAAGGGGCCAGGCTGGTGGAGAGACCTGACAGGCTGCTATCACCACTTACCTGATAACCCATAGCCGTGGTTCGGGGTCACCCCGCCCCAGCACTCCTAGGTCCTGAGCTGTCTCCATACCCCCAGCCCGAGAGGTTCCCTGTTTGGCCACCCTTCTCCTTGGCATATAATCCTGCCTCTCTTCCCAGACTTAACCCCTGCTGGTGCCCTAAGCAGCCTCAAGGCAGGAAGCCTCAGGTCAGGACTGAGTGAAAACAGGGGCTGAGGTCACCAGTCATATTTGGGAAGGCCCACCGAGACCTTCCTGGAAAGGACATGACAGCTTCTCCTTTTCTACAGATCCCAGGCAGTTCCTCGGTGGGCCCTGTCAACAGCCACAGTTCTAATGAGACATCGAGCCACCGGAGCTCAACTAATAGGGTGAAGCAAGGTGATAGGCAGAAAGAGGCCCCTGGCAGGCCTGATGGATTTCCAGGGTGTTTCACGTTGCAGGTGCTTCACTAAACAGTTGTTGAATGACAGAGGGTTGTAATTCAGACACATAACCCCTTTTTCCTAAGATCTCACCAGAACAAAAACGTCCGCCTAATTCTAAGTTCTAGGCTTGCTCTCATCCTTAGCTTCTGTCCAAAATGTTTCCAATGAAGAGTCACTAGGGTCTGGATTTTCTTCCTGGCTTTCCTTTGTGAGCTTGTGGAAAATTACTTCACTCCTTAGTTTCCATGAAGCACTGTGAAGTTTGAGAAGGTTATTAGCTTGTTATAAACAGGAGATTCATTGAACCATAGAACAGACTATACAATGAACCACGTGAGGTCACCGAACCTTCACTTCTAGCCTTTTCTCCCCTTAGATGCCCTCTCAGGCCCATGCCCCCTCTTCAAAAACATCAACAGAATTAAGATTCATGAGGCAGTCAAGAATCGGACAATGGGTACTGGATTGAGAGTCCAGAATGTTCAGCTCTGGCCTCAGTTCTGCCACTAAATGTCATTTTGACAGAGCGGTCTTCAGTTTCCACCTCAGTAAGAGGAGAGTAAGAGGTCCCCAGTGAGATGCCTGACCCCAGGGGTTCCTCACCTCAATTCATTCATGTCCTACCCCCTCGATGCAGGGCGCACAGCACACGGCAGGAGAGAAGTCGATCACTAAGGCAGGGAAATGAGTCTCCGCTCTCCTGCCAGCCTCTGTCTCCCTCTTTAGCCGCCCAGTACTGCAAATTCTTCCTGAAGTGCATGCACTACACAGACGATCCCTGACTTATGATGATTTGACTTATGATTTTTCGACTTTATGAAAGTGATTCCCGTTCAGTGGGAATGATACCTCCCTTCTACTCAAGCAGAGAATGAAGGTTCTCGAATATTTTTCTGGGTCTAGCGCTGTGCTAAAGCGTGGTCTGTGAACTCTTTGTTACCTGTCCGTGACAGGAGGAAAACAGAGCGAGAAGAATAAGCGTTTAAACACTTTTAAGCAATTTGACGTTGTGACAACCAAGTATGTGATCGTTTATTGAGTGATTCATTTTTCTAGTATTTTACAAACATGCTTTTCTAGTATTTCACAAGAGTGTTGGTGAAATAAAGAAACAAGTCTTTCACCACAGAACGTGGAGGAGCATTCATCTGGGAAAGTGTTTCTCAACCAGGAATGATTACGTCTCCCCTGCCTGGGTGAGCTCTGGAGACACTTTGCGTTGCCACACTGGGGGCAGGGGTGCTACTGTCCTAGTTTGCAGAGGTCAGGGATGCTGCTAAACATCCTACAATGCACAGAACAGCCCCCATAACCAAGACTTACACAGCCCCAGATGCCAATAGTGTCTGGGTTGAAAAACACTGGTCTCGGGAATAAAACACATTAAAATGATGGCTGCTGTCTCTGTCCACTGAACACTGATGCCTGCCTCACTCTGCCTCCTTGTAACTAAGACCTGCCTACTCTCTGCCTCTCACGGTCTACCAGTCCACATGCTGCTAAGCACAGGTCTTCCTCCCTCAGAAGACCCTCTCTACCCAAACTGGGTGGGGCTAGGAACATGCCAGAGAACTCTGATTCTCCCCCCTCCCCCCTTAAAGTCTCATTAAGTCAACTCGAATCCTTGTTCATTCTGTCTTAGTTTCATATTTTTCTTCTACCAGCTGCAGTTCTCCGACGCGTGTGTTCCTATACAATCAGCAGGTCTGTTCCTGGAACAGAAGCTGCTTCCAGACCAGACCCTGACTTTCATTCCTTCTGACAAGCACCGAGTGTGTACCATCTACCAGGATGATTTGTGCTGGGGGCTGGGAGGGAGGAAGGATAAGCCTGGCAGTGTCTGCAATCTAGCGGGGAGGGGGAAACAGATGTGCAGTGGATAGCAACTGTAACAAGACAAATGCCACAGGGAAAAGCTTACACGGAATTTTAGTGGAAAACAGAAAAGGGAACAATTAACTGCAACGCAGAACAGATGACTCAGGCAAAGGCAGGAGATGAGAGAGCTGGGCTCCAAAGATTTCCTGGATTCTCCCAGGAAGGAGAGAGAGGCTCTCTAGGCAAAGGAATGAACTGGAAGTTGAGGCAGGAAGGAGGGAGCCCTGGAGACCGGGAATCCTGTGAAGTCAGGACCCAGGAAGTAGGGGAGGCGACAATGAGAAGAGGAGCTGAGTGCCAGGGCGGGAATCTAGCTGTGTCCCCATGACACCAGCACTAGACTTCTGAGCCCAGGAATGACAGGATTCGAGTATCTTAACCCCAGCTGGAAACTTAATTCTGTCCAGGGCCAGAGAGTGAGTATTTCAGGCTTTGGGGGCCATATGGTCTCCGTCGCAACGACTCATCTCTGCCTTAGTAGCATGAAAGCAGCCATCTACATCAACAAATAGGCATGGCTGTGTGCCAATAAAATTTTATTTATGGTCACAGCAATCTGAATCTCACATAATTTTCGAGCATCACCGACGATCACTCCTTAACATGTTTTTCTGGCCGTTTCACAACGCGGAAACCATCTTTAGCTTGTGGGCCATCTACAAACAGGCGGGGAACTGATTTGGCTCCCGGGGGGCTGCAGTTTGCCGATGCCTGTTTCAGAAAGGTGTTGCGGAGGTGGGGGTGGGGGACAGGGACCTGAGGCAGAAGCTGCCAGAGTAACTCAAGGACGGTGAGGAAGGGACAGGGGCGCAAATGCCGTGGCCACCTGAGCAGCAGGAGGGAGGACCAAAGGAGGGGGGGAAGGACGCACCTGTGGCTTCTGGCTAGAGTGATGAGACGGCACTCTGATGCCACGAATATAGGTGGGTGACGATACGGAGACGGCAAGGGCCGGGAAGGCTCGTGGGCTGCCGCCACACACCCTGTGCCCGAGAGGACAGACGTGCCTGGACCAAATGCAGATCAGCCTGTCTCAGAGAGAGAGACGGACTATACCAGAGCCGGGTCCTCAGGGTGCTGGGGTGGTTGACAGAGGAGACATCTGTTGTTTCTGCTTGCCCAGCCTCCTGCAGCCCTGGCTCTCCTTGGGGGACACCCTTTCCCTGTTCTTGTCCATATGATGTGAGTGGGGCCAGCCCCTCCCTAGGGCTGGCTACAAGGCTGCTTCAGAGATAGGTAAATGATCCAACGAGCGTCAATCCTAGGAATTTGGGGCAGGCTTTCTTTCTGCTGAAGCTAAAAGTGGTAACAATGGAGGCCATGACTTTCCAGGGTCCCTGTGTAGAGCAAGACTGGCTGGGAAGAAAGCCAGTATGGAAGAGAGCTGAGCCCATCCTGTTGCCACCCACTGACCCCTGGATCCAGCTATGCCTAAAGCCGGACCCAGACCTCCCAGATCAGAAGCCAATCATTTCCCATCACTTGCTCATCAGTCGAGGCTGGGTCTCTGTCACTTCCAACCAAAGTCCTAACTCATCCAGCTTCTATTAGATGGAAACCCAGGAAGGCAGAGGCCTTGATCTTGGAATTGTGTGTCATAAAGTGCCCATGCGAGAGGATTACTTGATAAATGGCCTAGTCCAAGGCATTTGCATCTGTCTTATTTATCTCTGGACAGTGCCCCTAATACACAGTAAGTACTCAGTAATGCTGGTGCAAGAACGAAGGCACATAATCCCAAGGCACCAACGCTCTGAGCTAGAGGAAGCTCTCTGGAGAGAAACATCAGCAGGCTGTATGGATTTCTTGTCGTCTTCCACCGACCAAGGGTTCAGAGAACCCATGAGCTTCAGGGACCTGGTTCTGCTTTATACAAATAACCGAGACAGGCTCTGGCTGGGGGAGAGCAGGCTGGCGGGGCACCGGCTCTCACTGCATGTCGGGTAAGAGCCTAAATGAAAGAAAGGAATTACCTTGTCTCAGAGATGGTTCAGAAAGGGGCAGGCGTCCTGCTGGGCATGGAAGATGCTGGCTATTAGCAGCAGCTCACTGGGTAAAGAGGAAGTGGGTAGTGGAGCTCTGCTAAGGGCTCAACCTTGATTCCACGGCTGGAGGTAGGGATGTGCGTGGGCAGCTTGAGACCCCGGGCCTGTGACCCAACAGAGGCTCTGGAATATTCAGCGCAACTGTGAGTGTCTATGAAATGTGTTCGTGGAGAAGCTGCTGAATGGAGGTGCTGCAAGGCAGAAAGGAAAGAGCACTGTACAGGGAGTCTATGCCCTGGGGTCTGAGTCCTGATCCTCACTGCATGGGTGACCTTCAGCGAGTCACTTCTCTCTGGGACCCGCCTTCCTCATCCGTCAAAAGCACCAGAGAAGTGCTTCTCCATCTGAGGGGAGAGCTCAGAGTTTGTCTAAGAGATGCTCAAACCCACGTGCATTGAGTGAACATGCAATGAACACCCCACCCCCATCCTGATGCAAGCATCAGGAATGTCTACACCTCTGTTTCTGGATGTATTTATATTTTATTAATCAAATTACTAAATTCTCAATCACTTTTGGTCATTCTGTTTTCTCTGCATGGAGTACATGGGACCTCTAGGTGACAAGTGTCCTCCATCTCCTCCCAGAAGCCGCATGGGCAAGGTGGACCTCTCACTGCCTTTAAATTCTTGTCCACCACTTGCTAGTGGTGTGGCCTTGGGCAAGGTTCTTAACTTGCTATGTCTCCATTTCCTACCTGTGATACAGGCACAATATTAGTGCCTACCGCTTAGGCTCGTTCAGAAAATGGAGCGAGAAGGTCTATGTAAACGTGTGGAAGAGGGCCCAGCATACAGCAAGGGCTCAGTACGGCCAGGAGGATGGGTAACTGGAAGGGGATGCAGGGGGCCTTCTGGAGCTGGTGATATTTTGTTGCGTGATATGGTGCTGGTGAAATGGGTACGCACAGTTGGGAAAATGTATTAAGTCCACTTCCCTGTATGTTATCCTTCAATAAAAAGTACTAAAACGCAAGATACTCTTAAACAAAAAAAGACAGAAGGTCAGCGGCAGCTGCAAAGCTCCCAATAATGAAAACATTTAATGCATTTGCACTTCCTATCCCTCGCTCCTGAGCAACTCCTCCACCTCTGTGCCTTACAGCCTCAAATGGCTTCCAGCTTTGTTCAGCCGTGCAGAAAACAGGCTCCCTGGGAAACAGCGCTGGCCACTCCCCACCCCCAGGGCCATTCCTCCATCCAGCTGTTCAACATCGCCTCCTCTTACGACTTGGAGTTGCTGACGTCAGCTTGCTGGACCCCTTCGCATCTCAGTGACCCTGACTGAGATGGGAAAGGCCTGAGGAGACTGAACTTTACTCAGAATTGGCTGGGGAGCTGTTTTCCGTAGGCTGTCCTGACCCAGTCCCACCTCTGTCTGAAGAAAACCCCACCAAAGCCCCACTCACACCTGGTTCACCCCAAAGACTCGACCAGATGGTCCTCAGGCCAGATTTCCTTTCCTGCAGCTTCTCTTCTCTCTCAGAAAACTCCAGCCCCTAGGACACTCTATTTAGTCCTGATGATAATGCCTTGTAATCCACACATACCGGCATCAAAGTTCCCCACGTCCTCACATGAGGAAAAGGCTTACATAAATACATCCACCCTACGTTTTCCCACAGGGAAACTCCCTGTTGGGAGAACAGGTATAGATTAACCTGCTCCAGGACAAGGGAAAAGGTAAAACAAACAGTGGTCCACTCCCTCTAGAGAAATAAAGAAACCAACATTTGTAAGTTCTTATTTTACTTAATCCTAATTACGATTTGAAGGGTAGGTCTTATTATCCCCATTTGGCAGATGAGAAAACTGAGGCTCAGAAAGCCTAAATGATTTGCCTGAGCCCATCCAGCCCATAAGCAGGAAAGCCACAACTCATCCCAAGCAAACTGGCCTGGCTCCAATGCCTGGAGTTTTTCCACCTTGGCTCACACCTCACAACCATCATTTTATTTTTTTTTTTTAATTTTTTTTTTTTTTTTGTGGTACGCGGGCCTCTCACTGTCGTGGCCTCTCCCGTTGCGGAGCACAGGCTCCGGACGCGCAGCCTCAGCGGCCATGGCTCACGGGCCCAGCCGCTCCGCGGCACGTGGGATCCTCCCGGACCGGGGCACGAACCCGTGACCCCTGCATCAGCAGGCAGATTCTCAACCACTGCGCCACCAGGGAAGCCCACAACCATCATTTTAAAACAATTAGCCCACCTAGAAGGCTTCCAAGGTAACATAAACTCACATGCTTGCAGAGACAGGAAAGCTCTAGCTGCACTTTCCAACACACAGGTACTTATTGCTTGCTATTCTGGGATAATCAAGAAAATAATGAAGTAAGCCACTTCCTAAAACAAATAAACTCAGAAGACTCAATTTAACCACAACAAATACAATAATAGACTTTAATCCCAGGTCAACTTAGTCACCCTCTTTTTTTTTTTTTCTTCCATCCTGACTCATCCCCCCCCCTTGTGGATGCAAAACAAAACACACACACACACACACGCATACTCTTTTTTGCAGCAGCAAGCATACAAATACCACATGAGCATCCCATGACAATTCAAGACTTTCGTTCTATGGAAATCATTTCTGTCTGAATCCACATGAGGAATAAGCCTAGCCCCCCTCTCCCAAAATACGTGCACACACACACGTGTATGTGTGTGTGTGTGTACCCATATCCCTCTACCTTCACTATATGTGATCACCCTGCAAAGTGGTTCTAGTGTAATCAACCCTTAATGCTGGAAACCACTGAAGTGAGGCCTGCACTAAATAATTCCTGGCACCATCTTGACCACTAAGGGCCTGATGGAAAAGCTCCCAACTTGAATGTTCATATTCACCTCTTTGTTACACACACAAACAGCAACTAAGTCCTGTTCTTAAATCCTGTCATTTCTCGGGAGGGGCTATGACTGCCAGCTGAAGGGTTAACTGATCTATCTGGGAACACACCATCCCTGGGGTATTGCAGAAATTTCTGCAATAGGTGCGTATAGGGCACAGAGAGGCTAGGTAACCTGCCCAGAGTCACACAGCAAGTGGTAAAGTAGGGGTTCGTACCCAGGCAGTCAGCACTTCATCACTACACTGTATTCCTCTCTACTCAGGGAGATGGACATGCATAGCACCCACAGCACCAAGGCCAGTATTGGATTTTTTCCATTTCTTTTAAATTTATGTTTAAATTTACACAACTCCTTTCTAACACAGTCACTGAACTGAGAGATTCTGACAAGACCAGAGCAAAGCTTTTTCAAACACGCTCTTTTAAAAATGCAATTATTGGGCTTCCCTGGTGGCGCAGTGGTTAAGAATCCGCCTGCCAATGCAGGGGACATGGGTTCGAGCCCTGGCCCGGGAAGATCCCACCTGCCACGGAGCAACTAAGCCCATGCACCACAACTACTGAGCCTGCGCTCTAGAGCCCGCAAGCCACAGCTACTGAAGCCCGTGCGCCTAGAGCCCGTGCTCTGCAACAAGAGAAGCCACTTCAATGAGAAGCCCGCGCACCGCAAGAGCAGCCCCCGCTCGCCGCAACTAGAGAAAGTCCATGTGCATCAATGAAGACCCAACACAGCCAAAAATAAATAAATTTTTAAAAAATTTAAAAAAATAAAAATGCAATTATTTCCAAGGGAAAAAGAGCTGTCAGACAACTACACATTACTATAAATGAGCCCTATATCAGCTTCACCTCTTAATACTAGGCATCGGCAGCACTGAAAGAATGAGAGATTTGGCTGAAGGGAGGTATGTAATACAGGAATAGAGCGGGTGTGGAGGGGGTGCGGGTGCAGTGCCCAAATGGAGATGTTTAGCAGAGTCTGCAAAGGAGACCATTAGAAGCATGTAAAAGAAAGAAGAGGAATTCGCGGGCGGTCCAGTGGTTAGGACTCCAGGCTTTCACTGCTGAGGGCCCCGGTTCAATCCCTGGTCGGGGAACTAAAATCCCACAAGCCATTAAAAAAAAAAAAAGAAAAAAAGAAAAAAAAATAGATGAGAGAAGATGCCTACTTTAAACTCTGACTAAGGACTAGCCCTAATTGTATCTAGAAGAGTTGAGGGTAATTCTCCCCTATTTTTTTTTGCGGTACGCGGGCCTCTCTCACTGTTGTGGCCTCTCCCGTTGCGGAGCACAGGCTCCGGACGCGCAGGCTCAGTGGCCATGGCTCACGGGCCCAGCCACTCCGCGGCATGTGGGATCCTCCTGGATCGGGGCACGAACCCGTGTCCTCTGCATCGGCAGGTGGACTCTCAACCACTGCGCCACCAGGGAAGCCCTCTCCCGGATTTTTGAAGTCCTGTTTCCAGGCAGTACTCTTTGAGCTTTAGACAGTCTGCTGTTCTGAACTAACTGTGGTGAGAGAGAGAGAGAGAGAGAGAGAGAGTGTGTGTGTGTGTGTGTGTGTGTGTGTGTGTGTGTGTGTGTGTGTTGGGCGGAGGGTACTCTTACTTATGACTGCATGATGGCAGAGATGCAAGGTGGGGAGGCTTCCCAAAGATTCGTGCTCACTTCCACAGGATAGGGTTGCTGCTGGTAAAAACAGTTGCCCACCCAGAGGACTTCATCAGCCAGATCACCAGTGTGTCATGTGTCACTTCTGTTCCACAGTGCCTCAGAGGCTGGCACGTCTTCTCAGCCCTCTCTCACCTTCCACGGGGGCCCTGGAGGCCATCTGAAGATGGCAGAGTGGAGGCAGGAGGAGCCTGGATCCCTGTGTCACCACCTGGAAGGCTCCCTGCCAAACGCTCACACTGGATTGCCAAGCAAGTGAAAAAGAAACTACTACTGGGTGAAGCTACTGAGATTTGGGGGTTTCTCAGTTACTGTTGTGATTGTTATCTTAACCTCCAAAGGAATAACATTTTCTGATTTTCCAAACATATGCTCTCAGTCTCGAAGCATCTGCCTGTATGATCTAGTTAGGGCTTTTGTTCTTGGTCTGTGGACCACGGTAGGTGATGTGAAGGATCTGGGACGCTCTTCATGGCTGTCCCCAAGGATATACACTGAAGAAAGGGAAAAAGTTTCAACTAACTGATACGTAACTCAATATATTTCAGGACCATCACAATTTAGTGGGTGGCCATACTAAACCGTGAGCACACTTAGCACTCAGTAATCCTGCCTGCAGAGGTATTTTTAGAAGCCAGGGTAACCAATTTTATGCCTTGCTTTTGGCATACGGTTTACTTATTCCAGCAAACATTAATCTTGTTCAGCTTTGCCCTTGTACCTTGAAACAAGAGTGTAAGTTGATAAACGTTATCTGAGGACCACAATCAGCAAACTATCAAGTGTTTAAATGTTATGAAACCAATATATCCCATCATCAAGGAAATTGGGCAATGGACCTAGATGATTTTAATATATTTATTCCATACTTCTCTTACTTTTGTGAGCATTGGTGATTAGAGGGAAAAAGAATGAGTTTTGTTATTAGTGGGTGAATTTGACCTTTGTCAGGTCTGTGCGCCAGGAAAAGGCTGGTGCATTTTGTGTGTAGGGCTCTGAGTGTATTGTCTATAGGGGAAGGACTGAGATGCCTTCCTGCCCCCACCCCCTCTCAGCCCCATGCTTCATTCCTAAGGAGCCACCTGCCTGGCTGGAGAGACACAAGCCCTGGGGGTATTGCAGAATTAGTAGTAACTCAGGAAGGGCACAGAGAGGTTAGGTAACTTGTCCAAGGTCACACAGTAAGGGGCACATTTGATATTTGAACCCAGGAAGACTGGGTATTGAACATAATCTCTTTCCCACTACATAACACTGCCTCTCTCCTTAGGGGGATGGTCTTCCAAAGGACCACCTTTGCAAAGCCTTCCGTGATTCTCTCAGGCACATGGAGGGCTCCTCCTACTAAGTCTGCTGTTGGCACACATATCCACTCTGGGCACTGTCACACTGTACTGCCATTGTTTTTCTGTCTGACTCCACATTCAGGCCCTGCTAGCCCATAGTGTGCCTAGAATTAGAAAAAAGTGCCCCTTCCTGAAGACATTTTGCTTCCAGTTACTGGAATATGCTCATACTAAAGAGACAAATCAACAACATCTCTGATTTGAATGGCGCCGTCTAGAGTCGTGCAGTGCACAACCTGCACAGCTGTACACAGTGATCTACTACCAGACCGGGAGCACAAGTTCCTTGAAGACCGTCTCTGTTTTTCCATTTGGTGCTGCCAGTTCCTAACACAGCACCAGGCACACAATAGAGTTTTGTTGACTTGATTTGCAAGCGTTGCTGGCTAACTCAACCCCGAGAGGCAGGAGATTTCTGACTCTTCATTATGAGACTGAGGGATTACACTGGAGTCTTTTCATTGTTTCCCCTGCTCTGCTGTGGGAAATCAAGGACTGCGGTTACAGGACAGACGCCTGTGTGAGTGGAGTCCCTTTCTAAACAGTCGTTTTCACCTAGGCTTTCACTCACATTTCCCAATTTCTCCCCTCAAGTGGCAGAAGGACCAGTGAGATTTGAGATTTCTTTCTTTCCTTTAGCCAACAGCTCCTCAAACACACTGTTTACACCAGGCATCAAGAATATCGATAAAAACACTTTCTAACTTGCATTTGCAAAGTGTGCATCTCCCACTAAGCACCAAAGCCCACAGAAATAAACGAGAAAAGGCAAAGATAACAGGAGACGTAGGTACTCGGGTTGTTTTTAGGGCTGTCAGAGGAAAGGAATTAGCTTCGCGTCACTGCAGCTAATTATGAGGTGGTCTCTCATCTTAGACGATCCTGTGCTCAGTTATATACTGTCCAATACTTCCCCAGGGAGGGAGGGGCACTCGTAATGACCTGGGGTTCAAAGCTGTGGGTAAAAGGAGTTGCAGTTCCCCAGGGTCTAAAGGGTCCACTGTGGCTGGAGCTTCCTAGCCAAGCCCCGTGGTCTTGTCTCCCCTGGTTCACCCGCCCTCTGGGTGGCTGGGTGTGCATTTCCCCCAATTCTGAGCCAACATCCTCTGATCTCTTCCAGTTTATCAAGGTACAGATCACTAACAGAACACCACCAGTTCCAACATACAGGTATTTGATTTAAAACTGTTCCTCACCCCCACCTCTACTCCTCTCTGACTCCCACATTCAAGGCTCAAGGCAAGTTCTCCTTCTCTGCAGTTTCTTTAGGTCACATTCAACTCTCTTCTCTAACTACCTTTGCAACTAATAAATTTCTCTGCGGTTGTCTTAATTGACCAGTGTAATGGAAACTCTCATTGGAAGA
Source organism: Kogia breviceps (assembly GCF_026419965.1). Lineage (NCBI taxonomy): Eukaryota > Metazoa > Chordata > Mammalia > Artiodactyla > Physeteridae > Kogia > Kogia breviceps. The sequence goes on from NC_081312.1 coordinate 12,026,181, forward strand.
ATGTGCTGCGGGTACTAGAGGGCCAGGGATTAGTTTAGCTCCATCGTAGAGCAAAGCCCTGGCAGCCCGCTGAGCCCGGCCACCAATACCTCACCAGTGTAGAGGCAGATATAGGTAACTGAAGATGCTTCAAGGTTTCACAACCACTCGCAGAAGGCAATAAAATGGCTTTCAATCCAAACATGGGGCCACATTTCACTTAAAAGTCCACACCACGAAATACTGATTTCCTCCTTAGGTAACACCTTGCATATGAAAAGTAACCACAATATCAAGTTGTTTTCTATCCACGTTTTGTAAAAATCCAACCGTCTTTTCCTAATTTCTTTTAGATATATTTGTTCTATCCCTTCTGGGAGAAAAGAAACATCAGATCCAACTGCCGCTGATCTGAACTGTTTGGATTCATGAGGCCAAATGGGAAATACCATCCCTATCTAGTAGGTTTCAAAATCGAGGTGAGGTTGTGCTGCGTAAGCAAGTTTATGGCAATTTAGACCCCATGGAGTGACATTTTAAACAAGGTGTGCATGAAATTAACAACATGTTGTCTTCTGAGAACCCGGGTCTAGGTAATTCTGTATCCTACTGAAAATGCATTTTATGATCAGTTGAGGCCTGAAGAAACTAGCACGGCTCTCGGCAGGTTTCATGAGTGCTGGCATTTAAATGTCATCTAACCAGGCTGAACAGAAATAGGTTGTTAGGACTGCTAATTAAGATCCTAGGGCTTCCCTGGTGGCGCAGTGGTTGAGAATCCGCCTGCCGATGCAGGGGACACGGGTTCGTGCCCTGGTCTGGGAAGATCCCACATGCCGCGGAGCAACTAAGCCCGTGAGCCATGGCCGCTGGGCCTGCGCGTCCGGAGCCTGTGCTCCGCAGCGGGAGAGGCCACAACAGTGAGAGGCCCGCATACCGCAAAAAAAAAAAAAAAAAAAAAAAAAAAAAAAAAAAAAGATCCTAAATCTTGCTGGAATCCCCCTCCAGGAGGCTACTTGATCATCCTCAAACACCCAGCAGTTACCGAGCCTGTCACCAGGGTTACCCGGACTAACCCTGGCCTGGGAGGATCTCAGGACGGGAAAGCAGCAGGCGTTGAGCCGGGAACGGCCACCCTGCAGGGAGACAAGGGTCCCTCGCGTGGCAACTCTGCCCAGCGTAGCCCACTCTCCCGGTGGTGACTTGTGCCCAAAGAGCTGTGGAAATTCCCCTTCCAGCTTGGCGAGGTACCCTGGTCCGGGAGGATCCCACATGCCGCGGAGCGGCTGGGCCCGTGAGCCATGGCCGCTGAGCCTGCGCGTCCGGAGCCTGTGCTCCGCAACGGGAGAGGCCGCAACAGTGAGAGGCCTGTGTACCACACACACACACAAAAAACTATGAGTATCTCAAAACAATAAACAGAGGGGCACTCATAAAGCAAGCTTCCTCCAAGTCAAGGAGATTCCAACTCTATCTGGATACGTGTGTAGTGTGTAGTCGGAACTGGGCAGTACCGCCAACTGCTGGTTGGAATCCAGACTTCTTACAGAATCCTGAATTAGGTCCCTCAAACTCTAGCAACTCGCTAATTTTAGTTTACAAATAAAAAGTTTTAGCAAAGCAACCCTTAATAGCTAGCTCAGGTAATAGTTACTCTTCACAATTTCTGCAAATGAAGTTTTTGGAACTAGTCCTAGGTACGTTATTTGCCCACAAGAACCAGAGAGGATTTTTAAAAAATCAGCCCTGGCCTGTCAGGAGGCCCCCGAAGTCTTCCAGTTAAGCCGAAGACCCTGCTCTGAGAACTGTTGGTCTAGAGAGCCCTTTTGCATTACTGCATCGTTACAGGCAGCAAGGTTGGGAAGCGTGGCTTCCACTCACGGCAACTGGCAAGTTAAAAAGTAGTGTAGCCAAGATTAACTCTTAACCCAAGACACCTGAGTCCCCTGGTCAGGCAGAAAGAGCTCGCTGTAAAAGTCAGGCCAATATGATCCTGCAATCCTACCCCGGGCATGTAACTGGACGAAACTATAATTTAAAAAAATACATGTACCCTATGTTCACTGCAGCACTATTCACAATAGCTAAGACATGGGAACAACCTAAAAGTCCATTGACAGATGAATGGATAAAGAAGATGTGGTGTGTACACACACACACACACACACACACACACACAAAAACAGGAATAGTACTTGGCCATAAAGAAGAATGAAATAATGTCAGCTGCAGCAACATGGATGGACCTAGACATTATCATAGTAAGTGAAGTAAGTCAGATAGAGAAAGACAAATACCATATGATATCACTTCTATGTGGAATCTAAAATATGATACAAATGAACTTATCTACGAAACAGGAACAGACTCACAGACATAGAGAACAGACTTGTGGTTGCCAAGGGGGAGAGGGGGTGGGGGAGGGATGGAGTGGGAGTTCGGGGTGAGCAGATGCTCACCCAAATATATACTAGTTTGCATCATATACTAGATGCAAACTAGTATATACAGAATGGATAAAAAAACAAGGTACTATGTATAGCACAGGGAACTATATTCAATACCTTGTCATAACCTATAATGGATAAGAATCTGAAAAAGAATCTATGTATAACTCAATCACTTTGCTGCACACCTGAAATTAACACATTTAAAATCAACTATACTTCAATTTAAAAAAAAAAGTCAGGTCAAAAGATGGGCCCATCACTTCTAAAGAAAATAGGAGGACAGTTTATAAATCTATCTGGGGTCAAGTTCAGAACCGTTGGGCTGCATTATCCATCCCAGAAGTCACTCAGACCCTCCCCCACCCCATACTGCATTGCTTTGTTTTTTCTGCTCTCCCCTGCCATCACTCTTGCTGTCTGGCTTTTGAGTGGGGAGGTTACCCCACAGCTCTAGTCTCAAAGTATCTCTTAATTGGCACCTTGCTTTCTTTGGGTGGAGGGAGCCAGGAAATTTGCCCTGAAGCAGAAGAGCCTAGAATGATGGTGTTCACTTTAGTACCTTCTTTCCCACTCTACCTATCATTTAAAATTTAACAGCATTCACAGAGGATGTATAAATGGTATTGCTGATACCCTACACGATTGTATATTAAGTAGCTGTTTATGGTTCAGAATAGTTTTAAAAGTTATAGGAAGAATAATCTGAATTTCTATGGAAATAACATCAACTGATCCTAGTCTCCTTTAACATTGTTTTGAACAAAATTTTATGTAGGACTATGTATTATGATAAAAACTATTGTAAGTGCAGTAATTTCCCATCCTGATGACCGTTTTCAACTGCTTGCAGAAGTCTGTATTTCTTCTGCATTTTAACAACATTGCAAATGGATGTGACTTGCCCAAATCAAGGAAAACATTCTAATTTATAAAGACAAGAGAGAGCAAATGACAAATTCCAAACTGTGAGAATTAAAATAAGGGAAAATTAGGAATCATGGCTTTGTTCCTATTGGAAACAAGGCTGCTTCCGGCCACAAACCAGAGATCATTAACAGTTGTCCCAATATATGAATCAAAGTGTTGTTTGTGAAGGATGGAAAACGGGCCCAGGATTGAAATGGAGCAATCAGGGTCCAGACGTCCAGAAGGCACGTGACAGGGAGATGAGACGTCGGGATGAAATCAAGCAAGGCTGACACAATCTAGGGACAATCCTTGGGAGAAAAGAAAAAAAAAAAATCTGCGACTGTCTCTTCTTCCAAAGATCCTAAAATTATAAGTGAGAAGATAACTACCCAATGTATTTTTCAGATCAAGACATTAGTTTTCTACACACTAATCTCTAAATCCAGAAATCCTGCCTCATCTCTAGAAAATTATACAAGAGTGTTTCTGGTACTGCTGAAAAAGAAGAATCAATAAAATCGATAGGGTACTGGGAAGAAGGCAAGAGCAGGTTGAGAAAGGTGCCCTGCAGGAGTGTGGTACATGCAGCCAGAGCTGGTGGTGATTGTTCTGCCTGGGCTGGGGCTTCCTGGGAAGAGTGGGCAGGAGAGAGAACGTGGAACTGGGGTTAGAAGAGTTGTTCTCGCTTAGGATCTCTCAGGCAGTTGCAGCCAGATGTTGCCTGAAGTTGCTGTCATCCAAAGACTCGACTGGGCTTCACATCCTACATGTTGCATGTACCTGGCTGGCAGGTGATGCTGGCAGTCGGCTAGGAACCCAGCCAACCAGAACACCTCCAATGTCACTTGCACTTAGGTGGGACATGCCACCAGCTCTCACTGGCGGAAGCGATGCACCCCTCCAGACCGAGGTCATCAAGCAACAGGTTTGTTTATTCCACTGTTTTCTTCCCCCAGAGCCCTAGAGAGAGAGCCAAAGATGGAAGGAGCCTGGGCCTCTGAGTGACCATGTGGAAGATGCTCCACCAGCCAGGAACACACCCTGGAGTGTTACATAGCGAGAAGTAAACCTTTACTGCTAAGACGCTGAAATGTGAGTGTCTGTTACACTAGCTGGCATCCTATCTAATACCACGCCACCTCCTGATCACAGTCCACTCAAGGTTCCTAAAATAGGAATTGCAGTTTTCCCTGGTAAACCTGGTGCCTTTTGCAAAAAAAAAAAGAAAAAAAAAGGTGCTGGCAGGCCTGTCTAGTGACAAGTAAGTGCGATGATACAGATGGGTCCAGGAAGGCTTATGGGGCTCACAGAGAAGCCCCCCACCTAGTCTGGTGCAAGATACAGAGTACAGCCAAAGAGCATGCTTTAGCATTTTTGTGATGGTTCTCATTTCAAATTTATGATGGTGAACAGATACATTTTTAGAAGCCATTTTAAGAGAATACATTGTTAGATCTTAGGGAGAAAATCCACTGGAAGGAAAGCCACATTTTAACTGGGGGAAGAGTTAAAGCTAAGGCAAAAGTGTTGAGTGTTTAAAAATATCTTAAATGGAATAAAGGCTGACAGGCTGACGAAACCGAGTAGGAGGCCGGGAATTCAGGTCCTGCTTGGCAGTAGCTGTGCGCCGTGCTCAGGGGAAGGTGAGATGGCGTGGGCACGCCTTGGCGCAAGTGGAGAGAAACGCACTCCCTCCACGAGGGACGGAGAAAGCTGCCAACCTGGGCCGCGGGAGCAGTGGGACAGCAGTGGCACGACCTGGGCCGAGCTAGAAGACACAGGCCGGAGGGAAGCGCAAACGACCCAGGGAGAGGGAGGAGAGAAGGGGCAGGGAGAGACGCCATGCACAGATTCTGCAGAGGATGGGAGAAGCCACCTCTGCAGAGGGACCAGCTGGCAACAGACCAACTGAGCAGAAGAGACAAGTTAAGAAACCAAGCAAGACTGGGAGGAAAAGAAGTGCAAGAGGGTGCTTGGGACCAAGACTCGACAGGGAACCCAGGAGCCCAAGGGTGAGGAGAGATTTGAGCAGCAAAGTTCAGGAGCCCAGGGAAGACACAGGAAATGAGAGTGAGCTAATGAGGCATATGGGCCCAGGAGCACTGGCCTGGCACAGGGGAGTGGCTCTGCCCCTTAGGAGCTGAGTGACCTGGGAAATGAGAGTGAGCTAATGAGGCGTACGGCCCCCTGGGGGCTGGGGCCCAGGAGCACCGGCCTGGCACAGGGGAGTGGCTCTGCCCCTTAGGAGCTGAGTGACCTGGGCCACATCATGACCCCGTCTCCTCTTCCCTATAACGATCTCTAGGTCCTGCAGGCAGGGCTTCCTGGGGACAGGAGAGGGGAAGGCAAAGCCACAGAGACAGGGTCAGGGGTCACCCAGGGCACTGGTTTCCAGCAGCTGGTGCAGGCTACACAGACCCAGGGCTAACGAGGTGGGGCTGGGACTCTCCATCCAGGGGCAGCAAGTCCAGGGGGCAGAGCAGCAGTGTGGGAACCAGACCTGGTTCAGATCGCAGCTAAGCCACTCAACTGCTGAAATGTCAAGGCGCCTCCATTTATCCGCCTGTAAAATGGGGATAACAGCACCCACTGCACATGTGTTGTGAGCATTTAATAAGAGAATAGGGAAGTGTCCAAACATAAGAAGTGCTCGGGGCAGGTTAGTTTCTTTCCAAGAGAGGGGTGGAGGGAAAGGCTATCTTTTTTAAAATTTTCAATATGGAAAATGTCAAACAGACGGGGACAGAGAGGATAGTGCAATGGGTGCTCATGTGTCCACTGCCCAGCTTCAACTATCAACTCAGGGCCGATCTGGTTTCATCTCATATCCCCACCGGCTGTGCTGGCTCCCTCTGTCTCCCGACTCTGTTCATTCTAGTTTGTTTGTTTGTTTGTTTGTTTTTGGCCACGCCACACGGCTTGCAGGATCTCAGTTCCCCAACCAGGGATTGAACCCCGGCTGCAGCTGTGAAAGCCCAGAATCTTAACCACTAGGCCTCCAGGGAACTCCCATACCCCATTTATTTTGAAGAAAATCTCAGTTGTCACAGTATTTCTACCATAAATGTTCTAGTGCACATATCTTAAAGGAGGTGGGGTTTGTTTGTTTTAAAAAGAAGCTCAACACAAAGTCTGGACAAGGGTTTCCAAGAGCCCAGAGGTGTTCTCTGCTCCCCATGCAGGCTGACCAGAGGCGGGCATGAGATGTCTCCTGGGCCCCAGGCTTGGTCTTGGGGGGCTGCCCTGGAGCCCTTTCCCTAGATACCTGAACACCAGTAGTCTTGACATCCCTCAGGGTCGACACCATGAGTTCCAGAACCATCATCTGGAACTGGTACCGACCAGTAGCCAGAGGGGAAGGGGAGCTGTGGCCTCCCCACTCTGCAAATGCATAAGTGTAGACATTAAGTGTCTTGTGAGCCACGAGGGAGGGGGCAACCCAGGCCACTGGCTGAAGTCCAGCCCAGAGGACAGGCGTCTCCAATCAGTGCCTGTGGGCCTTCTTCAACCAACAAGGTTGGAAGTCAGCCGTCGGAAGCTTCCAAGAACCAAGGAGCATGTGGCTGGGAAGCCAGGCTAGGCACCAGCAGCCACAGACGTCACTCCCAAGCCTGGGGGAGCCCATCTCTCATGACAGGGACACAGCCTCAGACTCCGATACGCTCCAGACCTAACTCTCAGCCGCACAGGTCCTGAGGTCTCTCTCAAGGCTTTATTAGGTAACAACAGAGGAATACAGTACAGGAGAGGGGCAGCCAAGGCGGGCTGGCTGTGTCGACCCCGGATGCAGGCAATAAAAGGGTACACTGTGCATAAAGAGTTTATAAAGTGTGGCGGTTCCTCAAAAAACATAACATTACCAGATGATCTAGAAATTTCTCTCCTGGGTAGGTACCCAAAAGAATTGAAAGCAGGGACTCAAACAGATACTGCACACCCATGTTCAGAGCAGCATTATCCACAATAGCCAAGAGGTGGAAGCAACCCGAGTTCCATCTATGACCGAATGGAGAAACGCCACGTGGTAAACGCATACCATGTGGAGTGTTAGCCTTGCGAAAGAATGAAGGACTGATACACCTACGACACAGATGAACTCCGAACACATTACACCAAGGGAAATAAGCCAGTCAGAAACATGGTCTCATGGACATGTGACACCGAGAGTCGTCACGTGCATACAGAGAGAAGGTGGGCTGGTGCTCGCCAAGGACTGTGAGGGGTGGGGGATGAGGAGTCAGTGTTTCATGGGTGTGGACTTTTAGTCTGGAAAGTTCTGGAGGCGGATGGTGGTGATGGCTGCACAGCAAAGTGAATGCACTTAATGCCACTGAGCTGTGAGCTTAAACACGGGTAACACGGCAAAGTTTATGTTACGTACATTTCCCACTGTAAAAAGCCAAAAAAATAATAAAGTTACAGTCATCCCTGGCACAATTTTAAACATCAGTGATAGAAACACTCCTCCCCAGAGGCAGACCACTCCCACCACCGCACCCCTGCCCTCCGCCCCGGGGCGGGCGGGCGGGGCCGCAGCTCCTGCTGTCCTCTCTTTGACCCGGTCAGGACAGCAGGAGGCTGGTGGGGGTGGGGTCACAGGACTGAAGATAGACTCACACAGAGAAGGAACCTCTCAAAGGTCAAGGGTGGGGGAGGAGAGAAGAAACCTCTTAAAGGTCAAGGGCGGGGGGGGGGGGGGGGGGGGGTGGGGGGGGGGAAGGAACCTCTCAAAGGTCAAGGGCGAAGTGCATCTGCAGTCACGGAGGACCGCCTGGGATTCCCACAGACACAGAGAACCCAACCTCAGTGGCAGTGCCACAGGCCAGCTGCCCAGGCCAGAGGCAGGCAGAGCCGCCCACACAGAAGTCCTAGCTCTGCGCAGATAACCTGCTTACACATTAAACACAGATGAAAGGAGACGTCGAACAAACCGCATTCAGTAGCTTGGGCTCCTGCGGTGGGCTACCTTCGGTCTCTGACTTCTGCTGATTTAACTGCCTTTTGCAGGGAGAGAGGAGGGGAGAAGAGGTTGGCTTTAAATAACACTAATTCTGGTAAACAGCAGGTACCACGCATCATTTAGAGGTTTTATCATGTGTCAGGCACTGTGCTAAGGGCTACCCCATTCCCCCCAGAAAGCAGACTGCCTGGGGGCAGGGTCTTGCTCACAGCTGGATCGCAGGGGCCCTGCTGGTTCTAGGCACTCCTGAGGAACTGTAGAAGGAAGGACTAGTAAGTGCTTTCCGTGCATTTGGTTAATCTACGCAGTGACTTCGGGAGGTACGTCTGATCCCATTTTACAGCTGAGAAGACTGGGGCATAGGGAGCATCGGTGACCTCCCCAAGGTCACAGGAGTGAAGCCCAGGCCCCTCTCTGCCCAGCACCACTTCAGTGCCTTGAAGCCACTGGGGACATAGGCTCTAAGTATCCAGAGCCCGGCCAAATGGAAGCTCCTCCTCTTCCATAACTGCTCACCTCTGCTGTCCTGTCACAGCGGCAGACACCGTCCATCCCTCTCACGTCTCCCCACGAATCCTGGGAGGTGAGGCAACAAGTTCAGGAAGCGCACAGAGGGCTGGGGGGAAGGGAACGTGGGACGGCCAGACACCATCCTTGAGACATCCCGGCTCGGCCGACCCCGGAGACAGATCTGCACCCAGACCACGCAGGTGCCAGCTCGCCTAGGACCTGTGACGAAGGCCCATCCCTGTTCCTGAGCCGCCGTGGGAGTCGAGTCACTATTCGGAAGCCCTGGGTGGGCGTCTAAATGGGGCTGTGCAACCTCGCCCTCCAGCTGAGCTTGTTTCTGCTCCTTGCAGATGGGACCTACCTGGCAGACCCCTCCCAGTACAATGTTTTATAAGACACAGCACCTGGGAGCTGGCAGGTCCTGTGTCTTATCAGAGACGCTAAGAGTCGGGGCACGACCCAAACCAGGCGGGACCAGTAAGACAGTAACTCCAGCCAAGCCACAGCCCACGCTTATTAACCACTCGCTGTTTGTCAGGCATGGTTTCTAAGTCTCACAAGCGGCTTCCTTTTTTTTTTTTTTTTTTTCGGTATGCGGGCCTCTCACTGTTGTGGCCTCTCCCGTTGCGGAGCACAGGCTCCGGACGCACAGGCTCAGCGGCCATGGCTCACGGGCTTAGTTGCTCCGCGGCGCGTGGGATCTTCCCGGACCAGGGCACGAACCCGTGTCTCCTGCATCGGCAGGCGGATTCTCAACCACTGCGCCACCAGGGAAGCCCAAGCGGCTTCCTTTATTGCTCAGAACCACTTTACCTCTCAGGTGCTATCCTAATTACTTTGTCCCCTTTGATTACAGATGGGGAAATGAAGGTTCAGAGAAGTTAAGTCACTTGCCTCAAATAACACAGCTAGCACAAGCAAAGAGCCAGGATTCAAGCCCTGGCAGTGGGTGCTCCCCAACCCCAGCTCAGTCTCTTAAATATTACTCTCCTCTTAGCATTGGTCAGTCTGAGTCAGACTTCAAAGAACAGATGGCAGTGGGGGTGGAGGCAGAGAGAAGCCAGATGCTTCTGTTCTCTGCACTGTGCCAATGGGTCACTTAGTAACCAACCCCCTACAAACTGCCCTCTGAGCTCAGGGAGTGGGAACATTCACCCACCACTTCCCAGCTGACAGGTTCGTGACTACTGCTGTCCCTATAGCCCCAACGATGGAAAATGCTCCCAGTGACAACCGCTCTTCCATGCCAAGGGCAGCCATTGCCGTAGTGACTCTCAAACACCCCCTACCGCTTTACCCCAACCTTCCTTCTCAAGTCTGTCCCCTCCCCCTTCCGGGTCCCACTCTGGCCCATCCGACAGCGCCTCGTGTCTGAGGCAGCTGCTTTTCTGGGCCTTTGTTTCTCATGCTCCCTCCACCTGGGCTGCCCTTCCCTAGCCTCAGTTAACACATATTTAAAGCCTCAGTGTCTTCCAAGGCCTACCTAGATGGCCACCTCCTCCATGAAGCCCTCCAGCTTTGACCTGCTAGGGCTCTGAATTTGCTGCCTTTTCCTAGCACACCGAGACCTTTCTACTTGTCCTAATTTACAGCTGTCTGCTGGAGGAGAGGCTTCTTATCCAGTTCACCTTTCTATCAGCCCTCCAGCCCAGCACAAGCACAGAGCAGGCTCTCAATGCACACGCAGATAATGTTTTTAGATATCAGAATTGACCTAAAAACCTCCATTAAACTTCCCTGAAAAAAAAAAAAATCAGGTCTAAAATGTGACCACGCTACATTGTACACCCTGCCCTTCAGTCTTGATAAATGCAGCCCTGAAATTTAAAGCAAATTTTAATTACAGCAGAGAGGCTAAAACCTCTGCCCAAAGAGGCCTGTCATTTTCCTTTCTTATGCTCCTTCCAGCATTACTTTACCCCAAAGGCCCGGCCTGCCAGGCTGTCCCCTGAGGAACTGCAGAGTGTACATTCAGGCTCGAGCTGGGGGAGAGAAACACGGGACGAGGCAGATACAAAGATGCACAATGCCCAAGTGGTAATCAAAAATTCATCTCACTCGGTGTTTACCCCGCTCATATCTCATGAGAGTCAAGCTGGAGTCATGAAATGGTTTGGTCTAGACTAATTCTGGCTTATATTTCAGAGTCACTGGCCTCTCGGCCGAAAGCACGCTCTCCAGCGGCGGTGACTGGGGTCCAGCCAGGCCTGGCTCTGGGCCACACTGAAGATCTTCGCAAGGGAGTGGGTAAAGAAGGTGCATCCGCAGGAGGAGGCCCCCAGGGCACAGGGACTGGGTGTCTGGGAAGCGGCCTTCATCTTCAATTTATAACTCTGGAGCCCACTCCAAGAGGGGCACCTTGCTGAGTAGGGGAAGCGACTCCGATGCCCGATTCAGCCTCTGCCCCCGGGGAAGCTCCCAGTCTCGCAGGGAAGGCCAAGTGGGAAACACAGCGTCACAGGCGTGACCCGGGCGGCGAGGCGGGGGTGGGGTCAAGGGAGTACAGGGGTAACGGGAGAGAGCAGAAAGCAGTCCTTGCTGCCTGGAGTACCAAGAGGCAACATTCTAGAAACGGGGAGATCAAGCTATGCCTTAAGGCCATGGGGGTGTGGGTCTGGAGACAGAAGGGCATCCAGGAGGGGACCGGGCACGTGCAACGTCCCCAGCACTCAGGGCATTCTGCCTCATACCCTGGCACCTGTGTGGCTGCCTGCTCCAGCTCGTCAATTCCACAAGCGAGTGTCATTTCTCCTGGTGCCCTCTGGGGTCCATGCAAGCAGTGTGCAGGACAGGGGGACACAAAATGAGGCTAGCGAACAGGGTGGGGGGCCAGACAGAGGGCCTGACATGGCAAGCTTCCAGCTTGGGCCAGGCCTTCAGTAAACACCGGGTTTCTCCTCCTGCCATGAGGGCCCCTGGGGTCTTTACATATGAAAGTGACCAGAACATATCTGCTGGTTGTCGAGACAGCTGGGAGGTGATATGATGGGATGGCTTGGGAGCCAGGCAGGCAGAGCACTGCAGTTGTCCAGACAAGGCTGGCGGGGTGCAGGGGGAGGCAGGTCTCAGGTGGGGTTGGGAGCAGAAACCGTGCCTGAGAGAGATTAGCCAATGACCTCACTGCTAGTGAGTGAAGAGACACAGCCTGTGATACAGATGTTCTGACTCTGAATCCAGTGCTCTTCATAAAGGGCCAAGAGGCTCGGTGGCCTAGAACAGACGCACATCCTGTATCTGCCACTAGAGGGCAGAATGTCCAAGGCAGGACCCTCTGAATCACAGCTTAAAGAAACACTTCAGGGCCACTTCTGGGGCACAAGATTTTCTAAGAACTGCTCCAGGACCGATTTACAGGACTGAGCAATTCCTCTGTGTCCAGGTAGGGTCAGGTGGTCAACTCAGGGCTTCCTGAGAAGGTAGCTGGAAACTGTTTCCCCATCCCTGCTCTGACAACAACCAAAGGCAAGTTATGCTTCACTTCTTTCAGTTTCTGCTTCCACACCTACCTCATAGGTTTGTTTGGGGGATTAAATGATTAAGTGAGATGGTACACCTAAAATATACGGGTACCCCACTAGTAGTACAACTACGGGCTAACACATACTGAGCACTCCTTATGTGCCAGGCAAAGTTTGCATAGATTAACATATTTAATCCTCACCATAACTCTGAGGCAGACAGTAATTATCCCCATTGAACAGCTGGGAATACTGAGGCTCAGAAAGGTTAATTTGCCTAAGGTAGAGCTAGCAAGATGTAGAGCCAGGTTCATCTGGCTTTGGAGCCAGAGGTCTTACTTTTAGTTATATATAAATATATGTATAATGTATATACTATATATATAACTTTTTTTCAAGCTAGAGTGTTTAAACCACTCTGCCAGAAGCATCAAAAAATATAAATCCCCCCTTTAAAATTTAGTATTTCTAGTTATAGGAAATGTGTTCACTATAGGAAATTTTCAAAATATAAAATAATCATAAAGAAGAAAATGAAATTCCTGGCTATCCTTCAACCCAGAGATTACCACTAGACTTTTGGCCTCTATCTTCACTGTCACAGTAGTTTTGGCCTCTATCATTACAGTATATCCATACGACCTCCAAGTAGAATTGTGCATTGCAATTTTGTACCTACTTCATTTCCCCCTCCCTCTGTAATAGCCCAAAGCAAATCCTCAGACTGGTCTTTCCAGTTCAGACGCTTATTCTAATGACAAGTTGATGAATATATTTTTATGTATCAGCACCCCTTGTGCCTCTACTCCTGTACACTGCAAGAGGCCTTGAAGGACACAATCCTTGGGCCTGTTCTCAAGAGGCTCACAAATACCAAAGATACACATTCAACCTAATTTACATTCAAGTAGTTCTCATTGGGTGCTTCTCAGGTGCCAGGCCCGGAGAGCCAGTAGTGAACAGACAGCGAGGCTCTCAAGGGCTCATGTTTAAGAACAGAGCAGCCAGCAATAAGTAAGAAAATAAAAAGGGTAATTATAGCAATTCTGGCTGTGAAGGGTGATGTGATAGGGTGTGACTGGGGAGAGAGCGACTTGAGACTGGAAAGTCTGAGAAGGCTTCTCGAGGAGGTGACATTTAAGCTAGCCCTGAATAGATTTCAAGGACCCTGCCTTATCAAGATCTGGGAAGAGTGTTCAGCAAGCGGGAACAGCAAGTGCAAAGGCCCTGAGGCAGGAGGGGGTTTAGAGGACTCAAAAGAAAATCAGTGGAGATTTTCAGCTAGGGAGCTGACCCACACACTTCAAATAACAGACAAGATGATAGATACAAATTGACACGATAAGGCAAAGTTTCTTTTAAAAACTTACATGAATTTTTAAATTACCTGCCTTGGGTTTCCTACAGATTTCTGAAAGGTGGTGAAATACAGAATACACGTGACCTCCTAAAACAGGGGTTTCTCAGCCTTAGAAATCACCTGGGGAGCTTTGAAAAATCTTGGGGCCCAGGCCACACCCCTGTGATGACATCATAATGTTGGGAGAGGAGGGGAAACCTAAAATTTTAACTAAAAAAATTAAATTAAAAAGAAATTTTAAAGCCCTTCAGGGGATTCCAATGTGCAGGCACGGTTGAGAATCCCAAGCCTAAAAGAATAAAAGACAAAGCAAAACAATATCACATAACTGAAGAACTTCAAAGTACTGTGCAAATGCAATTCAAGTTTTTCATTTTTTTTTGGCCACGCCACGCAGCACGTGGGATCTTAGTTCCCCGAGCAGGGATGGAACCCGTGGCCCCTGCAATGGAAGCACAGAGTCTTAACCACTGGACCACCAGGGAAGTCCACAATTCAAGTTCTTAAAGTGACCATCGGGCTGCATTTTGCGGCTCAGTGGGCATCTCTGCCATCCACCCCTTACTTCAGGCACATCCTCCCAGGACTGCTCTTTCGATTAAACCCTTAAAACAGGCCCCAGAGGAAGGAGCAACGTCCCCTTCTACACAAGAGACAACTAGGGCTTGGAGGGGTCACCTCCCTTGCCCACAGTCACTGGCTCACAAGCAGCAGCATCTGGCATCCAGCTCGGGCCCCTTGTGCCTCCAAAGCCTCCGTCTGGCCCACCAGGCACCCAGCCTGGCACCTGTGCTGGGCGGGGGTTGGGGGGTGAAGAGCCTCGCCCACAGGCTGAGAGTTCTGGGTGCTGACCGAGCCCGGGCAGGACACACGAGTTCCTTCTGGAGCTGATAAACCGCACCTGCCTCTGAAGTGGAATCCCACAAAGGCAGAAACCCCACAGCTGGTACTGTGAAAGCCCAGACTTTTAGAAAAGCAGCCCCTCTTCCTCTGACGGTCAGAGAAGCTCCATGGGAGCGGGGCGGGGTGCTGAAAACAAAATCCCAGAATAACAGGATCTCAGCACTGCCGGCATCTGCCCAGACACCCAAAAGCCACTTTCCCACCAACACCTGCCCTGCCCCAGCAAAGGGCCACCTTGCAGTGCTCTGAGCACGGCATGGGGCTGCGGCCACCATGGCAACATGTGGTCCCGAGGGGCAGGAAGCAGGCTTGTCAGGGCAGAGCCCTCCCTGAGGCCGGGAAACGTGGCCACGCGCTGATGCCCCACCTTCACGACTGACGGGGCCAAGGATCACGAGGGACACCTAAGCACCTTAGGAAACTCAGCCTGGCCCTTAGAGCTTCAAACTCCCCTCTGAGCCCTCTTTAAATAAGGACAGAGGGCACTGACGGAAGGTGGGGTCCTCCCACCTCTGGCCGTGGAAATTGCTCTCTGGTCCCTGTTGCTGCCACCTTGTTCCACCTTCAGGGGCAGAGGACCACTCCTGATCATCTGTGGGTCTGTGTCCCCCTGCCTTCAGGGTCTGTGAGCTCCTACTACGTGCCAGGCACAAGTACAGGCCACAGGGCTGCAGCAAACGGCGTGAAGTCCGTGCCTCGGGCATCTGCTGTACTGGAGGGAGAGGGGATCCCACCCCAGTCGTGCCCTGTGGCCCAGCTTCAGGGCGAGGCGAGCTCCAGAAGAGACCACAGCAGGGAGTGGGTGGGCGGGAGAAGGGCCACCAAAGAGGGAAACAGCAAGCAGAGGCCTGGAGGACGTGAAAACGGGCAGCTGTCGGGGGAGGGAGAATCTTCAGCTTCAGCTCAGGGCACGGCTTCAGCGAAGGCAGGAAGTGGCGTCGTGATCGCGGAACAGAAAGGTCCTGTGGTTGGAGCATGAGGAGCGATGGGGAGGCTGTGCTGAGCGACAGGAAGCTGGGTGTCCAGCACGACCGCTGGCCCTTGTGGGAACGAGCCCCATCAAAGTGGGCGCCTACCAGGTGGTACAAACGGAATCCAGGCCAGCCAGCCTCCTGAAGCCGCCTTTCTCCGGGGCTCCTCGGCCCCCAGGCAAGAACTCCCAGGCCCTGAATGGAAAGAGGGAGACCCCAGGGAAGCAGAGGGGGCGGCGTGCCCAGCTTCCCCCCATCCATCTCAGGCCGGAGCCCGATACCCTCCCTCCTAGGCTATTCCAGCAGCCCCTGCTGTGTCCCGTCCCCAACACCTGCTGCTGCAGCCAGCGAGGAGGTGGGTTTGGGGCCACGCCTCTGCCTTTGGGTTCAGAGAGGAACCTCTGAGAATATCCTTCAGAGTCCTCTCACCCATGTGGATTCCCTGGATCCTGTGGAGCCCCCAGGAAGCCAGGCAGATAGCATCCCCTTCACAGACCGAGACCTGGAGAGCTGCCCAGTAATCAAGATCCAAGACTCAAGATCCACTCCCAGGCCATCTCCTTCCTTTCAAGAAACCAGAGATCTTAATTCCCTTAAAAATCACACTAGGGACTTCTTTGGTGGCACAGTGGTTAAGAATCTGCCTGCCCATGCAGGGGACACGGGTTCGATCCCTTGTCCAGGAAGATCCTACATGCCGCGGAACAACTAAGCCTGTGCGCCACAACTACTGAGCCCAAGCGCCTGGAGCCCATGCTCCGCAACAAGAGAAGCCACCATGATGAGAAGCCCGCACACCGCAACGAAGAGTAGCCCCCGCTCGCCGCAACTAGAGAAAGCCCACGCACAGCAACGAAGTCCCAATGCAGCCAAAAATAAATAAATAACTAAAAAAAATGAATCACGCTAGCCAGAGCACTAGGCCTCCTCTGCCGTCTAAGCTACCACTTTGCTCCATGACTAATGACGATGTTTAATTTCATTGCCATCATTGTTAACTTCAATTTATTAAAATTTAAAACTTCCATTCAAAAAACACCAGTAAGAGAGTGAAAATGAAATGCACGAGGGGTAAGAAGATACTAGCAGTGCAGGTATCTGACAAGGGACCTGGATACAATTCAACCAGAAAAAGACAATCTAGAAAACTGGACAAAGACTCAGACACATCACAGGGGGGAAAAAAGATTAACTGAAGAGCCAATAAACACAGGGCAAGGTGCCCAGAACCATTCATCTGCAGAGAAAAGCATGTTAAAAATCACAAGACACCAGAGAAACGCTGGTCAGGATATAAAGGGACCAGAACCCCCATATGTTCTGGCGGGAGTGTAAACAGGTACACTTTGGAAAACCATCCGGCCGTGTCTACGACACATGTCCAAGCACCTTCCTGTGACCCAACAGTTCTACTCCTAAACACCCAACAAAAATGAGAGCCCGTGTCCCTCAAAAGGCACATATACGTGAGATAGGCTGGGACCCGGGACCTTTACCAGAGCTTGTACTTGCACCTGAACAAACAACTGGAGCAACAGAACACAAAGAAACTGGACTGAAAATAACTGCACACATGCGCGGTTGGGGCAGTTATAAACAGCAAGATACAAAAAGGCCACAAACCAACTGCCATTTCCGAGGTGCAGGGAGCGAAAGCAGGAAACGGCGTGATCCCCGCACGCAGCCCCGCCACAGCAGGCCACCTAAGCCACCCCTCCTGCCCCGCTCACGGATCCGCCCCTGCCCTCGGCCCATTTGAGGAACCAGCCCCCGGCCCCTTAGAGAACAAGCAAGGGCACCTGTTACCTGTTTTCACTCCCTTGGGCTGCAGCACGGAGTCCCAATAAAGCCTTGCCTGAATTCCTCATCTGGCCTCTTATCTACTTCTGTTGATTACGGGATCCAAGGACCCGAGTTGGTAACATAACGAGGTTCACTGCAGCAATATTCCGAACAACTCCAAACAACCTAAATGCTCACCGACAGCTGAACGGACCAACCAATCCCGTATGTATTCACACCGTGCAGTTAGTTATACAGAGAAACGAAAAGCAGTGGCTGCCGTCCCGCAGCTTGGAGGAATCTCAGCGGTAACGTGAGCGAAAGCAGGCAGACTGCATGCACATCCACCACCCCGAGGTCAGACTCAACCACTCAACCTTGGGGTGCTGGACATACCCCCTACTCGTCCCACGGTGACTCCGACTCAGACCTTCTGCCCCAAATCTCCTGCATCCTCCTTTTTAGGTAGGATACCAACACTCCCCTTCACCAAGCTAGAAACCCAGGATAAGCCCAGGCCCCTCTCCCTCTCTTCCAAGGGCAAGCCAGTCACCAAGTTCTGCCTGGTGCACCTCCTGCCTCTCACCCGTCTCCCCCCGCCGCGCCTCCATCCCCACCGATTCAACCCAACTTCACTGCCTCGAGCAAACCTGACAACCTGGCCCGTCACCCCTCCAGGTCCGTCTCCCACACAGCAGCCGGGATGCCTGATCTAGAACGCACCCGACCTGTTGCTCCCCAGCTCACTCTGGGGATGAGGTCCGAGCCCTTCCGCATGGCCTCCTGGGGCCCTTCCTCCTGCCGCCTGGGCCTCCGGAGCCCGTTCAGTGTCCAGCTCCCGCCGCAGCTCCACGCCGGTTCGTAACCCCATCCCTTTGTTCATGCCGTTCCACCTACTCGGAACACCCTTCCCCGCTTTTCTTCTACAGGCCGACTGCCTTTCCCTTATCTTCCTACTCAGCTCAGGCAGCTCCTCCTCAGGTACACCCTGCTCCCTGAAGCTCTTACAGCCCTTAGCATAGCCGATTGAATTGATCCATCTTAAGGTCTACCCCCGGCCCACTACAATTCTAGGTGCCTTGTGAACAGGGACCACGCCACACAGCTCCCAGGCAAGAAGCACTGAGTGATGCTGGTTTATCTAAATAAAACATACCTGACCCATTGGGTCTCTATAAGGTAGGCTAGACATGTGCCACTCTCCCTGTTTTACTCATGGGCAGTCGAAGAAACAGGCTCTGGAGTGACAGAGACCTCAGTTCAAATCCCAGCCCGGCCACTTGGCAGTTGTGGTCCTTGAACGAAGTCACTCATCCCTCCTGAGTCCCCCTTTTTTCCTCCATGAAGCGGGGAGGTGCCTACGTGGCTGTTGAGATAACGAATGGGATACACGTGGCAGGCAGGAATGGTCCCCTCTGAGGCGTTTCCCTGGCATTATAAACCAGTCTTCCTGACAGATGCATTTAGTGGAGGGATCTCAGCCCCGGCACTACTGACGTTCTGTGCCAGCAAGTCCTCTGTCTAGGGGGCTGTCCCGAGCATTGCAAGGTGTTTTGCAGCATCCCTGGCCTCTGCTCACTGGAAACCAATAAAAACCCTCTCCTGGGGTTGTGACAACCAAAAATGTTCCCCCAGACCTTGCCCTACAGCCCCTGGGAGGCAGTGGAAAACCACTGACTTAGATTTTGGTCCCAGGACCTCCCAAACTCTCCTGGCACCTGAGCTAAAGCTGCTTTAAGCAGCTGATGCTGCTGCTGCGCTAATCCATCCATGGAAAAACCTGCATGCCCCAGCTGGAGACAGGGAACACTTGTCTCTCTCAGCAGGAGCTGGACAGGTATAGGCTCGCCCGTCACCTGGCAAAGGACTTCTGGTGCCTTTCAGCTCTAGCCCAGCCGCCTGCATGGAACACACAGCAGATGGATCACAGGGGGGGGAAAAAGACACCCTCTAAGTCCCCCCAACAGTCTCTGTGGCCAGAGAACAGGCACAGAGGCTTGGAGTTGCCCGAGCATATTCCTGCCCATGGTCTTTGTCACTCACGTGACAGGGTGTGCCAGGCAGGATTCTCTTAGTTTAGCAGGACCAGCGGCTACAGTATGGAGATGAGTTTTACAGGAGAGGGAACGAGAGTTTGGAGAAGGAGGAGCATGCCCCCCCGGCTGGCCAGCTTGAACCCATCCATTCGTGGCTGACCTGAAGAGCCCGGTCTTCTCAGCAACCTCGTGAGGTAGGCATTACTGCAGCTCCATATTACAGATGACGGAATTGAGGCTCAGAGAGGTTAACCAACCTACCCAACATCACACAGCTTGGCAAAGTCAGGATTTGAACCCACGACTGCCTGCCTCCAGAGCCCATTCTCTTATCCACTGCACCACACGGCCCCTGCGGACCACCCTGCTCGCACACCCTCCCCAACACACTTATTTGGCTTCAGGGCAAGCAAATAGTGACTGTGTTACACAAAGCCAAACTGTCATTTCTTTTTTCCAACTGAGCGAAATACACGTAACATAAAATTAACCGTTTTAAAGTGCACAATTCAGTGGCATTTAGTACATTCACCATGTGCACCCCCACTTGCTTCACCCCCAAATAAGACTCCTTACCCACTGACCAGTTACACCTTATGATCTCCCCTCTCCCTTCAGCCCTCAACAATCACCAATCTGCTTTCTGTCTCTATGGATTTACCTGTTCTGGACATTTCCTATAAATGGCATCATACAACATGTGGCCTTTGTTGTCTGGCTTCTTTCACTTAGCATGGTGTCTTCCAGGCTCTTCCAAGCCATGGCTTGTGTTAGTCCTTCGTTCCTTTTAATGGCTGAGTAATATTCCACTGGGTGGCTCAACACAATGTGTTTATCCATTCATCAGTTCGTGGGCATCTGAGTGGTTTCCACCTTTTGGCTATTATAAATAATGCTACTAGAAATACTGGCATACAAGTTTTTGTCTGAGCACCTGTTTTCAATTCTGTTGGGTACATACCTAGGAGAACTGCTAGGCCATATGGGAATTCTATGTTTCACTTATTTAGGAAACTTCCGAAGTGTTTTTCGCCGCAACTGCACCATTTTACATCCCCACCAGCAGCACATGACAGTTCCGGCTTCTCCCCATTCTTCCCAACCTTCGTTTCCCTTTTTTTAAAAAAAAAATCACAGCCATCCCCAGTGGGCGTCAAGCGGCATCTTCCAAACTCCATGAACCTTATTCTAGGGTGCTCAGGTCACTGGTGGGCATGAGCGGTTGAATTACACTTCATCCTACCAAGCCCAATCCCCAGAAAGGAATTTGGTAAGAAAGTTGTAACTGTTTGAAGGGAACCTAATCATTGGTTTAACTTCTCACATTTCCTTGGTCTTATTATCAGAGGATCAGGGGAGAGTGTGTGTGTGGGGGGGGGGAGGGGGTCGTGGCCTCATTTCTAATCAGACTTCGATTACTGTTGTAACTCTGTCGGCCAGCAGGCACCGAAAAAAAATGTACTCTATAATCTGTTGACATTTGGTTACCCAGAGGACTCAAAAACACATGTGCATTTCAAAATTTAATAAAAGCAAAAGATGGAAGCAAATGTTTAAAGAGAATTAAAGATCTATTAACAAAAGTAGGGCAAGAAAGCAAATTACAAAACACTGGACCCAAGGCATAAAGGTCCCCTATCTTTGTGTAATAGGCAGGCTCAGTATATAGAGAGCATGAATTTAAAATCCAGGCTCAGCTCTCAAAACACGGAGCACAGTGAGAAACTGTGGCAAGAGCCAGTGACGCTGAGAGTTAAGGAAGGGAGGGCAGGGCTAGGGGACTGTCGCAAGGGACACTTCTCTCTGCAATGCCAGAGCTTTCTGCAAACTGGGCACCACGTGCTCAGTGCCCACCTGCCTATGGGAGTAGCCTTGGGTGTGGGAGAACACCTATCCTGTTTATAGAGTTCAGCTTTATGACTTGATGCCACCTTCTAAGGGACGGATGACTTGTAGACCCATGACCAGAGGCTTGGGTCCTTCAAGATGATCCAATTTGCTCTCACAAGAGGGGCCCAATCCACCCGACTGCTCCTGCCTCCCCTCCTGGGCATAAGCGCTGTGCTGACCGTAGCACAGCAGCCCTGCCTGGCTCAGGAGAGGTGGGGTAAAAATCACCAGAAGCAATCGTGACAGCCTTTTTTTTTTTTTTTGGCTGCGTTGGGTCTTCGTTGCTGCATGCGGGCTTTCTCTAGTTGTGGTGCGCGGGCTTTGCATTGCAGTGCCTTCTCGTTGCAGAGCACGGGCTCTAGGCGTGCAGGCTTCAGTAGTTGTGGCTTGCGGGCTCTAGAGCGCAGGCTAGGTAGTTGTGCATGGGCTCAGTTGCTCCGTGGCATGTGGGATCTTCCCGGACCAGGGATCGAACCTGTGTCCCCTGCATTAGCAGGTGGATTCTTATCCAGTGTGCCACCAGGGAAGTCCCCTGACAGTTCTTGAAATCATTCTTCCGTCTCCAGGAGGCACGCCCGGGGAAGAATAAAAGCAAAGAACGTGCTGGGGTTCCCTCTGTATTTTGGCTAGGGCCTTCTTTTCCCAAGGAGGCAGTGGAGACCCAGGTCTAGTTTGAATAAAGAATAAAAATAGTTCATTTCTCAGATGCAATCATGGTATGCAATAGTGGTGGTTATGTCATAAAAAAGCCTTTTAGAGATATATGCTGAATTATTGATGAATGATATCCTGTATGATATGTGGAATTTGCCTCAAAGTAACATGGGAAGGGGTACGTGGGGGGATACTGATAAAACGGGGATGGCCGTGAAACTGGGTGATGGCTATGTGTGTGGTGGGGTCATTATACTATTATCTCTAATTTTACATATGTTTGAAAGTTTTCATATATTTTTAAATAAAGCTAACTATGGTTTTACACACACACACACACGCACACAGAGCTAAGTGAATGGTGTTCTTCCTCATTAGAAAAGTCTGATGTGTGGCTGTCCAAACCCATGGAGTTCACTGTCCCCATCTTAAAAGTCCAATGGGGGTGGAGACAGATCTCCTCCTCAACCTTATTCTCAGCGCTGTGTTTTTCTGATGTCTAAAAGACCTAGAAAGAGAAGAACTATTGCAAAGCTTAACGACAATCTCACTTGGGATGCTTGGTAAGTGACTGCAGAACAGAGGGCCAATGAGGCAGAGGGGGGCTGTAGACCCCACGTGGGGGGACACGCACTCCTGGATGGTGGCTGAGCGCCCATCTCAGTTCCCTCCGGCTCCCTCTGGACCCCAGCCAAGGCACTTCTCCTCCTGGGGCCCCCATTTCCAAGTATCCATTTTTCTTAATAACTACAGTAACGCCCCCTGTTCTCTTGGGCTGAAGAGGTACAAATGTAATGCGATGGGCGGTGTTCCACCCACATCTTTGAAACCCAGAGGTTGACATCATCCCCACGCTGTGGACGAGAGGAGTGAGTTCAGAAAGGCTAAGAGCCTGATGAAGGTCCAAGGAAGTAAACCTCATTCCAGATTCTGGAAGCCTGGGCACACTTTGCTGCAAAACGCTGCCTCCAAAGTCCCCGAGGATACAACGTTGTGACATCTCGCCTGGCGATCCATGCTCTCCAATAGAGCCCGGTGTACGTGTGTGTGTGGCCGTGACACGTAGCACATGCGGCAGAACTTTCGAGAGAAACCCCCACCCAGTCCCTGCCTACCTCTTGGACACCCCAGGGGCTGAGCCCAGCGGGCCCCCTACATTCCTGTCTCCTGTGTTGGCCTCAGGCCAGCAGGGGCAAATACCTTTGGGCAGTGGCTATTCAAGGTCAGAGCCAGCCAGGTCATGATTCCTCACACACCTTTCTGCTCTCACTCAGCTGGGGGAAGGTGGCATGGAAGGTGGGTCCATTCACTGAGACTCATGCGCTCTGACCGGTCCCCGAGGGCTGCGAGGAAACCCAAACTCACTGAGGACCCCTCCACCTGTGAGCCCCCTACCCCCAATACCGATTCATGTCTGCACACCTTCACACAGGCTCCTCCTCTGCTGGCCTAATTCCTGCCCCCCAACTTCAAGATGCAGCTCAGAACCCTGAGAGCCCTTCCTGGTGGACACAGGCTGGAGCCTTTCTTTTATGATGTGTTTTATTTGCATAAACACATCATTGCCTGTTTCCCTCCAAGTCATCCTTACATCCCAGATCCTCGCATTCTGGAACAGATCTTTCTGTTCTTGATTCACACACCCACTGACTGTGACAGTCTGTGGGTGGATCGGGCCATGACCCCGTTAGGTGTACACTTCCTGAGACACAGCCCAAGCTCAGAGCAGGTGTCTGACTTGAGGAAATCACAAACACCATGAGGCATCTTCTCCCCGCTGGACCAGGAGCCCAGCCCAGTCCAGCACGGTGGTCAGGGTCTGGCCAGTGGCATGGACGAGAGAGCCCATGGGAGAGAAGATGGGAGTCCCCTACCTCGGTGACTGAGAAAGGGCCAGCGCCGGTCAGGGACACTGAGCCAGGCGCCCAAGGCCAGCCGAGGAGCAGACCCAGGAGTGTGACAGGAGTGTGTGTCTGCAAAGCCACTGAGACTGAGGTACATTTGAGAACTTCTATGTCTGAAATGTCTTTATTCTGCCCTCAACCTCGATGAGAGGCTCAGCAGGTCGGAGAATCTAGGCTGAGGCTGGAGCAGTTTTCTTCCAGGATTTCCAAGGTGTTACTCCATGACCTTGTGGCATCCAGCGCTGCTGCCGCGACATCGGATGTGACCTCTTTCTCCTTGTTTTGGAAACTTTTAGACACTTTACTAAACACTGGGGACAATGTCACAATGAGAAGACTTAGTAAGGCTCACGTTCATCCATATTGCCGAGGATTTAATGGGCTTTTCATTGGGAAATTTGGTTCCAAGCAGTGTTCTTGAATTATTTTTAATAACATCCCCCCACCCACTCCATTTTCCCTATCCCCTCTTTCTAGAATATTATCGATATTACTCTAATGTTGGACCTTCTGATCTCCTCTAATTTTCTTTTTCCCTCCTGTTGGTTTTAAGAAAAGCATCTTTATTTATAGAAGTATTTTCGAATAATGTTTCTCAGATGAATGAATGGGTGAATGAACGCAAACCAGAGCAGTAAGTACATGAACCCCATTCACAGAGAGTGTCTCTAAGGGTCAGAGACAGTCATTCCATAATAAAGACAGCAATCGCCTTTTACATTTGTGTGGGAGACAGGACAGAAATTATGAGCTCCATCCTCCCGACAGAGAAATTGAAATCCACAGAGGTCACACGGTTGCCCAAAGTCACATGGCGAATGTGTGGCAGGTTCAGGCAGCTCCTGCTTTTAATTTTTGTTCTATAGCCAGGAGACTCTCAATTTTATCTTTTAGCCATTTTTTGAGCTCCTCACTTCAATTGTACTAAAATTCTCTGGGTTCTCTTTTGCTAATTGTTTATATGAACTCACTCTGAGACTTTCTGAACCTAAAAAAGGTTTAAAGAATAATGCAACGAACACCCATGTACCCTTTTACCTAGATTGACCAGTTAATATCTGTCACATTCACTTTTTCTGTATCATATGTTTGGTTTGCTAAACCATTCGAAAGTAAATTGCTGATGCGAAATTCAGCCCTAGATACTTCAACACCTTTCTCCTTAGAACAAGAAGAGTCTCCCCTCCATACCAAGGGGTCTCAACCAAGGGCGATTTCAGTTTCTCCTCTCCTCCATTCCCAAGAGAGATTTTACCATGTTTGGAGATATTTTCTATAGTCAAGACTTGAAAGGGTGCTACTTGAATCTGCTGGGTAGAGACCAGGGACACTACTAAACATGCTACAATGCACAGGGCGGCCCCTACCACAAAGAATGGTCTGAGCTAAAATGCCAACAGTAATGAAGTTTAGAGACCCTGTTCCTACCCACATCACTACGGTGACCGTCAAGCAATTTAATCTTGATACATTACTCACATACAGCTCACATTCAGATTTCTCCAACTGTCCCCCAAATGTGTTTTGCGAATATATACTTTTTCCAGTTCTGGATCCAACCATGGCATTTGGTAGACATGCCATCTTCACCTCCTTTGTTCTAGAGTTGGGCCAGCTTCTTTCTTCTCCTTGTCATCTTTGAGGTCTCCACGTCGGTTTCTTGTAGACTGATCCACACATGGATTTGTCTGTGTCCCCAGGATTAGATCCACACTAAGGATTTTGGCAACAATACTACAGAGTAATGCAAAGTCTACTCACAGCCTAGGAATATATCCCTGGCCCCAACGTACATCTCCCTCCCTGCATAGTTAGTTGCCTCCAAATTGCTTTTCTTCTGTTTGTCCTACAAAGTCAAGGCTCTCCTTGGATGCCAGATGACTCTTGGTCCTCTGGGCTCAGGCAAGAGCTGCCTGGATGTGCAGGGCACACAGGTGAGGCTGGAGGCCAAACATCTCATCGTAGGGCAGTCAGACTGCTTCAGTGGGGACCTCTGGAGGTCAGGTCTTTAGATCCTTTCTCTCAGGCTGACCAGTCCCCCAGAGAACTTTCTAGTCTCCTCCGAGTGGGTACAGAATTGGCTGCCAGCTTGTTGGGAGTTGAGTGGGGAAGACAGCTACAGGTCCCCATCCAGTTTGTAAACCTCCTCCTTATCCCTTTTCTCCGGGGACCCTCGCTTCCACTCTCTCCAAAAAGTAAACCCTCATTTTTTTTTTTTGCCGAAGTAGGAAGGGGGAGGGTAGTCTGGTTGTGCAAAATGGGGGAGGGGTGGCTAGAGGGCACCAAACTGCTTCCCCGCCCTCCCACCAACCCTCCTGTCTTCAGCCCCACCCCCCACTTACACCGTCCCCTCCACTTGCAGGATGGCTTGCTAATCACACTTCTGTTCCCCAGCTTCCAAAATGCTTGATATTTTCTTATCTTTCTGGATTCTAGTTTTTCAAAACACCCTTTTACTTGTCTTCTGATGGGATTTTGGGAAGGAGTGAAGGTGACGTGCATTTTCCATCTACCACCTTTAACAAGGAGCCTGTGTCCTTTAATGTTTAAATAGCAGCAAGAGTCCCAAACCCATCTACTATAGGGAATTCGGAGGAACTTCTTCCCAGATGTCTCTAAAGACTTAGGGAAAAATTATCCAACTCTGAAATAAGGCAGATGGACGTCTGCTGTCCCTTCAATGCCACACTGGAGCATCTAACCTGCCCGGCAAAAGATCATCTGGTCTTCCTGGGAATGTCACTTGGATAATTTCTTCCTCACTGTGGCTCAGACTTTGTAAAGTTAGAGGATAACTTGCTGAGAACTGGTAAACTGCCACTCGTTTCTGTCTGGAGGGATAAAAGACAATCCCAAAGGTGGTGGCTTCGTTGCCCTGCAGGATGTCCATTGGTTTGGCATCTCACTTTGGAATCGGATTCAAGCATCCTTTCACTAATGAGGTATGTCTGTCTCCTGTACCTTTCTTGGAACCTGTATCTTTCCTTTCCATCTGCTGCTTCTGTCATTAATGAGTTAAACAGGTCTTTGACACACGTTCACTCTCCATCTGTATGAGAATTATCTTTAACTTTTTCAAAAATATATGGTAACTACTCTCCAAGTACTTCTGTTTCTGAGTTTCTGCCTCTTTCAAATGCTCTTTTTCCACCCGGAGACTCACAGGCAGCAAATGCTGGCCCTTCCCCACTTTGCCCCACGCTATGATGTCACCTCTTGTTTTTTCACCCCCAAAGCACCCACACCCGCAGAGCCCCTCGTGGCTGGCGGCTGAAGGTCTGGTGTAACACAGTACAAACACCACCTGAAACGGAGCCTTAGACAGCTCCCTAAATCACTTGAGCAGCTTGCAATTGCAACCCTTTTTTCCTGCTGTTTCTCCTATGAGGAGCTACCTTCTACCTGCTGATACCCCTTCATTCTTGTTCACTTCTCAGGCAGAGCATTTCAGCTCACTACCTCAAATCTCATCATCTTCCAAACCAGGCCTGGGCCAACCTCGGGAAAAGCAAAATTCCATTCCATCGCTCTGCAAACGTGTGGGATTAAGAGCACGTCTGGAGGTCAGGGTTGGAATCCCAGCACTGCTGCTTAGTAACTGGGCCACCTCGACCTCCCTCTGCCTCGTTGTGAGGGTTCAGCGACTTAATACAACACTGTAAGAACAGCAGCGCCCACCCCACAGAGCAAGCACTCAGTAGCTCCCGGAAGCTTGGGCAGAAGCAGTGATTACACCCTGCTTTCATGCGATCAGAGTCAAAGGACAGACCTCCCAACCTCCGACTGAGCAAGGCCCGGGGTTTGCCTTTTCCTTCCTTCCTGCTGCATCAGAAGGCATTAAAGTGACCAAGAGGACACCAGTGATTCCTGGATGGTAGCTGGAGCAGCCGCCAGCTCCCTCACTCCAGCTCCTGAGTCTGTATCACCTCAAAGCCGGATGGAAAGCTTGAGGTCCTCAACCAAAGCCAAGAAGGGGGCTTTGCAGAGCGGCCGAGAAGACAGTGAACTCAGAACAAGAGGCCCGGGTGCGGGGCCAGCATGCTGCGTACCGCTGTGTGAGCCCAAGCAAGTTACTCAGGCTGAACCTCAGCTTGAAAAAGAAACGGAAGTAATCGTGCCTTCCCTGCCTACTCCAGGGTTGTTTTAAAAATCTAAAAAGATGCTGATAAAAACCCACAGAAAAATATAAAGTGAGAATTACTATCACCATGAACCTCGTCATCCAGCTGACAGAGGGGTTATACTGGTTACGTTTAATTTTTTTGGAAAGTTTTCAATATAAAAAAGAATGAAATTCTCCCACCTGCAGCAACATGGATGGACCTAGAGAATATCCTGCTTAGTAAAATAAGTCAGAGAAAGACAAATACTGGATAATACCACTTATATGTGGAATCTAAAAAATAATACAAATGAATGTATACACAAAACAGAAACAGACTGACAGATTACAGAAAAACTCGTGGTTACCAAAGAAGAGAGGGAAGTGGGGAGGGGCAAATTAGGGGTAAGGGATTAACGGAAACAAACTACCATGTATAAAATAGATAAGCAACAAGGATATAGTGTACAGCACAGGGGATTATAGCCATTATCTTATAACAACTTTTAATGGAGTATAATCTATAAAAATACTGAATCACTATGCTGTATACCTGAAACGAACATAAGTCAACCATACTTCAATTAAAAAAATAAATGTAAAAATATAAAAATAAAAAATAAAGAGTTTTCACTACTTGGACAGATACTAAAAAAAAGAGAGATAAATAAGGAACATAAACAGCAACTCTGGCTTTGGGAACCTTCACCTTGGACCTACCCATAAAAATCAACATGGTCACCCAAGGGCAAGTCTTAAGGCAGAGGGCAAGTTTAAAGGAAAACAGTGCCTATGGCCACCTTCCAGTTCCGGTTTCGTTTGTTTTCCACAGGCGTGGCAATGAGGTGTGCAGGAGAAGGCACACACATGTGTATCTGCATCTTAACCTAGGTTGTAGAGGTGGGGACTAGGGCGGGTGAGGGATGTATCAACAGAAACAGGCTCATACAAAATGCCACCAGCATGGGTTTTGTGCATCCAATCAAGTCCTGAAGACGTCCCGCTTGTTTCCTTTCTAACCTCCAAAGCCCAGCCAAGGGCAAAGGAGAAGGTATCAGTTCAGGGCAAGGAGATTCCACCCTGAGGGCTGAAGTCGCAGGGCGGCCCTGAGTATAACACCCCAGTAAAACCTGATACCAATCGATATATTCTTTCTGCCGCAGGGCACAAGGCCATCTCCTTTTCTATCACCAGCACGTGCTCCTGGCTCAACAAGGCTGCCGTGATCTCATCCCTCTGGCCAGGGGCCAGGTCTGTGTTTATCCCAAGCATCTGCAGGCAAACCCCCATCTTCCCAGATCGCCTGCCCACCAGAGGTCTGCATGCAGTGGCAGGACTGCGCCCCTTTCCCTTTACACTCTGCTCCCTCCCTTCCCAGAGGCCTGGCCCTGGGATCAGGGGCTCCCAGGAGAAGGCCAGGATGGTCAGCATCTGGACAGCTCATCCAGCAGGAAAAGCAGGCCTCCTTCTCACTTCACTCAGCCTTTGCTACAACTACGAAACTTCTCAGTGCCTCAGCTTCCTCATCTGCAAAACAGGATACAATCATGCCTGTCCCACAAAAAGGTTCTTCAGATTAAACCAGTTTGTAAGGGTGAAGGACTTATAATGCTGCCTGGCACACACCACGCTTTCAAGCACAAGTTATTACTAACAGTGCTTGGAATATCACAGACACTTGGTAAAGAGCAGAACGGTGGGGTGATTTGAACACGGGCTCTGACACCAGACAGCCTGGTTCAAATCTCACCTCTACCACTCATGCTATGTGACCATGGGCAAGGTTACTATTCCTGCTGCCTCAGTTTCTTCACAGTCTTGTGGCAAGAATTAACAGTTAATATTGGAAACAACCCAAATATCCCTCAGCTGGTGAAGAGATGAACCGTGATATATCCACACTGTAGAATACTACTCAGCAATAAAAAGTATTTAGACATGCATCGCCACACGTGGATCTTAAGATCTTTACGCTAAATGAAAAAAGCCAAAGAGGAAGGCTACATACTGTATGATTTCATATATATGAAACTATAGAAAAGGCAAAATTTCAGTGACAAAAAGCAGATCAGTAATTGCCTGGGAAAACGTTCAGGGGGAGGAAGGGGAAGATGGCGGAAGAGGAAGATGCAGAGATCACTTTCCTCCCCACAGATACATCAGAAATACATCTACACGAGGAACTGCTCCTACAGAACACCCACTGAACGCTGGCAGAAGACCTCAGACCTCCCAAGAGGCAAGAAACTCCCCACGTACCTGGGAAGGCAAAAGAAAAAAGAAAAAACAGAGATGAAAGAATAGGGACGGGACCTGCACCAGTGGGAGGGAGCCGTGAAGGAGGAAAGGTTTCCACACACTAGAAGCCCCTTCACGGGTGGAGACTGCGGGTGGCGGAGGGGGGAAGCTCCGGATCCACGGAGGAGAGCACAGCAGCAGGGGTGCGGAGGGCAAAGCAGAGAGATTCCCGCAGAGGATCGGTGCCGACCGGCACTCACCAGCCCGAGAGGCTTGTCTGCTCACCCGCCAGGGCAGGTGGGGGCTGGGAGCTGAGGCTCAGGCTTCGGTCAGATCGCAGGGAGAGGACTGGAGTTGGCGGCGTGAACACAGCCTGAAGGGGTTAGTGCACCATGGCTAGCCGGGAGGGAGTCTGGGAGAAGTCTGGAGCTGCCAAAGAGACAAGAGACCTTTTCTTCCCTCTTTGTTTCCTGGTGTGCGAGGAGAGGGGATTCAGAGCACCGTTTAAAGGAGCTCCAGAGATGGGCGCAAGCCATGGCTATCAGCGCGGACCCCCGTGACGGGCATGGGATGCTAAGGCCGCTGCTGCCGCCACCAAGAAGGCTGTGTGCGAGCACAGGTCACTCTCCACACCTCCCCTTCCGGGAGCCTGTGTAGCCCGCCACTAACGGGGTCCCGTGATCCAGAGACAACTTCCCCGGGAGAGAGCACGGCCCGCCTCAGGCTGGTGCAACGTCACGCCGGCCTCTTCAGCCACAGGCTCACTCCACATCCGTCCCCCTCCCTCCCCACGGCCTGAGTGAGCCAGAGCCCCCAATCAGCTGCTCCTTTAACCCCTCCCTGTCTGAGCTGAGCGAAGAGCAGACGCCCTCAGGCAACCTACACGCAGAGGAAGGGCCAAATCCAAAGCTGAACCCCAGGAGCTGTGCGAACAAAGAAGAGAAAGGGAAATCTCTCCCAGCAGCCTCAGAAGCAGTGGATAAAAGCTCCACAATCAGCTTGATGTACCCTGCATCAGTGGAATACCTGAAAGACAACGAATCATCCCAAATTGAGGAGGTGGACTTGGGGAGCAACGATATATATTTTTTTCCTCTTTTCCTCTTTTTGTGAGTGTGTATGTATATGCTTCTGTGTGAGATTTTGTCTGCATAGCTTTGCTTTCACCATTTGTCCCAGGGTTCTGTCCGTCCGTTGTTTTTGTTTTACTTAAAAAAGTTTTTTTTCATAATAATTATTTTTATTTTAATAAATTTATTTTATTTTATCTTACTTTATTTTATTTTATTTTATCCTCTTTCTTTCGTTCTACTTTTTCTCCCTTTTATTCTGAGCCCTGTGGATGAAAGGCTCTTGGTGCTAAAGCCAGGCATCAGGGCTGTGCCTCTGACGTGGGAGAGCCAACTTCAGCACACTGGTCCACAAGAGACCTCCCAGCTCCACATAATATCAAATGGCGAATATCTCCTAGACATCTCCACCTCAACACCAACACCCAGCTTGACTCAACGACCAGCAAGCTACAGTACTGCACACCCTATGCCAAACAACTAGCAAGACAGGAACACAACACCACCCATTAGCAGAGAGGCTGCCTAAAATCATAATAAGGCCACAGACACCCCAAAACACACCACCAGATGTGGACCTGCCCACCAGAAAGACAAGATCCAGCCTCATCCACCAGAACACAGGCACTAGTGCCCTCCACCAGGAAACCTACATAACCCACTGAACCAATTTTAGCCACTGGGGACAGACACCAAAAACAACGGGAACTACAAACCTGCAGCCTGCAAAAAGGAGACCCAAACCATAGTAAGATAAGCAAAATGAAAAGACAGAAAAACACACAGCAGATGAAGGAGCAAGGTAAAAACCCACCAGACCTAACAAATGAAGAGGAAATAGGCAGTCTACCTGAAAAAGAATTCAGAATAATGACAGTAAAGATGATCCAAAATCTTGGAAATAGAAGAGACAAAATGCAAGAAACATTTAACAAGGACCTAGAAGAACTAAAGAGGAAACAAGCAATGATGAATAACACAATAAATGAAATTAAAAGTACTCTAGAAGCGATCAATAGCAGAATAACTGAGGCAGAAGAATGGATAAGTGACCTGGAAGATAAAATAGTGGAAATAACTACTGCAGAGCAGAATAAAGAAAAAAGAATGAAAAGAACTGAGGACAGTCTCAGAGACCTCTGGGACAACATTAAACACACCAACATTCGAATTATAGGGGTCCCAGAAGAAGAGAAAAAGAAAGGGATTGAGAAAATATTTGAAGATATTAGAGTTGAAAACTTCCTTAACATGGGAAAGGAAATAGTTAT
The DNA here is from genome assembly GCF_026419965.1 of Kogia breviceps. Lineage (NCBI taxonomy): Eukaryota > Metazoa > Chordata > Mammalia > Artiodactyla > Physeteridae > Kogia > Kogia breviceps. The sequence continues at coordinate 12,058,628 of NC_081312.1, forward strand.
TCAAGTCCAGGAAGCACAGAGAGCCCCATACAGGATAAATCCAAGGAGAAACATGCCAAGACACATATTAATCAAACTATCAAAAATTAAATACAAAGAAAACATATTAAAAGCAACAAGGAAAAAACAACAAATAACACACAAGGGAATCTCCATAAGGTTAACAGCTGATATTTCAGAAGAAACTCTGCAAGCCAGAAGGGAGTGGCAGGACATATATAAAGTGACGAAGGAAAAAAACCTACAACCAAGATTACTCTACCCAGCAAGGATCACATTCAGATTTGATGGAGAAATTAAAACCTTTACAGACAAGGAAAAGCTGAGACAGTTCAGCACCACCAAACCAGCTTTACAACAAATGCTAAAGGAACTTCTCTAGGCAGGAAACACAAGAGAAGGAAAAGACCTACTATAACAAACACAAAACAATTAAGTAAATGGGTATAGGAACATACATATAGATAATTACTTTAAACATAAACGGATTAAATGCTCCCACCAAAAGACACAGACTGGCTGAATGCATACAACAACAAGACCCATATATATGCTGTCTACAAGAGACCCACTTCAGACCTAGAGACACATACAGACTGAAAGTGAGGGTATGGAAAAAGATATTCCATGCAAATGGAAATCAAAAGAAAGCTGGAATAGCAATACTCATATCAGACAAAATAGACTTTAAAATAAAGACTGTTACAAGAGACAAAGAAGGACACTACATAATGATCAAGGGATCGATCCATGAAGAAGATATAACAATTGTAAATATTTATGCACCCAACATAGGAGCACCTCAATACGTAAGGCAAATAATAACAGCCATAAAAGGGGAAATCGACAGTAACACATGCATAGTAGGGGACTTTAACACCCCACTTTCACCAATGGACAGATCATCGAAAATGAAAATAAATAAGGAAACACAAGTTTTAATTGATACATTAAACAAGATGGACTTAATTGATATTTGTAGGACATTCCACCTCAAAACAACAGAATACACATTTTTCTCAAGTGCTCATGGAACATTCTCCAGGATAGATCATATCTTGGGTCACAAATCAAGCCTTGGTAAATTTAAGAAAATTGAAATTGTATCAAGTATCTTTTCCAACCACAATGCTATGAGACTACATATCAATTACAGGAAAAGATCTGTAAAAAATACAAACACATGGAGGCTGAACAATATACTAATTAATAACGAAGTGATCACTGAAGAAATCAAAGAGGAAATCAAAAAAATACCTAGAAACAAATGACAGTGGAGACACGAAGACCCAAAACCTATGGGATGCAGCAAAAGCAGTTCTAAGAGGGAAGTTTATAGCAATACAATCCTACCTTAAGAAAGAGGAAACATCTCGAATAAACAACCTAACCTTGCACCTAAAGCAATTAGAGAAAGAAGAACAAAAATACCCCAAAGTTAGCAGAGGAAAGAAATTATAGAGATCAGATCAGAAATAAATGAAAAAGAAATGAAGGAAACGATAGCAAAGATCAATAAAACTAAAAGCTGCTTCTTTGAGAAGATAAACTAAATTGATAAACCATTAGCCAGACTCATCAAGAAAAAAAGGGAGAAGACTCAAATCAATAGAATTAGAAATGAAAAAGGAGAAGTAACAACAGACACTTCGGAAATACAAAAGATCATGAGATTACTACAAGCAACTCTATGCCAATAAAATGGACAACCTGGAAGAAATGGACAAATTCTTAGAAAGGCACAACCTGCCGAGACTGAATCAGGAAGAAATAGATAATATGAACAGACCAATCACAAGCACTGAAATTGAAACTGTGATTAAAAATCTTCCAACAAAAGCCCAGGACCAGATGTCTTCACAGGCAAATTCTATCAAACATTTAGAGAAGAGCTAACACCTATCCTTCTCAAACTCTTCCAAAATATAGCAGAGGAAGGAACACTCCCAAACTCATTCTATGAGGCCACCATCACCCTGATACCAAAACCAGACAAAGATGTCACAAAGAAAGAAAACTACAGGCCAATATCACTCATGAACCTAGACGCAAAAATCCTCAACAAAATACTAGCAAACAGAATCCAACAGCACATTAAAAGGATCATACACCATGATCAAGTGGGGTTTATTCCAGGAATGCAAGGATTCTTCAATATACGCAAATCAATCAACGTGATACACCAAACTAACAAATTGAAGGAGAAAAACCATATGATCATCTCAATAGATGCAGAGAAAACTTTCAACAAAATTCAACACCCATTTATGATAAAAACCCTGCAGAAAGTAGGCATAGAGGGAACTTTCCTCAACATAATAAAGGCCATATATGACAAACCCACAGCCAACATCATCCTCAATGGTGTAAAACTGAAACCATTTCCACTAAGATCAGGAAAAAGACAAGATTGCCCACTCTCACCACTTTTATTCAACATAGTTTTGGAAGTTTTAGCCACAGCAATCAGAGAAGAAAAGGAAATAAAAGGAATCCAAATCGGAAAAGAAGAAGTAAAGCTGTCATTGTTTGCAGATGACATGATACTATACATAGAGAATGCTAAAGATGCTACCAGAAAATTACTAGAGCTAATCAATGAATTTGGTAAAGTAGCAGATACAAAATTAATGCACAGAAATCTCTTGTATTCCTATACAGTAATGATGAAAAATCTGAAAGTGAAATTAAGAAAACACTCCCATTTACCATTGCAACAAAAAGAATAAAATATCTAGGAATAAACCTACCTAAGGAGACAAAAGACTTGTATGCAGAAAACTATAAGACACTGATGAAAGAAATGAAAGATGATACAAATAGATGGAGAGATATACCATGTTCTTGGATTGGAAGAATCAACATTGTGAAAATGACTCTACTACCCAAAGCAATCTACAGATTCAATGCAATCCTTATCAAACTACCACTGGCATTTTTCACAGAACTAGAACAAAAAATTTCACAATTTGTATGGAAACACAAAAGACCCCGAATAGCCAAAGCAATCTTGAGAACGAAAAACGGAGATGGAAGAATCAGGCGCCCTGATTTCAGACTATACTACAAAGCTACAGTAATCAAAACAGTATGGTACTGGCACAAAAACAGAAATATAGGGGCTTCCCTGGTAGCGCAGTGGTTGAGAGTCCTCCTGCTGATGCAGGGGACTCGGGTTTGTGCCCCGGTCCAGGAAGATCCCACATGCCGCGGAGCAGCTAGGCCCGTGAGCCATGACCGCTGAGCCTGCGCATCTGGAGCCTGTGCTCCACAATGGGAGAGGCCACAACAGTGAGTGGCCCGCGTACCGCAAAAAAAAAAGAAAAAGAAAAAAAGAAAAAACAGAAATATAGATCAATGGAACAGGATAGATAGAAAGCCCAGAGATAAACTCACACACATATGGTCACCTTATCTTTGATAAAGGAGGCAGGAATGTACAGTGGAGAAAGGACAGCCTCTTCAATAAGTGGTGTTGGGAAAACTGGACAGGTACATGGAAAAGTATGAGATTAGAACACTCCCTAACACCATACACAAAAATAAGCTCAAAATGGATTAAAGACCTAAATGTAAGGCCAGAAACTATCAAACTCTTAGAGGAAAACATAGGCAGAACACTCTATGACATAAATCACAGCAAGATCCTTTTTGACCCACCTCCTAGGGAAATGGAAATAAAAACAAAAATAAAGAAATGGGACCTAATGAAACTTAAAAGCTTTTGCACAGCAAAGGAAACCATAAACAAGACCAAAAGACAACCCTCAGAACGGGAGAAAATATTTGCAAATGAAGCAACTGACAAAGGATTAATCTCCAAAATTTACAAGCAGTTCATGCAGCTCAATAACAAAAAAACAAACAACTCAATCCAAAAATGGGCAGAAGACCTAAATAGACATTTCTCCAAAAAGATATACAGATTGCCAACAAACACATGAAAGAATGCTCAACATCATTAATCATTAGAGAAATGCAAATCAAAACTACAATGAGATATCATCTCACAATGGTCACAATGGCCATCATCAAAAAGTCTAGAAACAATAAATGCTGGAGAGGGTGTGGAGAAAAGGGAACACTCTTGCACTGCTGGTAGGAATGTGAATTGGTACAGCCACTATGGAGAACAGTATGGAGGGTCCTTAAAATACTACAAATAGAACTACCATATGACCCAGCAATCCCACTACTGGGCTTATACCCTCAGAAAACCATAATTCAAAAAGAGTCATGTACCACAATGTTCATTGCAGCTCTATTTACAATAGCCAGGACATGGAAGCAACCTAAGTGTACGTCATTAGATGATGGATAAAGAAGATGTGGCACATATATACAATAGAATATTACTCAGCCATAAAAAGAAACGAAATTGAGTTATTTGTAGTGAGGTGGATGGACCTAGAGTCTGTCATACAGAGTGAAGTAAGTCAGAAAGAGAAAGACAAATATCGTATGCTAATACAAATATATGGAATCTAAGAAAAAAATGTCATGAAGAACCCAGGGGTAAGACGGGAATAAAGACACAGACCTACTAGAGCATGGACTTAAGGATATGGGGAGGGGGAAGGGTAAGCTGTGACGAAGTGAGAGAGTGGCATGGACATATATACGCTACCAAACGTAAAATAGATAGCTAGTGGGAAGTAGCCGCATAGCACAGGGAGATCAGCTCGGTGCTTTGTGACCACCTAGAGGGGTGGGAGGGAGATGCAAGAGGGAAGAGATATGGGAACATATGTATATGTATAACTGATTCACTTTGTTATAAAGCAGAAACTAACACACCATTGTAAAGCAATTATACTCCAATAAAGATGTTAAAAAAATAATAATAAATAATTGCCTGGGACTAGGGGTCAAGGAGGGATACAGTGCAAGTGGGCATGAAAAAATTTGGGGAGTGAAGGAAATTTCTACATCTTTATTGTAGTGTGGTTACACAGCCGCACAAAATGAACAAAATTCTTAAACTGTACAATTAAAAATGGGTGAAGTTTAGTATTGTACGTCAATTATATTGTACTAAAATAAAACACACAAATAAGAAAACCAATAAAAAGAATAGTTGCTATGCATGAAATTCCAAGAACAGTGGCAGACACATAGTAAGTAATCAAAAATGAATATGCACTGCTCTTATAATCATCTTCCACCTGCTCGGGGACCTCTGGGTCACAGCACACACTACCCCAGGGATATTAAGACCCGAGGCTGGCTCATTCCCTTCCTGTGCTCCCTCTCTGAGCTTCAGGCCCTGGGGACAGAGGGGTGAGTAGCTACAGCCCGGCCTTCACAGTGGGAGGAAGGAAGCCACCAACATGTCACAGCTAAGGTGTGCTACATGGGGGAACATGAGGGGAGGGCCTTGGAGGGAGGGAGAAGTACAAACCAGCACCCAGAGGCTCCGGTTCGTCCCCCATCAAGAATGCTCAGGCTCAGGGAGTTGGGGGTGTCAACCTGAGCCCTCCTGGGCCAGCCTATCCAGACGTGAAGGCCTTGTGCGTGAGCTATAAGCCCATACAGAAGCTTGCTCCAAAACAAGGATCGTTAAGACAATAGCAAGTTTGATGATTTTAATACAAGACTGTTGTCTATATTCACTATACCGCGCATTGGATCTCTAGCGCTCATTCATCCGCTGTGTTCTAAGTCTGTAAATGCCCATCGACAGATGAATGGATAAAGAAGATGTGGAACATTTAACAATGGAATATGACTCAGCCATAAAAAGAAACGAAATTGAGTTATTTGTAGTGAGGTGGATGGACCTAGAGTCTGTCATACAGAGTGAAGTCAGAAAGAGAAAGACAAATACCGTATGCTAACACATATATATGGAATCTAAGAAAAAAAATGGTACTGATGAACCTAGTTGCAAAGCAGGAATAAAGAGGTGGACATAGAGAACGGACTTGAGGACGTGGGGTGGGAGAGCAAAGTGAGAGTCGCACTGACATATACACACTACCGAATGTAAAATAGTTAGCTAGTGGGAAGCAGCAGCATAGCACAGGGAGATCAGCTCCGTGCTCTGTGACCACCTAGAGGGGTGGGATAGGGAGAGTGGGAGGGAGGCTCAAGAGGAGCCTCCCCTCTCAAGAGGAGGGGTATGGGGACATGTGTATGCATATGGCTGATTTGCTTTATTGTGCAACAGAAACTAACACAGTCTTGTGAAGCAACTACACTCCAATAAAGATCTATTAAAATATATACAATTTTTATTACCAAAAAATAAAGACAGACAATGGCAAGCCTTGGAATCACTGTAGGAATCTGGCTGATCTGCAGACCCAATCTCATCAAGGCTCCAACAGCTGAGGGAGGTGAATTAAGATTAACTCAGGGCTTCCCTGGTGGCGCAGTGGTTGAGAGTCCGCCTGCCGATGCAGGGGACGCGGGTTCGTGCCCCGATCCGGGAGGGTCCCACGTGCCGTGAAGCGGCTGGGCCCATGAGCCATGGCCGCTGAGCCTGCGTGTCGGGAGCCTGTGCTCCGCAGCGGGGAGAGGCCACAGCAGTGAGAGGCCCGCGTACCGCAAAAAAAAAAAAAAGATTAACTCAGACTTTTCCCAGTTGGCACAGGTGTGCCAGACGACATGCTATGTACTGGCAGCCAAAGGATGAGCAAGTGGCTCTTGTCCTCAGGGAGCCCCCAGGATGGGGGGGGGGTGACAGACAGGTGGTGGTCAGACTGTGAGCGGCCCAGATGTACAAAGGGAGGAGGGCCCAGCTGACACTGTGGTGTATCCAGGGGGGCATCACGAGGGAGGCACTGCACAAGCAAAGCTGGAAGGACTGAGAGGAAGGAGGGTCAGGCAGAGAGGGAATCACGGGGTGGGTTTGGGACGTCAGCAGCTGCCGGGCCCCAGTGCAGGGAGGAGGGCAGGAGCTTCATTCAATAAACATTTATTAAGCCCCAGTGTGTGCTGGATGGCCACCGAGATTCCGTTGGACACACTCAAGCAGAAGCCACGTCTGTTCTGCTCGCTCGTGCAGTTCGTCATCTGGAGGAGCCAGAGGGAGAGGCTCCAAGTTCCCTCGGGCCAGCAGGGAACACCGGATGGAGGTGGAGGAGACACCTGAAGGAGGAGGGGGAGCCCCTCTGTGCAAAGACCAGGGGACGGCGAGCGTGCATTTACTCCTTCCTTCCCCTCTGCCAGCCTCCGATGGGGACGGGGCGTCTGGCATTGAGCGAAAGGCTGTTCCCGGTGGGCCCTGTGCTGCAATGTCACCTCCTCACGCCTACAGCCACCATCACCCTGCCTCCCCGCTGCCCCACGCAGGTGTTGCTGTCTGTGCACACACTTGTTTCATCCTGTGTTTATGGATAAACATTTGTGCGTTCCCTGCCTCTTCCTTTTATCCTCAAGGGCAGTGATGCCACGCCCTTCACTTTGGGGCTCTCGCCTTCCACTTCCTCTCGTCCTTCCCACCCTCTCCACCCCTCAAGAGCCTAGCAGAGGCTGCCCAGAGAGGACGGGGGCCACCAAGGAGGGACCCACAGCCATCACGGATTTGGGCCATTCTGTGAAGCTTTGGAACCATTAAGCACCAACCACCGGCTGAGTGTTGGGTGGTGAGTAGAGCTGCTCACAGCACGTCTGGACAATTACGCGACGCACTAAGTATTATAATCTAATTATGTTACAAAAGCGGTAACGGAGAAATAAAAAGAACAACTAACCCTGTCTGAGGGAGTCGGCTGTTCACTTGGGGGTTGAAGAAAGAAGCTGAAATCGCCAGATAGAGGACGCGGGGAAAGACGGCGCAGGGGGCGGGGCCGTGAGGACAGAGGAAGCATCGGAGGGTGAGAGATGCGGCCAGGAACCGCGCAGGCGCAGCGGTGGAGCCCGGGCAGCAGGGCCCAGAGAGCCAGGGGTTCCAGACACAGGACTGAGAAGTTTCGTCTTCATCGCCAGGGCAGCGATGCATTCTGGAGACTTTAACCAAAGGAAGGATGTGGATGGTGACAGCCTTCAGAAGAGGCGTCTCATGGCCACGTGGACGACAGAGCGGAGGGCAAACCCTCAGGCACTAGTCATCTGTACCCTTAACACAGTGTGAAGTCCTCAAGGGCTTTATGTCCTAATTGGTGCTGGCCGAGCAGCAGCCACTGGCCACGAGTTGGTGGCCAGCTGACCACGGGACACAGAGCGGCCTTTGAATAGTGCACGGGAACAGATTCACTCCCAGACTGTAGACGTCCGGCAACCCGCCCTGCACCCCGACCCTGTGCTCAGCCCCCAGATGGTCTGCTCCGACTTCGTGTCCTGTAACTGTTACCTCTGAGACCCGGGTGGGGACAGGCTTGTCCTCCAGGCACCAGCTGAGCCGTCTGTCCGTCTGTCCGACTTACGCTCCTCATGTGCAGGTGCAGCACCCGCCCCCCAAGAGGAAGGCAAAGGACTGAGAAATGCCAAGAATCTTCCCCTCCTCAGCTGTCCTTCTCTCTTCCTCTTTGTTATTTTCTTAAAACCACCAACACACTCCAAGTTTCACTAACTAAGCAGAGAAACCCAGGGAGAAACTGCCTCATCTTGTGTGTTCCCTGCCAGCTGCCACTTTCTGGTATACACTAGGTACTCAGTGTTTGCTGACCGAATACCACCAGCATTGTAGCTTCTGCCCCAAGCTGCCTTCTCTCTTTGCACCTTCATTCTGCAGAATTTGTTGAGCAAAACGTGACTCCAGTACAGACGTCAGTGCTGCGTGAGGCCGGGGCGGGGGAGGGTGTCACTGTTATGGCGGTAAAGGGAATGTTTTCTAAAGTCCTCATTTTTAAGCCCAAATTTCCATTTACCTGGAAGCTCTTAAGCCAGAAGCCATCTCTGCCATACCCCTCAAAATCCCTTTTAGGGATGCCCATTTGCGTCAGCGGCCATGTGAATATATTGGCTTAATGACTTGACAGTAAAATTCAGTGGGGTCAATCCAACCTACAGCTGCCTGCCTAGTTCCTGTACCCAACCCCCAGGCCCTTGTGAGCAGCAAGAGGTAAACACGGGAGAGCAGAGAACGGGGGGACTGGAAGGAGGGGAAGGACTGAAGGACCAGAAGGAGAAGCGCAGGGAACCAAGGGCCTGGGAAGGGGCCAGAACTCAGGCAGTGCCCCAGCCTGGCCCCCGACGGGGTGCCAAGGTGCCACCATCCAGGCCTCTTGGAAAGGGAACTCGGAAGCTCTCTCCAGGGACCTGGAGAAGCAAAACAGACAAGGTTGGGCCTGAGCTGCCAAGAGCCTAGTGACCTGAGAGGCCCCTGAGGTCAGATCCCAGCGCCACCTGCATCAGGCTGGGGTTAGACAGGGAAGCTGAGGCCTGGGGTTTCTATTTCAGTCTGGCCAAGCAAAGACAGGAAAGTCCCGGGCCTCTACCCAAGTTACCTGATCAGGGGGCCACGCCTGCTCGAACTTCCCCAGGTTCCAAGCCATTATCGGGATTTGTTACTTCAACGAATCCTTCCTGAGCCGAGCCAGGCAATGCACGGTTCTCCCCCCAGCCCCAGCATCTCGTGCTTCCCAAGGCTGTTGTCGCCCCCACAACCCTCTCAGATCCCATACCAGCCCCCATCTCTCCAGGCCCCATCTCCAGCCACCAGCTGGGCACTGGCTCCTACATGGAAGACCCACGGAGACCTCAAATTCAATACCACGAACGCTAAGCTCATCATCTTTCCCCACCCCCATCCCACATACCCCAACTCCAGCGGAGTCATTTCAACTCCCGATCTCTGTCATTGTCACCTGGCTTTGTTTTCCCACCAAACACAGTATTTGTTTACTATTTCCCTTCCCCCACATGCTGGACTGTAGCATCATGAGGGCAAGGACTTTTAACTGCTGTCCCAGCACTCAGCAAGCATCAAATTTATTGAATTTGTTCCCTAAAGGACACCAGTCCTGCTGCCCTTGCCTTTGAAAGATCCCTCCCTTCGTTCATTTCCTTTCCATTTCGACCTTCACTTGCTTTATTTTTACTAAGGGACCCAGCGACCAGAAATTCATGCAGCTGAGAGCTTCGCTGTTTTAAGGAAATCAGCTGTGCCCCCCTTGTACCTTCAGGAGGACGCGCTCCCTAACTACTCCGCCTCTCCACCCCTGAGGCATTTTCCAAGGAGAGAGTCTGAAGCCTCAGACTTTTTTCAAAAACATTTTTTAGCTAGCGCAGGGAACATTTTTGCAGTTTCAAATTCTATCTTCAGCAAAAAATGTTCTATTACATAATCCGTCAATATCCTCGAGATGAGAAACGTGTGGGGAGCGATGCCAGCTGCGGCCAACCTGAAACACTCACCAGCCACGGGCATACTTGGTCATGAACACTTGTGGCTTTTTCCATCCCGACGCCTCCTACCTGGAAGCTTGCTGGGAGCACGGCAACGCCATGTCTTTTCATAGGATTAAAACATTCCCTTTCGTTTCCATTGTGTGTTAAAAAGGCTGGACGGCTTTATTCTAACTACTTTCACACACACAAGAATGGCCCATCCTTTGAAATAACAAGGATGAGACTGTGCAGCTGAGCTGGGCGTTGGGGGATCTTTGTGCTGTAGAAACTCAGACTCCGTGGGAACCTAGAAGCCTGGTGGATGCAAAGGGGAAGACGGTGGGGTGGGTCCTAGAGCCGAGTTTACCCGATCACCCCGGTAAACGGCTCGCACCAGCTGGAGGGCAGACAGGCAGTGTGCGGGCACCACCAACACGGATAAAAGGACAGTCATCCCCCAAACGCTTACGGATCTCGTGGTGGTGACGGATGGTCCAATAAGTGAGCACTAAACTCCTTTACCTGTCCAATGGGGCATCACTTCATCTGTAAACAGACAGTGAGCGTTTTCTCTCCGTCACAGCGCTTCCGTGAGGATCAAATGAGCGGGGTAAATGTGCAGGGGTGTTGGAAATTAAACAGGAAGATCAAGCATTATTATGATAAACACTGGGTAGGCATCTCTGTCCAAAATATCTTCTTCACTAGGCAGTTAAAACACCTGAAATCCCTTCACTTTTGGACTTTGGAGGTTTGGGGGGAAGGGTGTCTTCAAGATGCTGTTAAAATGTAGATAACTTGGAAGCAGTCAACTCATATTCCCTATCAGCTCCACTGCAAGCAGGAGAAGGAACTGCATACAGACCCTTTGGGGGCCTCAGATGCTAGACTGGGCTTGGCCAAGCCAAGGACCCAGGTCCTGTGTATCCCCAAGCCCTGAGCAGCCATGCTGAATCTTAGTATCTGATCAGGCCTTTCCCTGGTCTGTTTAAATAACATGACACACTTCTGCTGTATAACCACAAAATCCCCAGACAGATAAGGAACAGACATATCAGCTATTTACAGAAAAAAAGTTACAAAAGAAGTTACAGACTTTGAAATGTGGGAGAATGACACTTGAACAATAATAATCTTACTTCGACCTACGGGGAACAAGTTTAATTGTAAGAATACAAAAATTCATGGCACCAATTATCCACCTTGTAGTAGAATTTTCTAATTAAAAATAGGTCACAAGTGTCTGTTTAAAAACAAAGAATTTTATATTCTGCAGATAGCAAACTGGCATGATTCTCTTAGAAAGCAGTTCGAAATCAAAGCCTTAAAAATGCATATACTCTGCCCAAGTATTATAATTCCGCTTTCAGGAAAGCATCTTAAGTTAACAATTGTTAAGTGTTTTTTAAAAAAGCTTTTTCACAGAAGATATTTATCCCAAGACTATTTACTTATGATAGCAGAAGTTAGAAACCACCTAGAACTCTAACAACTAAAAGTAAACAGTTTGTTTCACTTAATGGTGTAGTCACTTTGCAGGATACAATTACAGTAAATAATCTTTGGCATAAAAACAAACACATAGATAAAAGGAACAGATTAGACAGCCCAGGAACTGACCTACATATATATGGTTAGTTAATTTACAGCACAGGAGCCAAGAATACCAAATGTGAAAAGGACAGTCTCTTCAATAAACGGTGTTGGGGAAAATGGACAGCCATATGCAAAAAAAAAAAAAAAAAGAAATTAGAGTACTGTCTTACACCATATACAAAAATTAACTCAAAATGGATTCAAGACTTGAAAGTTAAGACCTGAAATCACAAAACTCCTAGACGAAGACACAAAAGCTCCTTGCAGTAAAGGCAACAAAGGCAACAATAAACAAGTGGAACTATATCAAAATAAAAATATTCTGCCCAGCAAAGGAAACCATCAACAAAATGAAAAGGTAACCTAGTCAGTGGCAGAAAATACTTGCAAATCATATATCTCATAAGGGATTAATATCCAAAATATATAAAGAACCCATACAACTCAATAGCAAAACACCCCAAACCACCTGACTAAAAATGAGCATAGGATCTGAATAGACATTTTTTCCAAAGAAGACATACAGATGGCCAATAGGCACATGAAAAGATGCTCAACATCACTAATCATCAGGGAAATGCTAATCAAAATTACGAGATATTACCTCACACCTGTCAGAATGGCTATTATCAAAGACAACAGAATTGCAAGTGTCAGCAAGGATGTGGAGAAAAAGGAACCTTGGTTTACTGTTGGTGGGAGTGTAAGCAGGTGCAACGACTATGGAAAACAGTATGGAGGTTCCTTTTAAAAGTAAAAATAGAATGACCATATGATCCAGCCATTCCACTTTTGGGTATTTATCTGAAGAAAAGGAAAACACTAATTCAAAAAGATATATTCACCCCTGTGTTCACTGCAGCATTATTCACATAGCCAAACTATGACTACAACCTAAATGTCCATCAACAGATATATGGATAAAGAAGATGTGGTATGTATACAATGGAATATTACTCAGCCCTAAAAAAGAATGAAATCTCACCATTTGCCACAATATGGATGGACCTTGAGTACATTATTCTAACTGAAATCAGAGAAAGACAAATACCATATGATCTCACTTATACGTAGAATTTAAAAAATCAAAACAAAAACAAGCTCATAGATACAGAGAACAGACCGGTGGTTGCTAGAGGTGGGGGGGCATGAAACATAAAGGGGGTCAAATTTTTAAAAAATTTTAAGTTGTCTTTTCAAAAATGATAAAATAATATTTATTCATCAAATGTTAAGTGGAAGAAAAATTGAATAGAAAACTATTCAATATAATCAGCTATGTCTAAAACTCATGTTATAACAAAATTACAGGAAGGAAACATACAGAAACTTTAATAAGAGTCGTGCTTGCATGTCTTTTCCCCTTACTTTTAAACTATACATAGAGAAGTATGGCCAAGATGGCAGAGTAGGAAGGCCCTGAGCTCTCCTCTTGCATGCGCTCACCAGATTTACAACTACTTACAGAGGAACTATCTATGAGAACAACCTACAGACTAGCAGAAAACACTTTCCATAACTAAAGATATAAAGAAGGAACCATAACAAGACAGGAGGGGTGGAGAGGAGGTATAGTCGAGACCAACATCACCAGGTAGGCAGCTCACAAATGAGAGGATAATTACAGTCCAAGCCCCACACTGGCTTCCCAGCCTAGGAGTCCTGCACCAGGAAGATGAGCCCCCAAAACATCTGGCTTCAAACACAAGTGGGGCTTATGGATGGAGAGCTGGAGGGCTTTGGAAAACAGACGCCACTCTTAAAAAGCACACACAAAATCTGACGGACTCTGAGTCCCAGCACAGAGGCAGTAATTTGAAAGTAGCCTGGGTGGGGAAGACCTATCTGCTGTCTTGGAGAGCCTCACTGAGAGGCAGGAGCCACCGGGACTCCCCCTGGGGACACAGATGCCGCCAGCAGCCATATTGGGGAGCTCAACCTACCATGAGGACCCTGGTGCCGGCAAGTGTCATTTTGGAGTCCCCTCTCTAGCTTAGTAGCACCGGGGGCTTACCCACCCACCAGCAGGCCAGTTCCAGTCCTGAGACCCCTGCTCCCCACCCTGAGATCCAGCCCCGTCCACCAGTGGGCCAGAGCCACCACACAAAGATGCACATTTCCCAACGTCCTTTATCAAGGGGACATCTTCAGGGTTTTGAATTCTATGGAACACCATGGGAGATACTGCAGTAAACTCTGCTACGCCCCAGGGACACCTGAAAATCTCCAGTGGGACACCGACACTCCCTCACACTCTTTCCCTTTCCCATTTTCATTGTACTTCACAGCTCACACAAATCCTGTCTGGGTTTGAATCCCAGCTCCTCGACGTCCCAGTTTAGTGAACTTGGGTATTTATTATGTCTCTTCCTCACTTTCCTCATCTGCAAAATGGGGACAATAATAATACCTACTCTGAAGGGTTTTCATAAAAATTAAATGAGCTCATCTTTTGTAAGCAATTTAAAACAGTGCTTAGTACATGTAAGTACTACATAAATGTTTGTTAGATAAGGAAAATCCTCACAACACCCATCAGCTAGCTACCTCTTAAATTTTTGCAAAAGTCCTTTATGGCACCACGTGGCCGTTTTCATAGAATTTCTTATTTCACAAAACTATGATTGATTTATTCAATCATTCAACAATGAATGAGCTTCTACTGTTAGCTAGGATGGGTTTGGGGACCGGAAACACAACAGCAGACAAGCCAATCTCTGCTTTCAAAGAAGTGATATTCTACTGAGGAGAGATAAATTAAAGAAAAAAATTTTAAGACAATGACCACTGCTTTTAATACAGGAGAAAGAGTAATGAGGGGAAAGATCTATTGTGTAAACAGAGAAGGTCCTCTGAAAGAGTGATATTGATATTAAAGATACAAAGGAGACATCCAGGCAAAACACTGAGAGGAGAATATTCCAGGGAGAGACCAGCAAATGCAAAGGCCCTGAGGCAGAAATGGACTTGGCCTATTTGAGAAACAGAACTAAAGCCAAAATGATTAAACAGGAAGGTAAGCAAAAGATAATGGGTTTGGAAGCTATCTGAGGTTACTTATAGCTGATTCAAGGGAGGAGGTGACAATCCATGATGTACATTTTTAAAAGATCACCCTCCATTAATAGGACAATGGGTTTATCTACCAGAAAAAGTGACACTGGACTCCTCTCTTACAACACTCTCAAGCAAATTACAGAAATGAAGGTGAAATAAACTACAGAGTTTTCAGAAGACAAAGAAAGAGAATGTCTTCGTGACCCTGAGGTAGGGAAATCAACCTTTAACAAAACACAGGACATACTAACTAGGGAAGATGGACGCATTTGACTATATTAAAATTAGACCTCTCTTTATCCAATGACACCCTTAAGAGAAAAAAAGGCAAGCCACAGACTGGGAGCTAATTGTAGCAAAACCCAAAGAACCCATATCTAAAACATAAACAACTTTTTACAAGTCAGTAAGACAGCTTACAGAAAAATGAGTAAAAGATGAAAACAGGCACTTTACACAGAGGATGTCAAGTGTCATCAGAGTGACGAAAAGATGCTCAATCTCTTAAGAAACTGGGGAAGTGCCATTCCAATGAATGGCACACATTTTTGCACGTGTGACAGTGTTTGATAATTTTAGAAAGGATTCAACAATCATCGCGGCTGTTTGCAGAGCGGATTGCTGGGGAGGGGGACAGCAGGGGGCCCAGTTAAGATGTTCTCCCACTCGTCTGGAGCAGCC
Organism: Kogia breviceps; assembly: GCF_026419965.1. NCBI lineage: Eukaryota > Metazoa > Chordata > Mammalia > Artiodactyla > Physeteridae > Kogia > Kogia breviceps. Next base: position 12,074,237 of record NC_081312.1, read on the forward strand.
TAACAGGCTCGGTGAGATACGGGCACACAGCTCCCTAGGCTAGGCTAGACTAGATGGGACAAGCCCCGTAAGATAGATGATCATCCCAGACTACACTGGAGAGGATGGGAACCAGGACAGGGGAGGTGATAACAGAGATGCAAGAAAACTGGAGAGACTCGGGGTGTGCTTTGGAGCTAGATGGGGCAGACCGGCAGGGTGTGGGAAGGAAGGACGTCTGACAGGTTCTGGCTTGTGCATCTGGACAGCTGGTGATGTTGCTGAGATGGGGAAGGGCTGGGGCAGACATCGGGATGGGTGCGGGAGGACATCAAGGATCTGCATCGATCGTGTGAACCTGGAGGTGCCCGGTGGACGTCCCAGACGAGGTGTCTGGGAGGCCACTAATATGTGAGCCTGGAGCTCAACACACTTAGAAGCAGTGATCACCCGGCAGCCCAGCCAAAACACTCACGCCTCCTGCACACCAGCCTCCCGGCACTTACTGAACCCAGGTGGATCAGCAAATAATACCTTCTTCTATGTCATGGGATTTCGGCATATGCTCCCAAACTGCAGAACCCACAAGAATTATTATCATTGCTAAGGGTCAACTTAATTAAAAATAGACATGTTTCAAAATGGGTCACCACTGTTTGCTCTTTAGATGGAAAAAAAAAAAAAAGACCTATCCCAGTTGAATGCATTTAAATGGCTCTCTGAACATACTCTCTTTTTCTTTTCCAGTTCCCTACCCAATATTTCCACCTTATGTCCCCTCTAGGCAGAACTGAAACAGCAATTTTGGGAACAGGGAAATTCAGTAGAAAAGAACCAACTTTAATTTCTCTCTCTCCACACGCCACTCTTTGCTAAAGCAGCCTCAAATTGCAGGCCTTCCGGGAGCATCTTCAGAAGGTAACTTAACCAAAAACAAACATTTGTTCGTATTTAATTTTGTGTTTTAGGGAGACCTGAGAGACTTCCACTGATTTCATCATTCCACTAAAAACAGCCTATGACAGGTTGAAACGGTCTGCCTTGTCACATTTTTGATATGCAACTTAATTTTTTAAATTTTTTACATAGTGGTAAAATATACATAAACCCCACCATCTTAACCATTTTAAAGTGCACACTTCAGTGGCATTAAGTACATTCACATTGTTATGCAACCATCACCACCACCCACCTCCAGAATTCCCTTCATGTTGTGAAAATCTACCTCTGTACCCATTAAACCATAACTTTCCATTCCCTCCTCGCACCAGCCCTTGGTAGCCACCATTTGACTTTCTGTCTTTATCATCTGACTGCTCTAGGCACCTGATGTAAGGAATCATACAGGAATTCTATTTTTGTGAGTGGCTTATTTCATTTAACATAAGGGCCTCAAGGTTCATCCATGTTGTAGCGTGTGTCAGAATCTCCTTCCTTTTTAAGGCTGGGTAATATTCCACTGTATGTTTATACCACATTTTATCTGTTCATCCATCGGTGGACACTTGGGTTGCGTCCACCTTTTGGCAATGATGAATAACGCTGAGAATGTGCACGTCCAAGTGTCTCTTCGAGTCCGGAAATGCAACATTCTTCAGAGTTGAGCTTCCCAAATGAAATTTAATCAAGCTGACCAATTTCTGGTTTTACACCAGGATATCCAATTCCTTTTTGCAACCAAGCTTTCCGTCTGGATCTTTATTGACTTTAGAAGAACGTCTCCCTAGGTCTTAATTGTGCCAAGTCCTTCCGGCAGAGATGATCCTAATCTTACCTTTCCAAGGAAGGCTGTAACACTGACTTGACCTTCGTGATGAAATAGCCCAAGTAAGTCTCAAGAAACTGAGAAACGTGGTTCGAATACTGAAAGGAGATGTAATTATCCAACGACTACTCATCAGAGCTAGAAAAACAATTGAGTAAAATACAAAGGGAACAATTCCACTCAGGCCCAACAGAAGCAAATGTCCCACGTCTGGTTACCTGGGAAACCTGAAATATCAGCATCTGACATCTCTGTAAGATTCCATCGGCACTTAAAGTGTTTTCTCTGTACTGTGGGAGTTGAGAAGGATTTCAGCTTAGCATTAGATCCCCGGGGACATGTAGCTGTAATGTATGCGTGACAGTGGGTTATATCAGCATACCTGGGTTATCAGGTAGGCGAGAGGCATGTGGCGAGAGGAGCCAGAGAGGGGAACAGGGGCCAGATCCCAGAGAGAACTGAACAGCATCCCACTACAGAGACTGGACTTCATCCTATATCCATGGGACTCACTGAAGCTTCATCAAGAAACAGGACATGGTGCAATTCACTAAGCTCGTCCTGTGTACCAGGTGCCGTGCTGCGACAACCCAGGCACTGTCATCACTGTCCCCACTTTACAGTCGGAGAAACTAAGGCACGGAGAGGTCAAATGGCACACCCAAGGTGACACAGCTAGTGAGCGATGGATCTGGGGTTCAAATTCAGGAGTTCTGGCTTCAGACGCTAAGCTTTACTATTTTGCGACAGCCCACAGAGTGGCATGCTCATTCTGGTTTGCAAGAGAGAAGAACATGGAAAATGTCACATTAAATCCATCAGAGCTCCGTGTTTCTTGTTTAGACCGGGTACGTGCAAGGCAAGTATACAGTGGGGTTCAGCCCTCATACCTTCCATGGCATGCACACACCCACGGGGAAATAAACATGACGCCAGCCAGTCAGGGTGTAGGCAAGGTAAGGTTGGGGTCTCTGGGGAAGAGAACGAGGCATGGCTTTCTTGACACAAGAGCAGCCATTTTAGGCCTAGGCCATTTGGTGATCTAAGCCTGGCCGCAGTGCTTGCCTGTGCAGAAGAATAGGTCTCAGTAGTTAATGATTTTAAGGGAACGAAAGAATGTGGGAACAAGCAGCTATTGCCAGGCCAGGGAAATAACCATATCGGAGACAATAAATCAGTCACTAAGACTCCCAGTTCTGTTTCAAAGGTAAAGAATAGCCTGACGCACATTCCTGAGCTGTTTTACAGGGTTCTCAACCCCCTTGAAAAATCGGCCACCAGACTAAACGGAGCCAGAGAATTGACGATGCTGACCTTCGCTGGCTCTCGCGACTTCAAGCCACTAAGACCTGGGCTCCTTCAACCTAGCATGACTCTTGCTCCAATTCTATGCTGAATTCCTCTCTGTGCAAGTCCCCTCGTGAATATGCACGCTCCCTTAGCTTAAAATGTCCCCAATTTTGCTGTTCAGGGAGATACTGCTTTGGGAAAGATCCCTGGTGTTCTCTTTACTTGTTGCAAGTAATAAATCCTTCCTTCTCTCTCTGGCTTGACACCTATCAAAAGGCGAACCCAGTTTTTGGGGAACGAGGGGACCGCGAGGGAGGGCGAGTGCCAGGAGGAACCCACAAAGGGAAAGACTGCCTGCCGAGACCACACTCAGGACCCCTCACTTGTCGGCTCGCGGGGCCAGCATCACTCAGGGCCGTTGTGTGGGACCTCGGGCTGGAGAGTAGAGGCGGATCCTCCAAAGCCTGGGAGCCCAGCCCCGGCCTGACACCCCAAACCCGGGGACAGGCAGCACTCCCCGGCCCAGCAGCCCTGAGCTTCCCCTCTGTCCTCCGGCCCTCCCCAGTCCAGTCCTGTTTCTACTATTTGGACAAAGAGGCATTTTGAAACACCAGACCAATTTCTGCATGAACTGACACAGTTCCCACACCCTGCAGGTTAGCGTCCCCAAGTACAAAATCTGAAGTCTGAGGACGTGGGCTCAGGGCTAGCTTTTGACAAACCATCAAATCTCTCTGGCCTCGGCCTCTACCTGAGCCTGACACCCCACTGGGCCGTTGTCAGTATCCAAATGAAGAGAACATTCGTGTTTCCACGGCCTGTGAGACCCTCTGCCCCACATCTACAACCCACTCTTCTTTTTTTTGACGGTACGCGGGCTTCCCACTGCTGTGGCCTCTCCCGTTGCGGAGCACAGGCTCCGGACGCGCAGGCTCAGCGGCCATGGCTCACGGGCCCAGTCACTCCGCGGCACGTGGGATCTTCCCGGACCGGGGCACAAACCCGCGTCCCCTGCATCGGCAGGCGGATTCTCAACCAGTACGCCACCAGGGGAAGCCCATAATTATGGGGTTTTTGGGTTTTTTTGCGGTACGCGGGCCTCTTGCTGTTGTGGTCTCTCCCGTTGCGGAGCACAGGCTCCGGACGCGCAGGCTCAGCGGCCATGGCTCACGGGCCCAGCAGCTCCGCGGCACGTGGGATCTTCCCGGACCGGGGCACGAACCCGCGTCCCCTGCATCGGCAGGCGGACCCTCAACCACTGCGCCACCAGGGAAGTCCCTACAACCCACTCTTCTGATGATGCCCACCGGACTCTAGCCACCGCACCTCCCTGCTGTCCCCCAGAGCGACCGGCCTTCTCCTGCTGCTGCGAGGCCTGTGTGCTGGCTGTCCCCTCAGTGTCCCCACCTCCCTATTGCTGCTCAAACGTCACTTTCTCAATGCGGCCTGGGCTGGGGAGCCTCTGGGATATTCCCAATACCCCACCCCCCCAATAGCACCTAGGGCCCCTTTACCCTGCTCTGTGTTTTCCCCCTTGCTTTTTTTTTTTTAACATCTTTATTGGAGTATAATTGCTTTACAATGTTGTGTTACTTTCTGCTGTATAACAAAGTGAATCAGCTATAGGCATATGTATATCCCCATATCCCCTGCCTCTTGTGTTTCCCTCCCACCCTCCTTATCTCACCCCTTAAAATGGTTCTGATGAACCTAAGGGCAGGACAGGAATAAAGACACAGACGTCGAGAATGGACTTGAGGACACGGGGAGGGGGAAGGGTAAGCTGGGACAAAGTGATAGAGTGACATGGACATATATACACTACCAAATGTAAAATAGACAGCTAGTGGGAAGCATCTCCCCCATTGCTTTTAACACCTTCTAGGGCCTTGTTTCTGAGAGTGTGGTCTGGGCACCAATACCAGCAGGATCTCCTGGCAGCTTGTTAGAAATGTAAAATCTCAGGCTTTGCTGAATCAAACTCTACATTTTCACAAGGTTCCCCTGGGGATTTGGGTGCACGAGAGAGAGATTCTAGTCTAGCAGGTTATACACTTTGCTTGTTTATTGTGTCTGTTTCCTCCCCCACCCAGGCTATAAGCTCCGGGCATTTGTCCATTCTCATCTCTACTGCGGTCCCCAAGCTACAAGGGTAGTGGTCACATTGTAGGAGGGCCAACAGATAACGAACAACTGAATGAACTGAAAGCAGTCAAGATGGGGGCCGTGGGGAACATGATCCCTGGCGGGGCTTGAGACGGGCTGCTGCACCCCAGCAGGGGGCAGGGCGGCTCACCAGGGTCTAAGAGCCGGCCTTGGGTTTCCCACAGGCAGAGCCCTACGGCCAAGCTCACTGGGAGGGCAAGGAAAACCGGAAGGTGATTCAGTTCAATTTCTCATAGTATGCAACTATGCGCGACAGCGGTGCTCTCCTCTCTCCGGGCCAGCCGTGCGAGGACGGCGGCAGGTGCAGGCAGAACAGGTGGGGGTGAAGCTTCGACCCCTATAGGGTCACAGCCGCCTCGGGGAACTGGGCACTCCAGGCCCCTCCCGCAGCCTGCTGGGCCAGGCCCTGCCCCCTTGAGGTTCTCTAAGCAACTGAGAACCTTCAGGACACGTGAAGGTGGCAATTCCCTTTCTCACAAAACAGCCCGAGGAGTGTGCAACAGATTAAGTGTCTGCGCAGAAAAGGATGTAAATGATAGAGAGCAGAAGGGGACGCAAATAAATGGCTTAAACAGGAAAAGATGTTCAACCTCACTCACGGGTGAGAAACAAACACTCCACTCCCCACACCCCAGGTTAGCAACCTCGACAAATCTGACAACACCATGGGGTGCTTCATCCCTGACTCCTAGGACACAGGCTGTTCACTGGTCCAAACTTGACAGAGGGGCATCTGGCACCATCTGTCAAAATCCCCGATTCACATATTCTCTGGCCAGCAATGCCCTCCTAAATTACTCATCACGACCCTGTTCCTTGCCCTCTTTTGCTTCACCAACCTGCAGGTGTGCCAGGAGGGAGCCAGTTCAATAGCCCAAAGCCCCATCCTACAACAGGATGCTCTACTGACTAAAGAGGAAAGAACCCCACATTTATTTACTAACGATCTGGATCAGCCTTCAATGGCAAGGAAAGGGACAGAACAATGTGTGTGCTATGCTAACTACGTGTGTGAAATACATAAACCATCACGCAGCCCCAAGCTCTATGTACCTACACGTGCCAAAACTGGAAAAGGGCTGCCTTGCGGAAGGGATCTGGGTAGCTGCTGGACAGGGGCAGGAGGGAGAGTTTTTCTGGTATCATCTTTTACATATTCCCTATACTGAACTACAGTTACTCTCGAGGGTCATTTTCAAAGCACAGCCAGGAAACCCCAATCAGAATTTTGAGGGTTCCCAACCTCTGCAGAATCACATTCTCGGACAACGGGACTGTTACAGACTGGATGTCTGTGTCTCCCCCATATTCATATGTTGAAATCCTAACCCTCAGGGTGATGGTATTTAGAGGCGGGGTCTTTGGCAGGTGATTAGGTCATAAGGGTGGAACCTTCACAAGTAGGGTAGCTGCCCTTATAAAAGGGACCCCAGAGAGCTCTCTTGCCCTCTTTCCACCACGTGAGGGCACAGTGAGAAGTCGGCAATCTACAGCCCAGAGGAGGATCCTCACCAGAACCTGACCCTGCCGGTGCCTGATCTTGGACTTCCCGCCTCCAGAAATTAGAAATCAATTTCTCGTGTTTATAAGCCACCCAGTTTACGGTATTGTTATAGAAGCCCAAATGGACTAAGACAGGGGCTGATCTCCAAAGATGGCGGATGGAATTTCCTGAGTGTAGTTTTCATCTTTAATGTATCGGGCCACCATTCTATAACCCTCATAAGGAGGTACCGTGTTTCCGCTCCCATGTAAGTCCCTCTGCGAGTCTAACTCGTCCCAATTTAGCTGGAATGGACCTCAGACTTCATCTACAACCTCCCCTTCTGGCAGATGGTGAAACGAGGCCCAGGGAGTGAATCCTGGGCCCGCTTTCCCTCTTCCAACCTGCTTAACCTCCTCGGGCCCCAATTCTTCATCAGCAGAATGAGGCTGCCACACATCTGAGAATCATCTACACTAACGGCAATGCAAAGCCCCAGCGCAGAGCTCGCCAAAGTCCAAATTCCATTCCCTGGCCTATAAGGTCCTGCTCAATGTAGAGCCTACACCCTTACAGCCTCACCTCACGCCTCCTTCCCCCATCACTCTACTCCAAATGCTACACACTTGGCTGTATTGCTGTAAATATATCACCTTCTTCCTTGCCCCGAATGCTACACGCTTGGCTGTATTGCTGTAAATATACCACCTTCTTCCTTGCCCCGAATGCTACACACTTGGCTGTATTGCTGTAAATATACCACCTTCTTCCTTGCCCCGGTGCCTGTGCATCTGCCTTCACATCTTCCATCTTTCTCTACTGAGGTAACTCCCACCTTGTCTACTGTGGTGTCTCAAGTCAAACAGCCCTGCTTAGGGGGAGCTTTCTCTTACGAGATCAACCCCCTTGTACGCTGCCTGCCTCTTGCACTTGTTCATAGTTCATCTCACCCTTGAATCCTGGTTCAAGGCCTCTCCTCTCCCTGGGGGTCAGGGCTCTTGTCCCCTGTCACCCACAACAGTGCTGATCAAAGAGCAGGGGCTCAAATGCCAGTTCCCTTCCTCCTATTTACCCCCCAACCCCTGTCATTCTTATTCCCATCTCTCCAACTAAAATAAAGCCTATAACTTTAGTTTGTTTGTTTTTGCGGTACGCGGGCCTCTCACCGTTGTGGCCTCTCCCGTTGCGGAGCACAGGCTCCGGACGCGCAGGCTCAGCAGCCATGGCTCACGGGCCCAGCCGCTCTGCCGCATGTGGGATCCTCCCGGACCGGGTCACGAACCCGCGTCCCCCGCATCGGCAGGCGGACTCTCAACCACTGCGCCGCCAGGGAAGCCCAAAGCCTATAACTTTTTGATTAGAGAAGGAGCACTTAAGAGTGATTCTAAAGGGCACATGTCTTGTTCATACCAGTGGATGCAGAAGAAAGCTGAGAAGCATTTTTTTTTTCACTTAACAATAGCAGCTAACATTTCTTAAACTCCACAAGCAACCCTCTGAGGTAGGTCTTATCCCCACTTCATGGATGGGGAAACAGAGCCTCTGAGTTAAAAATCTCAGAGTCCCACAATCTATACGTGTTAAACGTGGCATTCTGAAGCACAGCCTGTCCTGCAACCACTTTTTAAAGATATCTCTAATTTACTCTGAGCTTTCGGCATAGACTGTGTGTGTGTGTGTGTGTGTGTGTGTGTGTGTGTGTGTGTGTGATTTCAGCTAAGCTCTAGGGGATGTCAGTGCCCTAATCTGGAATTCCCACCCCAGGGGTGGTGAGTTAGCATGACGAATGGCCAAACACCAAGTCCTTCAGTTGTCTCTATTTCCCATAAACATCAGGGACTCTGCTAATCTGCATAATGAGTTGGGAATACTGGTAACTAGAATCCTAATTGGATGATCAGCATACTGGGTGTTAGAAATGGACTCTCGCTGATGAAATCAGTGGCCTTCAAGGCATGTGGGTAGGCTGAGATGTTGTGGAGGTCATCCCCACCCACAGTGACTAGGAAGAGAAGCCTACCACCTGCATCCTTAGGGATGGTGCCTGATCCCCAGATGGTCTGAGTCTGGCTGTTGGCTTGGGTGGGTTCTGGTTGTCTGATCCTGACTATAAGGTTAACTGAATCCTGACACTTGAATATCATCGATTCTACCTTGAACTTCCCCTTCAAGTTGTGCTCCGAATACCTTAAAAGACAGTGTGTTAGAACTTCACTTATCTTACTGATGGTTGTACATCCGCATGTGGCAGAATTTGGCCACTTCCTCTCTTTATGACCTGGCAGCAAGGGAGCTGAACAGCAGTTGCCTCTCACCCGCCGCTGTAGCCAATTCCCCACAAGAACTTAGCCTCACATGATCAAATGACAGAGGTCAGTTCACCAGTTACGACTCTCCACTGTCTTTCTAGATGCAGAGACTTTAACAGGGTCCAATACCTTCGTAAACCTGCAGCTATTGTTTATAAATGTGTTACTCTGAGCTTCAGCGAGTTTCCCCTCTACAACCATTCCTGAAATGATTCCTTATGACCAAATGTCCACCAGGTTGAGTGGCAAGTGTCTGCCCTGTGGGACCAGTGCCATGGCACATCCTCAAACCCACAAGAACAGCCTCTTAGGAAGACAAGCAGTTACAAAGCTCCTTTATCCATAATTCAGAAAGTAGGCATTCTGCTATGGGAAACAAGACTCAGCCACAGACGGTATTTGAACCATTCTGCTGGCATGCTACCTTATTTGAATGCCCCCAAATTCAATAAAAGCTTATAGGGCTTCCCTGGTGGCGCAGTGGTTGAGAGTCCGCCTGCCGATGCAGGGGACACGGGTTCGTGCCCCGGTCCGGGAAGATCCCACGTGCTGCGGAGCGGCTGGGCCCGTGAGCCATGGCCGCTGAGCCTGCGTGTCTGGAGCCTGTGCTCCACAGCAGGAGAGGCCACAACAGTGAGAGGCCCACATACCACAAAAAAATAAAATAAAATAAAAGCTTATATTTTAAAATGCCCTACAGCAACAGGAGGGATCCTTGGGGCGATGGAAACATTCTGTATCTTTTTTTTTTTTTTTTTTTTTCCGGTACGCTGGCCTCTCACCGCTGTGGCCTCTCCTGTTGTGGAGCACAGGCTCCGGACACACAGGCCCAGTGGCCACGGCTCACGGGCCCAGCCGCTCTGCGGCACGTGGGATCTTCCCGGACCGGGGCACGAACCCGTGTCCCCTGCATCGGCAGGCGGACTCTCAACCACTACGCCACCAGGGAAGCCCAACATTCTGTATCTTGACTGCATCCGTGTCAGTATCTTGTGATATTGTTTCTCAAAATATCTCCATTAGGGAAAACAAGGTAAAGAATACACGGAATCTCCCTGTACTGTTTCTTGAGACTGTGTGAATCTACAGTTCTCAAAATTAAAAGTTTAATTTAAAAACAAACTAAAAAAGAACTTGCCCTGTACACTCAAGAAACGTCATCCAGTCACTTATTATTTAGGACACTGAAAATTGGGAGATGGCGGGGGCAGGGGAGGATTCACAGTAATTCTTACACCAGCCTTCCTCCCTGGAATGCGGGGTCCCCATTCTTTGCCTCTTGTTTTGCAGTGGTTCGTTTTATGAGCCTTCCCAAGGCTGCAGCATGATTTGCCACCTCCCTGAGGGCTGGTAACTCCAGATCATAAGCCACGGTCAGGGGCTGACACAGCGCCTGCTTTCCTTCCCGAGCTTAGGCTGTCACTCCTGTGCAAAATTCTCAGTAGTGAATCTCCCACGTTCACAAGAGCCTGGCTCCATCCCTTGTTGGCTCTGGGCCCCAACTAGCCTTCACCAAAGGGAGCCCTTAGAACCATGTGCTTCAAAAGGATTTTCCCACGCACATCAGAAGATGAAACCCAGAGGAAATACAGGGGCATACTGATCCTGTCTCAGATTTCTCAAGATGAAACTCTGCCTTAGTATGACTCTTAGGGAAAAGAAATTAACCCAAAAAACCAATAGTTTGGACAACACCAAACTAATTACTGTGCAGTCTCCATTTCCAATGGTGTGCAGTGTGGGTCCAGAGGAAGGGGCCCCAGAGACTGGGAATCAGGAAACTGCCAATTGGCTGTGTGACCTAGAGCAGGTCGCAAACTACAGCCCAGGGTTAATAAAGTTTTATTGCAACACATCCGTACACACTTACGGGTTCATCGTATAATCGCCGAGTTGAGCAATTGCCATAGACACCAGTCTGAAAAACCTAAAATATTGGGCTTCCCTGGTGGCGCAGCGGTTGAGAATCCGCCTGCCAATGCAGGGGACATGGATTCGTGCCCCGGTCCGGGAGGATCCCACATGCCGTGGAGCGGCTGGGCCCGTGAGCCATGGCCGCTGAGCCTGCACGTCCGGAGCCTGTGCTGCTCCGCAATGGGAGACGCCACAACAGTGAGAGGCTCAGGTACCGCAAAAAAAAAAAAAAAAACCTAAAATATTTACTATCTGGCCCTTTCCAGAAAGAGTGAAAGAGTTTGCTGACCCTGGACTTAGCAATAATCGTGATAAAAAATGCTACTGTGTCTGTTTCTAAGTGCTGGGCACACTGCCAAGTGCTTTATACACCTTAACTTATCTAATCCCCACAACGAACCTGCAAAGCTAGGATGGTCTCCATCTCATAAATAAGGAATTTGAGAGCTCAAAGCGGTTAAAACCTGCCTGAGTTCACACATCTAGTAAATGGAGAAGCCAGGACCCAGACTCCTGTGCCGAGTGCCCAGCTCTTCCCATCTCATCGTCTTACTTACCTCCTGAGCAAGTCTTTCCTCTCCCTGGGCCTGGGTCCTCATCTGTGAAGACGTCAGGGTTGCAAAAGAAGCTCCAACATCCCAACAACTCCTTTGAACATGATAAGAACAACTCTTTTCCAATCAGATATCGAAGCACAGGGTGATGTCCAAAATGTCTAGCACTTATTTTCTTTAGAAGTATGTTTATAAGCCAAATACTTCAAAAAAAGGACCAAGATCAGAGTAAAAAGCTGAAAGTCGAGTAGCAGTGTGGAGAAGTAATGGTAAAGAGGGACTAGAGAATTACAATTTTTAAATAAAGTCTAAGGGAATCTAAGGCAAGTGAGCATAAAACAACTTTCAGCTCCCTGGCAGCCAAAAAGGGAAACAACATAAACAATGAGAATTTCACTGTCTAATGAGAAGCCTCATCTTCTCCTGGCTACTACTTTACCTTGAAGCTTCAGTTGTCCTGACTCTGCCTTTTGCCATTAGTGTTTGTCTTACCCCACAAAGAGACATACCAGGCTGCTGGTGCCTTTGGCTCCTTGAAAGATTTGGTACCTCCCAGCACAAACCAGGTGGAATGAGCCCATTGTGGGACACTGAATGGAATCAAGGATGTATCACATTAATTCCCATCACCACACAGGCTAAGGGTGATCACTAACTCCCCACGAGGAAGAAATGGGAGATTGATATCAGAACCTACTGAAGAGCCTGCACTCTTTTTAGTATGCACAGAGTCCATTGTAAAGCACTCATTTTAAAGACACTTTTCTTAGAAGTTTAAAACTAAAGCTATGTCCAGCTGCGTAATGAACCATTCTGGCAATGGAAGTAGCTTACACTACAGAGGAAGTAGCTTAGTGGAACCCTGACTCTTGAGGTCATTCAGCACCACCCCCTGCCCCAGTCGCATATCACAGTGCCAATGATCGTGGATCTGCCACACACGCCCCCAAATCTCCCTGCAGAATCTTCCAGAACAAGAGGCCACCCCCACCCAGCCCAGCTCAGTGGTTTTTAACCATGGTTGCATATTTGAATCACCAGGAGAGCTTTAAAAGCTACTGCAGACTGGTCCACACCTAGAGATTCTGACTTAATTTGTCTGAGATGTGGCCTCAGCATCAGGATTTTTTATATCTCCCCAGGTGAGTCTAATGAGCAGCCAAAGTTAAGAACCACAGCCCTAGTTCAATGCCATTTCACATCTACCCTGTTTGCACAATGGTTTGTGCAGCAGCAGAATTTTAGGAAGTTCTAAAGCTGGGAGTGAACTTGAAGTCCACCCAAGGCCTGGCATGTCTCCCCAGACCTCTCGTCTTGATACGGCAAAAGGCAGCATCTTGGACACAGGCAGTGCTCAGACACTTGGTGAGCTGGCCAGATGGCGGCACACGAGGTCAGCTCTTCCCCCAGCTTGTGGAGGGTCCACCGAGACAAAGCCCCCCCACCAGCAAGAACCTGGCCCCTGCGCCTCTCTGCCTCCCTCACCTTCAGGCGGCTGCCAGGTCTCTGTTAATCTGACAATGACCTAGTCTCTGAAATCGGATTCTGTCTCTACTCCACTGTCCCTGCCCTCTTCTCCTTCTGCCTGGACCGCAAACAACCTCAAACATCTCCCCAGAACCAGCTCCATCCTCTGTCCTGGGATTGGAGTCATCTTCCCAAAGCACACTCCTCATCACATCAATCCTTGGCTCAGAAGCCTTTCCCAACTCCCACTCCCTCTGTAAGAAATCCAAACTCCTCAGCTGGACAACAGAAACCTGCTGTCATCTGATTCTAGGACAATCTCTCCTCCCCAAATCTCCCCCTCGCTTATATACTACATGTGAGCAAACCACACCACTCTAGGACTGAGACTGTATCGGTCAACTTTCATTAGACGATTGTTATGATGCGGTAACAAACAGCCCCCAAATACCAGTGGCATACAACACACATCTATTTCTTATTTGCATCATATACTGGCAGTCATGGGTTGGCTTCTCCCGTCTTGCCGTTCTAGAACCCAGGCAGAAGGATAAGCCCCATCCAGGACATGCCATCTTCGTGGGAAAGGGAAAAGAGCAAGAGCTGGCAGAAACACACCACGGCTTTTAAGGCTTTTGTTCAGACAGTGTAAGTCATATCTGCTCATGTGCCACTGGCCAAAGCAAGCTTCATGTCCATGTCCAATGTCAATAGATTGAATACCCTATAACACAAGTCACATCCCCGCCCCCCCACGGGAAGGTCTGGAAGTAAGTAAATGCGGACAATAACACAAGTCATCACGGAAAGTCCTACCTCGGGGCCTGGGTCCATGTAGTTCCCTCCATCTGCGGGGTCTAAAGTTGTCCATGCCGCCTTTAAGGGCAGCTCCTCCACGAAGGCCCACAAGGAAAAATCTCTTGCTTCCCTGGGCCTTCACATGGCTTCATCTGCCTCTGAAGGTATGTAGATCAGAATGTCCCTCTATCCCCAGGGAGTATCTTAGTTATTGGTATTGGTATTGAGTTATACGCCCACGGTATTCTGCACCATAGGGTGGGCATTTAAGCAATGCTTGTTTCATGTGAGAATGAGTTTTTGGAATAAAGAGCCAGATTTCCATTTAACTTTGGGGATTTTTTTTTTGCCTTCCTCCTGTTCGATTCATCTACACGTGGCAAAGTGATTCCCACATCAGCGGCTCTTGAATTTCTTGGGTAAATGAGTAAATAAATGAGTGAGCACATCGCCTGAGCACACTTCAAGCCCAGAGGCGGCAGGAGAGGTGAGAGAGGGGAACCCAGTCAGTCTGAGAAGCTAAGGGGAAAAAAAAATCTAGCCTCGGGGACTAGCTAAACTCAAAATAAAGATTATTCAATCAAATGGAGAGTGATGGTGAATTGCTGATAAGTCTGCAAACTTCTTTCCAGGAACCAACTACTCCCGGAAAGGGACGACCGGGTACTACAATTTAAGACACAGATTGCATCCAAAAGACAACTCCCAAGATGCAGTTAAGGGAGAGAAAAGAGGTGAACGAACAGATGGGCCGTTACAAACCATATCAAGCAAACTGTGAGGGATCGGGTGTACTGAGTAGTTTCAGGGTTACCACTGCCACTTGTTGCTCTATTGACACTGGGTTATATGCAAACGGAAGCAGCAGAAAGGGAAATCGCAGACTTCCCTTTGACAGATGAACCAGACAGGCAGCCGCACCGTGAATGGGGTGAGCTGATGTGCGTTCGACAGCCAGCAAAGCCAGTTGCTAGATGATCAATCTCTAATGCCTGCAGCTCACAGAAGTCCCAGACCAACTCACCCTCACAGCATCCTAGGCTGCCTCTCAAACCCAGAATGGCAAATACCCCTGCTTCGTGGTCTAGTCTTAGTGATGGATTTTTACAGCCAAGTCAAAGGAACGCCTGCACGAAGATGGGGGTGGAGGAGCCTCATACACAGAAAGGGAGAAACAGCCTTTAGCCTCCGCCTGCATAGTGGATGGAGACCCCGGTCATTAAAAAGCCATAAAGACTCCCTAAAAGGAGGATAGGGTCAAGAATCAAAATCACTCCTTATTGTTGTGAGGTGCTTTTTTTAAAAAAAAATCATTTCCTTCATATCGTATATCTCTATGGAGTGAAACAGCTTGAGGATATTTCTGCCAGTTTGTTCAAACCAAGTGTGTCACTCTCCCCAACTGGAAAGAGTGAGGGGGACGGTCCACCGCCCCATGGCACCATGGTCCAGTGCGCCGAACCAGAAGGGGATTTTCTTGTCCCCAGGCTCTGCAGCTTGGCTGGGAACTGGTTATTAGGTTTGAAGTGAATGTGTGGGCTTGGTTACCATGGGTTCACCAGCTCTGCTCCTGCAAACTGTGCTCCCGGGCCCAGGAAAGGAGCGGACCCCCTGGAGCTCATCTCGCCCCAGCCTCCCAGGTGTATTGCCCGGCAGCACCTGCCAAAACGCTGCTGTGATCTCCTTGGGGTTGAGGATCTCCTTACAAAAGACCCCGGGATCATACACTCCCGGAAAAGAGTGGACCGAGCTGGAAGGCTTAACTTGGAGCAAAAACAGGCTTTTGGCTTGTTCTCCTGGGCCCATGGTATGCTATAAAAAAAAAAAAATTTAATGCCTTTAAGTCTTTCCTCCACACTATGACACATCAGACCAAAGTGAGACTGGGCAGTCCAGATTGCCAGTTCCTGGGAATTAAACAGGGACGGCAGACCGCTACACTGTGGTTCCCAAGGTCAAGTCCAGCTGAGGCAAAAACCTGTGTCTCGAGGAGGGGTGGTGTGTCCCAGCCCAGGCCACCTGGCCGACAGCATGAGGGCCAGAAACTCAATCTCTCAAAGTAACAAGAAGGATCAACGGTGATCTTCCCAGTTGAGAAACATTTGAACTGTGCGGCTCCTGCTGCCCTCTGTAAACAAAAAGTGTCCTCAAAATCAGAAATGCTTCGCCTCATCTGCATTCAGCTCCGCACGCCACGCCGAGGCAGGTCCACGCTGCGGCATTAAGCCTCGGTGATTTCATGCAGGCGTGGGCCTGCCTCCATCTGGGCTCTCCCACCGAGGATAGGGCCTCCCTAGCGGAGATGGACAACAGACGTTTTTCAATATGGTCTGGACTTAAGGGAGCCCAAGGGGCTGCCAAACACAAGGGCTGCCCTTGCTCTCAGGCACCCATGGCAGGAGTTCCAGGGCAGGAGCTCGATCTGGGTGATGGAGACTCGTGGAGCGGCTACAGCCCGTGACATCCTAGGGCTTGATGCACCTCGGTTCTCACCCTTGCCCTGCGCCACCACTGGGTGTCCACCTCTGCAAGTCCCCCCACCCCCGGCTACTCACTAATGTCACCTGGGAGCTTTGAGAATACCTGTGGCCAGGTCCCAACCCTAAAGATCCTCATTTAATTGGTCCAGGGTGGAGCCCAGGCATGGGTATTTTTTTTTTAAAGCTCCCTGGGTGAGTCTAAAACACAGTCAGGGTTGAGGACCTCAGGGCCAGACCTGGGAGTCCCACCGGGGCTGTAATATACAGGGTTGGGGAGAGTGGGTTGGACTGTTCAGCATTTTTCCACCCACACGCCTCCCCACCAATATTGGGGAAATACTAGGTTGAAAAAAGTGTAAAACTCAGATACTTGTATATCCGTGTTCATAGCAACATTATTCACCATAGTCTAAGGTGGAAACAACCGAGTGTCCAATGATGGATGAATAGATAAACAAAATGTGGTTTATACACACAATGGAATGTTACTCAGTCTTGAAATGGAAGGAAATTCTGACACACACTGCAATATGGATGAACCTTGAGGACATTATGCTAAGTGAAATAGGCCAGACACAAGAGGAAAATACTGCATGATTCCACTTAGATGAGGTATCTACAGTAGTCAAGCTCAGAAAGTAGAATGGAGGTCACCAGGGGCTGGGGGAGGGCAACGAGTCATCACTGGTTAACGGGTGTGGAGTTTTAGTTCAGGATGGTCAGAAAGCTCTGGAGGGGATGGTGGCGACGGTTGCACGGGAACGTGGACTGCACCTAACGCCACTAAACCCTGCACTTTAAAATGGTTAAAATGGTAACTTTTATGTTATGTCCTTTTCCATGATACAAACTTTTAAGTTTAAATCCTTCTTTACTGCAGACTATCTCCGAACCTTGAATATGCTGTTGTGACCCAATCGGTCTCCACTAGAGGCAGACTTTACAAGTCTTCCCCAGAGTTATCCAATCACAAACGCTTGTTTGAGCAAGAGATGGGTAGAGGGGGAGACCACCTTGAGGGACTGGGGCTCCTCGAAGCAGCTTGGAGAATGCTGGACCAAGCTCTAAGCACAAGCTTTCCATATCCAAACTCTGGCTATGTAGAGGTCACAGCGCTAAGCAAAGCAGCTGACAGCCATGATCTCATTGAATTCTACTAAGACCCCTGCTGGGTAAGCAATATAGCCCCCATTTCACTGATGGGGAAACTGAGGCTCAGAGAGACCAAGTAACTTGCCCAAGGCTGCTCAGCTCACTGGGACCCAAACGTAGAACAGGCAGATTCTACTCTCACTACTCCAAAGAAGCAGTGCTGATATCAACCCAGAGCCTCAGGCCTCCCACAGACCTCCTGCGTCTGCATTTTAACCAAGTCCCCAGGTGACCGTGGGCCCATTAAAGATGGAGAGGCACGGCTCTGAGCTTCAACACGCGCCTCCTCCTCCCCCACCCCGTGATCTCTTGGGGGCCCTCTGACTTCATTGTGCGATTCTAAGTGTTCATTGTGAGCTCGGGGGTCCGTGGAAGCAGCAGCAATGCCTGCCCAGTGCCTGTGGTGTGCAAATTAGATACCAATCCCCCTCTTCTTTCTTTCTTCCTCTGAATGCATATGGGTCACCCAAAGCCCGCAAGTCATTTAGATACTTGTCACACCATGCTACATTGGAATTTTCGTAGGCTAAGGGAAAACAAGCAAGGTTTAAACGATCAGAAGATTTCAAAGCAATTCTTTCAAGGGCTTCCCCCTCCGAGGCCCACAGAAGAATTACCCAGAAATGAGAGAAAAGATGCGATACCACAGCCAGTCTATTCTGCAGCCAGCTCTCTTATAAACCCGCCAGTGCACTGCCCCATCTAATTTAAATAGCCCATGGGATGGGGCTTCCCTCTACCTTCCTGGGGAGGCTGTTTGAGAAGCCAAGGTTTCCTTTAAGAGGCACTTAGGGGAGGGAAGCTGCCCCTGGCTCTTCCCCTCCTGGTCTGAGGATTCCCCAGGTGCGGCCTCCTGCAACCCAGCGAAGCACTGCAAAACAATGTCAAGTGCCCCTTCCCCACACAGCCCACTTTGACAGAGGCTTAATAAGCCAGAGCTACTTAGCTGCTCTAATCTCTGCTTCTAAGTCATTCTATCTACTCCATTAATCACCTTTATCGACACTCCTGCGGGTCTCCAACGAGGCTCCACTTCTTTCTGGTAATGGGTTTCCTCCAGACTGCAGGCCAGCCTTTCGACAGTGGGACTCCCGTCTCTGGCTCCGATCCACGTCCTGCAAGCTCGGTCCTGCATCCCGGGCCCCCACCCAGTGCGCTGTCCTCACCGTGCAGGTCAGGCAAGGTCATCAGCCACCCAGAGGCAGCTCATTCAGCACAGAGGGCATTTCACATGGCACGTTAATGGTCCCTGTTCCTGGATGTTCATCTCCAAATAAGGTAAGACACAAAGGCCACCAAGCGACAAAGGGAGGCTGGGCTGCTGACACTCTACCACGCGCACACGTGATGACGCGAATTCTTTCAGGACGAGCACTCAGCTGGCCCTTTGTATCCTCAGAGCGGGCGAAGAGAAGCAGGAGAGGGACAGGTGAGGCTCTGAGTACTGGCCGTCCCCCAGAAAGAGGGCCACAGTCCTCCCTTTGTTAAGTCTGTAAAACGCTCTACTTTTTTTTTTTTTTTTTTTTTTGCGGTACGCGGGCCTCTCACTGTTGTGGCCTCTCCCGTTGCGGAGCACAGGCTCCGGACGCGCAGGCCTAGCGGCCATGGCTCACGGGCTTAGTTGCTCCGCGGCACGTGGGATCTTCCCGGACCGGGGCACGAACCCGCGTCCCCCGCATCGGCAGGCGGACTCACAACCACTGCGCCACCAGGGAAGCCCCAACGCTCTACATTTCAAAAACTCTTCCCTATGGGTTTTCTTTAAATGCCTACGTGTCACTTACAGCAAAAGCCTCTGCAAAATCCCGTGGGGCTTAAGCTCCGCTGATAGAAAACGTGTCATAAACTGGGCGTCCCGACCCGGAGGCAACGTGCAGGAGGAGCACGAGGGCTGCGGCTGCGGCGACCTCCCTCGCCTCTCGGCTGTGCTCCCGGAGGCCACAGACTGCATGGGCCGCCCTACACGGGCCAGATGCAGAGGCAGCGCCCCTCGGGCTTGGTGCGAGGCAGCCGCAGGGCCCACCACGCCCACCCGAGGACTTGAACCCAAAGCCAGCTGAAGACGCCACTCTCGTCCCTGATCCCGCCGGGTGCTCTCTTACCACCCTATCTCTGCAATCGCGGCACCCGCCCAGCACGAGGAAGGTGGCGCACTCCCATATGTCCAGCAGACACCCACTTGCGTCCAAGCACATCTCGAACGCTACACGGCTGTGACGTCTTCCAGCCAAGCCGGGCATCAGAGTGTCACTCTAGGTCACACGAGGCGATTACACCTGTGGGCTCGTTGGGAACAGGGACTTCTCTCTGTATCCCAGCACCGACCAGGGCCCCAGGCACAGAGGGCCAGTGAGTGTCTGTCAGATGCGTACTTCAGAGTATGAAAGGGAGGAAAGAAACCGGCTATGTGCTCCGTACAAGGTTCTGGGCAAGGGTCCCTGCAGAGGGGTCCAAGTCTAAAGAAGGAAGGAGTGCTTCCCACACCCCCGTCTTGGAAAATGGTGGTGTTGGGACCAATTTATCTGCATCTGTGATCAGAACTGACAACTCCTACCTCCAACATCTGCCAAGTCCTGCAGAAGCTGCCTCTCTCCATCTATTCCTCCACAACCTGCACAAGACGATCACTTTTGCCTAAATCTCTTTGCAATAGCTCCTAACTGTTCTCCCTGTCTTCACTTTGTTTTCTCCCTATAAAGCTCCCTAGGCTTGATGCTAAGAACGTTCACATATTACCTTAATTGAAGTTATCCCCCACGTTGCCAGCAGAGCCATCTTCCTAAAACACAGAGCTGCTCAGAAACCGTCAGTGGCCCCCACTGCCTCCAGGGTAGGGTACAAAGGCCTTCGGGGGTCTAAGGCTCTTAGTCCAACATGCTTGTTACAGGGTGACTGGCCTCCCACACCCGCCCAAACACCTTATGCCCTAAGCTTATCCAGGACCTAACTGTCCCTTAGCCAGGGCACCCTTCATCATCTTCCTTCCCCAAAGAACACAGGCTATGGGGACGGGTGGCCTGAGTTCCAATCCCCACTCAACCAATTCCGAGCTAGGAGAACTGAGGCAAACTAGTTAAGCTCGCTGTGCCTTCCTTGTATCTTCTGTAAACTGGATATAATAACAAGAACAATAATACCTAACCACCTACCCTCCCAGGACTGCTGCAAGGCTCAGCAAGGGAGTGTGTGTCAGGCCCATCCCCGGGGCTCCCTTTGACGTGATACTCTTGATCCTGCCATTTAGGACTGAGCTGTCCTTCCTCTGTCCTTACCCCCAGGATGGGAACACTTCATATTCCCCCTCGTATTACAGGTCGGTTTTGTATCTTGCTCCTCTCAACTGGAATGGAAGCTCCCTGGAGGCAGCATCCACATCTAGGTCAGTTTTCACTTCCCCACGGGCTCAGCAGACAGTGTCGTTCCATGAATGCTCGTCTAGCCAAATATCAAACCCAAGAATGGTTTCCTACCTGAGCTCCGAGAAACTGCCCACAGAAGGCCTCCTAAGTAATTCTTTTCATCCATGTGACTGTTTTAATAAACACAAATCTTAGGCACAGAGCTGAACCAGCTAGCGTGGGATCAGCCCGGCTAAAAGGCTGGTCCCTGAACTTGGCATGTATAATGGAATCAAATGTCAGACATTTATAGTATGAAATGAGATCAACTGATGAGGGGGTCATAAAAGCTGGTATCTGAAAGGATGTTCTAAAAGACCTCCCGTGTCTCTCTTTTCTAGCCAGACACTCCACCGACGGGGGTTTTGCTGCACACGGGCCATGAGCAGTGCTTGCACCAAATCCCATTTGTGGTTTTCGAGTCAATTCTGAAAAGCCCCAAATAACTGATTTTCTCTATTTCACAAGGAAGGAATGTTCTTCAAAGGGTTAAGCATCTACTACAGTTATGCAAACAACAGTCATAATATTTGCACAGCACTTGATCCTAAAAAGCCTTAGGATAAATAGCATCATCATTATGCCCATTTTGCAGGCAGGAAACTAAGGCTGTAATAGTCAGAGTGACTCATGCACAGGTTGTGTCAGGGCCAGAACACAAACTCTGGTCTCCAAATTCCAGATCTCATTCATCAGGTCCCCCTTCACCAACAGAAAGGACCAGATGTGGAACACACACAGAGGTCCACTGCAGCCTGCATGGTCTACGCCGTCTCAGCAGCAGCCCTTCAGAACATCAACAGCTTCTTGTTCTCAAAGAGTAACAAGCAAACATAAGCCCAGATATCAATTTAACTTTTTTACTTGAAATAAAGCAAATGCTGCCTTTTCAAAATTCACCCTCAATCTTTCAATTCTAAAAATTTATCCTATAAAATTATGTTCAATTCGAGTTATCTTTTGGAAGTAATTTTAGCAGCAAATATTTGTATTGTGCTTGCTCTGTGCCAGGCCCTCTTGTAAGCCCATTATATAGATTAACACACTTAGCACATACAACCCCGTAAGGAAGGTGCTGTATAGGCTTCTATACACCTACACACACACACACACACACACACACAGGCACACATGCACGCACACACACACAGGCACGCGCGCGCGCACACACACACACACAGGCACGCGCGCGCGCACACACACACACACACACACACACGCATGCACGCTTGCACAGCCGCCTTCCAGAGTTTGGGATGTATCAGTGAACAAAACAAACCCTGCCCCTTCCCTGAGGTTAAAAGATAAAGAAACTAGTTCAAGGTCACGTAACTACTAAGGACAGAGGCAGGATCGGAAACCAGGCAGTTTGACTCTAGAGTCCATGTTCTTAACCCTTGAGCTCTTATCTCTTAATTCCTCCTGGCTGGGTTGTCTGGATCTGTCCCCAAGCATGAACAGGCTAGTGGGGACAGCCAGGGAGACAGTAGCTGCTTTCGGGGGCCGCACCTCCCTGACAGGTAGAACGAGGGCCTCTGTCCATCCAGTCACTATTTGCTGCAAGCTGAGTTTATCATGCCTGACTCCGGCCTCAGTCCTAGAGCCAAAGATGCAGGGGACAGAGCTGTGTTCTCAAGGAGCTCACAGCCTAGTGCAGAAAGACTAGCAAATATTTCTGTTAGCTTAACTACAACCTGCACTGGGCCCAGCACAACCTGTGAATTGGGGTGAATGCCTTAATTGTGGCTTGGGGCACGGGCAACGTGGGCCAGTTTACCAACTTCATCGTGGACAGCCCCAGCATCCTGCCCAGCCCTACCTCCGTCTGCTTTTTAAAAAAAAGTAATCCGATTCAACCTAGCCCTGCTTGAGCACTGACTCCATGCTAAATCCCCAAAGCCTAATTACTTAACTATTGTGCATGGTAATGTTAGGAAGTGTTTGTTTTCTCTCTCCCCTCGGACAGCCAATGAGCACGGTGCATGGTTGCTAGTACGCACTGCTCAGGTAGGAGATGCTGCTGCGATTTCTCGGGCAGCACTTTCCTATGCACTGAGCCCTCTGCTTTAGAATGTCCTTCCACTGCCACCTCCTACCCTTGCAGGGTGGGCTCAGATGTCACCTCCTCCTGGGAGGGCACCTTTGCCCTGAACCACCGTGCTCTTTCCTCTGGAGGTATCTGCCACAGGTGGCCCTGTCTGTTATTAAAGCCGCTGTCTCCCCTGCGCAGTGCACACTCCCTGACAGCAGAGACTGGGTCCCTTCCAGCTTCAGAGCCTAGTACAATACAGGCTGTGTAGACAGGCGAGAAATGCACATTGCAGTTAACTTCTCGTGCAATTTCATGAGACCCAGAGCTGAAGCCCCGTCCTGTGCTGACTTAGCAAAGGGAGCTGTGGACCCAGAAACTGGTGGCACTTTCCCATGTGCAAGGGGACAAGCCACCGGACAGAGAGCTCCTTTGCTTCTTGGCCACACAGTGACCTTCTGTTCCTTTCCCAAGGAGGACATCCACTGTCCTTTCAGGAGAAACTGTAAATTACTCCAGCACACTTACTTTTCTTCTTTTTTAGTAAAATGCTATGCTCCAATGGCTTCTTCATAATGGACAATGTTTAATTAAAAAAAAAAAACCCTTTTCAAGCATCTGACTTTGCTGTTGAGTTGAACGGCTGGATCTCTTCCACCCAAGGCAACACATGGCAATGCTTAATGATTTCCATTTTTAACTCAAGAGGAATGATCCTCGGAGTTCAAGAGGAAGCCGAGTGGGTGCTCTCTGGATTGCGGGAGGCCCGCGTGGCGTCAAGAGCGGAGAATCTGGAAGTCAGATGGCCCGGCAAGGAGGCGAGATTGCTAGCAGATGGCCCCGATAGTTTGGATAAGGCGAAAAAGGCCAAACAACAACAACAACAAAACTTTTGACTGCAAACAAATCGGTATTAGAAACATACCAAGAAGTGGAGCCCACACAGATGTTTACTGTTACGATGGATAGGCATTCCCTGCTCCTCAGGGGGCAGCCAGACAGTGATGGAGTCTGGAATTGCAACGGAAGTCCTCATCTCTAAATTGTCTTTTTCCACCCTGTTTATTCGTAATTATGGATAAGGATATAGGCGCACAATTAACACCATCCAAATTAAAAACCTTGGTTCCACAGAAGATGCTTAGGGAAGTGAAACTGTTCTGTATGATATTGTTAACGGTGGATACATGTCATTATACATCTATCAAAACGCAGAATGTACAACACAAAGAGTGAATCCTGATGTAAACTATGGACTTTGGTTAATAATAATGTGTCAGTATTGGCTCATCAACTGCAACAAATGTACCACAGGAAGCAAGGTATTAACAGGGGAAGCTGGGAAGAGGGGAAGTAATATAGGAAATCTATTTTCCCCTCAATTTTTCTGTAAACCTGAAACTACTATAAAAATAAAGTCTGTTAATTCTCTCTCCCTGCCCCCACCATACACCTGTCTCTTCTTGCTGGCTGGGTGACCTTGGGCTGGTTACTTAACCTCTCTGAGTCTCCTTTTCCTTATCTGCAAGATGAGGACACTTACAGCACCTACCCAAAGGGTTGTTATGAGGAGCAAGGAAGTTAATACACAGAAAGCACCTAGAACAGCACCTGCCTATAGTACCCTAGTGTTAGCCATGATTACAATGATGTGCCAGGTACCCTTAAATATTTCAATTCATCATGGGATTTAAGGCTTGCAGCAGCCCTATGAGACAGGTAGGAAATGCTGCTATCCTCATTTTACAAAAGAGAAAACCTGAGGCTTAGAGAGATTATATAACTCGCTATAGGTCACGTGGCTGGCCAGTAACGGTGAGCTGGGACACCACACATCCACACATCTGCCTTCCCCGTGACAAGCTGCCATCGCCGAGAAGGAAAGAGCTGTTACACACTGAGACAGGGTATTGCCTGGCTGCCAGAAGTCTTTGTACTTATCGTATGTAATCTCATTTTGGGAGGTGTGTGTGTGTGTGTGTGTGTGTGTGTGTGTGTGTGTGTGAGAGAGAGAGAGAGAGAGAGAGAGAGAGAGAGAGAGAGAGAGAGAGAGAGAGAGAGAGAGAGAGGAGGGAGAGCGGGTGCAGGGAAGGGAGGGAGGGGGGGAAAGATCGACCCCAAATGCCAAGCAGGATCTTGGCAGAGCCAATACTAGAACCCAGACCTTTGGCCCCCAAGCCACCTGACCCACTGTATTAACATGCCCACTCCCACCACCCCAAAAAAGCCAAGAGTAATCACACCGATGACAGGGTGCTGTCTTCCTCGGCCTCTACTTGTGATCAGGTTTGTGGCTCTGCCAGCCTATCGCTGTTCCAAGGTGGATGGTGACACTTGCCCCAAGGAGCCACCCGGCTGCTCTGGAGGTCGCCCTGCCCAGGAAAGCCCCTCCCCGCTGGAACTCCAGCTCTGTCGTCTGGGACAGTAACTCATCTGTGATGTCCCTGCCCACAGGGATAAGTTCAATTCTTGCTTTTCCAATGCAGCGCTTGCTTTCACATAACAACTTTCAAACTTGGGACGTGTGCCTTGAAGCAGCCTCTGAACAGACGTTCGTTCAGAATGCAGACACTTCATGTCATCACCGGTACCAGCTCACCTTCACACCCACCCGGCCTGATGTACTTTCTGCAGCTCTGGGTCCCCTCCTCCTACTCTTGCTTTCTCGTGCCTTTTGCACCTCTGCTCCCCACACAGGGGCGCCTACAGAGACCCACTGCAGCAGGCACCTGCTCAATGATCTCATGTCTTCCCGGCCCAGCCTCAACGCTGGCTCCTGTGTGCAGGCTCCCACACCCGCACTAGCCTCCACCACCCCGTCTCCTCTCCCTGTGGTCTGTACCTCAGCCTTGGCATGGAACCAAAAGGAAGAGTAGATCAGAGCCAGGCTGACCACAAAAGATCCTCCACCTAGCACGTGATCCCACACCTCTGCTCTCCTAAAAATCTAGAAACCACCTTCAACTTCAGATGCCTCTCGAGCACCTCTGTGTCAGCCCTCCTTGCCCCCAGCCTTCCCTCTGTGGACACTATTATGGACTGAATGCATCCCCACAAAATTCCTATGTTGAAGCACTAACCCCCCCAAAGTAATGCTGTTGGAGATGGGGCCTCCGGGAAGTCACTCGGGTTAGATGGGGTCATGAAGGTGAGCTTTGGGCCTGATGGAGTTAGTGGCCTTATAAGAAGGGCCAGCAGAGGCTTGTTCTCACTCACTCTCTCCTGCCACGTAAGGACACACACAAGCCAGTAAGACAGTCCTCACCAGAGCCTGATCCTACTGGCACTCTGATCTCGGACTTCCAGCCCCCAGAACTGTGAGAAAGTACATTTCTGTTTCATGCCACCCCGCCTATGGTATTTTGTTACGGCATCTCAAGCGAAGACACGTAGCCACCAGGCCTTTCAAAAGACATATTTGAAAAGCAGCAAAACCAAACATGACAAAGCAAATTCCTCCAATATCAATGGAGGGAACCAAGCTCCTCTCTCCCTTTTCAAACGTGAGGCACAGGATGATGAGCACCTAAATGAATGGAGTGACATGGTAGAGGCAGGACCACTGACTCAAACTCAAACGTGTAGGAAAAGACAGTGTAAGAACGGGGGAAGGCATTCCCACCCCAGCTAGGAAGCCAAAAGGTAAAACACCACCTAACCGTCAAGAGACAAAAACCAGTTTTTCTATTCAGAGGCAAGTTCTGCAAGGTATGCCATCCTCCAGCATCCCAAGTCTCCAAAAAGTTTAAAAAAAAACCCAAACAAATAAGAAGTGTATTCATAGAAAACAAACAACGTGTGTCAAGATGTTTACTTGTCCTCATAAAATTCAATTGACAAATAGTTTTCTAGTACCTACAATACATGGGCACTGTGTCATCTCTGGGCCAAGCAGATAAAAAAATAATAATGAAAATGGGAGCGACGTGTGAACATGTATGCGTGTAAGTGCTTGATGTATATTAACTCATTTAATTCTAACAACCCTATGAAATAAATGCAATTATCACCCCCCCTTGCCACCCTCATTTTACAAAAGGAAACACTGAAGCACTATTATGGTTCTAAAAAGCAAACGAGGCTGCCTTTTATATCCTAGTTGAGGAAGGCAAACAAACAATGTAACAATGGATAGGTTTAGCGCCTGTTAAAATCTAAACCAAGAGAACCAGTGACATAGAAGGCTACTTAGGGTTGGGGGATCAGGATAGGCCAGTGGGAGGTGAGAGTCACAAGGAGGAGCCCCTCTTAGAAGATGGGGGGCGGGGGCAGGGGGAGAGCATGGTTCCCAGAAGCTCCAAAAGTCAGCCACAGGATGTGTCCATCACTGGTTCGGACCTCACAGGTCAGAGCCAGGCTCAGGCATCTATATCTTCCAGAGGCTCCCAGGTGTTTCTCACCTGCGGGCTAGGGGTGAGAATCACCGGTTTCACCCTTAACTGTCTTCAAACACTCCAAGTGTCACCACTGAGAAATGTCTGGAAACCCTTTGGGTCCTGATATGGACTGAAGGTTTGTATCTCTCTGAAACTCCTATGTTGAAGCCCTAACCCCCCCCCCCAATGTGATGGTTTTTGGAGGTGGGGTCTTTAGGTTTATTTGAGGTTATGAGGGTGCAGTCCCTAAGAAAGGATTAGCACCCTTATAAGAAGAGGGAGAGAAACCAGAGCTCCAGTTCCCTCTCCACCATGTGGGCACATAGCAAGAAGGCAGCTGTCTGCAAGCTGGGAATGGAACTAGCCAACACCTTGATCTTGGGCTTCCCAGCCTCCAGAACTGTGAGAAATAAATGTCTGCTGTTTAAGCCACCCGGTCTGTAATTTTTTGTTCTGGCATCCTGAACTAAGACAGTTCCCACGGGGTCCAAAGTCACTGCCCCTCATTCTTATTTCATGCATTTTGTAGGGAGGGACCCACTGCCTCTGGAGGAAGATAAAATAGAAAAATAAAACAAAAACCAAACTCCAATTTTGACCACTGAAGGGTATGGAAAAGTCTTTTTTTTTTTTTTTTTTTTTTTTAGCTTCCCTACATTTAAAAAAAGAAACCAAACTGGTTTTCAGGAAAATCAATAGGTTAAACCAAGTGTTAGCTTTCATTCAACATTCAAATACTTACTGAAAGCCTACAAAGTGTCAGGCAGTGTTCTAGCCCAGTGCTTCCCAGCCTTTGGTGGTACATGGGAACCGTCCCGGGGATATCATTAGGATGCAGATTCTGATTCTGCAGTAGGTCTGGGGCCTGAGACTCTGCATTCCTAACAAGCTCCCAGGTGATGCGGACCATGGCTGCAGCCCAGCAAGCATCAACCCTGGCTTCAACTTGGAAGCAGCCGGGGAGCTCTGAACAAGTACTGATTTCTAGGCCCCAGACAAAGGCAATCAGACGCTGCAGGGTTGGGTCCTGGGCATTTCAAAAATGCTTCAGTGATTTGAACGTGTGGCCAGGATTAAGAATCACTCTTCTGGGCATAGAGCAGTGAGCGAGGTAGCCCTCAAGGGGAGACAGATGATGAGTAAGTAAATTATTTTAGATGGAGATACATGTCATAAAAATAACATAGGGTAACGTGATGCAGTCGGGGGCACAAATAATGAGATGGAAACACCACCAAGATCTGGAGAAATGACCCCAGGCTGAGCAAAGAGCCCACTTTCCACCTCAAGTCTTAAGGGATGACTAGAGCAGGGTCCCATTCGTGTTTTTAGGAAACGAAGCTAAATACTTCTCTGACAGGCGAACAGGAGCGCTCAGAGGGGACAGAAAATAAGACATGGTCCCTCCCTGGAGGTTCTTATGGAAACATGAACTAACGTTTGTTGAACACCTACTGTGGGCGATGCTTCAGCTCTGGGAGCTGACACAGCAGGAAATTCTTCAAGCCCCATCTTCCCATATCCCTGAAAGACCTCATCTGGTAGATCAGGATGGGGGCCCTCTAGCTGGTGGAGAGGGATGCAGAGCAGAAGCTTCAGGGGATGTAAGAACCTTGGGGTTCTTGATGGGTGACTCCTGTAACTGTAGAAAAGATGGCAGCCAATGGCCGCCACCCTGTCACCCCCCTGACACTCTAACGGGAAGGGAGCTCTGGTCCACCTTGGTCACAGCAGCAGCCCCAGAACAGGACGGTTCTAAAGCATTGAGGGCCACCTCCTGAAACTGCCCATCTGCAGCTGACTCCCAAGGCAGAGTTGTGGGCTGGAGGAGGATGCTTCAGTAGCCCCCTCCCTCCAGAGGCAGAACCTGTGACTCACGTCTAAGCCAGTCGAGACCCAACACTCCCCTGGCCAAGCAATTGGCTTAGGGAAGTCATGTGACCCAAGCCACGCCACCAGAACCTCAGGGCTTCTGCAGAACTGCCTCAGCCACCAGCACTCTCGCCCAGCATTTTTGGGTCTGGGAGGACGTAAAGCCGGAGCTGTAGTCACCACCTCCCCACACTGGTTGACATCTGATCCCAGAGACAGAAACTGAGTCTCAACACTTCACCTTTGACCTCACGCTTTCAGTGACTAAGCCAATAAATTCCCTTTTTCGCTAAACCCAATTTGGGGAGGTTTTCTGTCACTGCAGCAGAGGCCTGCCTCATCGAGACGCTAAGACTCCACAGAACTGCATGGGAGTCACTCACTGTCCTCCGAGCCCCGTGGGGCTGCTGCCTGGGGGACCTCTGCTGTCCTCCTGTGTCAGGACTCTGTCCTCTCTACTCGATTGTGAGCTGCTTGATGACAAGGGCGGCCTCTTATACCTGCTTCTACTCCCCACCAAGTGCCCACTGCAGGGCTGGACACACAACAGCAGGTGTGTGCTACACACCTGTGAAATGGAAAGGAGACTGGATAGTCTCGTGGTCCAGGGACAAGGAGGCTGGAAGGGGAGTCAGGCTTCAGTCCCGCCTGAGCTGGGAGGACAGCGGGGGCAGGTGCAATGGAGCAGGGGGGTCATGAGATCCAGAGTCAGATGACCAAGGGATGCTCCTGCCAGGAAGAGATCCTGGGAAGTCACTAAACTTCTGAGCCTCGTGTTCCTCATCTTTGCATAACCACTAAGAATTAAAGTGTTTAATATTCGAAAATGCCCTTTCATTCCATCACTTGACCAATATTTACTGAGTCCTTTTTATGTGCAGGACCCTATCCCAGAAACAGTCAACACAAAGCATAATCCAAATATCACTTACTGTTAAACATTTTGCGGTTTCCCTGCTTCCCTCTCCGCAAGGGGCACAAGACCAGTCCTTCCTGCCAAATAGGACTGACTGATCCATAGTTGGTGGAATAATTTCTGATCAGACAGTATACTGAAGAGACAAGGGCAACAATGGGGCATAGGAGACTCTATCCTGAGAACGGGGCCCCGTCTAAGCCGATGCGCCCAGACTAGATGGGACAGGAGCCACGGAAGGAGGACACAGCCAGCCCACGATGAGACCATCAATGAGCTAGAAACCAGTCAAAAATGCACTCACCCTGATTCTTTACCCAGAGTAGCTAAGTCTCCTTTTCATGGATGGTGCTAATTTTAGCCTCTCAAGTGCCTAGAGAGGATGGATCCATAGTTCCTGGCCTCACACGTGTTCATGGCTTAGTCCTGCACCTGCGCCGGCCACTTCTGGCTGATGGAAGAATATGCTGGGGGAGGTGAAAAGACAGGACGGGCACCACTGCCCACTGGGTCACCAAGATAGATGGGAGTTTAAGGGGAATCCCAAATGCTTCTCTGCAGGTTCACCCAGTCCCATCCCCATCAAGCAGAGGATGAACTGTTTAGAGGTTTACCAAAACCTCCGTGTCCCAAATGGACTTCTCAGACGGTACCCTGAGGGCAGGGACGTTGATGGTGTAGAAAACAGGCTCTGAGGGAAGGCCCTGGCCTTCTTCAGTGCATGGGACTAACGAAACATTTCAGACCCACAGGCCTAGGTTCCAGGGCCGGCTTCCCCGCTTGTAAGGTCCATGACTTTGAGTGACTCGTGTCTCGGCCCTAGATGTTTTCCAACCTGTAAAATGCAGATAAGACCTGCCTACGAAAATAAGACATGGGAAGACTGCCATCTTAACCTGGTCCTTTGGCCTGGGTTTCCTAGTTCCTTTTGCACACGGCCCCATACAGAGCCTTACCAGATTCTTCCAACAACCCTGGAGTAGGAGGCCCAGTACTATTCTGCCCATATTACAGGTGAGAAAACAGACACCTAAAAAGATTGACTTGCCCGGCAACTTGGTGGAAAAGCCAAGTAGCACCCATCTACAGTAAAACCTCACAGGGTCCGGAGAAAAAGGAATTTTTAGGAGGGAATTTACATTCCCACCTCCTACACTGTTGGTGGGAATGTAAATTGGTGCAGCCACTATGGAGAACAATATGGAGGTTCCTTAAAGAACTAAAAATAAATAGAGCTACCATATGATCCTGTAATCCCACGCGTGGGCATATATCTGGAGAAAATCATAAATCGAAATGATACATGCACCCCAATGTTCATAGCAGCACTATTTACAATAGCCAAGACATGGAAGCAGCCTAAGGGTCTACCAACAG
The DNA here is from genome assembly GCF_026419965.1 of Kogia breviceps. Classification (NCBI taxonomy): domain Eukaryota; kingdom Metazoa; phylum Chordata; class Mammalia; order Artiodactyla; family Physeteridae; genus Kogia; species Kogia breviceps. The sequence continues at coordinate 12,105,562 of NC_081312.1, forward strand.
GTAAATGGATAAAGAAGATGGGGTACACATACACAATGGAGTATCACTCAGCCATAAAAAAGAATCAAATAATGCCATTTGCAGCAACATGGACGGACCTAGAGATTATCATATTAAGTGAAGTAAGTCAGACAAAGACAAATATCATGTGGTATCACTTATATGTGGAACCTTAAAAAATGATACAAATGAACTTATTTACAACACGGAAATAGGCTCACAGACATAGAAAACAAACTTACGGTTACCAAAGGGGATAGCGGGGTGGGGGTAAATTAGGAGTCTGGGATTAACAGACACACACATTACTGTACATACACTAGGTAAACAACAAGGACGTACTGGATAGCACAGGGAACTATACTCAGTATCTTGTAATAACCTATAATGGAAAATAATCTGAAAAAGAATAGATATATATGTATAACTGAATCACTCTGCTATACACTTGAAACACAACACTGTAAATTAACTATACTTAAATTAAAAAAAAATAAAATAAAACCTCATAGTTCCCAAAGAGCTTTTGAATGCATCATCTCACTGAGTCCTTCTCACAAAGACCCCCAAGTTAGGAAGCCAGAGCTACAACCTAGGACTGGCCTGTCTGAGGCCCGGGCAGCTTCCATTCGCTGGCCCGTACAGGTTCTGAGAAGAAATCTCCACCCATTTAAGCAGAGCCTGCATCTGGCAGGAGAACAGACGAGATATCAACACTGGGTCCCTACAGCCTCTGACCGCCTGGAGAAGTCTGAAGAGGCACATTGAACCACCTCCCAGGGCGAGCAGAACCCATCTACCAGGCTGCAATGCTACCTGGAACTCCTCTGCCAGAGAAGGGGTCCCAGCAACCCAGCGTGTCCCACCCCTGCAGCGACCGTGGGTGGTATGACCCCGGTGAGTCACGCCAAAGTGCCCTCTGCCAGAGCAGCAGGGTTTGTGTCCCTGAAGCTCCATCAGATGGACACAGAGAGCAAAAGGGAAAGAAAACGAAGACACCCAGGCAAACAAAATTGCGGGAGCTGGGGCGGAACACTGAGCCTTTAGGAGCATTGTGAGAACAAAAAATGAGAATTTAAAACTCTCAAATGTGATGTTTTCAGTTGTTGGATAGAGAAAGTACTGGAGTTGCTTAGCAGCACGACTGATTAACGTCTGTACGTTACCTTTCAACCCCTTATAGCTACCCTTTCCTGGTCAGGGTCACAAAACCACCTTTTCTCAGCTCTGGCTATAATTGTCCACATACGCACCATCTCCAGACCCCGCCATTTGGCCTTAGGGGAAGAATCTATCTCTTACCTGGATCTGTGCAGTTCTTAGCTGTCTGAGTCCCATTCACTGGTGCCATCAGCCTTCTACTTCTCCATGTGTCTGGTAAAACACGTTTGCTAGCAGAAGCTGTTGTGTGCCCTGGATTGGAAAATAAGTCACAGATACCCTTAGATCAACATGGCGCCTGCATTCTCACAATGGCCTTACACGCCTATATCTAGCTATGTCAGCAACAGCCTAGTTTGATTATTTAGAGCCATCTGCAGGGAGTGATACAATGACTGCAAGCACAGTATCACCTGCTCACCTACAGTAATCTGCTTCCTAGATCTAGTTCATTGTTTCTAGTCCCAGATTGGGCAGCATGTGATCTGACCTTGGCCAAGATTGCTCCAGTCTCAGCCCTTCACAGGTGCAACAAAGGGTTTAGATAGGTGACCACGAAGTTCTTAGCCAGTAAACATGCTCAGGCGTTCCCGCCCTGAAGGATGAAGTCAGCAAACAGGTGGAAAAAGTTGATGGGGTCTGGCCCGTGGCTTCTCACCCTTGAATGCGCACACAAAGCACCTGGGAACCTTGTTAAAATGCAGATTCTGATTCAGTAGGTCTGGCCCATAACCCAAGGTTCTACACTTACAAGCTCCCAGGTGACACTGATTCTGTTGGTCCAAGGGCCATATTGAGTAACAAGGGAGATCACTGGTATGGGTGCCAATGACCAAGTGCAGTTAAACTCCTAAAGGCCTTCCTGATCCAGCAAATAAAAACGATTCTCACTTTAAGACCTTTAAAGTATCATTGATCTCTCCTGTTGTGCATACTGCTTCAGCTGGATAATATATACCTCTTCTATAATGCTGACATCTAGGAGCCTCTAGGTATTTTATTATTTCTTGTGTGTAATTGAGGGAGAACACACACCAACTTGCCCAATGAAAGCACCAGGTACTAAGGTGTTCAAATAACCTTTCTGGATTTCTGTTGGGAAGGGCCAGTTTTTGATCTTTTATCCTCAAATCACAAAGTTTGGGTTTTGAAAGGCAGTATTAAAGAGTTAAATCAGGGCTTCCCTGGTGGCGCAGTGGTTGGGAGTCCGCCTGCCGATGCAGGGGACACGGGTTCGTGCCCTGGTCCGGGAGGATCCCGCGTGCCGCGGAGCGGCTGGGCCCGTGAGCCGTGGCCGCTGGGCCTGTGCGTCCGGAGCCTGTGCTCCGCAACGGGAGAGGCCACAGAGTTAAATCAAGTTCCACCTGATTTTTATCAATATGAACCTCTCCAAATTGTCCCTAACTGCTCAAGAAGGTACCATCTGCTTTATTCCCCATGTCCAGGTTGCTAAATCATGCCATTTCTTTCATTTTTAAAAATGTTAGACATTAATCGGGAGAAAAGCATATATACATACGTATATACCACACATATATGTATAACCGAATCATTTTACTGTACAGCTGAAACTAATGTTATAAATCAACTACACTTCAATTAAAAATTTTTTAAAATCAAGTTTCTAGAGGACATTAAACATTAAAATAGAACACTAAAAACACAACACTAGAAGGTCCACAGCATCCCACTAAAAACGGGAATGTTAGCCACCTGAATATCTTCTGAAGCTTCCACCGAGGCTCACATCCGGCACTCCCTTCCCTAAACATATTTTTTGTAAGTTTCTTTTTCTCTCCATCTTAAATTTGTATATCCTAAGCAACTCCCAAATCCCTCAGTCTCTCCTTGGATGAAGGAGTGTAGACAGTGGTTCCAGGCACAAGCTGGTACCGTGGGGATTAAGAGGAGCTGAGAAGTGATGCTGAAACATAGCAGCAACCTCCCGAGGGGACTGACTGCCCCCAACATTTTTAGGGTTTGGAGAGGACGCGTCAGGACACCCAGGGCGCCCCTCTGGCAGGGGCGAGGGGAGAGCTGAGACTCAGTTCCCGGCCTCAGCATCTGGGTTTTCGAGGCACGCGGAGAACAACCTTCTCCGCTCCGCAAAATGGAAATTGGTCCACTTGGTCTCGTCCGCCCCAGGCCAAGGCAGTCCACACCTGGATCCCGCCGCTGCGCTGCCCACACTCCCTGGGCACCCCAGGGACAGAACTCTAGCGCCGAGGGGGCCAGTGGTTCAGGCTTTCGCCTTAGTAACACGGACCTGCAGCCGCGTTCTGAGGCCCCAGGGGCCGCGCGCAGCTCAGGGGAACAGGCACCACAGCTCAGAGAGTCGATATCAGCCCTCCTGGGTGCGCTCTACCTGCCTGGTGGGGAAGGGACTGGATGAACCCTTGGGGCCAACCTGACTGGGAAGGAAAGAAAGACCTCTCGGAGCTGCCCCGCGGCTTTCCAGCCCAAGCCCCCGAACTCCCGGGGCAGGCCCGCACCAGTACCTACCCCAGCTGCCAAAGAGGCCGGACGCACAGCACACCAGGGCCAAAATCGCGCACACGAAGCCAACTTGCTGCCGCAGCATCTCTCGTCTCCTGCGAACTTTGCGCGGCCGCGAGGGGCCGCGGAGCGCCATCCCGGAGCGCCTGGATGCCGTCTCCGGCAGAGGATGGGGAGCCCCACTGGCCGGAGTGCTATCTGTGGCGGAGCGGCGTGGACTGGAGCGGGCGACGCGAGGCTCAGAGGCGAGGGGCTACGGGCCAAAGCTTCATGGCCCGCGGGGGAGCTCAGCGGGGAAGCCCAGAGAGGAGAGAGGAGGTGCAGGCGCGCAGCGCGGCCGGAGCTCAGAGTCCCGCGCGCGGCGTGCGCGCTCCGCTCACCGTGGCTCCGTGGCGAGGAGGCGACGCCGGCACGGCGGCGCTGGCGGCCCTGGCTCGCAGGGCTGGCGCAGTCCTGGCGCTGGTGCCCCTTACCTGCCCGCTCAGCCTCGGCGCCCTCGCCCGGCCGCAGCCCCGGTAGCACTCAGTGTGCCTCCGCGCCCCGCGCCGCCGCTCGCACTCGCAGCATCCTCCCCCTCCAAGTTTGGCGGCGGCCGCCGGCCAGCGATGTTTCCCTGCTTCCCGGCGAGCCGAGCGCCGGCGGCCCAGTGCGCTCAGATGGGGAGGCAGGCAGGACGCGCGGGACCTGCAACCCTCGCCGCGAGCAGCCTCGACGACGGCCCTCCGGGGGCGAGCTCTCCTCGGGAACTTTCTCTCCGGCTGCCGGCGCCTGCGTCTGCGAGGCCGTGGCGCCTCCCGCCCGCAGCACTCGCCTCCCTTCTCCTCCCCTGCTGCCCGCCTCTCACCCCCCACCCCGCCTCCCCAGCACGTGTACTCCTCCCCTAGGGCGCACTCGCCCGGGCGCTCCTCCCTTCCCCCCCGTGAGGCTCAACCACTGACCCACACAATCACCCTCCTTCTCCCTTTTTCTCTCCCCCACCCGCCCCCACTGTGGAGCCGAAACAAGCCCTTCTCTAACCCTCCGAGGCTGCTGCAGAGAGGAACGAGTTATGGCACCGCAGGGACTCTGGGAACAAGGGTTTCTGTAGAGCGAGCGCTCTAGTCCGGGCTCGGCACGACCCCCGAGGCGACCCGAGGCCCCCACGACCCCCCCCCCGGGGGGCGGGAGATGCACGAGAAGATTAATTGCTCGAGCAGAGCTAACAAACAGGCTTGCACCAAGCCGACGAGAGCCCGCGCCCCCAGGGCCGGCTCCTCCCGGGCTCTCGGGGCGGGCTGGGGAGCCGGCGGCGGGGCGCTACGCCGACCTGCACAAAGCTGGAGACCCGGCAGAGAGAAACCCGAGAGTTCTGCGCCCCGCCGCGGAGAGTGGAGCTTTTGATGTTCTGGAGCCTTACAGCTTCACGGGGCTTTCAGGCTTTTGTTTTGTTTTGTTTTTCCTCCTTTTCTCTGATCGGCTCTCTAGTGTAAACCACTTTAAAAATGGGGCAGGAGGGAGACTCTCAGAAGAGCAGCAGCTGAGTTGTAATCCAGGTGCAAGGAGGTGGTGGGGACCTTTAGCGGAAGGGCCTCGGCCCAGAGGGTTTGTGAGTACACTAGGAATGATTTCCTTCCCTGGCCAACTCATCAAGCCCCTAGTTAAGGCCTGCTAGGGGTTGGGTCCACTTAAAATCCTTTTTGGAACAAGGTCAGCTCTGTTTAATTAAATAAATAACACACCCACTGTGCGCGGGATTAATGCCAAGTGCCAGCCAGAGAACAAAACAGAACAAAACAACCAAAAAATGTGTAAGATCCAGTTCCTGCTTTCAAGGAACCCCAAAGCAAAGGGGAGCCAGACCCTTAGATAAATGCCTGTTTAATAGGGTCAGTTCTAAAAGTCACCGTTTTTGCGGAATGAGTGTTATTCCATCACTACTCAGAATGTGGTCCACAGCAGCATAAGCATTGCCTGGGAGCTTGCAAGAAATTCAGACTCTCTAAGTTTCCAGCCCAGACCTACTGAGTCAGAATGTGCATTTTTAACAAGGCCCCCTGGAGGTTTGTGTGCACATTCAAGTGTCAGAAGCACGGCCCTTTCAAATCTGTCCCAATGCTTCTAGTGGGGCACCATCTTCACAGTTGCTCTTGGACTGACCAAGCAAGGAGAATTTTGCTTGTGCTAGCCTGGCATACTGACACAGGTGAGAGGTACCTGGAGGGCCAGGGGAAAGAGAAGATTCACTAATTATTTTCAGTAGTCCCACGGATACTGAAGCCATGAACACAAGACTAATTGCAGTAGAAACCCCTAGAGGAAATGAAATAGAAAAGGCCGGGGTTGCCCTTGTGTAGAACAGCTCAGGATTCTGTTTTGTCTGTAGAGCAGCCTTACCATGGAGGATCTCCCTCTATATGGGTGAACTCTGCCTGTGACATACCTGCCGGTGACAAAAAGAGCACTTTTCATATGTTTGAAGAATTTTCTTATTGACCAGGCTGTACAAGGATTGCTATTTATCAATAACAAATAAAAGACCACAGAACAGTGTTAAATGGGCATTTGGAAAGATAGCCAAGAGCCCTTGGCATTGTATTTTCACCAAAGGAAAAAGTTAAAGTGATAATATACTATTGTCCTGCCGTGAGACAGCATTTGGGTCACATTGGTTAAAGCATCTCTAATGAACAAAATGGCATCTTATTATACATTCACCCCAATGTTCATTGCAGCACATTTACAATAGCCAAGACATAGAAGCAACCTAAATGCCCATTGATAAATGAATGTATAAAAAAGATGTGGTATATTTATACAATGGAATATTACTCAGCCATAAAAAAATGAAATAATGCCATTTGCAGCAACACAGATGGACCTGGAGATTATCATACTAAGTGAAGAAAGCCAGGCAGAGAAAGACAAATATTTTATGATATCACTTATATGTGGAATCTAAAAAAATAATACAAATGAACTTATCTACAAGACAGAATAGACCCAGAGACATAGAAAACAAAATTATGGTTACCAAAGGGGAAAGTGGGGTGGGGGGGAGGATATATTAGGAGTTTGGGATAAACATATGCATACCACTATATATAAAATAGATAACCAACAAGGATCTACTGTATAGCACAGGGAACTATACTGAATATATTGTAATAACCTGTAAGGGAAAATAATCTGAAAAAGAATATATATCAGTATATATATACATATATATGTGTGTGTATATATGTATATATATATATGCATATATGTATAACTGAATCACTTTGCTGTATACCTGAAACTAATACAACACTATAAATCAACTATACTTCAATTAAAAAAACGTATCAAAGCTTAAAAAATGGCATCTTATTACTAGGATTTATTATTTTTCTAAAACTTTTGTCCATGGAGCTCATGTGGGGCTGGCAAAAATAGACATCTCTGAATCCAAAACAGGCCAAAGGAGTCATCAGGTGTCTGTCTTTAAACATTTAGCCAGCTCTTTAATAGAACGTTTCTTTGACATCTTTCACCTGCTCTCAGTTAATAGAACCTTGGAATAATTTTACATGCGCAAATGGATTCCTTTTATCTGACAGTTTAAAAAGCAATTCATTTGAAATTGCACTTTTTGCTTCATTTAAATACTGCCCGTTACCAAATAGCCTTTGCTGCCGCTCTAATGACTCACCCTGCAGAAGAGAGAATTGGATTTTATGTACCTTTCAGATTCAAAGCATCCAGGAGCATTTTCTAAACAAGACCATGGAGACAAATGGAAAGTGCATTTCTGGGTTTATCTTAGTTAGCCGAGTTGTGTCTTCAATGACATTGGATTCCGAGTATCCCCTCTGCCACAGTATTTTCTGTGATGTGACATAGTAGGAGACTGTCCACATGACCAGTTTTCAGCATTTTGATAGGAAGGCTCAGCCTCTGGAGGTAGGTACACTATATTTTTTTCTTAAATATTCATTCCTATGACATGAAGAGCCTCACCATTTAATTCATCTTCTTACTCGGTTTTTTTCGAGTTTACTTAAACGACCTTCTCTATGAACTGTAATTCCTCCTGCTGTGTCTTTCAGATAGCTGTATCAGTTGGCATGACCTAGGGCAGCAGTTCTCAAACTTGACCATGCTTTAGAATCCCTTGGAGGGCTTGTTAAAACTCAGATTGCTAAGCCCCACCCCAGGGTTTCAGCTTCAGTAAGTCCGGGGTGGGGCCTGGGGATCTGTATTTCTAACAAGTTCCCAGGTGAAGCTGATACTACTGGTCCAGGAGCCACATTTTGAGAACCCCTGGGCTAGGTTATGCTGTGGTAACCACAAAAAACAGTAAAACAGCAAAAGTTTCCTTCAGGGTAGCAGAATATTCGACTCCAAAACATGCTACTTTGGCGTAAGGATTATTTTGAGCTGAAGGCAAAGAAGAAGAAGCAAATACAAGGAAAACGTCCCCTGTTTTCCTAAACGGAAGACATAAGTCTGTAGAGATTATTCCCCTCTGCTCTGTGCCAGGAAGGACAGAAGTTAATCACTGGCGACAACTTTAGATCCTTATCAGTCCAGGGACAGCACCAGAGGAATCTATCTACAAACTTTGCTAAAACTCGCCCTTACCCGCCATTGGCCTCCCCTTACATTTGCCTTCTCACAATTTGCCACCGGTGGAAGCACAAAGTCTTTTTCCTTTGTCTTCTCACGTCTCTAAAGATGTACTTTTACTTTGTTAAAATGCTATATAAGCCCAAATTCTTACCACCCCTTTGAATTACTCACTACTGGGTAATCCCATGTGTATGCACGATGCACAGGTGAATAAACTTCTGTTTGGTTTTCTCTTGTTTTTTCCCGTTGCGGAGCACAGGCTCCGGACGCGCAGGCTCAGTGGCCATGGCTCAAGGGCCCAGCCGCTCCGCGGCACGTGGGATCTTCCCGGACCGGGGCACGAACCCGTGTCCCCTGCATTGGCAGGCGGACTCTCAACCACTGCGCCACCAGGGAAGCCCAGGTTTTCTCTTGTTAATCTGTCTTTTGTTGGTCTAATTCACAAGGCCCCAGCCAATGAACCTAAGATAGGTGACGGGAAAATAGTTTTCCCTCCCCGACATTTCTTGTCTATCAAGAGGTGTGTGACTTGAGGGCAGTTACTCATGTTCTTAGGAACAGCCACAGTCTCAAATATTGCTGCTCGCCATGCCAGAGGGAGGAGAGCCCACTGGAGGGTCTTGAGCTGGCAGCTGAGGACGCTGGGCTCTGCACACCGCTGCTCACCACTCATTGGCCAAAGCCAGGCACGTGGCCTCAGCAACATGGGCGGGTCTGGAAGTGCGCTTCTTCCACTGCAGGCTGAACTCTACACTCTGCAGGGACAGCCCCCTCGACAACCACAGCCGGACAAACCTCATCCCGCTTCCTTGCTTTCTGGGACGTTTCTTGGCCACCCCTTCCCCCTCCCTGGTAGAGTTGGTCCAGCTTGTTCCAAAGCCCCTGACGTGCATCTCCATTATAGCAATTACATCACATGGTCTTGTGAAGTGGGAGAGAGTATCTGTCTCCTCCTGGCCAGTGAGGACCTCAAGGACCTGCTGTCTTGTCTGCAGCTCTGAACACAGTGCCCAGCACATTAGGTGCTTAAAAAACGACGTATTTATAGAATGAATGAATAAACACATTTTGGTTACAATGTGAAGAAGATAAAAATACTTGTCCCTGTTAGGAGGTGCCCCCTCTCACCATCACTTCAGCACCACCCCAAGGTCACATTCATCTTCACTGTCAAGGTTACCAGTGACCTGTGGAGACATCTCAGCAGAACTTTTGAGCACACCCTTCTTTTTTTTTTTAATATTAAGAAAGAAAAACATTTTAAAGATTAATAGATTCATTTAAACAACAGTACATATAGTCATCATTGCCAGACTTAATATGAGATGTTAAATGTTCGATCCAATTTTCCTTCCCGGATAAGTTTTTCTTTCCTATCTCTGTCGGTTTTGAAAACATAATACCAGAAGAGGAGGGGCCCAATTCCAAACAGAGCTCCTAAAAGTGAGGTCTTGGGAGTGGGTCTGAAATTGGAATAGATATTTGCTGATCTTGCATAGGTCCAACGAATCAAGGCAGGATCTTCGATGACCCCATGACGGCTGGAGTTGTTGTACTGAAGCAGGTACTCCCGTTTAAGCCGGGATCTTATGGCCAAACGCTCAGCTTGTGCCTTCCGAGTTTCCGGAGATATGTCGTATTCAGCTGGGTCGAGGGTAGTTGGGCAGGGTCGCCAGGAGCAACAGCTTGTACTTGGGGATCGACATCTTGGCGACCTGGCGCACAAGTGCGCCTAAACACACCCTTCTCAAAACAGTCACATCCTTAACATTTTTAACAGTGTGTGCTTATGGTTTTTCTCTTCCTTTTCCAACCGGTTCTTCTCTAGGCCCTCTTTTCTTCTCTCTTTACACTCCTCTTCCCAGGAGAGCTCATCAATTCTCTGGCTGGAGTTATTTGCTACTCCGCTGCTGACTCTGACTCGTAAGTCTGCATCTGGAGCTGGAGTCTTTTCAGGAATTCTGACCCCCACATCAGGAATCTGAGGCTCATCCTTGTCTTCCTGCCTCTCCCCCACTTCCTTCCAGTCCATCGTCACTCAGGCCTCAGGTTTGTCCCCTTATTGCCATCCCCATTATCACTTCTGGCTCCATTCCTCACCTGCACCCCTCTGCAGGCAGCCTTCTTAACCAGTGTCTCTAACCTCAGTCTTTCCATCACATTCCTTCCTCCAGCCAGCAGCTAGGGTAAAAGGAAAAATCCGGTCATGTCCCTTCCTCCCATAAAAGCTTCAGAGACTCCCTGCTGCTCTCAAGCTAGACTTCCAGCTCCCGAGCTTGACACATAAGATCCCGCATGATCTAATCAGTACTTTCAACATTGGCTGCACACTCAAGTCGCCTGGGGGGCTTTTAAACCACCTGGGGGCAGGAACTGGGCACTGGTATTTTATCCAAGCTGCAGCCAAGTGTGTTCTCTCTACCCTGCTCCCGACCCTCCCAGCTCCTCCAGCCCAATCTTTCATTATTCCCTTCCTTTCACTCCAGGCTCCACCCACTCAGAATCTCTTTCAGGCTCTTTCTTGCTCTTCAAAGGTGACCCTTGTTTCATTTTCCTTGAACAGTCTCCCCACCTCCAAAGCCCCCTTTGCCTGGTGGTATGGACTGAATGTTTGTGTCCCTACAGAATTCACAGGTTGAAACCTACTGTCAAATGTGATGGTGTTAGGCGGTGGGGCCTTTGGGAGGTGATTAGGTCATGAGGGTGGGGCCCTCATGGATGGGATTAGCACCCTTGTAAAAGGGACCCCCAGAGAGCTCCATCTCCCCTTGTGAGGACACAGCAAGAAGACAGCCATCTATGAACCAGGAAGTGGATCTCATCAGATGCTGAATCTGCTGGCACCATGATCTTGGACTTTCCAGCCTTCAGAACTCTGAGAAATAAACTTCCATTGTTTATAAGCCACCCAGTCTGGGTATTTGTGTTATAGCAGCCTGAACTAAGACACCTGGCTAACTCTTTCTGTTGCTTCCAAACTTAAAGGAGATATTTCCTCTGGGAAGCCTTCCAGGACCACAGAAGTCTGAGTTAAGAGCCCCCTCTTCTATATTTTTATGGTGGCTTGTACTTCTATCAATAATTCATCATGCTGTATTGTAATCGCCCATTTCCTTGCGTATAGTTTCCAGCAGACTCTAAGCTCTGTGGGGACAGGAACCATGTCTCCCCTGCACACATCTCCCCTCACTGGACTCAGTAGGTCCTCAGCAAATTCTCATGGAAGGAAAGGACAAGCATACCTGTTCCACATTCAGCAAACTGCCATACGCAGTGTTTTCACCATCTTGTGTCTTTTGATCCCCATAGTTGTAGCCCTGGGGAATAGGCAGAGCCAGAATTAGCATCTGCCTTTTATGGATGCTTCAGGAAGCTGAGTCTCCTCACAGTTAAGTGGCCCACTTAAGTTTGCCAAAGGAGTTAGAGGTACAGCTAGGATTTGAACCTGGTCTTCTGCCCATAAGCCATACCCTTCACCAACCACACCAGGCGACAGCTACTCGTTCTGCTAGGTGTGCTAACTAGCTCTTTGGGTAGAGATAGAAGGCTATATATGATATCCCTGTTTCCTTCCTGGTCCTCTCCTGGTTACTGACTGATGGTGGGAACTCTGAGGCAAGGCCAACTAGCAGAGGAAAGATGCTCAAACAGGCTGAGCCTGGGCGTTCCCTAAAATCAAGTTATGCAGCTGCTCTATGCTTTGTAAATCTGATTCTCAGATTTCTTGGATTTAAACAAGGGCATGACCAGTCCCTTTGGTCACCATGTATCGAACACCTAACAGTGAAACACCTAGGAGTAAAGGAGAGCACTTTACTCTTATATAACTTACCACACCATAAGCCTATGAAGAATGTTATCAGTTAAAGGCTAACGTACTGTGGAAAAGAAGCCCAGCACTAGAGTGTCATAGAGGACAAGCAATTTCTTTTATGCAAGAGGCCCCATAGAGCCATCCAGGTTTGGAAGGTAGCTGTACTCCTCCTCATCACTCAGGGGCCCAGGCTCCTGCCACGTGGTGGCTCTGCCTTCCTCTAGGGCATTCTCATCCTCTTCGCGGTCAAAGCTGATTCACCAGCACACCTGGGTGTCGGTCCACAGGATGGAGGCGGAGAGCACAACGCAGGAACACCCAATGTCAGAAGTCCCAGCCCCAGCCCGTGTCACTTCTCACAGTCCATTGGTGGAAACTTAGTCACATGACCACGCCTACCCAGGAAAGGTTGAAAATGTCTACCTGAGCATCCCGTGCCCGGGAGAACCCTGTTAGTGTGGAAGCAGAGGAGGAGGGATTTGGATGGGCAGCTATCAGCCTCCACCACAGATGTGCAATTGTGACTTAAGGAGACTAAGTGGCTTGGCCAAGATCCCCAGGGTAATAAGTCACAGTCCAAGCCTCCACGCCAAGGTGCAGAGCCCCGAGTGCACCCACCGTCCCTCTGATCGCTTGGAGCTTGACAGTCTGAGAGTAGAAATAAGGCAGGTAGGGCTGACCACAAGGGACAGTAGGAAGGGCTCTTTGGCAAGGGACATGGCTCATAGGTGTCTCCACTTTAGACCCTTGCTAACATTCTGCTGTTGGATTGGCCTCTCCACGCTCACTATGAAACATGACATTGCACAAAAGCTGGATTTTCCTTTATAATTGGTGTACTGAGCAGCCAAAGGCTACAGCAGCTTGGGTTGTTGTTTTTCTGTGAAAGTGCACTATTTTGTTTTCACATTTCTTTATTTCTTTCTAATGGCTCAGGTAGTGAGGTGGATGGACCTAGAGTCTGTCATACAGAGTGAAGTAAGTCAGAAGGAGAAAAACAAATACCGTATGCTAACACACATATACGGAATCTAAGAAAAAAACAATGGCTCTGAAGAAACCAGGGACAGGACAGGAATAAAGGCACAGACGTAGAGAATCGACTTGAGGACACGGGGAGTGGGAAGGGTAAGCTGGGACGAAGTGAGAGAGTGGCAGGGACATATATACACTACCAAACGTAAAATAGATAGCTAGTGGGAAGCAGCCGCATAGCACAGGGAGATCAGCTCGGTGCTCTGTGACCACCTAGAGGGGTGGGATAGGGAGGGTGGGAGGGAGGGAGACACAAGAGGGAGGAGATATGGGGACATATGTATATGTATAACTGATTCACTTTGTTATAAGGCAGAAACTAACACACAATTGTAAAGCAATTATACTCCAATAAAGATGTTAAAAAAAAAAAAAAAAAGCCCTGGCCTCTCTGCATCTCTGGAGGGGCCTGAATACATGGATAGAAATGACAGGCGTTCCAGGAGAAAAATGACAAGGGCGGGGAGAGAGGGACAGAGAAAGCATTGGAGGAGATTTTCATCAAAGGGAGAGGGATTCCGCCACAAGGGGAATTACTAAATGCCTCTGGGACGGTTGGGACACACGTGTCTCCAGCTCAGGGCCACCGTCAGCAAGTCCCTCCCCACCAGTAGACAATTTAACACAGCGAGCATCCTTCTAGCCCTGGCTTTGTTGGGGAGGGTGTTACATTTTGAGTTTTAATGAGGAAGTTTCACTTGGCCCACTTCGGAGGCTTCTGTACAAACGCTCTTGCTAATTCCCACTCAAGGGAGAGCCATGGGGAAGAGGGGGAGGACCAAGATCTGAGAACTGAAATGGAATACTTTGAACGTGGGCTACTGCCCGGGGAACCTGAGTGGCTCCCCATGGCATCTGGGCAGAAATTCGGCCCCATTGTCCAGCAAGTGTGGGCAGCCAGCTCAGGCAGCTGTCTGTGCGGAGCTTGCCAGGGCCCAGGCCAGTGCTTGCTGGACATACAAGCTCTTGTCTCCAGCCAGAGAACTGGGTGTCCTTTGGCTCAGTCACCCAGATAACCTCAGAAACTCGGAGACAGGAAACTGAACGACCACAGGCAGGTTCGAGCCCTCGGGAAGGAAGTCTGAGTCTCCGTAAATGTCCACACTAGCCCAGTGCCTGGCTACAGTAACTCCAGCTGCCCCCAGACCTCCCTGGCTTGGCACTGCTGAAGTTCATTCTTCACCCAGACGAAGTCCGAATTGGGCGCAGAGGCAGGCAGCTCTTCTCCAAGTGGTTAGTCAGAGTTCCTGGTCCCTTCCCTCTCGTGGCCACACCGTCCTCAGCACTGGGCCTCCAGGGGTGCCAAACTCATCTGCGCTGAAACGGCAGAGCAGGAGAGACATGGAACATCCATCCCCCAGGGAAGGTTTTTATGAGTCAGACCTGGACCTGGCGATTTCACTTCCACCCACGTTCTGGGGTTAGAACTCTGCCAAGTGGCCGGGCCGCAAGGGAGGCGGGAAATGCAGTCCAGCAGTGTGCCCAGGGGGCCGAGGAAATGGTGAGCGGTGGGTGGTGAGTGCCATGAACAAAGAGTCATCTCCCCAGGGCCCCAACAAGAACAATCATAACAGTATATCACATCTACCTATCCTTGCTCGGGGCCAAGCAGTGCTCAAAGCACTTTATATCCAGCAACCCTTTTAATCCTCCCAACAATTCTGTAATGTCAGTTTACAGATGAAGGAGCCCAGGGCTCTGAGTGGTTAAGTACCTTGCCCAAAGTCACACAGCTGGTAAGTGACAAAGCGGGGATTCAAAGCCAGGCAGTCTGGGTCCAGGATCTCTGCTTTTCATCATCCTTCCTCAAGAATGCACCTTCCAGGGCTTCCCTGGTGACGCAGTGGTTGGGAGCCCGCCTGCCGATGCAGGGGACATGGGTTCGTGCCCCGGTCCGGGAAGATCCCACGTGCCGCGGAGCGGCTGGGCCCGTGAGCCACAGCTACTGAGCTTGCACGTTCGGAGCCTGTGGTCCGCAACGGGAGAGGCCACAGTGGTGAGAGGCCCGTGTACAGCAAAAAAAAAAAAAAAAAAAAAAAGAAAGAAAAAAGAATGCACCTTCCTGTCCAAGCTCTCCTTTGACGGAGGGGGAAACTGAGACCCAGAAAAGACACAGAGAGACGGAAGCTCAGAGCTCACCCGCCTGCACGCGTAAGTCATCCTTCAAAGCCTGCTAGGTGATGGATTGGTGGTTCTGCCTTTGTAGATAATTCAAAGTGTTTTTAAAATATCAAGCACGGCTTTCAGGCTGGACACCAACTTTCACATGGTCCACCATCCTTGCGCTGAGGCAAAAATCTGAATAGGAGGCTGGGATCAACCCACACTCAGCCCATTTGAAAATAAATTAGCAAACTACGACTCTTTTGGGGAATAAAAAAAGGGGGGGGCGCCCCAGAGGAGATTTACCACTGGGTGGCATAATAAAGTGCCCCCCCCCAAAGTAACACTAATACTTTAACGGCTGTTACACAATGTGGGTAAATGGCTGTTATACAATGGGTGGGTGTGACTCAGCGTTTTCAATTAATTTAAAGGATTTCGGATGAACCTTGTCGGTTAGCTTTGAGGCATGTCCTTTCTCTCTTCCCCCTTTTTAACCAGGTTCTGAAAGCAAATTCTTACCTGCGGTGTGGAGATATTTCAGAAGATATCCAAGGAGAGAAAGAAAGAGCTTTTGTGAGAACACACACGGTAGGTAACCTTCTCCCCTTCCACTGCTAAACCTGTGCTCCCTGGGGTCACGTGTGTGAACAGTCATGAGGCCCTTCAAGCCAAGAGAATTCTAATCCCTCAGGCCCCTGGTAAATAATAATGTGTAAACTCATGCTTAGTATTCCGTTGCAAAGGTCGGTGACCCAAGGACGGTTGGTAGTCAGTCAGAATGGTGAACTTGAGAACTCTGCTTTTGAATGAACACTTCAGAGTTTCCCTCTGTGGATCTGCTCTTTAGGTTTTGGTTCCAACAGAACCTTTTCTCGGCCACCCCACGGATGCCCCAGCGCCTTCGGACACATTTGTGGGCAGGCTGTTCCCTGTAAAGAGGGGAATTTCCTGCCACCACTTCTCACCTTTTCAGCAACCTCTCCGGTTTGCATGGAGGGAGTCCGAGGTGGAGGCCCCTGTGTCTTTGAGGAAGAGAAAGTATCTGACCTTGAGGAGACACATACTTGCAGGACATTTGTACCCTTGAGCCACAATTTAATAAATGGAGCCCCGGTGACCTGTAAGAGATGGAGCCTTTCTGAGACAGCGGTAATTTTCTCCCTGCCACAGAGCATTAATATTCAGTAGCTGAGTTCCAGAGCCAAGAACCACGTGATGATTTTTAGAGGCACTCATAGTGGGACCAGGGGAGAAATTGGGGAGGCCATGCCCTGCCCAGGATGGAGTCACTGCTGGTCCCTCTCATTTTCCCCATCTTCTGTCCACTTTCCTGTCAATTCTGTTCCCTGTTCCCAGCTGCCCCAATCCAATCAAGATATCAAAGTATTGTCCAAATTCCTACAAAATCAAATGATTTCTACCAAGAATTATAACACAATGCATCACCACCTTTGGGGTACAGATGCCTTAGAAAATGTGATGAATGCTATAGACTCTGAGCCCCCCACCCCAGGAAAGTGTACAAATTAGACACATCAGCTTTTGCATACAGTTTCTGCAAGAGTGCACCCCTTCCCCCAAAAACCATCTTCTAAGGACTTTCAAGAACCTCTGGTTTAAGGTGGATCCTCACCCACCCCCAAGACCTCACCAAGGACTATTTATCTTTTAGAAACAAACTGAAACTCTAAACAGCCTTAGACGCTCGAAGAAGTGAAGATCAGTGACTTTGCTGGCTCTCCAAGGAGAGAAAGAGAATTCTAATACTGACACTGAAAGAGATTAGAGGGTCTGTGTTTAAATAAATTTTGGAAATACCTTATGCGATAATCCCTTTTGGAAATCCACAAAGTGTATTAAAGGCTCTGAGGCGATCCGCAGCCATGGAGCACTTTTATTTTGCTCAGTTCAACATCTCCCAAACTGATTTCCCCCGTTTTCCTTTCTGCGCTTATCACCAGTTAATAACCCCATAGCACTGGCGCTTTGAGGAGTCCTGCTATAGCCCACTCCCTGTACTTTACAGACAGGGAAACTGAGGCCCAGAAAAGGGGCATGCCTTTCCCAGGGTGACAGTGAGCCAGTGGTGAAGCCAGGCCTCGGTTCCCTGGCTCGTAGCTCTTTTCACTTGGCAAACTGCCCCAGCACATAGGTCTTCTCTGAGGACAGGAGGGGCAGCGCGGTTCTCAACCTTGTTTTTCCTCCGAAAGGAGGCAGGAGAACAGAAAGCAGAAACAATATCCGAGGTACTGAGGGCAGAGGGCATTGTCAGCGCCCCAGGTTTAATGCTCAAACGCACTCCCCGGGTCATCACAGCCCAGAGCCCCAACGGGCTTGTGGATTTCCTTCCAGGGTGATACCCTGAGGGCGTGGCATGCTCATTTCGAGGGACCCAGGTAAGACCAGCCCAGCACAGGTTATGGAATGGGGACCTGAAGCCTAGGCCTGGCTCTCAGGGACATTTACAGCATCACTGGGGAAACGCAGTGTGCCATCCCTGGGAGTACAGACAGCGGGCAAAACCCCAGCCTCAGTGCACACCTTTGTAATCAGCAAAACCAAATCCACTCTGATGGTTGAGAGGAGAAGGCTCAGGGCCCCTGGGAAACTGTGCACCAACTATATTAGGGATGAACCTCCCCTTCCATTTGCTTGTTTAAAACCTGCAAATGATGGACTCCATCCCCCACTGCTCCAAAGCCTGGTTTGTGACTAGATGGGAGAAACCCCCCTCCCTGCCCACTTCCCCAAATCTTGACTCTTAGGAAAGGCAACCTACTCCCGTAGGACACAGCTGATGGCCTTTTCCTGGCCCCGCTATCTGAGCCTCTCCTCAACTTCCTAAGGCCAGGAGTGTCCTTTGGTTCTTTGCTAAAGACCCGGCAATCATGTGACCATTTGCTCAGAAATCAAAGGATGCTAAGGGTTGCTAAGACGTTGAATGGTAAAGGTCTGAGGTTTTTCTATTTAAAAAAAAAAAACAACAGTCCTGCTTATCATGCTTATAATTATGTGGAAAATGTGTGCATTACTACGTGTGGGTAAGAAACTGGAAAGAAAAATAGCTCCTTTGATGAAAGGAAGAAAGCAATGCCTTTGATGGGGTCCTGAGCCATTCCCCGGATAGCGGGCTGAGTCCCTGTTTTCTTTAGTGGAGGGAGTTCCTATCGTGGAGCCACCGGAGCCCGGAGCCTGCTGAGGCCCTCACAGCACCTCTGGGCTGACAGGATGCACTGGGAAAAAGGACACGTGGCTTTCCTCCGTACACCCCTGTCTGGATGGATCAGTGCCTTACCCTCAAGAAGAGGTGGGGTGCCGGTTTGGGCTGCCTTGGGGAACGTTCCTGCAGCCAGCAAGCCCAGAGGAGGCAACTCTCAAGACAAGAGGCACAGACAATGTGACCACCATCTGCCAAGGAAGCCCCATGTCAGGCAGCTCTGGACAGCCAGCAGTACCCCCTGTACCAGATCCCTGGAGAAAGGGAGCACCCTCGCCAGGCACCTGCCTCTCTAAGGTCCCTCCACTCCGCTCCACGCCTCCCCACTTCTGCCCGTCGGCTGTTCTGCCCCCCAGACTCCACACCCACCGGCACTGGGCTTCGTCTCCCATTTTTGGCCTCCCTGTTGCCCGTTGGGTTTGTCCTTTGATCTTGGTTTCCCCCCATCCAGTCCTCGGAGCCCATCATGGACTTGCTTTGTCTTACGTTTCTGGCTACGTCCACAATTAGTTTCTCTCTGCCCCCCTCGTTGATTGTTGTCTGGACGGACCAACCCTTGACTCCCCTTGAATGGGCATCTGGTGAGTTTCAGAGGTGAGACAAGAGCGTGCATATGCAAGCACCAACCTCCATCAGCATCTGGCTCACAGAAGATCCTCAACTGAGTTACTTCCTTCCCGCTTTATCTTCCTATTTCTTGGATCTCCAGGCTTCTGAAACCCATGAGTGACCTACACTAATGCCATTCTCTTTGCAGTACTGGATCTAGTGCTGGTCATGCTGGAACGGCAGCTGAACATCATCTCACGTGCCATTTCCAATCAACTGGCAATGACTTCCCAGAGCACTGCGCTAAAATTGAGACGTAAGAGTCTAGGCTCGATGGGAAAGAATTCCAGGATGGACCAACAATGTCTGCCGTGAGCACAGGGGTGCTGGGGAACCGAATGCTGGGTGAACACGTGCAGTTCCTGGACACACCCTAGTGCTGGTCTCGTCTTCATCACGAAGTGTGTGACAATAAGAAAATCGCTTCCCTTCTCCAAGCCTCAGTTTCCTCATCTCTAAGTGACAGAGGAGTCCCTGCCAGTTCAGTAAGTCACCCTGAGCCCCTCATACACTAAGAAAGAACAGAGTATTAGTGAGTGACCTCTGGGACCCTTGTCCATCAAAGGTCTGGCTCAGGAATCCTTTGCTGCGTGTTCCCCCAGCACCCCCCAGCACGCCGCTTCTGAGCAGCTTCCCAGGATGGGGGGGGTCTCAACTTTATTCCTAATGGCAGGCCTGCTGGCTGTGGCTCCAAACCCCTAAATTGGGAAACGTTCAACTGCAGGTTGTTTACATTGTGTATTCAGAGTGCAAGTGGTGTTTGAGAAGTGTTGCCATGGAAACCGGGAAGTGAGGAGGCAGCTGACTATGAAGAGAAATAATCTAATATTAACACACACAAGCTACGCTCTTGGGCTGCTGTAAATGAAATAGCACGTTGTTGCGCAGGCCGCCACGGTACATGTGCCTGGCCTTGGTCTTAGAAGAGAAACTACCTCTTGAGTCTACTTTGTTAAAGAAACCATAGTGGATTCTGAGGTTCCCCGCCTTTGGGGCCGAGGTCCCTCCCAGCTCTAAGAGTTGACGCCTCTAGGCCGATGGCTCTCAAACTTTGCCGACTGGTGACCTGCTTGGATAAAAGATGCCCCGTGGACCACCTGCCCCCACCCGTCCCGAGTTTTAACGGAAGAGGAACTGCGCCGTAACATGCGATGCTACCATCCAAGGAAATTCAAGGGAGCCGAGGTGCACGTTCACAGCTGCCTTTGCAACACGGGTGTGGATCGTCTGCCTGTGAATATAACATTCGCATGGAGTTATTGGAAAAATTATAAACTCCTCAAGCAGCTGATGCAAATAGGCATCACTGCACACCACAGAGTTAACCAGACAGCTCACCACGAACACCACGGACGCTGGTGAAGCTGAAAAGCACAAGGCGGCACCGATGGGACTCTGGCAGCGTGTATCCTTCTCCAGGGTTGCAGGCTTCCCAGCCGTCTCTGATGCCAAGAGCTGGGTGACGGCCAGACTTCTTAGCAGCATGCTGAATTAAGAGTCCTCAGTCAGCTCTAGCAAGAGGCTCATTTTACCTTATAAACAACAAATATTAGAAACCCTCACTGCTCGTTCGTTACCTTTGGCCTTATGTGGCAACGACAGACTTTGGGGGTGGGGTGCCCTCTGCGTGGGAAAGGGGTTTACCAGTTTGTATCAGGAGGGCCCCACATCCCACCCCGAGGCCCTCCCGTGGCTGCAAGTCGCTGGGAATCGTGAGGCAGCAAAGTCAAGTAGGTCGGCTTGCCTGCAGCTCTGAGGCTCCATCCTCAGCTCTCCCATCACTCGGCGTAGCCTGGGGCTGGAGAACGTAGTCCCCCATCCCAGTCTGTGGGCCCAGCTGCACCAGAGTTTTGAAACAAATACCTTCCTGGGCCACCGCTCTGGAGATTCTGATCTACAAGGTCAGGGTTGGAGATCAGGGATCTACATGTTCCAGAATGGGCCCAGAGGGTGTAACAAGCAGCCAGATGAGGAAGCCCTGGGCGCTGTGAACCTCAGGTCACCTTGGGAGCCCACCTGGGACCTTGGCCTGGTTGGGAGAGCCCCAGCACCTTGGTTTCTCCGTCTGCATTCTGAGCATGGCATGCCTGCCTCCCAGGGGAGGTGAGAGTTACAGGACAAAAATCGACAACGCCCTCAGCTCACCTTGGCTCCTGGAGGGTCCCTGGCAATATTCGTTTGGAAGCAGCATGGCCCATGGAGAACCCAAGGGGCCGCTTCACAGGGGGCATTTTTTTTGTTATGGGTTATAACCTGCATATACTTTACATATGTTCTTTTATATGTATCAATTTTTCATAGCTTTTTAAAAAAGGCCTATTGGGGGGGAAAAAAAGAATACAATTTGGAGTCAAAAAGACCAATGTTCCTTCTCAGTTCTGTCATTAGCTGTGTGCACTAGCTGTGTTATATCCCCTCTCTAAGCAGCAGTTCATGGACTTCAAAATGGAAATAATAATCCTTGCTTCACAGGCTTTTGTGAGGGTTGGAAAACAAATTTACCTTAAAATCGTTTTGAGACGAATCCAGATATAAGTATATGAATAAAACAAATGACTAGATCAAAATGGGAGAAAGTGCAGAGAACAGTTGGCCCGGGGTCTGGGGGCGGAGGGGACATTCAATGGGCTGCTCCTGGCTGCTCCTGACAGGACCCCCCAGTGAGCCAGCCTGGGGGACTTGCATCCGGACGAGCAGCAGACACCCCAGGAGGGCAGGATCCGAGCTGACAGCTGGGGTTCTGCTGGGTGGACAGAGGGGATGCAGCTCCCCCTCCCAGGTCAGGGGTGGCCAGCACCCCAAGTCCAAGGTGACACTCCCCAAGAGCCCATCAGATGAGCAGAGCACAGCCTCGAGGAAATGAAAGGAGCAAAATCTTGACTCATTGGTACATCCTGCTTCATGCACCCAGAGATGCAAACTGTATCACCGGACAGCAGGGGCCAAAGTACAGCTCATCCTTCTCCATGCCAACTTGACCAAACGCCCAGGCTTTTCTCCTGGGTCCTCTGCCCTGTATGGTTCAGGAATCCTTCAGAGGCGCCTCTTTGTACCCAGGTCTGATGTCCAGTCCTGGATGTCTTCACTGTGCCTATAAACTCAGGCAGTCCCTCGAGGCAGAAGTTAAGGTGTCATTTGCAGACACCCCCCCCATGGGCAGCAGCAGTATCTCCTGTTAGAAATCACTTGTTCGAAATGCAATTATTAGACCGCCCCCTCCCCCCAGAAACCCTGGGGGTGGGCCCAGCAACCTGTGTTTTAACAAGCCCACCCGGTGATTCCAATGAGATCAAGTTTGAGAACCACTGCCGCAGGTTTTATCCTCTCGGGTACGGTTGAGGTTGGGTCCCTGCGACATCCTGTGTTCCAGCTGGTGGGGTTGGAGGGAGGTCGAGAAAGTCGTGGAGGAGCCCCACGCAGTTTTCTAGGGCCCAGACCAGCAAGTGGTTCACAGTCCACCGGTGAGAATGTCACGTGGCCACACCTACCTACAAGGAGGGCTGGGAGATATCATCTCTAGTTATGTGGCCACGTGCTCACCTATAACTCTATGAATCTCTAACTAATGGCAGGAGAGCACAGACTTTGTGGACCACTAGCCATTTCTGCTGTCTGTGTCCTCGGTCACCCTGGCAATCACAAGATGTGGGATTGAAGCAGCTTAGTCAGCAATTGCAGTTCTTGAATTTGGGGCCTTGCAGGGGAAGGCAGAGAAGGTGGGTGTAGGGCTGACCCCAGGGCCTCTTTTCTCAGACTCTCTGACTGCCCTTTCTAGCAGCTCCAGCACACACAAGGGCCCCACCATCCTGTCCCCAAGGGTAACCTCTCCACCGCAGCATTCCATGCTTTCCTGATCTCCTCCTATCAAATCTCACCTTTCCCACGTCTCACTGTTCCAGGATCTTCTTGGCAAATTGTACCCTTCCTGTGTCCCATTATTCTATGATTCTTTTATCAAATCTTACCTTCCCTACATCTCGCTATTCTAGGTGAAGGGCAGATTTTATGCAGGCTCTGGTAGCATTAAAACAAGCACAGGGTCCTAATCCGAGGAGGTGATAGTAACAGTTCTACTCCGTTTCTCAGGCCACGGGTAGACTATCATGTCAAGCTCTGATGGGTCCCTTTTTTAAAGGAATATTAACAATTTAAAACAATCAAAGGAGGGTGACAATGATAGTGAGGGTATCTCAAAACTCTGGGGAATTTTTTGGCTTAAAGAAGACCTGGGAGTGGAAGACATAGGAATGACCCTCAAACAGAAAAGATTGTCAGGGAGGAGGACTCAACCTATTCCAGGTGGCCAAAGAGGGTTGTAAGATAAAGGCAGACAGATGTGGGCTCCATGATCTAAAGGACAACAGACTGACAATGAGGCTTAACCAACAGTGGAACGGAGCACTTGTCTTGTGAGGAAGTGAACTCAGATCTTGAAGCAGCCACGCAGAAGTGAGGTGTCTGCCTGTCTAGGACATTAAGAGGCATCTGAGAAGAGTTACCTGGGACGATGAGCTTTGAGTCAATCCCAGCCATGAGAGTTCTTGGTTCTAATGTGTATTTGCTGGTGACCCTGAGCAAGTCATTGAACCCGTATGAGTCTCATTTCCTTATCTATACATGTGGGAGTCTCTGCCTCACATACCTCAATCGGGGTATTTGCGAGGGTTAAATGACAAACTCGCAAAGGCCCCTTGGAACTGTGAATACGTATCAGAGCACAGCTGCTGCTGCCGCTGATGAAAATAAGCACATCCCTCCTTCCATTATTTAGAGAGAAGCTTTAGGGACCCAGGGCCTCTAATAATCTAAAAGACTGGCCTGAAATTGGACTCTTCAGGCATGAAAGGCGATTGTCAGGGAGGAGGAGGATGACATTTTCATCTAAACAGGACATCGTGAAACATCTCAGGTCGCACACGCCCTCCGCCTACGTTTGTGACCAAGTCTGGGCAAAACCCTGTCAGCTGGCACTCTGAAAGCCAGGCAGGACCAGGCATCCACGGTCTGCCCCTGCATCTCAAATTCACCTGGCATTTCAGTTTATTGATTGAGATTCTGCCGGCCTCTGCCTCGCGTTCAGGAACAGCCCCTTCTCATTACAGCCCAGCTTGGTTTCGCTGAGGTGTCTTTTAAAGTTTCCAGCAGAGGCGGGGGCGTGGGGACACATTTGTGTGTGTTTCAAGGCGTGTTTGTTTCAAAGTGGGCTTGCAATAATGCTGCAGTGCAGAACTGAGCCATTGTGAGCGGATAAAGGTAGGGCTGACGTCTGTGGGCCTATTATCTGAACTGTTACAACTGCCCAGCAAGGGCAGGCTTGCTGACTACCACGACTCGACTCACTTGACCAAAACGCAAAGGGGAGCGGGGGTGGCGCGTCCAGCTCTCTGCTGATGGTGTCTCTTTGCTGACTGTGTCACGAGGGGGCTATAGACCAAATTCCATCCACTGGCACCGCACAGCTGTGGCAGAGTAGGAATTGATGGACTTCTGTCCTTCCTCTGGCTCTTGCACACCACGCCAACAAAGAAAAAAATCGGTTACTCATTCTCTATTCTGTTGGAGTCTCAATTTTCCCTGTTCCTAGTATCAGTTGGTATTATCTGGACCTGGAGAGTAGTAGATGATGACATTTCAGAAACCATGACGTGTATAGTATTTTGTTAGATTGGTTTCTCCCATTCAGGAAGATAAAGATCTATGGGGACATGATATGGAACTACGGGTATTCAATATTATTAGGATCAAAGCTTCAACTTTTAATTGGTGAAGAAAGTCATTTTTATAGATAAAAGTATGTATGAGTATGGCTCGCTCGTGCACAGATTCTAGGATTCACACCCAGGTTTCCAGTATTGTTTCCATTACAATATAAACGCTTTCCTTCCTTTATTCATTCATTTGGTAAACACTGACTGACAGCCCCGACTATGTGCTGGGTACCATTATAGGGACTGGAGATAAAGCAGTGAATCAGACACGCCAAGTCCCTGCTCCACGGACCTTATATTCTAGTGGGGGAAGACTTGTGCTTTTCGATTCACGTGTGTGTACCTCCTAGTACAATTTGCCTGGTGCTGGGCACCTAAGCAGTTGTTAATAAATATTTGATAAGTGAATGAATGAATGCCTGGCAGTGACCTTGATCCATGACTCTTCATTTGCTTCCCCAAGGCCACACCAAGGGGGTGTTGCAGCTAATAACACGCCTAGATATGAGCAAGGTCGCCTGTGGACGGGTACATTAGCTCCATGCCAGGAAACAATTTGTAACTTTTCTCACAAAGCGTGAACTTGGAATAATTTCGAAGTGGCAGGTGCACGGATGATTTCTCCAAGGAGAAGACAATTTCATCTTCCCACTTTTCATCATGCAAATCTTCTAACCGCTGTTGGTAATAAGTGGAAATGGATCAATGAGATCCCCAATTCACATTAAACTGTTAGGAAGAGGCGTTTTCATTGCAAAGAGCGGTTGAACAGAACAGGGGGTTGGTGGTGGTGTGGGTGTTTCTGAGACGCGGCTGGAGCTGCGCTGAAGTAATTGTCAGAGCAGAGAAGGCAAGAGAACCGAGTTTTAGAGAGGATTTTTTTTTTTTTTTTTTAATTTCAGTGTGAAAGTTTAGTATTCAAGGTTTGGGGAGCAATCGTTATTTGTCTCTGTTCAGCCTGCTGTGCCTTCAGGATCAGACTCCATAGCTTTTGCAAGGTGTGCAAAGCCCCTCCCGGTCTAGCCCCCCACCTGCCTTTCTAATCTCTCCTCCAGGCTCCGCACTCACTCATTTGGCCCCAGCTCTCTCCCCCCAGCCCCCTTGCTGTTCCAGATCATACCACTTTCACCTTTGTGTCCCTGCTCAAGCTGTCTCCTCTTCCTGGACAAACCTGACTCCATCTTTCAAGGACCAATTCCAGTGTTATCCCTCGGCAAAGCCTTCCCTTGGACCAGGAAGAACAAAGCCGCCTCCTTCCTCTGTATATTCTCATGGCCCTGTTCATACGTCTTGTACAGCGTGTTCGAATCCCTCTTCTGGCGGTTTAGCAGGTCTCTCTCCCACTAGATTTCGAGTTCCTGGAGTCTTAATTACTTTTGAATTATCTACGGTACTTAAAGCTGTGCCTGGCATCCATGAATGTTAGAGCAAAGAGGATACAAGTACCAATTAAACGTGAGGTTCAGGTTAAGGGAGATGCTTGCTGGCTAGAAAGGACAGGGCAGTGCACTCGATTACTAAAGCAGGATTATGGAACAGGCTTTTCGGAATATCTTAAAGACCCTCTTTAGTTTGAGATACCAACTGGCCCTTTGCAGAAAAAGTTTGCCCACACTTGATCTGCACTAACTCTACATTAATGGGCCATACTTTAAGGTCTATCTGCAAAGTGTCCTCTAGACATTTCCGCTTCTAAGGTCTGGTTCTCTCTCCCATCCGCCTTCCATTGTCATCCTTTTCCAATCCATTTTTCACAGGACTTCTAGAAAGATCTTGCCCAAAGACCGGTTTGACCCTTCCCATCCCCTTTCAGGCGGCTCCACCAGATAAAGTCCAGAGTACAACATCTCTCTCCATTTCTGGCCTCACTTGGCGAACTGATTGTCACTTCTGTTACTTGCCATGCTGGCTCTTCTGATCCAAAACGGTAGTGATTATATGATGCACCATTGATCTATTGATCTATGATCTATGATCTATGATCTATTGATCTATGACCATTGATCTATTTCTCGGGGCGGGGGTGAGGGTGGGGGATTGAAGTGTGTATGTCAATTTCAGACACGTCTGAATTTCAGAAATGTAACACATAGGAAAAAATCAGGTGCACCCCTGAGTCGAGGAAAGACAGTAACAGGCAGAAAAAGAATGTACCGGGCAATAGCTGAAGTGCTCCCGGGGAAGCCAGCCACGTCCTCAAGGACCTTGGGTGTCAGGCGCCGGGGTCCGGCTATTGTCCTGGAGACAATAACTGACTCCTCAGGGATTCTGCACGAGTGAGTGAGTGAGTGACACGGTCAGATCCGGCTTTCAGAGAGACCACTGTGCAGCCTGTGTGAAAATATGGGTTGAAGCGGGACAGATTACAGAAAGGAAATCCGATGGAGGAAGCCAGGTGTGGACCAAACCTGACGGGAGGCCCGGACTCCAGGGCATATGGACCTGGAAGAAAGTTAGGAGATAAATGGACTGCAGTTACTGGC
This sequence comes from Kogia breviceps, assembly GCF_026419965.1. Classification (NCBI taxonomy): domain Eukaryota; kingdom Metazoa; phylum Chordata; class Mammalia; order Artiodactyla; family Physeteridae; genus Kogia; species Kogia breviceps. The sequence continues at coordinate 12,132,778 of NC_081312.1, forward strand.
TGACTGAAGAGGCCTAGGACAGTTGGGGGGGTGGGGGTGGGGCGGCGGGGGGACTGGATGACTCCCAGGCTTCTGTCCTGGGAATCTGGAAGAACCAGATATATGCTTGGACTGAGGAGTTCACAGGAAACGTTATATTTCCTGGATCTTTAAGCACAGGTTCAATGCTTGTCACCTTGAGCAGGTTCCAATGTGACCACTAAGTCTTGTCTTGATTTTATGAATTGAGTAATGGAATCCACAATCTAGAACTGCGGGGAAGAAGGGGATGGCCACAGATGACTTTCATGTGCCCTTGGAGGCAGGGCCAGAGCTGCCCACGGAGATTGCACTGAGGGGTACCGGTGAGGCAGGCGTTGGCAGGAGAGAAGATGCCTCATTCTCCTTCTTAAGGCAGAATGGTCACCCCCAGTCTTCCTAGGGCCGCTGTGTCCCTGCCGCTTCTCCCCCACCCACTCCAGGGATCAGGGCTCCAGCCTGTGGTCGAGCACCTTTGAGGAATGGCCTCGCCATCCCCCTCCCCAGCAGGGAAGTTTGCATCAAAGCCCCAGAGCAGAGACCTCACCGTTGCTGGGGACAAATGCTCTGAGACCTCTCAGAGCATCCTTCCTCCAAGAGATAGGCACAGCCCCCCTTGTTCCCTGGGCCCTTTAGAAAAGAGGGGTGATCTGACAGGAGTAAGGTGTGTGTCCTGGGGCTGGCCTTTGTTTCGTTCTGAGCAGGACCGCGGGGGATTGAAGGACTAGGTTTGCTGAGGGAGACTGCTGGGTACAGCACTTTCTTTGCGGGTGGTGCAAAATCAATTGGGAAGGGCGTCCTTCAGGAGGACTGAAGGGTCCCCTTCGAATCGCAATGTCAAGGCCAGCTCCCAAGAAGAGACTGGGCTGGAAGCTCATTTGAAGTTTAAGTCAAAGAAAGTAATAGTTCAGGGGATGTCCTCCAACCCCATTCAGGTCTCTCTATGAGCATTCAGATCATTTACTGCATGGAGAATAGCACTTCCCACTTGTATAGTTTTGCAATTTGATTTCAGGGCTGTTGACATTCGTTCTCTCCTGCGGATGAGGCAGGTAAGGGCTAGACTCATTAAGCTCCTTTCCTCTGCTGAGAGCCCCGTGACCCCTACACTTTTCTGAAGTCCCACAGTTAGCAAGCGATGGAGGGGTTTCCAGCCTGGGAGAGTGGTTATTATCTCCCGGGTGAGATGACACAACGTGATATAATCCAATTGTCTCTCCCCCATACCTGTAATGAGGTCTGAAGTCAGGTCTCCCTGAAACAATCAAGCTTTTCATTGAGCCACAAGAGACCTCACATGAAAGAGATGCTCTCCCGGGTTGGGGTCACCTGCTGTGACCACATGAAAGGCTATTGACTCAGGTGTATGTTGGTTGCAGCCCCACTGAGACATACGTTCTACAGAAAAAACTTTTAACTCAGCCAAGATGTATTCTTTAAATCCCAGCAATGTTAGAGATGATTATTTCCACCCCAACCTCGCCACCCCACCCCCCCACCCCCCCGCCACCGCCTCAAAAGTTAAGACAATTATTCTGGAGTATTTGATTGGTCCTAATAACCACAAGCTATTAAAAAATCATTGAAACTCATCCAATCAATTAAGCCTCCAATTACAAGAAAGGTAAGAAGAGGAAGTTGCAAGGTTTTCTGAATGCTAATTAATACGGCTTTTAGTTTGAAGAGATTCGTGTCATTTTGTTCTAACACCACAAAAACCTGCCCTGGGGGAGATTAAAGTAGGGATTCTTCAGTGGAGATAATTTCTGTTAAAGTACATAGTGAGCTCTTTATACAAAGACTTGGCTGAGAACACTGAATTCATTCTGCTTGAAACTTTTCCAAAGAAAAATGGGGTTTGAGAAGGAGAGAAAAGAGGATGAGGAATAGAGAAGGACAGAGAGAGGATAGGAACTGAGAGGGGGAGAAGCAGAGGCAGAAATTTCCTAAATTATAAATTTTTTCTTTTTTTTTTTTTTTTTGCGGTCCGCGGGCCTCTCACCGTTGCGGCCTCTCCCGTTGCGGAGCACAGGCTCCGGACGCGCAGGCTCAGCGGCCATGGCTCACGGGCCCAGCTGCTCCGAGGCACGTGGGATCTTCCCGGACCGGGGCTCGAACCTGTGTCCCCCGCATCGGCAGGTGGACTCTCAACCACCAGGGAAGCCCTAAAAAATAATTTAAAGAAGAAAATATGTAACGAACTAATAGAAATGATCCCTGAAAGTATAGTCTTTATCATACTAAGTGGAGTAAGTCAGACAGAGACAGACAAATATCATAGGATATCACTAATATGTGGAATCTAAAATGATGATACAAATGAACTTATTCACAAAATGGAAACAGACTCACAGACTTTGAAAATAAATTTATGGTTACCAAAGGGGAAAGGTGGGTAGAAGGGATAAATTAGGAGTTTGGGATTAACATATACATACTACTATATATGAAATAGATAAACAACAAGGACCTACTGTATAGCACAGGGAACTCTACTCAGTATTCTGTAAAAACCTATATGGGCAAAGAATCTGAAAAAGAATGGATATATGTATATGTATAACTGAACCACTTTGCTGAAAGTAACACAACATTGTATATCAACTATACCCTAATATAAAATAAAAATTAAATTATAAATAAATTTTAAAAATAAACCAAAACCAAAATCAAATATGTAGAGTCTGTTGGAGAGGGAGACAGGAATGGGGCAGAGAGGTGAATTTTAGAGAGGCAAATTCTAGTTGTAGATCTCTGGTCCCGTTGGTTGACCTTGGGCAGATCTCTTCATTCTGAGCTCTGCTTTAGAAACACCCTGGTATTGCTACAGTCTCCTACTCTCACACTTTCTCCCTCCCTCCCTTAGAAACTGGGTTTTGTGGCCACCCTGATAAAATCGATGGCTTAGATTTGTATGCAATTTCCATTTCAAACTGGTTCACTCATATTCGCTCTCATCTGATCCCCAAACAACCCTGAGAAATTGGCAGGGCAGGAATTATAGACCCATTTTACATATGAGGAGCCTGAGGTTCACAGAGCTTAAGTGTCTTATCCAAGGCTCCAGTCATTAAATTTCAGAAGTAGATCTTGTAATCAATGCCCTTCTACCAGAACATGCAAAATTTTCTTGGGCTCAGAGTCAATTCATACCCAGGAAACCAGATCCTGTATTGTTGCTCTCTCCAGATCTCCCCTGTTCTAACTAAATTGTGTTGCCTGGTTGTTGAGACTTGACTCAGAAGGTTGAAGGGGGGTGGGGTTCTTCAAGATTGGGAAGTGACACAGAGACTGGTAGGTGGCTGTAGCAGCAGAGTGGGATATTTGCAAGGTCACTTTGAGTCAGCCTGACAATTTAGGACCTGTGTTTCTCTGAAGAGCCAAGGATGGAAGAGAGTGAATCTTGTTCTATCTGGGGAAGACCTTGGAGCCCACAGTGGCCGTATGAGTTTGCTCAGGCTGCCTCAATGGCGTACCACACACTGGGGAACTTAAAACCACAGAAATTTCTTCTCTTATGCTTTTGGAAGCCAGAAGTCCAAGATCAATGCGCTGGCAGGGCCATGTGTCATCTGAAGGGTCTAGGGAAGACTTCTACGTTGCCTCTTCCTAGCTTCCAGGTGTCTGCAAACAATCCTTGGTGTTCTTGGCTGGCAACTGTACCAATCCCATCTCTGCCTTTGTCCTCACGTGTAGTTCTTCTCTCTGCCTCTGTTTCTGTGTCCAAATGACACCAGTCTTTGGATTGAGGCCCACCCCAATTTGGTATGACCTCATCTTAACTTGATTACATCTGCAAAGACCTTATTTGCAAATAAAATCTCATTTACGAGTCCTAGAGGTTTGGACTTCAACGTAGCTTTCCGGGGGAATACAATGTAACCTAGAACACTGTCAGGGGGGCTCTGCCACAGCAGACACATTTCAAACTCTTTGGCTTTTTGAAAAAACCATCTTAAGCAACTTTAGAGAAAAATGTTTTTCTGCAGTTGTGCAAGAAGAGAATTTCAACATGCTCTAGCCAATTTTCCCCAGCACCGTATAACTTAAAGAAAATTGAAGCCCCTCCCTTGGAGACCCTCTAGATGTGACAAATACTTAAAGCTAAATGGGGTTTATGAGGCTCTCTGAAGAAGTAACTATTTGTTAATGGAGTTTGTGAGGCTGCTCTCACTCCTCCCTTAAGATGCTCATTATACATAGAAAGAAAGCAGTTTGGGTCTGATCCATTTGAAAACTTGTCCTAATTCATACTTGCTGAAAAGATGTGGCTTTACTAACTTCTATCCCATGAAATGAAGTGAATTTTTGCCAGAACTTTTAAGAAGATGGTGCTTTTCTTACAGGTGATATGGATTACTGGCAAACAAATAAAATAAAGCAGCATAAATATTATAGAAAAGCTTTCTGTTCTAGTTTTGGCATCTATCACAATTTCCTGTGCCATCATAGAAGCAGTTTTACTTTTTGCCAGTCTGAAACATGAAATATGGTGCTGTGTTCACTTACATTATTCCTTTCTGCTTTCTTCCCCTCCTCTGATTCTTTGCATTTCTTTCCCCAGTTTGAGAAAGAATATATCACAGTAAATGGAAAATGTACATTTTCCCCACTCTACTTTGGGCTTTAAAAAAATAACCCCATTTTCTGGTCCTCTGGACCCCCCGGAAAACTCCTTCATTTCTGGGGCTGAGAAGCAAAAGCTTTCCTTAGGAAACACATGGGGTGGAAGGAACCCTGTCCTGCTCGGAGTTGATAGTGGGTTACATGAAAGAAGCATGGTCCTGCTGCAGCTGCTGCTTGACTTTCTTTAAGTCCAACCCAAAGTACCCAGGTTCTGATTCTAAAACTTGAAAACAAAGGAAATTGAATGTAAACTCCACTTATCAATCTCACTGTAAAATCCTGCCATCCCCTCCTATCAGACATCCGTGGGTACCACCTCAGCATCCATGTTTCCCTTCTGTCTTCCCTGCAGCTCCCAATTTCTGTCTGAGAACACTTGTGCATCCGGAAAGGCTTATTCCAAGTGATTCTGTGACCAGAGATGCACCATGGGACTAAGCCAGCCAATCCTTACCATGCCTCTGGCCACAGTGAATGGTTCAGGCACAGGCAGGCAGCCTGGACTGGTCCAACCAAAGTGGATCTCAAGGCTTTGATTGAAAATGCTAAGAGAAAAGCACTATTTACAACAGCTAAGACATGGCAGCAACCCAAGTGCCCATCAACAGATGCCTGGCTTAAGAAGATGTGGTCTAGATATACAATGGAATATTACTCAGCCATAAAAAAGAATGAAATATTGCCATTTGTGGCAACCTGGATGGACCTAGAAACTATTATTCTTAGAGAAATAAGTCAGACAGAGAAAGACAAATATTGGGTGGGCCAAAAGTTTCATTTGGTTTTTTCCATAAGATGGCTCTAGTAGGACTTAGTTGTCTTTAACTTGGTTCGAAACAATTTTGTTAGGTTACATGTGGCAGCTGTCAAATCAGCATGCATTTTAAAAAAGGCTTATCAAAATTGGTGAATTTTTTGGATTAGAGACCTAAATGTAAGGCCAGACACTAGAAAACTCTTAGGGGAAAACTCTTTGAGGCAGAACACTCTATGACATAAATCACAGCAAGATCCTTTTTGACCCACCTCCTAGAGAAATGGAAATAAAAACAAAAATAAACAAATGGGACCTAATGAAACCTCAAAGCTTTTGCACAGCAAAGGAAACCATAAACAAGACGAAAAGACAACCATCAGAATGGGAGAAAATATTTGCAAATGAAGCAACAGACAAAGGATTAATCTCCAAAATTTACAAGCGGCTCATGCAGCTCAATAACAAAAAAACAAACAACTCAATCCTAAAATGGGCAGAAGACCGAAACCGACATTTCTCCAACGAAGATACACAGATTGCCAACAAACACATGAAAGAATGCTCAACATCATTAATCATTAGAGAAATGCAAATCAAAACTACAATGAGATATCATCTCATACCGGTCAGAATGGCCATCATCAAAAAATCTACAAACAATAAATGCTGGAGGGGGTGTGGAGAGAAGAGAACTTTCTTGCACTGCTGGTAGGAAGGTAAATTGATACAGCCACTATGGAGAACAGTATGGAGGTTCCTTAAATAACTAAACACAGAACTACCATATGACCGAGCAATCCCACTACTGGGCGTATACCCTGAGAAAACCGTAATTCAAAAAGAGTCATGTACCACAATGTTCACTGCAGCACTATTTACAATAGCCAGGACATGGAAGCAACCTAAGAGTCCATTGACAGATGAATAGATAAAGAAGATGTGGCATATATATACAATGGAATATTACTCAGCCATGAAAAGAAATGAAATGGAGTTATTTGTAGTGAGATGGACGGACCTAGAGTCTATCATACAGAGTGAAGTAAGTCAGAAAGAGAAAAACAAACACCATATGCTAACACATATATATGGAATGTAAAAAAAAATGTTCTTTAGAAGCTAAGGGCAGGACAGGAATAAAGATGCAGATGTAGAGAATGGACTTGAGGACACGGGGAGGGGGAAGGGTAAGCTGTGACAAAGGGAGAGAGTGACACTGACATATATACACTACCAAATGTAAAACAGATAGCTAGAGGGAAGCAGCCGCATAGCACAGGGAGATCAGCTCGGTGCTTTGTGACCACCTAGAGGGGTAGGATAGGGAGGGTGGGAGGGAGATGCAAGAGGGAGAGGATATGGGGATATATGTATACGTGTAGCTGATTCACTTTGTTATACAACAGAAACTAACACAACATTGCAAAGCAATTATACTCCAATAAAGATGTTAAAAAAAAAATTGGTGGGGCTTCCCTGGTGGCACAGTGGTTGAGAGTCCTCCTGCCAATGCAGGGGACACGGGTTCGTGCCCCGGTCCGGGAAGATCCCACATGCCGTGGAGCGGCTGGGCCCGTGAGCCATGGCTGCTGAGACTGCGCGTCCGGAGCCTGTGCTCCGCAGCGGGAGAGGCCACAACAGTGAGAGGCCCGCGAACCGAAAAAAAAAAAAAAATTGGTGAATTTTTGTGTAGCCATTTTAATATTGAAAAGGGAAGAAAAAAGCAACATTTTTGGCATATTATGCTTTATTATTTCAAGAAAGGTAAAAACACAACTGAAATGCACAAAAAAGAATTGTGCCGTGTATGGAGAAGGTGCTGTGACTGATTGAACATGTCAAAAGTGGTTTGCGAAGTTTCATGCTGGAGATTTCTCACTGGACAATGCTCCACCGTCGGGTAGAACAGTTAAAGTTGATAGCGATCAAATCGAAACAATAATTGAAAACAATCAACGTTATACTATGCAGGAGATAGCTGACATACTCATAATATCCAAATCAAGCATCGAAAATCATTTGCACCAGCCTGGTTATGTGAATCGCTTTGATGTTTGGGTTCCATGTAAGTTAATCGAAAAACACCTTCTTGACCGTATTTCCGCATGCGATTCTCCTCTGAAATGTAATGAAAACTTTCAGTTTTTAAAACCAGTTGTGATGGGTGATGAAAAGTAGATACTGTACAACAATTTGTAATGGAAGAGATCGTGGAGCAAGTGAAGTGAACCAACCACACCAAAGGCCGGTCTTCATCCAAAGAAGGTGATGTCATGTATATGGTGGGATTGGGAGTCCTCTATTATGAGCTCCTTCTGGAAAACCAAATGATTAATTCCAACAAGTACTGTTCCCAATTAGACCAACTGAAAGCGACACTCGATGAAAAGTATACAGAATTAGTCAACAGAAAACACATAATCTTCCATCAGGATAACGCAAGACCGCATGTTTCTTTGATGACCAGGCAAAAACTGTTACAGCTTGGCTGGGAAGTGCTGATTCATCCGCTGTATTCACCAGACATTGCACCTTTGGATTTCCATTTATTTCAGTCTTTACAAAAATTTCAATTCCCTGGAAGACTGTAGAAGGCACTTGGAACAGTTCTTTGTTCAAAAAGATAAAAAGTTTTGGGAAGATGGAATTATGAAGTTGCCTGAAAAATGGCAGAAGGTAGTGGAACAAAAGGGTGAATATGTTGTTCAATAAAGTTCTTGGTGAAAATGAAAAATGTGTCTTTTACTTAAAAAACCGAAGACGCTTTTTGGCCCACCCAATACTATAGGATATCACTTATATGTGGAATCTAAAAAATAATACAAATGAATCTATATACAAAACAGAACCAGACTCACAGACATATGAAACAAACTTACAGTTACCAAAGGAAAAGGGAAGGGGGAAGGGTCAAATTAAGAGTATGGGGTTAATAGATATAAACTACTATACATAACATAGATATGCAACAAATAGCACAGGGAATTATACCCAATATCTTGTAATAATGTATAATAGAATATAATCTGCAAAAAAAAAAAAAAAATCGCTATGCTCTGCACCTGAAACTGCCCCTGTCTTCCCTGGACAAGAGTGAGAAAGATTGTTGCTTTGGGAGCTTCTGGCAGTCACCTTGTGTCCATAAGTGGTGTTGGCCTTTGGATGGTGTCAACACTATGGATGTAGTAGAGAGATGGTCTTTGATGACGTTGCTGAGTTGCCAGGTCAAGCCTCATGTGAAACTCACCCTTCTTTTGGACCACTTAGTATTGGGCATCAAAAAATTCCCTTTAGGGGCTTCCCTGGTGGCGCAGTGGTTGAGAGTCCGTCTGCCGATGCAGGGGACAAGTGTTCGTGCCCCGGTCTGGGAGGATCCCGTGTGCCGCTGAGCGGCTGGGCCCGTGAGCCATGGCCTCGGAGCCTGTGCTCTGCAACGGGAGAGGCCACAACAGTGAGAGGCCCGCAAACGGCAAAAAAAAAAAAAAAAAAAAAAAAAAAAGAAAAATTCCCTTTATTATTTAAGCGTGTTGAGATGGGTTTTATATTACTTACAACTGAAAGTTTCTTTTTTTCCCCTCCCTTATTTCTTTTTGTCACCCTTTTCCATGTACACCAAAGTTAGTCTGATAATATATTTGAGGTATGATGAGTTTGAGGTGCTTGTGGGATATTCAGGAGGCAATAGCTAGAACAGCACTGTGCAGTAGAAACTTTTGCAATGATGGTAGTGTCCTGTAGCTGCACCGTCCAACATGAGAGCCACAAACAGCTACAAAGCCCTTAAAATGTGGCTTGTGTGACTATTTACAATAGCCAAGATATGGGGGCAACCCAAATGTCCATCTACAGATGAATGGATAAGGAAAACGTGGTATATGTATACACAATGGAATATTAGCCATAAAAAGAATGAAATAATGCCATTTGCAGCAACATGGATGGACCTAAAGATTATCATATTAAGTGAAGAAAGCCAGACAAAGAAAGACAAAAAGATGATATCATTTATGTGTGGAATCTAAAAAAAAAGGATACAAATGAACTTATTTACAAAGCAGAAATAGACTCACAGGGACTTCCCTGGTGGTGCAGGGGTTAAGAATCCGCCTGCCATTGCAGGAGACACGGTTTCGAGCCCTGGTCCGGGAAGATCCCACGTGCTGCGGAGCAACTAAGCCCGTGTGCCACAACTACTGAGCCTGCGCTCTAGAGCCTGCGAATCACAACTACTGAAGCCCTCACGCTTAGAGCCCGTGCACGGCAACAAGAGAAACCACCGCAGTGAGAAGCCCGTGCACCACAAACAAAGAGTAGCCCCTGCTCGCCGCAACTAGAGAAAGCCCGCGTGCAGCAACAAAGACCCACCGCAGCCAAAAAGAAAGAAAGAAAGAGGGGCTTCCCTGGTGGCGCAGTGGTTGAGAGTCCGCCTGCCGATGCAGGGGACACGGGTTCGTGCCCTGGTCCGGGAGGATCCCGCATGCCGCGGAGCAGCGGGGCCCGTGAGCCACGGCCGCTGAGCCTGCGCGTCCGGAGCCTGTGCTCCGCAACGGGAGAGGCCACGGCAGTGAGAGGCCCGCGTACCACACACACAAAAAAAAAATTGAAAAAAAAAAGAAAGAAAGAAAGAAAGAGACTCACAAGACATAGAAAACAAACTTATGGTTACCAAAGGGGAAAGGGGGGCAGGGAGGGATAAATTAGGAGGTTGGGATTAACAGATACATAATACTATATATAAAATAGGTAAACAACAAGGACCTACTGTATATCACAGGGAACTATATTCAGTATCTTGTAATAACCTATAATGGAAAAGAATCTGGAAAAAGAATATATATATGTATAACTCAATCTCTTTGCTGTACACTTGAAACTAAGGCAACATTGTAAATCAACTATACTTCGATTTTTAAAAATGTGGCTTATGTGAATGAAAAACCAAATGTTAAATTTTATTTTCATTTGAGATTTTGAATTTAAAAGGCCACATGCGGCTAGTGGCAACTATATTAAGCGGCACAGATCTAGAAAAAAAATTTTTTTTTTTTTTCGGTATGCGGGCCTCTCACTGCTGTGGCCTCTCCCGCTGCGGAGCACAGGCTCCGGACGCGCAGGCTCAGCGGCCATGGCTCACGGGCTTAGTCGCTCCGCGGCATGTGGGATCTTCCCGGACCAGGGCACGAACCCGTGTCCCCTGCATCGGCAGGCGGACTCCCAACCACTGCGCCACCAGGGAAGCCCTAGAAAAAATTTGAAACCATGGAGCTAAGACATACAATGGGCGAAGACAGAAAGCTGAGAGTCTCAAAGTTACTCAGAATGTGTAGAGTAGGAAGAGAGTGAAGGACAGCCCTTGGGGGACATCAACATTCAAATACAAGTGGCAAAAAGGAGCCAGCAAAGGATACTGAGAACATGGGGATGAGAAGGAGGAAGAAAAGCAGGGAAAGGAAAAGGAAGCAGGGGTCAATATCAGCGCCACATGAAACAAGGGATAAAACAAGTGTCCATTGGCCTCAATGACAAGGAGGTCATTGGTGGTCATCAGAAGAGTAGTTGCATGATGGGAGGAGAAGCCAGACGGTTCGAGACATCGGAGCTGAAACACCTTCGGTCATGGTCATTAATGACCATAAAGAAGTCAGACCATGGGATGTCCAGGAGACATCAGCCAAGTAAGGACTAAAGTCATACTTCCCTGGGTCTTCACCTGGTTCACCTTGATCTGTTTTTATGGGACTTGGCAACATTTCCCCCCCACCTAGCCCTTGAGACGTTTTGCCAAATCAAATATGGCTCCCTAGGAAACATGGCGGTATCATACCCTGTGCTTATAATCTCTGATTCCAGTTTCTATATTGTCATCTTAGACCATCAAGCAATTCATTCCAAATCACTATTTTCTCTTTTCTACCTCTGATATATATTTATTTGAGACTTCTATTTTTAGCCTGTCTGAAGGGGAAAAAAAGAGTAATGGAAATACACAGGATTTACTGCACAAATTACTCCTCTGGCTCCCTCCAACCTCCATCAAGGCTTCTGACAGTGGCATTGTATTTCTTATTTATTAGATTTTTAAGTGCTCTGTTAGGTAGTTTACAAGCCTTCCTTAATGTCTCTGCAGCCCAAGTGCACAACAGCCACTGAAAATTGATCACAGGTCATATCTGGCCCATCTTTAAATTTAAATCACACATAGCCTTCTTCAACTCCATACTGGCTTCCCAGGGAGATTGTTGTGAACCTTACATAAAAGCCAAGGAGACTATTTTCAAAGTTATTTTTAATAAATACACGGAGCAATGTTTATCCTAAATACTAATGGTCAATGTGAAATAATAAATATTCCCCCAAGTGTGGCTGGATAGAGAATGAGTGAATGAATGAATGATTGATATCTATGGAATTCAAAGTCAGCTAGGTCTGCAAAGTCAATGCAAAGCAGACATTTTGGAGCAAGTACACAATGAATGTGGATTAAGACAAATAATCTCTGAGCAAAGAAAGCATACTGGAAAAGAGGTGCTAGACTGGGAGTTGAGAGACAGAGATTCCAGAATTGGCTCTGGCACTAATTCCCTGTGTGGCTTTGGGTAAGTCACTTCCATCTCCAGGTCCTCACCGTAAAAGAGAGGGTTTGACCAATTAATCACTAATAGCCCTTCCAACTCTATCTTCTTTCAATCCCAAATCACAGGAAGGAATTCCAAGGAGCCAAATTTATGTTGCGGGTAAATTGCTATAGACAGATGTCAATCACCATCAGATCTAGAGAGGGAGGAGGCTGTTTTCACAGGTTTGCCTTCAGCTTGTTTCTATCATTAGGATATAAATCATTATATCTACACTTCTTTGTAAAAGGCTCATTTTCTCCCCAGCACTCCTTCCCTCTACCCAGCACAATATTGGTATAGAAGAGGTTCCATAGATACTGATTGATTGATCCAAGCATTTCCAGTTGGCCTCCTTCACTTCCTGAGTCATACTTTCTTTTATTCATCCATTTATCTATTTATTTATTCAACCACCCACCCACTCATCCACCCATTCATCCATCTATCCTTGTATTTATCCAGTAAATATTCATGGAGTACCCCTATGTGCCCAGCATTAAGCTACTAAGTATTGAGGTAGTGACAGCCACCACTTTGATGTGAATGGCTGTGGATGGAATTCACATGCCCATCCTGGGGAGAAGTAAGTGAACCATGCCACTGGGGGGCTCTCCCCAGAGGGCTCATGTCACAGTGCCTCCGTTATGTGAAAAAAGTGTGAAAACAACGTAGGTTCCCATCACCCACAGAACAGGGATGATTAACCTGAACAAGAGAAAACCTCCGATCCTTAAACCTCTCTCTGCATGACACAAGCAGGCACGAGCAAGGACATCCCCTAGAAGTTACAGGGACACGGTGTCGGCTTACCCTATGAGAAAGCTGGCGAGCAGGGCAATCAGAAAATGAAACGGGCTGCCTGAGAGAGTGATGAGTTCTCTGGCACAGGAAGTGATTGTACAAGGGTTAGATAATCAACATTTGCTGGCAATGTCACAGAGGGAGTTCAAGCATGGAAAGGAGGGGTTAGACAAGGTGACCTTCAAAGTTCCTTCTCACCCTGAACTTTCAGAATTCTAGGAGCAAGACCAAATTGTATGTGTCCAACTCGGCACTCAGCCAATCCAGTGCTTGCCATCCTCCCCTCCCCCAAACCCTTTAATTCTCCCGGAGATAAGTTGGCAGGGAATATAATAGCCTCACCACCAGAACAGTTGGTTTGCATCTATGAAAATAGTTTAGCAGCAGGAATCCTTAAAGATATAAAATGCTCCACCAAGAAAAACAGAAAGGAAGAGATCCACGCAGAAGAAATCGGATGGCTGTCAACCCCAACTGTTAAGACCGAATATGTACCTGAATTCACATCAGGCAAAAATTCTCCAGCAGTCTTGGGTCGCCAGGAAGTAGGAAATATCCCCAGCCTGCATTTCTGTTGCTAAGAGCTTGGAGTCCGTTGGGATTGCTAACAACACACCTGTCAGCTCTACACTCCCTGATAGGTTAGCCACCCTCTTAGAACATGAACCTGAGATTCTCATTTTTCATATTAAAAATTAAAGCAGGACTTCCCTGGTGGCACAGTGGTTAAGAATCCACCTGCCAATGCAGGGGACATGGGTTCGAGCCCTGGTCCGGGAAGATCCCACGTGTCGCGGAGCAACTAAACCCGTGCGCCACAACTACTGAGCCTGCGCTCTAGAGCCTGTGAGCCACAACTACTGAGCTCGTGCTGCATCTACTGAAGCCCGTGTGCCTAGAGCCCGTGCTCCGCAACAAGAGAAGCCACTGCAATGAGAAGCCCACAGAACCCCAATGAAGAGTGGCCCTCGCTCGCCACAACTAGAGAAAGCCCGCGCGCAGCAATGAAGGCCCAACACAGCCCAAATAAATAAATAAAACCTTAAAAAAAAAATTAGAGGAGTCAGTAGAACAAAGAAAAGAGTTCTGAGTTTTATCCCCCCCTAAAGAACCTCATTTAACCCTGCAAACACAGGAGACAAATGCCGGGGAAACAGCCTTGATCAACCGCTGGCTGGCGGTGAGACTGAACCGAGTTTCCCTGGTCCCCTTCTTCTGCATTCACTAGCACAGGAGTTCTTGGCGCATACTGTCCCTTCATTTCTCAGTAGGGGGAGCAGATGAATGTGGCTGTCTGGAGAGCAGGGTTTATTGGAGAAATAAATCTCTTTGGCTAAATATGAACCATGCAGAAGAAACAAAGGAACTGCTTTTTAATGACCAAGGTTTAAATGAAGTCCAGCAGCCTAAGGCAGAACCTCAATTAAGAAGAGATGGGAAATTAGTGTCCAAGAGACCACTTGAAGTTACATAAATATTTACCGAGCACCCAGGATGTACCAGGAAGGGTGTTAGTTGCTGGGGTTTCAAAGATAAATAAGACAGTCCTCCTGTCGCCAGGGGCTGACAATGAGGAGGGCGTTGCCAGATGGGGTTAAAGGGATGAGGACAGACCAGGATGGGAAGTGCTATAATCACGGTATGACCTTGTGCTGCAGCAACAACTGCTTACCTGGAGGGAGTCATGGAAGGCTTCCAGAGGAGGTGCTGTTTGATCTTGTCTTAAAAGGTGTGTAGACCGGCACTCACCAGCCCGAGAGGCTTGTCTGCTCGCCTGCCGGGGCGGGCGGGGCCGGGAGCTGAGGCTCGGGCTTCAGTCGGATCCCAGGGAAAGGTCTGGAGTTGGCAGAGTGAAGACAGCTTGAAGGGGGCTAGTGCGCCACGGCTGGCAGGGAGGGAGTTCGGGAGAAGTCTGGAGCTGCCGAAGAGGCAAGAGACCTTTTCCTCCCTCTTTGCTGCCTGGGCACGAGGAGAGGGGATTAAGTGCGCCCCTTGAAGGAGCCCCAGGGGCGGGCGCGGAGCTGCCGAAGAGACAAGAGACTTTTTCTTGCCTCTTTGCTTCCTCGGGTGTGAGGTGAGGGGATTAAGAGCACCGTGTAGAGGAGCTCCAGAAACGGGCGCGAGCCGCGGCTGTCGGCACGGACAGTAGAGACGGGTGTCGGACGCTAAGGTTGCTGCTGCCACCACCAAGAGGCCTGTGTGTGAGCACAGGTCACTCTCCACACCGGCCCTCCCGGGAGCCCGTGCAGCCGCCACTGCCGGGGTCCCGGGATCCAAGGACAGCTTCCCCGGGAGAACGCACGGCGCGCCTTGGGCCTGTGCAGCGTCACGTCGGCCTCTGCCGCCGCGGACTCGCCCCGCCCCCGTGCCACTCCCTCCCCCCAGCCTGAGAGAACTGGAGCCCCCGAATCAACTGCTCCTTTAACATCGTCCTGTCTGAGCGAAGGGCAGTCGCCCTCAGACAACCTACACGCAGAGGCGGGACCAAGTCCAAAGCTGAACCCCAGGAGCTGTGCGAACAGAGAGGAGAGAGGGAGGTCTCTCCCAGCAGCCTCAGAAGCGGCGGATTAAAGCTCCACAATCAACTTTAAGTGCCCTGCAGCTGTTGAAAACCTGAATAGAAAACGAATCATCCCAAGTTGAGGAGGTGGACTTTGGGAGCAAGATATACTATTATTTTCCCTTTTTTTTTCTTTTTGTGAGTGTGTATGTGTGTGCTGCTGTGTGAGATTTTGTCTGTATAGCTTTGCTTTCACCATTTGTCCTAGGGTTAGACCGACCCATTTTTCTGTTTTTTTTTTTTTTTTTAAAGGAAATTTTTCTTCTTAATAATTATTTTTTATTTTAATAACTATACTTTATACTACTCTGTCTTCTCTTTCTTTCTTCCTTTCTTCCCTCCTTCCCTCCTTTCTCCCTTCCTTCCCCCCTTCTTTCCTCCCTTCCTCTCTTCCTTCCTCCCTTTCTTCCTCTGCACCTTCCTTCCTTCCTTTCTTGCTTCCTTCCTTCATTTCTTCCTTCCTTTCTTCCTTCCTTCCCTCCCTCCCTCCTTCCTTCCTTTTCTTTCCTTTCTATTTATTCTACCTTTTATTTTGAGCCGTGTGGATTAAAGGTTCTTGGTGCCCCAGCCAGGCACCAGGGCGGTGTCCCTGAGGTGGGAAAACCAACTTCAAGACACTAGTCCACAAGAGACCTCCCAGCTCCACGTAATATCAGACGGCGAAAATCTCCCAGAGATCTCCATCTCAACACCAAGACCCAGCTTCACTCAAGGACCAGCAAAGAACAGTGCTGGACACCCTATCCCCAACAAAGAGCAAGACAGGTCTACAGCCCCATCCATTAGCAGAGAGGCTGCCTAAAATCATAATAAGGTAACCAACATCCCCAAACACACCACCAGACGAGGACCTGCACATCAGAAAGACAAGATCCAGCCTCATCCACCAGAACAGAGGCACTAGTCCCCCCAACCAGGGAATCTACTCAACCCACTGAACCAACCTTAGCCACTGGGGACAGCCACCAAAAACAACAGGAACTACGAACCTGCAGCGTGCAAAAAGGAGACCCCAAACACAGTAAGATAAGCGAAATGAGAAGACAGAAAAACACACAACAGATGAAGGAGCAAGATAAAAACACACCAGACCTAACAGATGAAGAGGTAATAGCCAATCTACCTGAAAGAGAATTTAGAATAATGATGGTGAAGATGATGCAAAATCTTGGAAATAGAATAGACAATTTGCAAGAAACAGTTAACAGGGACCTAGAAGAAATAAAGAAGAAGCAAGAAACGATGAGCAACACAATAAATGAAATTAAAAATACTCTAGATGGGATCAATAGCAGAATAACTGAGGCAGAAGGACGGATAAGTGACCTGGAAGATAAAATAGTGGAAATAACTACTGCAGAGCAGAAGAAAGAAAAAAGAATGAAAAGAACTGAGGACAGTCTCAGAGATCTCTGGGACAACATTAAACGCACCAACATTCGAATTATAGGGGTCCCAGAAGAAGAAGAGAAAAAGAAAGGGACTGAGAAAATATTTGAAGATATTAGAGTTGAAAACTTCCCTAATATAGGAAAGGAAATAATCAATCAAGTCCAGGAAGCACAGAGAGTCCCATACAGGATAAACCCAAGGATAAACACGCCAAGACACATAATAATCAAACTGTCAAAAATTAAATACAAAGAAAACATATTAAAAGCAGCAAGGGAAAAACAACAAATAACACACAAGGGAATCCCCATAAGGTTAACATCTGATCTTTCAGCAGAAACTCTACAAGCCAGAAGGGAGTGGCAGGACATATTTAAAGTGATGAAGGAAAAAAACCTACAACCAAGATTACTCTACCCAGCAAGGATCTCATTCAGATTTGATGGAGAAATTAAAACCTTTACAGACAAGCAAAAGCTGAGAGAGTTCAGCACCACCAAACCAGCTCTACAACAAATCCTAAAGGAACTTCTCTAGGCAAGAAACACAAGAGAACGAAAAGACCTACAAGAACAACCCGAAACAATTAAGTAAATGGTAATAGGAACATACATATCGATAATTACCTTAAATGTAAATGGATTAAATGCTCCCACCAAAAGACACAGACTGGCTGAATGGATACAAAAACAAGACCCATATATATGCTGTCTACAAGAGACCCACTTCAGACCTAGGGACACATACAGACTGAAAGTAAGGGAATGGAAAAAGATATTCCATGCAAATGGAAATCAGAAGAAAGCTGGAGTAGCAATTCTCATATCAGACAAAATAGACTTTAAAATAAAGACTATTACAAGAGACAAAGAAGGACACTACATAATGATCAAGGGGTCGATCCATGAAGAAGATATAACAATTGTAAATATTTATGCACCCAACATAGGAGCACCTCAATACATAAGGCAAATACTAACAGTCTTAAAAGGGGAAATCGACAGTAACACAATTATAATGGGGGACTTTAACACCCCACTTTCACCAATGGACAGATCATCCAAAATGAAAATAAATAAGGAAACACAAGCTTTAAATGATACATTACACAAGATGGACTTAATTGATATTTATAGGACATTCCATCCAAAAACAACAGAATACACATTTTTCTCAAGTGCTCATGGAACATTCTCCAGGATTGATCATATATTGGGTCACAAATCTAGCCTTGGCAAATTTAAGAAAATTGAAATCGTATCAAGTATCTTTTCCGACCACAACGCTATGAGACTAGATATCAATTATAGGAAAAGATCTGTAAAAAATACAAACACATGGAGGCTAAACAATACACTACTTAATAATGAAGTGATCACTGAAGAAGTCAAAGAGGAAATCAAAAAATACTTAGAAACAAATGACAATGGAGACACAACGACCCAAAACCTATGGGATACAGCAAAAGCAGTTCTAAGAGGCAAGTTTATAGCAATACAATCATACCTTAAGAAACAGGAAACATCTCGAATAAACAACCTAACTTTGCACTTAAAGCAATTAGAGAAAGAAGAACAAAAAAACCCCAAATTTAGCAGAAGGAAAGAAATCATAAAGATCAGATCAGAAATAAATGAAAAAGAAGTGAAGGAAACAATAGCAAAGATCAATAAAACTAAAAGCTGGTTCTTTGAGAAGATAAATAAAATTGATAAACCATTAGCCAGACTCATCAAGAAAAAAAGGGAGAAGACTCAAATCAATAGAATTAGAAATGAAAAAGGAGATAACAACTGACACTGCAGAAATACAAAAGATTATTAGAGATTACTACAAGCAACTGTATGCCAATAAAATGGACAACCTGGAAGAAATGGACAAATTCTTAGAAATGCACAACCTGCCGAGACTGAACCAGGAAGAAATAGAAAATTTGAACAGACCAATCACAAGCACTGAAATTGAAACTGTGATTAAAAGTCTTCCAGCAAACAAAAGCCCAGGACCAGATGGCTTCACAGGCGAATTCTATCAAACATTTAGAGAAGAGCTAACACCTATCCTTCTCAAACTCTTCCAACAGATAGCAGAGGGAGGAACACTCCCAAACTCATTCTATGAGGCCAACATCACCCTGATACCAAAACCAGACAAAGACGTCACAAATAAAGAAAACTACAGGCCAATATCACTGATGAACATAGATGCAAAAATCCTCAACAAAATATTAGCAAACAGAATCCAACAGCACATTAAAAGGATCATACACCATGATCAAGTGGGGTTTATCCCAGGAATGCAAGTATTCTTCAATATACGCAAATCAATCAACGTGATACACCATATCAACAAACTGAAGGAGAAAAACCATATGATCATCTCAATAGATGCAGAGAAAGCTTTTGACAAAATTCAACACTCATTTATGATAAAAACCTTGCAGAAAGTAGGCATACAGGGAACTTTCCTCAACATAATAAAGGCCATATATGACAAACCCACAGCTAGCATCGTTCTCAATGGTGAAAAACTGAAACCATTTCCACTAAGATCAGGAACAAGACAAGGTTGCCCACTCTTACCACTCTTATTCAACATAGTTTTGGAAGTTCTAGCCACAGCAATCAGAGAAGAAAAAGAAATAAAAGGAATCCAAATAGGAAAAGAAGAAGTAAAGCTGTCACTGTTTGCAGATGACATGATACTATACATAGAGAATCCTAAGGATGCTACCAGAAAACTACTAGAGCTAATCAATGAATTTGGTAAAGTTGCAGGATACAAAATTAATGCACAGAAATCTCTGGCATTCTTATACACTAATGATGAAAAATCTGAGAGTGAAATTAAGAAAACGCTCCCATTTACCATTGCAACAAAAAGAATAAAATATCTAGGAATAAACCTACCTAAGGAGACAAAAGACTTGTATGCAGAAAACTATAAGACACTTATGAAAGAAATTAAAGATGATACAAATAGGTGGAGAAATATACCATGTTCTTGGATTGGAAGAATCAACATTGTGAAAATGACTATACTACCCAAAGCAATCTACCGATTCAATGCAATCCCTATCAAATTACCACTGGCATTTTTTACAGAACTAGAACAAAAATTTCACAATTTGTATGGAAACACAAAAGACCCCGAATAGCCAAAGCAATCTTGAGAACGAGAAATGGAGCTGGAGGAATTAGGCTCCCTGACTTCAGACTCTACTACAAGGCTACAGTAATCAAGACAATATGGTACTGGCACAAAAACAGAAATATAGATCAATGGAACAGGATAGAGAGCCCAGAGATAAACCCACACACATATGGTCACCTTATCTTTGATAAAGGAGGGAAGGATATAAAGTGGAGAAAAGACAGCCTCTTCAATAAGTGGTGCTGGGAAAACTGGACAGCTACATGTAAAAGTATGAAATTAGAACACTCCCTAACACCACACACAAAAATAAACTCAAAATGGGTTAAAGACCTAAATGTAAGGCCAGACACTATCAAACTCTTAGAGGAAAACATAGGCAGAACACTATACGACATAAATCACAGCAAGATCCTTTTTGACCCATCTCCTAGAGAAATGGAAATAAAAACACAAATAAACAAATGGGACCTAATGAAACTTAAAAGCTTTTGCACAGCAAAGGATACCATAAACAAGACCAAAAGACAACCCTCAGAATGGGAGAAAATATTTGCAAATGAAGCAACTGACAAAGGATTAATTTCCAAAATTTATAAGCAACTCATGCAGCTCAATAACAAAAAAACAAACAACCCAATCCAAAAATGGGCAGAAGAACTAAATAGACATTTCTCCAAAGAAGATATACAGATTGCTAACAAACACATGAAAGAATGCTCAACCTCATTAATCATTAGAGAAATGCAAATCAAAACTACAATGAGATATCATCTCACACCGGTCAGATTGGCCATCATCAAAAACTCAAGAAACAATAAATGCTGGAGAGGGTGTGGAGAAAAGGGAACCCTCTTGCACGGCTGGTGGGAATGTAAATTGATACAGCCGCTATGGAGAACAGTATGGAGGTTCCTTAAAAAACTACAAATAGAACTACCATACGACCCAGCAATCCCACTACTGGGCATATACCCTGAGAAAACCATAATTCAGAAAGACTCATGTACCAAAATGTTCATTGCAGCTCTATTTACAATAGCCAGGACATGGAAGCAACCTAAGTGTCCATCAACAGATGAATGGATAAAGAAGATGTGGCACATATATACGATGGAATATTACTCAGCCATAAAAAGAAATGAAACTGAGTTATTTATAATGAGGTGGATGGACCTGGAGTCTGTCATACAGAGTGAAGTAAGTCAGAAGGAGAAAAACAAATACCGTATGCTAACACATATATATGGACTCTAAGGGAAAAAAATGTCATGAAGAGATTAGTGGTAGGACGGGAATAAAACACAGACTTACTCGAGCATGGACTTGAGGATATGGGGAGGGGGAATGGTGGGCTGAGACGAAGTGAGAGAGTGGCAGGGACATATACACACTATCAAATGTAAATTAGATAGCTAGTAGGAAGCTGCTGCATAGCACAGGGAGATCACCTCTGTGCTTTGTGACCACCTAGAGGGGTGGGATAGGGAGGGTGGGAGAGAGGGTGATGCAAGAGGGAAGAGATATGGGAGCATATGTATATGTATAACTGATTCAGTTTGTTGTAAAGGAAAAACTAACACACTATTGTAAAACAATTATACTCCAATAAAGATGTTAAAAAAAAAAAAAAAAGGTGTGTAGGAGTTTTCAAGGGGGAAAGGAGGGACTGTGCTTCCAGACGGAAGGAAGAGTATGTGTACAGGAACGTGGGAACGGTAGGGCGCACGATGCTGGCGAGCAATGACAAGTTCACTGCGAGCCCAGTCGTGACAAATGAGCCCGGATAGGTAGACCAGAGCCTAGCTGTGAAAGATGCCGGTGCCATAAAGACAACCGGACTTTATTCTGTGGGTCAGGATGCCCCAGATTAGAGAAAACAGAATCACCCACGGAGCTCATATTAAAAGATGGATTCCAGAGTCACATCCCCAGAAACTGTGATTCTGTGGGTCCAGGATGCAACCTGGAAATCTGCATTTTGGCAAGCTGTTATGCAGGTGGTCCACACGTTGGGGAGTCTCTTTGGAGGAGCTGAGGAACTGCTGGGGGCTGTCAAGGAAGGAGCAAGGCATTGAGTTTGGGAATTCTCAGCTGGAGGCTCCGAGAAAACGACCTGGAGGGACAGGAGACACAGAGCAGGGGCACTAAGGGAAACTTCAGGACCACTTCTGGCTTTGCTGCCGAGGAGGCTCCTCTTGGTGGACTTTCCTCGTCACCTGCAGCAGTAAGGCCAATGCGCACCAGGGAAAGAGGTTGGGGTAGGGTCTGCAGCGCCCCGGGGAGGGTGGCCATCACAGGGGAGCCATGCCTCGTTTATGTGCTGTGCCACTAATGAAGCCGGAGGCCCCAAGCCTGGGAAGGGGCTGGCACCCAGACTGGGAGTGAAGCTGGAGCACAGACAAGTGGCAGGGTGGCAGGGTGGGAAGCCCCAGGGAGCAGGCTGTGCCCACGCCCCGCCCCACCCAGTGACGTCACCGGTGACAAGCTGGTCTCCACGGTTCTGCCCTAGCCGGGCGTCCAAGTGACCCAGCTTCTCGGGGTGTTGCCAGCTGCTTGGCACAGGTAGCCGGGCTTGGGGGAGTTGGGCTTTCAGCTGTGCCCTCTCACCCACAGAAGTCCAGAGGCCTCAGCAGTGACCGACTCTATTGTCTAAAGTAATGAGCAGTGGCCAGTGCAGATGCCAGCGCCTTGCTGGGTGAGAGTTAAGAGAAATGACAAAAGCAAAAACGTTCCCTTCCTTCTGAGGGTCCTCCACTGCAACCAGATCACCTGGGTGGGGGGTGGGGGGAGTCAGGTGCGCCTGTGCCCGGGGGCTGAAGACATGCAAAACCCCCAGATGGTGACGTTGACCAGCCCGGTACAAATTTGTACCTGCATGTTGTCTTAGAGCAGAATTTCTCAACTCTTATGTTATAGCTGTCATTTAGAAATATTTAGCATCCCCTTTACACTCTTTAAGGGAAATTCATTGATAATATAACTACCTATCTCATAATTTCAAGAAAATATATGATGCTCTGGCTGTGATAAAAGGAATGGAAAGAAAGTAAATTAAGACAATATATTTCACAGCTATGCTAGGGGAGACGTCTGCATCTCTAGTTGGAAGGGACAAGGCAGCTACACATGCAAACTGGTACAGGTTTCTCTTACCGGTGACTCAGGTGCCATGAGTGGTTGCCTTAGAAGCCCATTTTCTGAATGTTTGTTGTAGAAAATGTGTTTTCTAAAGCGGTGAATAATTTTTGATACAGTTCCAAACAAAACATGGTACAATCTTCTCTCGATTTGCCTGGCAGTGCCTTCCTGTAAAAAGTATACATTTAAACTTTGCAAAAAGAAATGCTTTGTGTTTATATGTAAAATAGAATTAGGTGCTCAGTTCAGATGATCGTGGGTTGTTTTTCACCTACATGAATGCACAGAGGATATTAGAAGGTCACGTGTGGCAGAGGACAGCTCGTGGTGTGGGAACGTCCCCCACGAAGCAGGACTTCTCCCTGGCTCCTGCCCACTAGAGGCCCTGAGGTCTCCCAACTATGGTGACAACCCAAAGCCTGCACCCAGAGATTCCCCCAATGCCCCCGAGGGGTGGTGCTGTCCGTCCAAGGACCACCACTTTGGGGGTGACAAAGCACTTTCTTGTACATTAACTGGTTTGTGCCTCCCAGTTGAGGGGGGCGGAGCAGATGGGAAAACTGAGGTCCAGAGGGAGAATGTCATGCCTAGTTCACAGGGAGTTAGCCACAGAGAGGGGACCCGGAATCGCTGAACCATGGGGTTGGATGGAGTTGGGGGCTGAATTGAGTCCCCATAAATCCATATGTTGAAGTCTTAACTCTAATAGCTCAGAATGTGGCTGTATTTGGAGATAGGGTCTTTACAGAGGTAATTAAGTTAAAATGAGGTCATTAGCAAGGGCCTTAATCCAATATGACTCGTGTTCTTACAAGAAGAGGAGATTAGGACAAAGGCCCAGAGGGAAGACCAAGTGAGGACACAGGGAGAAGGTGGCCGTCTGTAAGCCAAGAGGAGAGGCCTCAGAAGCAACAAACCCTGCCAATAACTTGATCTTGGACTTCTAGCCTCCAGGACTGTGAGATAACACATTTCTGTTGTTTAAGCCACCCAGTCTGTGGTTCTTTGTCACGGTGGCCCTGCCTGACTAGTACAGGTGGGATTTTGAAGATCAGCTAGCCTGACGGCCTGCCCTCTGTATAAATGGACTGGGGATTATCAGAAGCCGGTCTCGTGGCTTCCCACCTACGGCTCTCTATGTACCACAGGTCTGAAAGTATAGACACGGTATTTTACTCTATAAGCCAGATGACGTCATTTACATCCCTCCAGGTAAACTCAGAAAGAGTCTCCCACAAGGGGGTCAACAGGGAAACGTGTAACAACCTCTAATTGCATCTCAAATGTTGGTGAGAACTGTATAGTCCAGATGAGACCAAATCAGGTCAATTAATGACTCAAATTATGAGTCATCAAATTAATGACTCAAATTAATGACTCAAATCCCTGTGTTGAGGCTCTGACTGCTTGGCTGAAGGGAAACAGTCATTGCCTGGGGTTCTTAGAATCACCAGGTGTGCTGACTCGTGTCTGGAAACCAGAATTCTTGTCCTCGCATCTTGCTTGTCCTGAGGGTGGGGCAGAAAATCAGTTGCTCCGTGATGGCCAGACTCCCCATATGCAATCCGCTACCATCTCTGACGTCCCATTCCAAGCTGCATAGGGCTCCGGCCCCCCCCCCCCCCCATCTCAATCCCTCTGTGCTGGGACAGCACCGAGGTGCCTTTCCAAATAAAAACACCTTCAGTTTAAGCTTGGGCAAGAGGGTCCCAGAGCAAAGCGACTTCCTTTAAACCATTGACTTGATTGATTATCCTGTGGCATCCAGGGGGCGTCTCAGACGTGACGTGTCCACATGGCACTTCTGACCTTCTATCCCTACAAACCAGCTCCTGTCACAGGCGTGCCTCATCTTTCTTTTTTTTAAATAAATTTATTTATTTATTTTTGGCTGCGTTGGGTCTTTGTTGCTGCGCACGGGCTTTCTCTAGTTGCGGTGAGCGGGGGGCTACTCTTCGTTGCGGTGCGTGGGCTTCTCATTGTGGTGGCTTCTCTTGTTGGGGAGCACAGACCCTAGGTGCATGGGCTTCAGTAGCTGTGGCGCGCGGGCTTCAGTATTTGTGGCTCGCGGGCTCTAGAGCGCAGGCTCAGTAGTTGTGGTGCACGGGCTTAGCTGCTCCACAGCATGTGGGATCTTCCCGGACCAGGGCTCGAACCCATGTCCCCTGCATTGGCAGGTGGATTCTTAACCACTGCGCCACCAGGGAAGTCCCAATTATATTTCATTTTAATTAATATAAATTGAAATTGAAGTAGCCACACGTGGCTAGTGGCTACCATACTGGACAATGCAGTAAGGCGATAGAAATGGAATCTTTTCAGTGGGAGAACATGACCCGAACTGAGCCGTAGAAGCAGTGGAGCCTCATAACTACCTTAGGAGTTGGCAGTTGACTCCCTTTTGCTGGTGAGGAAATCAAGTCTCGGAGAAATAAACTGATTTGTTTAACGTTTCTGAGCTAGTCAGTAGCTGAGGTGGGTCCTGAATCTAAGCTTTTTAATGCCAAACCTGGGAACCAGCCAGGGACACGGGTACCAATGGGGAATGTCTAGCGGGTTTATATAAATTCTGTCATAGATAACTATGATGGCACAGACATCCTTTGCCAAGTGAAGTATTAGTCGGTCCCATACTAGGCACACCCCAAATTCTACTTTAGGGATGATGAGCCAATACGATGAGGCTTGAACATTTTATATTTGAAGAGTTTTCTTAACAGGAAATTTTCTGCTAAAATTTCTTTCTAAGTCCATACATTTGCTTTACTGAAATCATCTACTATGGGGTCTTGGCTAGACATGAAAATTCTTATGCATGTAATCAGCTTTCCCTGATAATAAATGTCTGAGGCAAACAGTGGGTTGGACAGCAACAATAATCCCTCTCGATATTATTCATAGTCAATCACGTCATCTAACAACATTACTGAAAACAATGAGGAAAGTTCTTCTCACCCATCACGTGGGCTCTTCAAGATAATTTCCTATGAATATTTTCTTTTTTTTTTTCCTGGCAGGTAAAATATTAAGTTGGGAAATGTCTTCAAACTCATCCCTGAAAGATCAAGCTGTCTTGTTTTCCCTTTCTCAACTGATTTCTCATCCATCTGACTCAGAAGGGGCTTTCTAGGGAAAGGAAGCTCCTCGTGCTGGGGTACAGAGTCAGGCTGGGGAGATGAGGCAGAGGAAAAACAGGTCCCGCAACCTAAGGTCTGAACTGGTGCGGCAAAAATCTACATAGACCTTCACCTTCGTGGTGGATTTCCAGGACCTCTTTATCCTTGAGCATTGCACACTGTAAGATGGGAAGGAAAGACCCAGTTAAGCTTCCACATGGGCATCTTGTGGTGTTTTTTTTTTTTGCTCTTACCAATGAAGGATTAATGAAAGTTGCTCAGAGGAAATTAACCATGTTCTCCACTGCTCTTGACAGAATCTAGGTTTGTGTAATAGTCAGGACATACTGGATTATGCTGCAGTAACAAACAACCCCCAAGTCTCAGGGACCTAAGATAACGAAGGGTATTTCTCTCCTTTGTTACACATCTATCTAGGGTCAGCTGGACACTGTTTAATGTGCTCATTCGGAGACCCAGACTGACTGAGCAGACTCCTTCTCAAACATTGTCAAGAGTGCTGAAAGGTTTCCCCTGTCACCTCCATGCTTTGGCCTGGAAGTGATATGCATACTTCCCCTCACAACTTATTGGCCAGAACTAATCACATGGCCCCATCCAAACACACAGGGTCAGGAAGCACAACACTACCGCTTACCCAGGCAGAGAGTGGGAAATACCTGGCATTTGCCCTTGACCACCTCAGCAGAGACCCGTCCCTTTGTTCTGCCTGTGCTTTTCTTATTTTGGAATTCCACTTTCCTCTTGATTTCCAGTAGAGTAAAGTGGATGAAGCGGGCAGGTGCTGCAAGATGTGACAGATCACCAGAAAGTCTTCACTGAATCAATGCCCCCCTCCCTGCCATGTTTTTCACACCACAAAACTAACATTCAGAGCAGAGCTGCCCCCAAGGGAGCTGCTGAAGCACAGTGACTTGCCAAGCTTCAAGGAAGGCAAGATGCTAGTCAAACCCAGAGCTGGAAGGGGCCGCGGATGTCATCTAACACAATCTTGTCACCTCAGGGATGAAAACTAGGGGCCACAGGAGGTTTTCCTGAGGTCACCTGGACAGGGGCAGGACCGGAACCCAGCTCTCCTAGGGCCAAAAAAGAACTTTCGCCATGACTCACCCACTGCCATCCTTGCACAGATCCTGGTCTGAAAGGAATGGAAAGGAAGACAGAGGCTGGAGGGCAGGGGAGGTGGCTCCAGAGACAAATAGTCCCTTCCTGAGGTCACTTGATCAAGGCCTTTCCTCACCCCTAAACCGATATCTCCTGCAGGCCCCTTGGGAATTCCATTTCATGTTGGCGGAAGCTGCCGACGGAGATGCTTCTTCTGGCTTCTTGTGACCTTCGAGAAAACTGGAGCTGTGTATGTCAAAGAGAAGGAAAGAGATTCAGAGGAAGAAACAGAGGCAGCAGAGGTGAACGAGATGAGAGTGTGGTTTACAAAGAAGCACTAAATGTGGGCCTTCCATCTGCCAGTCTAAGACTATGTGCTCCAAAGAGCTATAGTCTGGAACATTCTGGTTTACTTTCACTTGGTCAGCGGCTCTCTCCTCTGCTAGAATGTAAGTCCCACGAGGAGACAGACTTTCTCTGCAGTCTTGCCCGTAACCAGGATCAGTCCCAGGCACTGGGAGACACGACACAACCTTTGCACAAGGAGTTCAATGTGTATTTGTTGGATAAATGCATAACAATGGGAAGGGATTTAAAGGATCTCAACACAGAGGTGACAAGATCATGTTTGCCTTTCAGAAAGCTCAAGAGGGTGACATGTACAAGTGATATTTGAGCTGAGTCAAAGATGGTTAAGGGAGGGGCTGGAAATTGGAGCCTGGGAAGAACATTCCAAGCCAGGGAGGATAATGAGGGTCCGACGGGAAAATGAGCAAGGAGCACTTCAACTACATTCATTTATTCATTCATTCACTCAACCCACATTCTCTTCCCACGGAAATGGCAGTGGGCAGGGGAAGATGGCGCAAATGAGGAAAACTCAACAGATACTGTCACGCCAAACCCTGTCGTCCTCATCACGGCTTCTACCTTCTCCTGATCTTGTAGCCAAGACGGCGCAAGGGGTCAGTGTGAGCCCTGGGCTGCATTCTTCCTGCGCCCGGCACAGTAGTGCTTCACTGGCCATTCCTGGACAGAATGAGCCAAAAGTGCAAACCTAATAGGGATCCAGTAACCCCTGAACTGGACAGACAGACAGCAACAACAGAGGGCTGACAGGGATGGTTGTCGAGGAGGAGTTTTTGGACCCAAGGTCAGAGTCAAGGCTGACTAGACAAAACTATGGCACTGGAGACTGAAACCAGACTCTGCTCTGCACTGCTCTGCGGGTCTCTGCTCTGTACCCCAACCCTTGGCCTCACAAGCTCCCCTGCTCTCCCCTGTCCCACCCCAGCTCACCCCTAAGCTCCCTCCACCCACTCACTCGTTCCTCACCTGGCTGTTGAGTCCTTAATCTCATGAGTCCCCAGGAAACGCTCATTTTAGGGGACTGGCTTGGGGACACATGCATTTGTTCTTCTGATTCACAGATTTTCTTGGTCAAAGAGAATAATCACAGGGAGGTAATAGCAAGGGAACTATTTTTCTATCTTCTTTGTGATTTAAGAAAGCCCAATTCACAGATCACACAGATTACCTGCACCCCTGTTACCGACCTGAGTTCCTGGACTCTTTAATCAGCAGAAATTGAGGAGAGGCCAGACAAGAAATTCAGGCAAGGCTTTATGGGGACTCGTGCGCGAAAACAAGTAACAGGTGCCTTTGCTTGTTCCCTCAGGGGTGAGGGGCGAGCTGGTCCCTCACATAGGGTGAGGGTAGGGGCGGATCGGTGGGTATGGTGGCCTGCCCACCCGCCTGGCGGTGCTGTGTGCTGGGATCACGCGCAGCTCCCTGCTTTTGCTCCCGGCACCTCAGAAGTGGCAGCTGGGTTTCGGCCTTTTTGTACCGTGTTGTGCATAATTGCCCCAATCACGCATGCGTGCAGTTATGTTCAGTCCCTTAGAGCTCCTTTGTATTGTGTTGCTGGAGGAGTCGTTTGTCCAAGTGCAAGCACTGCAGTAAAGGGTCCCAGGTCCTGGCCTGTGTCACTATAACCACATAAAGTTCACCGGGAGCCCCAGCAACTTGTCAGGCCCCTGGGGAAGCTGGAGGACGCGGCGTCTCCTAGTTTCGAGAAGATAAATATCCAACATCAGGAGAGACACGTGGCAGCCTTTGCAAAAACGCCAGAACACCTGTAATTAAGCTCAACCCCTAATTAGTCTGTGTGAAGGCATCTTGGCTTAGTTCCTTCCCCAAATCTGAGGCAAATTGACTTTCCTCGGGGGGCCAGGAGGAGAAGCACTTTCAGGGTGAGGGTCTCCCAGACTCAAACCAACGGTGGGGGAAATCCCAGATTGAATAACATGTGAAAAATAACAATCGTGTTATTTAAAGCTGAGGTGCAGGGAGAATCCTGTAGAAGCACTGATGACATTCCCATTAACGCCAAGAGGGTTCAGCATGATTGATAGCTCCAATAAACAGCCAGAATCAGAAGTGATTGATGAGTCCGTCTCTTTAAAGCATTGCCCAAAACTGCCTTGGAGAGCATACTTGCATCTCCACCGATGAAAAAAAATGCACGTTCGAATAACGTCAGCTGTATTAAATGATCACCCTTCTGTCCAGGTACATACAGATCCATCTGCTGGTACCTGGCCGAAGTGTGAAGTTGAGATTTCGGAATGTGTTACGTATGTGCATCCGTGTACAGGCGGCCCTCTGTTGTTACACTCTGCGCTGACAGGTAGCTCAGGAGGTTAAAGCTGGGGTGCGTGAGGTTGATTTACTGGGGGTGGTCTCGGGAGAAGGGTATGAGGGGAGCAGGATGAGGACGGGGATCAAACCGAGCAAGAATGTGCACTCAGCTGGGGACGAGCTTCAGTCGGAACGTTCGAGAACTCTGCATCACACCTGCACCCCAGAGTTACCCCCCACACAGAGCTGTGGCCAAGATAGCAGCTCAGCGTAGCCCATGTCCGTCACTGGCTGTGCTCTCTCGGGGTGGGGATGGAGGTAACCTCCCAGGTGAGTCAGCTACCTGGCAGAGGGCAATGCTGCAGGGAAGCAGACAGCTGTGAGGGGTTAGCAGCCAACGCTTGAAGCAGCTGGGGGCATGCTAGCTCTAACCTGCAATGAGCACTGGGGGAGGGGCACCAACAACATCCACTGTGCCCATGGGTCTCAGACTTGACTGGCTCTAGAATTCTCTGCAGGGCTTCTTAGCACACAGACTGCTGGACCCCAGCCCCAGAGATTCTGATTCAGGAGGTCTGGGGTGGCATGAGAGTTTGCATTTCCAAGAAGTTCCCAGGTGATGCTGATGGTGCTGATCTAGACGTCATTCTTTGAGGATCACAGCACTACACCTTCCCTTCCCTTCTCCACCCTCCACCCTGTCACCGGAGTGGAAACGACCACATCGTCACTTGGTTCACCCAGAACCTGGTAGATTGCTCCATACAACCCTGGCTTCATCATAAGATGGTCTATCTCCCTTACTAGCAGGGAATTACTAGAGAACAAGGGGTTGATCTTGTTCATCTTTGCATCTACACATCCCAGCTCAGTGCCCGGTATGTGGTAGGTCTCAGTAAATGTGTCTTGAATGAATACATGAATGCCTGCAACAATGATGCAAAAGTATTTTTTACTGCCCTAGGGGTCAGGAGCGGACTGCTATTTTAATGCTGCCTTGCTCCAGGAATGACTGCAGAAGTCATGTTGGAGGGAAGGAAACTCTGTTTTTATTTTTTTCCTTTTTTTTTTTTTAGTTGGAGTATAATTGCTTCACAATGTTGTGTTTGTTTCTGCTGTGTAATGAAGTGAATCAGCTATATGTATACCTACATCCCCTCCCTCTCAGACCTCCCTCCCACCACCCCCTTCCCACCCCTCTAGGTTGTCACAGCACCGAGCTGAGCTCCCTGTGCCATATAGCAGGTTCCCACTAGCTATCTATTTTACACATGGTAGTGTATTTATGTCAAACCTAATCTCCCAATTCATCCCACCTTCCACTTCCCCCACTGTGTCCACATGTCCATTCCTTAAAAAAACTAAAAATCGAATTACCATATGACCCAGCAATCCCACTACTGGGCATATACCCTGAGAAAACCATAATTCAAAAGGACACATGCACCCCAATGTTCATTGCAGCACTATTGACGATAGCCGGGACATGGAAACCACTTAAATGTCCAACAATAGATAAATGGACAAAGAAGATGTGGCACATATATACAATGGAATATTGCTCAGCCATAAAAAGGAATGAAATTGGGTCATTTGTAGAGATGTGGATGGACCTAGAGATTGTCATACAGAGTGAAGTAAGCCAGAAAGAGAAAAACAAATACTGTGTATTAACGTATGTAGGTGGAATCTAGAAAAATGGTACAGATGAACCTATTTGTAGGGCAGGAATAGAGACATAGACATGGAGATTGGACATCTGATTGTTTTTAGAAAACCACATCTATGAACCTTCTCACTGGCGGAGGTGAAGCCAAGCTGGGGCGTGTGAGAATCAGAGGCTGAGCTGTGCTGCGGTGATGATGTCAGAGCCGGTCTTCATTGTAGAGAAGCACCTTTGAGAAAGACCAGGATTTTTTAAAATTTATTTTATTGAAGTATAGTTGATTTATAATGTTGCATTAATTTCTGCTGTACAGCAAAGTGATTAAGTTATACATATATATACATTCTTTTTCATATTCTTTTCCATTATGGTTTATCATAGGATATTGAATATAGTTTCCTATGCTATACAGTAGGACCCTGTTGTTTATCCATTCTAGATATAATTGTCTGCATCTGCTAATCCCAAACCCCCACTCCATCCCTCTCCCATCCCCCTCTCCCTTGGCAACCACAAGTCTGTTCTCT
Source organism: Kogia breviceps (assembly GCF_026419965.1). Classification (NCBI taxonomy): domain Eukaryota; kingdom Metazoa; phylum Chordata; class Mammalia; order Artiodactyla; family Physeteridae; genus Kogia; species Kogia breviceps. The sequence goes on from NC_081312.1 coordinate 12,164,917, forward strand.
GTGTCTGTGAGTCTGTTTCTGCTTCATAGATAGGTTCATTTGTGTCATATTTTAGATTCCACATATAAGTGATCTCATATGGTATTTGTGAGAAAGATCAGGATATTGATTGGGAAGAGGGGGGATGTTAGTGATCTGAGCCCCAAGAGGGCAGAGGACTGAGGGCCGAGGTCAGGGTCCTCTGGTGGGGAAAGAGGGAGCTGAGCACCCTTGGAAGAGGCCACACTGACCCACGCCAAGTAGCAGCAGGCTGGGGGCCAAGGAGAGAGAACCAGCCCATGGGCAAGGGTCCCGGGCAGCCAGGAGCCTTGAGATCCACAATAAGATATTAGGTTGTTCTCTTACCCACAATATAATTCCCAAGTCTTCAAAGAAATTGCAGAGCAAGAGACAGCCTGGTTTTAGCTGGGCTTTGGAGAGCCACGCAGAGTAGGCAAAGAGGGAACAGCTTGGACAGGCCAATGATGAGTCGGTAAAGGATGACCCAAGGGGCTGGAGCAGCTGTCCAGCCAAGAGGCTGACTGGGAGGGTGGCCAACCACCCCTGCTTGCCCAGGAAGGAGGGGCTTCCTAGGTCATGGGACTTTCAATGCAAACACTGGGAAAGTTCCAGACAAAGCAGAGTGAGTTGGTTGCCCTACTAGATGGGGTCATCAGAGAAAACCAGTGCCCATGAAACCTGTAAACATTCCTCCAAGATCCCCTAACATGTCAGGAGGAGAAGCAGTTAAAAGCTGGCCTACTTTCTATCTCTCAGAAAGGGGACGAGGCTAGTTGGCTATTAAAGGGAAGGGTGACCCTGAAGGCTGCACATCTGAAGGACGTATAGGATATCCTACTAATCTGAAGGTATTTTGAAAATTCATATCAAAGCTAATGATTTTATACCAGTCCTCACCAGGGGAAAAACAGCTAGCAAACATGATGGACTGGACCAAGCGGTGGACTAGGAATCGTGAGACCTCAGCTCTAGCCCAGCCCTTCCACTAACCAGCTGTGTGACCACAGACAAGTGAATTTCTCTCTCAGGGTGCCCTTTTTCTCCCTTGTAAAAATGAAGTTTTCAACTAGGTCCAGGGTTCTTTTATGTACTATGAATCCCTTTGGCAGTTTGGTGAGGCTTCTGGACCCCTTCTCAGTATAATGTTTTAAAGTGCCTAAAATAAAATTGAATTTGCAAGGGAAACCAATTATCAACACACTGAAAAAACTGTTATATAGTAAGATATATGTTTCTTAATAAATGCAATAAAGAAGACCCAGCAGTAGGTATAACAACTGTAATTTCAAAGTAGTTATGAGTATAAACAATATTTTAGGATGTCTGTGGCAACTATAATTTCATGTGAAAATATTTGTGACTTTTATTGGTAACAATGTCACAGGTGCTGCTAATGTAACTGTGGTTTATTGCCCACATTTGTAATGCAGGAAGGAAATGTTACATTTCAGTTAGAGGTTTGTGAAAATAAAAATGTCATGTTTTTTCCTGTTTTCCCCCAGTTTTATCCACAAACTCTATTATGGGCTGAATGGTCCCCCACTCTTAGATTTGTATGTTCAAGTCTTAACTCCTAGGACCTCAGAATGTGGCTATATTTGGAAATAGGGTCTTTAAAGAGGTAGTTAAGTTAAAATGAGGTCACTAGGGTGGGCCCTAATCCAATAGGACTGGTGTCCTTATGAAAAGAGGAGGTTAGGACACAGGCACACACAGAGGGAAGAACGTGGGAAGACACAGGAGGAGGCGGCCGTCTGCAAGCCACGGAGAGAGACCTCAGAAGAAATCAACCCTGCTGACACCTTGATCTTGGACTTCCAGCCTCTAGAACTGTGAGAAAATAAACGTCCATTGTTTAAGCTGACTGGTCTGCTGTGCTTTGTTACGGCAGCAGAAGCAGACGAATATAAACCTCCAGGCTACAGACCCAGGTTAAGAATTCCAGATCAGGACAATCGCTAGGGTTCTTTTGACTCTACCCATGCTGACAAAGCCCTCTGTGCTGGAAAAGAAGGGCTCTGAGAATGAAAATAAAAGGGCATGTTCTCTGGGCCATAAACCAGGATGAGGAGACCCACGTGTTCCATGCCCCCTTCACTGACTGTGACGGCTGGTGGTCCCCACGTGCTGAGAATCTCACCACCCTGCACCTCTGAGTGTATGTACAATCTGCAAGCTCTCGAAGACAGCCCCTGTGCCCCTTGCAGTGTATCCGTAGAAACCTTCCACCCGGACAGCTTTATGACGTTGATCCCAAGGCACAGTCGATGGTGCCTACAAACAAAGGAGCCAGGTTTGAGGAGTATCTCCTATCAGTTCCTGGAAAGAAGCTGAGATTGATTTTCCCAAACTCTCCTCACTTTCCCAGCACCCAAGGGCCTGCCACAGGGGTACCACCACCCAGCCAGGGGCCATGTGCTGTGTGGGTGATGAGGACAGGTCTGGACTCCCTGGAGTTCCAGGTGAGGAGCCAGGAAGTGGAAGAGAGTAGGCGGTGGGGAAGGAGGGTGAGGGAGCTGAGGGAGGAGAGGAAGGGAAGACAGAGGAGAAGAGGATTGTTGAGCAGAAAGGAAGAAGGTAAAAGAAAAAAAGAGGAGGTGGAGAGAGAATGAGATAGTTAGAAGTGGAATACAGGAGAGAAGTGGAGGAAGAAGAGAAAAAAGAGAAGGGGAGTGGGTGGGAGCAGGTAACCCCACCCCCAGGGAAGTTTGTGTAAGGCTCCCGGGCCTCTCCAGGGACTTCCATGACCCAAAGCCAATGAGAACTGGAAGGACACAGAGAAGACCTCTCCACTTTCCACAAAACATGGAGCCTCAGCAGCTCCTACATCTGTTGTTTCAGCCATCAGTGGCTGCACAAAAGGCATTCTCCTGCAGAGCCCCAACTCCTAATTCTGGGGAGGTGGGACAGAAAGGCACTGCCTCTCGGCCTGACCTGTGACCATCGCTGAGGGGAGCTGCCTCCGTCCCTGCAGGCATTCATGCTGGCCCACCCACGGCTGGCTAACAGCTCCTCTCCCCAGAGCCCCAGCCCCCTGCCTTCTCGGGGAAAATCAATGACAGGGTTTATTTTATTGATGCCGGCTTGTTTTTCAGTCCTGTCGGCCCTGATATGATGCTTAATACTTCCCTGGGGAGCCGGGTGAAGCCATTGCAATCTCTTAGGTAAATACCTAGTTAGGATGCTTCTGCACAGAATATTATTTACTTGGGGGAATGTATCTTCAGTCAGTGTGCAGTTAGGGAGGTCATTATTTTCTCAGGAGAGAGAGGTGGTTCTGGCAGTTTCTGTACTTAAATATGTCATTAGATGCTTAAAGCATCTGGGGTACCTAGAAAGCACTTTATTTATTTTTAAGAAACTTGCCTATTGCAAAATTCATACCGCTGAGCCACTGGGATGGGGAGAGAAGGGTTCTGATTCTAACCGTGTGGTTGAGGGAGGTAAGGCCATACTCTGGGTCACCATCCAACTAAACCAGCAGCAATGGATGATGTAAAGCTAAATAGGCCCATTAATTCAACCAAGAATCAAGTCGATACTGGGCATGGTGCTCAGGGTTTCACTTAGGATTTCATTTGAGCCTTAACACAGCCTTAAAAGGCACTATTCTTCTCCTTCTTCTCCTTCTCCTCCTTCTCCTCCTCCTCCTCCTCCTCCTCCTCCTCCTCCTTCTTTTTCTTCTTCTTCTTCTTCTTCTTCCTCTTCCTCTTCCTCTTTTTCTTCTTCTTTATGGGAAAAACGCTCCACATTGATATTATTTTTCACTTAAAAATTTTATATAATTTTTAAATATCACTTTCTCTTTACAGTTACTACAAAATATTAGCTATATTCCCCATGTTGTACAATACATCCCTGAGCCTATCTTAGACTCAATAATTTGTACCTTTCACTACCCCACCTCTGTACTGCCCCCCCCCGTAACCGCTAGTTTGTTCTCCATATCTCTGAGTCTGCTTCTTTTTTGTTATATTCACTAGGTTATTGTAATTTTTAGATTCCACATATAAGTGATATCATACAGTATTTGTCTTTCTCTGCCTGACTTATTTCGCTTAGCATAATGCCCTCCAAGTTCAATCCATGTTGCTGCAAACGGCAAAATTTTGTTCTATTTTTATGGTTGAGTAGTATTCCATTGTATATATACCACATCTTCTTTATTCATCTGTTGATGGACACTTAGGTTGCTTCCACATCTTGGCTTATTACTGTTCTTATTTTATAGGTTAGGAAGTAGGCTCAGTGAAGAAACATGCCCAAACAAAGCTAATGAATCACAAAGCCACCACACCAAGAGAGTTCCAATACAATAACAGTGGATTACAGTTGAAAGGGCTGTCAGACACAGACTCTTTCCAAAGAGGAGTGCTTAGAGATGCCCAGATTCAAGAGGGGACAAAAACAAGGACTCTAGAAGAAGTTGAAGACTCTGGAACACAGGGCTGCAGCAAACATTAAACACAGCCCAAGGACTGCCCTGGTGGTGCAGTGGTTAAGAATCCGCCTGCCACTGCAGGGGACATGGGTTCGATCCCTGGTCCGGGAAGATCTCACATGTCACGGAGCAAATAAGCCTGTGCCCCACCACTACTGAGCCTGAGCTCTAGAGCCTGCGAGCCACAAATACTGAGCCCATGTGCCACAACTACTGAAGTCTGCGTGCCTAGAGCCCATGCCCTGCAACAAGAGAAGCCACCCCAATGAGAGTGCACAGCAACAAAGAGTAGCTCCCACTCACTCTAACTAGAGAAAGCCCGTGCACAGCAAAGAAAACCTAATGCAGCCAAAAATAAATTAATTAATTAATAAATTTTAAAAAACAAAACAAAACACAGCCCAACACCTAGACAGATTAACTTAAACTCTCAAACTAAAGGCCAATTTACCCCAGGCCTTACTGCCCAATACATACCTGGCTTTCAATAAGATATAACAAAGTCTGATAAAAGGCAAGAGAGAACAGTCTAAGGAAACAAAGCAATCAAAAGAACCAGACCCAGGGGCTTCCCTGGTGGCCCAGTGGTTAAGAATCTGCCTGCCAATGCAGGGGACACAGGTTCGAGCCCTGGTCTGGGAAGATCCCACATGCCGCGAAGCAAAGTCCCTGAGTCCCTGCGCCACAACTACTGAGCCTGTGCTCTAGAGTCCGCGAGCCACAACTACTGAGCCCGCGTGCTGCAACTATTGAAGCCCACGTGCCTAGAGCCCGTGCTCCGCAACAAAAGAAGCCACCGCAATGAGAAACCCGTGCACTGCAACAAGGAGTAGCCCCTGCTCTCCGCAAGTAAAGTCCATGCATAGCAGCGAAGATCCAACAGAGCCAAAAATAAATAAAATAAATAAATTTATTAAAAAAAAAAAAAAGAACCAGACCCAGATATGATACATATATTGGATATCAGAGAGAGTATTGAAATAAATACGGTTAATGTGTTGAGAGCTCTAGTGGAAAGAGTAGACAACATACAAGAACATGCGAATAATGTAAACAGAGAGATGGAAACTCTAAGAAAGAATCAAAAGGGAAATGCTAGAAGTCAAAAACACCATCACAGGATGAATAAAACCTTGGATGAGTTCGTCAGGAGACTAAACACGGCCAAGGAAAGAATCAGTAACCTTGGAGACAGGTCAATAGAAATTTTCCAAACTGAAATGCAAAGAGGAAAAAGCATGAATGGAACAGAACATCCAAGACTTGTGGGACACCATCAAAAGGTATAGCATATGCCTAGTTGGAATACCAGAAGGACAAGGAAGAGAAAATTGAGCAGAAGAAACATTTGAAGTAATAATGGACAAAAACTTCCCAAATCACAGATCTAGGAAGATCAGAGAACACCAAGCAGAATAAACACCAAAACGAATGAACAAGCAAGCAAACAAGCAAAATAACTCCACACCTGGGCACATCAAATTCAAACTACAGAAAATTCAAGTCAAGGAGAAAATCTTCAAAGAAGCCAGGGGGGAACATACCAATAGAGGAAAAAAGGGAAGAGTTACAGCAGACTTCTCAACAAGGAGAGAATGGCATGGAAATATTTTAAAAGTTGAAAGAAAAAAACCCACCAACCTAGAATTCTATACCTGGAGAAATTATTCTTCCAAAGTAAAGGAGATAAAGAGACTTTCTCAAACGAACAAGAACTGAGGGCATATATCACCAGCATACCTGCCCTGCAAAAAAAAAAAAAAAAGATACAAGAATTTCTACAGGCAGAAAGAAAATTATATGTCAGAAACCTAAATTTATGTAATGAAAGAAAGAGCATCAGAGAAGAAAATATTTTACTTTTCTTATTCTCAATTGATCTAAAGGATAACTTTGTTTAAAGCAACAAGAATAAAAATGTATAATTACAGCATATGGTAAGTGAAATGTATAACAGCAATGTCACAAAGGATAAGGGAGAAATTGGGGAAAAGGTACCTGCACTACATGTGAAGTTGTATATTGTTATTTAAAAGTAGACATATCAATTAAAAAATGTATTTTGTAAGCAACCAGCAAAACAAATTGAAAGAGTTATAATTGATAGGCTAAGAGGAGAGATAAAATGGAATAATATAAAATGCTCAATTAAAACTAAGATAAGGGAGACTTCTGGTTTCTGGTCCACCGTGTAAGAAGCTCTTGGAAGTCACCATGTTATCCTAACAACAAGCAAAAAGTTGAACAAAGGGAAAAATCAACACCTCTCCTTAGATCTGTAAAAGAAGTGAGGTCACAGGGCAAACTACCACAGCCCAAATTGGAGAAGCCAACAGATAAATATACAGAATAACAACTTATTGGAGCAGAAACCCACAAGCTACAACCTCTGAAACTGGAACTGTAATTAACAAATTGCTGGAGGCTCAGTATGAACAAGTCTGGGAGTAAAACGCTCTAGGGTGATTCAGTCACAGGGAAGCCCCTAGACTATTGTGTAGCTTTACCCTTCCACATGGGAAAAGGGAAATACCCAACTCCAGCCCCCTCGAGCCATCCTGTCTCCCCTTATGGGGAGGAAAAAAAACCTGAAAAGCATGGGTGACATTTACATTCCAGAGGTATAGGATGTCTGAAAGACTGATACCTAATCACAGAACTACAGAATGTTTTCCCTACCACACACACACACCTCACCATTACATCACTAAAGGCCTGTCTACAGCAGTTCCTTTCACCCAGTATATCATGTCCAGCTATCAAGAAAACATTATAAGACATGTTAAAAGGTTAAAAAACCCCACAGTTTGAAGAGACAGAGCAAATGTCAAAACCAGATTCAGATATGGCAGGGATGTTGGAATTGTCAGACCAGGAATTTAAAACTAGCATTAATATGCTAAGGGCTCTAATTGATAAAGCAGACAGCGTGCAACAGATGAGCAATGTAACAGATGAGAAATGGAAATTCTAAGAAAGAATCAAAAAGAAATGCCAGAAATAAAAACACTATAACAGAAATGAAAGATGACTTCAATGAGCCTATTAGTAGACCAGACACAGCTGAGGAAAGAATCTCTGAGCTTGAGGATATAGCAGTAGAAACCTCCAAAACTGAAAAGCAAGGAGAACAAAGACTGAGAAATGCAGAACAGAATATCCAAAGATTATGCGACAACTATAAAAGGTGTAAGATACACATCATGGGAATACCAGAAGGAGAAGTAAGAGGGAAAGGAACAGAATAAAAATTTGAAACAAAAATGACTGAGATTTCCCCAAATTAATGTCAGACACCAAACCACAGAACCAGGAAGCTCAGAGAACACCAAGCAGGATAAATGCAAACAAACAAAAAACCAATAACTACACTTAGGCATATAAAGGTAAAGAAAAAAATCCTGAAAAAAAAAACCAGAGGGAAAAACATATTACCTGCAGAGGGACAAAGATAAGAATTACATCCAACTTCTCTTCAGAAAAAAATGCAAGTAAGAAGAGAGTAGAGTGAAATATTTAAAGTGCTGAGTGAAAGAAAAACCCACCAACCTAGAATTCTGTACCCTGCTAAATGATCCATCAGAAATGAAGAAGAAATAAAGACTTTCTCAGACAAACAAAAATTGAGGAAATTTGTTGCCAGTAGACTTCTTTGCAAGAAATGTTAAAAGTCCTTTAGAGAGAATGAAATTATGTAGGTCAGAAACTCAGATCTACATGAAGAAATAAAGAGCACTGGAGAAGGAATAATTGAAGATAAAATAAAAACTTAAAAAAAAATCTCAGGACTCCCCTGGTGGCACAGTGGTTAAGAATCCACCTGCCAATGTAGGGGACACGGGTTCGAGCCCTGGTCTGGGAAGATCCCACATGCCGTGGAGCAACTAAGCCCATGTGCCACAACTACTGAGCCCGTGTGTCACAACTACTGAAGCCCACACACCTACAGCCTGTGCTCCACAACAAGAGAAGCCACCACAATGAGAAGCCCGTGCACCGCAATGAAGAGTAGCCCCCATTCGCCACAACTAGAGAAGGCTGGTGCACAACAACGAAGACCCAATGCAGCCAAAAATAAATAATAAATAAATTTTTAAAAATTCTCAATTGATCTAACAGACAACGGTTTGTTCAAAATAATAATAGCAACAATGTATTTGTTACATACCTATATGGCTTATGTATAAGTGAAATAAACGACAGCAATGATACAAGGGACAAGAGGGCAGAATTAGTATTATTTTGTTATTATAATGTACTTGCACTACCCATGAAGCAGTATAGTGTTATTTGAAAGTGGACTTCGATTAGCTATAAATGTATACTGCAAATTCTAGGGCAACCCACTAAAAAAAAGTTTTAAAATATGCTCAGTTAAAAACACAAAAAGCAGAAAAAGAGTGAAAGACAAAAATATGAACAAAGAACAAGGACAACAAATAGAAAAAAGTAATAAATGTGGTAGATACTAATCAAACTATATCAGTAACCACTTTGAATGAATATCAGTGGTCTAAATACCCCAATTAAAAGACAGAAATTATCAGAGTGGATAAAAAAACATGCAATCATATGTTGTCTACAAGAAACTTAGTTTAAATATAAAGACATATATAGATTAAAAGTAAATGGGGGGCTTCCCTGGTGGCGCAGTGGTTGAGAGTCCGCCTGCCGATGCAGGGGGCACAGGTTCGTGCCCTGGTCCGGGAGGATCCCACATGCCGCGGAGCGGCTGGGCCCGTGAGCCGTGGCCGCTGGGCCTGCGCGTCCGGAGCCTGTGCTCCGCAGCGGGAGAGGCCGCGGCAGTGAGAGGCCCGCGTACCGCAAAAAAAAAAAAAAAAAAAAAAAAAAAAAAAAAGTAAATGGGTAGAGAAAGATATACATTGCTAACAGTAATGAGAAGAAGGCAGGCGTGGCTATATTAATGTTAGAGCAGGCTTCAGAGCCAGGGAAGTTATCAAGGATGAAGAGGGGTATTATTACATAATGATAAAGGGGTCAATTTCCAAGAAGACCTAATGATTCTAAACATGTATGTACCTAACAACAGAGCATCAAAATACATAGGACAAAACTGACAGAACTGCGAGGAGAAATAGATGAATCCACTCACAGTTGGAAACTTCAATACCCCTCTACCAGAAATGGACAGATCCAGCAGGTAGAAAATCAGTAAGCACATGATTGAATTCAACACCACCATCAATCAACTGTGCATAATGGACATCGATGGACTACTGCACCCCCAAATACCTGGAGATTAAAAAACATACTTCTGAATAACACATGGGTCCAAGAATACATCTCAAGGGAAATTTTAAAATATTTTGAACTGCATGTAAATGAAAACACAGGAAATTTGTGGGATAAAGCAAAAACAGGGCTTAGAGGGGAATTTATGTGATTTATGATCTAAAAAAAGATATAGGACTTCCCTGGTGGCACAGTGGTTAAAAATCCACCTGCCAACACAGGGGACACGGGTTCGAGCCCTGGTCCCAGAAGATACCACATGCCACAGAGCAACTAAGCCCGCGAGCCACAACTACTGAAGCTCACGTGCCTAGAGCCTGTGCTCTGCAACAAGAAAAGCCACTGCAATGAGAAGCCCACGCACTGCAATGAAGAGTAGCCCCCCGCTCGCCGCAACTAGAGAAAACCCCCACACAGCAACAAAGACCCAATGCAGCCCAAAATAAATAAAATAAAATAAATAAATATTTTTTTAAAAACTAAATAAAATGTAAAAAGAAATAAAAAATAAACAGTCCCTGAAAAATAAACCCCAAACACATATACACTTTCAAAGGATAGCATATATTAATTAAACCTATGCGAGGTAAATTGGAAGCACGTATGTTATCTACTGCAGAGTAGACAGCTCTAGGGGAGGGGCCTGGATGAAGGATAAGACATGATCAAGATAAAGGAGGATTTGAGCACAGGTGGATGGCTATGGTGAGCCTTAAAATGGGACATTAACGCCCCAAGTCTGTGCATCTGAAATTCCTTAACAAAAGAGAGGTTTGGTTTGGAGACAGCATTCTTGTAGGTTGTGCACAGGAAATGGCCTTACTGACGGGCGTCTGCTCTCGGTGGAAGCAGAGAAACACAGGACGTAGGCATGTGGCTCAGCGATGTGGCTCAAGTCTGCTGTCACCACCTCCACCCACCTGGCCTCAGGCCACGTATTTAACCTCCTACAACCTGTTTTCCTCATCTGTCAAATGGGGAAATGAGGAAAATAATAAAGCAGACTTCTGAGGCCTACAGCGAGGATTAAAAGAGGTAAACGTATAAAAAGCACTCATATAACATCTGACACATAAAAACCTGATAAATTGATAAATGGTCACTCTTATCACTTTAAATGCTTTTCCATATTCAGTATACTCCTTAGGCCAGATCTGTAATAATTTCTTGCAGGAAAAGCATGTTTTATTGCCTGCCCTTGGCTCCCTTGTCCCAAGGGCAGCTCGCACCGTCCTTCCCCTGACCTCCCCACTGCCTGTCCTGTCCAGGCCACCCTGATGGGGCCTGGGGTCTGACTCAAGAGAGCCAGTCAGGGGCAGGATTTCTCGCTATAATGTAAACGGAGAGACCAGTGATCTTCGTTGGTTGGTGAGGATGTGCTGGACTTGTACAGTCTCAGGGAGTCAAAGCCTGAGTCAGCTGATTGCAGGGAAGCCCGCGTCACCCACAGGTAGAGGTTCTGGGAGAGCAGGAACCACGTGTGATCTGGTTTGCAGATGCTCAGAGAGGCAGAGAGCAAGATAGGGCCACGTACCTGAGGTCTAGCTGCACTTCCTGAACTTTGATTCCATCAGATTCCCTTACCCCTTTCAATAAGCCTCCTTTTCACTTGAGTTTTTTGAATGGTTTTCTGTTTCTTAGAACCAAGACAGCCCTGACTGAAATGTTAACTTACAGGCCTGTATCACCCACCAGGCTGGGACACAGCCTGCATTCCTGACACCTACTGTGGTTCTGGCTCAGTGACTGCTTGTTAAGAGAAGAATGGATGGATGAATGAACGAATGGACAACACAGTGACAGGCCTGTCCAGGCCCTCACCCCGTGCCGGTGTCCCTGCATCCAGCCTTGGCCACTTCCCAGTGCCCCGATGGTCCTTTGGTCTGAAGAACCCTTTCCCACTTGTTCCAGGATCCCTAGAGGCCAGTAGAGAAGGATTCTCTTGAGTTACAGAGCCTGGAGCTCCACACAGACAGGGGCGATGAGGGAAACCGCTGATAGCCAAGACGGCATCCCAGAAGACACGGTTAACCCCCGGAGGCCGGCAGTTTCCAGGAGCGGGAAGGACACGCGCTTTATTGACGTGGCCGGCACTGGGCCGGGGCGTTAACACAGGCGCCCCCGCCCAGTCCCTGAACCTGTGATGCAGGTCCTGAGCATGTTGGCCTTCAGAGCCATTTCTCCCCTTTCCTGCTCCGGGTTACAGCACGGCGGGCCGCAGCAGGCCGTGTTTCCCAGCGTCCAGCTAGGTTCAGCCCAGAGAGGCAATGGCAGAGACTGGAAGGTGGGGTAAAGAGCCAAGCCCTAGGGGTATTTCTCCTCCTTCGTCCTTGTTCAGGTAGCATCCTGGCGACCCCTGGGCTGTGGAAACACGGCTTCCCTCCCGGGCCTTCAGCCCTGCTAGCTTCTGGACTGACCCCCCCTTGCCCCATTTGGCTTCCAGCTCTAACATCTCCGTAACCATTTCCTGGCATCACAGTCACTCTGTTTGAAAGCCTCCGGGAGTTTTGGTTTCTTCATCAAACCTGGTATCATCTGTCTGCTACACTGAGAAAACAGAAACGCGGCGATAAGGTACATGGACTGAACAGCTGGCAAGTGGCAACGGATGGGAACCCAGCTCTGTGTGGCTCTGAGGCCACATTTCATCCACGCACCTCGTCCCACTGCTCTTGAGCATCCGTCCACCTGCTAGGGGGACCGGCCTCAGGTCCACCTGTGCCGTGGCTGCCATGGGAAGGTCTCCCAGCCCTCGCTGGAGGACAGAATCCAGGCAATTGGACAGCAAGTGCTGGGCTCCCTGTTAAGAGCAGAGGTGTAGCCCCACACCGTAAGCTTTGTTCCTAATGTTGGAAAGTATTTACCCTGCGCCTTTCCTGGAAACTGTGAGAATAGACTGTTCCAATGAGACTTTGAAAGCTGCCTTTGACTGACTCACTTCATCAGCCCCTCAGAGAATGTCTATCCCAAGGATCTGTAATCCTCTCACCACCAAAGTAAGGCGTGAGTTATTTTTTTCTGAGCTTTTCCCACCCCTGCATTCACCCCACGAGGGACTGGATGTTTTCTATCTGATGACTTGTTAAATGACCTAGATCTCTGAACCCACAGTGTGCTCTGCAGACCGGCAGCATCTCCTGACAGCTAGGAGCCTGCTGGAAATGCAGAATCCCAGGGCCCACTGCAGCCCTGCTGAATCGGGATGTGTACTTTCACAAGATCAAGATCCCCGAGTGATTCCTATTGCTGTTAAAGTTGGAGAAGGGCTACCCTAGATGCTTCAATAGATATTTACTTGGCACCTGTTATGTATAATCTCATAACTGTAACACATACCTTGTGTGGAAGCAGTAAGAATTAAATGAATTAATATATTCGTTCAGTGCCTAACACATGATACATGCTGCATGCTTTAGTATAATAATCATTATTGTTATAACTATTGGCTGGACCTCAAGTCAAGCACTAGGGGGCTCAAAGATTAATAGGTGAATAACACAGAGCCTTACCTTGAGGAGTTCTCAGGCTGTCGAGAGATGTGGGGATAAACAAATAATTGGGTAGAGCCTGTGCTCTAATAGTTACACACCAAGCTATGGGACCTGAGGTCTGGATAGTACTCTGTGACTTACAAACAAAATCACATCCTGTATTACTTGAGCATAAAACTGCTTTGTAAAGTAATACGATCGTATTACCCCATTACTGAACTCAGAGGGGCAATGCCCAAAGTCACACAGGAGCTTGACTCCAAATCTTTCAACTCCAAATCCAGTGCTTTCCTGTCCCCGACACAGCCTCTTCAAAAGAGAAGGTACCAAGTACCTGTGGGTCTTGGAAAGTGCAAGGTGGAAAGAAAATTGCAACCAAGGACCAGTGTCTTAGGTGACATTGGAATGGCTCCTCGTTTTGTATTTGTCGTTGGCGAAGGACAGTGATGAGGGTTGGAACTGAAGTGGCTCCTTCTCAGAACTTACAAACAAGTGGAAATGAAGCCCAGGCAGCCCACGGGGGTGCAGGATTATTCTGTTGGGTTGAGGGTGGGGTTATTTTTTGGGCAAATTCAGGAACATACCCCACTGTCCCGCCAATGTTTGCTCTTAGAAAGCTGGTCTTGCAACCTAAACGTCCATCGACAGAGGAATGGATAAAGAAGATGTGGTACATATATACAATGGAATATTACTCGGCCATAAAAAAGAACAAAATAATGCCATTTGCAGCAACATAGATGGACATAGAGATTGTCATACTAAGTGAAGTAAGTCAGACAGAGAAGGACAAATATCGTACAATATCACTTATATGTGGAATCTTTAAAAAGTGGTCCAGGGCTTCCCTGGTGGCGCAGTGGTTGAGAGCCCGCCTGCCGATGCAGGGGACACGGGTTCGTGCCCCGGTCCGGGAAGATCCCACGTGATGCGGAGCGGCTGGGCCCGTGACCCGTGGCCGCTGAGCCTGCGCGTCTGGAGCCTGTGCTCCGCAACGGGAGAGGCCACGGCAGTGAGAGGCCCACATACTGAAAAAAAAAAAAAAAAAAAAAAAAAAAAAAAAAAAGGTACAAATGAACTTATTTACACAATAGAAATAGAGTTACAGATGTAGAAAACAATCTTATGGTTACGGCGGGGGCAGGGATAAACGGGATATTGGGATCAACATATACACACTACTATATATAAAATAGATAACTAATAAGAACCTGCTGTATAGCATAGGGAACGCTACTCAATACTGTGTAACGACCTATATGGGAAAAGAATCTAAAAAAGAGTGGATATGTACATATGTGTAACTGACTTACTTTGCTGTACAGCAGAAAGTAACACAACATTGTAAATCAACTAAACTCCAATAAAAATTAAAAAGAAAAGGCTGGTCTCATGCTCCCTCGCGGAGCTCAGCTGAGGGAGCTGTGTCCGCCAGTCCTTCTTTCCCACCGTGTCAGCTCAGGATCAGCGTGTGGGTCTTCCAAGCAGGCTCTCCCAGTGGTGGGTGAAGAGCAGCAGTTCTCAAAGTGGGGGCCCTGGGCGAGCCTCTGTAGCATCACCTACGACACTGTCAGAGATGAAAATCCTCCAACCCACCCCAGATATACTGAGACAGAAACTCTGGTTGGGGGGGGCGGAGAGGCCCAGCATCAGGTATTTTAACAAGTCCTCCATATGATTCTGAGCTAGAGAACCACAATTCTGTTGCCGTCCAATAGAACGTTCCGCAGTGGTGGAAATGTTCTCTGCTCGCGCTGTCCAATACAAAGGCACTGTGGGGGCTTCCCTGGTGGCGCAGTGGTTGAGAGTCCGCCTGCCGATGCAGGGGACGCGGGTTCGTGCCCCGGTCCGGGAGGATCCCACGTGCCGCGCAGCGGCTGGGCCCGTGAGCCATGGCCTCTGAGCCTGCGCGTCCGGAGCCTGTGCTCCGCAACGGGAGAGGCCGCAACCGTGAGAGGCCCGCGTACCGCAAAAAAAAAAAAAAAAAAAAAAAAAAAAAAAAAAAAAAAAAAAAAAAAAACGCACTGTGCACACGTGGCTATCAGGCACTTGAAACATGGCTAGTGCAGCAGAGGAACTGGATTTTTAAAATTTACTGACTTTTAATCAATTTAAATAGCCACATGTGACTAGTGGTAGACAGTGCAGGTCTAGAGGACAGTCTCCCCCTCCCCCAGTTCACATATTAGAAATACCCACTCCCCAGCCAGTTGGGAGCTGGGAAGTCTGGAGAAGTATAAGGAAATAAGATGTCAGGAGGGAGACGCTTCATCCAGGCCTGGGGAGGAATGGGATCCTGCTGAGGCTGAGCTGAGACTGTGGCGAGAGTGGACACTCTAGAGACCCCTGGTCCTCTTGTCTCTGAAGGTGGCACAGAAAGGCCTTAGCTACATCCTCAGGGAGAGGCTCTGAAGTGGACGCTTGGGGACAAACAGGGCAGGGCTGAGTGGCAGGTGTGAAGGCTCATTGACTCTTAAGCTAACAATTCAAATAAAAGGCCTCAGAGATTCAGCAAAAAGAAGATGAGCATAAATTAAAGCAGGAAAGATTTGGGTCTGACATGAGGAAGAACTGCCTGACAGAGTAGCTGAGACAAATCTTGCTGTCGGAACCTGAGGAGGCTCTGTCTCTGCAGGGGAAGAGTGGGCTGGTGAAATGTCCCTGTCTCCTAGCTCCTGTTTCATTGACTAGCTTGGTGACCATGAACTAGGGGGCTTGACCTGGCTGGACTTGGTTTTTTTTTATCTGCAGTAGAGAACCCAAGAGGCCGAACACCAAGGGGAGGGAGACAGGATAGCAAAGCGATTAAGAGCTCAGGCTTCTAGAGACAGACATGGTCTGACACTCAGTGTGGCCTCAGCTATGGGACCCTGTGTAAGTTACCTGACATTTCTGTGCATTAATTTCCTCATCTATAAAACAATTCTGCTAATAATAGAGGTGTCATAAAGACTAGATAAATGCAAAACATAGAGCATGGTGCTGGGCACGTGGTAGGAGCAGGATAATAATTAAAAAGCTGTGTGCCAAAGCCTTTACGTGTACTCACTCATTTACTCCTCACATCAACCCGAGGAAGCAGTCCAGTTATTATACCCATTTTACAGATCAAGAAACTGAGGAACAGGAAGATAATATAACTTGCCCAAAGATACAAACACAGCAGTCAGACTCCACAGTCTGTGCTTTCAAGTGCTGTTCTAAAGTGCCTCCCATACACGCTCACTTTTATTAGTATTCACCTGCAAAACAGCCAGGGGGAGTAGAAAGCGCAACGTATCAAGAATCAGGAGTTGAAGGCCCTGAAACCAGTCCCCTCCTGTTGTGACCATGAGCTCCTTCTCCCACCCCGCCCCACTGTTCTCATCTGTGCAATAAAAAGCATGGACTACGTGGCCCTCGGAGCCTCAGGATCTGCAACAGTCTTTGCGAAGAAGCAAGACGAGTCTGCTGTGTGAAGTTTAAACCCACCTTCGCCGGCTGGTCAGAGGGAGACTGGCCCAGAGGGCCCTGGAGGCTCCTTCCAAGTTGAAGACCATTTAAAGGTGTGACCTCATTCCAAGGACTCAGAGAGGTCTAGTGGGAAATGCCAAAGTGTAAGTTGGAACCTAAGACTCCAGTCCTGGCTTGACAGGTTGAGCTTAGACAAGCCGGGCCTTCGCCATGCCTCCTCACAGCCAGGGCTGCCTGTGTCCATCTTCTCTGCTGGTTTGGCTGCCTGTCCACCCTCCCAGTCCCAGGAGATGAAGGTTGACTGGTCCAAGTCAATCATGTAACTCCTCCCCTCTGTAGGTGATTGGCTTAGACCTGAATACAGGACTCAATCCTAGCCAGTGAGGAGCAGTCACCAAAGCACTGCTGGGAGAGGATTTCCTCCCTAACACGGTAGGAGAGCCTGCTTTACACGAGGACACTGTGGATGCTTAGAGCTGCTGCAGCCACTTTGTGCCCATGAGAAGTAGTCAAGAGAAGCACAGAGAAGCTGGGACCTGGTGTTTTGGAGACCCTGAATTAACCAGCCCTGCAGCTAGTAGGACCACTTCTCAAGGAAATAATAAACCTATTGCGGTCTAAGTCATTTTTGGTCCAGTATTCTCTTTCTCACAGTCAGATGCATCCTAAATAACACATTTAGTTCTCTCATTTGTCAGATGAAGATAATACCACCAGGTTCTTATGAGGATAAAATGAGATGAAAGATGTGAAAATGCCTAAAGCATCTATGAGAGGCTTAGTATTTCAGCTCCTGAAAGCTAACAGCTTTACAGATGGGGGCGGGGAGGGACTATTAGTCCTATTGTAACCCACTGATAGACGATTTAACGCCTAAGGGGCTTTTCTATGGGGGAAAAGAAGCTCCCACAATTGTGTAGACTTTCCTGAATCCTTAATTTGTTACAATTACATCTAATTAAGAGAACTCAGAAAACCAATTTTTCTCAGTTATAAATATGATGAATGATATGTTCTTAAACAATTTGAAATTCCACTACAAACAATCCATTTGATCCTTTTGAATAGTTCAAAGACCTCAAATAGCGGACAAAATATTCAGAAACACAATAGTTACACAACTTATTACTGCACCTACTTACACCCACTCTAAAACACACACACCATGGCTTTAATTCATTATTCTGCACCTGATATATTTCCTTCCCAGGATTATTGCTACATTTATTAATCCTTTATTGCATTTCTTATATCGTCCTAGGGTTTCAATAATATTTACTCCTTCCTGAGGAGTCATTAGTCTTACCAGAGCCGAAATTCAGAGGACACTTTCTCAGACAAGCTGAGGACATAGAATCAGGCAATTGCCTAATTGATTCTTGGCTGGGACATAGGACCTGGATGTCCAATGTCAGGTGACTCAAACATGAGCCCCCGGACTCCAGGCTGGGTCCCCTTTTATAAAAACTTTTTACTTGTGATGACTTGGAGATTTTAAGCATCTGTCTTTTTAATGGATTTTTTTAACGTTTTAAATTTAATTTGGTGTCTTCCTTGAGATGATGTAGTGAGAAGGGCACTTTGTTTGTGAGATCCTCTTCCCCTAAACCCGTCACTCTTGTCTAACTGTGAGAAAAATATCAGACAAACCCAAACCAAGGGATATTCTACAAAATACCTGAGCAGCACTCTTCAAAACTGTCAAGGTCATGCAAAATAAGGAAAGACTAAGAAACTGTCATAGATCAGAGGACACCACGGAGTCACGGTGGATCCTGTGGGATCCTGAACCAGGAAGCAGACATTAGCAGAAAAACTGATAAAATCTGAAGAAAGCCTGGATTTAGTTAATAGTAATGTGCAATGTTAACTTCTTAGGTTTAACAGGCAACAAATGACCAGATAATGTGTGGGTATGAAGTTTCAGTTATGCAAGATGGATAAGTTCTAGAGATCTGCTGTATGGCATAGTGTTATAGTTACCAATATATACTGTGAACTTAAAAATTTAAGAGGATAGATCTCATGGTAAGTGTTATAAAACAAAACCAACAATAAAAAAGGGGGCAGGATACAAAGACACTTTGGGAGGTGTTTGGTGTGTCTACTACCGGGATTGTGGTGATGGTATCCTGGGGTTTGCATATTTCCAAGCACATTAGATACATGGAGTCCTTTGTATATCATTTATACTTCAATAAAGCCATTTTTTAAAAAAAAAGAAATCAACATTGGAAGGAACTGAATGAGAAGTCTCTATTAATTTTGCAACTTTTCTCTAAATCTAAAATTATTCCAAATGAGTTTATTTTTTTTTCATGGTGCCTTAGTCTGGGCTCCCCCAGAAGCAGACACTGAGACAAGAATATGAGTGGAAGTAGTTTCTTTGAGAGGAGATTCTGGGAATCACCCGGCAGGACGTGGGGACGTGAGACCAGGAAGGGAGGAATCCAGAGAGGCCGTGTCGGCAAGCAGATGGTCACCTGTGGGTGACCAGGCACAGTCCTGCCCAGAAACACGGGAGATGGTATAGATCACACCTCAGTTACCCCAAGTGGGAGGCAGGGGTGCTGGAATACTTATCCACCCTTCTCATCAGATATTGGTTGAGGGCTGCCCTGGAGATGGACACTTCCAGGCTGCCCACCTGGGCCAAGCTGGTTCCAGTGGCCAGAGACAGCCCTCCGGCAAAGAGGGGCAGGGCTCGTGGTCTGAAGCTGCCCAGTGACAGGTGAGGGGGATTATGGGTACCGAGGGGAGCCGGACAGGACACGGACGGCACCTGCCACCCTCGGCATCTTTCCCAGAATTGATTCTACCTTTAAATGTCTCGCAGCTGATACCATCTAACCCGTTGTCCTATTAGGATGTACTGAGCTGGTCCCACAATATTATTTGAAACTTACGTATTCTTTTATTTGCATTTTATTATTATTCATATAAGACCATCGAAACGTTTCATCTCCTACCTGATGAGGGACTGAATGTGCAAAGTGAGCTCCTCTCCTCAGGACACGTGATGAATGTGTCACCAGGAACATCCTGCGGAACCCCCTCCCCGCTTGCTTCTTCTGTGTGCCGCCTCTCGGCTCTGAGTCCCCCCCGCCTGGATTTCATGTCACCACAGCGCTCATTGACCCTTCCTGCCCTTGTCACTGTGTCTGTTTATCCTGGGATTATTTGGTTGACTTGCAGTTCCTGGTGTTTATTCTTCCCTGCCTGTGCAGATAGGAAACAATGACATATCCTATCAGATACAAACTGGGAAACAGAGGTCATTTTAACAATTTACATGAAGGAGATGCATCGAAGGGAATTGATGATACGGCTGAGAAGCCGGACAGGAGACAGGGAGATTAGCAACTTGAGGAAACCACTAACGCCTCTGGGCTGGTGAGACAAAGGAGAAGGTGGTAGAGGAGCCCTGCAGCTGGGGGCCCCCCAAAGAAACTGGCGCCGTGGTGGTTCCAACAGGACAGCGGCTGGAGCTCTAAAGGCGATGCAGCCCATGCTGGAGACGGCCGGAGATGGAGAAGCATGGGGAGAAACAGCCTGGCTTCTCCTTCCCTCCCACTCTCCAGCCTCCCTCCCAGCTGCCCACGCCCAACCAGAAACCTGGGAAAGGCAGCCCATCAGAGCCAGTCCCTGAGTGATGAGAAGCAGAGGAGAGGGGCCAGGAGTGACCCGGAGGCTCACACCCCCGTGTCCCCTGCTTGCTTGGGATGGGTCATTACAACCAGTCACATGCCTTATAGAAGACATGAAATACTCACACGTATCAACAACCCCTTAATTTTAGAAAGAAAAGCAAATACTATAACCCACTAGTCATCCACCTCAAGTCATTCAATTCCCCTTTTGTTCAACGTTAGACGAACAGTTCTTATTTGCATATCATTATGAACTCATGGCCTTTCACGAGTTTTCTCCAATAAACCACATGATTAGAAGGTCAAATTGTCAAACTTGTCCACGTGAGCACCTTCAGGCTGCCCTTGGCATCCTTGATAGCATTCTTCCTTTCTGGATCATGAGATGATCCAGAACTTTCCATCCTGATTATCCCCCCCACCCCAGGCCCAAGACACAGAATCACCTACCTTCCAAGGAGACCTGATTCCATTAGTGGAGAACAAATGTTGAAAACCAAAATCTGGCTGCCAGGAGTTTACCCTCTGTAGTGACAAAGCTGCAAACGTTTTCTTGTGAGATTATGAATTTACATTGACAGCTCCAATTCCACATACTGTCTTGTGGAACCTCACTTTTAAAAAATAGTATAGCGTTTCCATGACCAAGACTTTCACACACCTGGCAGGACCAGAGCGCCTTGAGGAAGAACCAGGGGAGTGCTGGCTTCAGAAAGACCAACACACAAACTCCTCGGACAGAGATACTTAGCAAACACCGCAAACGGGTGACATGCTTGCTGCGTGCCCGGACGGCTCTAAGCGCTTTAACCTGCATCATCTCATTTAATCGCTGCCGCCCAATACAAGTATCATTATTATTCCCCTTTTACAGACAAGAGAACAGACTTAGAGAGAGTGGGTAAAGTGCCTGTGGTCCCGCGTTAGCATCCCGGCTAACCCGCCCGCAGAGCCCCCGCTCTTGCCCTGCACCACACGGCCAGGCTGGAGGCCTCGCTGGTCCCCAAACAAACCAGCTCACCTCTCGCTCTGCCCTGCCTCTGCACATGCTGTCTGCTCTCCCCCGCCCCCGTGCTTGGGACGCCTCCTTTACCTTCGAATGCCACCTTGACCGCCCCTCGCTCCCCGGACATCTCAACACACGTTAGAGCCACGTGTGTGCGCGTCTCCCCTTACACCCTTGCACTGTGAGCCCCTCACGAGCAGGTTCTGTGTTTCATTCATCTCCACACCCACACCGCGCAGCGCCTGACCCCTGGCAGGTACTCGAGTCACACACGACAGAGAAAGAAGGAGGGCGACCTGGCTCTCAGGTAGCTCAACACCTGGCACACGCCGAAGGACTGCCCCTCCTCCGTGGTCGTCTCCTATTTAAGGAAAGGGGCCTTCCCCCCACCCGCATCCCACATACACACCAGTATTAGACGGCTGCTTTTCCTAAAATGAACGAGCCTTTATCCGCTGGGGAAAACAATAGTCTGATTTGCTCTAGTCTTCAAGATTTCGGTAACAATCTGGGAGGTCAACGAGGAAAACTAAACTAGGGTCAGGACCAAGGACTTGCAGTTCTCTCCAGGGTCTGAGGGCTGGTGAGAAATCTCCACAGATCGAGTGATGCTCTTGCCAGCTGGCACTCAGCCTCTCTCTCTCTCTCTGTGTCACACACACACGCGCACACACACACGCATGCACTCACTGCCTTGGTAACCAGTGGTTACTAAAAAAGCGCAAATGCAGCCACATTCCCACAGAGAGAAATCCTCTGGTAGTACACAGGGCCCAAGCGAGTTTCTTCCACCGTGTCCTGTGGGTGCTGCTGTGCCACTGCCCGTGAACGCGTGAATCCAGGTGCGCGCAGGGCCTCCGGGGCGTGTGCCCCAGAGCATCAGACTTCAGGATTCCTCAGGTTTAAAGCTTGTGAGCCTTTGGGCGGTGCCAGGGCTGTCCGCCCGAGCCCGCAGCAATGAATGCACAATTAGCATCACGTTGTTCTGCCAGGGGCTGCTGCTCCTCGAAAACAGTCTGTTCCCTGAAATAGGTTAAACCCTCCTCCGCCGCCTCTGTTACCTCGTTTACGCTATTGACTCCGCCACTATTGCCTATATTTGTGAAGAAAAAAATCCCCAAAGAAATGATTAGTGTTGGCATAGCAACAATATGTTAACTGTGTCTTCCCTGAAGCGGGCCAGCAGGACCTCTACCCAGTGTTGGTTCAGTTACTGTGCACTTCAAATAGAATAAAACAAACTGCCTTCCTTTGAACAGATGCTATAATTCCGACTCTCCCCTCTCTTTAATCCAAGTTAATAAGGGTTACGTGATTTTTAATGCTTCCACGTTAAAACAGAAAAAAAAAAATGAGACTTGGTCCATAAACCTGTGTTGTTGTTGTAGCATTGAAGTGAGAAGAGGTCATTGCCTTTTCTGCCTTCTTCCTTGTCCTCACCCCCAGAGCCACCCTGTACCTCTGAAGTCTGATTTGTGAACTAAGGAAGGGCTCCTGAGCTTGGTGAGGGGACAGCTTATAACAGCTGCTGTGTTTGGGCTGCAAATAATAAGGGACTGAACTCAAACTGAATTAAACTGGAGAGAATATTGTCAACTTCAGCGAAGGCTTCCAGACCAGGTGGGCTTCAGGCTCGGGGAGGAAGCAAGGACTCAGGTTCCTTCCACGTCTCTGCTCGTCCAGCCTCAGCAATGGACTGATTCCAAGGCTGAGTCCCTGTGGTCTTAGCTGCTAGCACCCCAGCAGAGGGGGAGAGAGACAGAGACAGAGAGACACACAAACAGACAGACAGGGCGAAACAGAGCAAATGGATCTGGCTTCTCATACGCTCCCCCGTCCCCACCCCCCAAAAAAAGGTAGAACAATTTCCCAGAGACCTTCAGCGAATCACTCCTTGTGTCTCATTGGCAGAATCAGGTCATGCTCATTCCAGAACCAGTCAGTAGCAGGGTGAATGGGATTCTTCTCAAATGCCTCAGGGTCACCCCGTGAGCTGAAGTGAATTCTTCAAACTGAAGTTCTCCTGTGCTAGGTGGGAGGGGTGGGATAGACAGTGCGGAGGCCACCATTATACCCACTATTATAATATGAGTGGGCCCTGCTAGAATATAGGTGGGCATTACTAGATTATGGGTAAACAAACACTACTAGGACACGGGTCCTATATATTCTGCCACTGCTGGCTCCTCTTAGCCACCCTTGCTCACAAGGGAGCCGGCAAAGCAATGGGATCTGGAAGATGGAGTCCAGTCGCCCTTCCTTCACTTGGGAACGAGTCACATCCTCTCCTGCACATCTCTCTTCAACCCTCAGTTGTGGCATATGATCCTCGCTCAACAGGAGTGCTGGGCTCTGCCTGGGCCAGCAGGAGCTGCTTCCTAAAGCTGGGGCAGATGGTCTGCAGAGGAGCTCCTGACACCGGCTGCTCAGCCACCATCGACCTCTAGCACCTTCCTGGCCAAGTCCCCTGGGATCTGGGTGAGGACATGTGCTCCAGCGGTGACAAAAAAAGGAGTAGCTGTCAGCAGAGACCATTTCTCCACACAATTCCCCTTCACCTTAAACCTTTTAATCTGTCAAGTACCTGCTTGGAAGGAGCATAATATTATGCAAATAAAGAAACACCCGGGGCGTCCCTGGTGGCGCAGTGGTTGAGAATCTGCCTGCCAATGCAGGGGACACGGGTTCCAGCCCTGGTCTGGGAGGATCCCACATGCCGCAGAGCAACTGGGCCCGTGAGCCACAGCTACTGAGCGTGCGCGTCTGGAGCTGTGCTCTGCAACAAGAGAGGCCGCGATAGTGAGAGGCCCGCGCGCCGAGATGAAGAGTGGCCCCCGCTTGCCGCAACTAGAGAAAGCCCTGGCACAGAAACGAACACCCAACACAGCCAAAATAAATAAATTAATTAATAAACTCCTATCCCCAACATCTTCTTAAAAAAAAAAAAAAAAAAAAAAGGAACACCCGTAGGTCACAGACCATTCACATAAGAACCTGGGTAACCCAAACAGCAATGGTGATTCCGAAGTTTCACTTGCCTTTATCATTTGATCCTCAGAGCAACACTGGGAAATAGGCAAAGAAAACTACATTATCCCCATTTAATAAAGGGAAAGTCTCAGGTGCTTAAGTATTTGCTTAAGCCTAGTCTCAGATCTGACAAAGGACTTGTATCCAAAATACATAAAGAGCTCTTAAAACTCAACAGTAAGGAAACCAACAACCCGCTTTCAAAAATGACGAAGGACTTGAATAGACCTTCATCAAAGAGGATGCAAGAATAGCAAATAAGCACATGAAATGATGTTCAACATCCTTAGCCATTAGGAAAATGCAAATCAAAACCATAATGAAATACCAATTCACACCTACTAGAATGACTAATAAAAAGACAGACAATACCGAGTGCTGACAAGGACACAGAGCAACTGGAGCCTTTCTGGTGGGGATGCAAAATGGTACAGCCACTCTGGAAGATGGTTTAGAGACCTCTCATAAAGTTAAACCTATACTTTCCATATAACCCAGAACTCTCACTCCTGGATATTTACCTTAGAGAAATGAATACTTAGATTCACACAAAAATCTGTGCATACATGTTAATAGAAGTTTTATTTGTGATAGCCCAAAGCTGGGAAAACCCAGATGTCCCTCACTAGGTGAATAAACAATACAATGGAATACTACTCAGCAATGAAAAGAAACAAACTGTTGGTGGACGACGACCTGGATGCATCCCAAAGACATTATGCTGAATGAGAGAAGCCAATCTCAGAATTACATACACTATGATTTCATCTACATGATGTTCTAGAAGGGACAAAACTGTCGTGATGCAGAGAACATCGGGATTGCCAGAGCTTCTGGGTGGGGGAGAGCATGGCCATAAAGGGAGTCTTTTGGGGTCATGGAACTATTCTGTATCCCAGTTGGGGCGGTGGTCACATACATTTATACGTCTTAAATTTAGAGAAAAGGAAAAAGAGCCAAATTGTACTCTATGATAATTTTTAAAATAAAACTTCAAAAATTTGGTGATTTGAGGGCTTCCCTGGTGGCGCAGTGGTTGAGGGTCCGCCTGCCGATGCAGGGGACATGGGTTCGTGTCCCGGTCTGGGAGGTTCCCACATGCTGCAGAGCAGCTGGGCCCGTGAGCCATGGCCGCTGAGCCTGCGCATCCGGAGCCTGTGCCCCGCAGCGGGAGAGGCCACAACGGTGAGAGGCCCACATATTGCAAAAAAAAAAAAAAAAAAAAAAAAAATTTGGTGATTTGAGACCAGGTCAAGTCTTTGCCCGCTGCTGTCTCTGCCACAGTACACAGCCTTCATCAGCTCCAAGCTTTGCTCGCGGCATAGCCCTCGGACCCTCACTTAAAGCCTTGTCTTTTACAGAAAATTCTACTAAGGTTCACTCTCACATTTCCCAGCCCGTGAAAGTAAGTAATTAGAAGGAGAAGGAAGAGAGCTGCTGGAAGCAGGAATGCTGGCAATGCCGACAGCAGCAGCTGGCAGTGCTCTTTCAGAGGCAGAAAAGTATGAAATGCAAACATTTGCATTTGGAACACACTAGTGTCTGGGCCATTTTGTTCAAGGGCTAACATCCCCAAGCACACACCTCCGAGACATGGGAGTCTCATGTCTGAAACATGATTGAATGAGTTCACCAGCATATCAGTCCTGGTTCCTGATGAGGAACCTGAATCCCAAGAGAAAGGTCACTTCGGGCTCCTGGCTCTCTCTTTGCAGCAGCAGGAAGGACTCAGTAGGGTAGGTGTCTCGTCTACTCACCAGCAACCCTGAAGGTTAGACGTGGTTTGCCTTTAGATGGGACAAGAATTTGGATACCAGGATGCCATTGAGTATACCTGTCAATGGCCAGCACCCGCCCTCAGTATGACCTTGTTGTGGTCTCTCATTCCCATGACCAGTGACCATCACCTCGAACATTTATTGAGCACCTACTATGTTCCTGGCACTTTCTTAAGAGATGTATGTGGATTGTTCCATTTAACCCTCACGACAGCCCTATGAGTAGGAAACGTGATAAGTCCCATTTTACAGATGGGGAAACTGACGCCAAAGAGGTCAAGTGACTTGCTTGAAGTCATACATCCAGGAAGCGGTGGAACCAAGACTATATAACTCCAGAGCCTCCCCTCACAACCACTGAGCCGTACTGTCCCAAAGAGGAAGCCAAGGCATGGAAAAGAGCACAAGGAAAATGGACCTTTAGAGCTGTATTAGAAGGGGAGAAAAAGTGAGGATGGCTAAGAAATTGGTGGTTCTTTCGCAAGGGATAGATGTTTAGAGTAACCTACAGAATGAAGTGTCTCATTTATACCACAATGTGTTTATACTGTATATAACTGTTCCCCCTTTGCATCTGAATTTTTGTCAGTTATATCACTTCTAGATCATTTAGAATCTATTCTTCCATCATAGTCACTGCATGTGTTTTGTCTTGGTCCACAGTGATATGAATCAATGTCCTCTGCCCGTTCTTTTGTTGAAGATTTTCCCACCATCTCTTGGGGGAGTCTAAGTTTATCCTCTAATAGATTCTGCCATTCAAACACTAGGAATTCTCAGTTGCCTTTGTACTTGAATGACAGTTCGGCTAGGAATAAAGATGATACTTAAAAAAAAAAAGGAATGAAGTGTTTAATTCAATAGTGGCTCATAGCTAGGACATAAGTCCTCCAGAAACAAGAAAAATTGATTCTCAAAGCTATTTTAGCAACTGCTCCAACCTGCACAAAAGTTATTAACCGCGTGAGAGAGCTTTAGCAAAACTTACGAAGATGTTTATTTAACGTAATGTGAGGGGATGCTTACGAGAAATGAGACATCATAGAATTGTGATTCCTGAGAAACCCAGTCATACATACACACCTTTCCTTTTGCAATCTAGGTATTCTCAATGGTCTGAGGAATTATACTCCAGAATTACATGGGTCTCCTGTACAGTATGGAAAGAACTTGGGTGCTTAAAGGGAAAAGCCCTCAGTTGTCTAGAAAATCCAACTTGTGGAACATTTCTCCCCAAACCACAGAAGATAAACCACAGGCTAGAATTCCCTCTCCAGTGCCCGAAAACTCCCTTGCAGGAGTTTTCTGACTTTAAAGAAAAAAATAGTAGGGACACCAGGGTAACGATTAAGCCACAGAAATCCCTAAAGTATTTGTGATGTTTAAAAAAAGAAAGAAAGATAGAAAAGGCAGAAACTGTGGAAATCAGCCTTTGGGATGCCCTTTCCCCGACCCCAATGATCACTGCTGCCTCCTGGTTTTCACATCCTTGTTGCATCCCCTTCGCTTGAGTGTGGGTGGAGCGAATGACTTGCTTCTAACAAATAGAACGTGGTGGAACGAATGGGACACCACTTTCAAGATTAGGCTATAAAAAGCCTGACTTGGGGGACTTCCCCGGTGGTCCAGTGGTTAAGACTCCAGGCTCCCAATGCAGAGGGCCCGGGTTCGATCCCTGGTCAGGGAACTAGATCCCCACATGCTGCAACTAAAGATCCCGCAGGCCGCAGCTAAGAGTATACCTCCCGCAGCTAAGACCCTCCTGCACAGCCAAATAAATAAATAAATATTAAACAACAAAAACAAAAAGACTGTCTTGGGCCTCAGCCTCTCTCACATTACTGACTCCGGAGAAGCCAGTTGTCATGTCACAAGGCAGCACTGTGGTGAGGCCCACATGGCGAGGGACAAAGGACTGCCAACGACCATGGACGTGAGCTTGGAAGCTGAACCTCCACCTCCGCTGAGGCTTCAGATGAAACTGCAGTCCTGGTCGACAGCTTGACGGCAACCTCCTGCGAGATCTTGAGCCAAAAGCCCTGAGCTAAGCCACTCCTAATTTCTGACCCACAGGAACTCTGAGATAATAACGGTTGTTTGTAGCTGCTGTGAGGAGGTCACGTGTTACGTAGCAAGAGAAAACCAACACGCAGATTAAATAGACTGTCAGTGACAGTTTACACATTATAAGTTGGTAATAAAGACGACCTTACACTGCATTCCACTTACCACCCCTTTCCATGCTGGACGCACTCAAGATTCTGTCACCGGCACCATTTCAAAGAGATATTGTCCTCCGTAACTGGATTTGCTCTGATCATTTGAATGGAGAGCTAGGTACAGTAAAAATAAATCTTGCCTGATGAGGACTAGGCGTAATAAAGGAAACCTCGAAGCTCTCCTAGGCTGCTGTGCAAGACACCCCAAGGCCCTGTCTCCTGAAATACCATTTCGTTTCTGCTTTCATAGAAAGTGTGTATATAGCGCAGAATATGATAATTTGATAGAATTTTCCAAGGCGCGGTGGACTTACTCCAAAAAGTTTTCCTGGGCCAGCTTTCCGTTTGGATTACTGGCAGGAAATCTTGCTCCGTCGGTGCCTCGACCTCCTTCCCACACACTCAGAGGAAGGAGCTTGGGCTTCTAGGGCATGGGGGACTGAGTCTACCTCTGCTGAACTGCAGAAGGCAACTCCACGGTTGAGCGAGGACCTTGCGAAGGAGCACTTCTCCTAGGCAGGCTGGCTTGGGGAGCTTTCCTGAGCCTCCTCTGGGCCTCGCTGTCCGCACCTCAGCCTCCCTTTCCTGCTGTCTCAGGACCTCTGCAGCGCAAAGACCCTCTCAGGCCTTAGGACTCCAGGGGGGAAGGGGGACTCCACGCTCTGAACACGGTGACACACGCTGGGTCACCTGACTCGGCCGGACCTCTGGATTCCTCAGGTGTCTCTGGTGGAAAATAAAGCCCAGACTCCCCAGCCCAGCCTGGGATGAGGAGGAAAAAGGAGGCAGGGGAGCAGGAGGGATGGTGACCCCAGCCCCACAATCCCGGGCCTGAGAAGCACGCTTGCATTTTTTGCAGGGACGTGGAAAGAAACCGTCTCCTGACTTGGCCCGTTCATTCCATTTGTTTAGGCGTGTTTTTTCACCCTCCTTTTCCTTAGTTCGATTCATTTAACAAGTTGAATATCTAGAACTGGCTTAGATCTGATTTCCTGCTTAGAGACCAATCATCCTAAACAACAAGAGTCATTCAGCCACCCATGACTCTAAATAATCAGGAGAACCTCTGCATCCACAGTAGCCTGGATTCAGGTCAGCATGAGTCAGGGGAGGGGAGAAGGTTACCCTGGAAACCCGGAGGCTATTGGGGATGAGTCAGACCTCAGAGGGCCATAAAGGATTGTTGGAACAAGTGGTTCAAGCTGGCCTTGTGTTCCCGAGTCCCAGTCTCAACTCTAATCATTCCGCGTTATTAGTCCCTGTTGGGTAGAGTAGCCTCTGAGGATAAGGGCTCCATCTTCTCCTTTGGGGACCCCACCCCCAACCGCTGCCAGTGGTTCAGCAGGAAGTGTTACTGATGGATGGTGGCTTACCCTCTGAGCGCTTGCCCGACAACGTCCTAAAGGGAAGCAAGGCTGGAAAGTGGAAAGGGACCTCTAGGGGGGCAGATTGGTTCATAGATGCTTATGTAGGATTCCCCCACCCTGGCTGCATTACAGCCCAGACCTAACAGATAGAAGGAGTTGACCACTTACACATATAAAGGATGAAGCTGACTAATTTTTATTGAGCCTGGTCTGCTCAGAACTGTGTCAGACCATGTATTATAAGAATAGCTACAATGTGAGTTATGAGGGACCCAGTTTTATTCTAGGTAGGATTTGGGTATGCCCGGACACGTCTGGAATACCAGTGGGGAAGACCCCTTCAGAAATCTATTTTCATGAGGACTGAGAGATCACCTGGCAAGAATTCACCCCAAGGGGAAAAGGGAAATTACCTGATGTGAGTGTGGTAACATCTATTAGGATCAGTTTCAGCTGACTACAACACACAAAATAAGGAAACCCTCAAAATAACTGTAGCTTAAATAAGATTGAAATTTATTTTTCTTTGATGCAAAGGAGGTCCAGAACTGACGGTCCAGGACTGGCATGGAGATTCCACAGTATCATTAGGGACACGGACTTCAACCTTTCTGCTTCACTGTTTAAGTACATAGCTTCTGTCTACAAGCACTGCTCAGGGTCCAAAATGGCTGTTGGAGCTCCGGTCATCACAACTCTGGCTGCTGGCTGAAAAAATGAAGGAAGAAAGCAAAAAGGGACACACTTATAGCTGAGAAATTTCCCTAAGCAGACTTCTTTATACACAGCATTTCTGCTTATGTCCTGATGGCCAGAACTCAGTCACATGGACATATTGAGTTTCAAGGGAAGCCAAGAAATCTTGTCTTTTACTCCAGGTGGCAAGGGGCCCAGCTGGACATCAGTGTTTACTTCCTAAGGAGAAAGGAGAAGATGGATTTCTGTATATGCGACTTCAGCCATCGGAACACCGCCAGGGAGTCTTATAGCTGCATGTCCAGGGCCTCAGAGAGGGAGGAGGTCTCAAGAAAACTCTGAGACCTGGGGGCCTAAGGACTGCTAAACTGGGATCCCTTCCACTGAGAGTAACTTCAAAGAGGGGAGAAGAGCTTTTTCCCAACAATTTCCCCAAACCATAGCTCAGCTTTGATAAAGGCCCCCCAGGGCTGAGTGAAGGACAAGGGTTAAGGTTCCTGGCAGGGCAACACCAATGCAGGGGAGTATCCGACTTCTTGGTAAGGACGCGTGTAGGGCATTCCCTAACTGCCCTCACAAATACTTGAAGCAGGGGAAGCGGGGGTTCACAGGTCATGGAGAATCCGTGGAACTTAGATTACCGCTGTCAAAGTGACCCTATTCATCCTCAAGACTAGTGAGACTGTGGCAATTCCACTATGTTAATCCTCACAACCGACTTTAAGGCACATGAGATTATCCCCTTTCCAACAGCTGAGGAAACTGAGGCTCAGCCAAGAGAAGTAATACGGGCCCAACGTCATACACCTGGTAAACACCGAACTGTGAGTAAACCCAGGTGTGTTGATTTCAAAAGCCCTGTTGTTTCCACTCCACACCCTACCATGCCTTCTCTGTGCTAAGAAGAGTCTGGGGCTGGAAGAGAGAGAACGAAATGGGACAACAAATGAAGCCTGGGAGACACTTGTGACTTTTTTCTGCCCAGAATCCCTTCTTTTGAGCAAGGATCCTGGCCCAGTCCTTATAATCGGTGGAGAGTCAACAACGGAGGTCCACTTCTCAGATCCCCCAGCGAGCAGCTAAGGCAAACTTAAATTTAGACTCTTTCTCCTGGGAATTTGAATCTTGAGTGGGCTCACAGGGATTGAAGGAAGCAGGGCAAAATTATCCCACAACAGCTCCCTAAAGAGACTTTCTATGAATCCCTGAGATGTTCCTGACCTTCAGTTCCATGAACTACCCAAAATCCCAACAGAACATAGATACCAATAGCTATTCTCCCTTCTTCCTTAGAAATAAAACTTGCAGTTTACTGAGTGAATAAATGTACCCAGCTTTATTTATTTATTTTTGGCTGCGTTGGGTCTTCGTTGCTATGCGTGGACTCTTCTCCAGTTGCGGCAAGCGGGGGCTACTCTTCGTAGCAGTGTGTGGACTTATCACAGTGGCTTCTCTTGCGGAGCATGGGCTCTAGGTATGCTGGCTTCAGTAGTTGTGGCATGCGGGCTCAGTAGTTGTGGCACACAGGCTTAGTTGCTCCGCAACATGTGAAATCTTCTTGGACCAGGGCTTGAACCCATGTCCCCTGCATTGGCACGCAGATTCTTAACCACTGAGATACCAGGAAAGTCTCTGTACCCAGCTTTAAAGACATTAACTCATTTGGGAGATGCACTTTTTTTATCCCTTCTTCCTCCTTTTTTCTACCTGGAGTGCTGATGTGATGGCTGGAGCTACAATGACCATATCACAGCCAGAAAGTGAACTTGAGGGTAGAAATCAGCCCTAAGGAGGGTGAAGAAAAAGGCAGAGGAGCCTGAGTTCCTGAGGAGTTCGTGAAACTACCATACCAGCCCTATATTACCTACCTTCAGGCTTGAAGTGAGAGAAAAAGCAATCCTCCAACTCATATAGGCTGATTTATTTCAAGTCTCAGTCATTAGCAACCAAGATAAATCCTAAGCAATGCACACATTTTCTTGCTTAAGTTAGAGGTAGTAACTTTGCTTCCAATTAGAGATGAGACAGACCCCTTTGAATTAACGAAAGTATAACTAGGAGCCCAAGGGGCAAAACATAGCCCTCTAAAACTGCTAAGGTAATTTGTGTCTCCTGACTAACACCTCTGTCCTTAGCACTGTCCTGCTGAATCCCCCACTACCAGGTGGGAGACTAAGCAGTTGAAGGAGAATCCCCAGGTCTTGTGGTTATAGGAATAGGTATGTACACGATGATCCAAGATGGAGTCCTTCAAACCCTGCTCATTGGGACTGGTTCTAGAAGACCAGAAATATGCACCAGTCTTGAAATCAGCAGACCAGATTCAAGCTCTTGGTCTGTGACTGATTCTATAATATTTACTCTCTTAACCTCTCTAAGCCTCAGTTTCCTCATCTTTAAAATGGAAAGGAAGTAAAAATAAGTGAATGTAGAAATGCTTCATAAACCATAATGGTCTTTACACATCATTGCTGTTAGTTTTTTTTAAGTGTTGAGTTTTAGCTATATTAAGAGGTAAATGGGTTTGTGAGCTCACTCAGAAACAATATTCACAACATTGGTTGTGTTGTGAAATGAGCTCAGTTCCAAACAATTCACTTGCTTTTCAAACCCTACTGACTCCTGTATGGAGAAGGTCAGTGCTATTACGTGTTACTCTTCAGCTGTTGCTTGTGTTAATGTATATTTAACAATTTAAATAATTTTTAAGGGAGAGATAGTCATACCCGACTGGATTTCTTTGGAGTTTGTCAAAATTCAAAGGTTTGGAAGACTTATGCTTGGATTAAGTTAGAACCGACACCAAAATGTTTTACTGCCTTCATGGTGCTCTGCATTCAGCCATGTGCCTGTGGCCAAGGCCCAGGTAAAATTAGTTTTTCATAAGTTGACACAGAAAGTTTTGTCCTAAACTTTTCCGTTTTTAAGATAATCCTTTGCGTTTGCAAATTTACAATTTCCAAAGTGCTTCTGGACCCAGCAAGTCTTCCAGACTCACAACGACCCATTATAAGGACAGATATTATTTTTCCCATTTTACAAATGAGCCGATTATTTCAAAAGAACTAACTGAAAGGGAAATGATTTTCCCAGCATGGCCCAGAAGTGGTAGAAGTGGGACTTGAAGTCACCTCTGCTTCCCTCTCCATCCCCATGAAATGTGCAGGCAGCAGGCCATGTGATGTTGACATCTCCCACTGTTTGGGTTACAGCCGACATTTATAAGGCAAAAGATTAAGGCTGATCACTGAGACAATAGCCTTCAAACTTTAGTTTGCTGAAGGATCACCTGAGGAAATTATAGAGAAGGTCTGGGCAGAGCCAAGGAATCTGCATATTCATATTGTTCCAGAATTCTTGCTACAAGAAGTGTGGTCCTGGACCAGCAACACCAGCATCACCTGGGAGCATGTTAGAGATGCAAATTCTCAAGCCCCACCCCAGACCCACTGTATAAAAGTCTGCAGTCAAACAAGATCCCCAGGTGATTTGTATGCACGTTAAAGTCTAAGAAGCCCTGCCCTGTGAGTTTCAGATGCAGGTCTTCTAGACCTCACTTTCCCGAAGAGCGTCCTGGAAAAAAAGCTACTGATCCATTTGGTTAATTTACTCAATTCCATGAAAAGGGTAAGTCAAGCAACTAGAACAACAGACCAATGGACTGAAACAACTGTTTAAAAACTTGAAATATAGTTGATTTATAATATTGTGTTAGCTTCAGGTGTACAGCAAAGTGATTCTGTTATATATACATATATTTTTCAGATTATTTTCCATTTCCCTGTGCGTTACAGTAAATCCTTGTTGTGTCTGTTTTATGTATAGTAGTTTGTTCATCTCAAACTCCTAATTTATCCCTCCCCTCTGTCTTTCCCCTTTGGTAACCATAAGTTTGCTTTTTTTTTTTTTTTTTTTTTTTTTGGTGCTAGGCGGGCCTCTCACTGTTGTGGCCTCTCCCATTGCGGAGCACAGGCTCCGGACGCACAGGCTCAGCGGCCATGGCTCATGGGCCCAGCCGCTCCGCGGCATGTGGGATCTTCCCGGACTGGGGCACGAACCCGTGTCCCCTGCATCGGCAGGCGGATTCTCAACCACTGCGCCACCAGGGAAGCCCCATAAGTTTGCTTTTTATGTCTGTGAGCCTGTTTCTGTTTTGTATATAGATTCATTTGTATTATTTTTTAGATTCTCTATACACAAGTGATGTCATATAATATTTGTCTCTCTCTTTCTGAGTTACTTCACTTAGTATGATATTCTATAGGTCCATCCATGTTGCTGCAAATGGCAATATTTCATTCTTTTTTATGGCTGAGTAATATTTTGTTGTATATATATATATATATATATATATATATACCACATCTTCTGAAACCAATTGTCTGTTGATGGGCACTTGGCTTGCTTCTATGTCTTGGCTGTTGTAAATAGTGCTGCTATGAACATTGAAGTGCATGTATCTTTTCAAATTAGAGTTTTCATCTTTGGGGGATATATGGCCAGAAGTGGGGTTGCTGGATCATGTGGTAGCTCTGTTTTTAGTTTTTTAAGGAACTGCCATACTATTTTCCATAGTGGCTGCACCAATTTACATTCCCACAAATAGTGCAGGAGGGTTTCCTTTTCTCCACACCCTCTCTAGCATTTGTTGTTTGTAGACTTTTTGATGAGGGCCATTCTGACCCGTGTGATGTGATACTTCATTGTGGTTTTGATTTGCATGTCTCTAATAATTAGCGATGCTGAGCGTCTTTTCATGTGCCTGTTGGCCATCTCTGTGTCTTCTTTGGAGAAATGTCTATTCAGGTCTTCTGCCTGTCTTTGGATTGGGTTGTTTGGGGTTTTTTGATATTAAGTTGTCTGAGCTGTTTGTATATGTTGGATATTTTACTGCTTGTCAGTCGCATCTTTTTGCAAGTATTTTCTCCCATTCCATAGGTTGTCTTTTTGTTTTGTTAATGATTTATTTTGCTGTGCAAAAGAAATTTTAAATTTAAAATTTTTAAATTTTTAAATTTAAAAAAGTTTTCAAAATTTGATTAGGTCCCATTTGTTTATTTTTGCTTTTCTTTCTTTTACCTTGGGAGACTGATCTAAGAAAATATTACTACAATTTATGTTAGAGAATGTTTTTGCCTACATTCTCTTCTAGGAGTTTTATGGTGCCATGTCGTATATTTAGGTCTTTAAACGGTTGAATAATTTAATTGTTTGATAGCAGCAGACAGATTCTCCATGCAGACTAGGAACCTGTTGTTAGGGACAAACATGTGTGAAGCACTTGTAAACATTCTCTCTCAACTGCTCAGCAACGCTGTGCAATGAGGTGCATTATCACTGCTTTGTAGATGGGAAAACTGGATCTCAGAGCGAAGGAGTGACTTACCTCATATCACACTATTTGTAAGGGGTAGAATCAGGTTCAAACCCAAACCATCAGACCCTCTATTATGGGACCCTAGTGGTACCCCAGTTTTAGTTACTCTGCAGCAGTGATTCCAAAGTCTGATCCCCAGACCTGCAGCAAACATTAGAAATGCAAATTCTGGGGCCTACCCCAGACCTGTTGAATCAGAAAGTCTGGGAATAGGATCCAGATGACTGTGTCTTAAGCCCTCCAGGTGATTCTAATACACTCTCAAGCTTGAGAACCTCTTTGCTACAGATTGAAGCCTGATGAGATGCATCAGGGGAGGTGGTACCCACCAGGCCCGACTAGAGGCCCAGTGTACTCAAACATATTCCAGCCTTCCATGGTAGCTGAAATTCCAGCACAGCTGGAGTTCCCTTAATATGATGCAGTGGGGCCTTGATACTCAAAGGGCCGGAACAACAGTGTCCATATTACCTGGGAGTGTGTTAGAAATGCAGAATCCAGGGCCATGCCCCAGACCTACTACATCAGAATCTACATGTTGAGAAAATTCAAATGCACATTAGAATTTGAGAAGTACTATAGCAGTCCGAGCACTAGGTTTGGAGTCTTAATTCCTGAGCGTAAATTCCAACTTCACCACTTTCTTAGACCTCCCATCTAGAACTTCCACCCTGCCCAGTTCCTTTAGGAACTAGTAATTCCCAGGTAAAATCTTCAGAGCCTCTGGAATGTGTGCCAGAGTGCACCCTGGGAAGCTGACACAGCTGAGTCTCAGCCAGCCCCTACTCATGTTGGGATCCTGCCCTTGACCCTGAAAGAAGTCCCAGGACTGTGACATTACCCTGAGAGTCTCCAGGGAGCAGACAAAGCCAAGAAAGCGTGATGAAATATTATGTAGCATGAAACAAAGAGACTGGATGGGTGAGGTGAGGTGAGGACAGGAAGGATGGTCTAGAGCCTGAGAAAATGGAGCAGAGGATGAGGGGCAGAAGGAGAAGCTCAGTGGTTTAGAAGATTGTCGGCTGACACCAGGCTAGTGCACCGTGCTGGACAACTCTTATGGTGTTGAACCCATTCCTATTACTAGGTTAGGGTTCTGCCTCAGTTTCCCACTTGACATTCTAGCCCCCTTCCCTAGGCCCATCCTTAAGAGCCAGCCTGATGACCAGCCTGCTCCCCATCCCATCAGTGCCCCACCCACAGATGCTCTTCACTTCCTCCTCTTCCCATTGGCCCTTGCTTGCTGGGTCCTATTTGCCTTAGAGTCAAGACCACCTGAAGTATAACTACAATAGATCTTACAGAAATAAGGAAACTTGGAGGGATTTGGCAGTTAATCTGGTGGACAGGGAAGGAAAGGCTGACAAATACATCAGAAATAGCTGAGAAAAACCACCCAAACCAGGGATCACAGAGAAGAGAACAGAATAAAAGAAGTACAACACTGGTGGTGAAACCATGTGCACTTTGAGGGAAACCTAATATGCACGTGTCTGGGACTTTTAAATCATCAGAATACTTTTAATGAGAGCTATTTGATATCCAGGAAGCCTTTAGAATTATTTTAGTAGGCTTTGTTAAGCTCTTTATTTTCAACATCAGGAAATTCTGTCCTGCCAGGAGGAGACTACTTGGATATCAGATTGAAGCCTATAAGATTCCAGAAAAACTTAACATGGCCACACCCATTGTGAGACCCAGCTGGCCAACTTGACCACCCATACCCACGCTGGCACTTCTCTTTGGGTTCTTCTCCATCTGGTAACTTTTTGAATCCAGGTGTATTAGTAGGCTCAGGCTACCATAACAGGATACCACAAACTAGGTGGCTTAAACAACAGAAATTCATTTTCTCACAATTCTGAAAGCTAGAAGGCCAAAACAAGGTACTGGTAGAGATGGTTTCCAGTGAGGCCTCGCTGCCTGGCTTGCAGACAGCCACCTTCTTGTTGTGTCCTCATATGGTCTTCCCTCTGTGCATACACAGAGAGAAGAAGAGAGAGCTCTGGTGTCTCTTCCTCTTCTTATATACCAGTCCTATTGGATTAGAGCCCCACACTTATGGCCTCATTTTACCTTAATCACCCTCCTTAAAGGCCCTATATCCAGGTGCAGTCACACTGGGGGTTAAGGCTTCAACATGTGGATTTGGGGATGGAAGAAACAATTGAGTCCATAGCACCAGGGTTGAGAATCTGGGCTCCAATCACTCAGCGAGATGCAGCAAATGGAGCCTGTTATTGGCAGATTGTGCCCTAGAGGCCACAGCCCTAAAGTAGTAGAGGTGAGTCTCCTCACCTCTGCACCTCTGTTTCCTCCTCTATAAGGAATGAAGTGGGACAAAGCCCTGTCGTGTTACTGGGACCCCTAAATTCTTATTCTGGCTCTGCCACCATCCAGCTGAGTGTCTTTGGGTAAGCGCAGCCTTTCTGTGACCCATTTAGTAATATATATAAAAAGAAGTGTCGGGCTTCCCTGGTGGCGCAGTGGTTGGGAGTCCGCCTGCCGATGCGGGGGACACGGGTTCGTGCCCTGGTCCGGGAAGATCCCACATGCCGCGGAGCGGCTGGGCCCGTGAGCCACGGCCGCTGGGCCTGCGCGTCTGGAGCCTGTGCTCCGCAACGGGAGAGGCCGCAACAGTGAGAGGCCCGCGTACCACCAAAAAAAAAAAAAAAAAGTGTCAACTCAACAACAAAAAAACAAACAACCCAATATTAAAGTGGGCAAAGGACTTTCTCCAAAGAATATATGCAGATGGCCAATAAGTATATGAAAAGATTCTCAACATCACTAATGATCATGGAAATGCAAATCAAAACTACAGTGAGATACCACCTCATACCCATTAGGATGGCCATAATCAAAAACAGAAAATAGGGCCTTCCTGGTGGTACAATGGTTAAGAATACACCTGCCAATGCAGGGGACACGGGTTCAAGCCCTGGTCCGGGAAGATCCCACATGCCACGGAGCAACTAAGCCCATGCACCACAACTACTGAGCCTGTGCTCTAGAGCCCACAAGCCACAACTACTGAGCCCACGTGCCACAATTACTGAAGCCCGCGTACTGCAACAAAGAGTAGCCCCCTCTCTCTGCAACTAGAGAAAGCCCATGCACAGCAACGAAGACCCAATGCAGCCAAAAATAAAATCAATAAATAAAAATTTTTAAAAAACAGAAAATAACAAGTGCTGGTGAAGATGCAGAGAAATCGGAAGCCTTGTGCATTGCTAGTGAGAATGTAAAATAGTGCAGCCAGTATGGAAAAGATTATGGCAGTCCCTCAAAAAAAGTAAACATAGGGACTTCCCTGGTGGTCCAGTGGTTAAGACTCCATGCTCCCAATGCAGGAGGCCCGGGTTCGATCCCTGGTCAGGGAACTAGATCCCACATGCCACAACTAAAGATCCCGCACGCCGCAATGAAGATCTCACGCACCTCAACTAAGAGCCAGCACAGCCAAATAAATAAATAAATAGGTTTTTTTTTTAAAGTAAATATAGAATTACCATATGATCCAGCAATCCCACCTCTGGGTATATACCCCAAAGAATTGAAAGCAGGGACTCACACGTACATTTTGTACACTTATGTTCATAGCAGTGTTTTTCAAAAAGTGGAAACAACCCAAATGTTCATTGATGGATGAATGGATAAATTGTGGTATATACCTACAACGGATATTATACAGCCTTAAAAAGGAAGGAAATCCTGTCACATGTTGCAACATAGATTACTTTGAAGACATTATGCTAAGTGAAATAAGCAGTCATAAAAGGTCATAAAATGTCATACTGTATGATTCCACTTATCTGAGGTTCCTAGAGTAGTCAAAATCAGAGACAATATAGAATGGTGGTTGCTGGGTGCTGGGGGAAGGGGACATTGGTAAGTTACTGTTTAATGTGTACAGAGTTTCAGTTTGGGAAAGATAAAAAGTCCTGGAGATGGAAAATGAAGAGCAGTCATTGGACCAAATCTAAAGTGTCATCCAGCTCTGAAATTCTAACCCTCTTGGTGCCAACAGAGCATAAAAGGAGATTCCTCCTTTCCGTCATCAAATGGTAAAACTGAATCGTAAGGCTCTTTCCAGCCTGCACTTCCCAGACCTGTTTGGGAGAAAAACACTGGATGGAAGTCTGTGGGTTTGGCTGGTCTTGCATCTAGCTGAGGGGAGGATGGAAGCCCCTGGAGAAACTTCACTTGTAGGCAGCTCGGGGCAAGTATTTTGTGATCTTTGGAAGGATAAAATTCTTTTAAAAATCAATGTTTGGGACTTCCTTGGCAGTCCAGTGGTTGGGACTCTGCACTTCCACCACAGTGGGCTCGGGTTCGATCCCTGGTCGGGAAACTAAGATCCCACATGCCATGCAGCATGGCCAATAAATAAATTAATTTAATTAAATTTAAATTAGTTTAAAAAATCAATGTCCTTGTACTTTGGGTTGAGTCTTGCTTATTGTATTTCTGAGCTGGGCAACGTTGCTGGTGCTTAGATTCAGGAAAACTCAACTCACAGCCCATCTGTTCAGTATTTGGAGCAAAATCATGGGGAGTACTCAGGCTGGAAATTGGTCTGGAGTTTTAGTGGTTGTCTTAAAAAACACACAAACCTTCAACCACCATGCAAATGAGTGTAGTATCTTAAAACACACTGCCTTGTGACGACACACCAAATATCATCTTCTGCTTTCCTGACCTTCGGGCATTCTAATTTCAGATGTCTGCCCTTCAAACGTGATGAGTGGCTGTCAGTTCAAATACCAGACTCTTGATTCAGGATATGCTTAAGGGACCAGAGAGTTTGGTAGCGATTCAAAAGAAAGGTTTCTAACCTGGGTGTCCCCCTCTGCTGGTTCTAACTCCATGGAAATCCCTGGCCCAGAATACACACCCGACACACTTCAAAGTGTATGTCTACGGGTTTTGTGTATGTCTACTCATTTCCTTCAAACCCAAGAGGAAGGCTGGGGCTCATCTCCAAGAGCCTATGTACAAACTAAGGGAGGGGAAACCTATCTCATTCACCCCAGTATCCCCGGCTTGGAAGCAAAATGGAAACTCAGCAAATACCTACTGAGTTGAACTGAATGTCCTCGTGGTTTGGTAGAGAATGGAACATCCAGATCAAAGTCTCCTAATTCCAATAAGTCAACTTAAACACACATCCTTCATGCTCCCAGCTAGGTAAACAAATTTGACACACTCGAAATTTGTTCTTTGCACTACTTAATGCCCCTAATTTTAAACTCAAGTCTTTGTGTTATTTTTATGACCTAGGATTGATTAATCCTGAAAAACAAAGGCAATTACAATGAGAGGTTGATGATTAATTTTTCTCATTTGGGTTTACCCCTTCTGGCCAGTTTTCTCTTTCTAGTAAATGACAAATTTCAGGACAGGGAGTTGGTACACAGCCCAAATAGATCTTCCAACCCTGCATGAGACAGTATGGTCTGGCTGTAGATCCATCCACTGGCCCAACTTCTCCCTAAATATTGAAAGCCCTCGGTTTTGCCACTAGGTGTGTGTGTTTTTTTTTTTTTTGGTTTTTTTTTTTTTTGTAGTACGCGGGCCTCTTACTGTTGTGGCCTCTCCCGCTGCGGAGCGCAGGCTCCGGACGCGCAGGCTCCAGACGCGCAGGCTCAGCAGCCATGGCTCACGGGCCCACCCGCTCCACGGCACGGGGGATCTTCCCGGACCGGGGCACGAACCCGTGTCCCCTGCATCGGCAGGCAGACTCCCAACCACTGCGCCACCAGGGAAGCCCCAGGGAAGCCCCCACTAGGTGTGTTTTTGACTAAGTTCCTATGTAAACAACTTGGGTAAAACCCTTGCATTTTGTGTTACACTTTGTACTTTTCAAAGCATTTTGATCTATATCTATACCATTCCATTCTCACACCATCTGGTTAAATCAAAAGGGTTCACATTTTGCAGAGGAGAAGACTGAGGCATGGAGAGCTCAAGTTGATCTGTTCGCTTGAGTTACCTAATAACTTCCTTACTTCTCTGGTTAAGACTTTCCAATTTTAATGCACATTTATAAGTTCAAAGCTCAGTAGCTGCCATGCCAGTGTTTTAAATCATCTGCCCACCTTCCCTCGGGCGCACAGCAGCCAGTGCCGACACCCGGGACGCCTGCCAGCTGCCGGTCAGTACTCTTCGGGGGCAAGAGGCTTTTTCTGAATAGCAGGCTTCTTGGACTCCAAGCTGTCTGGGCTCCTCGGTTGCTTGGCACAGAACCTGTCTTAGGGGATTTATGATCAGAATCCAGAGGTGGGGGAAACGAGGACACGCCAAAGAGCTGAACCTCAGAATGACAGGAGGTGATGGCTGGTCCTGGTCCAAAGTGGTCCAGAGTCTGTGGCAGCAGGAGCTTGTACAACTTCACCCCAGCCTGGAACTCCCCTATAAATGAGACTCAGCTCCCAGGGAGGCAATTCAAGCTGTTTCTCTGTCTTGTCTTCACTCGCCTAATGCTTTACTGCTGCTCAGGGTATGTGGAGCTAATGCTCTGAAGTCAGCACAGTAGGTGAAATTTCAGCAGAGTCCAAATTTGCCCTCGAAAATTCTTTAAACCCCCCAGAGAGTACAGTTGACATGGTTTGATGCAGCCAGCCCTATTTAGTAATATGTATTCCACGCAGAATGTGAGAGACAACAGTCCTTACAAAAACCTTTTCTTTGCTAGGCACTGGCCTTTAAACCACCCCAGTAGGAGGCATCCTTCTCCTGTCCCTGGATGAACATTTGGGGTAGCCCCTTGATCTTTTTTTAATTGAGATAAAATTTACCCAGCATAAAATTAACCATTTAAAGTGTACAACTCAGTGGCATTTCGTACATTCACAGTGTTGTACAACCGCTACCTCTATCAAGTTCCAAGACATTTGCATCACCCCAAGAAGGAGACCCCGTACCCATTAGCAGTCATTCTCCATTCCATACCCCACTCCCTAAGCCTCAACCCCGGCCATCTCTAGCCAGTCCTCTTTCTATCTCCATGGGTTTACCTATTCTGGGGGTTTCATATAAATGGAAATGTACAATATGTGACCTTCACGTTTGGCTTCTTTTGCTGCAGATAATGTTCTTGAGGCCTATCCACATTGTAACATCAACGTTTCATTCCTTATTAGCCCCTCAATTTTTGTTTGCTCTTTGGTTTTAAAAAGTCTCTGGGTAATTATTCTTTGCAATCCATTGTCTCAATTCAGAAATTCAACGCTCGTCTCCAATCAACAGCCAAATCTTGACTCAGAGGTAAGGCTTCTGCCCCGCCTCCTGTCCTCCTGCTCCAGCACCAGGCTGTGGTCCTCTTCTTCTCTCCCTTTCCCCTCCCTAGTTGGCTAACTCCAGTTTCTGGTTTCTGGCCCCTGTGGGTTGGAATGGGAGGGGGAGGGAAGGCAGGGAAAGGGGGCAGAAGATTTGCTACTTGACTGGTTCTACAGTGCAAAGGCTCCACGCTCCCTGAGTCTGATTGTATTACACACCTTTCTTGCATGAGCATTTCTTTGGGTCATTCAGTGGCTCCTGCTGGGGCACTGCAGTTGCAAACACCTTGATGTGGGCAATGCATTCTGTTCTTTTCCTGTGGCCACTCACTCTGCTTGGTCACTGTGGCATCGCAGCCTTTTCAAATAGCCTTCTGAGCAGGATTTTAAAGTCTCCAGCTAGTCTGTCTCCTGTGAGGTTAGGGGGTACTAAAAGCAATTAAAGGGCTTCCCTGGTGGCGCAGTGGTTGAGAGTCCGCCTGCCGATGCGGGGGACGCGGGTTCGTGCCCCAGTCCGGGAGGATCCCACGTGCAGCGGAGCGGCTGGGCCCGTGAGCCGTGGCCGCCGAGCCTGCGCGTCCGGAGCCTGTGCTCCGCAACGGGGGAGGCCACGGCAGTGAGAGGCCCGCGTACCGCAAAAAAAAAAAAAAAAAAAAAAAAAAAAAAAAAAAAAAACCCCAAAAAAAGCAATTAAAATTGTATTAATTATGTTTATATATTGATCAACAAATTGGTTTTATGACATTGGTGAACCTATAAAATAGTCTGATTCAAAAACTATATTTAAAAATAATATTCGTTCTCAAAATAAAAATAACATATCTGTATCCATATATGTCTGAAGAAGCTTTTTGAAGTATTTATACTAATTGTGTGAACATTGAAAAAACTTAGAAGAATACTTTGGGTGCACAATCTAGTACTTTTACTCTCTTTTGTAGCTATATCTGATTCTAATACCATGTCATAAATACTCTTCTGAAGAATATGGTTC
This sequence comes from Kogia breviceps, assembly GCF_026419965.1. Classification (NCBI taxonomy): domain Eukaryota; kingdom Metazoa; phylum Chordata; class Mammalia; order Artiodactyla; family Physeteridae; genus Kogia; species Kogia breviceps. The sequence continues at coordinate 12,208,952 of NC_081312.1, forward strand.
GTTTTGTTTTTTCAATTCGGGCTCGTTATTTTTAGATTTTTATAACATAGACTGAAATTGTCTTCAAAATTGCGTTTAATTGTTAATACATTTGAAATTGTTGAGGTCTTCAAAAGACTCTACAGACCATGATATTTTTTTTATTTTTTAATTTGTTTTGTTGAAGTACAGTTGATTTACAATGTTGTGTTAATTTCTACTGTACCGCAAAGTAATACGGTTAAATACATACACACACACATACTTTTTCATATTCTTTTCCATTACGGTTTATCACAGGATATTAAATATAATTCCCTGTGCTACACAGTAGGACCCTGTTGTTTATCCATTCTAGATATAACATTTTGCATCTGCTAGTCCCAAACTCCCAATCCATTCTTTCCCCACCACCCTCCCCCATGTCAAACACAAGCAGACCATGATGTTTTTAATTGAGAAAATATTCTTTCCTGGTGCTGAGGTGCCTGGTGAGCTCAAAGGAAATTTTTCTAGTTGAAGGAGATTCTCATTTCTAATTTATTTCAAGTCAAAATGTAGAATATTTCAGCCAAGATATTTTCACACATTGTCTTTTTGCCTCCTTTCAGATTAATTTTCTTTAGTAAGTATCTTTATAAGATGAAAAGGCATTGAATAATAGATCTATATTTATGACTCTTTTTTTTTTTGAGGTTCAAGGGTTTATTAGTGACATTTTTAACACAAATTCTAAACTGGAAAAAAAATTTCCCCCAAAGGAAACAAACACTCATACTTAATTTAGATCCAACTAGAAAGGAACTTAAAATGATACACCAAATATGCTCTTCTCTGACATATTAAGTCCCTAGTACAGCGTGGAATATTCATCAGGAGGACAATTTTGCAGCAGTATGACCCTTTTCAATGTTTTGTCAAACCGAGATTGTAGGCCTTTCTTAATTTTATTCCATCTGGAACAGAGTATAAATTTATACACTTAAAAAAATAAGCTCCATCCAAAGATTCTCCCCTCCAGTTAAGATTTCCCAAAGCACATCCTAGAATTTTTTCAGTCCCTTTTTCCATTTTCATGCCTTCCTGTTTGCAAGCTTTGTCTTCAATCATTGCAATTTGCTAAAAAGCTTTAAAAGCTGAAGTTCTATTTTAGTGCTCTGTTCATTGAGTACTTTGATTAAATATTTCCAACTGATTTTTGACAAAAATGTTGAGACTCCCTTTAAACAAAGAAAAAGCTTGGTAAAACTCTTGGGCTGATCTACAAAGTGGTTCTGCCAAAGGTCAAGCATTTCTAACATCTGATTAGTGACTCGTCAGCAAAAAAAAAATTTTTTTAATGCTGCTTCAGCATTATCACAGTTACTCTGAGTATGTATAAAAACATGTGTGATGTTTAACAACTGCAGCTTTTATTTCAGTTGGTGGACATCACAGCTAATTTGAATGAATTACAAATTACATGTGCATATCACAGCCAATTCCAAGGTCATTGCTAATTTAGTACAAACATCATTTTTACCATAAAGCTGTGATTCACCAAAGTATATATTTGTATTGAGACCACAGAAACAATTTTATCTTCAATGCTGGATATTTTAACTAAGTTTACAATGTGTTTACGTTAATTTTGGATGTTTTACCCTTGGCAGAATGAACTTTTTAAAACTTTATTTTGATTCCGTGAATTGGCTGAAAAAAATCAAATCCGCATTGGAGTTAACCGATATACTTAAAACATTGGATGACTTTGATATCAAATTGGCATCATTTAACTGTTTGCAAAGTTGTTCTTTTGCCAGGGGAGCCCACACGATAACAGTTATCACTTCTCTTTGTATATGTACAAGGAAACTTGGAAACAAATGAGCAAGATTAATTTTTATTGTGGTAAAATATACATAACATAAAATTTACCACTTTAACCATTTTTAAGGGTATAATTCAGTGGCATTAAATATATTCCCATTGCTGTGCAACCATCCCCAGAACTTTTTTTTATCATCCCGAACTGAAACTCTGTCCCTGTTCAACAAAGTCATGGTTCACAGAGGGTTGTGTAAATGGACTTTTCTGGAGCTGCACATGTTAAGTCACCCACTTAGGGCATCACTTCCTACAAATAATCACTACCTTTTGCAGTGGTTGTTGATGCTTCTTCAGCAGATTCCTGTCTTCAGGTTTCCATGTGGTTGGTGACCATGGTCTCGTGGTGTCTGGATAAACATCAACATTTTGTGCTAGGTACGTGCTCACCATCGATTTTCTTGAGAAACAGAAAAATAGTGCTTAAGTTTTCGTTAAATATGCACACAAATGTTCTTGAGCTCCATGACGGCTGGAAGGGTTTACTGAAAATGTAAAAAGCATTAGCAAGCAATGCAGTGAGTGAACAAGCAGAGTTACACCATGTGATAAGTGACAACGCCTCTGCACCAAGAGCACTCAGACTCCTCTCGGTTCTGCAGGATAGGACTGCTCAGCTCCCATCCCACATCTTTGCCATACACCTAACCTGCACTTTCCTGTATTTCCCACTGACGCCATCAACTCGCAGCCCGGTGGCTTTACTGCAGCACAGGCTCTTGGTACAGGCCATTGGCACACCTGGTTGGCACGCCGAATGGCCACCAGATCAGCAGCGTCAAATACCTTCTCCTACCATCAGACGAGGCTGGCAGCAGCTTTTGGCTTTCCCTAACCCCCCACGTCACAGTGCGCTTTGTGAGCGCCCTGCATGCTGTCCTTGAAAGAAAGGTGTTGCTTAAGTTGTGCAACTGGAAGAGACAGCTGTTGCTAGGAAACTTCTGGATTGAACCGCAGGTGTCACACACTACTAGATGAGGCCATGGTGGCAGCTGCAAGTGCCAAGTGGAGGCCCACCAAACCCATGCAGTCTGTTTGAATGGAACTATTAATACAATATACTTTATTTATTTACTTATTATTATTTAAAAAAAATTTTTTTTTTATGGTACGTGGGCCTCTCACTGTTGTGGCCTCTCCCATTGCGGAGCACAGGCTCCGGAAGCGCAGGCTCAGCGGCCATGGCTCACGAGCCCAGCCGCTCCGCGGCATGTGGGATCTTCCCGGACCGGGGCACGAACCCGCGTCCCCTGCATCGGCGGGCGGATTCTCAACCACTGCGCCACCAGGGAAGCCCAATACAATATACTTTGTTTACAAATGACATGCTGAACAGGATGAGACCCCAAGACAGCAGATCTAAACTGGAACTGTACCTGGCAAACTAGGGCGGGTGGTGGTTTATCAATGGCCCCCAACAGGTCCATGGGAAACCCACATATCCTCGCCCAGACAAGCTCTGGTCCCCACACAGCAGCAAACCCCGCCTTTGCTCCTCCACTAAGGCAGCTCACAAGCTCATCCTTCCTGCCTTAAAGATTTCCCACCCAGTGATGCGGTGGTTAAGAATCCTGCACTGGCAGTCCTGCAATCACCTGCATTGGCAGGCGACGTGGGTTCGGTCCCTGGTCCAGGAAGATCCCACATGCCACGGAGCAACTAAGCCCGTGCGCCACAACTACCGAGCCTGTGCTCTACAGCCCACAGGCCACAACTACTGAGCTCATGTGCCTCAACTACTGAGCCCACGTGCCACAACTACTGAAGCCTGCACACCTAGAGCCTGTGCTCCACAACAAGAGAAGCCACTGCAACGAGAAGCCCGTGCACTGAAACCAACAGTAGCCCCCGCTCACCACAACTAGAGAAAACCCGCACGCAGCAACAAAGACCCAATGCCGCGAAGAATAAATAAATTTATTTTAAAAAATAAAAGATTTCCCAGGCAGGACTCAAACACCAATCTATTATGTCCCCAACAGCTTGACCACAAAGAATAAGCAACAGGGAATGCACTGCTTTGAGATACAGCACACCTTGCTGTTGAGCGCCTTCCTCAAGACAGCGGAGAAGACAGTTCTGGAGTTAGACCACCTGGGTGCACAGCCCGGCCCTACGACTTGGCAGCTCTGTGAACCTGGATTAATTGCTTAATTGCTCCGGGTCCTCATCTGTAAAATGATCATGAGTGCTTGCCTTATGGTATATCAGGTTGCCAGATTCAAGGTAACGCCCAACTAAATCTGAATTTCAGGTAACAAATAAATGTTTACGAAAAGTATGTCCCAAATGTAATAGGGCAGCCTGGATTTTTTCAGTGCTGAAATCTGACAACCCTATTGGTATAGCCATTAGGAAAGTACCTGGCCTATAGTAAGTTACATAGAGTTGACTGTTTTTGCTGTTGTTAAAGCTTTGGGGCCAAAGGGAACAGAAAAGCTTACAGCATAGGGAAAGGGGACCATGGGTGTGTGGGGACACAGCTGGTCCCTCTATTTCTCAGGTGTTGGTGACTTCTATCTTCTTGTCTCTCAGAGGCCTCGTGGACCCACCCGGTCTGCTTCTCTCGGCTTCATCTTTCTGTCGCCTTCACGCTAATGTCCACCCTCACAAGGCCTTCTGATTCGAGTCTACAAGACAGGCAGACCCAACCCTGTCTTAGTTTGGGTTGTTCCAGGAGCAGCCCCTGACAAAAGGACTCTAGGGAAGTAGTTTATTTCGGGGGGTACCCCACAAACACTGGGGGGGCTGAGGAGTGAGGCAAAGAAGGAAGTCAATAAAAAGGGTTTCACCAAGCAAATCACCACCAAGTGCAACTCAACCTCAATCCTGCCGGGAAACTCTGGAAAAACAGGAGTTATGCCAATTGAGGGCTGAGGAAGCTGGGTATTTAGCCACTGGCTCTGCTCATCAGGCCGAGGGCTGCTTCTCGGGCCATTAACTCTCCGGCACTTCTGGCTCACCTGGTGCTATGCATGCTTCTACCACCAAAGTCCTCAGGTGGAGAGCACAGGTGTGCCCCGCAGCCACCTTCGGGGTGCAGAGATGAGGTTGGAGGGTGTGTGTGTAGGGCCCTGGCAGCACCTCCTGCAAAAGCACCCACCTCAGCAGAGGAATCTATGTCTCAGTGCAAATTCTCAAGGGAGAGCACTGATGGGTCGCTGTCCGGCCAATAGGCTGGTCGGCATTGGGTCAGGTAGGTCTTTCTGCCTCTTCCTAGTTTCTGGTGGTGACTGCTGATCCTTGGGGTTCCTTGGGGTCCCAGCAGCATCACTCCGGGCTCTGCCTCTGTGGTGACATGGCCTTCTCCCTGTGTATCTGTCTTCACATCATCTCTCTCTTCTTATAAGGACACCAGTCATACTGGACAAAGGATCCCCCCTCCTCCACCTCATCTTAACTTAATTACACCTGCAACGACCCTATTTCCAAATAAGCTCACGTTCTGAGGTCCTAGGGGTTAGGACTTCGACATATATTTTGAGGGGACACAATTCAGCCCATTGACAGGAAGCAAAGGGCAATGCTCACTCAAATGTGGGCTGGCACTTGGGATTTGATAAAGCGCCCCCCCCCACCCCAGGGTGACTCAGGACCACACCCATAAGCCTGGTGTCTCCGTGGCAGTCCTACAGGGGTCCAGGCCCACCTCACCAGGCTGAGAGTAGAATCTTAGAGGGAACCACTGATCTGGAGCACTTCTCTCAGAGGCCAGGAGGATAAAGCAGCCAGGAAGACCCCGGCTGCCTGGGTCTGGAGGTGCTGGGTGCTGGCGCCCTCCCCTCCCCTCCTATCCTGCTTCCCTCTGATGTACAAACCATCGGTACGAATTTCCTGCACCTCCCTCTCCACTGACCCTTGGGGCTCATGCTCTTCCTTCAGCTCCTGGTCACTAATGTCAGCGCTAAGGTTCATACCTGATGTCTATTTACGACATTCATCCATTCATTCATGCCTGAAGTCAGATCACATCAATCCTCTGTCCAACAGCCCCAACGGCTCCTGTCTTACTCAGAGGAAAAGCCAAAGTCCTTCGGTGGCCCCAGGGCCCTGCGCAGTCTGCTCTGTGCTGGGCATCATTGGTTGGCCCCCGTATTTCCACTCTCCACCCTTCACCCAGCTCCCAGCCCCCAGAGGCTGACCTGCAGAGGGTTCTCTGGCTTCCGGTTGGGTTCAGACAATAGGGGACACTGGGCAGGTGACCGAGGGAGAGAGGAGAGGAGAGCTGGGGTGCTTATTCCCTCAGCTTCCCCCCTGCAGGGCTCTGCACGGCTGCTAGTGTCCCTCAGCCAGCAAGCAGCCACCTCCTCTCTCCCTGGGTTCTAGTAACTTCTCTTTTCCTGTCCCTTCAGTTTCAGGGCGGGTAATGGCATCCGGGGATACTGAATCCTGGTGCCCCGGAATCTTGTCTACTCTGCAAGCTGTCCTTTAATTAAACTCTCTTCCAATCACCCAGTGTGAGCAGACCATCTGCTTCCTGCCACGACCTTGACCGGCACTCCCCCTCTTACCTCTCTGTCCTTCTCCCCTCACCCTGTCCACGTAGCCACGCTGGCTACCTCACTGTGCCTCTCCGGCTGCACTCTCACTTTTGCACAGGCTTTTATTTTTATTTTGCTTTTTTAAAAAAATTAATACTTTATTTTTTTAGAGCAGTCTTAGGTTCACAGCAATATTGAGAGGAAGGTACAGACATTTCCCATATATCTCCTCCCCCCGAAGGAATAACCTCCCCACTATCAACACTCTCCCCAGAGTGGCATATGTGTCACAGCTGATGAACCTACACAGATACTTCCTCATCACCCAAAGTCCACAGTTTACATTGGAGTTCGCTCTTGGTATTGTATATTCTGTGAGTTTGGACCAATGTCTAATGACATCTGTCCTTCATTACCGTGTCATACAGAGTGGTTTCACTGCCCTAAAAACTCTCTGTGCTCTGCCTATTCACCCTTCCCTCCCGCATCTCTGGCAACCATTGATCTTTTTACTATCTCCATAGTTTTGCCTTTTCCAGACTGTCATACAGCAGGAATCATACAGTATATAGCCTTTGCAGATTGGCTTCTTTCCCTTGGAAATATGCATGTAAGGATCCTCCAGGTTTTTTTTATGGCTTGATAGCTCATTTCTTTTTAGCACTAAATAATATTCCATTGTCTGGATATACCCCAATTTATTTACCCATCACCTACTGAAGGACATACTGGTTGCTTCTAAGTTTCGGCAGTCATAAATAAAGCTGCATAAACCTCCATGTGCATGTTTTTGTGTGGATATAAACTTTCAGTGCATGGGCTTTTTTCTCTTTAACCTGGAGCTCTCTTTCCCAGATACCTACTTGACCAGTTCTCTTGTCTTTTCTCAAGTCTTTGCTCAGCGATGACATGGTAAGGAAGGCCCACCCTGCCCATCCTACTTACAATTCCAACACCCGCCCACCCGCAATACTCCCAGGCCCCTTAGCCTTCTCTATTTTTTTCAGGCACGTAACTCCTTCTAGGATGTTCTATGATGTCTGTATTTGGTATGTTTATTGTCTGTTTCCCCTGCCACTAAAATGAAAGTTCCACAAGGAATGTCTGGCTGTTTCTTTTTGTTCATGGATATATCCCAGTACGTAGAACAGCTCCTGGCCTGTGTTAGTCATTCATTCATTCATTCATTCATTCACAAATACTTACTGTGTGTCTACAATGTCATCAGGCACTGTCTAGGCACACAAACACACTCTTCATCCACATTCTTTGCCTTTATTTTCTCTCCCTTACCTGGCCTCTGGCTCACGGCTGCCCAAACCCTCCAGCCTCTGTACATCCTGCATGGCCATCCCAGAGCACCAGGCTGCCAGCCTGGCAGGAGCTCTGCTGTTTGCCATGGCAGGAATGACCATGAGGGCAGGAGAACCCCTTCTGTGGCATGATCACAGGGGAGCCTCTCCTGACTGCTTCCCACTGCTGTTTGAGGCTGAGCTCTTTGAAGCCAGAGTTTCTGGGTTGGCTCATTTTTAAACAGTGATGCGGTTTACACACTCAGCACTTCTGCATGGGGCCCTTGGCAACAGCTCGGGCTGGCTTCTTTCCAGCTCTCTGATAAATCAACTTCTGAGTCAACCTCTTTCGGTCCAGCATGAACTTAGCCGAATCCCACCTCGGAAACGCGCTTCACCAGAACATGTCTTTAGAGGTGTGAGAGAGTCTCTCTGCATTATCTCTCAGGCATAACGATTATGGAGTTGACCAGAGATTCTCTTGCAACTTTCCCTCAGGGCTCTGGAAATGTAGCTAGACATAAGCCAAAAAGAAAAAAGAAAATCTCTGCATGCAAAACAACCTGGTTTTAGGAGGTATGTAGCATCTGTCATTTTGTAAAAGCAGAGGGGCTGCTGATGGAAGGGGGGGTGGGTTGTGCTTGTTAAAGCCCTGAAGGCAGCAAATGATCCCAAAGGGGACTGAGATAATGGATTCTGGGACTTGTCTCATCTCAGTCTTTATTGAAGTGAGCTGGAAACTCGGTGGGTCAGTACAGCACAGATATTAAAAATTGGGTGGTGGGCGTTTCTGGTGCCTTCCACGGTGGGACAAGACACCCAAGATATGGTATCCTCACTCTTCTCTGGTTGCAAGACAAAGAGGGAAGAAGAATGGCACAGAGTATTCTGGGAGGCTCCACTGGGTCTACTGATGAAAGATATTGCTTCAATAAGCACATGGAGATTTTGTGTTCTCCTTGGTCCAGGGACGAAAACAAAAGGAAAGGAAAGATGTGGCTGGAGAGAACTGAGGGAAGATCTTCACCCACCCCTCCTCTAAAGCCAGAGTGGTGTGGTGTGCTGCCTGCTGCCCTGAGTACAGACAGCCTGAGGCACCCCCTACGTTGATGATATAGCTCCCCCCGTCCCCCCGTAGGACCTCAGAGAGCACGAGACAGAGCCCAGGGGAATTGCTAGCATGCCAGGGATCTGGGAGTGCAGCCCCCAATGTTGGGTGCAATGCAACTGTTCTGATCGCTTGTGACAGAAATTTCTCCAACAGCCACCCCGCACCCCTCAACCCCAAAGATCCCCAAAACACTGCAGAAGGACCCTTGAGAGGCTAAGGTCAGCTGCCGACTTCAGGTTTAGGCCAATGGTAGCTGAGATTTCCTCAGCCAATCAGAACACAGCCCATGAGAGGGACCGCCCCCCACCCCTCCCATCCCCGCCTTACACCTTGCAGCCAAGCTGCGGCTCCTGCACTCTCGTGCGCGGTCTTCTTGGGGTCTTCCACTCCCGGGTCCTTCTGGGGCCTGCTGCCTGTGAAGCCATTCTTGGTACCCTGGAGGAGGGTGCGGATGGGTGTGCCCGGGGTGCGGCCCCACGGTGCTCCCTGAGTGCCAGGGGCGGGGAGTGCGGGGCGTTCTCGCGGAGCAAAGCTCCTCCGGGATCCACCAGCAGGGGGCAGGGAGCTGCCCGCACCTAAGCACAGGGCACACTAAGCGCGGGACAGGCCTCAGAGTAGCACCGCTGATGCCCTTCCGCTGCGCCTGTCCCTCCGGTTCTCAGCCACGGCGGGCCAGGCCAAGGAGTACCCGAGAGACTCCACCCTGTGTCCTTGTCCTCTCGAGAGCCCGTGCAGAACTCCTCCAGCCCCAAAGCTTCGTATTAGTCATTCCTGGTTCAACCTGAGAGCTAGCTAAATCCCAGCCACAGACGCACGGATTTTTCAGCTTCTGTTTGTCTCTTGGTCTCTTAAGCCAGTGTTTCTGACGCTGGGTTAGAAGTGCTTGCAAGGTGTGGGGAGCAGAGAGGCAAGGCAGGTGGCCCAGAGCCCTCGGGCTGTTTATGGCCTTGGGCTGTGTGCCGCGCACCCGGCACCCCCGCTGTGTCCTACTCTTGATCCTCCTGGCTAAGGCCCTGTGACCCGGGTCCCGCGTTCCCATCCTTTTTGCCTCTTGTACTTGGCACTGCCTTTCCGGCTTTGACCTTGGCTTCCCCTTGACGGTTTTCCGGCTTACACCCAACATACTGTGGGCATTCCGTCCTCAGCGGACACTCCTCCCGGCTCAACCTGGTCCTGACACCCTCTTATTCCAGAAGTGTCTTCCACCTCCACCCTTCACCTGCTGTGTGTGGTACTCTGGCTGGGCACCACAAGTCGGAACAGAAAATGTTCTTAAACTTAGCAACCTGGGCTTGAGCAGAAAGGGAAGACTGGGGCAGGTGTTACGTAAACCTTAGCTACACCTCCTGGGATTGATGGGTATGAAGGGGAAAAAAATGGGTGGATGCTTGGTTTATCTGGATGCAAATCTAGAATGCAAACAGCTCAGGAGAGGTGTTCATGGTCCGGTTCAATTAGGTGAATGGACTGGGAGGGGATGGGGCTGATTCTAGACCTGCCCATGGTGGGTGGGGTGGTGAGGAACGGAGGCTGGGGCTAGGCCAGGGGAAGGAATCAGTAGTGGGTGCCAGAAAAAAGCTCTCATGTACTCAGCAAAGACAATGGTATTTGATGGGAACAGTGATTAACAATAATAGTACTCCAGGTGAAGAGAGGGCATATGGATCGATGTGATGTTGTGGGGATCCAGGTGCAGGGAATAGCTAACAACCCAACAGGTGGGCGGGTGGTGTAGTGGGCAAGTTACAAGGAACAAAAGTCTGGTGATCGGGCTTCCCTGGTGGCGCAGTGGTTGGGAATCCGCCTGCCGATGCAGGGGACACGGGTTCGTGCCCCGGTCCGGGATGATCCCACGTGCCGCGAAGGGACTGGGCCTGTGAGCCATGGCCGCTGAGCCTGCGCGTCCGGAGCCTGTGCTCCGCAGCGGGAGAGGTCACAACAGTGAGAGGCCCGCGTACCACAAAAAAATAAAAAATAAAAAGTCTGGTGATCATACCTAAGGGTTGAGATTGAGTTATCAGATTGAGTTATCATATGGTGAGTTTCATTGAGTTGGGCATGGAATGCTTCAAGTTCTCCTGCTCAAAGTTCAGCAAACTTAAATGCCTTTCTTTTTTGTAACATCTTTATTGGAGTATAATTGCTTTACAATGGTGTGTTAGTTTCTGATGTATAACAAAGTGAATCAGCTATACGTATACATATCTCCCCGTATCCCCTCCCTCTTGCGTTAAATGCCTTTTGAAACAGGCTACAAACATAAATGTAAGAGGATACGGAGAGATAGGATCGTGCCAACAGCAGAGGGCACATCTGCGGTTATCATTAGTGCTGACTCTGCTTTCCCCGCACTTGGTAGGATTTCACGTCCCCATCTGCTCGGAAGTCAGGAGAGTGTTGAGCTGCTCAGGCCAATGAAACTCACAGGGCACGTGTCCTTCTAGGAGGAAGCTTTAAGGACCAGTGAGCTGCTCACCCCACTCCCCTCCCTTCCCTGCTGCAGTGGTCCTACCAGCACATGTCAAGATGGAGTCTCCACCAGCCTGAGTCCCTGAGTGGAGCCATGAGCAGCACCCGCTGGGGACGTGCCCTTGGACGTGCAGCACGGCCCAGAAATAAACTCTAGCTGTGTTAAACCACTCAGATTTGGGGGTTGTTACTGCAGCATAACCTAATCTAGCCTACCCATTGGACCCTCTTATTCTGTGCATAAGTCACTGTGACAATGATCAAAGAGTTCTCCCTCATCAGCAACTTTCAAGAGTTTCTGAGTCCTTTGCCAGACTTATGGGGTTAAAAGAAGAATCACCGAAAGGCAACTCCCCGTGCCTGAGTTTTCCCATTTCACTGAGGAATCACACAGTCATCATCAGTCTCATCAAGACAGTATTCAGTGGTGGCCACCTAGCTACCTGTAGTCCTAGGAATGGAAAGCAGCCTGGTCCAGGCAGAAGCATGGATGGGAAAGAACTTTGGCTGCATGGCTGATCCCTAGGGATAGACACAGCCCAGTGCACAACCCTTAAAGGGGGAAATGACACTCTGCTTGATTCCGACTGGGGTCACTCTCTCGGGAGAGAGGTCATCCCGAATGGATCTGTCAGGCCAGGAGGCAGCGCTGAGGTTTAGAGGGTTCAAGCGGTAGAACTGGGAGGCAACCTCCCTGTGTTCCTGTTTCCTCATCTGTAAAATGGCACAGTGCAGATCCACCAAGTGCCTCCTCTACACTGGACGCTGTGCCAGGCCCTGGGGATACAGAGATGAACGTGTCACAGCCTCTGTCCTCAACGATCTCACAGTCCGGTGTAGCACTGCAGAAGATGCTGGTCTGTGAATTGTTACCAGCCTGCAAGAAGACAAGGAGCTTATACCAGAATGTAAATCAATTTTCGTCATTAGGCACCGCTGACTTTTTTATAGTAGGACTTTCTCAATGAAAGAAGCCGTGGGTTGATTCACAAATTCTTTATTGTGAATGGTAACGGTTTGTGACACTGATTCACCGACTGCACTTTGAATACTGCTGTCTAGTAGTTTTGAGACGCTCTCTGAAAGATGAGTAGCAGTGAAACCATTTTGCTGGTTTAGCAATGGCAGAGCTGTTGGTGCCCCTTCCCCATCCTCTCGGCACTGGCCATTCTGGTGCATACTGATCGTTCCTTCCTGTGAGCACCTACGATGTGCCACCTGAGGGCTTTCTCTGAGGGCCAGGGGAAGGGGAAGACAGAGATGCTGAGAGCTGATGCTCCTGGGAGCCACCCTCGGTCAATGAATGGGATCTGGAGTATAGAGAACCCGGCTTTTTGTCCCTGGGCTGGGACAATTCTGATGCGTGCTCGATACCCTCTTTCAGAGGGGTCCCCAGCCAGACTGCACTCCAGTTGCCCATGGTGGTAACCTGCTCATTATAAACCCCATCTTGGCTCCTTCCCCTCCTTCTCCCACATCCCCGTTCTCCTCCAGTACTTCCTGAGGTCACCTCCCAACTCAACTACATGCACTCCCATCCTTGTCTCAGGATCTGCTTCTGGGGTAACCTTAGAAGACACTGTGCTAATTTAATGATCCCAGTAAACAAATGTGCCTTAGAAGCACTTTGGAGGTGACAAGAAAATGCTCTCTTAGAGCTTTTGCTATATCCTGGAGTCCTTTCCTGCTTCCCTCACATCACTTATCACTCAGATGTGCCCACAGGGCAGTAATAACTCCTCGTGTAAAGTTTGTATTTTACTAACTGTAGGGAGGCAATGGGGTAGGATGGAAAGAACACCAGCTCTGGACTCCAGAACAGAACTTTTGATTTTCACCCAGACCTCTTCCTCTCCCCTGAGACAGCACCACCACCCAGTTGCCCAAGCTCCAGCACTAGAGGCCAATCTTGATTTATCCCTTTTCCATACCCTGCACATACACTCCATTGGCAAGTCCTGTTGCTTGTGCCTTGGGAACCTGGCTGGAATCTCTTCACCCCTTTCCAAGCCACCCCCCAATTCCAAGCCACCATTACTTCTCTCTAGGGCCACACCAATGACCTCCCGACTGGTCTTGCTGCCTCTACTCTTACCCCTTACTATGCAATTCCCACTAGCGTCCAGAGAGACCTATCAAATATATAAATCAGGGACTTCCCTAGTGGTCCAGTGGTAATGAATCCACCTTCCAATGCAGGGGATGTGGGTTCAATCCCTGGTCAGAGAACTAAGATCCCACGTGCTGCGGGGCAACTAAGCCCATGCGCCACAACTACTGAGCTCGCGCGCCTCAACTAGAGATCCCACATGCCTCCAGAGCCCACGCGCCCTGGAGCCCACACTTCACAACTAGAGGGAGAAAACCCGTGTGCCACAACTAGAGAGACGCCCGCGTGCCACAATGAAGAGCTCACGTCACAATGAAAGATCTCGCATGCCTCAACGAAGATCCCACCTGCCACAACTAAGATCTGATGCAGCCAAAAGTAAATAAATAAAATACATATTTTTTAAAAACGTAAATCAAATAATGCCATCCCCTGCTTAAAACCTTTCAATGACTCCTCTTCTCAATCAGAATAATATCCAGACTCTTTCCAAGGCCCTACATGGCCCTACAGGAGCTGACTCCTGCCTCTCTCCAAAATTAGCCTCTTCCATTCCTTTCTGAGCTCCAGTCAAGTGGCCACCTTTCAGCTCCTCAAATGTCCCCAGCTCTTTGCTGCCTCGGGGCCTTTGCACATGTTGCTCCCTCTCCCTGGAAGGCCCTTCGCTGGGTCTTCACATGGGGACGGCAGCTCCTTCCTGTCTGTCAGGCCTTAGTTCAAATGCGACTCATCTACAAAGCCCTCCCCAATCACCCTGTCTCAAATGTTCACTCCCCCTCCAACACACACCAGAAACCCAGTTACTTTCCACCATATCACCCTATTTATGACCGTTTCAGCCATCATTGCTGATCTAAAATCACCTTGCTTGTATGTCTGCAGCCTCCTCTACTGGAATGGAACCTCCTGAAAGCCCGGATTTGTCTGTCTCCTTTGCCCTGCCTCCCCAGCTCTTGGAGACTGCCTAACACATAGCAAGCGCTCAGTAAATTTTTTTAAGTCACAACAGCTTAGAGTTCTGCCTCTGTCACTTAGTGTGTGACTCTGTGCACGTTACTTATCTTCCCAAGGCCTTAGTTTCCTCAAATGTACAATGGGGATAATGTAGCAACGACCTAATAAAAAGCTCCTAACACAGCCTTACACACTGGGGAATTTGGCAAATGCTGGTTTATTTCTGTATCCATCAGAATCGTTTCAGCTGTACAGAGCAAAATATCCAAATACAAGAGGATTAAACAATAGGGGCTTCATTATCTCACATAATTCTCCTACATGAGGGAAGGTCCGGGGTTGGTCCTCAGCAATGTCATCAGGGACGCAGACCCCTTTTCATCTTTCTTCTCAGCCTTCTTCAGCATAATAACTTGGTCCTAGGCTTGTCCTTATGGCCACAAAATGGCTGCCACAGTTCCAGCATCATGTGTAGATGTGACAACATCTGGCTAGAGAAGAAGGGCATTCCCACCCATGCAGCTCCTTTCATTAGGGGAGAATACCTCGCTCAGAAGACACCAACAAACTCCTCCTCTAATTGATCCTATTGGCTAGGATTGGAGCATATGCCCTAGTTTTGTGGCAAAGGAGGCTGGGAAGGTCTGTGTCTGGCCATTTCAGCCTCTTTGTGGGAGGATAGGAAGCAGGAGTGGAGAATGTTTGCTGGGTGGGTGTGTATCCGAGATGTTCCCTGCACCTTCTTTCTCTTTCCTCTCTGCTCTGCAGGTGTTTCCTTTTCCCAAGATGCCCTCCCAGGCTTGGTCGGTTTTGAATTAGGGAGTCCACACCTTTCTCTCAGCTGTGTTATTCCCTGCAGGTAGTGTTTTTAGGTGCGTGAGTGTTTCAAGGCGGAGATTCAGGATGTGCTGTGGGTTAGTAAGAAGTGGGTAGGAAGATCCAGGGATCGGTGGAAGGGGGAAGAAGACGGTGCTGAGCAGCCTGCGAGGGTCAACAGAGGAGGAGACCAGAGGTAGGTGAGAGCCTGCGCTGCCTGGAGCCAGACCTTCTCTGAGAACAGGGCAAGTGGACCGAGGGGAGGAAAGGACTTTTATCTCAGAACCTCAACTTGACCTCTCCTCTTCTTCCTTAACCCACCCTGACCTCCCGCTCCTCCTTCCTGTTCCATCAGGACACGGATGCTGCTCAAAGCTCCAGCTTCCCCGTCTTGTGTGCCCATGTAGGGGGTGTCCCACCTGCCTCTGTCCTCTGAGGACCTGGCCGCTCCTAAGCCAAAAAAGACATTCCTGGCTGAAGACACACACGGTGCCGAAGGGCCCGGGTGGGATCTCAGTGTGGGTAGGGCTGCGAGAAACAGCTGAAGCCAAGGGGAAGCCCCGAGCTCACCACTCTCACAGTGGAGAGAGCATGGTGGCGGGGCCACAGTTATTAACCCATTCCAGACTGACTGGTTCTGGATCCTGGGAGCAGCATTCGGGCACCACCTCAAGACCTGCCATGTCATGATGAAGAAGACCTTGGTCCTGGTTGATAAGGGCTCGAAACCCAACTTTCATATTTACTAGCTATAGTGGACATTTGTCATTCCTTTGGGCCTCTAGCAGCTGGACTCCCTTATTTTATGGTGACTCCTCCACCTGAAAAGGTGAAAATGCCAGATATTCCCAATCCTCACCTCCCTTGCGGCTAAGGTACAGGCACGTGACCTGGGCACCACGTATTCCATCAGTTCAACCTATGGAGCAAGTCTTGTTCTGCTTGAAAACCTGAGGTGCTTTCTGTCTTCCTGACTGGACACTCACTGAGGCTAAGTCCAGAGTCCACTATGACTGAGCATTTTTCACGGCATATACTCTCAAAACTAGCTTCTCTGGCCCTCTCAATGGCCCCCGTTTTATTCAGATTGATTGGGGTATGTTTTTCACAGCTTTATTGAGATATAATTGACGTCTATCATTGTGTAAGTTTCAAGTGTACAATGTGATGATTTGATACATGTATATATTACAAAATGTTTACCACAATAAGGTGAGTTAATCCTTCACCTCATATAATGACCATTTTGTTGTTGCTGTTATTATGGTAAGAACATTAAAGCTTCACTCTCAGCAGCTTTGAAGCACACAGAACAGTATTGTTAACATAATCACCACGCTGTACTTTAACTCCCCAGAACTTATTCATCTCATGAATAAGGGAAGGGAAGTTTGTACCCTTTGATCAACATCTTCTTGTTTTCTCCACCCCTCAGCCCCTGGTAACCACCATTCTACTGTCTGTGTGTTTGGGTTGATGTTTTCAAATTCCACATATAAACGAGGTCATACAGTATTTGTCTTTCTCTGACTTGTTTCAGTTAACAAAATGCTGGCAGGTTCCATCCATGTTGTCACAAAGGGCAGAATAATTCCCACTCTTTGAGGTCAACTCTCAGAATTGTGGCAGCTTATGTCATGGCTACAGTCTGGTCATCATGCAGTTAACTTCTCCACCTGGTGGGGGCTTCAGTATCTACAAGACAGCTCATGGGATACGGCTCAGGATATTATCTATAGTCCTTGAGAAGGAGCCAAAAGTCCTTGACTATGCTTAATGACTAAGCAATTATTATTTGGTCTTGTTTGGCTGTTTTCCTTAGGTGATATCCCTGTTTCTCTAAAGTCCTGGGAGCTTTTTAAAAATTTATTTATTTATTTATCTGTTTTTGGCTGCGTTGGGTTTTCGTTGCTGCCCAGCGGCTTTCTCTAGTTGCGGCGAGCGGGGGCTACTCTTCGTTGCGGTGCGCGGGCTTCTCATTGCTGTGGCTTCTCTTGTTGTGGCGCACGGGCTTAGTTGCTCCGCGGCATGTGGGATCTTCCCAGACCAGGGCTCGAACTCGTGTCCCCTGCATTGGTAGGCAGACTCTTAACCACTGTGCCACTAAGGAAGTCCCAAAGTCCTGGGAGCTTTATCAGTCCTTGGCTATGGGCACCCTTGCCTTTGTGTCTTGGGCTTCAGGTGTTACTGTTACAGCTTGTATCTTTGGGGGGATAGGCCGGTTCCACCTTAGCCATCTCTGAGGGTTGCATGTGGAGTGACATTCAACAGCGACTGTACAGCAAGGTGGTTAAGAACATGGGGGCTTTGGAGACGGATGTTGTAGGTTCAAATCTCACCTCTGCCAATCTTCTCATTGTGTGGCCTCAGCAAATAACTGAATTTCCCTGTGCCCCATTTCCCCCATCTGTAAGCTGAGGAACTGGGGCCAATAACTGAACCTACTTCCTAGAGTTGCTCTGAGAAGTAACACTTGAGAGCCCCTCGTAAAGGCGGCACATAGTAGGTGCTTTATCAGAGTGTGTTGAATGAGCAGACATCTCCTCGGGCCTCTGACTCAGCTCTTCCGCTGCATGTGGTTCGGCGGCCGGCCCCCCCACCCAGCCACAGCTGACGGGGCTCCATGGTGCTCGTTCACACACAGGCTTTAAGTGGTGGTGATGAGCAGGCCCACTGCACCTGTCACTTCAGGACAACTAAGCAGCCGTTCCCCTCAGGCGCTGTTCTCTCACTAATTAGCTCAGCCCCGGGGAAGGCCTCCGGGTGCTGGCTTAGTCCTCCCATGGCCGAGCTTCATGGTGCAGTGTCTGAGCTCACGGCCACACGAGCCCTTAGCCTCACGGGCCGCAGCTTCGCCGCCTGTGAAACGGGATGCCAGCGCCTCCGGTTCCGGGTGGGGCGGGCTGGCGGCGCGTTGTGGCTCCTGAGCCTGGCCTCTCGGCGGCGGTTAAGCCGAGTGGCTTACCTCGTGTGCCTTCCAGCCCCGGCAAGTAGGTTAAGGCCAGCCTGGGAAGATTATTTGCAGGGAATTAGAGCAGGAGAGAGCAGGATTCGGACGCACTTCTGACTGCTGGCTCGGGTGGCTCATCCGTAGCTGCCATCTGCAAAGGGCTGGTGCCACCTTCAGCTGACAGCGAGCACTGACGGGGGGCGGGGGGGAAGGGGTCTCTTATGGGCTAGAGAAGCCGCTTGAGCAGGGACCTCGGGACTTGGGGGGTTCTGCCCTGCTCCCAGCTCCCCCTCCCAGGCCCTCTGACCAGCTGCACCAGTTCCGCAGAGGATGGGCGGGGTGGGGGGAGGGGAGCTGGGGACGAGGACACCCGAGTGGGTGCCTGTCCTGTCACTCACTGTGCGAGCCGGGTGAGCCACCTTGCCTTTCTGGGCCTCTGTCTCCTCACCTGTAAGGTGAGAGTCTGGGCCTATGACCCGTCAGAACTACCTGCCTCTAATGTTTGCGGGACCATTCAAAGCAGAAGGCAGGAGGTTGAGGAGGAAAGATCAGCTGGGTATTCCTAGTGGGTGTGAAGACAGCACCAGCAGAGAAAGGCTGAACTGACACTGACAGGGAGACAGAATTCAGTTAAATGAATGAATAATGAGTGAATGAATGAATGAAATGGTACATGTGATTGATATATAGGATATTTAAAGAGCAACAATTTCCTCCCAAGGCTGTGAAAATAATAGAACTAAATTTGCTTCTGATGGAGAATTATAGAATCCCCATAAAATGGATAAAATCAGAATTATTCATATACTTAAATAACATGGATAGTAGCCCTTATTGAGCACGTACCAGACATCGTTCTTTGTGTTTTACAACTATAACCTCATGTAGTCCTCACAGTGATGTAATATTATAACCCCCAATTTAAAGATGCAGAAACTGAGGCACAGAAATGTCCGAGGCTAACCCTGCAGTCTTGCTTCGGAGCCCTTAGGTTAACATTCCCCAGGTTAGCCTCATAGTAGCTAGAAAGGCTCTTAGGTCAGAGCAAGCCTTGGCCACATGTCCCTGAGGCGTGTACTGTTTGCCTGAGACCCGCCTCCATCACCCCTTCCAGATTAAGAGTCCTCCACACCGCGCGGGCCAGGAGATCTGAGCTTCGGACTCCCCAGCTTGTCCAGTTAGAAACCTTCGGGTTCCCCAGCGTCCCGCGCCAGCTCTGCCAGGCACCGGGTTCACAACCCGGCTGCTTTGCTGCCCGGAACCCGGGCCACAGTGCTCCCTCCCAGTCACCAGCAGAATCAGGGCTGTGGCGCAGGAGGCTGTCCCCTGACCCTCCCCTGACCCTTCCTGTGCCACACGCAGGCCTGGACTCACTCCAGAACCCTTACCTCACCGCCAGAAGAACACTTCCTCAAGATGAAAACTCAGGGGCGGGTGCCAGGCTTCCTACAGGCTGATCGCATTGGTGCCAAATCCTACACGACGCAGGGGCCTGGAGGTGTGGGGACAAGCTTGTGAGGAGCTCAGGTCCTCGGGCTGGTTCCACTACTTAAAACTCACCCCAAACAGATCGCGGCCTTTACTCATTCCTCATAGCCTCACAGTAGCCAGAAAGACTCTTAAGTCAGAGCAAGCCTGGGCTGCACATCCAGGACGAAAGCCCCTGGTTGGAGCAGAGGGCTGGGATATCAGGTGAATTTTTTTTCCGTCACAGGCACATGACTTCCAGCCCACACAGTAGCCCACAGAGGTAAATACACCATTTTTCATCAGTTCTAAGACATGCCATTATTTTATAAGCCACTAAGAAGGGGGAAATGCTACTAGTGAAATTTTGACGTGCAAACAATTTTAAGACTCAACCCAATTTCAGAGGTGTTAAAATGTGGGAAAATGTGCTTTTCGGAATCAATGAAATATGATATAATCCTCATTTGAGAGGTCAGAAAACCAGGACCTTGGTGTAGGTGAACATATTCAAGGTCACACGGTAAATAAGGACGTGTGGTTTTCAAGACCTGTTCTGACAACAAATCCTGCTTGTTTCTGCTACGTGTCTCACTTCTCTGAGAGGTCATGGAAGGAAAGGAAGTGGAGGACCAGCCTTGCAGAGAGAGACGCACAGTGATCAGCAACGGATTGTTTATGGGATCAAAGGGATCCTCTGATTGCAGGGAGCGCAGGGGGTCACAGGAAGACCTGTCCCCGTTCAGGCAGGGCGGGGAAGGGACACTGGAAGGGCAGGCAAGCCCCAGTGAGGAGAGCGAAGAAGGAGGGTGGAGACCCCCAAATCTCAACCCTCCTACTCATCACCTGGGTGGTCCCTGCCCTGACCCCATTAACAGAAGAGGAAACCATTTCTGAGGCAGATCTTCAGCGAGATGGATGTTGAATAACAATGCACTTTGAAAACTGTGAAGCACTAATATTTAATTTCCTACTATTACAAGTGAAATTTAATTTCCTACTATCACAAGTGAAAATACACAAACCCAGGCTGCTGTGCAGTTCCATCTCAGCAGGCTATCACCTTCAGACTGGAAGCAATTTAAAGCAATTTATATCTTTCTTTATGCTAGCCTCTTCAAAAATTCCAAAATGGGATTCAAAGTCTCTTGTGCTTGTCCTGTGTGATACAAGGTATATCTCTTACAGCATTACCCGGTAGCTGTCTGGAAACTGCATTCAGGCAGTTCAATCTCTCTTCCTCCCTCCCCTTTCTCTCTCCCCAAGAATTTCCAAAACAAAGGACAGAGGGGGAGGGGGAGAGAGAGAGGAAAAAAAGAAAGCCTAGCCCACCATGGCCTTTCTCTTTTCTCTAAGTTCCTCCCATTTCGGTATTTACCCCTTTTCTCTTGTGTGCAGATCTCTGCCCCTTTGGAAATAACTCAATCTACATTTTCTTTGCCCTTAAAAATTCTGCAGTTCTATCCCCCATCACCATTAGCACACCACCACCCTCCGAGACCCACAAGCTGCCCACATAGCAAAGGATTAGTTCTCTTGCGAGTGGAGTATAGGGAGCCTGTTAATACTTTTTTTTCTGGCATATAAATAACCATCAATGACCTCTTCACCTATCACATGGCAGCTGTTGGATTCATGATTGGCAGGTAAATATAATGCAAAGTGTAAGTTCTCCTGGTGACTAAGCTCTTATTATATACATACAAATATTCGTCAAGATTCCCCCCAAAATTATCCCTCAGAAAAGGGAGCTGCCTTAGGTCCTTACAAAATCTAGCATGTTACAGGAAACTCTTATTTAAAACATTAAAATACTGTTTTGAGAAGACACATCAGTCTGAAAAAAAAAATCGGTGCTAATTAGGGATGCTTCTAAAGATCCTGATAATCACCTGATAGAAACAATAAAAAAGGAGACAGACACTTAACACAGACTTATTTAGTCCATGAGGGGAAGGGCCTTGCAATTATGTGAAATGTTGTTTTTTTAAAAAAGCTTTTTTACAGACCACTAAAAAGCAATGCGTTTAGCAAGGCTGGGCACCTGCTGGGTCCCCACCAATCTTGGGCATCTTGGATGCCTCTCTCCCCCTCTGTTGGGCTTTCGCACCCAACTCCACATTGCGCTGGGGGATGAGCTCACCCAGAGAGCCTCCGCTGAGGTCTTGCAGCCTCTACGCTCCCTCTCTGTGGGAGGCAGAACAATGGCCCCGAGATGTCCACGTCCTAATCCCCAGAATCTATGAATATGGTACCTTACACGGCAAAAGGGACATTGCAGGTGTGATGAAGGATCCTGAGATGGGAGATTATCCAGGTGGGCACAAAGTCATCACAAGGGGCCTTATAAGAGAGAGGCAGGAGGTCAGAGAAGAGGTGACAGCAAAATCAGAGGTTGGTGTGATGCAACGCAGCTGCAGACCACGGGCCCAGCAATGCAGCAGCCTCTAGAGGCTGGAAAAGGCAAGGAAATAGATTTTCCCCCTCAAGCCTCTAGAAGGAACGCAGCTCTGCCAACACCTTGACAGTGAGACTCTATCTGATTTCTGACCTCCAGAACACTAAGATAATAAATTTGTTAGTTTAAGGGGGAAAAAAGGCAAGGCATTTAGTACTTATAATGCAGAGGTTATGAATATGCGTCCACAGGAGGAATTGTTCCCTGTGTTTCCAATGACAGCGTCACACACACTTGCTCTACCAACATGGGCTGAGGTGGTAAACTGTTAGAGGACTCAAACGAGTAAGGAAATTGCTCCATGAAACAAGACAGGGCAAAAAATCCCATTTCTAAATAAATATATCCTTTTTATTTCATGTGTGACTTTTAGATATGGAGGGTACAATAAAAATTGAATCATAAATATATAACCATTTTATTTATTTCTCTAGAAGTTTATACATTCAGGTTAGCCAAAAACATTGGTCTTTGTTTCCTTGGTTGTTTGGTTGGCTGGTTTTGTTTGAGCATGTTTTAAATGTTTTCATTGGGATAATGGGAAATTGCTTTATACTTAGAGTTATATGAATTGGGCATATATGGGCATAATAGGAACAGAATTAATGGGCCTAGAGTTTATGTTTTAGTCTGAAGGGAACTAAAACCTGCACTTATCTGCAATTTTAGGTTGATGGCTCCATATTTGGAGGGATACATACTTGTTTCCTGGGCTGTGACTTGAAGAACAGTCGATGAAACAGTTGAGACGTGCAACGGCCAGGTGAGCCCCTTACCATTGTCACTGGAAGCATTAGGCTGGGAATTCCTTCTCTTTGTAAGATCTACAGAAGACCTTATTGGAGGGGGAGGGAAAGGCAAATTCTACTAGCATTGTCCTTTTTCGTCAGAGATTTTTTTAAAGATAAGAATATTGTTATTGTTTAATACTGGGAAGAGTTCTAAGTATTTGCAGATATCAGTAACCAAGGTACTTTCCTTTTTTAAAAAATTTTTTTGGAGTATAGTTGATTTACAATGTTGTGTTAGTTTCAGTTGTACAGCAAAGTGAATCAGTTATACGTATACACATATCCACCCTTTTTTAAGATTCTTTTCCCATATAGGGCATTACAGAGTGTTGAGTAGAGTTCCCTGTGCTATACAGCAGGTTCTTATTAGTTATCTATTTTATATATAGTAGTGTGTATATGTCAATCCCAATCTTCCAATTTATCCCTTCCCACCCCTTACCCCCTGGTAACCATAAGTTTGTTTTCTACATCTGTAACTCTCTGTTTCATAGATAAGTTCATTTGTACCCATTTTTTAGATTCCACATATAAACGATATCATATTTGTCTTTCTCTCTCTGTCTGACAGCTTCACTCAGTATGACAATCTCTAGATCCATCCATGTCGCTGCAAATGGCATTATTTCATTCTTTTTTATGGCCGAGTAATATTCCATTGTATATATGTACCACATCTTTTTTATCCATTCTTCTGTTGATGGACATTTAGTTTGCTTCCATGTCCTGGCTATTGTCAATAGAGCTGTAATGAACATTGGGGTGCATGTATCTTTTTGAATTATGGTTTTCTCTGAATAATCCTAGGAGAGGGATTGCTGGATCATATGGTATCTCTATTTTTAGTTAGTTAGTTGGTTGTTCACAGGCCTCTCACTGCTGTGGCCTCTCCCGTTGCGGAGCACAGGCTCCAGACGCGCAGGCCCGGCGGCCATGGTTCACGGGCCCAGCCGCTCCGCGGCACGTGGGATCCTCCCTGACTGGGGCACGAACCCGTGTCCCCTGCGTCGGCAGGCGGACTCCCAACCACTGCTCCACCAGGGAAGCCCTATTTTTAGTTTTTTAAAGAACCTCCATACTGCTCTCCATAGTGGCTGTACCAGTTCACATTCACACCAACAGTGTAGGATTCCCTCATCAGAGATTAATTCTAAAGAGCAAATGTCTTACCTGTGACATAAAAGCCCTGGCTTTCCCAGGGTCCTTGAGAGAAGAGCAGAGTGGTGTAGGGCAGGAAGTTGGGGGAGAGTAATGACCCCCCCAAGTGGAGGCCTGAGCCCCCCATGCTCTGCTTATTCCCTGATTCAAAGATGTAACCAATGACAATCTATCTCCTGGAATTCAATGTCTAAAGAATTTTCCAGATCAAGCATTAGCAAATTCTAATCCAAGCTACACCCTACCTCTTTCCAATAATTCATCATCTTCCCTATCATTAAGGAACTTTTAGAAATCCAAACTGAACTTGCTTTCCCCTCTACAGGGCCTGGTTAGTGCTTCTCTTCATGACAAGAAACAAAAGGAAAAACAAAATTTAAGGAATTTGGTGTGATATTTTGAAATACCAAAAAAAATTAAGGAAAATCTCTGATTTAGCAACATTTCTACTCAGAATTCCCCAAAGAATCTTGATTTGAGAGAAGAGTTGACTAAAAATTATTCCGTGGTACAGTCGTGTAGTGTTTTGATTTTCAAAGGGCTTGTCGATCTATCCTGTTTGATCCCCTCCACGACCCCTCGAGGTAAGCAGGGCAAGTATTACCTCCAATTTGGAGATCAGAGAAGATTTAGGTTTAGAGAAAAATGAGAACTAACCAATATTTGTTTGGCTCTTACAATTGTTTCGTCCTATGGGGTGGGCCCTCTTTAGTTAGAACTCTTCTAGTGCAAGTTTCAGAAAAACCAGCTCAAACCAGCTTAAACAAATGAACAAACCCAAAAAAGGAATTCATTGGTTCATATAAGAAGTGCAAGGGGTGAATTCACAGGAATTCAGCTCTCTCCTCTCGCTCCTCTTGAAACGGAGCAGGACCCTGTGGTCCTCGCCCCCCATGTCCTCAGCCTGCATTTTGTCCGTGGAAAAACTTTAGCCAAACAATAAGTTTAATCAGAGAAGTGAGAAAATGCAGAAACAAAGGAAAACAGTCAAACAAGACCAAATAATAATAGTTTAGTCATTAAAGCAAAGTTAAGGACCTTAATTCCTCCTCGAGGGCTCTAGATCATATTCTGAGCCGTATCCCGTGAGCTGTTGTATAGATACTGAGATCCCCACCAGGTGGAAGAAGTCACCTACATGATGACCAGATTGCCGCCATGACATCAGCTGCCACATTTCTGAGAACTGGCCTCAAAGAAATGGGAACAAACCGACCCTGGCACTGAGGACTAACTGTACTTAAAACAGTCAAGATGACGCCGATCAGACCACTGCTTGACCAATTTCAAGATGACGGTCAGAGCTGACTGTGCTCTTTCCGCGTGCAGCCCCCCCCCTCCGTCTATAAACCCCCCACCCCTGATTGTCAGTGGCGGGGAGTCGGCCTTCGGACAGGCGTCCGCCCTCTGCCCAGCTCCCACAACAGGTTGCCAGCCTCTGAAATAAAGCAGACTTTCCTTTCCACCAAGCTTGCCTCTTTCTTGGCTTTAGAGCAGCAAGCAGCTGGACCCCACTTTTGGTTACACATACTCTCTCTCTCTCTCTCTCTCTTTCTCTCTGTTCCCCTCACCCTTCTGTTTCCAACTTTAGCTTTCTTCTGTGTTGCCGTCATTCTCAGGCAGGCTGTCCCCCAAGAAGCAGAGATGACCACCTCAGAATTAGATGCTACCAGTTTAGCAGTCCAGTGGAAAGCAAGGTCCTTTCTCACCACTGTTTCAATAAAAGTCGGATGCTGGGCCTCTTCAGCCTGACCTGAGTCACGTTCCCGCCCCTGAACCAATTACTGTGGCTCTGCCTTGTGTCAATTGCTCCCCGGGGCGTGGTCATTCCCCTTCCAGTCAAATGACAGGAGACCCAGGAGAGGATGACTCTCTCAAAGGCAACCTGGCGTTGTTGCTAGCAGAAGGGGGCGTGGTTGCTGGGTAGACAAAAACTACAGAAGTCTATTCCATTCACATTTTCATTCTTCAGTGGAGGAAAGTGAAGTACAGAGGCATTGTCCTGGGTCTTATAGCCAGATCTCAGACCACAGAGCCCAGGGCCTCTTTGCACATTTGGTGGAGACAAATCCATGGACATGCCTTAAAGTGGTTGAACTGACACCTGAACTGGGGCCATCTGCTGTTTGGCTCTAAATGCTCATTGCCAGAAATACGAGCTTATATCATCCTACGATGCCTCACATGGTTAGCTCACCTCCCACCACCATCCCAATAAAGCAACCTATCATTTAAAGAGAACATATTCTCA
Organism: Kogia breviceps; assembly: GCF_026419965.1. Lineage (NCBI taxonomy): Eukaryota > Metazoa > Chordata > Mammalia > Artiodactyla > Physeteridae > Kogia > Kogia breviceps. The sequence continues at coordinate 12,235,105 of NC_081312.1, forward strand.
GGTCCAGAGTAAGTCAACCGTCAAGCCTCTTCATGCTCTTCCTTTAGACCTGCTGGGAGGCAACGGGAAAGCCAGCCAGACCCCAGCCTCCATCTCTTCCTGAGGTTGGCCCTGCTTCACCCTTGCTCCCCAGCCAGTAGGAGGAGCTCAGTAGTGTCCCCCCACTTCCTTCTTTCTCTCCACCACTCTGCTCTTGGGTGTCTATCCAATCAATACAGTTCTGATCCAAGAGACTGCCATACCTGTGCTCTTAAACATATAACTATTTGATGCCAGGGATGGCGCCTTATTTCTTTTCCCCTCAGAATGACTAGTCCAGCACCCTGAAGGTAGTCAGCTTTCCATAAATGATTCTGACTTGCACTAACCCCACTTTGGTGGTATCTTGAGGGTTAACAGTCAGTAGATTAAGAGACGGCATAATGGTAGGTATTACTCATTTCTCTTTCTAAGTTTTCTGATCACAGATTTTTCCAGAAGCCACAGATTGCTCCAGAGTGGATGGGAACAATTCCATAAGCATTACATTGGGTATGAATTGGTCTTAGGGTTAGTTTTCTAATCAAAGCGTCTTTCAGTTGCTTTACAGTGTATTTTTTAGAAAACAATTTCTCCAAATCATGTCTTTTCTTAGCCTAGTTCCTCACAGTAAAAAAGCTCCTCTTTTACGTTTCTCTTTCCATTCTTTGAGATACTCATTTTTTTCTATAGATAGATATAAATGAATTCAATATATTTCATTTTCCTCAAATTTTAATGTGTCTTCTTTAGATTCTATCCCCTAGTTCAGGCTGAGAATAGGGAGTTAGAATATCCAGAGCATTAAAGATTTATCACTTCCATCATAATTTATAGGACTTCTCTTATATCTAAGGAATATCTCATTTGCTTAGGTGATTTTGCAGAAGAAAGGGGAATTAATATTTTCTGAAGCTCTGTATGAGTTTTCAAAAATCTGTTGGATGGTGAGTTTTTAATAACTCCAACTAATTACCCTTTTTAAGATTAGATGTTAGGTAGAAGCCTTTAGATTTCCCACCATTGAAAACTACTAATAAAACCAATTTATAATGAACAAAATGTGGTTTCAATATGAAGATACCTCCAGGGGACAGCCATTTGTACAAGAAAGATTTTCTGTAGTTCAGGTTTGAGGAGATCTATAGTAAATCCTTCCAACAAAGGAATGTTGGCTGGAAGTACTAAAATTATGTGAGCAGTTTTCCCCTTTGCTGACAGCACTGGGCTGAATTAATGTGATATTTGTTTTCTACCTACTGGGTTGTAAAGGTAATGAGGATGGGGAGGGCCTTGTGGAGGATGTGAGCTGTGGGGACCCCAGAAAGTCTTCATTTGCCAGGTCTTACTTTTATTACCTATTCCCCAGTGCCCTGGATCTAAAAAATAGAATGTTGTGCCCTAAGCAGCACAATGTTTGACTTGGGTGATAGAATCATAAGGTAGGCAGGGTCTTATAAATTATTCAGACTAATCCCACCCCAGGTCCATTTTATGGATAAATAAAGTGAGGATCACAGAGGACCAGAGACTTGGCCAGGGTCCCCTAGAAAGTGGCAGTACCCAGCTTTCCAAGTCTCCAATCAGCGTTCTTCCTACACTGAGACTCTCATTTGTTCTCACTCATCATGCTTGTCAACCATTTTGGGTGGCCAAGCTGAGGACAAGACCCAAATTTTTTGAACATGCCACCTGAAACCACATTTAATATCAGAACTTGTCCAGACTTTAGCATATATTGGAAATGAGACGAACATAGATGGACAGGGGCCCATTCACTGCGAGAGTAGAAATGGGAGGGCAATGAAGCCAAGGGCAATGATGCTCCAGGAGAAATGCTTCCATGCAGCCTCTCTACTTTCATGCTCCTTCCTCCTCCCCTCTTTCCCCAGTACCTCCCCTACTGCCTCTCTGCAGCTCCTCTGGACACTGGCACTGAGGATTGCTGAAGAAAGGTGAGGTGGGAATTTTCACGTGACATCCATACAGTGTCCTTTAGACGGAGTACTCACTGAGGCAAAAGAATTAGTAAAACTCATGAACCGAAAACTGGGAAATTTTTCATCTTCAATGCAGACCTAGGTTAAAATCTTCTCTCAGCCATTTGCATATATGGTTTTACAAAAATGTAGTCATACCTTATATATTACTCTGCAACTTATTTTTTCTCATTTTAATTAATGTGAACATCTTTCCAGGTCAGTATGTAATATCAATGTCAATCAAAATTATTTTTTTTAATGAGTGCTAAATATTCCACACTGTGGAATAATCAATTCAACACCATAATCAACTCAACCTCTCCCTTTACATGGATGTTCAGTGTTAATCAGGTGTGCTATTCAAAAAAATGCAGTAATAAAGTGCTTAGGCCAGTGCCTGAGGTAAAGGCACACCAAATGTCAGGCTCCCTGTCTTCCTTAGCTATTGGTGCCTTCACAACCAGAAATGGAATTAAAACGGGAGTCAAAGGTAACAATTCCAAAGACTCACTAATCATTTTATACATCTCTGCTTCCTGAGTTCGTAAGTTTTTCTTACTTTCTGAATTTGCACTTGACACCAGTCATTTTCCTGCTTTATTTCAAAGGAGGGCATCTCAAAATGTTAAATCTGTCTGAAGCAGCTCTATCAGCAGCAGAAAAATGCTCCAAAGGTGGGACAGGGGAAGCAGCAGCATGCTGTGGAAACATTTTTTTTAACATCTTTATTATATGGAGGTTCCTTAAAAAACTAAAAAAATGGAAACATTAAAAACAAGGGAAACATCACATGATTCTGGATTAAACATCAGCTTTAAGCTGACCACTATTTCTATTTTGAAATAGTGGTGAGGAAAGCAAGTTGAAGACCTGGGAATAAACAGATCCTGAAGTTTCAACCCAATGGACAGAGAAACATGGAGGCTTCCTTCTCTGAAAGATAGGAAATATACTTTATTATATCCTCACATTCTTTCAATCCATACAACTGTTTCCTTCCTATTTCCTCAATGTCTATTTGTTGCCACACTGGGATAGGCCTACAATTGTAGTCAACCTTTTGCAGTCTTTAATCTGTCATAAGAGTGTAGACTTTGGAATACTCAGAAAATCTGGATTCATATCCTGGCTACAGTTGTTATTTAATAGTGATTGACACCTGGGAAATTCTTTTTTTTTTTTTTTTTTTTGTGGTATGCGGGCCTCTCACTGTTGTGGCCTCTCCCTTTGCGGGGCACAGGCTCCGGATGCGCAGGCTCAGCGGCCATGGCTCACGGGCCCAGCCGCTCCGCGGCACGTGGGATCTTCCCGGACCGGGGCACGAACCCGTATCCCCTGCATCGTCAGGCGGATTCTCAACCACTGCGCCACCAGGGAAGCCCGACACCTGGGAAATTCTTAGCGTGAGTCTTCACTTCCTCATCTGTAAAGTGGGGATAACTTGTTAAATCTGGCTGCTGCGAGGGTTAAATAAAAGTAATGCAGAGCAAGTGTGTGATACAAAGCCTTCAAGAATAGTCCTCTTCATTCTGGATCAATGGAAACACAGATCCTTTCTCTCCCTGGTGTATTAGTGTATGGCATACTATTGTTACAGCTTAAAATTTATTTCTGTTGTCCTTCATCAATTTCCATAGGATTGCCAAAAGATATTCATCCTTTCTGAGCAATTGGAAGAAAAATATGCTTATACTGACCTCATTTTTCAGGAAACCGAAGTCATGGAATGAAGAATTCACTAAAGCACTGCTGCTTCTAGGAACGGCTGCAGGAGGCTGATGTCTGTGGGTAAGTTTTGTACAGTTGCTCACATGCTCTGCCTTTTCCCACTGTGAAACATGGTTTGGTTTTGTTAATTTATTTTTGGCTGCATTGGGTCTTTGTTGCTTTGTGCTGGCTTTCTCTAGTTGCGGTAAGCAGGGGCTCCTCTTGGTTGCAGTGTGGTCTTCTCATTGTGGTGGCTTGTTGTGGAGCACGGCCTCTAGGCGCACGGGCTTCAGTAGTTGTGGCACCCAGGCTCAGTGGTTGTGGCTCGTGGGCTCTAGAGCACAGGCTCAGTTGTGGTGCACGGGCTTAGTTGCTCCGTGGCATGTGGGTCTTCCCGGACCAGGGCTCGAACCTGTCTCCCCTGCATTGACAGGTGGATTCTTAACCACTGCGCCACCAGGGAAGCCCGTGAAATATGTTTTTAATAATTACTAGCAATAAGGTAATGAAGAGAGTGACAGTTCTAACAAATCTTTAAAAAAATTTTTTTCTGGCTCCCCCAGGACGGTCAGGGTCGGATGTAATATCGTAAGTTTTGAGAGAGAAACCTTGGGAGGGGGAAAGGCAGCAAGAGAAGGAAAGATAGATAATTCACATAGAAGGTGCTGGCACTGGAAGCAAATTCTTGGAACAGTTATGTTTGGGGGTTGGTGGTGGGAATACCACTGATGCTCTCATTTCGTTGTTGAATGTTGAAGACGTTACTTTTCTTCTCCAAAGAAAAGGCGTTGACTGCATGTTGAGTACATAAAGCCAGGTCACTACTGGGAAACTGAAGAACACAGCAACTTACCTGATAGTCAGTTGACGTGGGTGCTTTTAGTAAGATCCTTAGCTCATTCTTTGTAAGATAACCTCTTTTCCAAAAAATGAGCCCTATTGCATACTCCAACCCATATTCTCAGTTTCTATTTGCAGTGGTTTCCAGGCCAATCAACAAGCTGGTTACTCTCTTCTGGACCTAATTCAGATATTAATGTCCGTAAAGAGTGGTACTTAGGCTGTTTGCAATTATGAGCTAGTACTAATATCATCACCATGATGCATGACTTTATGAATAAATCTGTATGCATTTCAGATTATAGAGAAAAATTGGAAACCACCCAAAAACTGGGAAGAACTAAGTAAATAATGATACAGCCATATGATGGAATATTTGCAGCCATTAAAAGATGTTTATAAACCTTGGAAATTCTTCTCTAAAGACAAGTGCAAAATTGTATATGTATTACATAAACATTTTATTGAAAGAGATGGAAATAGGCCAAAATGATAAAAGTACTACATTTAGTATAGGGCTTTTTCCTGTTTCTTTATGCTTTTCTGCACCCTCCAAATTTCCTAGCATGTGCATTTATTAAATATTAGAAGGGAAAGTTAAAAAAAAGGTGGGGGAGGGAGAAAAATGTTTTCTGAACTAAGTGGGGTCTTACCAGTAGAATGAAGTAGCAGGCCCATCACCATGTTTATTTTAAACAGTGTCTTAGTAATTACAAAGTCCATGTGTCTATTAGTAATACGGCCCTAAGTCATTACCTTTTTTGACAGTTCTCTTTATACTCAGCTTATAGTCCACTGAAATGCCTTTTTTTTTTTTTTGACCGCGCCGTGCAGCATGCAGGATTTTAGTTCCCCAACCAGGGATCAAACCCGTGCCTCCTGCATTGGGAGCGCAGAGTCTTAACAACTGGACTGCCAGGGAAATCCCTGAAATGCTTCTTTATAAACCTAGAATCCTAGGCTAGGGTTTTCTCTCCATTATTTACTTGTGCCATTGGTTTAGAAAGAGGTAAAATTTCATTTTCTCAGATTTCACCCATTGTGCAAACTTGTCAGGATCCCTTTAGGTACCAATGTTATCTTCTCATACAACAGCTATTTCTTCTAGTGGCAGGTCATTTGCAAATTGTCTTAACCTACCACCAATATCCTGAACTAGAAAATTTATAAAAGTGGCATGTAAGGTGAGATGAGGACAGAGCCTGCTAATTCAGACTAGCACGTCCACAAATGAGCAGCTTTTAGAAATGGCTATAGAAAGGTTAGAAACCCACTTGACTAAATCTCACCCAACCCCCATCTCTCCCTCTTATCCATAAAGATTTTAAGGGAAAGTGTTAAGTGGCTTTTTGGAATCAATATATAAGCATTCCTGGATAAATATATCCCAAGATTCTCACACAGCTTGTGGGTTTCCTCATTTTGACCAAGGGAAGTCTGTTTTCTGTAATTCTATGGGGAATAACATCACCAGTAAAGATAAGATTCAGTATCTTTAGATTAATGCATTAGCACCTTGACCAAATCAAAAAGTCTGCTGCATTTAAATTGTCTTAGAAAATGTCTAAAGATAAAAACGTCTTTGATCTACATTAGGTCATGTGGTATAAATTCCACTGTTATTTAGAGTAAACTGTAATACATTAGAAGTTACTTTGAAGGATCCTTCTCTAGAAGCTAAAAGGATAAATAGTAGAGCACTTTTTGTAGATCAAGTGGTAAAAGCACCCGATTCACTATTGATCAGCTATGTGACTTTGAATAAGCCACTTAGACACCCCAGAGCCAGTTTCTTTTTCTGTAAAAATGAGGTGATACGTAGCCTTTAGGGTTGTAATAAAGATTGAATGAGGTGATGGATGTGCAAGTGGCACTAAATAATTATTAACATGTATTGAGGTGCTTACCATGTGCCAGACACGCCACATGCTTTGCATGGTTCATATTTAATCCTCATGCAACCCTAGGCAATGGTACCATTACCATCCCCATTATCTGAAGTGCTAAGATGTAAAGTAACTGGCCAATCCACACAAAGTGGTACTCAAAACTAAAGAACTCTAATGATATGTCTAAACAAGTACATACTGTAATGCCTATTATGTGTCAGGTATGTGTCAGAATTGGGAGACTAATAACAGACCATAGACTTAAGTTTCCACATCTGTAAAATGGGGTAATAACAGTGTCCATCCTGCCCATGATCATTATGATTAAATGAGACAATGCATATAAAGTACTTGGCACAGTATTTGGTACATAGAAAATACTCAGTGTCAGCTACTACGATAGGGGCTCAGTTATTTTTTACTAAAGAAGCACTTGCGCAATTATTCCCATTAGGTGAACCACATCTCTAAAATGGAAATTATGGCCATAGACTCCATTTTCCCACTGGTAGGGTTAAGTTCTAGTAATTATTATACAGGTTCCACATTTGTTACATAACTGGGCTCCATCTTAAGCTCACTGAGGAATCCTTTCTCCAGGGGCATATTATTCCTCGCACTCCAAATTGTTAAGATTGAAGAATACCTGACTGTTTAATAAAAGAACACCTCAGCACTCACTATAGTGAACTTGGTCATGACGCTCCTAAAGCTTAAGAGTTAAGGGGGTGGATGATCCAAATGATGAAAGGACAGGCAGAGGTTTTTTTGCAAGGACAGTTATAAAATAATATTAACACAGATCTTAAGAGCTTTAACTGCGAATGTGTTTTGCTTAGACAGCGTTTTGGATTGTGATCGCCATGCGTGTTATTCTCTGGCCAGACCCGCTACTCCCCTGAGACGGGGTTTCCACCTCCTTCCTTTTCATACTCTCCTCCACTAACCCCACTCCACAGTGATCATTACTTTGGCTTAACTCTAGAGTAGGAAATAATGAGGAAAATATTGTAGCAAAATAACCAAGACAAATACCCAAAGACTGTAAAGTCACATTCAAAGTAGAAACCCTCAGAATTTGTGCTTCTTTCACCATTGCTGGACCATCATGTAAATTGGAACAGAACATCTGTTGAGGCCAAAGGTGCCTTCTTTAAAATACCTGCTATGGGGTTCAACGGGCAGGTGCTGCCATGGAGCGAGCAATAGAAGGAAACTCTGTTCTTGCAGCAGCTGTGTGCAGGGGGGCTTCAAGCAAAGCAGCCAGCCCCATGGTCAAAAACTGATTAATTATAGGGGAGTGAACAAATAAGTGACTATATTGAAGATTATGGGAGCCCCTGTTTTTACTATAGGGTAAAGGAGGTACAAATATGAAGAGAGGGAAGGCTAGAATAAACCCTGTGGAGTAGAGGTGGAACCGGAGATCAGTGTGAACTTGTGGTTTTTAACATAGAGAGATGGATGATGAGGAAACAAGCATAGATGTAGATATTTCCTAACTGTATACTGAGGACCTGGTAGCAATGATAGCACCGTGGCAATGAGCACAAGTGAGCACCCAAATCTTGGTTCTAAATGACATTCTCCACTAAAGTGAACCAGGACTCTGGAGAAATGGCTAATCCCAGGACTGGGGTAGTGAAAATGCAAGATGGAGCCTGGAACATCTTGTGGTGACTCAAAGTTAGGAAGTGCTCAAAGAACCATGGGGACGTGCAGCCATCATGGAAATCAGTATGGAAATCCTCGAAAAATTAGAAATGGAATTATCATATGACCCAGTAGCCTCATTGGATATGTATCCAAAAGATGTGAAAGCAGGATGTCAAGGAGATATTTGCACACCCATGTTCACTGCAGCATGATTCACAAGAGCCAAATGGTGGAAACAACCCAAATGTCCATCGACAAATGAATGGATAAAGAACATGTGGTACAGCCAGACGGTGGAATATTATGCTGCCTTTAAAAGGAAGGAAATCCTGTCACATGCTACAATATGGATGAAGCTTGAGGACAGTATGCTGAGTCAAATAAGTCACTCACAAAAGGACACCTACTGTACTGTTCCACTCATTAAGTCTCTAAAGCAATCAGAACCATAGAAACAGAAAGTAGGAAGGTGATTACCAAGGGCTGGGGGAAGGCAAGTGAGGACATTAGCGCTCAGTGGGTATAGAGTTTCAGTGTTGCAAAATAAAAAAGTTCGAGATCTGTTGCACAACAACCTGAATATATGTAACACTACTGAACTTGTATACTTAAGAAAGGTTAAGATGGTAAATTTAATGTTATGTTTTTTACCACAATTAAAACAAACAAAAAAAGAACCTGAGACCATGTCAAAAGAGCACAGAAGCCACCTTAAAAGGGCTCCCACTAGCCAAACCTAGGAAAACTGTAGCATTTCATTTTGAAATGAATCATGATAGTTTGTAGATTATAAAACAGAATCCATGTTCCACACCGATATAAATAATGAACAAACAAATGGGGGAGAAGAGAATGTGCTTACACTAGAATTTCAAATAAATGTAGAAGCCACAGTGTAATCAGAAAATCACCTTTTGGCAATCTTATCTGATTTCTTCAGATAAGAATCATCAATAGATGCTAAAACTAGAGGATAAATATTTATAAAGAAGAGGATATTGACATAGTCTCAAAGTAGCTCCCCACAAAGTATTTATTAACTTGACAGTGGAGAAACCTTGGAAACATAACCATGAAAAATTAACATCGCCAGTAATGGGGAAAATTGACACTATGTGCTTCCTGATATAATGCAGAGAAGAACAAAGCATCATTTACTTCTCTAGTATTCCTGTCAAAAACCCATAACCTGAACCTAATCATGAGGAAACATCAGACAAACTCAAAGGAAGGGCCATTTACAAAGTAACTGATCGCACTCTTCAAAAATGTCAAGGTCACAAAAAAATAAATTTTAAAAAAGGAAAAACTGAGGAAGTCTTCCAGATTGAGGAAGACTGAAGGGAAAACATAACTAAACACATGCATCATCCTGGACTGGATCCTAGACCAAAAAGGAAAGGGTTATTTTAGGGACATTTTGGACTAACTGGTAACATGTGAACGGGGTTTGTGGATTAAACGGTAGAATTTCATCAACACCGGTTTCCTGACTTTGATGGAAGTATTGTAGTTATGCAGGAGAGTCCTTGTTTTTAAAAAATGCACACTGTAGTGCTTATGGCTAATGGGATGTCATAATTGCTACTTAGTATCAAACCATTCAAAAAATATGTATATACAGATAGAATGATAAATAAATACAGCAAAATGTTAACAACAGGGGAACCTAGGGGAATGATATATAGGATCTTTTAAACTATTCTTGTAATTTTTCTGTCAGTTTAAAATTATTTCAAAATAAGTTAAAAAATAAGACACACACAAGTGGTCTTTTAGCTATTACGAATTTATTACACTGGTTTTTGTACTAGAAAAATCTCTGCTTAATGGTTTCCTTATCTCAGGTAAAACTATTCAAAAGAATATTTGAAATAAAGGTGAAAGAAGTTTTCTTTAATGGGCAATAATGTAGATATAAGATTCTGCTTAATAGTTAAAAATGCACAATGTTCTGAATCTTTCTCATTAAACGTAACTTCTTTCTTCCTACAATAGTCTGTCTCCTTGAAAAAAATTACGTATGGGAGATATTGAAAAACCCTGAGAATCTGAATCCTATACATTTAGGTAATTTGTTTTTCTTATAACTGATAGAGGATTTCCATAATCTCATTAGAGACATACATCCTTTGATACCTGAGTATGAAATTTAACCTGAACAATGACCTATTTGAGGATGTTGGGAATGACGGCATCTTTATGATTTCTGGTATATTCCACTGCTTTTATTTTCATTATAGTTTGGTTTTTAATAGATAACTTTTTAATATAAAAAATCTCCTATGATAGCAAATGTCTGTCCATAAAAGAAGAGCTGTTAAATATTGAGGGGGGTCATTTAAAGTCAAATGGTAATAGCATATGTTGGGCCAAGACCACAATGTGTTTCTAAGATAAATTACATTTCTCATAAGCTCGGTAAATGAATCTGAAGAGAAACGAGAGCTCCAAAAATATTTAAAACAAGGACAGCAGGCAGCACCCTTAGAATAAAAACAGCTTCCAATAGAGACTTGTTTGAAGGACTTCACTAGTTTGAATGTACAATTAGTGGTGCCTTAAAAAAAAAAATTGTGTCAAGAAGAAAAAGGAAATACAATAAATTGGATACTGAACATTAAAATAACTTCAGAAAGCGATGTAGTACGTCCTTATGAATCCTTTGCGTATTCTCTGCTTGAAATTATCACTCAATATCAAATGTTTGAGTAGGATCCATGGAATTCCATTAACAATTTCACAAAAGAAGCACATACACTTTTGGTTCTCTTCAACTACAATGAGGAGAGATTTAAAACTCTCCAAACTCCTATTTTGCTCCTCGAAATCACATTTTGACTTCAAGAACTAAAATGAAATGGGCTGAGTAGTGAAGGAAAAAGCACCAAAAAAATAGAGCTGTGTGGGAATGGGGCGGGGGCAGGGAGGAGGGGGGACCAACAGGAGAGAGAAGCAAAGATACCCTCACTTCCAGCAAAGTCCTGAACTTTTACTGTGACAATTTTGGGTATTTTCTCACAAACACAATTCACGTGGTTAAAGTGAGAGAAAAGCAAAAGAAGGATAAAAACCTTTCCTTGATCCCCGCCCAGGTAGGCAGATCTGAAGACTCCTTCTCTAGTTCACACTGCGTCGTCACTTAGCCATCCACTCTGTAGTTATCAAATGGCTGAATAAAGAAGGGGTTAGGGGTAGCAGAGAACAACCACCACACAAACAAACAAGCAAACAATCAACCTCTCAATCACTGAATTACTAACCACTATTTATACCCTTTGACTTAAGTGGTAATGAGTTCATCGATATTTAAAGGACAATAACCGTGTGCTAAAACTCTAGAACCTTAAAACCAAAGAAAAGTACAGAAGGTGACATTTACCCTTTCTCTCCCCGCCCTCCCCACCTTCACTGGCCATCACACAGAATGCAGGCAGTCTCTCTCTCAGCAGGCTATTGTCCTAAATAACAGCTGCCAGATGCTGTTCTTAGAGCAGATAAACTGAAAGTATTCCCCCTAAGCAAAGTGAATATAACTAAGAAAGCGAAACAGCACAGCAGTGCAGGGAAAAAAGCAGTTGAAATTTACAGCTTAAAATCTCAGAATGTTATGCCTGAGAGGAACTGAAGAACTCATGTAGTTCAATATACTTATTTTAGTATTGAATCAATGGATTCTATAAGGATTCTAGATTCATTCATTTAATATAAAATGAACGGACTCTATGAAGGCTAGATTCCAATTCCAACTCTGTCTCTGACCAGCTATCTGACTCAAGCAAACCCCTTACCTCCCACAGGCCCATTCATTCAATACTAAAATAAGCATGTTGAACTAGATGAATTCTATAGTCCCTCTCAGCCATAACATTCTAAGATTTTAAGCCCTAAATTTCAAGTATATTTTTCCTATTAAAAGTGAGTGGCCTTTTTACAGAAATTGATAAACTGATTCTAAAATTCATATGAAAATGCTAGGGAACCAGAACAGCCTAAACAATCTTGAAAAAGAAAAAAGTTGGATGTACAGTTGCCGATTTCAAAATTTAATACATAGTTACGGTATTCAAAACAATACTGGCATAAGGATAGATGTATACATCTGTGAGATAGAATTGAGAATCCAAGAACAAAGTCATATTCATAGGCAACTGATTTTCAACAAAGGTGGCAAGAAAATTTGATGAGGAAATAGTCTTTTCAACAAATGATGCTGGGACTACTGGATATCTAAATGCAAAAGAATGAAATCAGACCCCTACCTCACATCATACATAAAAGTTAACTCAAAATGGATCAAAGACTTAAATGTAAGAACTATATTAAACCATAAAGCTCTTAGGAAAAAAAAATAGGTATAAATCTTTGTGACATGGGATGAAGCAACGGGTTTCTAAGATATGACACCAATAGCACAAAGGACCAAAGAATAAAACAGATAAATTAGACTTCATCAAAATTAAAAACTTTTGGGCTTCCCTGGTGGCGCAGTGGTTGAGAGTCCGCCTGCCGATGCAGGGCACACGGGTTCATGCCCCGGTCCGGGAAGATCTCACATGCCGCAGAGCGGCTGGGCCCGTAAGCCATGGCCGCTGAGCCTGCGCATCCGGAGCCTGTGCTGTACGATGGGAGAGGCCATAACAGTGAGAGGCCCACATAACGCAAAAAATATATATATATATTAAAAAAAGAAAAATTAAAAACTTTTGTGCTTCAAAGGACACTATCAAGATAGTGAAAAAACAAAGAGAATGGGAAAAAATATTTGCAAATCATACATATGATAAGGATTTAGTATCCAGAGTGTATAAAAACCTCTTTAACTCAACAATAAAAAGATAAATGATCCAATTTAAAAATAGGCAAAGGATCTGAACAGACATTTGTCCGAAGAAGATATACAAACAGCCAATAAGTACAGAAAAGAAGCTCAAAATCATCAGTCATTAGAGAAATGCAAATCGAAACCACAATGAGATACTTCCTCACACACACTAAAGTGGCTAAAATAAAAAAGATGGTGAGTAACCAGTGTTACCAAGGACATAGGAATGTAAAATGGTGCAGTCACTTTGGAAAACAGTCTGGCAATTTCCCAAAAGGTTACACAGAGTTACCATATGATCCAGCAATTCTACTCTTAACGTATATGCCTCCCCAAATTGAAAACATATGCCCATACAAAAAGCCTGTACACAAATGTTCATAACAGCATTATTCATAATAGCCAAAGAGTGGAAACAAACCAAATGTCTCTCAACTGATAAGTGGATAAACAAAATGCAGTATATCCATATGGAATACTATTCAGCCATAAAAAGAATACTGATACATGCTACAGCATCGATGAATCTTAAAAGTTATGCTAAGTGAAAAAAGTCAGACACAAAAGACCACATACTGTATGATTCCATTTTTATGAACTGTCCAGAATAGGTAAATTCATAGAGACAGAAGAAGATAGATTAATGCTTGCCTGGGGCTGAGGAGAAGCGAGAATGGGGAGTGACTGCTATCGGGTACGGAGTTTCTTTTCGGGGCAATGAAGTGTTCTGGAATTAGATGGTGGTAATGGTTGCACAACACTGTAAATATACTAAAAAAAAAAAAAATGTAACTTTAAAAGAGTGAATTTTAAAAGTATGTGAATCGTATCTCAAATTTTTTTTAAAAAGGCAAAGGCCCTCCTTTGAAAATTGATTTTCTCACTTCTGTTTCAGGCCACCTACTGGTTCATGAAAATATAGAAAGTTTGCAATGATACTTGACATTTATAATCCCACTGCCACAAATATTACAACAAAATTTCTTTTTAGCCAAATTATAGATATCAGCTGATGGTCCATTGTATTTATTTTGCCTTTGAACAATGACGATCTGAAAGTGCCTCTGAGTTCGTGATTTATCTCAGAGTCCATTTTAAAATTTATATTTTTCTTAAGTAACTGGGACTAAACAAATGCCTTCATTTTAGAAATTTTGGTAATACTGTCATCTAGAAACAGGTAAAAATATTGCTCCTGCATTGACATTAGTTAGCACAGCCATCTTCAAGCAGTACTTTAAAATTTAATTCCTGTTCATAGGACAATAAAAACGCGAGGCAAGAGACAATTTTTCAATATCACTATTGCAATGTAATATGTATAACCAGATGCTTTAAGCCATGAAACAAATGCAGACTTTCTTTTCCCTGGAATATAAATAGGATTCTAGGCTTACTCTATTCAGTAGTAAGAGTTTAAGTGATTTTTTTTTTCAAAGCTCTGCAAAGAAAACATACTCTTTACCTTCATCGTCTGTAACTTGTTTTGTGTGTCTGGTTTTCAGTACCAGAAGGCTGTAAACTTTGCGTTAGCAATTTAACTCACAATAAAAGCTTTCTAAGCATTTGAAATAGAGTGAAATATTAATTCTTGTCTGATATCACTGGGTTGTATTATACATAGTTCCATATAAGTTAAACAAGATTTCTGACCCTTCTAAAAATGCTTAAGTATAAAGAGGAGGGTTTAAATAAGAAATAAACATCAAGGTCTGTCATGATTAAGCTACATTCTAAAAAAGCACCCACAGATTACAATAGGGTGACATGACTTTCATTTTTTAAGTTCAATGAGAACTGCATATACTGTTTTTACTCTTAAACACAAGTGATTTAGACTGTATCAGGGCTGCTAGCCCCAAGAAAGATATGAACATAGAATGGATGGCCTTATCCAACTTCAGTATTATTTCTGTAGTAATGTGTATAAAATCCAACCACTGCTTGGGCAACCTTAGGAGAAAGCAAGCCTAAGAGATGAAGACCTTCACACCTTTAAATTATACTGCTACCTTATAAAAATGTGAGGTTCAACATTTGTTTCCCTAAAAGCAAAGCACAAAACAGTCTCCAGTACAGTAGTTAAGATGTGTTTAAAATGTATGAAGGACCTTTAAGACTAGAAAACATCAAGGGGTTTTTCTGAATTATGTATATTCAAATGATGGTGTTATAATTCAAGCTGAACAACAACAACAAAATCTTGATACAACAGGAAATGGGAGAAATAAAAACTGGTTTCTGAACCAAATGTGTACCATCTCAAAGTAGAGTGAATCACTGGGAAACGTAGGCATGGAGTAGATAAGCTCCCTGTGAAGAAAACTGCATACAGGAATTCAAAAGAGTTACAGCACACACTCTTTGTTTTTGTTTTTTAAATACATAGGCTCAACAAACTGTTTTATCAGGTTTTTTTTTTTATAGCATCTTGCATCTTTTTAAGATAAATTCTCACTTTTCATTCCAGAAAATGTAAGAAAGTTTGCAAGAATTCATGCAAACATGTTTCTCTAAGGCCATGAACTGGTTTGCTAAGTTGCATTGTTTTATTCAAGTAACAAGCCCTTCTAGAATAAGCGGTCTCTAAGGGAAGCCAATCACCTTCAACTCCAGGGCCTGCACACTTGTAAGGATCTCTATCACTCTGAAAGCCAAAAGGTAGCATGCTCATTTGAGCATTAGCAATACGGTTTCTATTTACATTTTTAAAAATCTAATGCATGTTAAGTTTTTCTGGCAGATTCTTTTTGTATGTTACAAAACGAAAAAGCAAAAGCTTAGAGTAAGAATGCTTTTTTTCTTAGAAAGGTCAAACAGATACTTCTTGACATCGTGTCCTTTACACAATGGCATACTGTTCATATAAAAGGTCTCTTATCCTATAAAAATCTTGACAAAGGCAGCCTTCTAATCCAATGCGTCCAGTTTCCGTCTAGAAACCAAGTAAAAAAAATAAGTTATTTAGCAGATTTTCTATCCATTAATATGCAGACATAATAACCAAAATATATTAACTAGATTGCTCTATGATTGATTAGGAATGGACCGCTCTGATTCACAGAATATGGATATAATATTCAAGTCATAAATTTTACATAGACACATAAATGTCACAGGATTCAAATAATAAAAATTTACAATAAAATTATATATCACGTCTTTGAGAGTCACTTTTAAAAGCCATCAAGGTCATCACTATAAATGTGATGTCTTCACTATAAATTACTGATCTCCAGTTAGTAAAATTAATTCAATCAAGAATTACAGAATTGAAAATAACTAAACATCAGGAGCATTTGTTCAATTCAGCCCTTCTTAAAAACACACTTACTCTACGGACTGCTACTTGATTGTTGCAAACAAGTACACCTCCTACGAACTCAGCTTGGATCCCCTCCCTTAAAAGAACTTGTTTGAAGTCCGACAGTCTTGGTTCATTCATAAAAACCGACTGATGTCCAGGAACCTTAGATAAGGTTAAAGGGGAAAGAACTTCAAATAAAACACCAGACACACAGTTGTACTGAATAAAGTGAAATAACACATGATCTCTAAGTTATTTCCTATTATCCCCTGAATTCCTTTGACAGATCATTTCAAGACTATAAATCACATTCCAAGTTGTTAGTCTGAATTTTACCTCATTATTTTACATTACAAAGCCCTTCACATTTTCTGAATGTTTCACAATCAATTTTATTAGTCGTGCCTCATAATAACAGAAAGCCATCTGATAATGTTATGCTCTTCACTCCCCCACTTGCCGAAGGGGGTCAGCAAGAGTGTGAGTAGGCAGAACTGAACAAAAAATTCATTTTCCAGATCCCAGTCCTTTGTACACAGTTCAGAGGATAATTCTCCCCTGATCCCACTTCCACTTTCCTTCCTCCCTCACAGTGAATGCGTGGGTTGTAGAATCAGAAAGGCAAGCGGTTCAACCTAATGCCGCTGCTTTGAATATATTCTCTAGCCATAGAAGACATACGCTTTGAAGTTGCTTTGAAGAGTGCCAGCTTTAGCACAGAGAGAAGAAAGTTCCTAGTTCCTCCCCACAATTTTGTTGTACTTGAAGGGAATCCAATGACAGAGGCCGTCTCTCCATTCTTTATTGCATACAAGGGCCAAAGACATCACTTGACAGTCGTGACAGACTCTCATAATATAGTTTTAATACTGCTGTAAGTTAATTACCTGAAAGCTCTGCCAGTTAACTAGCTATCTCTTGAGAACATGTAAATAAAATACTAGACTAAAACTATACCTATAGGAAATAAATGATTTCCAACTGTATTAAAACCCAAAGTGGTCAAGTTGAATCAATAACACACAAAAACGGAGTATAAGAGTATGACATTCTTAGAAAATTATAGGTAGATGACCCTCACAATCACCAAACTTAATATTTAAAAATCCTTACTGAAAGACAAATCATGAAACAATTATGTATCTTATAAGAAGATCTGCTAAAGGTTTCCTTACTATCGTTATCATTCTCTAGCCATAGAGGACATACGCACACACACTGAGACATATCTTGAGTAATTTTTTTAAAACTCCAAAATGAGCCTTTATATGACATATTTTAAATGGTTAAAAACATTTAAAAAAACATTCAAAGGATGACAAATTAAAGGAGAGAGAGAAGCAGCACATGCTTTTTACCTCATGAGGTGGTAAGGGTTCCAAAGTAGGAATGATCTCACTTTCTTCACCTGTTTCTTTCTCATCGTCTCCAAACAGACTTTTCATGGCCTTCTGCTGTGCTATAACGCTAGAATCTGATGGAGCGTCCACTTGCATTTCTGAGTCTTCTCCGTCATCCTTTAGTTCTCCTTCTTCTAAAATAACTCCTGTGTCCACTTTGGAAACTCTCATGTCTAAGACACCATCTATCCAAGCTAATTCAGCATCTTTTGCCTTACAAAACTGAAGGGAGCTGACAAGTGAATCTTTTAATCTCACCTAGATATGATGCAAAGGGGAGGGAGAGAAATAAAGCCCAAAGAGTATAACTTAACAATTAAATATGATCTATTGTCATTTTCTAACTCTAGTATTGTGTATTAAAATTTGAAAATCTTTCATTCATCTTCACTGTAACTGGTAATGACCTAATGGCCTGTAAAATCATAGGGCCCCTGTCTACTTTCTTAAGTAAAGGTTATTAACCTTGACTGTACATTGGGACCACATGGCAATTTTTTTTTTTTTTAACATTAATGCCTGGGTCCCACCTACAGTGATTCTAATATAACTGGTGAGACTAAGGCCAGAACACTGAGCCCCTTGACTCCCCCAAAGCTCTCCAGATGTGTAGCCGGGGTGGAGAACCACTGATCAGTCTCATCCCCTAGGACCTGATGCTACTTCAGGAGTACTGAACGGCTTCGGGTTTCCTCAATGTACCCCGCCGTTTCACGCCTCCGTATTCCTGGGACGCTGCTTCCTCTTGTTCTGCCCAGAATGACGCTGCTGCCTGGTGAATTCCAATCCATTTTTTCCAAACAAATACAGACACCACTCTTGCCTTACCTGGTACCATCTCCCATTACCAGATATGAGTTGATCAAGCCCTCCTCTGTGCCATTCCTGTTTTCTATACCTGTCTCCATTTTTTTCAATTAGGAATAGAACCTTAACATTTGTGAATTTTTAGAAAACTTCTGAATTCCTAAACACTCCCCATTCCCCTCACCTCTATACTTTCACAAATGTTGTTCCGTCTGCCTGGAACACTTTTTCTCCCTCTCTCTACCACTCTATAGACCACCCTGACAACCCATCTAAATAGCTGTCGGGATTCAGCCTAGTTATCCCTTCCTCTGGGAAACTGTTTCTAAACCCCCCAAATTTGGGTTGGAATCTCCCCGTGTATACTCTCATAGCATCCTGTACTTCCTCTATCAGAGGTAGAACAGTATGATAAATGCTATTTCCTTGTTACAAGCCCCACAGACTATAAAATCTGCTAGGACAAGGGACCACATTTGTTTCACTCACCACTGTATTCCTAATCTATCTGTCCTAATCTGCAACAAAAAGTACTTATTTCTATGTGGCTCAAATGCCAGCATACTTACCTGGTAGATATGAGTTTCACTAGTGGCATCGACTGTTTCATGTAGCTTTGGCATGTACACTTTAATATCTTTCCCACCAAACCCACGGCAGCACTCTGCAAGATCCTGACTGGCCTCTGGTGGTCCATGGACAATGATCAACTGTCGTGGTTTCATCTGATTGATGATTTTTTTAATGGAATCCCCATCAGAGCGTCCTTCATAGTCTATGTAAGTAACCCTGGCTCTGTAATTAGATGATTATTCAGCTTACTTTTTGGTAAGTTAATTCTAAAATTAGGTTTTTAATGGCTTTTATCATCAGGAAAGAAATGTATCAATATGCAGAATGAGGATTTGAGGAATACACTGTGTTATATTGTTAATATGTCATATTGAGCTCTTAGCCGTACCCAAGAATGTATACTAGATGATACCACTGGACAAAAAGCCACTTTGCTCTCTGATAACTATTAAAAATATATTCCAAAATGATCATTTACTGGTGTTAACTGCACTAAATAGAAAGGGAAAAAAAGGTTCACAATTTTTTAAGGCACAGTGGTTATTTTTAAAGCACAATGGTTATTTTTAAGACACAGTGGTACTTTTAAGATGTTAATGCACTTGCAGAGATGCTGAGTCAAGGAGTTTATTTTTTTTGTTTTGTTTTGTTTTTTTTGTGGTATGCGGGCCTCTCACTGTTGTGGCATCTCCCGTTGTGGAGCACAGGCTCCAGACGCGAAGGCTCAGCGGCCATGGCTCACGGGCCCAGCCGCATGTGGGATCTTCCCCGACCGGGGCACGAACCCGTGTCGCCTGCATTGGCAGGAGGATTCTCAACCACTGTGCCACCAGGGAAGCCCAAGGAGTTTATTTTAGTAAACAAGCGTTTAGAAAAATTAAACTTGGAATTATACAAGCTCACCTGCTACTAGACTTACTAGAAAGACCAGAAAGAATGTTTTTTCACATACATGTACAATTTAAAGTTTAACCCCCTCCTCACCACCAATTCATTTTGGCATTCAAATATCATAAATGAAGGGGAAAAAAACACCATACTTCACAAGAAGAAAAAAATTAAAATTTAAAAGCACAAACTTACTAGAGGATATTTGGAAATCTCACTTTTGAAACAATGTAAATTATGTGATTCAGCACTTGAAATTTTACCTCGTAATCTATGTTCAAAATGCAACAAGAGCACTTACTTTATTTCTATAGATTCTGTTGTAGAAATACACTTAGTAGGAACATCAGATAAATCCTGATCCATGGGTTCATCTCCATTTGTCAGGCCAGACTCTAATTTGCTTTTTTCTTCTTCAGTAGCTTGAAGTTCTGGCACTAAGAAATCCTCTGGTCTAAATAAAAAGTCTCTAATTAGAAGTAGTAACAAGCAAGCCAACATTATTTAATACATACAACTAATTAGTAGATGGCATAATTTTTAGACTCCTCACATATATCAAGATTCAAATACACATTTGATCCAAAGTCAATGCAACTTCACAATATCAATTATCAGATGACTGCATATATTACATTCTTCATGACCATCAAGGAGTACACTTTAAGTACACTCACCATGTGGGTGAGTGAAAAGGCCCTACTTAGACACGTCATTAGAAGACCGTAGTGGCTATCATAAGTATTCTTGCAACCTGGCCCTGCATTTGTTTCAGATTTTTTCTCAATTTCTGTGGTTCCTCTTGTCAATTTCCAGTCCTTATAAATCTCAGATCTCCTTTGGTTTCCTTAAGACACCCACATTATTCCTTCCCTGCCCCATGAAAGCAGATGACTCTCTATTTTTGCACATTACAGAGAAACCTGAAATACAAAATCATTAGCTCCCTCAAAAGCCTTCATCTTTATTTCAACAAACTATTAGCACAACTATTTTCCAATATCAGAGAGAGTTCTACATTAAAATTAAAAAGCAAACTTTTTTTAATGTTCTAATCTCTATATTTATCATGCCCTACCCCCAAATCCCCTCACACTCCTGAGAATCCAGGCCTCTGTCACACAACATCTAGATTGCTGCAGGAGCCCAATATCTCCAACCGTAATCCACATAACTGTAGTAGCAACCATTTAAAGTGCATTTACTATGAGTCAGGTTCTATGCTAAGTGCCTTAAAACGCATAACCTCGTTGTATTCTTACCCCCATTTTTCAGATAAGAAAATTGAAGCTAAAGAACACTGTCCATATGATAAACAAATTGGCCATTAATTAAGTGAAATGGTAAGCAAACTCACCAATATGGTTTAGATGGTTAGTTTTTCTCTCTCCTATTTTAGAGGGCCAAGAAAACAGTAGAATTTTCCTAATTAAATTCAAGGATGACCTAAGACCATATGCTCAAGATATTTACAAAGAAAGTAAAAGAGAGGGAACTAACTGTGTTGCGATGGTAAGGGAGAGACGGGAAAGTTTTCCAGTGGTTTGTGAGGCCAGATTCAGCAGCCTGAAAGCTTGGGATGGGAAGGTAGAACCAGGCTGAAGGAAGAGCATGGGTAAAGGCATGACATGAAAGAGCTGAGCAGGGGGAAACTGAGAGAAGGCTGGAACCACCAGAGTGGAGAACACACACTGCTGTAAGAGAAATATAGAGAAATATAATAGAAAAGTAGGGAGAAACCAAATTGTGAAAGACAGCGTGCATTATGCTAAGGCAGTTGACATTTACTGATCTTTATTCAGGATAGTAGGGTTTTCAAATCTGTGATTAGAATGTGTGATTTCAGTTGTTTTTCTAATAGTGGGTATAGATTTGGTAGATTTTCTATGGTTCCACTCACACTATCTCCTATTCCTCTTGTAACTAAAACGTGTGCAACACTACTTGAGACATAACCCATTTCCCAAACTTAACATAACCTTGGCCATCAAAAGTTCTTCCTATCATATGTCTTTCTCCAATGCACATCCCTTACCTCTTTTTAAGTGGGGAGGGCGGGAAAGAGTCTTGATCATCGTTTTAAACATTTCACATACCTAAGTAATAAAACTACCAGTTTTTCTTTATTATTAACTCTCTATATGTTCCTCAACCTTTCTACTTTTACATTTCAAACTACAAGCTGAGATACTCAGAAACTAAGTACATGATGACAAGAAAGACCAAATTCTTTGAGCTAAAATGACAATACAGTTACTACCTCCAATCTGCAAGAAAGAAAAACTTGTTTTGTTCACATACTTGATAATTTCTCCATATTCATCCCATTTAATTCTTTCTTCTGGGGCAGGAAACATAGGATAAGACTTTTTAGCCTGTTTGAAGAAACTTCCTTTACGACTACCTTCACCTTTCATCATCAGGTCATGCTTAGTCTTATGAGCTGATGGTTGGTCAATATCTTCCTCAACATCACTCTCATCACTGGAATCTATGTCTGCCCTAAGGGAGTTTGGGAAAAGATAAAGGTCATAAAGTCCCCAAAATACTTTTAATTAATATTTATAAAATTATAGGGCTTCCCTGGTGGCACAGTGGTTGAGAATCCGCCTGCCGATGCAGGAGACACGGGTTCGTGCCCTGGTCTGGGAAGATCCCACATGCCGCGGAGCAACTAAGCCCGTGAGCCATGGCCACTAGGCCTGCGCGTCCGGAGCCTGTGCTCCGCAACGGGAGAGGCCACAACAGTGAGAGGCCCGCATACCGCAAAAAAAAAAAAAAAAAAAAAAAAAAAATTATTATTAACATTCACTATTAATTCAATGATAATGATAATATTATTGGATTGATATTTTGTGAAATATAGCATTAACTGCCAGTTAATTAATACATATTAACATTAGCACTGAAAGGATTTAGTATTCTAGCACCATTGGAAAGATGTAATAAAAGTAATAAAGTCAAAAGAAAATTTAAATATTTTCAATTAATCATTTTTGTCTAGAAATAAGTTATCAAAAAACTTATATAAACTTCTAATCGTCTGAAAACAACTTACTCTTTTGACTGTTCAAGTTTTTTAGCAGCTTCTTTCTTTAGTTTCTCTTTTTCCAAGTATTCTTCAAGTTCTTTCCCTTCAAGTTTCACACGTTTCCTCAACTACAGAAAAAGAGCAGGAAATGAAATAAAGGAAAAAGAAGGAAAAGAAAAGGAAAAGAAAGGAAATATCAATATTAGGGGGTTAAGGCAGTGGGGTGTGAGATACATCACATCTCTAAATTGATTCATCATCTTTAAACTAAATTTTCCTCTGAAATTATTTAAGTTTCCATTATGCACAATTACAGATCCTATTTAGATTAGTACTAAAATTGAGCTGTCACATTTCCAGGATGGGTTTAATTTAAATCAAACTGGCTAAAAATCACCAATCAGGCAAAGAAAATACAGAGAAGTTTTTTTTTTTTTTTTGCGGTATGCGGGCCTCTCACTGTTGTGGCCTCTCCCGTTGTGGAGCACAGGCTCCGGACGCGCAGGCCCAGCGGCCATGGCTCACGGGCTCAGTTGCTCCGCGGCATGTGGGATCTTCCCGGACCAGGGCACGAACCCGTGTCTCCTGCATCGGCAGGCGGATCAGAGAAGTATTTTTATAACTTGGTGTAGGTGAGACCTACACATGACATAAAACCCAAAAGAAAACGTGAATAAATATGGTGACAGGAAAAAAAAAAACCTCTGACATTTTAAATCTCATGAAATATAAAGAAACTGAGAAAATTATCTGCAGCACTATTTGACTATCAGAAGCTACTTTGTCCTAAGAGCTCTTCCAAATCAGTTAAGAAAAAGATGATCAACATATCAAAAAAGGACAAAATGATATACAAGTAATTTATAAAATAAGAAAAATAACTAATAGCCAAAAAAGATATATAACTTTACTAATGATTTTTGAAAAATTTTTAAATGTAATACCATATTTTATGAAATGTAATACCATAATTTATGAAATTGGCAATGCTAATTACTAATGGAGAAAGGGTATTTTCATCTGCTCTGGGAAAATTAGTGCAACTATGTTAGAAGGCAGTTTGTCAACATCTAAAACTAAAAATGTACTTGTCGTTTAACACAGCATTTCTACTTCTGGGAATTTATCCTACTGAAATGATCACACAAACATGAAGAAAAAAAGTACATGGCAGCAATGTTTGTAATAGTAAAAAACTGGACATAACTTTAAAATCCATCAACATGGAATGATTAAATCAGTAGTTCCCAAACTTTCTGATCTCTTTTAGACTCTTAAAAATTACTGAGGGGGCTTCCCTGGTGGCGCAGTGGTTGAGAGTCCGCCCGCCGATGCAGGGGACACAGGTTTGTGCGCCAGTCCGGGAAGATCCCACGTGCCGCGGAGCAACTAGGCCTGTGAGTCACAACTACTGAGCCTGCGCGTCTGGAGTCTGTGTTCCACAACAAGAAAGGCCGCGATACTGAGAGGCCCGCGCACCACGATGAAGAGTGAGTGGCCTACGCTTGCCGCAACTAGAGAAAGCCCTCGCACAGAAACGAAGACCCAACACAGCCAAAAATAAATAAATAAAATTTTTTTAAAAAAGTGTTACAAAAAATTACTGAGAACCTCAAAGAATTTTTGGGTTTTGTGGGTTATATTTATTAATATTTACCGTATCAGAAATTAAAACTGAGAGATTTTAAAAATATTTATCTGTTCATTAAAAAGTAATAAAACCATTCATTACATGTTAACATTAACATCATTTTTTACAAAAGATAATTATAGTTTCCAAAGCAAAAAAATTAGTAAGATGTATGGCATTATGTTACATTTCTGCAAGTCTCTTTAATATCTAGCTCAATAGAAGATAGCTGGATTCTCACATCTGCTTCTGCATTCAATCTCTTGCAATATATTTGTTTTGGTTAAAGTATATGAAGAAGGGGCTTCCCTGGTGGCGCAGTGGTTGAGAGTCCGCCTGCCGATGCAGGAGACACGGGTTCGTGCCCTGGTCCGGGAAGATCCCACATGCCGCGGAGCAGCTAAGCCCGTGAGCCATGGCCGCTGGGCCTGCGCGTCCGGAGCCTGTGCTCCGCAATGGGAGAGGCCACAGCAGTGAGAGGCCCGCATACCGCAAAAAAAAAAAAAAAAAAAAAAAAAAAAGTATATGAAGAAAATCCAGCCTCACACAGATGAATAGTTGGGAAAAATTTTTAAATAGCCTTTTCATGAATATTCTTCTCTGATATTACATTAAAACTCAGAAAGTGGTAGTTTCTTAAAGGTTAGTTGTAATGTGGAATCTGTAACCATACTGATAACTTTTGTACTCTGTTACTAAAATTTACCGATTTATCTTACACTCTGACTGGATCTTTTATTTGTACATTATTTTGCAACTTCATGCATTAGTTATTTGGAAAATACTAGTTCACTAAGTTACACAGATCTTACAAATATTGACAATATTTTTAAAAATCACATTTGCAAATATCACCGCCAATCTCATCAGAAAAGTCTTTTAAGTTGTCAGTCTCACAGTGATGAGAGTAAGTTTTCCAAAATTCTAATTTTCACTTGAAAGTTTCAATTTTATCAGATTGAGGCAAGAAATGCTGTCAATTGTTTTCCTTAGATCCACAAGCTCAATTATTTATTTTTGGGAAAATATTTGCCAAATAGCCAAGTCTGAATAACTATGTCATTACTTCAAGTAAAACCAGTGTTTCAGGAAAAAAAAAGTGGCTAGTTTAACTCAACTCAAACAATTACACAAGCGGTTTTCTTCAGGACAAACATCATATTTCAGTATGCAACACAAGTGCTTTTGTATATTTCACATCTTGGCACTCAGATTATTAAAAAAAACCTTTTTACTAAAAGGATTTAATTAAGTTAATAACTTTTACTGCTTCATCAAGGACATTCTTAAGTGAAACTGACTTTTTTGAACTACAAGTGTGTGGTAATGAAAAATGCAGTGATTAATACAGTTTGGTGCCGCTGCCCTGATTTACGCTAAGGCACCAGCACTTTACTCACCATTGCTTTCACTCGTCAATATAAATGTAGACACAGTAAAAGGCAAATAACATCTTAATATTATCATGAAAAACAGTCTGTGGACTCCATGAAAGCATCTCACGTAGTCCCCAGGGGTCCTTGCACCATACTTTTGGGAACCACTGGATTAAATAATCAAAGTATGTATACAAAATGTATTATTTAAGAATTATTAAAAAGAATTCATGCACTTATTCAAATACATTTGAAAATTTATTAATACCAAGTATTGAATAAAGTAAATCTGTATCTACTTTCACTGTTTAAAAATATGTGGATAATTTGGCCTCATTTCTTTTTTTTAAAAAAATCATATAGATATTTGTATGTGAACAGAAAAAAAAATCCAGAACATATATGCTTCAAAAATGTCAAGTCATGACAACTAAATGTAATGTGTAATCCTGGATGGGATTCCAAACAAAAAAGGAAAGGGTAATTATAAAGGACATTGTTGGAGCATTCACCAAAAGTCAAGTGGAGTCAGTGGATGAAATGGTAGTATCATATACGTGCTTATTTCCTTATTGCAACAGATGTATTACGCCACAGTTTTGCAGGAGACTCCTTGTTTCTAGGTAATACACATTGCTGTGTTTAGAGGTAATGATGGAATGCCTGCAGCTTACTTTCAAAAAAATATCTAATATTGTGTCTATATGTATAAAAAGAAGTAATAAGGCAAACCCAGTAAAATGTTGACAATTGGGAAATCTGAGTATGCTATTTTTTATAACTTTTCTGTTAACATTGAAATTATTTTAAAATAAATAGCAACAAAAAAAATTAAACCAAAATCAAGTGTTTCTACTATATAGGATGAAAGAGTGATTTACATGTTACACCTGGCATCCCACATTTGCTTACTTGGAAATAAGTTCAATTTAGAAAAGTGTCATTATTTTCCTGTAGTACACACTCTCAGCAATTTACATAGATCTCTATCTTAACCACAAATAAACTTCGACAGAACATTTACCTCATGATTTAGTTTATGCCTGTTGCTATAATAAATTTCACTCTCCATCTTATTTTTCATTTAAGATATCTAAAATTAATGGCTATATTCAAAAACAGATTTCTAGAATAATCAACCCTAAGATGTTTTTCTCCCTAGTCCTTCACTGTATTACCTCCAAGTTATTCCTTCTTCCTAATCAAATTTACTCCAATTCATTAATCCTTATTCATTTACTGTTTTTGCTCTTCTTCAATGAATAAGATTTGACTCTAGAGAGTGATAAATGTAGATGAAAAAAATACCATACATAGTAAACTCTTATCTAACATGATAAGAAATCTGGTTTATTGCCTATTCACCTATTTGGTCATTCATGAATTCAACCAACCCATTTATTGAGGACCTTCAATGTACCAAGCACTGTTCTGGGTGCTAGGGATATAAAAAAACAAGATCCCTTTCTCATGGAACTTGTATTCTACTTGGTAGTAGGAAAAGGAAGACAACAAACAAAGGAAAATATCAGATAGTAATGGGAGCTAGGAAAAATAAAGTAATGTGATTGGGTTGGCAACTAACTGAGTAGTAGACTGGTAGTCAGAGAAGCCCTACCTGAGGAGGTGACCTTTAAACTGATACTTGAATGACAAGGAGTGACCAAGTGCAAAGCTGGGAAGGAACATCAGAGGCAGGAGACCCTGATGCAGTGAAGCAGTGTAGAGCATAAAGAAAATAGAATGAGATATGGTCAGAAAAGTGGGTGGAGATCAGATCAGTGGGATCTTGAAAGCCCAGGTAAGGAGTGTGAATTTTATTCAGAGAGTAGAAGGAAGCAACCTGAGGGTTTAAGCAAGGGAATGACACGAAATGATGAATTTTTAAAAGATGCCTTTGGGAGCTGTTCCATGGGTATAGAACTTTCTGCAAGATGAAAAGTTCTAGAGACCTACTGTACACCAATGTTCATATAGTTAACACTGCTGTGCGGGACCCTTAAAAATGGTTCAGATGCCACCTAGAGGGGTGGGATAGGGAGGGTGGGAGAGATGGTGATGCAAGAAGGAAGAGATATGGGAACATATGTATATGTATAACTGATTCAGTTTGTTGTAAAGGAAAAACTAACACACTATTGTAAAACAATTATACTCCAATAAAGATGTTAAAAAAAAAAAAAATGAAAAAGAAAAAGGGTGCGATTTGTCTTACCAGATATCAGAATGTACTATAAAACTACTGTAATTAAATCAATTCAGTATTGACATGGCAATAGATAAATGTATGATTGGAATAAAATAGAGAACCCAGGAATAAACCAAGTGTGTATATGTGAGAATTTACTGTATGACATAGTTGGTATTTCAATTCCATGAAAAAGGATGGATTATTTAATAAATGGTGCCAAGACAGCTTCCATCTGGAATAAGATAAAAAAAAAAAAAAAATGGTTCAGATGGTAAATTGAATGTTATGTGGCTTTACCACAATAAAATGAGAGACAAAGACAGAGTGAAAGGGAAAGATATGTCTTTGGCCACTATGAGAAGAAAGGATTAAGGGAGTAGAAAAGTAAAAACAGCGAAACCAATTAGAAAACCACTGCACAGTCCAGGCAACACCACTTAGCATGGGCTAGGATGATTGGGAGTGGAGATGGAGAAAAGTAGACAGATTTAGGACATATCTGGAGGTTGAGTCAATAGGACTTGCTGCTGGATTGGATATGGGTAGTGAGAGAAAAGTAAGGAACTGAAAATAAATTTTAATAATCTGTGCGTTAGAAGCCTGGATAGTGGTTACCCTTGGAAGGATAGGGAGGATCAGAAAGGGGGCATCTGGGGTACTGGTAATAGACTGTTTCTTGATCTGGGTATAAGCCAGACAGGTGTGTTCAATTTGTGAAAACTCATCACGCTGTACACTTACAATATGCAAACTTTTCAGTATATATTACACTTCAATGAACATATTTAAATTTTCTGTATTTGGGGCTTGAATAAATATGTGGAAAGCACTGCTAGTCCATGACACGAGGAAGACTCAGAGAAGAACAAGTTTGGGAATAGAGGAGGAATAGTAAAAATTATTTTGGATGTCACCAAGTGGAGGGAAAAGGTGATAGATAATGGAGAGAAAAAGAATAACTACAGAAGAAACACCCCTAACAAGGTGAGAGGGCAAAGAACCTTAAACATACAGGGCTTCCCTGGTGGCGCAGTGGTTGGGAGTCCACCCGCCAATGCAGGGGACATGGGTTCAAGCTCTGGTCTGGGAGGATCCCACACGCCGCAGAGCAACTATGCCCGTGCGCCACAACTACCAAGCCTGTGCTTTAGAGCCCACGAGCCACAACTACTGAGACCACGCGCCACAACTGCTGAAGCCCGCGCACCTAGAGCCCGTGCCCCGCGAGAGAAGCCACCGCAATGAGAAGCCCACGCACCGCAATGAAGAGCAGCCCCCGCTCACCACAACTAGAGAAAGCCTGTGCGCAGCAATGAAGACCCAACACAGCCAGAAGATGGAACGATGATGATTAGCAGAAGTGGTGAGGTTCATGAATTGAAAGTCCCAATGGGACCAAAGAATTGTTGGCATGAGAGTACTAGAGAAAGTCAGCTATGAGACCAGAGTGGGATGCTTGAGGGAGAGATCTGGAGATCATAACGAGGTTAAAGGTATGACCATGGGAGTGGACAGCAAGATCATGGGAAGGGATGGCTGAGGTGGAGTGGAGGAAAAGATCATTAAGAAATAAGGTGTCAAGGAACTGAGAGGGCCAAGAAACTGGATATAGCATATATATGGATGCTAAAGTCATCAAGAATAGAGTCCTGAGTATGAGTGGACTGGAAGACTGTGAACCAGGGTCTAAAGTCACCGATGAACAACAGAGAATGACCAAGAGATCAGTGTCTGAAACAAGGAGGGGTCAGTGTATTTTCAAGTCTGACAGCATGAACTACAGAGGTAAGAGAAATGGCTTGAAAGCTGCAACACAGAACAAGGATACCTACCTCACCCAAAGTACACGAAGCATGAAAGAGAAGGCTACAGGAAAAAGAAATCATTAGGAAATAGCCAGATTTCAATTACTGGAAGGATGTGAAAGGAATTTTTCAAAGAATGAATAAGAATACAGCATATATGCATACTCTCTGGGTATGGTTCCAGAGGGTACCATAGAAGGGTTCAATACTGAGAGTTTCCAATTAAGGAGCTCTGAAATGTGTGCTATTAAAGCCTCTCTACTGTTAGTCAGATAAAAATCCTGAAACAACTTCAAGTATTATTTTGGGTCATTGTTATAAACATCTTGTACAGTGTACCCCCCAAACAATTTTAAGATAAGGTTCATGGACTTCCATGGCAGTCCAGTGGTTAAGACTCTGTGCTTCCACTGCAAGGGGCATAGGTTCAATCCCTGGTCAGGGAACTAAGATTTCACACACCACACAGTGCGGCCAAAAAAGAAAAAAGATAAAGTTCACATACAAGCACTTACCTCTATCTCTGTAATTTTTTCAGAAGGATTATCAATTAGGAAACGTGCTAAAGTCCCAGGAGTAGTTCTGTAAGTTAGAATGATCGAGTTTTTAGGGTCCTGGCACCACTGAATAAACAGATCCCTTGAAAATCCACATTCCAGGTCGGGTTGGCTGGCAAGTACCACTTTAGGGCTAGGTACTCGAGCCAAGTCAGAAAGACCATGGCATAGAGAGAGATGACGAAACTGAAATGGATTATTTCTTTTGTCTTCAAAACATCTCATCAATTTATCACTCATCCATTCTACCTAATATGGGGGGAAAAGGTGACAATAATTAGAAAATACTGTATTATAACCTCAATGTATCCTACGACAGTCAAGGGATTCAAGTTCCATCTTGTTTAAAGTCTTTTTTCCACCAATTGTTGCTTATACTTGTACTATGTTAATAAGCAGCTTGCTGTCTGTTTCTATTCCCCATCAGATCTGCCCACACCACTGTTCATCCCTAGAAATCTAACTTTGCCTTATGTTTCAGGTATAAGTCACCTTAAATCTTATTCAGAAGGTGGTATGTAAGTTCTAAGTGAATATCTTACCCCAGACATTGCTACTTCAAGAGAAAGAGCTTATCCAAAAGGAAGAGAAAAACAGATTCTAACAATTATAGCCTATGAAGTAGTTCTATTTTTGCCATCATTTTAGACTGTGATACTAAGCATTAGAGAACCAAGTTGCCCAATCTGTAAAATGGGGACAAAAACAGAACCTACTTCATAGGATATAAAAGGATTAAATGAAATAATACACAAAGTGTATTATTACAGTAAGTGGTTGATTTTTAGTTTTTATCATCATCATCATTACCAACATTATTATCATCAACCCCAAGAGAAAAAGAAAATCCAAAGGGCAATTAACACACAGTTTTCCATAAGCCCAATCTCTGTAGAAAACATCTTTATTACACATGATAACATGAAAACAAACCTGGGACTTAGAAAACTCCACCACATTATAACTGACATTATTTAGGAGTGCCAATGAGTAAACACCCAATCCCGCATCTTTAGTTCTCCAAATTTGATCAAGGAGTTGAGCAAGTTCCAAAACTCTGCCTGCAGTGTCCACTGCTATTAACACATTTCCATCACCTCGAAGTGTTTCCAGGACATTTGCTAGAAAACAAGAATGTAAAATCCTTATAGAAGATAGCAATACTTTGCTATAAAATTAAAGATAACTTTATCTCCATGTTTTTACTATAAAGACTACAGTTTATAAGAATGCCATTAACTCTCAATTTTTTTTCCACTGAAAAATTATAAATTGGTGGTTTCCAACCCTTTTACCCATAGTACACATAGAAAATGACATTTGTATAGGATACTGGGAAAATTGGGTGAATAGGGCAAATGCAATCAGCCTTGGGTTTCCAGGTCACTCTGGTCTCACCTGCCTACCTCAATGAACTTCATTATAAAACATAATTCCCAAATTTATACACACACATTTATAGTTTAGATTAATACATACATGTTTTATATGTATATATGCCTGTAGAATAAAAGATAAATAATATTCCCTCTTCCAATAAAAGACTTTCTAGATGAAAGTCTGCTTAGAAATATTTAGTCAAATCAAACCCTAGCAAAAACAAACAAACAACAAAAAAATACCAAGAATTGAAAACTTCTTAGAGTAACACAGTATATAAATCATACATTTTAAGTAGAAAAATGAAGGCAGTGGTATCAAACATGTTGAAAGTGGAACCCGATTTTCCCTGTTGAATTCCCATGCAGCTTACAAAAAAAGAATGTAAGGTAACAGGGCTCAAGCCAAAGCAGAAGCAACCAGGGATGGCCCAGATACATCTCTTTAGAATCAAGACTACTAGATTAGAGCATAAAACACCCAAACACCAAAATCAGCAGACTATTTGCACCCTCATTTACCTCCTTTGTTCATTTTGCTTTTAGAGTGTAAATGTTTTTCTAGTAGATTTATATGAGATCTTTATATATTTTGATGTTCCCTAGACATATACCAGAGACTGCTAGCTATCTGCTGAATGGCAGGAAGAAACCAATCTTTATACCTATCCCACAGAAGTTAAATTCAAACCAACTAAAGCATCTTTTTGTAAAAATATTGATATGGTCACATAGTAATTTTTCAAAAATACTAGAGTTCGCCAATCTCATATGACAAGAAAAATGTCAAACAGAACAGAATAAACAGTAATTCATACTACCATGCACTTCCACAGCTCTGTACAAAGGACAGTATGCAATACATACTCAGAAGTTGCTCGTCTCTTTGTTTCCTCCTGGGCTGCACATACGTAGCATTAAATGAATCTGTGATAAGTAGAGAGGGTCTGCTTAGCATTTCCAGGGAACATCCATTTAAGTGGCTATAACAAAGTTGAAGAAGAGGAATACTTTATATCATTTCAAATAAACAATAGCTTTTCTTACCTAAAAAATAACTTCTTTTATAAGGTTTTTCCTTTTCTAACTATAAAAGTATACATGTGGGCTTCCCTGGTGGCGCAGTGGTTGAGAGTCTGCCTGCCGATGCAGGGGACGCGGGTTCGTGCCCCGGTCCGGGAAGATCCCACATGCTGGAGAGGCTGGGCCCGTGAGCCATGGTCACTGAGCCTGTGCGTCCGGAGCCTGTGCTCCGCAACGGGAGAGGCCACAACAGTGAGAAACCCGCGTACCGCAAAAAAAAAAAAAGGTATACATGCTCCTTGATAAGAAAATCTGGTAAATTCAAGAAAGGAAAATTAAGCTCTTCCAGAGCAACATCACTGAAAAGATAATCGATATAATATTTTGGGGTATATCTTCTAAGTACATAAATAAATTTTTCTATGCGTATATAGGTATATGTGTTTTACAAAGGTGATATCCCACGTATATGATTATATACTCAGTTCTATATCCTAGTTTTCTCCCATGACATTAAAATCATTTTCTAAATCTGATTTTTAACAATTATAAAAGCTTTGTGTTGTGTTTGTACAATATTTATTTGGTCATTTCCCTTTATTGATATTTAGGTTATTTTTTTTTGCCATTATAAATAATCTGTCAAAGAAAACTTTTGCAAAAAGCTTCAATTGCATTTCTCGTTGTTTCTTTAGGACACATTCCTAGAAATGTATTTACTAGAATATATGATATTGCTAAATGGCTTTCCAGAAAGGTTTAACCTTTTTCAGAAAGCTCTCCCTTTTCCAGAAAGGTTCAACCAGAAAGAATGACCAACTCACTAAATATTTTCCAGAAGAATACTACCATTTAAAAACAATTTTAACAGTATTTAATTTTAAAAATCATTATCCTTTAAATTTTCTCTTTTATGACTTTATAACTTTCATCCATTTTGCAACTGTTATCTTTTTGATTGATTAATACCTGGTCTTATAAATAAGTCTTTGCTCAACTTGATGTAAATATTTTCCGTCATTTATAGGTCTTTAATTTAGTTTGTTTCAGACATTTTAAACCTGTATGTAATCAAATCTAGCAGTCTTCCTTTGCAACTTGGTCCACTGCCTCTCTGCTTACAAAGTCTTTTCCAAATCAAGAGATCAGACTCACCCATACTGTTTCATTTTCTATTTAATTCTAATCCAACTGAAATTTATTTTAGTATGCAGTAAAAAAAAAACACAAACCAAGTTTTTTCCCCAAATGTTTGAATACCATTTACTCAAATACCCATCTTTCCTCATTAACCTGTGATTACAAGAGCCTAAAATTCAACTTATTAGTCTTAAATATTTCTTCATAAGATACCAAAGATCTTGAGGATAATGTAATCTAATATAGAATAGCTATGTATTTGATGTACAGAAATTACAAAAGAAGGCAAAACAATTTTAAAGAAATGCTGTAAGTACAAAATGAAGTTTTAAAATTAAACTACTGTGTCCCCTTTTAAAGGGAGTCTGACTTTAAATATAGTTATATTAGATGGTATTAATGACTTTATCAAAAACAAAAAAACCCCACCTGCAAAGTTCATCTAAATAGCAGGTCAAGAACATATAAAATATAATTTGTTGTACAAAAATTAATCTCCTTTGCAACATCTCCAGAGAGATATCTGTTTTATAGAGTGGATATTTGCATGTAAATTTCAAAACAATGTCTTTTATCTCATATCAAATTTTTTCCCTTACAATGCAAATAACTGAAAATATTCACTGTTTGGTGTTTTTAAATTGCTCTAGATTTCTAGTTAAAAAAATAACTTTGTTTCTAATTTTCTCTCCAAAGAATGAAATAATACAAATTGCATTTCCATTAGCTTTTGTCTTGATATACCTACATCTCCCTCTTGTGGTTGAAGTCAACTGCATAAACAATTTCTTCTTCTCCATCTTTGACTATCTTCCATATTGTTCCACCTATCATATGACCAGCTGGCAGAGGTGTGATAGACAAGCCATGTCCTTTACCTATGTCAACAAGACAATGACAGTACTCAGATTTCTTTTTACAACCCTAAAGAAAGGTTATTTATTTTTAGCTATTTTGAAATAGGTAACATATGCAATGATACAAAATTCAAAAGTAAAAAGGCATACAGTGAAATGCAAGTCTCACCCACCTGTCCCCCAGCTACCCCATACCTTCATGCAGGCACTCTTGTCATGTTATTATATATTCTTGCAGATATATTTGTGCTGATAAATAGAAGGCTAGAGATTGCCATTACTATTTAATAACTTAGCATGAACTAATAAATTTTAATATTTCTATTGTGCACATAATTATCAAGTGTTTCCATCTTCGCTAACCTCTAAATTGACAATTCTTATCTCACTATGGTAAAGAATGTATCGTATAGAAAACAAGTACAAGCAAAACTGTTAAGACCATTGTTACTTCCTGGCTAATCTTCAGAGTCCATTTTGTGCCATTTTTTCATATTTATGGGTTAAATTTATGAAAATGTTTTACTATAATTCTCTCTATAGATGAAAAATGTATACTTAATATATGACTTCCTGACCTAATTAAATGACAGTTTTCATGTTCAATTCTAGAATTCAGGCATGTTCTACTTTGTGCTGCCATAGCACTTCATTTACTTCAATCACTACATTTAGTCATCTGAGCTACTCAACCTACATCTGATCTACTGTCCTCAACTTAACTGTGAGCTCTTAGGAAGAGAATCTGGCCACATTTACCTTTGTGCACTATATACAGTAAACACTAAATAAGTGTTTCCCAAATTAAATTTGAAAAGGCCTGAGCTGTTACATTTTGTTAAAATATAGTCTGGAATATTTTAAAATTCAAATGACTTCGGGGAATTTCACAGTTCCCTATGAAAAAATGCTAATTTTTAATTCTTCAGACAATAGTGCCTATAATTTTTATGACAAATTCTCCTTGTACTTTTCAGTAGTTTAAACCCCATTAGTCCAATTATTTGCTACCGGAAACATGTTTTACCTTTCAAATTCACAATCTGAGAGAATTTTAACTGCTGTATTTTATCAAAGGCTGCATCCACATCATCTAGTGTAAAGAGTGTAAAATCTTCTGTATTGTGCCGGGACTAAAAGAACAACACAAATAAAAGGTTAAGTCTACAACAGTGAGAGGCCCGCGTACCGCAAAAAAAAAAAAAAAAAAGAAAAAACGAAAAAATGCTCACTGCAGGAGTGTTGAAAATTTTTTTTAATAGCTTAAATTACCTGATAAAGATCATACATGAACATCTGCCCCATTTTATAAACGGGAATGGTTGCATAAATGGCACAGTTCAAACCCAACTTTCCGACAGCATACGGAAGGGCGCCAAGATGGAGAGGATCGGGGTGAGACAACAGTACTGCGTCAATCTGGTGAACATGCCTAGAACACAATCAAAATGACTATTTCTCAGTCTTGTTCCCAAGGGTAAAGGCAGGATACTCAAAATTAATTTGCCAGTTCTGATTCCTCTCAGTACTCTGAATCGAAGACTATGCTGGGGTAAAAGAGAAAAACTAAGAGCTAAAATTATGTTACTTATGAATTTCAATTATTACTACCCCTGTCCTACATAGAGATCAAAATTATGGTATAAATTGCACGTAAATATATAATGTCTAGACACATTTTTTTTTAAAAAGGAAATTTTTTAGACACCACACAAAGCTGATTTCAAGTGGCTATCTTGTATACTATTAATTTAAGTTCAAGAACTCAGCTTAGAATTTAGGAAATTGTTAAGGAAAGGATATTTAAAAGGCCACATATTTATTATGGATTTTTGTCTCAGCTTTTTAGCATGGTGACTGACAGTATATGCATGATAGTAAAACTTCAATTAGTCAATAATACGTTCTCATCAACAAAAAAATAAGAAAAAAAATTTTTGCTACAAGTTCTAAGTGTTCTAAATGTTTACGTCCTGGTTCCTTCCATAATTAGTACAATACTGCTAATGTAACTAAATTTTTCTTTGATGGATTAGTATCCTTTTGTATCTCACGTCTTTAATCTAAGCACCAGTTCTCAAATTGAATCAAAAGATAACAGGAATTGCATCAAAAGATAATACAAGATAAGCTATTGTGATATGACTGAAGAACTTTTAACAAGGAAGGTTTTTCTTCTCTTCAAATTCTTATAAACTTAATCTTACTCTTTTTCTAAAATTAGGGTGCAAAAATTTCTACTGAGTTCCATCAGGCAAGTAACAATTAACTTAATATTTTGCTGAATTTCAATAAACACAGCTTGAGTCAATCAAAACTACACAAATATAGTATTTGGCTCTTCGGCATAAGTATAACTAAATATTTTACTATCAACTAAATTAGAGCAAAAAAGCAAATACTGTGTAACATCAAAATGGTACAACAGCATAAAAAAGAGACGTTGATTTACGAAAAGTGTGGAAATATTAACAGTAACTTACTTCCTCAGGGAATCTATAATATCCATAGAGAAGTGCTCATCCCAGCCACAGTCCAATAAAAATCTAAACTCATCGACTTGGAGAAGATAGCAAAGAGCAGACTCTTCCTGGACCCCAGAAAGGGTAGTTAATTTGATAATAGATGTCATTTTTTCGGTCCAATAACAATAATCCAAAAGGTTCTTTCAATAGAAATAAAAACATAGTTAAACATAAAAGTCTTTTTAAAGACCTATTTCCATCATTGCTAAGTGTAAAGGTACAAACATAATCTTACACACTCCTGTTTACCAAGAGTCCTTCAGTGGCTCCCCAGTGTGGTTTAATGAAAAGTAGTAGATTTTGGAATCAGACAGACCCGTATTTGAATCTACTCCTATGTGGTTCTGGGCAAGTTAATTAACTTTTCCTCACTTATGTATCCTAGTCTATAAATCATGAGTATTAATATATACATAAGGGCTTCCCTGGTGGCACAGTGGTTGAGAATCCGCCTGCCGATGCAGGGGACACGGGTTCGTGCTCCGGTACGGGAAGATCCCACATTCCGCGGAGCGGCTGAGCC
This sequence comes from Kogia breviceps, assembly GCF_026419965.1. NCBI lineage: Eukaryota > Metazoa > Chordata > Mammalia > Artiodactyla > Physeteridae > Kogia > Kogia breviceps. The sequence goes on from NC_081312.1 coordinate 12,273,034, forward strand.
CATGAGCCATGGCCGCTGAGCCTGCGCGTCCGGAGCCTGTGCTCCGCAACGAGATAGGCCACAACAGTGAGAGGCCCGCGTACCACAAAAAAAAAAAAAAATATATATATATATATATATATATATATATATATATATACACACACACACACACACACACATAAAAAGGATGTTGGAAGATTTCAAATAATGTGTAAATTACCTAGAATGGAGGCTACTAAGTTTCTCAATAAATAAATGTATAATAAATTAGTGAACTTATTATTTACGGTAAATTTGTTCCTCCTTTATTTTGCTCTGTGATGGCAGTAATTACACTGCATTACAGTTATTAGTTTATGGTTCTTTCTCTACTAGTAGACCAGTGGTCCTTAAATAAAGGGACACCCCCCAAGAATCTGATAAAGGGCTATGGACCTTTCCTTCTCCCCCCAGTCCTTAAAAAAAGACAAAAAGGCCCATATACATGTAAAAATTCATGTATTTTTCAGGGAGTTTAATGTTAAGAACTCTTGCACTGGAATGTGAGCAACTGAAAAACAGAGGTAGTACCTTGTGTCTGTAATTCCTAAAAGAGAACCTGACACATAGGAGGTGCTCAACACATACCTGATAGAATATAGTCAGGACGCCTACTACATATTTCAAGAAGATACAACATGAACACATGTTTTGGAATTTAGGACCTAGAGTATGTGTGCTATTAAACAGATGTTATTAAAAACATTGATTAGCAAAGTACAACTCCACAGCAACACTTCTGATCCTAGCTTTAGCCTTGCCTGGCTAACTACGCAAGTAAGAGAGGTCACTGCATGTCTCACGATCCCTCGCCATCTGCCCAAGGTCACCTCAACAAACTAAGGGAAACTGCCCACCTTTCTTAACAGGCTGTCAGGGGGCTAACCCTGCCATATCTCCCATCCTTGTTTACCTCAGTCATAGCCAAACATCCAAGACTCCTAGGTTATCCAGCATCACTGATGTGTACATCTAATTGGACCCAATCCACTACCTCTTCTCCCTCCGAAATCCTTTCGGTACGCCCTCTGGAACTACTGCACTAACCTGGAACTTCGACCTCTTCTCTGAACATTCTCCTCACCTGCAAATCTTCACAGAAACCTAGTTTCTCCTGCAGGCTTCTCAAGAGGCCTTTTTTCCTCTTGTACTCCCTGACCTCCAAAGCAGGAAGGATGTGCTCCTTCCTCCTCACTGCAGCTTCCAACCTGTCTTCTTCCACCTCAAAATACTCCAGTCCCATTGAAGGTCATGCTGCCCAGCCAGCTCACTGTGAGCCTTTCCTATTCTTCCTTATTGCTGGCATCTATTAATCTCACCTCACTCACTGAGGACTTTAGTTCCTGACTCAGTCTTCCTCTGAGTAGCCTCAATACTGACCTCTTAGTTCCCTGACTTTCTCAATTCCAATAATCTTCATTTCACTTCAGCTACCCACCACCACAGTCACAACCATGACATTATCATGACCAATAAGCTGCAGCACTTTCAAAATATCACCTTCAACTATCTCCCTCTCTCACTCCCACCTTCCTCACTCTAGAATTCCCACTGCAGGTTGAGAGTCCGCCTGCCGATGCAGGGGACACGGGTTCGTGCCCCGGTCCGGGAGGGTCCCGCGTGCCGCGGAGCCGCTGGGCCCGTGAGCCATGGCCGCTGCGCCTGCGCGTCCGGAGCCTGTGCTCCGCAACGGGAGAGGCCACAACAGTGAGAGGCCCGCGTACCACAAAAAAAAAAAAAGGGAAAAAAATAGAATTCCCACTGCAAAAATCCTTTAGCCTCACTGGTATCTCTAATCCACTGACTACTTTTTCACCGTCCATGACCCCCTCCTGTCTCCACTCATGTCTTACCATCGATCTGCGATCCATCATGATTATTTTGCAAATACTCTCAAGTACCTTGCTGCTCTAGTCCTTCCTTGTACGAGCCTGGCAAAACCCCAACCTTCATTGACTCCAATCACTCACCTGTCTATTCCAGCAGCTCAATGTTGCCAGAAGGGGAAAAAAAAAAAAATCACAAAACTATGCTATTTGCTCTTCAAATTCATGGCCAAAGATCTCAAACAGGCACTATGTCCTACCTATCAATCTGATTTTTCTTAGTAGGTTGACTTTCCATCTCTGAGACCATCATTTCACATCTCCTCTTCTCTGCTCAAGTATCACACACCCTTCTCTCCACCCTACTCTCTGTTGATAATCTCACCTCATTCCTCAATTATAAAAGTAATCAGACAGTAACCCCTCATTTTCCAAATACCGTACCTGTTAACCTATCTGCATGTATACTGTTGTGTCTCCTACCGTAAGGAACAAATAGCTCAGCTCTCATCCAAGGCCAATCCCCTGTATGTGCTCTCAATCCCACTCTTGTTTCTCTTCCAAGGATAACTTCTTCAGTCATCCCCTCCTTCTCCTGTATCATCAACGTATCACTGATTTACAATTCCTAATAGCATACAAAGATACTCTAGAATTTCCCAACTTAAAAGAACCCTCTCTTCATTCTCCTATCCCCTGCAACTGCTTCATCATTTCTACACTCCCCTTTCACAGCAAAATTTCTCAGAATATTTGTCCACAGATGTGTCTCCACTTTCTCACCTCCCATTCACACTACTAAATCTGACGTCTTTCTCTACCCTATCACTACACAAGCTTTCATCAAGGTCACTGACAAACCTCTATACAACTGAAGCCAACAGACGTTTCTGTGGTCCCAAATTACTGGAAATCGTAGCAGCAATCAACAAAATTAACGGCTCCATCCTCCCAGAAACACCTTCCTCTTCTCCTCTGTCAACCCTCTCCTGGTTTTCTTTATATCTAACTGGCCATTCCTCACCCTCTGTAGTTAACACCTCTTTCTCCCCTCAACCTCTAAATGAGGCAGTGATTTTCAGCAGGACTTTCTTTTCTCTTTTCTCTCTAGGCAATCTTACCCAATCCCACAGCATTAAGACCATCTGGCCTCTGATGGTATCATCCTTGATTCCTTCCTTAACTTGTTGCTCACATCCAATCCATCAATAAGTCCTGCATTTTTACTTCTATTGTATTTCTCAAGTACAATAATTTCTCAAGTATTTCCTTCTATCTCCACTGTCACCAAGATCTCTAACTAGTTTGAGCTATTATTTTCCCTGCCTCAAATTTATTCTCTCAGAAACATTTTCTGACCACCCTAAAGTCCATCCCCACCTCAGTTACATCCTATCACGTGTATTTTCCTTCTATTTTCCTCAAAATATTTAGTGCCCACCTGCACTTGCCGCTTATTTACTTACTCACTTTGTCCATCCCCTTCTCTCCTCTTAACCTTCACACCAGAATAATGACTCCATGAAAGTAGAGACTTGGTCTATTTTGATCACACAGTTATATTCCAACACCCCAAGGTGCCTAACACACAGTGGTGGTCAGTAAATGCTTCTTAAGTGAATAAATGAAGATGGCTGGTATTAAGTGAGCTTAGTGCTGTTACCACACCATTAACAGCTACCTATTTACATGTATTTCCTCTGGCTTGGGAGAGCTCTCTGAATGCAGCACTAGGTTTGATCTATTTTTGTATCCTTACTATTTTAGCACATGTGTTACACATAGTGGTTGTTTAACAAATAGTTACTGAAACAAATAAGTTAAAATTAAAAATATATTGACTTAGGGACTTCCCTGGTGGTCCAGTGGTTAAGAATCCACCTTCCAATGCAAGGAACGCAGGTTCGATCCCTGGTCGGGGAACTAACATCCCACATGCCACGGGGCAACTAAGCCTGCGTGCCACTAACTACTGAGCCCATGTGCCACAACTAGAGAGAAGCCTGTGCGCTCTGGAGCCCGCACACCGCAACTAGAGAAGCCTGCGCCCGCCTGCGCACCACAACAAAGATCCTGTGTGCTGCAACTAAGACCTAACGCAGTCTAATTAATTTATTAATTTAAAAAATATATTGACTTGGTGTGTTCCTATTTGTAAGGTATGAGAAATGCAAAGATACTAATTCTCTATTTGATGAAAAATATTTATAAATACAGTTTTGGATAGGACTTGAATCTCCCTGCCAAAAAGCTCCCTGTACCACAATTATATTAATGGCCTAAGAGAAACTTTTCCTACTCAAATCTACCTTACCCCCACTTTCTTTATTTAGAGTATGAAGTGAAAATACAAAGTTTCTTGTAGGTAGAACTGAATGAGCTCATGTTAAAACTTTCTTGCAGACAGACCCAGATTTCAATAGATGAAAAGATTTTTATTACAACTGCTTGTAATATAATAAAGCTGTATCTTTATTAGACAGTCTTTACTTACTGGTATCTCAGTCGTATATAGGATGAAACACCATGAATTCAAAGAAAGAGTTCTTTAAAATCTAAAAAATAAAGAAATAAGAGTCTCATGAATGAGGTATAATGATTTACTTCTGTTTTTAATACCAGTATTAAACGTCTATGTCTTGCCCTAAGGTGAAAACCTTGAGCAAGTAGAATAACATATGCTCCTTTTTTTTGGGGGGGGGGGCATATGGCGAGGCATGCAGGATATTAGTTCCCTGACCAGGGATGGAACCAGTGCCCCCTGCAGTGGAAGCGCAGAGTCTTAAACACTGGACCACCAGGGAAGTCCCGATATGGTTCTTTTTTTAAAGAAAATAAATTTGTCATAATTTTAGGAAGCCTAAACTTACATAAAAAAATAGGACTAAGATAATAAAAGACAAAAATAAATAACATGAAATTGGCTCTAATCAGGGGCTGAAATATGCGGCTTAGGAAGTAAGATTTAAAAAACTGACATTAGCTTATGTTATTGAGAATCAGAAAAGAGGTCGGATCATAAATTATTGGATTGGTAAGGACTGGTAGGCCGTGGGCAGAAAGAGACAAAGAGAAAAAGCTATTCAAAACAGGGGAATAACAGGATCAAAGGCATAAAACAAACACTTAAAGTACCAGTGACAAAACTAGCCTGGCACACTTTCATATAAGCAAAAAATGAAAGAAAAGTCCTAATGAATAGAAAAGGGCCAGCTAATGAAAGGCCTTAGAAACTCTGGACCCAGTTCTAATTGTTGAACAGAGAACAGGCAACAGAGAGACATTTTAAGATCACTTATCAAGTAAGATGACTTGATACAGGTAGTTCTGTATTTTAGAAAAACTAGCTGGAGTACATGATTAGATAAAGAAGATAGAGAAAGCAGGGAGATAAAAAAGGAGAGTATTTAAGTATTTAGCAGCACACTTTCTCCTTTCAACTTTGCTGGTTCTATTTTGAGACTAAATTTCTTTAGACTCAAATGTACCTTATAACTCTATGACATGACTTCTTAATTGTTATCTAAATAACCAAGGCTTGAAACACTCCTGTTTTATTCCTTCCTTTACTTCTTGAACAGTCTGTTACCAACTCCTGATTATTTTCCCCTGAGAATGCCTTGTACATTTATCATTCCCTTTCCACTCCTACTGGAAGTACCTTAATACAGGGCCTCATTACCTTACATTTGGGTTTCTGTTTCTTTGCCTCCAGCCTTTCCTTCCTTCATCTCAACGTATACCTTACTACCAGATTAATCTTCCAAAACACCCCTGCACATAGGATCCCTTGCTCAGAAATCTCTGAAGGCCTCCTACTGCTTGAAAAAGCAGAAACTGAATGCCTTAACTGGCAACGGAGGGGGCCAGCAAGCTGCTCTGACATCACCATTGACTATCATCATTTTAAGGCCCAGCTCAGATCCCACCTCCTCACTAATCCCTCTATCATTAGTCTAGACTAGCACAGCTCTGTCCAACAAAAATATCATGCAAGCCAGATATGTAATTAAAAAATTTTTTCACAGCCACATTGAAGTTTCACAGGTGAAATTACTTTTATTTAACCCAACATATCCAAAATATTATCATCTCAACATGTAATAATTAAAGAAATTATTGAGACTTTTTTTTGGTACTGAGCCTTCAAAATCTAGTGTGTATTTTATAATTACAGCACATCACAATTCAAACTAACCACAATTTCAAGTGTGCAATAGCGACATGTAGCTAGAGGCTACTGTAATAGCAGAGATTTCTAGAATCTAAAAATCAATGCTTTGGACTGTAGAGCATTGTGCTTTGGCACTCCTAAAGTGCAAGTTGCCACCATACTATTTTTATGTACATGTCTTAGGCTTTATTTAATGGTATCACCAACCACTTAGTCTCCCAGACTAAAAATTCTGAAATCACCCTCTTATCACCACTTTGGCTGCCACCAGTTGAATCCTATTTGACCTTTCAGAAATGTCTCTGACATCCTTTACTATCCTGCCTCAAAGGAGGCATTCATTACCTTACCTTAATGATTGCAATTTCCTCTCATCTAGTTTTCCTGTTCCAAGTTATCTTCCACACAGCTATCAGAGAGACCACCCTAAAAAAGAAATAGCCTCATGCCCCTTCCTTGTGCAAAGCAGTCATTGACTTCCGGCTAAATACTGAATAAAATCTAAACACCTTCCTCGGAAAGCAAGGTCCTTCACACGTTTACCTCAATCTCCCTGTTGCTTCGCCAACCGCCCTTACACTGCATGCTCAAGTGCATTCATTCTCCCGCTCTCCCTAAGCATGCCAAAACTTCTCAAGTCTCTGCATCTCTGTACTGCAGCCAGGGATGACCTTCTCCTGAGCTTAGTACATTCCTTTTGAGCCTTCGTGACCCAGCTCAAATATTTACTCCTTTATAAAGCTACTTTGGTGTCTCCAGGCAATGGTATGTATTTTTAGCTAGCACAAGTGGGCACATAGAATATATGTTGAATGGATGTTAAATGTATGGGGGAAGAGTAAAAGTGAATCTTTTTAACTCCAATACCAAGCACAGCGCTCAAAGCAACATAAATGTGTACTGAAAGGAATGAACCTTCACCATATCATAAATTCCTTCCGGGCAGTGATTTCCGACGGATACCATTTCACCTTAATTATCTATCAGTTACTTGCTCTCTCAATAACGACCCTGCATGTTGATGACAACTGAGGGGAACCATGCAAAATCTAAGGGAAAACGAAAGAGTCTGGGTTAGCCCTGGAGCTCAAGTGAGAAAAGTCTCCTCCTGGTCAATTCCGGGAGAACACGGGTTTCACAACAGGGTCAAAGGGGTTCTAAAATTAAAACTTTTAATTTTAGGGCATGGGCAATGATAACGCAGGCTCGCCTGGTCACAGGAAGTCAGACTTGTCGGAGTTAAAATTATTCTGACCTCCTGTTTACTGAAGAGCATGTAAATAGAGTGATGATGCTGGAAGCGCTCAAAGGAGATGCGGGGTGGGGGGCGGTGCGGAGGGCCGAGGCTGTTTTAACAAAGCACTGTAACCTCTTAAAGGTCTTTGGAGTCGATTAACTAAAAAGAACGCCTACTTTGTGCCCAGTAGCCTCGTGATCTCTCTACCCGAAACGACGGGAAGACCCCGAGCGAGGAGGCCGAGAACAAGGTAGCCACAATGCTAAGAAGCCAAAGCTGGCGTCGGATTAACTCCTCCAGCGAGGAGAGACTGAAAGGCCGGAGGGAAACAGCAAAAAGGAGGAAAGGAGAGTCTGGGAGTGAATCGTAGGAACTGCCACAAAAGACCGAGAGCTTTAGACCCTTGGAGAAGTCACTCTCTTTCCCTCGCTGAACACTTCCGTCAGAAACGACCAGGACAGTCGCACCCGCAACCCTGGGGGCACGTCCGCGGCGGAGACCGGGTCGCAGTCGGAGCCAGGCTCTCCCCGAGGGCCGAGACGTTCCCTACCCCATCCAAAGGCGCACTGCTTTCTTCCGCCCCCACTTGCCTCGTCAGTCCTCCCCCAACGCCGTCCACTGCCCTTCCCAACCCCTAGTCGCGTCCAGGTTCAGGAGCGAGAAAAGATGAGGTTGGCTCAACAGCGCCGGTGACGATCAGGTACCAAAATCCCCTCAATGGCGGCCGCCATTTTGAAACTGGAGGCGATCCGCGGAGGCGGGGAGACCCAGGGTGATACCATCTTCGGGGGTGGGAGGGACTAATCTGGAGGAAGGAGGTGGCATTTACACCGAGTCTCGTCACCTAGGGCTGAAGTTTTATTTTTAAAGAATTTACAATATGTTGAAGCTAAAAGAAATATGAGAAGAGTCAAGCAGTGAAAGGAAGAAGAGGAATGATTTCTCGGAGCCACCCCTCTCTTAGAGCGGGCGCGGCGAATGGTGAGTCCCGAGGCCGCAGCTTCCGCCGGCGCCGGTGGCTGGGCTCACCGCCGCCCTAGGCCGTGGTCTCGTTGTTGCTCCTGAGGTTTCAGGTGGGTCGGGGATCCCGGGCGGTCGAGGCGGCGAGAGTACCCTTTGTGCAGGCGGGGAGGGTGCACCTCTAGGAAAGCCCTCACCGGCGGTGTGTACCTGCGGGTGGGGGTGGTCTGGGCCTCCCCGTGACTGCCGCGGCCCGCTTTCCCGAGGCTTCCAGCGAAGGAGACAGGGAAAGGCAAGGGAATAGGGATTGCTTTGAGGTGGGCGGCTGCGCTCACGGTTCCCCCCTGGCGCCTTTGGGAAGGGGTACTTTGAGGCTGTCCTAACTGGAAAATGTCTAGGTTCACGGCTCCTAGGCTGCAGCGGGGAAGGGACTGCTTTTCCACGAGCATCTCCGATTGGTCCAAGTTTCAGAGTTGTCTTCCTCGTTATTCAGGATTGGAAGCTAACCTTGCTCTCTTCTAAGTCTCCAACCCTCTTGAGCCGACCATTCCACAAAATACAAACTTTTTCAAAACTTAATTTAAAAAAAAGTAATACTTACGCTTGATTTCTAGGGCATATACGTCATTAAGACGAGGTTCCAGACCTCAAGGAGTTCCGTTTCTCCATGCATCCAGGACTGATTTTTATAGGTTAAGTCGACACTTTTTTTTTTTTTTTGCGGTATGCGGGCCTCTCACTGTTGTGGCCTCTCCTGTTGCGGAGCACAGGCTCCGGACGCGCAGGCCCAGCGGCCATGGCTCACGGGCTTAGTTGCTCCGCGGCATGTGGGATCTTCCCGGACCAGGGCACGAACCCGTGTCTCCTGCGTCGGCAGGCGGATTCTCAACCACTGCGCCACCAGGGAAGCCCAAGTCGACACTTTTTGATTACTACATATAAAGTGCTGTAGGGACTAATTAGAGTAGAATTTTTTTTTTTTTTTTTTTTTTTTTTGCGGTACGCGGGCCTCTCACTGTTGTGGCCTCTCCCGTTGCGGAGCACAGGCTCCGGACGCGCAGGCTCAGCGGCCATGGCTCACGAGCCCAGCCGCTCCGCGGCATGTGGGATCTTCCCGGACCGGGGCACGACCCCGTGTGCCCTGCATCGGCAGGCGGACTCTCAACCACTGCGCCACCAGGGAAGCCCAGAATTTATTTTTTTAATGTCTAGACGTCTATATTATTCCAGCGTGAATTCAGAGGGCCTTACAAAAATACACACTGTATACAATTTTCGTTTTAGAAGTTAAGTGGAAAAAAATTGGGTTGAAGAAAAGGTAATACAGGCATATCTCATTTTATTGTGCTTCACAGATAACGCATTTTTAACAAACTGAAGGTGTGTAGCAACCCTGCAGTGTCAGAAACAATATTGTGTTTGTATTTTTAGACATAATGCTATTGCACACTTTAAATAGACTCTAGTGTAAACCTAATTTTCCTGTGCACTAGGAAACCAAAACATTCTTGTGACTCACTTTATCTCTATGTTCGATTTATCGCGGTGGTCTGGAACCAAACTCATGATATCTCCAAGTTATGCCCTTATTAGGAAAAACGAGATAAAGCCGAAAGTAACAATATAAATGTTGACCTTTATACTTCCTGTAAGAGACAGTAAAGCACCAATGAGCTTGGACCAAGGAGCCAGACAGCCTGGGTTTTAATACCAGTCTGCCACTTACTGCATCTGTGACCTTAGGCAAGTTGATTGTCTCTGGATTTCCTCATCTGAAAAAAATATCCCTATTGCATTGGGGACATTATATTAGTTAATACATGTATAGTAATGTGAGGATTACATGAATTGGTGATTATGAAAAGCATTAAGAACCATGCCTTACAGAGAGTACTCTAAGAGTCAGCTCTTTCTAAAGGTAGGGAAAAAATTTTGGATCATTTTGGTATCAAAGGATACATCATCCGTTACTCAATTCCCTTAGTTCATAAGATTAAAAACCAGTTTGTTTTGTTTTGTTTCAGGAATAGCATAGCTACTCCCCAGTTCTGAAGTAAAAACAAAATTTTTCTTGAGAGATCTTCATATAAAGAAGACACTAATAACATGTACAGTGCCGTTGAGGGCACCCATGTGGATGTCACTCTTTATCCAAGCCTGGACTTGTCTCATTAGAGATTGTCCCAGGTGCTTTCTGCCTTTTGCCCATCAGATGAAGCCATCTTACTGTCTTGAGCCCGTGAGCAAGAGCCTGTCTACGTTCCCCCTCCTATCCTTTCTCTAGGGAATCATTCTTGCTCACTTTTTATGTCCATCAATCTTTGTCTTCCCTGGTCATCCCTTTGTCTTCCCAGTGACATATACAGGACAAATTATGCTGAGTGCCACTGGGTCCCAAAGTCCATTTAGTAGTAGATTGTACAGTTGTAATATGAAATGCCTGTGCTGCTAAGATTTGCGTTTTATGTCTTTGGGGTGGAATCAGGCTTCCATCCTGGTAGTTGAATCCTGTAGAGTCTCTGTGAGAGCCTGTATACAGCAGGAGTCTCAAGGGCTTGGCTCATCTCTTCTGCTTAGAGTAAAGCCAGACAGAATTGCCTTCTGGCCCTGTTAGAGGAGTGCCAACAGTAATGGCTTATAGCCCACAGGTGGCCATGGACTGATTTAAAAAGTCTTGGGCTGAGAGTCAGCAATTACTTTTTTTGTTGTTTAAATACAGTTATCTAACAGTCAGCTGTGCTGAGTGTTAGAATTGACACCTCTTAAGAAACTTGAGGAACCTAATAAGGACAGGTGGGAGAATAGATGACCCCCAGGCTTCTCTAGAGACCTATATTGTCTAGTATTTTGTAGTTTAGTGCTTTCCAGGTTACATCATTTGTTAAGGCATGCATTGTGATTCCCATACTTGACTGGCTCAAGTTTATAAAGCAAGTGGCTAACTTGGATCGGAATCACAAAAAGTACCTAAATGTTTATCAAACAGTAAGGATCTAACTGCAAATAATGCTACTTAGGGAACGTACAATGCTAAGAGAACCACCATCTTCTAGGAATTAGGTAAGATTGGTTACATTTACATTTATATGTCCCAGAACTATTTGCAGCAAATCAGCTGGGGAGTTATTTCAAACATCTCATTTACTTATATCATAATTTTCTAGATCGGTGATATTCAGACTGGAATCTGCTGTGTGTAGTATTACACTCTGTGAAAGACAGTATGTAGTAATTGTGTGACTTAACTTCGTGTCCATTTCCTAACCCAGTGCCTTTAGGTAGTAAAGCTTGAGAAATAAAGAATTAGAATGTGAGAACCAGTATCCTAGAAGGAGCAGCAGGAATCCGGTCTACATAATCCTAGCACAGTTCAGCGCTAAGCCCTTTTGTTAGCAGTAATGTATTTTTCTATGATGTTGTCCTGTCTTCTCATCCATAATATAGGATTTATTTATTATAGATTCATGTGCATACATATGTATTTTGATTTCATCTTTAGATACAAATTTTTACAGAAAATTGATGATTCAACTGTGTTTTTATTGAATTACTGCAAATTCATTTGCCATATGATGACTTCTAGATCTTCTATGAAGAAGTCCTCCTCTTCTGCCTTTTAGAAACTCTTAACACTTAAAAAGTCTTAGTACCATAAATATCAATTAGGGGAAAGGTCTATACAAGAGGCATCTGGATATGATAGAAGGAGCTGGAGCTTTGGAATGAACCTGAGTTTGAATTCCAGATCTACACGTAATACCTATTTGGGTTAAACTGTATTCTTATCTGTTAAATAAGGATGACAATATTTCGTGTTATATATTGGACTATATGATGGCTCTGGTACCTAGCAGTCATTCTACAAAAGTAAGTTCCTCTGTTGCCATATGTTTTGTAGAGTCATTTAATTGATATTCAGATCTGTTGTGACATTATTCAATATGATTTTTAAAAAATTTCTCATGTTTTCATTTCCTTTCAAAAGTTAGTTTTAAAAAAATAGTTGTCAATAATTACAGCTTGAAAGAATTCTGCTTCTGACAAAATACTATTATACTTGGTTTAACATTGTGAGAGGTTCTAAAAATAGTTTACAAATGTAAAGGTTCTAAATCAATACTAGGAGGGTGCAAATACTCAGCTTTTACAGGTAGAATTTTTTTAATACTCTCTCCATTCCTGTGTTATATCAGGTCACTGGTGGAGCTAGAAATAAAAGGTAGCAAATTGACTTTAGTGCAGTATAATTTTTATACTAATCATTGTACCTATATAATCTTCATCAAGTAGATTTTAAGTAGTATACTACATTCTGATGCCAAACAAATGTAAAGAGGCTTATTATGCTTTTGACGTCTATATCCTATATTTAGAGCTATCTTCCTGTTTCAGATGTGATTTAAAAGATACTTCAAAGGCAGTTATATTTCTGGTAATTTTTTTTTTATAGCATTCATGATGAACTTACTTCAGGTTGTGCGTGACCACTGGGTACATATACTTGTCCCTGTGGGATTTGTCGTTGGATGTTACCTAGACAGAAAGAATGATGAAAAGCTCATTGCCTTCCGGAACAAGAGTCTGTTATATAAAAGGTTAGTTTTTGTATTTTTTTTATTAAACCAACAGTCAGGTTTTAGAAGTATTATTCTTAATGTCATTTGTGCCAAAATGAACAGAAGGGGTAATTTTCTCCCCCTGAGGATTTAGATTTAAGTGATATTATTTTGTAGTCTTATTTGTTGCTTAATCCTTAGACAAAACTCTATGATTACTTTTGGATTGTAAACAAGTTCTTTAGTTTCTGAACAGGCTATTTCAGATCTTTGAAAGTTTTTTTTTTTTTTTAAAGTCAGGGTACATTTTAATGTGAAAACAGTCTTAAACCAGCTTGCCAAAGCCTCCTCTCTGTGCTTTAATATATATGATCATGCACTGTCTTACTCAGGCCATGATATAGCTGAAAACAATGGCACTAATTGTGGCTTGGTGCTGTGTTCTCAGCTACACTGGTTGAGAGCTTTAGACATGGTGGTTGGGTGATCAAATAGCAACTGGCAGCTGCCTGGTCCCACTGTGTCTCTGGAGATGGCACCAGAGTTAGAGTTAGGAAGACAGGGTGTCTGCCACTGACTGTGTAGCTGGGCGGAGGAAGCTCAAGGGACAAGAGAACCAAGCAGCAGCCAAAGGCGTTGTGTAGGGGAGGTTCCAGCCAGGGATTTCAAGAAAGATAAAATGAGCTAGAAGGAATATAAAAAACATTAAATGAACTCACTGAGAGAGGATAATTGCTTTCATATAAAGGTAGACTAAGAAATTACAGTTCTTTAATCTGGAAAAATGAAGAGATGGTAAAAGTTTAAAATCATGAGAGAATAGAATGAATATGTTGAACCTAATAAAAACTTTTAAATGGGTCAATTTAATACAATATAAAATACTGAATCCATATTCTTCTGACTTTCCCTTTTATCTTATCCTCTCGTAAAAGTTTTATTTACACTTTTGCTTTTTCTTTTTTTTCTTTCCATGCAGGGAATTAAGACCCAGTGAAGAAGTCACCTGGAAGTAAAAGGCTGCTGCTGAATTATAGAATGTTCACAGTTTTTAAATTATAAGAGAAATAAAAACACATTCAATACTTAATTTGAAGACTTCTAAGTGTGAATCTTTTTGTGCTGAAATAATCTTTCCCATTTCAAGTAACAGACACACTTAGTAATTAAAAAATAATCACTGAATCATATGGCTCAATTTTTCAGAAAAATTTTTTCAAACCATGTTCTTCAAAGGCACTCTAAAAGGATGATGCTAGGATTTTATTTGGCAGAAATCAATAGCTGAAAATTTTAGTGGCCTTGAATTTAGCAAAGATTTCTTAAATACAATACATAAAGCACGAACCAGTTTTAAAAACCAAGACAATTATACTTTATCAAAATTAAAAACTTCTTCAAAAAACACAAGGAAATGAAAATGCAGCCATAGACTAGGAGAAAATATTTGCAAAACATACACACAACAAAGAACTTATATTTAGAATATGTAAACTCATAACTTATTAATAAGAAAACCCGATTTTTAAAAAGCAAGATTTTAACATACACTTCACCAAAAGCACATGAGAATGGCATACAAACACGTGAAAAGATGCTCAAATCAGTAGTCACTAGAGAAATGCAAATTAAAACCACAATGAGCAACCACTACACACCTATCAGAATGGTTAAAATTAAGGAGACTGATCTTACCAAGTGTTGGCAAGGGTGTGGAGCAACTGGAACTCACACCCTGCTGGCAGGAATGGATAATGTAGCTGCCAGAAGTTGCACCACTTTGGAAATCAGTTTAGCAGTTTCAAGTTAAACATGCACCTACCATATGACCCAGCCATTCTACTCTGAGGTATTTACCTCAAAGAAAGGCATATATGCCAAAAGAAAGCATATGTCCACACAAAGACATCTTCATGAATGTTCATAGCAGCTCTACTTGTAATAGCCAAAAATTAGAGACAACCCAAATGTCCATCAACACAGGGATAAATAAATTGTATTAAATCCATATAATGGAATATTACTACTCAGCAATAAAAAGAAATGCTCTATTGATATGACATAGATGAATTCCAAATTAATTATCCTGAATGAAAGAAGCCAGACAAAAAGCACACACTGTGTGATTCCACTTACATAAAATGTTAGAACCTGCAACCTATAGTAACAAAGCAGATCAGTGGTTGCCAGGGAGTGGTCCAGGAAGGGGTTGGAGGAATTATTTTCTTGATTATGGTGATGGTTTCTTGGGTATATATATATGTCATCTGTTATATTCAACTACCTCTTCTTGGAAAGCAAATTTTGTTTCAGGTAAGCTTGAATTTAGGAGAAGTGAAATGACAATGAAATGATACTCCCTTATCACTGATTCTTTTCAGAACTCAGGACATTTAAGATGACACATAAACTTTAAAATCTCAATTGTTTGAAATTCTGTTAAACTATTTGGTTTGGGGTAACAAAATTTAGGCCAGTTTAAAAGACAATGTTCAAGAAGATAGGTATAACTTTTTGCCATCTTGCTTGTTAACATAAAATTTCAATGAGGTAGATACAGAGATAAGTCGAACTGTCCAAGGTGAAATAGAAGTCTGGAAGTGCATCTATTTCATGTCCTCTGTCTCCAGGAACTCCTTGATTGGCTCAGTAATCACTGTCTCCTGCTGAACTATTGTAATACTTGTCTGTGCCCCCCAAATTTGTGCATTTATTCACTTCTATGCAGCAACCCTTGTTATAAAGAGTAAAACTCCTTTGACCCTCAAAAGCTGATAGTCCACTGGCGTATAAAGTAGTAAGTCCGGTGTGTTGTAATGAGGGTTTTAATGTAGGTAGGTGCAAGGTATAGTGGTGGCACAAACGACTTTTCTTCAGAGGACTTTCCGGAAGTCAAGGGAAGCTGGTGTGACTGGAGCAGAGGGAATTCCAGGAGATAAAGCCAGGCAGGTCCAGGGCACAAAGAACTTTTTAGTCCAGCAATAGGAAGTCACTGAAAGATTTCAAACAGAGTAATATTGTGTAATTATTTAAGGATTCCCCCCCCCAATATAAGCTCTGTGAAAGTTGGACTGTTTGTCTCTCTCATGGTTATAGTCCCAGTGCCTGATACACAGTAACATTCCATTTGTTAAGACAGAAAAACTGGTGAGGTTTGCATTTTTGAAAGATCACTGACAGCACTATGAATTAAACATACTGAAGCTGGAATCAGACGACCAATTCAGAGATCCTGGACCTGGAATATACAAGAGACCAGGAAGGCTAAGCAGTAGCAAAGCAGACAGAGAGGAAAGAGCCATGAACATGCACATTTGAGGACCGATTGGAACAAAATGTGAAGTGGAAGAATGGGGGGAAAAGAATCGAGAATGATTCCCAGATGCTAGCTTCACTAATTCATTTGAAAGGCATTGACTACAAGATATACAAAGTCAAATAAGACATGGGCCCTGCCATCAAGACATTTATAGGGTATTGGCGAAGACGTATGATCAAACCAACTGTTACGATACTGTGTAAAAGGTACCAAGTAAGATACAGGCACATACAGGAGCTCAGAGGAGGGACAGGAACTTCTAAGTTAGTTGAAGACCTGGGGATGCTTCCTGGAGAGTGTGGTCATTGAGTTTTGATGAACAATACAAGTTAACTTATGAAGTTCAAGTTTGGGATGTGCCGAATATCAAGTGGAGTTATCATAATAGGAAATGCAACAAATCTAATACCCAATTCACACATGGCTTCAGGGGCAAAGTCACACCCAGAATTTGCATTCTGACTTCCAGGCACTGATCTTTTCATTTTATGATGCTTGCTATTAATCACATACTCAATAGGTCGGAAGGCCTAATGAAATGATTAGTAGTAATTCAACGTTACTAAATATTGCCAAGCACTGTTCTACATGCTAAATGAACAAAACTATAAGGTCCTTTGGGGTCATTTACATCCTAATAAGCAATTAGTCACTGTAGAGAGTTGAATCATTACCCTCCAAAATTCAAGTCCACCCAGAACCAAAGACCTTATTTGGAAACAGAGTCTTTGCTTACGTATTTAGTTAAGTATCTCAACATGAAATTACTCTGGATTAGGATAGAACCTAAATCCAATGACTGGTGTTTTATAAGAGGAGAGGACACAAACAGACACAGAAGGAAGAAAAGGTCATGTAAAGATAGAGGCAGAAATTGGAGTTAGGATGCCACAAGCTAAGAACACCAGCAGCCACCAGAAGCTGAAAGAAGCAAGAAAGGATTCTCCACTAGAGGCTTTGTAAAGAGCATGGCCCTGCTGACACCATGGTTTCAGACTTCTGGCCGCAAGAAGAAGAAGAAAATAAATTTTGTTGTTTTAAGTCACCAGGTTTGTGGTAATTTGCTACAGCAGCCTCAGGAAATGAATACAATCACATATTTTTTTGAATTAGTAATACATTAATTAGCTCAAAAAAACAAGACTAGGGACTTCCCTGGTGGCGCAGTGGTTAAGAATCCACATGCCAATGCAGAGGACACGGGTTCGAGGCCTGGTCCGGGAAGATTCCACATGCTGCAGAGCAACTAAGCCCGTGCACCACAACTACTGAGCCTGCACTCTAGAGCCTGCGAACCACAACTACTGAGCCCACGTGCCACAACTACTGCAGCCCGCGTGCCTAGAGCCTTTGCTCCACAACAAAGAGAAGCCACCCAGTGAGAAGCCCGCACACAGCAACAAAGAGTAGCCCCCGCTCGCCGCAAGGAGAGAAAGCCTGCACACAGCTACGAAGACCCAATGCCGCCAAAAAATAAATAAATTTATTTTTTTTAAAAAAGACTAAAATTGTATACAGTGAAAAGTCTCCCTCCCACTCTTTCCCCCATTTGCCTTAGTTCCCTTACCACTCAAACATGTAACCTCTGGGTTTTCTGTATATTCTTCCAGAGATTTGTAATGCATATGCATGAAAAAAGAAATACATGTTTCTCTACATAGACACATTTTCTTTTAAAAAAAATCAGAAAAACTGGTTTGCATATTTTTTTGCTTCATGAGACCATGATTTCTTTCCCCAGTTAGGCCACAATTTCTTAAGAACACAGACTACTTCCAATACAGGACTGTATTTCCAATACAGGACTGTACATGCAGAGACATTGGATGAATGGTTACTGAATCCTCCCCTGAGAACCTGGTCCTCGCTGGCAGTCTCCTTTCCTTCCTTCCCACTGCCCCTTCTGTTCCTCTGGACCTGCACTCACCAAGGTCACCAATGGTCTCCATAGCAACACAATTTATTTGGCTCTTGTAAGTCCTTATGCTGCTGAACCTCTGGGCAGCAACTGACACTGACTGTTCCTTGAAACATTTCCTTCCTGGGGCTTCCATACATTACACCTTCCTGTTTTTCCTCCCTTCTCCTAGGCTATGCCTTCTCTACCCTCAGGGCTCTGTGAGATCCTCTTCTCAGTCTCTTCCTTTTCCCCAAGATGATTATATTCACTCCTGTGGTTTCAGTTCCCTTTTTTACGCCAACAGCTCTCCGTTCTACAGCCAAACTATCTATCTGTCTACCTATCTAGTTGTGCTGTTCTTAATCTCTTCATGCCTCAGCTTCCTCATGTATAAAATAAGGATAATAACGCTTACATCAAAGTTTGCTGTATTAAATTCGTTAATACATGCAAAGCACTTACAAGAGTGCCCACCGACAGTAAGCCCTACGTAAATATTAACTCTTATTTTTACACAACTGCTCAGTATTCAGGGATGTAATGAGAATTTCTGTGCAGGAGGAGGAGAAAGATATTAAATAATTGTATGCAAATGTGATAAAAAGAAAGTACAAGGTAAAATAGAAAACAAAAAGAACATAGAATTCGAGTGGTCCTTATCCAATCCCCCAGAAACCTAAGAATCCAAAGCAATGAGTGGGAAGCGGAGATGATCCTCCACACGGCAGGGGGCGCTGCATCATCCTCCAGCCGGGGGGAAAAACAGGAGATGGGAGGACGCTCTACAAAGGTCACGTGCCCCGGAGTTTACCGCCCCGGCGTTCACGCCTCTTCGCTCCACGTGACTCGCATTCTTGGGGGTGATTGGTCTACACGAGACACGTGGGCAGGGGTGGCACGAGGCGGGGCGGGGCATAGTGGGCGGAGGGGTGGGGCTGGGGGCGGGGCTGGAGGGGGTTGGTTCGGCGCGGGGGCCGTTGGCTCCAGACAAATAATCATGGAGTCCATCTTCCATGAAAAAGTGAGTATCCGCGTTCGGTGGGGAGCTGTCTGCGGCGCGGTGGCGGGCGTGGGACGCGGCATCGCTGCCTCCCGGGGAGCTGGGTGGGGCCCGAGATGCCCCCATCCCGATCTCGCCGGGCGGGAGGAGCTTCACCTGGAGGGGAGTTTCACCGATGCCCCCATTGCACCCTAAGGCCCGTGCCGGAGGAGCCGGAGAAGACCCGGGCCTGGGATGTCTGGGAAGCCCGCAGGGAATAAGGGCAGGACCGGCGGCACGAGAGAGGCGGTGACTGCCGCGCTTTCTCTCTACTTCCCGTGGGAGTCCTTCTCCAGTTCCTCTCCCCCGCTTTCCCTAGGTTCTAGCTACTGAGCTCTTGGACACCTCCCTCTACCCTTCCCAGTTCCACCCCGCTCTCCCAGTCCTACCCTTTGGAAGAATTAACTTTTCCTTCTCTGGGTTCCTCAATTCAAAATTGGAATTTCTCCTACAGCCACATCCTTCTGCACTGGGTACGTGAGCATCCCGGGGGCAGGGACCTTGGCTCGTCCCACGGAGGGCGTGACCCTTAGGGAAGTGAAGTAGGAAACCCCGTGCGACCCTGAACTGGGAAGTCGTCACAAGAGTTTTTGTTATGAGATGTTTGAGTTTCGTTTCTTTTGGTGGTGGCGTCTTTCCGGATCAGGAGGCCAGCTTTCTTATTAGGTGTCAAGAGTGTGCAGGAATAATATTGTTTTTCTCTGCCTAGCCTGTTTGGCTTTGATTCTTACATGACTATGCGCTTGAAGATAATGTTTGTGGCATGTGGAGAAACTCGTCTTTTCTCGCAGTTATCAAACCATTTGGGTGTGAGTGAAACCTTCCTCAGGATAACTTTGTCAACATATCTTGTTTCATAATAGTTTCGTGTTTGGAACGGGTTACTGGTGAGGCTGTTATTTAGTAGGAGTGAAGGGGTTTTGTTTCGTTAAATACTTGTCCATTTAAAAACACACACACAACAATCAGATAAAGCAATCAGACAAAGGAAGTACAGTATAAATCTAACCAAATGTTATGGAATGCTTTTCTTTATAGAAAACATTTCAGAAAGTTTGGTACTAGAATAGACCAGTTTTTAATGTGTGGGTGAGGAAGGACTCAGTGGTATGGTTATCACTAATCTTTTGACTTGACTGACATGTTATATGAATCCTGGACAAGAGAAATTTAGCTGCTTGGCTAAGGAGACTGGATGAAGAGAACCTTGAGTGGGCATATTTTTATGACTGATTTTCAAAAGCTTTGCTATAGAACCAGATGGTTCAACATTGAAGATTTTAAATTTGTCCACATCACTTCTTGAGAATTATACAATATATTTTTTTAACAATAATGATTGGTACCTGGTTTGGATAGAGTTCAGTGAAGGTAGCTGCTTAACCATGGGATCAAAAGAAGCCAGACGCTAGCCTAATGAAAATCTACTTACCTGAAAGCAGTCACTCTGAATTATCAGCATGAATGTAGACTTAAACCTACTTCAAGAACACATTTAACCTTATCAATTTATTGTTACTTAGCAAATGAAGACTTAAAGTTCTTCAGGCATATTTCAATAGTACGGAAAGCACCTGTAACCATAGGGCCCATTGTCCATCTCATACACAGACCATTCTGGGAAGGTCTGAGCTCAATATGACATTTTCCAGAGCACTCCCTTCCCCTCCTCCACATACATTTAACTCTAGGTCCTGGGTTTGGAGAGCCAGAGAACCAACTTTGGCCCTAGGGAAGCTGTGCATGTAGGGTTATATGCCTACAAAGGACTTTGCAACCACTTCCTCTTGGAATTTTGGTTTCTCCATTTTCAGAGTTGTCACTTGGAGTGCCCCTTGTTAAATTAAAGTGTAAACTCAACAGTTTTTTTTTTTGTTTTTTTTTTTATTTTGCGATACCGCTGTGGTCTCTCCCGTTGCGGAGCACAGGCTCCAGACGCGCAGGCTCAGAGGCCATGGCTCACGGGTCCGGCTCCGCAGCATGTGGGATCTTCCCGGACCGGGGCACGAACCCATGTCTCCTGCATCGGCAGGCGGACTCTCAACCACTGCGCCACCAGGGAAGCCCTCAACAGTTGTTTATGGATATATCCCCAGTGCCTGGCTCATAGCAGGTGCTCAATAAATATTTGAATGAATCAAGAGTGTTCCTTGAGCATCTAAGATGTATATGGTGCTATTTATCTAAAGTAAACAATTTTTTCTGTAAATATTTTATTTTTTAAAATAGGATTTTTTTTTTTTTTTTTTTTGGCTACGTTGGGTCTTCGTTGCTGTGCGGGCTTTCTCTAGTTGCAGTGAGTGGGGGCCACTCTTCATTGCGGTGTGTGGGCTTCTCATTGCAGTGGCTTCTCTTGTTGCGTAGCACGGGCTCTAGGCTCACAGGCTTCAGTAGTTGCGGCATGTGGGCTTGGTAGTTGCGGCTCGAAGGCTCAGTAGTTGTGGCTAGCAGGCTGTAGAGCGCAGGCTCAGTAGTTGTGGTGCATGGGCTTAGTTGCTCCACGGCACGTGGGATCTTCCTGGACCAGGGCTCAAACCCGTGTCCCCTGCGTTGGCAGGCAGATTCTTAACTACTGTGCCACCAGGGAAGTCCTTCTGTAAATATTTTAGACTTTGCAGGTCTTTTATGTTCTCACATATTCGTGTGTGTGTGTGTGTGTGTGTGTGTGTTTTCCCAACCATCTAAAAATGTAAAAACCATTCTTAGCTCCTGGGGCAGATTGAATTTGGCCCAAGGGCTAGAGTTTGCCAATCCCTAACTTAAACCCTAGTGCTATATGGCCACCAACTGCTGGAGTTTTTTGTTGTTTGGGTTTTTTTTTTAGTTCTGGTGCCTGATTTCTGTCGTTTTTGTTATCGCTTCTGTTGCTGTCTGCTCTTGGTGAGGTTACTGTGCCATCTGAATTGGTACTTTTATGTGTTTACAGCTGTGAATGATAACCAGACTTGTTGGGATTGTATTTAAAATTACTGAAAATACTGGAAAGATGCTGAGAATTGACTTTATGACATTCGTTATTTTTTTCGTGTGATTGCTGGTTCTTAACCATCTTCAGGATATTTGAAGTTTAAGAATCACCAAATTCCAAATAACTGGCTTAAGGAGGTGGGAATAGTACAGACTTGAAACTTCTGCCTGGGTTTGAATCTCAGCTCTGCCGTTTACTACCTGTATGATCCTGGGCAAGTTACTTATTATCTCTGTTCTCCAGTTTCCTCCGCTGTATTTGATGATTTTGAAGTGTCTGTCTCAGAGTTATGAGTGCTTAGAATGCTACTTGGCACATAGTGCTGGACACGTGCTGGCCATTGTTGTTCAGATGCTTGTGCTTGCTGAACCTCATAATAAGGGGTGGAACCTTATTCTTACTAAGATGAGATGAACAAGTGCTGCTAGGTTGATTGTGTGGCCCCATTTAGGCCATTTCTGAGCACACCTTTGGGTTTATACCTAGTTTCAGTTGGAGGCAGTAGTGTCTCTGGGAATTTGAACTAGTTTCAGGGAGGTCCTGAAGACTTTGGGGACAGTGAGGGAATGATTTGGTTGAAGTTACCCTTGGTGGTTTTTTTTTTTTTTTTTTTTTTTTGCGGTACGCGGGCCTCTCACTGCTGTGGCCTCTCCTGTTGCGGAGCACAGGCTCCGGACGCGCAGGCTCAGCAGCCATGGCTTACGGGCTCAGCCACTCTGCAGCATGTGGGACCTTCCCGGACACGAACCCGTGTCCCCTGCATCGGCAGGCGGACTCTCAACCGCTGCGCCACCAGGGAAGCCCCCCTTGGTGGTTTTGTAAGATATCTTGGTAAAACTGAAGATGCATTTTGTTCATCCTCGGATCCCAACACAATAAAGTCTGGGCTTGAAATCATGAAATTTCAATACCACTGAACTTTGACTATAGCAAAGTGAACTTCTGTCCAACTTTGGTTAAAGTTTGATGAGAAAGAAGTGGTTGGGGGACTTCCCTGGTTGCACAGTGGTTAAGAATCCACCTGCCAATGCAAGGGATGCTGGTTCGAGCCCTGGTCCTGGAAGATCCCACATGCCGCGGAGCAACTAAGCCCATGAGCCACAACTACTGAGCCTGCGCTCTAGAAGTCCGCAAGCCACAACTGCGGAGCCCACACGCCACAACTACTGAAGCCCGTGCACCTAGAACCCATGCTCTGCAACAAAGACAAGCCACCACAATGAGAAGCCCACGCACCGCAATGAAGAGTAGCCCCCGCTCACTGCAACTAGAGAAAGCCCACACACAGTAACGAAGACCCAATGCAGCCAAAAATAAATAAATAAATTTTTAAAAAAGAGAGAAATGGTTGGGGGGACTTCCCTCGTGGGCCAGTGGTTAAGACTCCATGCTCCCAATGCAGGGGGCCGAGGTTTGATCCCTGGTCAGGGAACTAGATCCTGCAACTAAGAGCCTGCATGCCACAACCAAAAGATCCCACATGTCGCAACTAAAAAGATTCTGCATGCCGCAACTAAAGAGCCCGCACGCTGCAGCAAAGATCCTGAGTGCCGCAACTAAGACCCGGCATAGCCAAATGAATGAATGAATGAAATGGTTGGGGATAGTTTGCGGGGGGTGGGATGGGCAGGCAGGGAAATGCATAATCTTAGATGGGACCATTTTACAATTTTTTTGGTCCATGTAGAATTTGACTCATCTTGTGACTTTAAAAAATAATTTTATTTAAATTTGACTGTACAATTTGTTCTTTTCTTCTATTAAATCATGTTAGAAGTACAGAACTTGATATAATTTCCTAAAGCAATACAGTATTACTTCAATTAGGTTTAATTTCAAGTGCTTTTTTTTGGTATTTTAAAGCTAATTTTTATAGAGAGAATTTTTACATCAAATATTTGGATTCACTGTTTCTATATATGTTATTACATATGGTGACCATAGTCTGAGCGCCCCAAACTGAAGCATGTAGCCTGACAGCAAACAGAAAATGCCAAGATAATCCAGTGTCTGGTCACTGTATTAGGTAGCTCTTAATGTGAAGTAGCTGTATCTTAGTAGAGACTTTTTTATCGTTGTTTGAATTTTTTATTAAGGATAACACGTGTAGGCGTACACAGATCATAAGAGTATAGCTCAATGAATTCTCATGAAGTGAACACAAGCGTGTCAATAATACTTAGGTCAAGTAACAGAACATTTACCTGCATCTTATAAACCCCCTTACATTGTTCGTCTTCCAGGATACTAGCTCTCCCTCCACCCCTGCAAGGGTAACCACTACCCTGATTTCTAATGTCATCCATTAATTAGTTTTGTCTGTTTTTGAAATTTTGTAAATGGAATCATACAGAGTGTACTCTTGAGTCTGTCTTCTTTTGTTTAACATTGACGGAGTCATCCATATTGTTGCAGGTAGTTGTAGTTATAATTCATTGTCATTGTTACATAGTAGTCCTTTGTGAATGTAAAACAATTTAGCCATTCTACTGTGAGGAGCATTTGGGTAATTTCCAGTTTGGGGGCCAATACAAATAGTGCTTCTATGAACGTTCTTATACATGTCTTTTGATGAGCACAGGTTTACATTTCTGTTGCTTACGTTATGTACCTAGTGGTGGGATTGCTAGATCATAGGGTAGGTAGATGTTAAGCTGTAGTAGATATTCCAAATAGTTTTCCAAAGTGGTTAAACTAATTTACACTTCCATCAGTAGTATATAAAAGTTTTGATGTCTCTAATCATCTCCAACATTTTAGCCCTTCTGGAGTGTGTAGTAGTAACACATTGGTAGTTTTAATATAGGTTTCTCTGATGGTTAATGAAGTTGAGTCCCTCTCTGTTTTTTATCCATTTGGCTATCCTCTTGTGAGTTCTTGTTTGTCTTGCCCACTTTTCAATAGAATATAAGTAGACATCTGTGTATCCCTCCAATTCACATTATATTGTTCAGTGAGACTGGCTTTCTGGCAGAAGGAATACAGTAGAAGGAAAAAGAAGCGGAGACAAGTACTGTCTCACCATCGTAGTTATGACTTGAGGGATGGATAGTGTCTTCTTCAAGTTACTTATTTTTTTTATTTTTATTTTTAAAATAAATTTATTTATTTATTTATTTATTTTTGGCTGTGTTGGGTCTTCGTTGCTGCATGCAGGCCTTCTCCAGTTGCGGTGAGCAGGGGCTACTCTTGGTTATGGTGCATGGACTTCTCATCACGGTGGCCTCCCTTGCTGTGGAGCACAGGCTCTAGGCACGCGGGCTTCAGTAGTTACGGCACACGGGTCCAGTAGTTGTGGCTCGCAGGCTCTAGAGCACAGGCTCAGCAGTTATGGCACACGGGCCTAGTTGCTCCGCGGCATGTGGGATCCACCGGGACCAGGGCTCGAACCCGTGTCCCTTGCATTGGTAGGCGGATTCTTAACCACTGTGCCACCAGGGAAGCCCCAAGTTACTTATTCCATACCAAAATATGAAGATAAACTTGTCTCAGACCCTTTCTCACACTCAGACTGTCTCAGTGCTGCATTCCTATTCCATTATATACATATATCCTGTATCTTTTTCAGCAGCGGAATTTTGTTCCTAGAAAATCAGGAAAAAGATATATCTTGCAAGGTGTTGGTCTTTGGGGTCTGACCTATTGTGTGATATAGCTCGAAAGAAACTGCAGGATGTCAGACAGGTTGGGTTAATGAAAAGACTTTACTGGGGAAATGGAGAACTTAGAGGGCCAGAGTTAGCAGGAGAAGAAGGTGTTCTCCCATCTGCCATCGTACTACAGAGAGACCAACCCGGGGCCGGGTTCACTGGGAGGAACCTCATCCACCCATTAGTCTCCCTTCTTATAGGGAAACAGGAAAGCAGCACTGTTGAGGGGAGAGGGGTGATACACAGGCTGCTTAGTTGGAGGAAGCCTGGATTTAGGTTTGGGGTGCCAGTTGTGTGAGAAAGCCAGCTGCCCAGCCCGCGAAGGGCCTGTGGGAAGTTGTTTTCTCCCCACCCCCATAACAGGAAGCCAGTGATCTCAGTTCCCAATTGGAGAACTGAGCTTGGATGCAGCCCCCTTGCTGTTTTGTCCAGATGTGAACTCCAGGGGTGGTTTTTGGACAGTTTTGCTCATGCACCAAAACTGTGTACATTATCTGCAGAGTTCTTGAAGAGAACCTTAGCTCTGTAGCTATAAGTCTTCATAAACATGGAACAGAATTTTTCTTACTATATCAGTTCTTGAGATTCTTCATCTGTTCATGGATTTGAAATTCCATGAACGAACATTTAGACGGATTAGAGATTATCTTGTTAAAAGAACAAATGTTCCAGGGATAAAAATTCCCTTTCAGCATTAGTAATTTACCATGGAATCTCCAAAAATGTATTTATTTTAGCCACTGAAAACAAAGGAGGCTAAATGTTTATTATAGAGTAGTTTTTAATAAAAATGGGATTTGGTGTATTTGACAGATGATGTTTGTTTAGTATAAATCATTCTTAAATTTTTGATCATATAGCTAAATAACTGTAGTTTCATTAATGGCAGAATTATAAACTAAATGTTAACAAATGAAAATGCATGTGCCTGTGTTAATCATGCTTGTCTAAAGCTAAGAATGTTCGGTTTGGCTGTGTTAAGTTAATGATTAAATTTCTGTTTCGGGGAAGATACTGTACAAGTGTGTTTTACAAATCCCATTTGAATCTTTTCTTTTGGAACTATTAGCAAGAAGGCTCACTTTGTGCTCAGCATTGCTTGAATAACCTGTTACAAGGAGAATACTTCAGCCCTGTGGAATTATCTTCAATTGCACACCAGCTAGATGAGGAAGAGAGGATGAGAATGGCGGAAGGAGGGGTTACTAGTGAAGACTACCGCACATTTTTGCAGGTACTGATTTTAAACTCGCTAAATCACACTTCTTAAAGAAATGTGGGTGCTGTTTAGAAAAGGATGAAACCCTGTCCCTGTGGGGATCTGACCTGTTAATTATAAAGCGGCTCTCAACTTTGTAGACGGGAATATGCACAGGACATTACTTTAAATATGTACACTAATGACACTATCCTTCTCTTCCCACCCTCAACCCCTGTCCCAACTCCCTATATCCAAATTAAACAGCAGCCTTCTGGAAATATGGATGACAGTGGCTTTTTCTCTATTCAAGTAAGTAGTCACAGGCATCTACTAAGTGTTGTTTATGTCCCAGGCACTGTTTAAGCTCAGGGTATGCTTTTCACAGTCTTTCATAGTCACTGTAATGATGTGACCTTCAGAAGTTCCTCTAGTAGATTCTGTCTAAGAGTATAAGATTCTACGCCAGAGTACTAGATTTTTATATAGATAAATATGAAAATTAGGATGATAGAATCTTCATCTCACAGTAGGGCTTTTTCAAAGGAGGTTGTTAATTTGCATCTGGATGCTAATAACCGTAATTCCAGTAAGTCACAGTATTTCAAACTTACCATCTCCTGTGTAAATTTGAGAAAATACAACACTTTGCTACCTTCCATTTAAATCAGCCTACTAGGATTGGATTCCTTCATTATGGTCTGTGGCTTTCTCCTTTTTCCTTTTAAAAATCTTATCACTCCCCTTGAATTCTGTGGGTGAATATATATGTACTTGTGAGATTGATTCTTTCATCCGTGGATCTTTCATTCCATTTCTAACACCTGGGAGGCATATCCAGAATTCTTTAGAACTTCTCTTGGGGGAACTTTTTCTGCAGATATCTCTGCTTGTATTCTGCTGTACTGTCCTCCTGGACTCCTCAGTCACCAGCGTTTCCAGCCAGTGCTTTTTTATGGACCGTTACAGATGACAGCTACTGCAGGGCTTGAAGCAGAGGCCTGAGCAGGCCCAGTGTTTGCCATTTCCTGTTTGTGCAATGCTGCTCTTTTGTTTTTGGCTGTACCACGTGGCCGTGACATGTGGGATCTTATTATACTTCCCCAACCAGGGATGGAACCCGCATCCCCTGCAGTAGAAGTGTGGATTCTTAACCACTGGACCACCAGGGAAGTCCCTGCAGTGCTGCTCCTGGTGCCAGTTCACATTTGCCCACCTCAGAGCATTCACTTTTTGTCTGTATTTGTGCCTGGTTCACTTGCTGCTTTGTTGGCTACCTTGGAGGGTAGGTAGTGAATTTTCAGAAATTTCCCTTTTTTTTCTCAGTTTGAAATAATCAGGTTTATCTTTTGTTTTTTTCCTACAGATCACAAACCCATGATAATAGACCTTTAAAATTTATGAAAGCTTCAGTTTAAATCCCCCGAAATAACTCATTTTAATAGACATAAAATTATCATTATTATATATCAGGTAGTGAGTTGACTATCAGTTTTCTAAAGCAGGACCCATAGCAGCCAAATTATCACATGTTTGCAGTGGACTAGTTTTAAGAGTAGCGCTTACTGGATAGAAAATACATCTGGATTTTTAAGGCAGTTTTATCTAGGAATTGTGTGGTTCTCTGGAACATTCCAGAAACTTAGTGTAAAAAGTACTCTTTTAATGTTACATTTGTATATTATTTATGGACTTGTGATATATCTACACACACACACACACTTTAAAAACCATAACCTTCTGGGGAAATTTATATATGAACTACAATTGTGTATACAACTAACATGGCTACACTACTTAAATCTGGAATTTTTAAAAGTTGCTATTTTTTTATAACAGGTTATAAGCAATGCCTTGAAAGTTTGGGGTTTAGAACTAATACTGTTTAACAGTCCAGAGTA
This sequence comes from Kogia breviceps, assembly GCF_026419965.1. Taxonomy (NCBI): domain Eukaryota; kingdom Metazoa; phylum Chordata; class Mammalia; order Artiodactyla; family Physeteridae; genus Kogia; species Kogia breviceps. The sequence continues at coordinate 12,301,783 of NC_081312.1, forward strand.
TCAGAGGCTCAGCATCGATCCCATGTAAGATTTTATTTTGCTTTTCCTACATTTGATTTTTAAATTTATACTTTCTTAAAGGAGAAAAATACATCTTGCATGCTTTTGTTTTGATACTCCCTGTTTCAATCCCTCAGGTTTTCCTAGTTCACCTTTTGTGGCTGACTGTGAACATCTGCCCACTGAGCCTTCCTGACCCCTCAGTGTCTGGCAGTGCAGAGCTGATCCTTGAATGGGGTGTGGTGCTATCGTTTTTGCACGGCATCACTTATCTGCACAGAGATTCATACTGTTTTGTAATTTTTTAAAAATCAGTAATACTTAAAACTGTGAATATAATGCTAAATCATCATAGGTTTTGTGTAATACTTTCCAATAGACAAACTAAATGAATATGAACTCTAGTATTTCAACTTAATATTATGTATGTTTTTTTTCCTGTTTCTAGAAATGAAAGATCATTTATATGCAATTATAAAGAGCACTGGTTTACAGTTAGAAAATTAGGAAAACAGGTAATGCTTTCCCTCTTCCCCTGTCTTTTTCCTCATTCTGTACCTCATTTGCAACTGAAGTGTAAGGGATTTGTGCCTTCATCTTTAAGGCACCCATCCCTTTCACTTCAGTTGCAAGTGAAACTCACCAATAATGTGTGTATGTGGCCTGGTTTCAATAGAGAGAGAGAGAACATAAGTAAAATTATTTAATAAGACAATACAGCCGTGGTTACTTTTAATATGTTTATGAGTTTTTATGTTGTAAAGATGCTCTGGCAGTTAACTACTATTTTCATGGGTTTGTATTAAGCATAGCAATGTCACAAAGCCTCAAATAGTGTCTAGCATGAATAAAAATTTCCAGTAGCGTCTGCTTTTGCTTAACAAGGTTATTCACATTGCAGAATGCCATGTAATATATGTATCTGCATAAATCATTTCTATGTTTTCTAAAAAAAGGACATGGAATGTGTCTTGAGCAAGGCTTTTAATAAGATCAGAAAAGTACCTAAAGTGTTATTTTTTAAAATAATTGCCAGTGATCTTTGTATACATGATACCATTTTTTAAACAGAGTTAAAGTCTTTTTTCTTAGAATTTTGACTCTTTGAAAGAGGATTATTATTATTTTTTTGGTGTTATTTATTTGTTTATTTATTTATTTATGGCTGCATTGGGTCTGTTGCTGTGCATGGGCTTTCTCTAGTTGTGGCGAGCGGGGGCTACTTTTCATTGCAGTGCGTGGGCTTCTCATTGTTGCAGAGCATGGGTTCGAGACATGCACGCTCCATAGTTGTGGCACGTGGGCTCAGTAGTTGTGGCTTGCAGGCTCTAGAGCACAAGCCCAGTAGTTGTGGAGCACGGGCTTAGTTGCTCTTCAGCATGTGGGATCTTCCCGGACCAGGGCTCCAACCCATGTCCCCTGCAGTGGCAGGCGGATTCTTAACCACTGCACCATCAGGGAAGTACAGAAAGAGGATGATTGAAAACAGGCTAATGTAGTGAAAAGGAATGAATTATTGATACATGTAACAACATGGATGAATCTCAAAATAATTATGCTGAGTGAAAGGACCTAGACACAAAAATACTACATACCGTATTGTTCCATTTATATAAAGGTGTAGAAAATGCAAACTAATCTGTAGTGACAGAAAGCAGATTGACTAGTGGTTGCCTGAGGATGAGGAGGGCGAGGAGCAGTGAAAGAGGAGGATTACAAGGGGCACAGGAAAGTTGGCAGCGACGAATATGTTCACTCTTGGTTGTGGTGATGGTTTCATGGGTATATACATATGTTAAAACTTTTCAAATTGTATACTTTAAATATGGCCAGTTTACTGCATGTCAATCATACCTTAATAAAGCTGTTTTAAAAAATAAACTAATACAAAACGAAAAAGGAAATGAAATCAAGAAAGTACACTGAATTAAATCAATACACGATAATTCAAAAACAAAAGCCCTGCTATTAATCAATACACGATAATTCAAAAACAAAAGCCCTGCTATTATCTTTTAAGTCTGCTGCCTAGAAGCAGCTTCATCATAACTGATTATTTCTTAAGGTCCCTCCTGGGGGGGCAAAGAGCAAGTACGGAGGTGTGGTGAGGTGTGGTGAAAGACAGGAAAGACTGACTCGGGTGGGAATCAACTCTGGGAAAAACCAGGGCAGGACAACTGCCAAGGTTATTTAACCTCTGGGTTTTATTTAGATTTTTAAAAATATGATCAAGTATTCTTCACTTTCAAGATCTGAAGACTTAAATTCTAGAAATTCCTTTGTATTGATTTGCATGTAAACTTACATTATTTTGAGAAAAAAAATTTTTTTTGTATTTCTTTATTTCTTTATTTCCTTTGGCTGCGCCGGGTCTTCGTTGCGGCACTCAGGATCTTCGCTGCAGCATGAAGGATCTTTAGTTGCGGCATGCGGGCTTCTTAGTTGCGGCATGTGGGATTCTTAGTTGCAGCATGCATGTGGGATCTAGTTCCCCAACCAGGGATTGAACCCAGGCCCCCTGCATTGGGAGCGCAGAGTCTTACCCACTGGACCACCAGAGAAGTCCCCTATTTTGAGAAATTATTAAAATTGTGGTTCTTCAAAATTGAATTTACACATTTCAAATTATCTTTGACAAACACAGGAAATGTCAAAGTATGACTTGTCATCTTTGGTTCTAATTTGTATTTTTGTTTAAAATTGTATTTTTCCCTATAGACTCTTGTCTGAGGTCCCTGTATAAAGAAAAAGATGACTGAGAAAAATATTATCTCTGTGAAAATCCAGGAAAAGTAGTTGGTCACGTTGCTGACAGTAACTTCTGAAACTTTTGTATCTTGTGGCTTACACTAGGACGCCCATGAAGTAGTGACCCAATGATGTTAATTACATGCAGTAGTGGCTTAGTGAACTTTTTAAAATGAGTTGGAGATTATAAATTCTCTTCCTGGAATGTCTGGCTTTCTCTCAATTGAAATATTTTGACCAAGATTATCAGCAGTGGGAAAACTGGGTAGTTTTCCTTTTTCTTCCACCATCAATATAATAATGATTAGATGAGGATTTTGTTGGGCTCTTCCTTTGAAAAAAGATTTAATTGTCGCTATCAATAAAGATACTTTAAAATACTGGCTATCAGTTTCTTTTCTTTTTTGGAGGAGGGATTTAAAGCTTATGGCTTAAAGCATACTTTTAAAACATTTAATAGCGATAAATTTGCAACATTCTATTTCAGTTTTTTAGAATCACATTATTTAATTACTTTAAAAAAATCTTGATTTGACATGTTTTCAGTGTTTAGACAGTCTTACTAAGTTTAGATGGGTTATATCTATCTTTAACATGTGAAACTTCCTTATTACTTACAATGTGCACTAACTTAAATATTGACAATTTTTTTCCAGTGGTTCAACTTGAATTCTCTCTTGACGGGTCCAGAATTAATATCAGACACATACCTTGCACTTTTCTTGGCTCAGTTACAACAGGAAGGTAAGTAAAGACTGAACATTTTATGTTACCTTTTGAAGTAGCCAAATAAAACTATCTCATTAGAAGTGACTGTAACAAGGGGCTTCCCTGGTGGTGAAGTGGTTAAGAATCTACCTGCCAATGCAGGGGACACGGGTTCGAGACCTGGTGCGGGAAGATTCCACATGCCGTGGAGCAGCTAAGCCTGTGCGCCACAACTACTGAGCCTGCGCTCTAGAGCCTGCGAGCCACAACTACTGAAGCCCGTGTGCCTAGAGCCCGTGCTCCACAACGAGAGAAGCCACCACAGTGAGAAGTCTGCGCACCGCAGTGAAGAGTAGCCCCTGCTCACCGCAACTAGAGAGAGCCCACACACAGCAACGAAGACCCAACACAGCCAAAAATAAATAAATTAATTAATTTTTTAAAAAAGTTAAAAAAAAAAGTGAGTGTAACAATATTGTTTTTGTGGCAGTGGCAGGGATATAATTTTTATGTTTTACGTGGTGAGCTTTAGGCTGTGATTTGGATGATAACTGCTCATTTAGCATTCTTGCTGACACTTGGCCCTCCCCTGGGGATGCTGGTTCCTTTGCAGCCCTTCTACAGTAATGGTTCTTTTGTCTTCCATACCCCACACAGCACGGAGCCAAGGGGAGCTGTGGGTATTCTTCTTGCTCCACCTTGCCCCTTCGCGGCCACTCTTCTTCTCTAAAAACTCCAGGTGCTTTGAAATACATGTCACGAGATTAAACTCTACCCCATGCTCTTTTGTAGTCTTTTGCAGTCTGATCTTCCTCCTCTTCCACTGAAGATTTTAGGATCTGACTCACTGTCATCTCTCTACTTCAACTCCTTTCATCATTCTTGGTGATTTCTACATCAAAAATCAATCCAATTCAACCTCTTCTTACTTTCAAAGATAATTTTCTTCACTTTTGCCTAGCCATTACTAACAACTGTACCACCTCCAAATCCCAGTTATAAGCATCCTACTCTTTGACTATTGCCTCCTATGTTTATACCATATTTTCGGTTTTTTTTATTTCCAACAATTCTTTAAACAATACTGCAAACCTAAACATTCCCCTTACATCCTTAAATCCTGTATTACCCTGCTTATTTCCAGTAATCCATCATTATAATAACTCTGTTGCATTTCTCAACTCCTCTGTCCTTCTCTCCCTCCATCATACTTTTATGACAAAATCCCAACCCTGGTTAAAACCCAATCTTGGGCTTGTACAATCCTCCATCAGAACAGCTGAACATGGCTAAAGATAAAATATGATTTATTTGGCTTCAAATTTATAATCACAATTAAAAAAAATTTTTATATGATCACAAATTTCAGATGAGCCTTTAGTGCTGCTTGACATCCCTACTATGTTCTCTCGGTTACTTCACTTACCACTGTCCAAGATGATGATTTCACAACTTCTGCCTTCAAACATCTAACCACTCCCCTCGCCCTTCCTGACTCCTAGCTTATGGCCTCCCTTTACATTCTATTACAAAAACAGGAGCAACTAAAAGAGAACCTCCTCATTTTTCTACCAGCAATCTATCACTTTGTTTCTATCTCTACCTGTGCTTTGAGCCTATTAAAATAGATGAATTGTCCCCTGTTCCTAACCAAGACCAACCTCGCCACTTTGGGGCTAGATCCCAGCTCCTCCCACCTACTCAGGATCTTTGTTTCTGCTTTTGTCACTCCAGTCTAGTGTGTGATTAGTTTCCCCCTCTTTTCTGTATTATTTCTATCAGCAGAGAAATATACTTTTTCTCTCCATTGAGTAAAAAGAAAAAGCATCTTCAACACCAGGAAACTCCAGCTGTCTCCTATTTTTATTTTCTCCTTAGAATCATCTCTAGTGTGTTGTCTCCTATTCATGAACTCATTCCAGTTACACTGTCATAACCAATGTGTCACTGAAAACCCTCTTCTCAGTGTCACCAATGACCTCCGCATTTGCCACTGCCAGTATTCAGTTCTCAGTCTTCCTTTGACCTCATCTTTTTTGAGGGTATAGTTGATTATATTCTCCTTTAAACAGAACAAAATAAAACATTCTTACCAAGAATTTCAAACAAGTATAAAGTATGGAAAATAATGTGATAGAATCTCATGTACCCTTCTCCCAGCCTCAACAAATAACTCATGGTCAGTATTGTTTTACCTTTACCCTACCCACTTCCTTTTCCAGTTTATTTTGAGAAAATACTAATTGTCTTATGTTCTGTGTAGGTGTCTTTTTAATTAAAATCTTTAAAAAACAAGGACTCTTTAAAATATATATATAGTCACAATACTATAATGACACATAAAAATTTAATTACAATTCTGTAATAACATCAACTAATAACATCAACTAGCCAGCCACTGTTCAAATCTCCAGTCTCTTTGGTTGATTCTTCTGGGTTTTGTTTTGTTTTTTTTTACAGTTGAAGCAGGTTGAAATAAGGTTAATTGATTCCATTGGATTGCTGTGTCTCTAAAATATATCTATAGGTTTCTTCTCCTCTTTTTTCCTTGATATATTCTTTTGAAGAAAATGGGTCTTTTGTTCTCTTTCCCACATTCTAGATTTTGCTGGTTGCATCCTTTTTTTCCTCTGAGCCCTGGATGCCCAATAGACTGGTCCTTATATTTAGAGGCTTGATCAGATTCAGGTTGATTTTGGGAGGACAGAATTCTCTTTACAGATGGTGGTGTCTAGTTATCTCTTTTTGTGACTTGGGTAGCTATTGATGATCAATGCCTAGTCCATTATTTCATTGAAGACTGCAAAATGGTAATGTCAGATTCCTGTCATTCCTTTATTTATTAGTTGGAGGACTTCTATACAAATAAACGTTCCCTCATCAACTGTTTGGTTATCCTGAAGTATAGTTCATATAGAAAAAGCAGGATAAATATTTCTTTTATCAGTTTTTTAAAATGAGTCAGTTTCATAGTATCCGTCCTCCAAAGGTAATTGGTTTGTTTCTGAAGTGTCATCGTAAACAAATCCATTAAAACCATAGTTCATATGGTTTAGTCCATTGTAATTATTATTCATGTTGATACTCAAAATTGTCCCATCTTGGAGGAGTGGGAACTTCTTGAACTTGACTCCCAAGCTTCTGAAATGACCACTCTAGCCTTTTGAAGCCCTTCTTCCTCATACAATAAGAATTTTCAGTCTTATCTTGTATATTTCCTGCCCTTTTAGTAATGGTGGTTAGAGATCACAGTCTGGGCACTGGCATGCTTATTGCTACCAGGTTGGTTGCCATATTACCTCTCTCCAGTTTACACGTAGGACCATAGTGTTGTAACTTCCTTGATTTTATATACTTGTATCCCTTTTCTTTTATGCCTAAAACCTTTGTTCCTAGCTGTATCCTCCCTTCTTGAAATACTGTCTATGCAAGGCTTCCAGGCCTCTATGGAGGTTTACCTGCTATCATTGGCTGCTTCTTTCAGATTCCTTTTATGGATCTTACTCTTTTCAATCTCTAACTAATGAAGTGACCCAGAGTTCAGTCCTTGGACAACTTCTTGACTGCTCTCCCATTATTTTAAATATCATCTCTAAATAAAGTCTATCTGCCAATAATTCCTTAGACTTTTATCTTCTGCCAGATATCTACACTGAACACCAAACTCCTAACTTTGACATCTCCACTCAGAAGTCCAGAAAGCATTTTAAACTGAACACGTCTACAAAAGACGTATTTTTCTTTTCCTCCCCATGTACGCTATCCCTCAGGTTTTCCATTTTAGTAAGACCCACTCTTCTTGCACGCTGGTTCCTATATATTTTGTTGATAAAGCAGCCTAGAGTGCTCTTTTTAAAATGTAATGCACATTATGGCACAGCTTCATTCGTCAACCCTTCAGTGGCTTCCTAGCACACTTAGAATGAAATCTGATCTTGAATGAAACCCAAGATCCTTACAATGCCACCCACCTCCATAAGGCAGTTTCTGCCCTTCCTGATGCTCTTCATGGAATAGCATCGCGAGCTGACATAGTTTATTCTAGAATCTAGAAACAGTTTTTGGGGCGTAAAACATGTTAAACCGTCTGAACTCTGAGCACACTTGTCCTTGTGAAAAACAAATGTTAATTGAGTTTTTCCATTAACAGTCCTTTTCATCTTTGTTCATTTGTTTCATTATCTGTTAATGCTCACAAAGAATGTCCATAACAAGCACCAAAGCTGAAGAAAATTTATGGTAGAAAAATGTAAATTGAGGGACTTCCCTGGAGGTCCAGTGGTTAGGACTCTGCACTTCCAGTGCAGGGGCACGGGTTCGATCCCTGGTCGGGGAACTAAGATCCCACATGCCACGTGGTACAGCCAAAAATAAGAAATGAAGAAAAACGTAAATTGATTAGAAGGACTTAGGTGTAGCCCACCCTTATTTAGCTATTGTGTGGCATATCCAGCTGGGAAAACCCTGGCTTTCTAGAATCGTATTTATAAAAAATTACACTGGGCTAGTGTAATTTTTCTCAAAACATGAACTGCATCTTCAACACCTTGACTAGATTTGGGATATTGGCTTTCCAGCCCCTGTTTTCAGTTTGGAGGGGTGTGTATGTGTTAGGGTCAGGGGCAGCTGTTTCCACAGATGACTCATTTTACCCATATTACACATTATTATACACATCCTCTGATTGTGTCCTCAAATAGCCCTCCGAGGAAGGTACAGTATAATCTATGTAGCAGTTGAAGAAACCAAGACATAGATGGGTAAACGGGTTTACCAGAGGCCAGGCAGCTAGGAAGTAGAAGAGATAGAGGATTAAAACCCAGGTCATCTGATTCCAGATTCCTTGCTCTTCCTTATTCCTTTCCTTGCCTCTCTGTTATCATTTCGTGTAACCTACTTGGTCAAGCACTGTTTTAGTAGATTCCTTTACAGATTCGATTACTTCTCATAGTCACTCTGTGAGATGGCTCTTCCCATTTTACAGGTGAAGAAAGCAAGGTTCAGAGACTAAGTAATTTGTCCTAAATCACCCCACTAGTAAGTGTAAGAATCATTATTTGAACCCAGGTACTCCTGACTGCTCAGTCTGTGTTCTTCCCACTGGTCTGTGCTGCCTCTCTATCTGCTGTCATTTTTAGTCAATTTTGAATCACTTGCTAACTGTTTTAGTTTATTTTTGCCTTTTTTTTTTTTTTTTTTTTTAGGTTATTCTATATTTGTTGTTAAGGGTGATCTGCCAGACTGTGAAGCTGACCAACTCCTACAGATGATCAGGGTCCAACAGATGCATCGACCAAAACTTATTGGAGAAGAATTAGCACAACTCAAAGAACAGAGGTAAAATTGAGCTTGCAGTATGGAATACATGATAGTATTTCATTACAAAAATTAAATTTTCATGCTTACACTGAAGATGCGGTCCTTTTATTATTGGTGATTTTTTTTAGACCTTTATGTTTTAGTGAAGTTTATTGGTTTAACCGTGGATGAACTCTGAATTATTTAAATATACTAACTTAGACTCACATCACAATAAAACCTTTACAGTATTAGACCTTGTTTGCCAGAAAATGTGTAAGTTTTGACTTACATAAAAATCTTTGGTTTATAAATGTCTCTATGTTATATCTAAAATAGAAGAGTGGTCTGCAGTTATTTTTAGTGCTTTTGTTCTTTAGAGTCCAGAAAACAGATCTAGAACGCGTCTTAGAAGCAAATGATGGATCAGGAATGTTAGACGAAGATGAGGAGGATTTGCAGAGGGCTCTGGCACTAAGTCGCCAAGAAATTGACTTGGAAGATGAAGAAGCAGATCTTCGCAGGGCCATTCAGCTCAGCATGCAAGGTATGGACATTCCGACACATACTTTATTCATTGTTGAAGAATTGATTCAGGTCATTCTTAGTTCTTCCGGAAGTTAATGTACTATCGGTAGAAGTTCTTGGGCAATCACTGCAGAAGCAATAGCTATGCACAATCAGTTATTGTTTTTTAGATTTCTTTTAAAACAACTTTTTATGGCTTGTGTTATATTAGGACTAGTTTTATTTTTATTTCTGGTTATTCCACTTAGTTATAAAACTGTGCTAACACAAAAGCAAACTGAGGTTAATCATTGTGAGGTCAGTGGGCCTTTACCCAGACCAACTGTTCTAAAAATGTATGCTAGTGGACATGAAGGCAGGCCTGGACAGAGAAAATAAATTGATTTTACAAAACTCCAACACTTAGTGTCTCTGCAGCTTACAGCTTAAGCCCACTTTGGTGAGCCCACTTTTTTAAGTGATATAAGCCCATCAGCTGTGAGTAAAGATGCATCTCTCAGGGAGTCCAAGCTGAGGGAGTTGTCTGGGATGTTGCTCAAAGGGGCTTACTTAAAAGTGTGAGAGGTTTGCTTTTTTTTTTTTTAGTTTTGTTTTTGTCTAATTAACGTGAAATTTGCCTTCTACTTTCTAGTGAAATTACTTGTCAGTTGAATTCCTTAAATATCTAAGTGAGGAATTCAGAGGTGTGCCGGGAGGCTCATGAGTACTCCATATGGTGTGTAGGCCCATTTTGGATTAGCAGAGCCCTGCTAGATTAGCCCAGTAACGGACAGACACCAGCTGTAATAGTTTTAGATATTTCTGTGTACTTTACTCTTCTTTCCACTTTATTTCACAGTTTGTGCAGAATCTCTGATTGGTGCAATAATGAAGTAAGAACATGGAAACATACTTAAGTTGTTGTAGTACCCAAACGTTTGAGGATAGAGGGATACAGAGAATGGGTTTGTTTTATGATCATCCACTTCGAGTTGCTTCTAGGAATTCTATGCCTTTGAAAGTGCAGATTCATTTCTAATAAGAGAGCACGCAAGTGTGGCGTTAATTATTTCTCCTACCAAGTTGTCGTTGGGCTTACCTCCTCACATCCACTACATCACAGATGGGTAACATCTTTGGGTGCAGTGGACACAGGTTAGATTTGAACTGCCTTATTCAGATTCTCCCTGAGACTTTCAGAGCCTTTCTTAACATTTACAGAATGGTACAGAATATTTTTGAGAAGAAAACTTTTCAAAAGTTCCTTCACATAAGTATAAACATATTATTGCTTGACTTGGTAAATAAAATAGTTTTTTGTTCTGTTTTATTTTGCTTTTAGGTACTTCCAGAAATATATGTCAAGATATTCCACAGACATCAGGTACACATCTTACTTCTGAAGAGCTGCGGAAGAGAAGAGAGGCCTACTTTGAAAAGTAAAGTAGTTGGTACAATATTAAAGTTGCATATTTAATATTTACCTTGGCTGTTTTGTTTGTAAACATACAGCTTTGACTTAAACCATTTATTTTATTGAGGGTTCTCTCCTTTTTTAAAATACTGGTTACTGCCTGACCCTATGAGCATTTGAATGTATTTTTAAAAAATTTGTAGCTAATAAACTGTGAAATCAAATATAGTTTTAAAGGAAAACTTTGCCCCAGTACTACTTAAATTTACATGAAATAGGGTGAAGGAAACCCTGTAAAATTCATCATCAAAAGGAAAATGGAATTGGGTCAAGGCAAGAGCAAAGCCTAATGATCCTTCGAATGTACTTCTTGGTTACCTGACCAACCCTGCAAAGTTGTCCTGTGAATTAATAGGAAAAAGAGCATTTGCGGTAGGGGAACACACCCTCAAAGAGAGGTGATGGTTAACTGCTCCATTCATTGCCACAGTAGGGGGGTACTGCAGGCCCATCAGCATCAGGGACACGAGGGTAACCATAAATCTGAATCACCAGCTCCTAAAAGCTAACCTTGTGCCCAGGTTTATAAGTGCTTTCAAAATAGAAATTTCACCTATAAAATTATCCTTTCCAGTGACTGTCACTCACAAGTCTTCATCCCTTTTTCTTTTTTTAATGAAATAACTTCATCTTAAGATCACAAGATCTACAACGATATTCAGAACCTCTGATCCCAGGTCAGAAAACAAAGGGCAGTGGCTGAGTCTGGCCTATTATTCACTATATTTCAACAATTCTAAGGTGCACATTTTTTCACATTTCAACATCTCTGCAATTCAGAAGACTCGTACACATCAGAGTTGGTAGTACTTTAGTAGTATCTAAAATGTTAGAGCATTTTACATTTGATGGTATAATGAAGATAATATTTACTTTCTTTTCTGTTTTTTTTTTTCTAAGTCACAGCTCAGAAGTATATGAAGGAAAGTTCTGATCAACTGACATCCTCTTAATGTGAGATATTTCTAGTCTTTATTCAGTGATAGATTAATGGATTTAATTATGTATAAAATTTCAAAATAGTGCTTATTAGTGCTTGTCACTCCCTTTTAAATTTTAAAATTAACTCTTTTTATTTTTTAATTATGATAAACTTCAAATTTATATAAAAGTAGAGAAACCAGCATAAGGAACCCCTCCCTATTTATCTGTTGCCCAGATTTAACAGGTATCAGCACATGGGCCATCTTGGGTTTTTTTATGCCCCCATCTCCCATGCTTTCTACTCTCCCACCCCCAGGGTGGGATTATTTTGTAACAAATCTCAATCATCATACTGCATCTGTATTAATTTCCGTGTGTGTGTCTCTAAAATATATGTTTTTTTCTTAATATAGCCAAATGCTCTTGTCATACAATAATGGAATAATTATCACATAATTATTAATGGTAGTTCTATAATATCATCAACTAGTTATTGCTAAAAATAGCTTTAAATGTTTAATTCGATAAAAATAATGTTTGGGAAATTTTATTTTTAGAGATATCTAAATTTAAAAAAACATAATCCTACCTTTAATAACTGATGTGAGTGTTTTGGCAGTCATACACGCTTCTAGTCACACAAATGCCCATATATTGTATATCAGTTATACCCATTTTCCCATGATACCAAATATTCTTTGTAATAGGCTATGTTATATTTCATACAATGAATTTATGTATCACAATTTATGAACCTTTTGATTTTTGCTATTATAATTAATAATGCAATGAACAATCCTTGTATTGACTTTATGCCTCAAATCTCTCATCATTTCTGCTAATTATTCTGAGAATTTCAGATCACTAAGTTAAAGGACATGAACATTTTTAAGGCCTTGGTACAGATTTCTAAACTGCTCTCCAGAACAGTTTCCAAGTGATACTTCTGCCATGATTTTTTTCAGACTTCAATTTTTTTCAGAATAAAATGTTCCAAACAGACATACTTTATAGAGAAACTATAAAATTCACAAGTACGTGTAAGAAAAAGAAAATGTCTTTAAAATATAAAAACAAATCCCTCTTATTTATTTATTTATTTATTTTGGAAATCCCTCTTTTAAAAAAAAAAAGTTTTTTAGATTTTTTGGATTAAAAATGTAGAATTTCCAATGAGTTAAACTTTTTAGAATACAAAGGATAATGCAGTAACATTCCATAATGACTAAGTAAGTTATAACAAGCACAATACCAGCTATAACTAATGCAGGTGTTTTATTCAACGTTGCACCCTTTTTTAAATGTTTGAGTCTCCTTTCTGACTGGGGGTAGTTGATTGGGTAAGAAAGTACTGTGATGGTTTCCAGCTTCGGCTTACTATCCTCTGCCTCCTGGTTTGGCCTTGAAAATACGGGTGAGAACTTGAGTAGAACTAGAGAATATTTTACACAGTTACTTGTTGCTGAGAAGAGTTAAGAGCTAACTTCTTGGGGTTTCTTTTTAACTTTGGCTAGCATTCAGAATCTTGTAGGACTCATTAGTGAAGGAGCTGAGAAACTAAATTTTGCCTTTCAGTAGAATTCCTGATTACTAAACCTATATGGGTCCTTGTCTCAATAGCTTCTATTTTGGAGAACTTGGCTCTAAGGTTATGGAGCCGTTTCTTCCCTCTGATCCTTTCCAAACTGACCCTGGTGCTAATTTCTTTTTCATTGAAATTTATAGGTTTTTTTTTTTTTCCTGTAGAGTGTCTGAAGCTTCACACTTAATATAGTAGCCACAGTGTCCGTGCATTAAGCATGAAAATGCTGTTGAAAGTCTACCTGTTACAAATTCATAGTTTATGAGTAAGAGCTGTTAACTGATATGTTCGTAGCCAGGATATTTTTTCCAGTGGTAATCTCCAAATCCATGGTACCTATCATAAAAGCCTGAGCAAAACTCTGCTGTGTCAGCTATGTCACCATGAAACCTTAACTCCCATGTTACGTGCAGCAGATGAGGCAGTGTGTAGAACGGCCCCGTAAACTGTGAAGTAGCCCACAGGTATATGTCAGTGTTATTAATGCCTTCTCCAGGTGCAGCTCTGAAATGCTTCCGATTCTGTGTTTCTGTCACTAAAAAAGTGTTTCCCAACAGGAGGGAAACAAATGTTTTCATAGCCATGGATTGCTAGGATTTGTTTGATTGCCTGATGTTTGAGCTACCACTTCAGTGGCGTGGCATAGTTCATCAGGGTTCAGTCTAAGAAACAGAAATGACTCGGAGATGTCTTAAGTAGAAAGGAATTTAATACATAAATTAAGGGCTTACACAATCTTGGGAAGAGCTGGAGGGGCACACTGTAGGCCAGGCCTCCAGAATACCACAGACCAACTTGTTGGAAGAGCTGCAATGCTGCCCCAGTTGGATGGTGGGGAATCAGGATATCAAGTTTAAGAACACACTGCTTTAGCTGTGATCCTAGCATCAGGAAGCTGCCACTACAGTTGCCTAGATGTGGGAACCTGAAGTCTGGCCCCCACTGAAACTGCCAGGAAGCAGAATTCTGGAACTGGCATCTCCATGGCTTTACTTGCCAGCAGAGAACAACAAAAGCGGCAGGAAAGATGGCTGTGCCTCATCGGCCTTGTAAATCTCATGCAAGTGTTTAATTAGTAACCGGAATCCTAGCTATAAAGCAATCTAAGACATGTAGTTTTGAGTTTCCCAGCCTCTGTCATACTGAAGGCACATTAGAAGGCACAGTGAGAATGGATGCTGATTTGCTACTTGAACATGTTCCATCTTACAGTGTCATCACATACGAAAGGCATCAGCATTGTTTCAAGGTTGGCAGTTGATTTACTTCTCACTTTAAAGTAGAATAAAGGTTATCCTTCTGAAGTCTTTGTCTCACCAGTCACTTGCTTGCATTCTGACATACTTTCTTGAATGGAGGGGAAGGAGGGCATGGAGAGGATGTGCCAGGAATTCCTCTCCTCACAGCCTGTCTTTCTTGTGCCATGTTCCAGAATCAGGGTATGCTAGGGGGATCCCAGTGCCTACGTGTCCCTCATTAGCCATGCTCACCAGAGTCATAAACTCATGCACACATCAGTGTCTGGCTCAAAGGCCAACAGGGAGAAACTGGAAGTCCCACTGGCTGAATTTTCTTTGTTGCTCATATTTAAAACACAGGATTAAGAGGGACCCTAGAAAAAAATATGCTATTCTTTTCATAGCGTTACTGGTCATTTAAAAATTCTGCTTCCTTTAAAAATCCTTTTATGCATTTTTCGAAAGCTGTAGCTTCTTGCTTAGATTGTCAGGTGTTTATACGTTTTGCTTTTTAAATTTTTAGCATATACATATGTATATATATGAAATAATTTAAAATTTATGCCAAAGCAGAAATAGTTCACAGAGCTCCTTATACCCTCCACCCAGATTCCCTAATTGTTGATATTTCTGAACCACTTGAAAATAACTTGCAGACAGTTTCCCATTACATCTCGCAATACTTCAGTGTCTGTTTTCTAAGTACAAGGACATTCTCCTACATGTTTATATCATAACTGTCATATTTAAATGTTTTAATATTTGGATTATGACATTGATTTTCCTTTTGAAAAATTACAGGGAGAAATTATTTTAATGCAACAGGTATTACGGAAACTTGATAATGCAGGTTAAATAGTTGTTTTCTTTCATTCATCAAGTATTTGGTGACAGGCACAATTTTAGGCACTGGGGAAACAGACAGGATAAGCTTTGTGCTCTTGTTAGTTGACACTGTAAAGAGGGAGACAGGCAGAAGAACATCACGGTGCTAAGTTTATGCTGAAAGTTAAAATGGAGTGATGAGCGCGTGAGGACGCCAGGTGGCTGCTTTAGGTGGGGTGGTCAGGAGAGGGATCCCTGAGAAGGTACTGCAGCCCGGATCCGACGATGGCAAGAGGAGCCAGCCATGGAAAGATCACGTTAGCTCGCATGGTCATTTGAGATGCTTTATCTTCTCAAAGGTGCTTATTTTCAGTGACTCCCAACAATATTAAGGATCTGTAAACAAATACATTTGCATAAAAATAGCTACCAGTGACTCCTTTTGTACAATGCGTTATTTTTGTGGTGAAAATACCTACCCATTAATTTGTCTGATAAATTCGAATTTTCTAAGTCTTCTAGGGTCAGCACTGTGATGCTTCTCAGTAATTTATATGAGACTGATTGCTCTTTTTTTCATTGAAGTGTAGTTGGTTTATAATGTTGTACTAATTTCAAATGTACAGCAAGTTGATTGACCTTTAGATATATGTATTCTTTTTCAGATTCTTTTCCATTAGAGGTTATTACAAGATATTGCATATAGTTCCCTGTGCTATCCAGTAGGACCTTGTTTATGTATTTTATATATAGTAGTGTATATCTGTGAAGCCCAAACTCCTAACTTATTCCCCCCCTTCCCCTTTGGTAACCAGAAGTTTGTTTTCTGTCCGACTGATTGCTCATGCCTTCTTTTGTGGTGTTCATGCCAGTGACTCTTCTGTTTTGTGGAACCGTTTATTTTCCACGTGAATATTTTTTCTCGTGGCATATTTACTCGTAGGTTTTGTTTTTTAAATACACATTCACTCTTGAATGTTTCAGGCAGCAGCAGCAGCAGCAAGATCCACCAGGACATCCGTGTGAAAAGCCGAATGCAAGTTCAGGAGCACTTGATGGTGATCTAGGTACGCCTCTCTGATTGTATATCCCAGTTGTTACCTGCACACTCTGTTTGACACCCAGACTCTATGTGATTTTTGGCTTTATAGGCTTTTTTTTCTCCTCGCTTTCATTATATTGAAACTCTTGAAGGAATTTGTAATCTACCAAACTTTCTTGGATTAAGGAGCAAGCTAACTCCTTAGTGTATCCGTAAGTGCCCTTAAAGCACTTAAGCAATGTTTTGCTTTAAAATTGTAAACATCACAGTAATTCGTACATTCTCCAAAAGTTTCTCAGAGATAATGAATATTAGTAGGTGAAAAATAAGTTCATTTTACCACTGGGAAAACTGAAAACACCTGAGTGTAGTCCAGATTACAACAAAGAAATTGAGAGTTACTCCTCAGGCCTTGGTTTAATAATAGGTCTTAAACTTCGGCCAATTATTGGTAGTAGAAATCGAGTGAGAAGGAAACTGTACGTGACAAAGAACTTTTAAGTAGAATATTGTAAAGAACTCTCAAAACTAAAATAAGAAAACAATTCAAAAAGATGAGTGAAGGATTTGAACAGACACTTCACCAAATATATGGATGACAAATAATAGCACATGAAAACATGCTCAACATCACTAGTCATTAGGGAAATGCAAATTAAACCCACAATGAGACACCATTACACACCTACAAGAATGGCTTAATAAAAAAATTAAATTAACAGTACCAAATGCAGCAAGAATCAGAGCAACTGGGACTCATACATTGTTAGTAGGAACGTAAAATGGTACAGCAATTTTGGAAAATGGTTTAGTATTTTCACTTAACCATGTGATCCAGTAGTCGCACTCCTAGGTATATAACCAAGAGAAAAGAAAATTTAGGTTCACACAAAATCTGGTATATGAATCCTTACAGCAGCTTTGTTCATAGTAACCCCAAACTGGAAACTGCTTACATGTTGTCCTTCAGCTGGTACACACCACAGAGACTGAGCTGCATCCAAACAGTGGACGACTATTAGCAATGAAAAGGAATGAATGGGTACTTTTTCCTAATCATTCCGCTAAGTATAGCTGACAACCCTGGACCTTTGTATAAAACAAATATAAGAAGACTCTGAAAGGTAGAAGACAGACTGGCTGAGAAGCTGAGGGCCAGAGGAAGACACAGCAGTCAGTATTCTGGATTTTCTTTTTGCCCCAAGAAAAGCCTGCTCTATGGAGCCAAAAGGGACTAGCTGGAAGACAAAAACTTTTAGATGATAAACACTCTAGTCCAGCCAGCCTGGACTAGGTAAATAAACTGGTCCTACTGCCACCCTACCCCATTGGCAAAGGCCAAGTAACATAACGAGGCACATCTCCCACCTCTCCGGGCCAGAGTGGTGTCAGAAAAAGCCAAGTGGAGAGCTGGGACTTTCTTTTCCTCCAGGAGACAATGATGCCCCCTTTCCCATGGTGTCAGTGGTCTTAGGGAGCCTGGACTTCCACCCAGCAATAAAGAGGCATCCTTCTGGCTTGTCTCCTGGGTGATGTCAGAAGAGGTGTAGTGGAGAATCAGGCCGTCACTGATTCGAGGCAGTAATGAGGAGACCACCCCCACAGTGCCAGTGAGAAGCAGTAATGAGGCATTCCTACCCCTCCCAATCAGGCAGGTATCAGTGGGAAGCCGGAACCCCCACGGATGTTCAACAGTAGTGGTCACACACACCCTCTCCCCATCTGGAAGCAGCGGGGCAGCACCCCTTTTCTGCCACTGGTGCTCGTGTCAGAGGAGGCCTGCTGAAAGAGGACATTCATGGGACTTGCCTGGAGGCGCAGTGGTTAAGAATCCGCCTGCCAATGCAGAGGACACGGGTTCGAGCCCTGGTCCGGGAAGATCCCACATGCCGCGGAGCAACTAAGCCTGTGCGCCACAACTACTGAGCCTGCACTCTAGAGCCCACAAGCCACAACTGCCGAGCCCGTGTGCCACAACTACTGAAGGCCACGTGCCTAGAGCCCATGCTCCGCCATGAGAGAAGCCACCATGATAAGAAGCCCACGCACCACAACAAAGAGTAGCCCCCACTCGCCACAACTAGAGAAAGCCTGCATGCAGCAACGAAGACCCAACGCAGCCAAAAATAAATAAATAAATAAATTTATTTAAAAAATAAGATTCACATTATTATAAGATAATACCCCAAATATCCAGGATTCACTTAAAAATCACTTGTCATATCAAGAGCCTGAAAAATTTCAACTTGAATGAAAAAAGACAATCAGTAGACACCACCACCAAAATGACACTGATGTTAGAATTATCTGGCAAGGATTTAAAATTAGCAACCATCATAAAATGCTACAGTGAGCAGTAATGGACATGCTTGAAACAAATGAAAACAATAAAAAGCCTTAGGAAAGAGATAGAAGATATAAAGAAGAACCAAATAGAAATTTTAGAACTGAAAAATAACAATAACTGAAATTTTGAAACTCAGTGGACAGACCCAACAGGTGGATGGAAGGACAGAGAAAAGAATCAGTGTGAACTCGAAGACAGAACAGTAGATATTACCCATTCTGAGCAAGAAAGAGAATTAGACTGGAAAAAATTAACAGAGCCTGAGACCTGTGGGGAAGATCTAACATTTGTGCCATGGGAGTTCTAGAAGGACGTGAGAAAGAGGGTATAGCTGAAAGAGTATTTAAAGAAATAATAGCTGAAAATTCCCCAGATTGGCAAAAGGTACCAACCTATGGATTCTAGAAGCTGAGTGAACCTCAAACAGAATAAACCCAAAGAAATCCACGCCAAAACACATCATAGCCTAACTTCTGAAATTTCTGAAGACAAAAGAAAAATCTTAAAATCAGCTAGAAACGGCTTGCCTACAGCAATTTGCATGATATCAGATTTCTCATCGGAAATCGTGGAGGTCAGATGGAAGTGACACACATTTTTCAAGTGCTGAAAGGAGAGGAGTCTCAACCCAGAATTCATGAAAATTTTCTTCAAGAATGAAGGGGAAAATAATGGCTAAAGGAAGTTCTCTAAACAGAACTGTTAAAAAGTAATTTTGAAACATCAAGAAGGAAAAAAGAACAGTAGAAAGAATAAAAATATGGGTAAGCACAATAGACTTTCCTTTTCAGTTTTCTAAATTACATTTGACGACTGAAGGAAGAATTGTAACATTGATTTGGTTTTTAACATAAAATGTAGGAAATACTTAAGGCAGTTATAAACGGGAAAGTCAAGGGAGGTAAGATTTCTAACCTTCATTTGAACTGGTATGGCCACTCTGGAAAATAATTTGGTAATTTCTATAAAAACTGAACATACATTGACCATGCAACCAGCAGTTATATTCCCATTTAATACCAGAGAAATGAAAACTTCCATCCATGCAAAAACCTGTACATGAATGTTCATAGCAGCTTTATTTGTCATGATCAAAAACTGGAAAAAAACAAATGTCCTACAGTAGGTGAATGGTTAAACATGCTGCGGTACCTCCATACCATGGATCCCACTCGGGATTAAAAAGAAACCAACTGTGGACACATGCAACAGCTTGGATGCATCTCAAGGGCATTATGCTGAGCACAAAAAAAATCTCAAAAGATCTTATACTGTCTGATTCTATGTGTGTAACATTCTAAAAATGACATTTATAGAGATGGAAAGCAAATTAGTGGTTGCCTGCAGTTAGGGAAGGTGGGGGGGAAGAGAAGTGGGTGTGGCTAAAAAGGGATGGCAGGAAGGAGAGCTTGATGGTGCCATAACAGTTCTCGGTCTTGATTGCGGTGACGGTGGTTACACGAATCTACGTGTATGATGAAGTCCCAATATTCAGATTTAGGTTTGAGCTATAGTTATGTAAGATTTAATTATTAGGTGAAATTTAGCCTGAGTGTACACAGGACCTCTCTGAACTATCTTTGCACCTTCCTGTGAGTAAATAATTATTTCTCAAAACAAACTTTTTTAAACTAATTCATCATCGATAGACACAAAGTTAAATTTTCTTCCCCTTAGCTGAATGCTTTTAAGTGAAAGATGCCATACTAAAAGGCTACATACATAATGATTCCATTTGTGTTGACATGCAGGAAAAGGCAGAACTGTAGGGCAGAGAACTGATCAGTGGTTGCCTAGACTTAGGGCTTGGGGATTGACTACAAAGGGGCAGTGTGAGGGAATATTTTTGGTCAGTGGGACGGTTCTGTAGCTGGGTGGTGATAATGGTGATACCACTCTATGTATTTGTCAAAACTTACAGAATTATAAAAGAGTGGATTTTATTGTATGTAAACTTTTAAAAAATCAACAAAGGAAACTATAGTAGTCAAACAGTTTCTAAGAGCTTACCTTTTGATGACTTTGGAAATTTTCTAGAAATTTCTAAGAAATATGTGTTTTTATCTCCAACAGGTGATGCTATGAGTGAAGAAGACATGCTTCAGGCAGCTGTGACCATGTCTTTAGAAACTGTTAGAAGTAATTTCAAAACGGAAGGAAAAAAATAATACCTTTCACAAATCATTTAGATATTCAGTCTTTCCAGTATTGTCCTGTGTGTTTACAGCATAGGGTCCATTTTGGTAATGTGTCAAAGGGAACAATTTTCAACAGAGGAAATAAGACTTAGGTGGTTTGCAAACAGAAAGCTGAGAGGGTGAAAAATACATCCGTTGTAGGACTAAATAATGATCCTCCAAACACTAGCCAAAGAGGCATTCAGCAATTAAAGAAATTTAAAATAGTTTTCTAAATGTTCTTTTTTCTCTTTTGAGTGTGCAATATCTAACATGTTTAAAATTAGGGCCATTTTTCTTGGATAATTTTGCAGACCAACTAATTATAGCCAGCTATTGCCACAGAACTTTTCCCCCACATTTTATCTTGTTTTCCTCCCTTCTGCATAGGGAATTTGGCTGACTTTCATAATCTAAAAGTTGCTCTTATTTCTCTTTAACCAAATTAACCTTTTAGGACAGTGTCTCTCCTCTGTGTTGATAGTAGTAACAGTTCCAGAAGGATAAGCTGTTTACCCTCTATGTATTGTGCACCTGGGTGTTTTCTCATGTTATTTTCTCTGATCACAATTTCTCTGCTACGTGGTTTTCATTACTTTCTACAACTCTTTTGAAAGATGGTAATGTTTCTTGAGGTTTTGCTTTTTAAGCCCTCTAAGATGGGATCATTATTTCATGATTCTGGTGCATTCCTAAACTCTGAAATGAGCTCTGCACAAGTATTTGAGAATAAATGAGAATTTTGTTAATGTGTGAGCACATGCTTTCCGAAATGCTTTGTGAATGTCTTCTCAGTTGTGTCAGAACTTTATAGGTTTGTTGTTAATGCTCTTTCCTGCACCTTGTTATTTCCTTTTCTTTTCCAATTGAGAAAAATAGGAGAATAGTGTGCAAGTTTCCTTCTGTTATAGAACAACATCCAGTGCCCGCCATGAATGTATGACAGATAAAATCTGACCTTCAATTTTAGTAGCAGTTTCATTTTATTTTTCCTCTTGTGACTGGTGATGTCTGTTCTGTTTACAATTGAATCATGAAGTGCAGGTGTCTGCTTCTGCTGTACATCTTTTAGTAGGTGTAGTTTGCCAGAGATAATGATCTAGAACATGAAAATAACTTACCAACAAAACTACATTTAAATTTATACTGTGATTTAACACGTGCATTATGTTTAAATAGCTTAGAATTACAGAAGTCACAGTACTTACTGGATCTGTAAATAAGAAAGTCTTTAGTTTTGATAAACATTCTTTAATCGGGATGCAGAGTTTCTTGTTGGGTCAATGCAGTGGGATGATTTTGGTGAAAATTAACCATGTCTCTCTGAAATGGGCCTTTTAAATTCTATCATCTACTCCCCTTCCTTCATTCTCCATCCCCCTTTGAAGCCCTTTTGAATGATGAATTGTTCATAAGCTAAAATTTAAGAAGAAATTTCAGCGGACAACTTAGAAAATTAAAGTATGATATGTTGCCATATCCTGGTGTATGGCTACACATATTTTATCAGGGAAAAAATTTTGATGTAGGATTTATTGCTAACTGAAAAGAGATGAAAAACTGCCTTTTATTTATGATTATGAAATAGCTTTTTCTTGGATAGAGACAGATTTTTTTTTTTTTAGTCATTATTTTGTGCCAAGTAAGTTTTCTGAGGTTTCCCTTACATAAAATTAGATGGTTTTCTTTTAAAATCTAAAGTTTTCTTTTGACAATTGAAAATGTTTTAGAAGAATTACAAAACTTTAGAACTACAAGGGATGTTGGATACTACTCCCTAAGATTTACAAACCAAAATATTTTAAGACTGGACCTTTCTGTAGTTATCCCAAGTATGCTAGTCATATTTTCCATGGATATTTGGCCTGTATCTTTTCCCATTGAAGAATTAAACTTTTCATATATTTGAATTGATGAGCTACCTAATATAAAAATGAGAAAATGAATATACATTTAAAAGTTTTAACCTTAAGAGTTAGGGTTAGGGGTAGGGTTAGGGTTAGTTTTTATATTACACACCCTTGTTAAAGCACTTAAAGAAATGTGGCATGTTGACCTTCGTTTGTTAGGGATTTTTTTAAAGCAGGACCGAGCACACACTGGATATATTTGAATGTGTTTATTTAGTTGTGAAATTGTTATATTTGGCAGGCAGATTCAGAATCACTAGTGAACTGCCATCTTGTGTGGATTGGCATATATTTAACTGAACATTTAGATTCCATTTCTTAATCAGTTGGCCAGTATGACAAGATGCCAGTGCTCATAACCACAGTAAGAAAATTTTCAAGTTACACAAAGCTATATATAGTTCACACATCAGGAAGTGCTGTTTACTTTAAACCACCTGCAAGTCAGGAACAATGCAATTCACGATAACTGTCCTGCTAAGAACTTTATTTATATAAAGATTTCCATTCTGTTTTACCAATTGGGAACACCTTAATGTTTAATATTTAAACTATTGGTATCATTTTTCTAATGTATAATTTGTATTACTGGGATAAAATACATACCATGACAATGCTAGTATTATAAGTAAAGTTTAAACAAGCTTTGGAAATAACACTTTCATACTTATAGATGTCATGGATTTAGTAAGTAGTTATTTATGTTTTAAAAATTCAGAGAAGTTAACATCTGATCTAAACCATCAATGTACATTTTTATAGTAATTAACATACAAATATTTCAGTAATGTAAATTGTTTGAAAAGGTTGCAGCAGGTAAACTGTGTATCAGCTCTAAGATCTTGGCCAAATAATTTACAATTCGCAGAATATTTAAGGAGGTGCTTTTTTTCTTTAAAACTTAATTTTTCTTAATTAAGACTTTATTCATGCCAAAGTTAATGAGGAAAAACTCAACTAGTTGAGGATCATTATAGGCAAAACTACCCATAGTCTACATTGTTTCATTTACTATTAAGTCAAATAAAGTAAATTTTGTGCCAGTAAGAGCTTAAGTCACATTTTTAATGTCTGCATGTTTGATACTATTTTTAAATAGTATCAAGTTAGTGCCAAGATTTACTAAATGTCTTACAATTGGCCCACTGGACCTGTGCAAATTCAAAAAAGATTGATTCTCAGTGCATAAGCAAAATATAATGATAGTAATTGAAATAGCCTAGAATGAAAAATAAATCTTCATGTTTTAAATTCTTAAGAGGATTCAATTATTAATATCGATGACTTTCTATTAAAAACTTTATCTGCAATTAGAGAGGTCTATGGCCACTACTTTCAAAGTAAATTGTTTGTTGTAGCTGGGCCCTAACAAGCATGGGGATGTTACAGATGTGATCTTAATTAAGAAAAATCAGATTGGATTAACTAATCATCTCAGCAGTATACGTAATTATTCATATTTTCAAAATAAAAACTTTGCTTCATTTCTGGTCCATTTATAACCAGCATCTTTTGCTAAAGAGATGAACCAACTCGTTTTTTAAAGTCTTATACATAAAATATTTTTGTTCCGTTTTGCTCTCATGAATGAGAAGATTATTGACATGGTTGGTTAATTCTTGAATTTTAATCTTTTTTTTTAATTTGAAGAAAACCTGCTATTTTAATTTTTTTGCAAAATGGTCTGGCATTTTAAAAATTAATGCTAGTAACCACTTCTAAATTTATAGCAGTTGGCATGTTTAATTATAATAGTGTATCAATAAATATTTTAAGACTATGGATTCATAGGCTAGGAATGGGAAGCATTCGTGAAATATATGTGGAAATGCCTGATTCATTTAGGAAGCACTTCACTGGCTCCTTCATATTTCAAAGGTTAATGTTTTCAGGAATTTTTTTTAAAGAGGAAAACATACATTTGAATGTGATTATCTAACTTCTACAACACTGGACTACTAGGAATAACTTTTTAAAAATTACTGTTCTGTACAAATAGAAATTCAACTACCAAAAAACATCTGAAGTAAAAAGCATTCTTTTGGCCATGACACAAGTGCACTGTGGCAGTGCCATTTGCTCAGGACCCAACTCTGCAGCCCTTCTGTGTGTGCTCCTCTGTCTGAATTGTTTTGCCGTTAATACACACACAGGCCTTCCTGTCTGGTCCTTAGAAAAGCCGGGCTTCCAAAGCACTGTTGAACACTGAGGATACTGTTGTTAATGTGGATGTTCGATGAGTTGTATTTTAAATATCAAAGATTATTAAATAAAGATAATGTTTGCTTTTTTACTTCTGTTTTTATTTGTGTTTATTGTTAATTTATAGCTTTGCATTCAAAGTATGGTTGGAGCATCTGCACCCTCAGAGTTTCTCAGAAATGCAGAGTTTCAGGCCACACTCCCACCTACTGGATCAGAACCTACATTTTAAACAAGATTCCCCAGGGGATTCACATGCAGAGTGAATTTGAGAAGCATTTTTTTATGGATGTGGTGCTGAATGAAGCAGGTCAGGGGAAGCCACTGATTCTCCATTCCAACTACAGTAACTGCTGCCAGAAAGCCCATTGTTACTGGATCCTCTGATCTTTTCTAAGAGAGGCTAAGAATTCCATATTTTTATTTGAAATCTGATTTTAAAATGTTGGCTCGGTTGCTTTTTTAACCCTGAGAGCCAAGCAAAGCACATTAGTGACAGTTTTAAGAGTGCCATTTTTCCTCATTTTATCTAACTCTGGACACCAGACGAACAATTGGCATCCACCTGGACTGACTGAGGGTTATAGAATCCTCAGGTTTTATGAGCATTGTATATCCATTTTAGCTTTAGTTAGGGTTGGGCACAAATTTTGAAACAAAAATTTCACATTGACCACGTGTATCTTTTTAGCATAACTTCATAGCTTAGTCCTCAGAAGGACCAATCCATTGAATTTGGATGCCACCAAATGACTGATCTCATCAACATCACCTGTGGGCCCTATGAAATATACAAGTTGATTTGAATGCCTATTTTGTGGTTAGCTAAGAACTTTTATAAAGGATAGGCAAATTTTGGGTTGTCCTTATCCTGAAGATTTGCCTTTCAGACACTTGAAAAATGAGGAGGCACTATACTGCCTGGGGAAACAGCAAGCACAATGACTGAGGCAGAGGTGGTTGCTTGTCTCTCTGAAGAAAAGAGAGAGCCGGAGAGGCTAGCAGGTAATGAACAAAAGCTGGAACTGGGATGTAGGCAAAATCTTATGTACAGTTTTATAAAGATAAGTTTGAATTGTATTTATATTTTATTACACCAAACAATCTGATTCTAGAATATTCTCTCTAGAATATCCCAAGCCTTTTTAAAAAAAATCTTCAAAGGCCCATTAACTACATCTGCTACCAAAGAGCCTTCCATGCCAGTGTCCGTCTTAAGCAACCCGAAGAACTGAATTTTTAACCCTCAAGGTATATTGCTTCACCTATACCTCAGGTCAGAATTTTAGGCAAGGCTCCCCCTTCCCACTGGTGCATTTTGTTCTCCTTCCCGTTACATTTATGCAGTATTTTTCATCACTGTCAGAAACTACTGTTTTGAAAACTTAGCATTGTATTGATATTTTGCTTGTCAATCCACATCATCAATTGTAGTGATTAATATCTGAGTAGCTCCCTTTGGTCTTTCTCAGCCACTTCTAGTCCAGGACATCATCATGTCACATATAAGCATGTGCCATAACATCTTACCCGTTCACTTGGCCTTTGGCCTCTCTGTTTTTGAAACCAGCTTTCCCAAAGCTCTTTAGGCCTGTCACTCCAATTACCTTTAAGTGAACCTTCATTACTGTCAACGTGTTATCATATGAAACGATGTGTAAATATTGGAAAGGATGATGTCTAATTATTTGCTGATATGATTGTACACCTAGAGAACACAAGGAAATTAACTGAAAAGCTACTGGAACTAATGAGGGAGGTCAGTAAGTCAACAAAAACCAATAGCTTGTCTGTATACCAGCAATAACCTGGTAGAAAATAAGATGCAAAAGTACCACGCTCAACAATGTCTAATCCTTGGAGCACCAGACGGGTCATAAGTTCCAAGCAAAGGTGAGTGGAATGGCCTTGTCTCAGCCCCAAACCACACATTGTCACACGCCCTGAGCAACTCTGCTGGTACCCAGAGTCCTGCTGAGTCTCTCAGAAAATCGTTCAGTTGGGTTCTGGTATTCACCCCTCTAAAGTGGCTCAAACCCGGTGCCAGAGGCCAGGAAGGAGCTGATCCCACACCTTTCATGCCTTCTCCAAATAAGATATGTTTTCTCCAAAAGCTGTGTTTCTCTTCTGCACAAGGGCAGCCCTGTCTCCAACACTGAAAACATTCTCAGGCCCAAAGCAGATGTAGCTTTTTTGAACAATCATCTGAACCGTCTCCCAGGGACTTTTAGTTAAGTGCAGAGGATTACTGTGTGATTCTACTTACGAGGTCCTTAGACCGGTCAAACCCATAGAGACAGGAAATAGAATGGTGGTTGCCAGGGGCTGGGTAGAGGAGGGACTAAGGAGTTGTTATTTAATGGCTACAGTGTTGCAGTTTAGGGAGATGAAAAATGTTCTGGGGATGCATGGTGATGATTTCACAACAATGTGCATGTACTTAATGCCACTGAACTGTATACTTAAAAACAGTAAATTTTATGTATATTTTATCACAATAAAAAATACATAGGATAGGGCTTCCCTGGTGGCGCAGTGGTTGAGAGTCCGCCTGCCGATGCAGGGGACGCGGGTTCGTGCCCCGGTCCGGGAAGATCCCACGTGCCGCGGAGCGGCTGGGCCCGTGAGCCACGGCCGCTGAGCCTGCGCGTCCGGAGCCTGTGCTCCGCAACGGGAGAGGCCACGGCAGTGAGAGGCCCAGGTACCGCAAAAAAAAAATATATATATATATACATAGGATTGATCACTGTATTTACTCCCTTCCAAAATCCCACCTAAATGAAAGTAAAGGGACTTCCTTGGTGGTCCAGTGGTTAAGAATCCGCCTGCCAGTGCAGGGGACACGGGTTCGATCCCTGCTCCTAGAAGATCCCACGTGCTGTGGAGCAACTAAGCCCGTGCGCCACAACTACTGAGGCCATGTGCTGCAACTACTGAAGCCCACGTGCCTAGAGCCTGTACTCTGCGACAAGAGAAGCCACCACAATGAGAAGCCTGCACACCACAATGAAGAGTAGCCCCTGCTCGCCACAACTAGAGAAAGCCCACGCACAGCAATGAAGACCCAACACAGCCAAAATAATAAAATTTTTAAAAAAGGAACTACATAAATGAAAGTAAAGAAAAAAATATAAACTCATAAGTACAGAGAGACCAGCAGAAGAGATGAATTCATTAGATTAGATTTGACTGTCATAGAAAAACCTAATATAACAGTGACTTCACACACTACAAATTTTTTTCTCTCTCATCTTCAGGAAATGTAGAGGTTGCCAATCCAGGGCTGATAGGGCATCACACAGTGTCAGGAATCTGCTTTCTGTATTCTTGCTTTACATACATGGCTTCCATTGCTAATGTCAACTCATGGATCTAAGACAGCTGCTATGGTGCCCATGCTTACATCTGCATTCCAGCAATCAGAAAGCAAAAGGAGGGTGGGAAAAGGCCATGTGCCCTTTCTTTAAGGTTACCTCCTTAAAGCTGCACACACCACTTCCACTTATATGACATGGGCCAGAACTGAATCGCATGGCCACTCCTAGCTACAAGGTGGTTTTCATTCTGGGTGGTCACGAGTCTTAGCTTGAGCACCCTAGAGGCAGACCCCGAGAAAAGTGAGAACTGTTTTTAAAAAGTGCTCCCAGGAAGAAATGGACCAGGTAAAGGGGGGTGGGAGATAAGAAAAGGAAGCCAAGCAAGGGTGTAACAGTAAACAGAGCCTCAATCTTGCAGACAGGTCCAGAGGAAGTATAGTCACATCTTAGAGATGTCCCACCGTGGGCAGGGGAGTTGTGTCATTTTAAAACGCTACTGAACAAGGTTGTGTTTCAGCTCTCTTGGGCATAGGCAACGTGGGCTCTGACAGCCTGAAGGCAGTCCTCTGCCAAAGAGAAATGGGTGCTGACTTTTGGGAGTAAAAGCACCCCAAGGATAGGTGTGCATGAAAACGGTAAAGGGGTGAGGAGATCAGAAGGGGCGCTGGCATCTTTTACTGTACGATTGTCCAGGTAAAAAGTGACGGTTCAATTACTATGCCCAAGGGGGAGAACAGACTTTGGGGAACAATTAGCAGTCACTGCCAGTTGAGGCAACAGCAGAAGAGAGATGCGAACTTTTCTTTGGAAGACGGAGAAAGCTGATACAGGAATGAGCAGAACTGAGGAAGGTGCATACTAAGTATTAAAGAGAAGGACATCCAGCAGTACACAGGACATGAAGCAACAACTATCATGGAAGGTGGGGGTCAGATGTAGACTGAAACCAGGCGGATTGATTAAAAATATCCGAAAAACAGCTGTTTCCCTAGAGAGGGGCCATTCATCAATAAAAAGTATTTTAAATAATTTGCAGAACTAAAAGACATGGTTTTTGAAAGGGTTTGCTGAGTCCCCAACGTAATTAAACAACAAACCCACCCCAAGGCACGTCATTATTAATTTCAGAGCATCACAGATAAAGGGAAGCGTCTACGAGGCTCCATAAAGAAAAACAGGCCCAGAGAATAGGTCATGGGAGAGTGGAGCCGGGAAACAGAGGACTCTGGGTAGAAAGGACTGAGTCTAAGCAAATAATAGAATTCTTGATACTTTCTTGAAGTATTAGGAGCATGTTTTACAATTCTGTTGCTAAGTTTTAGAAGGATTCGTGATTCTGTAGTAACAAAATTGTGCAAATCTAAAAGATGGAATTTGTTAACTTCAGTAAAAACAGAAGTTTGAAAAATAAAAGAAATGTAATCTTAGCATACCATGTGGCTCAGCAATGAACAACACTTATGTAGTGATATAAAGTAAACTTTAATTAGTGATGTTACCAATAATTATGGTATCACTCTATTGGGAGCTCAGAAGGAAGGGAAATAGAGGCATGTGGTAAATACAAAACTGCTAAATCTTTTAGTTTTTGTAATAGAGAGAAGGTAATGTCTAAAATTAATGAGAAAATGGCAATTATAAGCATAATATTTAGAAATTCAGAGAAAAAGATCAGACTAATATTTTAAATTCTACTTAAATAATTTTTTTCCTTCACATTTGCATAAATAAAACATTTGGATAGTTTCATCAGAACAAAGGAACTGTTCTCCTTAGAGAAGTATTGGTGATGCTGCCTCGAGAAATGGAAACCAGTTTGCAGCTGATAGTACTTTTTGTTGTTGTTGTTGTTGTTAGCTTTTAAAAAAATCTTGTACCTGTTGAGGTTACAAAAATCCTAAGTTCAGAATTTCAGCTGGGCAGCCTGGATCCCACCATGTGGAGCTATGCACATTCATGGGCTCTGTCTGATGTGGTATGTTTTTTTTTTTTTTTTTGGCAGTACGCGGGCCTCTCACTGTTGTGGCCTCTCTTGCTGCGGAGCACAGGCTCGGGACGCGCAGGCTCAGCGGCCACGGCTCACGGGCCCAGCCTCTCCGCGGCATGTGGGATCCTCCCGGACCGGGGCACGAACCCGTGTCCCCTCCATCGGCAGGCGGACTCTCAACCACTGCGCCACCAGGGACGCCCTGATGTGGTATGTTTGATATTGATGGTCTGATTCTGCTACTCATTAAGTGATGATGAACACCCTTATTAGCTACAGGGGTTTGGGGTAGGAAAAAGAAGAGGTAGAAGAGGTGTCTTCAGCCCAAACTTCATCAAACTTGTATGTCTTTTAACTGTTTAATTATAAAAAATTTCAAACCTATGCAAAAGTAAAAGACCAGTATAATGAACCCCTATGTACCCATCACCCAGCATCAACAATGATCAAGTCCTGACAATTCTTGTTTCACCTACCCTGTCCCCATTTTTCTGAAGCACATCCCAAACATCATATCATGCTATTTATCAGAACCAAACTTTAAGTCTCTCAGACCACAGTCCATTGCACTGTAAACAATCCCCCATAAGGAGGACTTTAGGACATGGCTTTTATGTTAATAACTTAATACATGATGTGATGACATATATTTTGTTTGTTTTCTTCATTAACTGCAGTATCTTTATGGCATAACATGGGTTTACGGAAATGGCACTCCGGAGAACTTACACCTGTAGGAAATAAGAGCTTGATTTACACTAAATGTTTCACTGTCATCCAGGAACCCAATTAGGTCCTAAGCTCACGTGGCTCCTTTTCTCAAAACAATCCCTCAACCTACTCTGAGTTCCTACAGTGGCTTACCAGGTCCTATGTGATCTGCCCTCTCCTATTCTTACTCCTTGGTCCTCACTGCTTACCACCATTCCCCAGCCCACTCTGCTCCAGCCATCCTTGCCTTTTTGCTAATACTCTAACCTGGCAAGGATTCTCCTACCTCAGGACCTTTGCATCAGCTGTTTCTTTTGCCTGGACTGCTCTTTTCCAGATACCCACATGTCTCACTATCTTATTTCCTTCAAGTCTCTGTTCGAATATCAGCTTACTGGTGAGGCCTTGCCTGACCACCTTCTACAATATTACAAGTGCCATTTCTCCCCACATCCCTTCCATATCATTCTTACCCTGTTTTATATTTTCCCCATAGCAGCCATCACCACCTGTCTTATATTTATTACATTTTATTTTTCATCTGTTCCTTCCCAGTAGAATGTAAGCTCCACGAGATCAGGGACTTTGTGTGTGTGTTTTCTCCTGCTGTATCCCTGGTGCTCAGAATAATGGGAGACACATTAATAACTTGCAGGTCACCTTTATGTCACAATTTAAAAACTTTACACTTAATAGAACTCACCACGTACCAGGCACTGTTCCAAGCACTTAAAAATTACCTTACTTAATCCTCCAAACAACCCTGCCCAGTAGATACTATTATTATCATTCCCCATCTTACAGATGAGAAACTGGTACACAGAGAGGTTAAGTAACCTACCCAAGGTCACAAAACTAATAAATAAAAGATCCAAGCAGTCAGGCCCCGGAGTCTGCATATCTAACCCCTGGGCAATGATGCCTTTCAAAAAACTACATGGAAAACATTTAATAAAAACTTCCAGAACGAGATGCAAATTTTATTTGAAAAGCATTCAGATTTCTGGGAGGGCTACTATTCCTAGGTGCCATCAGATTTCAAATACTGGAGGCATTCCCAATGTTCCATTCACAAATGAAATGAAATGAAATCTGTGGCGGCCCCTGCTGTGAATAAAATCGAAGAGAAAGATGCTGGTATATTTTGGTGCTATGCTTAAAAGACCTGCAGACCTATCCTGCTCTTTTCAAAGTAAAAATTGTGGCAAGTCTCTCTGGCCAGGTAGTGTGTGTCCACGTACTACTGCAGCAAACGCCTGTAGGTCATGTGACTTTTTTTCCTTTAGGGAGGAAACCAAGCAATTCAGGACACAGGTGTGTGCACCAACTTGTGTAACTGAGGACCGTGGGAGGGGTGGGGCCTTGCAGGGCTACTGCCACCAATACCTTAGGACAGTTCACATTAGAAGAGCTCTTCTTCTGTATTAAGTTGGCATACTGTCCTCTAAAAAGTTATTTTGAAAAGAGGTCTGTATTTTCAACTTCATGGGTTAGGTCGGCTTCATGAATAAAGCTCTTCGTGTATTAAAGAAGGCAGGGTATCAACTGTGAGCTGGAAAACCAGCAGAGAACATTTCCATTACGAAGGTAATCAATATAAGTATGTTTGCTGCCTGGACACTTGAATCTGCAACCCATCCCTTCTGTGTATCCTTAGTTAATACCGTAGTGCCGGGCACAGAGCGGCCCTTGACAGGGTGTAGAATTATCGTTACTGTATACGTGTGATAAGTTAAAGTCCACTTCCTGTCCGGTGGAGGGTCTCCGCCCAGTCTCCTCGCACCGCTGCCTTCGCGAGTGTAGTCACAATTAAAACACTCAGGTTTCACCAACAGAGTAAGAGTCCACGGGGTTCCCTTCCCAGGCCACGCCGGCTTTGGGGGGCACCCACCGAGGGTCGGCTCTACCTGAAATCCAGCCGCGGTCGGCCGAAAGCGCAGCGTCGTAGCAGGTTCCGGTCGCTCTTCCACCTGCTGCCAAAGCGGGCAGGCTACGTGGAAGACGACCTTGCCCTGGGCTGGAGGCAGCGGCCACCGCGGCCGCACTTGGTCCTCCGAGATCCCATGCTCCCTTGCACCAAGGACACGTCCGGCGGCTCTGCAGGGCCTTTCTACGCCATCGCGGCGCCTCTCTATGATCCATTGCCGCGTTCATGGTGGATGTCATGGCTGACGGCGTCGAGTTGGCAGGAGCTGCCAACGGAATTGGGGAAAGTCACTGAAGCAGAGGAAGAAGTGGCCTAACCCGGACTGTGGGAAGTGGTGAGGATGAGCGGAGGCCCCGCGGGGGGTGCCCGTGTCACTGGAATTGGGCCCCTGGTAAAGTCCCAGGCCAGGCCTCTGCGTTTCTAGTCAGAGCCCGGGGGTTGGTCGGGGTCCCCGAAGCCGGCGTTGCCTAGGAACCCCTGTCTTATCAAATACTGAGCTTTGTGATTTGGACCAGTACACCGGAGACAGCGGTTCGAGGACATTTGGCGGGGTCGTCCGACGACGCTGGCCGCCTTTCTCGGAGCGGAGCAGGTTCTCTAACCCGCAGCGATGTCGTCCTGGCTTGGGGGCCTCGGCCTCGGCTTGGGCCAGTCCCTGGGTCAAGTCGGGGGCAGCCTGGCTTCCCTCACTGGCGAAATTTCAAACTTTACAAAGGATATGCTGATGGAGGGCACGGAGGAAGTGGAAGGTAACAGCTGGGGCGATGGGAGGGAGGGGTTTACTGGGACCCTGGGAGCGTCCGTGTGGTCTCCCAAGTCCATCTGTCACGAGACACACACAGGGCCAGAGGAGTGTCACTTCTCCTTTTGCCTCTTAACGGATTTTCTCTAGTGAGAGACCACTGGGGTCGGGGGGTGGGGGAAGAGTTCTGGTTCTTCTCTTTTGAGTACCCAGGATAGCTCAGAGCAGAGTGGAACGGCCCCTACGTCGCGTAGAGTTTATTTTTGTTTGGTTCATCCACGCCCACCTCTTCCTTTGCCCTTAACTTGGGGGTGGAACTGATTTTGATCCTCTTCCTTTATACTGACACAGTTTAAAAAATTATTTATGTATGATACGTCACTTTTGGGGGGTTTTCTTCGGTTTTCGTTAACAATTGAAGTAACTCATAATTAAGATATTTAGTGACTCTTACCCTTTCTCACTTGAATATATTGTTAGTGAAACATGGGTATGGTTTTCCTGTTATTTTATAGTTTTGCTTATTCTGGTG
Organism: Kogia breviceps; assembly: GCF_026419965.1. NCBI lineage: Eukaryota > Metazoa > Chordata > Mammalia > Artiodactyla > Physeteridae > Kogia > Kogia breviceps. Next base: position 12,335,981 of record NC_081312.1, read on the forward strand.
ACACCTTACAGCGTTCCAGCTGAAAGTGTACTTTTGTGCCTAATTGCCCACTGCCTCCCGCCCCACCATATTTCTACAGTAGAACAAGTAAGATAACCCTGTTCTTCGTGTACCTTTGGCAACCTTCACTCATTTTTGAAGTCCTCATTTTGTTTTACTAATGAATAGTGACCCAGAGTTACGTGGTAATCGTTGATTAAGTTAATTACCCCTTTGATTTCTTGATATTTCTTTCAGCAAGTAGTATTTAGGACAAAAGACTTTTAAAATTTCATTCTGGGTCTGCCTCCAGAGAATGGGTGGTCTTTTGGATGAGAGCAGTTTCTTTGGCAGTTTGTTTGTTGTAAATAAATCAGAATTCTGGTTTAATTTTTTAATAGTGATTTAACTGAGTCTTCGTGTTTATTTGGTTGAAATAGAGAAAGATGGTTTGATTTAGAAAAACAGTATCTATATTTAGAATTTCTGTGGGGTCTATTTAGAAGGAAGATTGGGGAGCTGCCGGAATCCATTTGACTGCTTGGGGGTCCATCAGGTGGGACAGGTTGCGGATGGGAGTTAAAGGGATTCTTCCTGTGTTCAGGAAAGGCTCATGTGACCCTGAGGGCAGTCAGAAGCAGAGAAGGGCTAGATAACATGGGAAATGCCTAGTCTCTCCTTGTTTCCTAGATAGGGGAAAACAGTTGACTATTCCTTTGACCCTAAGCCAGAAAATAGGCACCCCGCCTCCAACTTGGATGTCCTGCAGGCTTAAGGTAGAATTCTTCCCACCAAATGTGCTCCTGTATTCTCAATTTTAATGGTTTCACCATCTACCCATTCTTAACTTAGAAATCTTTGTCACTTTTTTTTGCCTCTTTCTTTTTTTTTCCTCCCACTTCCAATCAGTCACCAAATCTTGTTCATCCTGTGCCTGAATAGTTTGTATATGTCCTTTCATTATTCCTACTTCCTTAGTTCAGATCCCCATTATCCCTCCCACACACCGTTTCTCTTTCATGTCCTGTCACTCGTTTCTCCTTACTTTATTCCATTTCCTGTTGTGTTGCCAATTACTTTTCTAAAAACAAATGTGGTTTAAAATCTCTTGACTCTGTTACTTACAGGATGAAATCCAAGCCTATTAATTTTGGGAGACCAGAAACCTATCCTATCTGGGTTCAACCTACCTCTTCCAGTCTTACCTCTTGTTCTCTCCCCTTTTCTCTCAATAGCCACATATATGCACATTCATATACACAAGCATGCTTACACCCAGAGCTTCTGCACAGGCAACGTTGTGAGATACCTACACAGCTCCAGGCCTTTGCATGGAAAGCCCTTTCTTTCTACTTCCTCCACTACCCTCCTTTGCCTGGAAAACAGTTTTTCCTGTATGACCCTGCTCACATGTCAGGTACCTGGTGAAACCATTCTCACTCCATGGCAGGTTGAGTTGTGTCTAACAGAACTTTGTGGATCTCTCTCTGACAGCTCAATTTTATTTATCCTTATATTACCAGTATGTGGTCCCTTCCTTGGTACATAGTAGATGCTCAATAAAAATTTTGCTGAGTGATTAAAAATCTGCTTTTATTGTTTTCCCTTTGCATTAAAATAGGACTTGCTTAACACCCAATTTATTGATTTTGTGACTCATTTAAAAATAGGGTCAGAGTGCAATTCATTTATTCATTCAACAACTATTTATTGAGTGTCTACCCTGTGCCAGCAGTGAACAAGGACAGTTCCAAAATAGCACTGTTGATACAACTTGAAAATTATCCATCTTTACGATATCAGAAAGTTGCTATTTTACCAAACACTATATTGATTTAGGAGCTTGGGCTTTTAAGTCAGACATGGATTGAAATTCCACTTCCATGTGTTACAAATTGTGGGATCTTTGGCAAATTATTAAATACTTAACCTTTAAAAAACAGAGTGTTCTTATCTGTTATATAGGGATAATTATACCTATCATGAAGTTGGGAGGATTAAATGAAATCATGAGTGTAAAATGCATGGCACTGTGCCTAACAAATAGTAAGCATCAATAAATGATAGTTGTTATTTTTGTTTTCCCTCATTGAGGAAAACTTTTTTGGTCTGTGTAACATCTCCCCTTTATTCTGAAAAAGACCAGGATTTTGTGGGGGCGGCTCTGGGGGGAAAAGTCTTCATGACCTTTTTTTTTTTAATCCCTCTTTGAAACAACTGCTGCTTCTAACAATGACCTTTCTAAACAGATTAGATTATAATTTGTTCCCTTCTGAATAGCAGTTAGACAGTCCTGTCAGAGTTTCAAGCAAGATGTATAAACAACCACCCAAGCATCCCCACCTGGTGATTTTCAAAACAAGAAGAGTGGGTTTGTCGCTGTTATTTATCGGATTCCACTTGTATTTTCTTTTGATTTAAATTAATTCAGAGAACTTATTTTTATAGTATTAAAGGGCTGTGAAAAATACTACTTAGAAAAGAAATCTAACTCTGTGGATGATGATTATCTGGCAGCATCAGCTGTGCCATTTTGGTACTGTGGGCCTCTGACTTTCCTTTTAAATGAAAATGTACAAGACTGAGCTCATTCACATTTTAAATAACTTGTGTCCACGTTACCTGAAATAAGTGTTCTTTTGCTGCATTTTAAAAAATTTTATTTATTTTTTATTTATTTATTTTTGGGCTGCGTTGGGTCTTCGCTGCTGCCTGTGGGCTTTCTCTAGTTGTGCCGAGCGGGGGCTACTGTTCGTTGGCGGTGCGCGGGCTTCTCATTGCGGTGGCTTCTCTTGTTGCGGAGCATGGGCTTCTAGGTGTGAGGGCTTCAGTAGTTGTGGTGCATGGGCTCAGTAGTTGTGGCTCGCAGGCTCTAGAGCGCAGGCCCAGCAGTTGTGGCACACAGGCTTCATTCCTCCGCGGCATGTGGGTTCTTCCCGGACCAGGGCTTGAACTCGTGTCCCCTGCATTGGCAGACGGATTCTTAACCACTGCGCCACCAGGGAAGTCCCTTTTGCTGCATTTTTATCCTTTCTTTGTAGGTCATTAATTTTTTGGTAGTATTGGGAGCAGAAAAAATTAGAAGTAAGGCCCTCTAAACCCCAGTTTCATAAGAGAAATACGTCCTTGGGAATTCCGTGGCGGTCCAGTGGTTAGGACTTGGCGCTTTCATTGCCGAGGGCCGGGGTTCAATCCCTGGTGGGGGAACTAAGATCCCACAAGCCGCACGGCATGGCCAAACCAAGAAAAAAGAAAAGAAATATGCCCTTAAAACCCAGATGCGTAAGTTTCATCAAAATTTATACTAAGCCAACAGAGAGATTAATTTTCCATAACAAAATTTTTTTAAATTTATTTTTGGCTGCTTTGGGTCTTCGTTGCTGTGCGCTGGCTTTCTCTAGTTGCGGTGAGCGTGGGCTTCTCATTGCGGTGGCTTCTCTTGTTGCAGAGAACGGGCTCTAGGCTCACGGATTCAGTAGTTGTGGCTCGCGGGCTCTGGAGTGCAGGCTCAGTAGCTGTGGCACATGGGCTTAGTTGCTCCGCGGCATGTGGGATCTTCCCGGACCTGGGCTCGAACCCATGTCCCCTGCATTGGCAGGCGGATTCTTAACCACTGCGCCACCAGGGAAGCCCCATAACAGAATTTTAATGAACACTTCCATAGGGTAAAGGTAGATGCTCTAGGGTATAGCAGATAGGCAAAGAATGACTTACATGACATTAAAGAACATTTGTGACAGTAGAAAGTTGTGATAATCAAGTGATGTTTGTCTTCTGAATTTGTTCTTACATCAGCATACCATTCTGTTTAAAGCTCAATGAAATATACTTTCCTTAAAATGCCTGTTTACTTCACATGGTGTTGACTGAATATATATTCAGTATATGCTGTTTCTTTTGTAGCAGAATTACCTAATGCTAGGAGAAAGGAAGTTGAAGCCATTCATACAATCTTAAGATCAGAGGTAAGGAAACATAAAGATTTAGATTTTTTTCTTTTTTGAAGCCATGAAAGTTATTCATACTTTATTTCAGTCCTCTCTTCTTAATGCACTTTTTCTCTTTCCCTTTATCTTAGTTTTTTTTTTTTTAAAGCCCTGTCATCTTCTTTTGATGAAGAATATATTTACATGTTACTGCACTTTGCTGTTAAATATTCCCACTGCTGCTTCTGAATGCTGGAAGAAGGAAATCTGCCAAATTTAGAAAATAACACTGGCAACAGTTTATCATTATCAAGGATTTACTATGTTTTATTAGTATGCTAAACTGCAGTAGTACCTCTATTTAAGTATAATGTGAAGAATGCAATTGTTTAATCTAGAGCTTTTTAATCCCCTAACATTAAAAAGTGTGATATTTGTATACAGAGAATGTAGAATATAGGAATAGCAAATTAATTTTACCATTTTTTTCATTATTAGTCAGTGCCTCGTGGTAACTGGCTCTGGACATTGTACTTAATAGGGATGAGGAAAACTTGGAAAGGGTTCAAAGGAGAGCCATATAGGAAATGAAAGGTTTTAAAGTGGGATCTGTTGTAAAGTACTAAAGACACCCAACTATTTAGCCTTTGGATAAGAAAAGCGAGGGAACACTTAATAGTATTTCAGCAAACAGTATTCTTAGAGGACTGTGGTAAGCATGTTTTCCCTTGCTAAGCCCATAAAAGAGAAAATGGAATTTAAATATAAGAAAATACTTGTCTGACAACAAGCATTACTGAGCTCTGGTCTACATTATCAAGGTCAGATTGTGGAATTTGAAAGTAGAGGGATCTCTCAAGAGGGACTACTGAAGTATTCTGCCTCAATAGAAGATGGCAATTTGGTGGCACTTAAGAGACCTTAGCTGTAATTACCTAATTAGTAGATGCTTCAGTGACAGATGAATGTAATAGCTTCTTTCTTTGTAAGGCTGAGCTAGGTATTAGTCCCTATAGTCCCTAAAGAAATCCTTGAGAAAGCACTCAGGATGGGCCCATCCAGGAAAATTAGATGGCAGAGATGTGTGTAATGGTATTAATTAAGCTAAATTTGCCAGTATACATTTGGGGACCGGGAAGCAAATGGGGTTAACCTGCTTAATGAATGACTGCTCTGTATTGAGGTTGAAAAGAGAGATAGAAATCTTCTGTCCCTCTGTTGATTTCAACTCTAGTCTCTCTCCTAATTTTATCTTTGGGCTGTGGCAAGTATGGTTCTAGTGTTCAAAAATATTTATTTTTGGTATAACACATCCCCAAATGAAAGCCAACTTTGTTGTTTGGTGCTTATTCAGAGTACCGTGAGCTACTCAAATACTGGGTTGGCCAAAAAGTTTGTTTGGGTTCCCGAACAAACTTTTTGGCCAACCCAATACTATAGGAAAACAGACTATTGGACTTCCCAAGGACTTTATTTTCTAAGGTGATTTTGACTATACATGATTCTTGCCTTCTCTCAGCACATAAGCACTTCATAAAGGTAATGCGTTATGTGACTGCAATAAGAGAAAGTGAACATATGATTGAAACCACTAGGAAATTACAATAGAAAATTCTATTTATTTAGAAAGTTTTAGTATAGACAGAGGGCAGTATGTTTTCTAGAGGAAATTAGATTTGCTTACAGATGTTAATATTTGAAATTGACTTAGTTAAGTTTCCTCAGTTGCCACTAATGGCAACCAATCTAAGGTAATTTAACCATCTGTTCCAAGAAAAAATCTTCACATTTACCATCTCGATCCAATGTACTTTTAATTTTTTTGTTTTAAGTTATTTTATAAAAAATTTACAGAAAAATAAAGTGATAGTGAAAAACTTTATTAGAAATTTTAATAAGAACTTATATATAGCAAATTCAGATTTTTATTCCATGTGTTTCTGCTTTTGAAAGCATATATGCTCAAAATAGGCAGTGTTCTTTGAATGCAGTTAACTGCTTATTAACTCTTTTTGTGAACTGGAATGTATCTTATCTTGTAAATACTGATTCCAGATTTCAATTTACATCTCTAATAGATTTTAACCTATTATTACTTCTGGTTCTTCTTCCTGACTTGTGTCATTAAAACCAATACTTATGAAAACTTTGACGGCTTATGATTTTGTTAAAGGCATGGCTGTTTGCTCCATAATTACAAAGCATTTTTATTCTTAGATTTATAAATACCAATTAGAGTGATCAGTCCACTGAGTTTTTTCATTTTTATGTCATCTGTTTCCTCCTAGTCACCTGTGTATACACCTGTCTCCTCATTTGTCCATGTAGGGACTGTATCAAGTAAATGCTGGTGTACAAATATCATACATAATGAAAGAATACTGTTACATATCCATTTAGTAAAGTGGCATGAATGGTTCAGGTTTTTGTCACAAAATATTGTGAGATAAAATCTTTTCTTATAGAATGACTGACTTCATGAAACACCATATTTCCTTTTTGTTCTTAGAAATATGTTGTCACTCCTCAGTTCTTGAGTTTGAGAAATTCGTCTAGGATATTGTTATTCAATAGACTTGTTATTCCAAGACTTGTCTGAGGTTTTGCTTCTACATTCATTTTCACCATAACCATTAGACTCTAAAGTGCTGTTTTCTGTCTCTTTGCATTTATCTTCTCAGTTTTCTAATTGTGGAATATTTTCTCTGTCAGTTTTCTTCTCTGTTGAAAAGTGAAAATTCTGAATTTTCAATTGTGTTCAATGAAAGTGAAAAAAATAAAACTCCCCCCAAAACAAACAAACAAAAAAATCACTGCAAAGATGGTGTCTCCAGATTGGTGTTTTCCTTTTTAAAAGATGATGCAGTACTTTGGGTAATGCAGTCAGAAAACTGGTTATTTCACTGTTGCATCATTCTTCTAGGTGATTCCATCAGTTCTTCTGTTTTCTTAAGTCTTTTTAAAACATAGTTGTAAATAGTTGATGATTAATGATTAATTCTTAGGATGATAAACTAGCAAAATGTTTCAAGATACAGAAAAAACAAGATCATTGTGACCTCATGATTATTCTTAGATTTATATTGTAAAAGGGCCCAATGTACCCTTACGGTAATTGCAAAATAGAATGAGTTTTAATCTTTTTTTTTTTAAGTGTATTTTCTCTTTGTTTGTTGGAAGACTACTAAGAAAGAATCAGTGTTTTAAATATCAATCCTTAATACTACTCAAAAAAGAAACTCACAAACTAAAATTGGTTCCAGTAGACCTTGATGATATAACAAGGGTTAAGCACAATGGAATAATTTAGGGATATGATTATCTCATGGATTCCAAGGGCATAAATTTTAGCCAGTCTTTAGGAAAGGGCTTCAACCGGAACTGGATGCCATCAGGAATGGCATCTCTCTCATTTTTATTCCTCTCTGTTCTTTGTGTGTGTTTATTCTTTTTTCCTTTCAGACCAGCCCCCTCTGCTTCATATTTCATATAATAGAAAATTTGACCACGGACTACTCCTGGCATGTTTTGGGTCAGCCACATGAAGAGAATCTGTCCTTCGTATGCTTTATCAACCTTTCTGACTCATTTATGGCTACGGTGATGAGGAAAGACAACCAATTAGTTATTGGCCAAATTGAAAGTTTTCCAGTTCTAGTGATTCATCAGAGTTAAACAAATAGCCTTAGGTATTTGTATGTGAAAAAAGCCTAGAGTGGACTTTATGACTAGGTTTTGACTTTAGTATATTCTCTTTCTTCAGTTATGTATGGTATTTTCATGTGAACAGCTCACAGAAAATCATGCAAAAGCAGCCAGTAGATTGGAAGGTAATTAGTTGTGTGACCATTGGTCCTGTTTCTTATTCATATTTCTGCAAGATAACCAAGGTCTGTTAGATTTCTGGAGATAGACTCCCAAACTAGGGTTTGTGTGTGTGATAATTTTTCCTTTATTTTACACCATTGATTTTCTCTGGGAATTCATTTAATCTCCCTGGATCATAATTTTCACATCTGTTGATGTAAGAAATTCCTAGAATCTAAGAAGAAAACAGATGACATCCTCAAAGTGAAAAAGTCTTCACCTTGTAGCAGGAGCTTTCTTTCCCACCATGAATCTCCTTATTCTCAGTTATCATTGTTAAACTCTGCTTGCAGATACATTAGTAGAATTCTTAGTACATTATTATCTATAATAATTTGTAAATTCCTTTTTGCAGAAAGTTTTAGTGTCCATTTCTCTTGCTCCGTTATACCTTATTCATTCAAGTGTCAAAGGATGATATTAGGTTAACATAATTTAATACTTAGGTACATAAAATTTAAGTAATTTTTTTCATATTTTCCAACATCTTAAAACAAAAGACTGTGATGTCTAGATTCATTGAATTATATTTAGAGTATTTTTTGTACTTCAAACTGTAGTTTTCCAAACTGAGTTCTAGTAGTGGTTTTTTTTGTTTTTGTTTTTTTTTAACATCTTTATTGGAGTATAATTGCTTTACAATGGTGTGTTAGTTTCTGCTTTACAACAAAGTGAATCAGTTATACATGTACATGTGTTCCCATATCTCTTCCCTCTTGAGTCTCCCTCCCTCCCACCCTCCCTATCCCACCCCTCTAGGTGGTCACAAACCACCGAGCTGATCTCCCTGTGCCATGCGGCTGCTTCCCACTAGCTATCTAGTTTACATTTGGTAGTGTATATATGTCCCTGCCACTCTCTCACTTCGTCACAGCTTACCCTCCCCCCTCCCCATATCCTCAAGTCCATGCTCTGGTAGGTCTGTGTTTGATTCCCGTCCTACCCCTAGTCTCTTCATGACATTTTTTTTTCTTAGATTCCATATGTATGTGTTAACATATGGTATTTGTTTTTCTCCTTCTGACTTACTTCACTCTGTATGACAGACTCCAGGTCCATCCACCTCACTAGTAGTGGTTCTTAAAATGGATTTTTTAGAGGTGCCTCACTCAGGAGCCTAGGGTTCAGTCAGACAAGTAATGTCAGGTTTTGGCCTCCTACGTATACTTAAGCCACAAGTCTTTTTTTAAAAAGGTTTCTTTAAAAAACTTCTACTGTTCAGGGAGAAAACAAAAACTTAAACATGTAATCTAGGTCATTCATTTACCAGACATTTATTGCCTACTGTATGCTAGACACTGGGGGTGTACAAAGATGGGGGAAACACTGATCAGTGAGTTTTTCTTAGCAGAAAATCAAACTGAGCGAGATTTTTAAAAAACTTTGCTTCAGAATTATGCATAATCTCTATAAACATGCTTATTGCACTTGTAACTTTAATTGAAATTGTGGTTTAAAGGTCAGAATTCTGAGACCTACTATAGTACGTCTTTTTTGTGCATGAAGCAATATGTTTTTCATAATTCCCTGCACATAAGTGTTACTAACATGTTTTATTTTTAGTCTTTTTGTTGAAAACACTTTTATCTTTGCTTCTAGAATGAGAGACTCAAAAAACTTTGTACTGATCTGGAAGAGAAGCATGAAGCATCAGAGCTTCAAATAAAGCAGCAGTCTATGAGTTATCGAAATCAACTGCAACAGAAAGAGGTAAAGGTTATTACAGTTACTTCATGTTTATTTCACTGTAATGTATTTAGGATGGTTTCTAAGAGTTATAATATAAATCAAGCTCTGTTTAGATCCATGAAAATATCAAAAGGGTGTTGAAGTTAGTAATTTCCAAATCAGTATGATATCACTAATTTAACAAGAACTCTCTAAGCTTTTACATTTATATTACATAAACTAACCTTTGTGGAGTTTAATTTCTACTTTCCAAAAGAATAAAAGTCTTTGTGTATAATATCTTCAGGCATTTGTTGCTAATTGTTTCTGAGTTTATGAAACTTATTTCTCATCTATTTATCTAAATTTGTTTTAAATCATTGTGATTGTTAATAACATTTCTTTTTTAAAAAATGATTTTAACTACAAGTGTTAACATATGCTTATTAGTGTTTACTTGATTTTCCATGGAAAACAGAATATTAAGTATTTTATAGTTGACTTATACTGTTCTATAATTTTTTCCCCCTTTAGTTTGATAGAAATGGTTATTTTGGAGGTAGCTTATCTTTCCTTTGCAGTTTTGATAATATATAATTTAACCAATGTTACTACAAATCCTTAAAATAATAGACTATGTCCCTAATGTTTCATTCTGTCATTGAATTCTCTTTAGTGTTTAGTACGTAAGTGGAATTCAGTAAATGATTCTGTGGAATTGAGCCACAGAATTTCTTGTTTAATTATCCAGATCACTGGGTGTTTTTCAGTTTGTTGATTAAATGTTCATTTCTACCATCACTTTATATTTGGGTTTTTAAAATTTAGATGCATTGATTTCAAGTTCTTTTAGTGACATACTAAGATGAAAAATAAAAGTAAACCACATTGAAGATAAATATAAACATTTAAAGAAGAACTTAAATTTCCAGTCTGTTTGGAATTGATTTCATAAATACAATAAAAATGAATTAGTACAAAAAGAAAATGAATGTAAAAAAGCAAAGTTACAAGTTCAAATTAAAGTTAAAAGCCCACTTTTTTTGGTAAAGAGTCAAAAGATGTAAAATTACTCTGTCAACTTGCTTTATTGTTTTGAAAATTTATTTATTTGTTTACTTTATTTTTGGCTGCATTGGGTCTTTGTTGCTGTGCGCGGGCTTTTCTCTGGTTGCAGCGAGCGGGGGCTACTCTTTGTTGAGGTGCACAAGCTTCTCATTGCGGTGGCTTCTCTTGTTGGGAGTACAGGCTCTAGGTGCACGGGCTTCAGTAGTTGTGGCTCACAGGGCTCGAGCCTGTGTCTCCTGCCTTGGCAGGTGGATTCTTAACCACTGCACCACCTGGGACGCCTCTGTCAACTTGCTTTAAAAGTCTTTAAGCCTTACTCTTTCAGTTTCTTTACTTATCTTGTCGTGGACTGGTAGCAAACGTTCATGGCATTGGTCCACAGACCACACTTTGAGAAGCACTGATTTACAGATACTCCAACAGAGCAGTGGCTGAATCACCCAGGGATTTACAGCTGAGTCATAAAAAATACACATTGTTAGGTCCTCTAGGAGATTCTGATTTAGTGTACTGGGAAGGGGCTCTGGTATTGGTATTTTTCAAAAACCCCATAGCTGATTCTGATGCTTACATCCTAGTTGAAAAAACTGCTGTGGAGTAATCTGTCATTTTATTTTCTACTTAACTATGGATATTAGAGGGCAAATTAAGAATTCAAGTTTAGGAATATGTCTTTGTTAGTAGAGTTTGTACTTTTTAACTCTACAACTTGATATAAATGTCTGTTGTATAATGAGAACTTTCTTTGCATTATAGCTACATTTGAAAAGAATTGTTGATTTCAGTACTTTTTACTAGAATGAAAGATAATATATACTTTAGATCTGCTATTTTCTGAATCTATTTGTTGCCCTCGTTGTGATGTTCATATTGCCCAAAGATGCAATTTGCCTCATATCATTTATGGGAAAATAAGATTTGTACATTATTATAAATCTCCATTAGAGAAGGGGCTCTGATACGAAAAAATGTCTGTTTACTATGACATTTAACATAATTGTATTTGGTTTTTGTTTGTCTAATTGCTTGACATTAGAAATACTGTTACTTGCTGACTGTCTCCTCAGTATCAAATTTTCCTCTGTTGTGGCAGGTTGTCTTTTGGACTAGCTTGAGTATTTTACAGAAAGCTTATTTCAGTTTTCTCTAGCTTGCTTTTATGTTTTGAGTAATCTCTTACTTGGAATGGATGTGGCATTATGGTAAGTCCTATTTTTATAACTTCTTTTAGACATTGACTTGGTATTGCAAACCTTCAGTCAAAACTCCACTTGGGGTTTCACGGTTTTTATACTGTTGTCTCCTTGAGTAGAATCAGATTTTCACTGGCCTTTCTTTGCCAAGGCTAAAGCCAAGGTCTCTTTCAGTGCATGATTTCCTTCTAAGACTAATGGGCTATTAATCACAGGCTTACTGTGAAGATCGGATTAATAAATCAGAGCTTCCTTCCAGCTTTGTTGTGTAGACCAGTACAAAGTTACCTGATTCATGGTGCATTTTAAGCCTAAATCTAGCCATACATAATCAGTTACAAAAGACTCTTCCAACAGGTGTTCTAAGGAAGCTTACCAGTGCATAGACTGTTGCAGCTTTTATTTTCTCATCTCTTGAGGCTTGATAATCACAAACAGAACCCTAAGAAATTGCATATACTATACTACCTGGTATGTAGAAGATGGTAAACTGATGTTTAACTGAACATTTTATTGCTTTAGTTAATGTGTGAGTGGAATTCTGTTGTTCATATTAATTGGAACATTATACTCTATGGTAATCATGGTTTTGAAATAAAAATGTTATGTTGGGGTGTTATAGACAACTTGGAATCAGTTGATAGAGTACTGTCGTTGGGTAATCTTAAACTATTATAACTTTTAACATTATGAATGTATAAAGGGGTCATTATGGTTATTTTGAAGTACTTTCTCTAAAATATGGATTGTAAATATAGGTGGAAATCAGCCATCTTAAAGCAAGACAGATTGCACTGCAGGATCAGTTGCTGAAGCTGCAGTCAGCTGCTCAGTCAGTGATTTCAGGAGCTGGTGGTGTACCAGCAACCGCTGCATCTCCTTCATTCAGTTATGGTTTAAGTCATCATGCTTCAGCTTTCCACGATGATGACATGGATTTTGGTGACATCATTTCATCACAACGAGAAATAAACAGATTGTCAAATGAAGTTTCAAGACTTGAGTCTGAAGTTGGCCATTGGAGACATATTGCTCAGGTAGGTACAGTTTTCACGAGTTTTTGAAAACTATGAGTGAGTAAAAGTAACAATGCTATGTGTAGAAGTTTTGGTATCAGAAAGAACCCTGGACTAGGAAATTAGAAGCCTGTATTCTGATTCAGCCAGTGACTTTTTAAGTGGTTTTAGTCAGGTCATCTTTCTCTCTCAGCCTCAGTTTCCCCTTCTGTACAATATTTGGAAGAAATTTCCAAAAAATTTAAAGCAAGAGAACCATGCATTAAAATAAAATTAAAAGCTACAAGTCCAGCACTTAAAGGAGACAAAAATGGAGTTGCTGTGGTTGAACCAGCACCTCTTCCCCTGGAGTCCCTGAGACTTCTCTGGTGGAACCAAGGCACCAGATTTGAAACTACTTGCTTAGATGTTGTCTGAGGTTCTTCTTTGCATTAATTATATGTAAAATGAAAAATCTGATAATTGATATTGTAAAACAAACTATTATGTGTTGTTTCTCACACATTAGAATAGAAATTAAGTCCTTCCTATTTTGGGCTGTAAACTTTCTCCCAAGGATCCCTTTTTTGTCTTCTTTATCAGATTTTATGTATTACTGAGGTTGCCAATACACACGAGACCTGAAATAAACTGGAACATTGTTCATATAGACTTTATTCCATCAGTGTGGAGAAAAATAAAGTACATAAGTAAAGAGGTTATTTTCTATCTTTTTGTGAGTGTAATTTTGTTGTGTAAAGGAGAAATCCTCCCAATTAAAATGATGTCCTTGCTTCCCAAGTTGCTAGACATTCCCAGTACCCAAAATAAACCTTAGAGAGGATGATCTGTTTGTCCATCTTATCTCTGAAGGATGGTAGTTCTTAAACTTTGTATGTGTAAGAATAACCTGAGGAACTTGGTGGTATTGTCGGTCCCCTGTCCTAGCTTCAGAGAGTAGAGATTAGTATTTTGTAGCCTATTTTAGGATGTTGAAAAATATAGTCAAACAAATAAGTGCCCAGGTGATTCTGATGGTCTGAGGAACACATTTTAAGAAACATTACCTAGGTAAGATTTCATGTGGAAAAGATTTGATATATTTCCTTTAGCATATCTCAAGTGCCTACTATATGACAGACCTGTACTGGGATGTTACAGTGAAAAAGGTATAATTGGCACCTTGCAGGGGACTTAACTTTCTAGTAAAGCATGATGAAAATTAATATTTGTATCATACTTTACAAGATGTTTCCATATATACTAATCTAATATATTATCTTTAATAACTATGAGAGGTATTTATTACCTCTGTTTTGCAGATAAGCAAAGTAAAAGTTTAAGTAATACATCCACTGTCACAGTGATTAAGCTGTGCTTCAAACACACATCTTTCGACTTCAAATCCTATGTTCTTTCCAATGTACTATATTCCTTCTTTCATCCAGAGAGCAGCTTTTGGTTCCTTAACATGCTATAGTAAATGTTAATAAAGATAAATGAGCAACATACAGCTTTGAATGAGAAGAAAATCATGCAAAAGCCAATATGTTAATATTAGCATTATTAGCAATGTTAGTATTAATCTTATCATTAATGTTGGGTAACTTTCCATTTTAGAAATTAACCTTTTAGGAAGCTGCTTGATTATCATCAGATTTACATTTTGTTGAGCCAAGAAAAATATTCTGTGGTGTTTTCCTTCTTATTTTGTAAAAGTATTGTCTTCCCTAGTTAACAAACTCTTGAATGGTATCTTGTATTTATTGTGTATTACTCACTATTGGACTAGGTTCTTTAAAAGGTGCTTGGCACTCTTTAATAAGAATTTGTCTGGGAAGTAAATGCTCCCCATTTTTTCTTACATTTGTTTTAAAATTTTTTTTAATTGAAGTATAGTTGATTTATAATAGTTTCAGGTGTACAACACAGTGATTCAGTATTTTTATAGATTACACTCTGTTTAAAGTTATTATAAAATATTGGCTTTATTCCCTGTGCAAATGTCCCTTTTTTTAAAAACGTATCTTCTAATAAAGTTAGTTTCTGACTTTCTCTTTTATAAGAAAATCAGTACAATTGTTTTCTAATTGTGTTTTTCTGATCTAGACTTCTAAAGCACAAAGATCAGATAGCTCTGATCAAAGTGAAATCTGCAAACTACAAAATATCATTAAGGTAAGGTGGATTTTTGGAATAATGGCTGTTACACATCTAAAATTTGCTTATTAAAAGTATAAGCCTAGGGGCTTCCCTGGTGGCGCAGTGGTTAGGAATCTGCCTGCCAATGCAGGGACACAGGTTCGGGCCCTGGTCCGGGAAGATCCCACATGCCACAGAGCAACTAAGCCTGTGTGCCACAACTACTGAGCCTGGGCTCTAGAGCCCTCGAGCCACAACTACTGAAGCCCATGCGCCTAGAGCCCATGCTCTGCAACAAGAGAAGCCACTGCAATGAGAAGCCCGCGCACCTCAACAAACAGTAGCCCCCACTCGCCACAACTAGAGAAAGCCCACGTGCAGCAACAAAGACCCAACACAGCCAAAAATAAATAAATTAAATAAATAAATTTTTTTAAGTGTAAGCCTAAATTAATAAAAGGCTCAGTTATAAAAGTATTTTATAGATTATGATATTCACTTTTTTTTGCTGTTTTTATATCTTCTCCTTTATGGCACCTTAAGTATATAATAATATCTCTCTTTCCAAAATCATTTGGTTTTGAATATTTATTTATTAGGTAGTTTATATTTCATAAGTTTCTATCTTCTATTGTATCTCATGAAACAGTCTTTATTAAAACAATTCTAGAGTCACTGAAATTTCAAGGGTTAGGGTTAAAGGATACTGACAAAATACAATGTTAATATTATTTATTGTAAACAATTATTTTCCCTTCAGGGTGGAATTTTGCTAGTTTGTGTCAATTATTTCCTTCAAGAGACGTCTCAGTTACATATACTTAGCACAGCAGTGAATTGTTTTTAGTATGTAAATTATTGTCATGTATAGAATATTTTTAGGTTTTGGTTTTATTGTTATTACAATACCAGTGTGGATGAGTTCCTCATTCAGACCTGGCTTTGAATCCTGGCTGTACTAGTTACCAGCTGTGCTGCTTTGGGCGAGTTACAAGCTTCTGTTTATCATCAGTGAAGTAGATATCATAATACCTCTCTTGTAGGATTGTTTTTGAGGTTTAAATGTAAACTTCTTTGTCAAGTACTGGCACATAAGTAAGTGCGTAGGACTAAAGAATAACTTTACTTGTCTTCTCAGGAAATAGAAGCTAATTTATTGATTAGGATTCTTGGCTACAAGCAACAAAAACCATCTCTGGCTAAGTAAAGCATAAGAGGATTTATTAGAAGGAGCCAAGTACTCTGTCCACAGGATTGAAGAAAAAATTGAGCATTTTGGCCGCAGGAAGGGTAGAAATTAGACCAGCATCAAAGATCTAGGTAGTGGGACACAGTGGATAGGCTCTCCAGGGTGCAGCTATTATAATGCTTCTGGTCTAACCAATTTCCCTCTTTGAAAGACGCAGCTGAGTATCCAGGTTCCTAGGAGAGAGATAGTGGTCTCAACTTGGGTAGCGAGACACCTTGGTTGACAATTTAGGGGTCCTGTCAAGACTGAGAGAAGGAAAGACTGAGCAAAAAGATAGGTATAGTAGGATAACAGGAACAGATTGGCCAGAAGGTGGACACTGATATTGGTGGAATATGTCATTAGCAGGAGAAGTTCATGGTCACAGATACTAAAGAGAAAAAGATATTTTTCCTTGCATTTTGTTTCAATTGTTTCTTGCTGGTGTTCCCTCATTAAAAGTAGAAAAACTGCTTTTAAGGACCAAGAAATGAAAGGGTGGGGTCTTTTAGAATTGTCCAGATTTGGGGCCTGTATTTAAATTTTTTCAGCCTGAGCATGTTCAGAGAATTAGTGTTAATAATACGGACTTTTGGACAACAATGAAATAGTTTAGTTAAATTCATTTATTTTAAATGTGGTTAACTTTGTTTTTATTTTTTAAGGAACTTAAACAGAACCGAAGTCAGGATATTGACAACCATCAACATGAAATGTCAGTATTGCAGAATGCACATCAACAGAAATTGACAGAAATAACTCGTCGGCATCGAGAAGAATTAAGTGACTATGAAGAACAGATTGAAGAACTGGAAAATCTGTTACAAGAAGGTTATTAATTTGATTAGTTTAGTGTATTAAATGACATAATTAAATGATAGACTTAGCTGATGTAAACTTGGTCAAAGTTCTAAGGAATGAGTAAATGACTGGTTCTGCTCATCTGCCAGAAATTTACAGCAGCACCACTATTGTCAAGATTCTGCAAAAATGGAAAAGCCCTTTTACCTTTGTGGTAAATAGTTATAATACAGAGATTTCTTTGCATTGTTTGGTGTGTTTTTACTTTATTTCAAACTCAGATACAAAGGCTTTTTAGTATTTGATTCAAATAATATCTTTCCTTAACTATTTATTTGAAAATGCTTTGTGTATTACGGTAACTGAACTTTTTTTTTAAAAAGACTTAATTTTTTTTTTTTTTTTTTTGGTGGTACGCAGGCCTCTCACTGTTGCGGCCTCTCCCATTGCGGAGCACAGGCTCCGGACGCGCAGGCTCAGCGGCCATGGCTCACGGGCCCAGCCGCTCCGCGACACGTGGGGTCCTCCCGGACCGAGGCACGAACCCGCGTCCCCCGCATCGGCAGGCGGATTCTCAACCACTGTGCCACCAGGGAAGACTTAATTTTTTTAGAGCAGTTTTAAATGTATAACAAAATTGAGGAGGTACAGAGATCTCCCTTATACCCCATTCCCCCACATGCATAGCCTCCCCCACTATCTGTGTCACTCATCAGAATAGTACATTTTTTACCAAGGCACATCATAGTCACCCAGAGTCCATATTTATCTCAGAGTTTACTTTTAGTGTTACACATTCTATGCATTTGGACACATGTATATTATCATAGTATCATACAGAGTATTTTCACTTCCCTAAAAAACCCTCTGTGCTCTGCCTATTCACCCCCATCCCACCCTTAAAACCACTGATCTTTTTATTATCTTCATTGTTTGTCCGTTTCCAAAATTGTCATATAGTTGGAACCATACAGTATGTAGCCTTTTCAGATGGACTTCTTTCACTTAGTAATATGCATTCAAATTTCCTCCGTGTTTTTTTAAATTTATTTTCTATTGAGGTATAGGTTTTTTTAAAATATTTCTTTATTTTGGCTTAGTTGCACACACGGGATCTTTGTTGCAGCATGTGGATGCCTTAGTTGCAGCATGTGGGCTTCTTAGTTGCAGCATGCCTCTGAGATCTAGTTCCCCAACCAGGGATCAAACCCAGGCTCCCTGCATTAGGAGCACAGAGTCTTATCCACTGGACCACCAGGGAAGTCCCTGTTGAGGTGTAGCTGATGTACAATATTATATAAGTTTCAGGTGTACACTTCCTCCATGTTTTTTCATGGCTAGATAGCTCATTTCTTTTTAAGCGCTGAATAATATTCCATTGTTTGGATGTGCCACAGTTTTTTTATCCGTTCACCTACTGAAGGACATCTCAGTTGTTTCCAAGTTTTGGCAATTATGAATAAAGCTGCTATAAACATTCTTGTTCAGGTTTTTGTGTGGATTTAAGTTTCCTGCCCCTTTGGGTAAATATTAAGCAGTATGATTGCTGGATCATATGATAAGAGTATCATATTTGTTAGTTTTGAAAGAAATCATTAAACTCTTCCAAACTGGCTGTATCATTTTGCATTCCCACCAGCAGTGACTGAGAGTTCCTGTTGCTCCACCTCCTTACCAGCATTTGGTGGTGTTAGTGTCCGGAGTTTGGACATTCTAATGAGTAATATTGTCTCACTGTTATTTTAGCTTTTCTTTTTAAGCCTTCCAAGTTCTGAAGTCTGTTAAATCTTTAGTTGTATATCGCAGGCTATTTGTCTCTTGGTACTTGACATTTGATGTGTCCCTGATTTTATGTTTATGTTCCAGGTGGCTCAGGAATTGCATTAACTGATCACTCTAAAATCCATGAGATGCAGAAAACTATTCAAGTTCTACAAGCTGAAAAAGTAGAGTCCACAAAAAAAATTGAAGAACTTGAGGATAAAATAAAAGGCATAAATAAAAAATTATCTTCTGCAGAAAATGACAGAAGTGTTTTGAAGAAGGAACAAGAACGACTAAGTGTGGAAAACAGACAATTACTTGAAGAATGTGAAAGCTTGAAACTGGAATGTAGTAAATTGCAGCCTTATGCTGCGAAGCAAAGTGATATTGTGACAGAAAAGGAAAGAATTCTTCCCTACAGTTCTTCAGTAGAAGAAGAGGTGTTCAGATTGCAGCAAGCACTGTCTGGTATAAAATGTTTGGAACTTATTTCTGATTGGTGTTTCATTTCATACTAGTTGTTTTCAGAGTCAAACACTTGAATAATTGAACACTATGGAAATGAAGTATCAATGGAAATGACTATGTGGAATTTGAATAGAATTGCTTGCTTTGGATTCAGTGCCATAATTAATAGATCACAAATAGGATATTTCTACTAAAAAGGGTTAAGAATTGGCTAGGTTTCTTTCAGCCTCCCTTCTTCATCCTTTAAGTGTTTACATGGAACTCCTTGACTTAGGAGGCTATGTAGATTTCTGAGAAATGTTTATGTAAACATTTGTTGGGCAGAGGTTACCAAATACTTCCTGTAACTCATTAGGGCCCAGACCCTCCAGTTAGAGAATGCAGCCTATCTTCTTCAAAAGTCTATATTACCTTTCAAAATGATCTGTATCTAAGCAGACCTAAGAATAATAAGAGCCATAGGTCTTCCACCACTTACTATGCTCAAGATGATACTTAGTTACCGTACCAGTGTTCTAGGTTACAAAAAATAAATATTGAATGAAATAGGCCAGACACCAGTATTTATTTATGCCAGGAAAACATAATGGGAGCTCTTCTATTGAAAAGATGCATTTTATTTTTCTCTCTGTCCTCTTCTCACAGTATGAACTCTCACTTTATGAACTCATTCCTGCTCTAGAGGTTTCTAGCCCTTATGTGCTTGTGATACCCCCTGCCTGTCCCTTCTGTGTTCCTTACTTAGTTCTTTATCGTGAGCTCCTGACCTGGAGTAAATTTAGAGTTAGGCTCAAAGTAGAGTGACCCTCTTCCTTTCCCTACCTTGGTGATTGGTAGCATTTACCACTCTCCCAAAACAGAAAACTTGAAGATATCATCTTGCAAGTCCTATAGGTTCTAATTCCTTGACGTCTCTCTGGCTCAGTGCTATTTCAGGATTGTGTCCCAGAGGAGCTCTAGGGTTTCTCATAGGTGCCTCAGTCTTGGGACTGCCATGAAGACAAAAGGAAGGCTGTGTGGTGTGGTTCTGGATGACTTTGTCATTTGACTTCAGAGTAGCTCTGTTCTTCTCAAAATTAATTTATTTACTTAATATATTGGGTGATCCATATGAGTTTATTTGCTTTAAAAACAAACCGGCTGCTCTAGTCCTTCCCCTTTTCTCCATTTCCACTGCCACTGAATAACTTCAGCCAATTATAATTTCTTTTTGCCTGTTTAACTATAGCAGTCTCTTAGAGCAGAATAGCGTCGTGGTTAAGAACATGACTAGGTTGGAATCCAGCTCCATCACTAACTAACTGACCTTGGACAGTTAATTAACATCCCTATACTTTGGGTTTTTCATCTCTATGGCTGGGATAATAATACTGTCTCATTCGTGATTGTTGTAGTAGGATTTTATGAGTTACTAGCTGCAAAGTTCTCTCTAGAACAGTGTCTAGCCCATAATAAGCATTATAAAAGTGTTATCTGTTATTCTCTGGTGTCCATGATTCCTTCTTCAATCAATATGTTTTCTTTCTGCAGCCAGAATGATTTTTCAGAAATGTAAAGCAGGTCACTTCCCTGATTTTAGTACTTTGTGGCTCCCTGTGAACTTCAGGATACAGTCTAAACATCTTAGTTGGACATACGGTGTCTTTCATGATCTGGTCTCTACCTCTGCCGTTTCAACTCTTCCCATTTTCCTAACATTCTAAGCTTTAGCCGTGTTGAACTTTCTCTGTCGCTCAGTAAAGCCAGCAATGTTGTCTCTAAGCTCTGTTGCCTTTGCATTTGTTGCTTTTTCTGTGTGGAGTGTCTCTGTTTTTTTCCCCCACTAACTCTTAGTATATTAAGATTCAATAGAGGTGTTGCATCCAGCAGGAGGTACCTAGCGCTGCTGCTTCCCTGACCCCATTCACCCCACTCCCCTGGCCCTCCTAGTCTGGATGAGTTGTTTGGCCCTTTTGCTCTGGTAGCACCTGTGCTCCCCGTATCACACTGTACTGTTCTCATGTGTTTCCTTTTTTATCTTCCCCTCTAAATTGTAAGCTTCTTGAGAGCAAGCATGAACTAAATTTTTCTGTCTTGTTTAGCAACTCACATCATAGTAAATGCTCAGTATTTCTTGAATGAACATTGAATGAATTACTTCAGCTGAAATCATGGTATTTTGTCTTTGTGTTCTTCTTCCAGAACTACTTCTATTTGTGGATCTATCTCTAATACCAGATTGAATGGTCTTTTTATTAGTAATCATGTCTAAGTCACTTTAGAAAATTGAGAGATTATTTTATTATTTGGTATAACATATTTTGATATACCAATATGTGGTATAACATATTGTGGTATAATATACATTGTTTTTTCTTTTTTCTAATATTAGTCCTTATACTGTTTCCTGCTACACAGACTAATCAACTCGTTTTGAAATGCAGTTGTTAATGTTTTTATCCAGGCAATAACTTATGACTCATCCAGAATACAGTTATAAATTATTTCTTATACTAGTCCATAGAATTGGATTTTAACATAGTTTTTGACTGACATTTATATTTTGACTTCTTTGGTGTAGTCAAAATAGAAATACAAAAATAGCAGAAATACATTTCACTGTTAGGGCCTGCTAATTGTGCTTATAAATAACATTTTAATTGGATTTCATTTGTGAATTTAGTATAGGAGATAATTATTAAGTTATTTTAAAGAATTTTAATGTCAGATCCATTGTTGTTTTTACAGATGCTGAAAATGAAATAAAGAGACTGAGTAATTTAAACCAGGTAAACTAATTTTTAAGAGAGAAAGCTTTTGTCTTCGGTTTACCAAGAAAAAGGATTTTGATTATTTATAATTACTTATTTTGTGTTTTTTACAATTCCTGTGAACTTATCCAAGGAACTTTCATCTTAGTAATTTTATGTTTGCTGATTAGTAACAGAATCTTTTTGCATCATAAATTGACATAATTTTAAAAGTACATAATTGAAAAATGCAGGTATATTTCTTTGAAGATAAATTTGACAAATGATACCTATGTGTAGACAGTGGAAGCAGATCCTCCACCAAAGTGAGGAATGCATTTTGATTTCCCTTAAAGAATTCAAGGAGTTTCTTTTTTTTTTAATGATTACAAGTTATTTTGTAAATATATTTACATATTTTTTCAAATAAAGAAATCCTCTTTAAGAATGTCTATAAAATGACTGATTTTAGATGGTCCAGTGTTTTATGCTTATAATTTTTATATATCACTGAGGAGTAGAAATGCACAATTGTATAGCTTGCCTGCTTTTTTGTAAACTTTAAATTTCTTGTTATTTGAAAACACAGTGTTTTAACATTTTTATAGGATAACAGTCTTGCTGAAGACAATCTGAAACTTAAAATGCATGTCCAAGTTTTAGAAAAAGAGAATTCATTACTGAATCAAGAAAAGGTGGGTGCAATAAATATGGGGGCAGAGTTAAAATTGTAGGTCATAGGAAAGGGCCAGTTTATATCAAAATGGAGTATTTAGTTCTTGAGAGTCCTGAGGCTAAAGCTGATCTCATTGATGCTGGTTCAGGCCAGGTTGAAGTACGTGGGCAAGGTTCATAGTATGAGAGGCTGGGCAGAGTTTATGTTTGAAGATAAGCCAGTAGGCATACAGATATGAGCAGAAAAGATAGGTAAAGGCTCTGTTTTGGTTTCAGATGAGGTCCTGCCAGCAACAACATACACAGGTGGGTCGGGAGTCTGGAGTGGCATACTATAGTAACTATACACTACTTATATGCCCCAGAATATGTCTGGTGTGGTGGACAGGAATTTCTTAATGGTGAGAGGTAAAGAGTGACATTCTCAGTGGTAGAAATATGTATACTGGTAGCAAGGATGGAATAAGATTCTGTAATGCATTGTTGGAAATGGGGAAAGGTATTTTTATGTTTGTACCACTTAAGGGGTAAGTCCTTGGTTAAGGCAGCTTCTTAAATATAGAACAGTTGTAAGCTGGTATTATTTATTATTATCACAGGCCAGTGTCTCAACTCAATTTAAAATCTTAATTTTTATAAAAGTAACATATTTCCTGCTGTATATGTTCAGTAATACATCCTGAAAAACTTCAGACAGTACAAATACAGTATCCTTCACACTTCAGTTGGTGTCTTCCTCAGAGGTGTTTTTGCTTACCAGTTTCTTGTGTATCTTTCCAGACTATATCTATGCGTATATGATTTTTTATATATAAATATCTTTAAAAAATACAGATATTAGCATACTAGATATAGTGTTCATGCATACCTTAATATTATATTTTCAGTATCCTTGCCCATTAGTATATAGGCAGTGTTTCTCAAAGGGGCACTGTTGGCATTCAGGTGGGAGAATTCTTAGTTGTGTCCTCTGCATTGTGGGTTCCTTGCCCCCACTTTTTCTACCCACTAAATGCCAGTAGTGTCTTCCAGTTATTTTTTAATTACTATATTCTGTATGTTTCCTCTGTTCTTTTCTGCTTCCATTGCATTCTGCTCATTCAGTTATTCCTTTCTCTAACTGGTCTAAGTGTATTTTGTAGTTTGCAAATCTCTGCATGTATTCTGATAGGGCCTGTAACCTCCTCATGTTAATTTTGGATTCTGTAGCTATTCCCGATTAGCTGTTTCTCCTTTCTTTTGATGTTAGGTAATCCATTGCAACTCTTGCTTGAATTGTGTCTGCTATGGGTCTGCTCACTGGTTAAGAATGCCAAAAATACCTGCAAGGTCATGTGCATTCTTTTTTAAAAATATTTTATTTATTTATTTATTTATGTATTTGCCTGCATTGGGTCTTTGTTGCTGTGCACGGGCTTTCTGTAGTTGTGGCGAGTGGGGGCTACTCTTGGTTGCCGTGTGCGGGCTTCTCATTGCGGTGGCTTCTCTTGTTGCAGAGCACGGGCTGTAGGTGCTCAGGCTTCAGTAGTTGTGACTCTTGGGCTCAGTAGTTGTGGCTTGCGGGCTCAAGAGCGCAGCCTCAGTAGTTGTGGTGCACAGGCTTAGTTGCTCCATGGCATGTGGGATCTTCCCGGATCAGGGATCGAACCCGTGTCCCCTGTAATGGCAGGCGGATCCTTAACCACTGCGCCACCAGGGAAGTCCTGGTCATGTGTATTCTTTAGATCCACATGACAAAAAATTTTGTGGTTCTCTTCTTAGAATTTTATTTATTTATTTATTTGTTTGTTTATTTTTGGCCACACTCCACGGCATGTGGGATCTTAGTTCCCTGAGCAGGGATCAAACTTGTACCCCCTGCAGAGGGAATGCAGAGTCTTAACCACTGGACCACCAGAGAAGTCCCTTTTGTGGTTCTCTCTCTTTTTTTTTTTTTTAAATTAAAAAAAAATATTTATTTGGTTGTGCCAGGTCTTAGTTACGGCAGGTGGGCTCCTTAGTTGTGACATGTGAACTCTTAGTTGTAGTATGCATGTGGGATCGAACCCGGGCCCCCTGCATTGGGAGCGTGGAATCTTAACCACTGCGTCACCAGGGAAGTCCCTGTGGTTCTCTTAATTGAACAGATAACTCTAGAAAGGCATAAGAGAATGATATTTCCATCTTGCAGTTGTGGTTCAGAATAAACTTTTGAATTGGAAGAGAATGAGAATTGTAAGGCAGATGTTCTAATATAGTTTTCATTGGTCTCTTTTGTAAGGTATATATTAGACTACTTATGAAAATTTGAGATTATTATTTACTTTAAAATAGTTTCCATAGAAGTTTGCTTTTAAAAATCTCTGTCAATGAATGATATCTTTACAGTGATAGAGGGTTTATCACAAACATCATATTCAGAGGTTGAAATAATGTTGAAGCATAGAGAACTGTCCCATGTCTGGGATTTTGGAGGAAAAGCATTAAATACAAATAGAACAGAGCATAGAATGTGCTTTTAAAAAATCACATACAGGTGTATCTTTAGGAATGTTAGGTTTGAGAGAGGGGAACCTAGTCTGTGCTTAGGTTAGAAGGTAAAAAGGAAGGAAAGGAGGGTTCTTTCTTGGGTCAAGAAAAGGTTTCATGTTCTGACAGAAGCCAGTTATAAGGGAAATTACTTTTATGAGGGAAAAGAAGCCTTTTATTTTCTAATTAGAGAGGACAAACTTCAGAGCAAATGAATATCGATAGTTTACATTTTTGCCTGGGGCTGTTGGTGGTGACGTTAGGGATGGAAGTGAAGGGAGCTGGAAGGCTCTGGACGTTTTGAAAAGTATGTGTGTTGTGGAGGGAAAGGAGGAGACGGAAGGGAAGCAGCAGTGGGAGTGGGAGTGGGAAGGCTCTCAAACGGGGAAGTTTTTGTGTAAAGAAGTTGGAGCTAGAGGACAAACTTACAGTTGTTGCATCTTGTCTAGGACTATAGAAATGTTTTGCTTGAAGCTGCAGATAAAATTGTACATGAATGAAGGCTGTGGCTTGTTGAATTTTATGTATTATTGCTGAGGTATTATTCAATAATGTTTCCAACACAGAGCATTTAAAAATACATTCCCAAGTTTTGCTTATATATGTATATTTTTAATCTTTTGGTATCTCTTCTTCCAATTGATAGTATGTGTTTTTTTTCCCCTTTTTTCATTTAAGGAAGAACTGCAAATATCACTTTCAAAATTGAACAATGAATATGAAGTAATTAAAAGTATAGCTGTAAGGGACATGGATTTGGATTCAGAATTATGTGATTTAAGACGTAATTTGGAGGCAAAGGAACAAGAACTCAATCAGAGCATTACTGAAAAGGAAATACTAAGAGCTGAGTTAGAAGAATTGGATAAACAGAACCAAGAGGCTACAAAGGTAACAATATATTATATTAAATTATATTTTATGATATATGTATATTTTAAAATTTATTTATTTTATTTTTGGCTGCGTTGTATCTTCATTGCTGCACACAGGCTTTCTCTAGTTGCAGCGAGTGGGCTTCTCACTGTGGTGGCTTCTCTTGTTGCAGAGCATGGGCTCTAGGTGCACAGGCTTCAGTAGTTGTGGTCCGCGGGCTCAGTAGTTGTGGTGCACCAGCTTAGTTGCTCCGCGGCATGTGGGATCTTCCCAGACCAGAGCTCGAACCCGTGTCCCCTGCATTGGCAGGCAGATTCTCAACCACTGCACCACCAGGGAAGCCCTATTTTATGATATATTAAAGACAGTGCAGCAGCATGTTCTACTCAGTAGACCGAACACTGGATTAATAAGGAAAACCGGCGTGATTTAATTTCGGTGATTTAATCAATATTTTAGTTAATTGATGCTCAAGTTGTAGAGGTTGGCAAACTTTTTGTGTTAGATAGAGAATATCTTTGGCTTTGCAGGCCATGTAGTTGCAGTTGCAGCTACTCAGCTCTGCTGTTGTCATGTGTAAATGAACGAGCCTGGCTCTGTTCCAATAAGAATTTACTTACAAAAACAGGTGCAGGTGTGATTTGGCCCATGGGCTGTACCTTGTTGTCTCCCTGCTTCAGTGTTTAAGAGTTGAAGATATCACTTATCATTTATATATATGATATAACATATATCATTTATCCTCTTTGCTTTTAAGTTCTAATCCCTAAAACAGTTAAATAGATTTACTGTAAGATAATTAGTAAATAATTTTGTTGGGAATTTTTAAAAAGTTCCCAACAAAATTAGAAGGATTAGAAATGTCTGAGGATTATTTTTGTATTATGTGTGACATTTTATCAAGTTTCCTTTAGGTACTAAAATGAGAGAATGTTTTAAAGTTACCATGCAAATTAATTTTTCTTTCAGCACATGATTTTGATCAAAGATCAGCTATCAAAACAAGAAAATGAGGGAGATAACGTCATCAGTAAACTGAAAAAAGATCTAAATGATGAAAAAAAGAGAGTTCATCAACTTGAAAATGATAAAATGAACATTACTAAAGAGTTAGACATGCAGGAAGAAAAGTTAATTCAAAGTGAACTGGTACTAAGTGATTTACATTTAACCAAGCAGAAGCTTGAGGATAAAGTAGCAGCTTTAGTAGATCAGCTCAATAAATTGCACACAAAAAATTTAAACATCCAGAAGGAGAACTCTGAACTTCAGGAACATGTTAAACAAAAGGAGGAGGAGCTTTCTAGAGTAAGGGATGAGTTAATAATGCAGTCTCTTAATCGAGACTCGAACAGTAATTTTAAGGATGACTTACTTAATGAAAGGGAAGCCGAAATGAGAAACTTAAGGCAAAATCTTTCAGAAATAAAACAGCTCAACGAAAATTTAAGGAAAGTTGCTTTTGATCTCAAAATGGAAAATGAAAAGTTGAATTTAGCATGTGAAAATGTAAGACATCAGTTGGAAGAGTCTGTTGCTGGTAACAGTCAGATTTCTCAGGAAAAAAACGCTATTGTGGAGGCTCTAAAAATCGAGAAGGAACAGTTAGAAGCAGTATTGTGTCAGGCTCAAAAGAGGCTGTTGGAAGAAGCAAACAAGTATGAGCAAACCGTGGAAGAACTGTCCAGTGCGTGTAATTTGAGTATCTCTGCTTTACAGCTGGACCATGAGCATTTAATTAAACTCAATCAAGAGAAAGACTTCGAAATAGCAGAACTCAAAAAGAATATCAAGCAGATGGATACTGATCATAAGGAAACTAAGAAAATTTTGTCATCTAGCTTAGAAGAGCAGAAGCAATTGACCCAACTTGTAAATGAGAACGAAATTTTTATTGAAAAACTTAAAGAAAGAAGTTCAGAGCTTCAGGAGGAATTAGATAAGTATACTCAGGTCTTAAGAAAAAATGAAATTTTAAGGCAAACCATAGAGGAGAAAGACAGAAGTCTTGGATCCATGAAAGAAGAAAACAATCATCTGAAAGAAGAGTTGGAACGACTCAGGGAACAGCAGAGTCGAGCTGCACCTGTGGCTGAGCCTAAAACCCTTGATAGTATTACAGAGCTAGAATCTGAGGTGAATCAGCTGAATATATTAAAGGATAATCTTAAAGAGGAAATAAAACATCATCAAAAGGTAATTGAAGATCAAAACCAGAGTAAAATACAGCTGCTTCAGTCTTTACAGGAGCAGAAGAAGGAAATGGATGAGTTTAGATACCAGCATGAGCAAATGAACGCCACACACACCCAGCTCTTTTTAGAGAAAGATGAGGAAATTAAGAATTTGCAAAAAACAATTGAACAAATCAAAACCCAGTTGCATGAAGAAAGACAGGACGTTCAAACAGAGAATTCTGTTATTTTTCAAGAAACAAAAGTTCGGGGTCTTAATATAGAAAATGGAAGTGAAAAGCATGATTTATCTAAAGCTGAAACCGAAAGATTAGTGAAAGGAATAAAAGAACGAGAATTGGAGATTAAACTTCTAAATGAAAAGAATATCTCTCTAACTAAACAGATTGATCAGCTTTCCAGAGATGAGGTTGGTAAACTAACTCAGATTATCCAGCAGAAAGATTTGGAGATACAAGCTCTTCATGCTCGAATTTCTACAGCTTCGTACCCCCAGGATGTTGTTTACCTTCAACAACAGCTGCAGGCCTATGCTATGGAACGAGAACAGGTACTAGCTGTTTTGAGCGAGAAGACTAGGGAGAATAGCCATCTAAAAACAGAATATCACAAGATGATGGATATAGTTGCTGCAAAAGAAACAGCTCTCAATAAGCTGCAAGATGAAAATAAAAAATTGTCCACGAGGTTTGAAAGTAGTGGCCAAGATATGTTTAGAGAAACTGTTCAGAATTTATCTCGTATCATTCGAGAAAAAGACATTGAAATAGATGCATTAAGTCAGAAATGTCAGACCTTATTGACAGTTTTACAAACATCCAACACTGAAAATGAGGTTGGAGGTGTTAATAGTAATCAGTTCGAGGAGCTTCTACAGGAACGCGATAAGTTAAAACAACAAGTAAAGAAAATGGAAGAGTGGAAACAGCAGGTCATGACTACAGTACAAAATATGCAACACGAGTCAGCCCAGCTCCAGGAGGAGCTTCATCAGCTTCAGGCACAAGTTCTGGTTGACAGTGACAACAACTCTAAATTGCAAGTGAACTATACTGGCCTGATCCACAGTTATGAGCAGAATGAAACCAAACTCAAAAATTTTGGGCAGGAATTAGCACAAGTTCAGCACAGCATAGGGCAGCTTTGCAATACCAAAGATCTTCTTTTAGGAAAACTTGATATTATTTCACCTCAGCTCTCTTCTGGATCGTCGCTTAGTTCCCAGTCAGCAGAGTCTCTTAGAACAACTAAGTCTGATGTATTAAGTGAGTCTTCTAAACAAGAAATAGAAGAGCTAAGAAAATCACTGAAGGAAAAAGATGCAACAATTAGAACTCTCCAGGAAAATAATCACAGATTGTCTGAATGGATTGCTGCTTCCTCAGAGCTAGAAAGAAAAGAACAGGAGCAAACTGATTCAGAAATTAAGCAGCTCAAGGAGAAACAAGATATCTTACAAAAGTCGCTTAAGGAAAAAGACCTCTTAATCAAAGCCAAAAGTGATCAGTTACTTTCTTTGAATGAAAATTTTACTAACAAGGTGAATGAAAATGAACTTTTGAGGCAGGCAGTAACAAACCTGAAGGAGAGAACATTAATCTTAGAAATGGACATTTGTAAACTAAAAGGGGAAAATGAAAAAATAATAGAATCATCCAGGGGAAAGGAAACAGAATATCAAGCATTACAGGAGACTAATACGAAGTTTTCTATGATGCTTCGAGAAAAAGAGTTTGAATGCCATTCATTGAAGGAGAAGGCTCTGGCTTTTGAGCATCTACTGAAAGAAAAAGAGCAGGTATGTTCTGGATGCCGTGTTGTGGAGGGAAGTTTGGGGTGGAGGAGATTTTTTAGTGTGCTACTTTACTGATGTTCTTTGAAGGGGAAGATGCATTTGTTCATTTAGAAATATTTATTTCAAGGTATTGTGATTCATTCAAAATAAATTTTCCTCAGAGGCATCTGCAAGTTTCTCCCCCAAATTACTAGATATTTCCAAATATTTTTAGTTCTAGATTAATTTTTTTACAGTCTAAGTAGAAAAAGTTTAGAAGCAGTTAATGTTTTTCTTTAGAAAATAGAAATGTGATATAAGAACTCTGAGGTTACTGCAGTTTAATCACATTTTAGGCATATTTCGGTAACTGCTGGTTTTAGAGGTTCTTAAATATAAAGGGAAGCTCTGTGAAATACATGCTACATCTTTGACAATGATCTGAAGTACGAAATACATTTTACATTGTGACACAATAAGCATGTGTGTGTGTGTGTGTGTGTGTGTGTGTGTGTGTGTGTGTGTAAAACTGAAACAAACGTTTCAGGAATCAGAAATTACCCTTACTACCTGTGATGCTCTCTTAAAAAAAGGAAGTGCTGGATGACACATTAAATTGATTTTTATGAATCATTCACAGCCTGGTATTTGAAAAGCGTTAGCTATGAATAGTACTTTTCACATAAGTAGACTCAATAAATATTCTAATCCCAGTTGTGTCATTGTGTGACTTTGGGTTTGTTTTGACTTTATTGGTTTGTTTATTCACCCGTGAAAAGGAAGGTTGTATTGGTTAAAATTGTCAGTAGTTTTTTGTGTTGTTTTTTTTAAATTTTTAAAAAATTAATTAATTTATTTTTGGCTGTGTTGGGTCTTCGTTTCTGTGCGAGGGCTTTCTCTAGTTGCGGCAACTTCATCGCAGTGCATGTGCCTCTCACTGTCGTGGCCTCTCTTGTTGCGGAGCACAGGCTCCAGACGCGCAGGCTCGGTAGTTGTGGCTCACGGGCCTAGTCGCTCCGCGGCATGTGGGATCTTCCCAGACCAGGGCACGAACCCGTGTCCCCTGCATTGGCAAGCAGACTCTCAACCACTGTGCCACCAGGGAAGCCCATGTCAGTAGTTTTGATATATTTAAATGTTTACATTCAGTTGATATTAGATTTTCATAAGAATGTATTGAAGACCCAATACATCATGCTGTGATCAAAGCTATGGACTCTTTTGATGTAGTGCCTTTTTAACTCTTATTTCTGTACTTTCAGTGGTGGAAATTTAGCAAAGAAATGAGGCAGAACAATGGAATATTCAACAATTGCTTCTTGAATGTTTACATGCTGCCGGGCACAAGATACAAAATGATTTAACTTCTTTTGCCAATTAAATTCTCTTCTAAGAATCTCGGATTAAAGTTTGTGAAAGCTTGATGTAGTTTTCACTTGATAAGAAAAGTCTTGCCTCGTTTTCCCCTTCTTTGTCATCCGATTAAATAGTTACACTGATGTATTGAGTTATGCTCCTCCTTTCAGGAATAGCTTCTTAGCTTCTTATGGTACTGATCTATATTCAGTATGAAAAAGACTGGTAGAGGGTAGAAGCTTTCTATTGCTCACTAGCCAAAATTGGGTGTAGCATCTTAGGGCTTGTAAGAGTATAATGGAGGCGAGGAGGACAATAAAGTATCTTTTTATATGTTTTTTCCTATTGTAGTTTTAGTATCTTGTACAGTCTAATTCTATTTCATTGACATTTATAGATCCAAAGTGTGCAGATTTAATTAAGATTCACCTACCTTTCAGGAAACTTTCCCAAGTTAGTTAAGTTGTACTTAAGTATTGTATTACTTGAGGAATACTCTATATAATTGAAGAATACCTTTATTTTGAATATAACAACATTTTTCTTTAGGGAGACAGGAGTGTTCTTAACAGGAGATCTTCAACTCTTTAATTGTCAAGCATTTCTCTAATATGAAAAAACTGTTTAACTGAAAAACTGTTTGGAAAATATTGGCCTTCTTTTCCAGGAGGGGGTATTGAGATAAAAGGAACAGATGGTTTTATGTTTTGGTTTCAGTGATTTTTTCCTGGGGGACGTGTTACATATTCTTAAAGAAATGGAAAGTTTACATGAAAATGTAAAAATGATTCCAATCTATAAATAGATTCAGACAATATGCGCTTTTCAAACAGAGAAAAGAATTGGCTGTAAACAGTCTGACACTTTTTTGTGCTTTTTAGAATTCTAGCTATCATCTTAAATTCATGGTCCTACTTCTGCAATGAAAGGTTTTCTTTTTTTTCCTGCCATCTTTAATATATTGTTCTTGTATGGAAGGCATTCAGGAATAAATTTTCCTAACAGTCTTAGCAAGATAACATTCCAGAGTTGCTTTCCTTAAATTGTTGCCAAAATGTTCTTTTAAAATAGGTTGTGCATGTGAAATGACTTCCCTTTTTCTCCTGTGCCAGCAACTCCACAGTTACTTTCCCTAACAACAGTTGCATATGCCTGATGAATAGACACACACACACACACACACACACACACACACACTTACTTTTGGGTGATTTGGAGGTTTGTGTGTGCTTTGTTGTGTAGGGTAAGTTTGGAGAGATTGTGTCTTTTGAGTTCTTTTTAAAGCATTTTAAATAAACTTTTCCTTTAAGAATAGTTTCAAATTATTAGAAAAGTTGGAAAGATAGTACAGCGTTCCCATATACGTCACACCCTGTTTCCCTTATTTTTAACATCTTATGTTACTATGGTACATTGGCAACAACTAATGAACCTTTGTAGATACATTAATAGTTTATTTGAATTTTCTTAATTTTTTAGCAGATGTCCTTTTCTTGTTCCATGGTCCCATCCAGGATACATTATAGTTAGTTGTCATGTCTCTTTAGGCTCCTTTAGACTGTGATGGTTTCTCAGACTTTCCTTGTTTTGGATGACCTTGACATAGTTAACTGAATTTTTAAATTATTTAATGAAGAAATGTCTTTTTTTAAATGTGTCTTTCTTTAAAGCTAAAGTTATTTCTTTCCAAAAGGGCAAGACTGGGGAGTTAAATCAACTTTTAAATGCAGTTAAGTCAATGCAAGAGAAGACAGTTACCTTTCAGCAGGAGAGAGATCAAGTCATGTTGGCCCTGAAACAGAAACAACTGGAAAACACTGCCATACAGAATAAGGTATACTTTCACTTTAAAGAAATAGTGATTCAAACACTTAAGTCTAATAACTCTTAAATAAGAAAACTATAAAGATTATTAATTAAAATGAATTTCTCTTAGGTGATTTTTTTCTTAGTCTTATTCTGATGTACTTTAGTAGGATTTTGATCTCCCAGAGTGCATTCTGTTTCAGTTTTCAAGCAAAAACTATGATCTCATCATTATGTTTTATACCTGAAATTAAATTATACCTCAAGAAAAGAAAAAGATGGCATATCTTGGATATAAGAAAAATTTCCTACCCACAAAGTATGAAAAAAATGAGATTTACTGAAAAAGTGGCCTGTCACACAAAGCCTAGTACTTTGTACAATTCCATTTTCCATTATAGCCACAGGGAATGAGATCTTACAAAGTAAACCTTCCAAATGAATATTCAGGATGATTTCAGGAGGCTTTTTTCTTAGCATAAATATATCTTGTAGTATGAGAAATTGGTATACAATTAATACACTTCAGTAATGGGGAAAGATTTGATAACAGAGTGGCTTGTAGGAGGGGAAAGGGGGAGCATTTTATGGAAGAAAAATAAAAGAAATGTCCTCTACCTAGGTTCAACATTTACGTGACAAAGAATTACGCTTAAACCAGGAGCTAGAGAGATTGCGTAACCATCTTTTAGAATCAGAAGATTCTTACACCCGTGAAGTTTTGGCTGCAGAAGATAGAGAGGCTAAGCTAAGAAAGAAAGTAACAGTATTGGAGGAAAAGCTAGTTTCATCCTCTAATGCAATGGAAAATGCAAGGTAACTTTTTCTTTTCTTTTTTTTTTTTTTTTTTTTTTTTTTAGTATTAACGTTAATTAAATACTTCCTGAATGTCAGAATCAGAATTTTTCATATGCTACCATATTTTATTCTCACAAAATTCATTATCTCCATTTTACAGACTAAGAAACTAAGGGTAAAGAGGTTTAGTAACCTTCCCAAGGTCAGGCACACAAAGTGCACATGTAGGTTTCACACTTGGGTTTGTAACCCTTATCCAGATCTGGCATTCAAACTGAATCGGTTTCTCCAAATCTTAATTGTTACCCTAGATAATTGCTTCTCATCATTTTAGGAGGCTAGACTTAAATTCTGACTGATTTAATTAGCATTGTCAGGTTCCCCAAGAACTAATTTAATTTATGTGATT
This sequence comes from Kogia breviceps, assembly GCF_026419965.1. Taxonomy (NCBI): domain Eukaryota; kingdom Metazoa; phylum Chordata; class Mammalia; order Artiodactyla; family Physeteridae; genus Kogia; species Kogia breviceps. The sequence goes on from NC_081312.1 coordinate 12,370,206, forward strand.
TAATTTTTAATCAAGTGATCTAAGGTTGAACAAAGTTTGGATATTAGAAAGGAGAGAGTAAAGGAAGTAGCAAGGGAAAGACCTAGGTCAATGTGAATTAACTCCTGACTTGTTAGAACTTTTGAGTGACCAGGTCCCTGCTTATATATTTTTAAATTTGATTTCTCTCAATAAAATGTGGGGTTTTTTTCTTATTACAAAAACATATTTTCCACTTCAGGAAACTCACATAAACCAAAAGAACATAAAGCCACAGACTCACTCATCCAGAGATAAGCTTTTTTTGTGCCTTAGTATGCTTCTGTGTATGTGTGTATATATTACATATTATTTTCTTAAAGCAAAATTGGGATCATACTATTTATCTTCTTTTGTAACCTGCTTCTATCAGTTAATAATATGAATATGAGTACACATTAAGCCATATGTTCCTGCAATATTATTTGTGGCTGCATAGTATACCATTATTTGGATTTGCCATAATTTCTTTAACCCACTCATTTATTATTGGACTTTTAGAGTGTTTCAACTTTTCAGAATGACTAAGAGTGCTGTTTTGTTTTTTATATAAATTTATTTATTTTATTTTTGGCTGCACTGGGTCTTCGTTGCTGCGAGGCTACTCTTCGTTGTGGTGCACAGGCTTCTCACTGCAGTGGCTTCTCGTTGTAGAGCACGGGCTCTAGGCACGTGGGCTTCAGTAGTTGTGGCACGTGGGCTCAGTAGCTGTGGCTCATGGGGTCTAGAGCGCAGGCTCAGTAGTTGTAGCACACAGGCTTAGTTGCTCCGTGGCATGTGGGATCTTCCCACACCAGGGCTCAAACCTGTGTCCCCTGCATTGTCAGGCAGATTCTTAAGCACTGCGCCACCAGGGAAGCCCAAGAGTGCTGTTTTGATAACCCAAAATAGGTATTTTTATGTTGATGACAGATTATTTCCTTAGTGTAAATTTTAAGAAATGGAAATTCTGATTGAAAGGCTGTTTTTAAAACATTTGAAATGTACTGCCAAATAATCTTCCGAAAAAATCATGTCCATTTATCTTCCCATTAGTTGTATGTGCATCTTTTTTTTTTTTTTTTTTTTTTTGCGGTACACGGGCCTCTCACTGCTGTGGCCTCTCCCGTCACGGAGCACAGGCTCCGGACGCGCAGGCTCAGTGGCCATGGCTCACGGGCCCAGCCGCTCTGCGGTATGTGGGATCTTCCCAGACCGGGGCACAAACCCGTGTCCCCTGCATCGGCAGGCGGACTCTCAACCACTGCACCACCAGGGAAGCCCTATGTGCATCTTTTTATCTTATTACTGTGTATGGTGCTGAGGGAAATATAAGGAGATAGTAGGTATTTTCTCTGCAAAGAGATTATAGGCCAGTAGAGATAGTATTTCTGAGGGTGAACTCCTTACCCCCTTTGTAGGATGTATTATTGTACCTTCAGACTCAGAAGAAGAACTTGTTTAAAATGAGAATTAAAACAGTGAGTGAATTTGTGTGTGTGTGTTTCACATTGGCAGAAATAGCAAAACATCCTTAGTCTATAAGATTGATCATCTTTCCTTTCAATTTTCAGGCCCTTATTTTCTCTAATTGAAATAGTTTCTAATCTCTGCCTATTTTTGTTTACCATTCATAATAACTGCAGAATAACCTTCGGTAGGTAGGGCTGTGGTCTTGTTGCTCCTTTTTTCAAAACCAGGTTAGACTGTCATGATTTGGGCCAACTGTTTTTCAGTTAATCCCACTTATTCTTCAAATAGCACTTCATGATGAATTATTTGTTTAGCACCCCACTCCTCAAATCCAAAATCAAACCCTAGTGTGATGTTTTTCCTTTGAACCTGCATAATATTTTGAGTCTTTGATAGGGCACTGGTATTTTACTTAGGGGTATTTGTAATTGTTGAGCTATTTTACACTTTCTCCCACCCAATGAAGTGTAAGGCCACCAGTGGGTAGGAATGATGCCACTTATGTCACACTCTTCCCACAATATACATTCTTACACATAGTTTCATAGATGTTCAGTAAATATTTGGTGTATAAGTAACTCAAACCTACAGAATCAGATTATGATGTTTTGAGCCCTTAACAATAGTAACATCTTGTATTTATTAACTTTTTGAATGACATCACAGTTCATTTCATCCTTACAATCACCCTTTGAGTGATTTGCTAACCAGCAAAGTTGAATAAAGTCCAGGGACGTAAGAGGGGAGAGTTAAGTCCTCTGGTTATCAGTTTACTGCCTTTTCCAAAAGAGGGTGCTATTGGGTAAAGTTTCTTCAAAGTGAGCTGCTCTTAATGGGTTTTACTGGTCTGCTCTAAATAAGAATTTAACTGGATATTAAAAACCCAGGAAAGGCTATTGCAATATTTTGTATGTAATAATTGTACATTAAGGAGGTACCTCAATGACATAAGCCTGGGTAGATATTCTGTAATTCTCTTAGGGATCTCTGATTTGGGACAGGTGTAGGGGTTATTATATTTAATGTAAGCAGAAAGAAAGATGACAGTAAAAGATGGGATAATCTTTGGAAAGTTGTGAGTTCACTAGGATTGTGAGTGCCAAAAGCAAGGGTGGGGGTATCATAGAATCCATTGCTTGTTGGGTTGGAGCTGGACAAAATGACTTCCAAGATCCCTTACAACTTACAAGTGTATGATAAATTACACCTTAGAGTTTTAGCCTCGAAACACAAAAGTTGCAGGCTATTTTAAAATTTTTCTTAAGCTGACATATCTTGTTTAGCCCAGTTCTGTGTTTAAAATGACTGCCATTTGTTCAAAGTCACCTTCACAGGAAGGATGATTGAATTAACAAAAGCAGGGAGAACGAAGATCAGAGGAACTCTTCAAGTTTCTTTGAAATCTAACTTGAATGTAATGCAATAAAATGTAGGGAAGGTCAGATTCATAGAGACAGAAAGTAGAATGGTGGTTACTGGGGGGAGAGGGGTTTATTGTTTAATGGGTGTGGACTTTCGGCTTGGGAAGATGAAAAAGTTCTAGAGATGGATGGTCGTGATGGTTGTACAGCCATGCGAGTGTGCTTACTAGCACTGAACTGTATACACATAAAAATGGTCAAAATGGTAAATGTTATGTGTATTTTACCACAATAAAAAAAACATAGGGAAGAGATTTCATCTTGTTAAAGTATCTAAATACTTTGAATATAACTTGCATTTAGTGCAGTAAAATGTAGGGAAGGTATTTCATCTTGTCAAAGTGTCTAAATAGATTGAAACAGTTTGACTTTTATTCTTTTTGTTTAAAGCCGTCAGGCCAGTTTACAGGTAGAGTCATTGCAGGAACAGTTGGACGTGGCATCCAAGCAAAGGGATGAAACTGCACTACAGCTTTCCATGTCTCAGGAACAAGTAAAGCAGTATGTTCTGTCACTCTCCAACCTGCAGATGGTCCTGGAGCATTTCCAGCAAGGTCAGTTGTATGGCCAGTCTTTCATTGAAGAAGAGTTATTGTATGGTTGGTTGACCCTTGAACAATGCATGGGTTATTAGGATGCCTACTCCCTATGCAGTTGAAAATCCATAACTTGAGTTCCCCCAAACTTAACTCCTAATAGCCTACTGTTGACCAGGAGCCTTATTAATAACATAGTCAATTAACACATTTTTTTGTATGTTATATGTACTATATACTGTATTCTTAAAATAAAGGAAGCTAGAGAAAAGAAAATGTTATTAAGGAAATCATAAGGAAGAAAAAATACATTCACTATACTGTATTTATTGATACTATAAGTTTATGTCATCTGTTTACAAGATGAATTGTTTATTAGTACCTACATCAGTATTCTCTTATATGATAGAAAACACTGTAGATACTATACATATTACTAACACTAGACCTCAAAAATGAAATGTGTGAAAAAGAAATTCATATTTAGGTATAATGATTCGTGATTGATAATGAAGAAGTAGCAATATTATTGCTTTATGATAGCCTAGCCTTTACACTAATGAATGGTTATAAAATTTTTATGGTATACAGTAATATAGTCATATTCATTATATAGTACTGGAAACATTGTTACTTTTTTTTAAAAACCGCTTACTTGTGATGATAGACTGATATGCAGTTTCTCCAATTACAAGAGAGAGGGGCATACCTTATAGTAATGTGATTCTTTGGAAGCAAAATTATAAAACAGTAAGAAAACTAACATATTGTTAAATTTATATTTTCACTCACCTTCTGCCTATGTTAGGATAGACTAGTATCTATATGTATTTCAAGCATTCGTGATATAACCGTTTTCTTAATGTTTTTGATATTTCTAGTCTATGTGGTTCATCTGCTTTTTCAAATTGTCTCAAATCTCCAAAAAGTTTTTCCAGTATCTTTACTGCAAAAAATCTACATATGGTGGACCCATGCAATTCAAACTTGTGTTGTTCACAGATCAGCCGTAGTTTTGGGAATTTTGGCTTGAGTGCTATTTTAGATTAGGCATAGGGAAATCTTTGAAAGGTTACCCACTTGTAGGGGGAGAAGATAAGTAGCCATCAACAAATTAGACTTTTTTTTACAGTTAAGAATAGAGAACATAAACTGTATATACTAATTATTTAAAAAAATTTTTTTAGTGTCATATTATGAAACTTTAGTTAAGGCGAGAGGTGAGGGAAGTATGAGGGTAACATAGTAAGGAGGATCACATGATAAAGGGGAATACAAAGGAAGAGAGAGGCACACATGTAGAAAAAAAGATAGGGGTTGGTTGGTTGGTTGGAGATTGAATCCACTTCAGAGAGTTAATCATCAGTAATTACTCTCTTTTGAAATATTGATTAATTTGTTCTTAGCTGTTCATCTATACTTGAAGGTAACTGCATTTTTCTAGTTCAGGTGGAAAGTACTTTTCTAGGCACATAGTAATAGTGACCAGAGCACACGTACCCCGATAACCAAATATGCTTTTTCACATCTACCTCCCATCCTCAGATTTACCCCCTTTAGATCATTCACCCATCCATATGTCAACTCATACATTCTGTAATTACTGGCAATGCATGAACTGCTAGTGCAGGGGCAGGCGGTTAGAGGATGTGAGGATAACGAAGTTGAAGAAGTTATAATTTTGTGCCTGAGCAATACTTTACATTTGTACATACGTACATATCAGGGTTACTCCTGTGGTTGAAATTTTGAATTTTACACATAAGAATTCTCTAGGTCTGCTCTGTATAATACTAGAGTGGACTTGTGTACAAAATGTATGGTACTGAGGCCATAGAGAAAGCTTTGCTAAAGAGGAAATATTTGAGTAGAGTTCTGAAGGGAGGGAAAGTTTGCAAGATGGACAAGGTGGAGAAGGATTTAAGTAGAGGAAAGTGATCTCATTACTTTAATTCTAGTTAACGTCATCACTAAGGCATATATAATTTTCTTGTTAAGACATTTGAACTATTTTTGTTGAATTATTAAAATTTCAAGTGGTTTAAAATTCTAATTTTATCACACAATTACAAAATACTAATGTAACTTTTTTTTCCTCTTTAGAGGAAAAAGCTATGTATTCTGCTGAACTAGAAAAGCACAAGCAACTTGTTGCTGAATGGAAGAAAAAGGCAGAAAATCTGGAAAGAAAACTTGTATCATTACAGGTTGGTTGAAATAATTTACTCTTGTAAATTTTATTGTGCACAAAACAATTACTTGTAGAATTTTTGTCTCGGAAATAATCTCCTAAACAGTTAATTTAGTAAATGTTGTCACTGAGGCATAACAGTGAATAAGATACTCGGGATTTCCCTCATGTTACTTACAGTTTAGCATAGACACAGCAAATATGAGATTTAAATATTTAGCACAGGTGGGCATTTTAGAGATCACTAAAAAAAATTAATGTAAAATTTTAACTGTATAATTTTCTGTTTTCAACAAAATATAATGGGTACTTTATTTCACATGAATTAAAATAATGTGTATTATCCCATTAGATCTTTTTCTTTTGCACCTTAATTCTTTTCTTTTGCTGTATCTTTTTTTTAACATCTTTATCAGAGTATAATTGTTTTACAGGGTTGTTAGTTTCTGCTGTATAACAAAGTGAATCAGCTATATGCATACGTACATCCCCATATCCCCTCCCTCTTTCTGCTCCCTCCCACCCCTCTAGGTGATCACAAAGCACCGAGCTGATCTCCCTGTGCTATGCAGCTGCTTCCCACTAGCTATCTTTTAGTGTATGTATGTCCATGCCACTCTCTCACTTTGTCCAGCTTACCCTTCCCCCTCCCCATGTCCTCAGGCCCATTCTCTACATCTCTGTCTTTATTCCTGTCCTGCCCCTAGGTTCATCAAAACCATTTCTTTTTTTTTAGATTCCATGTATGTTAGCATACAGTATTTGTTTTTCTCTTTCTGACTAACTTCACTCTGTATGACAGACTCTAGGTCCATCCACCTCACTACAAATAACTCAATTTTGTTTCTTTTTATGGCTGAGTGATATTCCATTGTATATATGTGCCACATCTTCCTTATCCATTCATCTGTCCATGGACATTTAGGTTGCTTCCATGTCCTGGCTATTGTGAATAGTGCTGCAGTGGTACGTGACTCTTTTTTTTTTTTTTTTTTTTTTTGGCGGTACGAGGGCCTCTCACTGTTGTGGCCTCTCCCGCTGCGGAGCACAGGCCCCGGACATGCAGACTCAGCGGCCATGGCTCACAGGCCCAGCCGCTCTGCAGCATGTGGGATCCTCTCGGACCAGGGCACAAACCCACGTCCCCTGCATCGGCAGGTGGACTCTCAACCACTGCGCCACCAGGGAAGCCCTACATGACTCTTCTTGAATTACGGTTTTCTCAGGGTATATGCCCAGTAGTGGGATTGCTGGGTCATATGGTAGTTCTGTGTTTAGTTTTTTAAGGAACCTCCATACTGTTCTCCACATTGGCTGTATCAATTTATATTCCCACCAACAGTGCAAGAGGGTTCCCTTTTCTCCACACCCTCCCCAGCATTTATTGTTTGTAGATTTTTTGATGATGGCCATTCTGACCCCTGTAAGGTGATACCTCATTGTAGTTTTGACTTGCATTTCTCTAATGATTAGTGATGTTGAGCATCCTTTCATATGTTTGTTGGCAATTTGTATATCTTCTTTGGAGAAGTGTTGGTTTAGGTCTTCTGCCCATTTTTTGATTGGGTTGTTTGTTTGGTGTTGAGCTGCATGAGCTGCTTGTAAGTTTTGGAGATTAATCCTTTGTCAGTTGCTTCATTTGCAAATATTTTCTCCCATTCTGAAGGTTGTCTTTTCGTCTTGTTTATGGTTTCCTTTGCTGTGCGAAAGCTTTTAAGTTTCATTAGGTCCCATTAGTTTATTTTTGTTTTTATTTCCATTTCTCTAGGAAATGCATCAAAAAGGATCTTGCTGTGATGTATGTCATAGAGTGTTCTGCCTGTGTTTTCCTCTAAGAGTTTTATAGTGTCTGGCCCTACATTTAGGTCTTTAATCCATTTTGAGTTTATTTTTGTGTATGGTGTTAGGAAGTGTTCTAATTTCATTTTTTTACATGTAGCTGTCCAGTTTTCCCAGCACCACTTATTGAAGAGGCTGTCTTTTCTCCATTGTATACTCTTGCCTCCTTTATCAAAGATAAGGTGACCATATTGCACCTTAATTCTTTAAAATATTTTTCTCTTTATTATTATGCTGTATTTCATGCCTATAAATATTATATATAAGAAATAAATAAAGTGAACCCCATGAAGAGACACCACAGTGACTTGCCTGTTTGATGTAGGATAAACTTTTCTGAGTCATAAGTAGACTCTGGTGATAGCTGGTGGAAAGTAATAAAATTTATGTATCTGTCATTAGAGGTGAATATGCTGTTTAGGCATATTAATATTCTAAATAATTGAAGACATACTTCCATAATGTTTTAAAATTTTTACTAAAGGTTGAGTGACTGCAAAACAATATTTAGATAATACGTATAAAATATAAGAATAGCGATACAGCAAATACCCACGTACTCACCACCCAGTAAAAGAATGTCACCCTTTGAAGTTCCAAAAGCACCCCTCCACACCTCCTCTCCTTCTTACCACCTTTTATGTGTTTTACCCCCTTGTTTTTCTTTATGGTTTTATCAGACAGATTTGCATCTTTTTACAGTACATTGTTTGGTTTTGCATATTTTTTAACTCTGTATGAATGGAATTCCGAACTGTGTGTAAATGGAATTCTTCTGAGGCTTGCTTTTTTTGCTTAGTATTATGTTCATGAGTTTCAGCCGTAACTGTGTAGTTACTGTGTTAGAAGGTTCATTATTTTCACTGCTGTATTCCTTGCATGAATATGTCATTTATTTACCCATTTTCCTGATAAAGGACATTTCCCTTATCTGCCATACAAACAATGTGGTTATGAATTTCCTTGTTTATATCTCCTGGTGCACATGTATAAGAGTTTCAGGTGTGTATCTCAATTGGAATTGCTGAGTCATGGGATATATATGGGCAATTTCAATTTTATTAGATTTGGGGGCAGATTGTTTTCTAAAGCACTTGTGCTCATTTTCTCCTACCAGTGGTACTAAGAGTTCTTGTTCTACATCTCGGCAATGCTAGCATTATCAGACTTTTTTTAAGTGTTTGCCAATGTGGTAGGTGAGAAGGGCTATCTTATGGTTTTAATTTGCATTTCTAGTAATGAGGTCAAGCATCTTTTAACATGTTTATTCACCACTTGTGCTTACTTTCTGATTAGCTCATTAACACATTAAAAAGATATTTTATTTGACGCTTTTGTTTTCAGTGGGACCAAAATATCTAGCCGGTCATACTGTTAGAAGTTCAGATCTTCTTTTTATTTTTTTATTTTTTTTTTTTTTCCAGATCTTCTTTTTAAACTAGCTCTATTTAAAAATTTTTTTAATGTAATATATATTTAGAAAAACAACAAAATAAATCAGAAGAAATTAAGAGGGAATTAGTAAAGATAAAAGTTGAAATTAATGAAATAAAAAACAAAAAATGGTAGAAAGAATACTGAAATCTAAATGTTAATTTTCAAAAACGTCTTAGTGTAGTTTTTTTAAGCTTTAATTGTTTCTTAAATATAAATGCTATGAGGTTAACAAAGTCATTTGAAAGTTTTTAAAAATTTCCTTTACACTAAATTTAATCTTGTTGATTTTGTTTAAAATTTTTTGTTTCAGTCTCTCTCTGTATCAGTTAAGGTTCAACCTGAGAAGCAGAACCAGTAGGATGTGTGTGTGTGTGTGTACACATATGTACACACACACACACACACACACACACACACATACACATATACATTGATGTATGTACCATATATGGTTACCTATGAGATTTGTTACAAGGAATTGGCAACATTGTGGGGCCTGGCTAAGCAAGTTCACATCATAGGCTGAAACTCATAGGCATGGGCCAAAGCTGTTGTCCACAGGTGGTCAGGAAAAAAAATCACAAGCAGGATGGACTCTGTGGGCATGGGCTGAAGTTACTGTCTACAGGTGGAATTCCTTCTTTATGGAGAAACCTCAGTCCTGATTTCAAGGAGTTTCAGCTGGTTCAATCAGGTCCACCCTGATTTTCCAGGATAATGTGCCTTCCTTAAATTCAGCTGATTTGAGCTTTGATTACATTTGCAAAATACCTTCAGTTTGGATAACTGGGGACTAGCCTATCCAAGATGATACATCAAAAAAGCTATCACACTCTGATTCAAGATGATGAAACTTGACCTGACATTTACATGTGTGAATCCTCTAGAATAGCCAAGAAAATTGTGTGAAAGAATAATGGTAAGGAGGGACTTGCCTACTACTAAATGTCAAAATAGAGCCATAAATCAATACCATATTGACTAGATTAGTGGAACAGAAGGAGAATCCAGAAATGGAGCCCAGGTTATATTTGAGAATTAAATTTAAAACTAAACCCTGGGACTTCCCTGGTGGCGCAGTGGTTGAGAATCCGCCTGCTGATGCAGGGGACACGGGTTCATGCCCCGGTCTGGGAAGATCCCACATACCGCGGAGCGGCTGGGCCCGTGAGCCATGGCAGCTGAGCCTGTGCGTCTGGAGCCTGTGCTCCGCAATGGGAGAGGCCACAACAGTGAGAGGCCCGCGTACCGCAAAAAAAAAAACCCCAAAACAAAAAAAAACTAAACCCTGAACTACTTTCAGTTCAGTGGGGAAAAGGGTAGGTTATCTAATAAACAGTAGATACAACCGACTGTCTGTATGGAAGAAAATGAAATTGGACCCCTATCTTACACTATATACAAAAGTAAATTCCAACTGTATTAGAGCAAGGATTCTCAACTGGGAGTGGTGCTGGAAATCTGGGGGGTATTTTTGGCTGTTACAGTGACTGTGGGTGGGTCTTCTGGCATTTAGTGGCCAGAGGCCAGGAATGTTGAAAGAACTCCTGAGAAATACTATTTTAAAGATATAAATGTTAAAAAAGAAAAATATCTTCCAAGAAAATCTTGAAGACCACGTGTGCAGTTCAGGGCAGGAAGGAGCCTAACCTAGAATAAAACTGAAGAATCAAAGTGGGACATGTTTGACTATATTTATAGCACTGATGACAAAGGGTTCATATCTCCTGTATAAGATGCTCTTACAAACTGATGAGAGAAAGACAGCTCAATGGAAAAATGGGCAAGGTATGCAAAGATTTTTGCATAAGAGCAGATCCAGCTGTCCTATTAACATGAAAAATTACTCAAATTCACTAGTATGTATTATAGTTAGAGAAATAAAAATTAAAGTAATAAAGTAATAATGAAACATCACTTTATACCCATCAGACTCGCAAAAATTTAAAAAAAAAACATTTGTTGGGACTTCCCTGGTGGCACGGTGGTTAAGAATCCGCCTGCCAGTGCAGGGGACATGGGTTCAAGCCCTGGTCTGGGAAGATCCCACATGCCATGGAGCAACTAAGCCCGTGCACCACAACTACTGACCCTGTGCTCTAGAGCCCACAAGCTGCAAACTACAGAGCCCGCGTGCCACAATTAGTTAAGCCTGTGTGCCTAGAGCCCGAGCTCCACAACAAGAGAAGCCATCGCAATGAGGAGCCCACGCACCTCAACGAAGAGTAGCCCCCACTTGCCGCAACTAGAGGAAGCCCATGCGCAGCAACGAAGACCCAACACAGCCAAAAAAAACAAAATTTGTTGCTATATTTCTTGACTTTTTGTAGTTTTTATTCTTATTATTGTCATTTTTTTAAACTTTTGTCACCATGTTGTCTTTAAATAGCATTCTCTTTTTTATTTAGTTTCTCTGAAAGAGACATTATTGTCTTGTGAAGTGTGGGTTCTATCTTTGATACTTATTAGTATCAAATGAATTTGCCCAAGGTCACGGAAATACAGCGTCATTAGCTGAAAGGGGTTGATTGACTTTAAGATGTCTTCCAGCCCTGTAGTTTGTGAAATAGTTTTTGCATGCTGCTTTTTAATGAACTTTTCTTCCTCAGGAGCGTTTGGATGAAGCAAATATTGCATTGGATTCAGCATCAAGACTTACAGAACAGTTAGATTTAAAGGAAGAACAAATTGAAGAACTTAAAAAACAAAGTAGGTTTTTTTCCTTTTCCTTTTTCCCCTACAGCACTAGTATTGAATCAGATGTAGTTTCCCCCCATGCATTGGTACAGTCGAGTGAGACCAACTGCCATTAGTCTGTGACTTCCATTTCCATCTGCCATGACCAGTTTGCTTTGATTTGAATCTGGTCCTAGTGAAACCAGAGTCATAAGTTGGCCCTGGCTGTCCAGATAGTTTTCCGGAATATTGAGGCAGTCCAGTTGTGCTGGCTGTCACCCTGTTGACCATCAAAGGGGTTGATTTGACTGACTCAACTTGTCATGGTATATCTTTTCCCTGTTCAGTCCGTGGTCATCCTGCCTAAAGCTGTCTGATATGTTAGAGAAGGCAGTGTTCTCAAGTAAACGAGTAACCTTTTGTGGAGTGAATGTCTGGCTATAACTAGCTGTTTATAATTATAGATGGTGCCTTACATGCAGGCATTCGTCATGTAATTTTGATGCTTATAAATTATCTCATAGGCCCTGTTAATTCCTGAGGGTGAGTCCTGTGCTTAGGATTATCAGTTGGGCCTCAGATAATGAGGTGGTTCGTAGTGCTCTGTTAACTCGTAACTGCTGACAGAGATGGCACGCTCTCATTTAATCTCCCATGTAACAGTCCCCAGGAAGTTGAAGCTATTCTAGGGCTACATTTAGTAGATAATGATTAAAGGTTATTGGAAAGGTGATAGGAACCTAGAAATGTGTCAACTTGAGGTGTCTGGGTTAGGCACAATAGTACCAAGGCATGTAATGAAGTAATTAAGAAGTACCTCCTAACATGAAATAGAGTTAGAAATAGGAAAAAGTAGGAGGTGGTACAGCACAAATACCGTCAGACAATAGAAACGGTGACTTGGACATTACGGAGGCAAGTAGACAAGTCACTGAAATGTGGATACCAAAGGACAAGCTGAGGAAGTTGGCCTAAAACCAGCAGGAGACAGGAGATGAGAGATTGTTAGGAATAAAAAATAATAATAAGATCATGGGAGGCATTGTCCTCAAGAAAATTTGATTCTGCGGCAAATTAGTGCCCAACTAAAAGTCCTCTGTTTGCTTTGTAAGATTTGGCCAGCCTTAGAACTCTAAATGTAATAGAGGGGCTGGAAATGGACAATAAGGGAACAATTATATATTGAGTATCATGGTCATTTTATATAACATATACTGTATTATTTAGTCTTCTCATATTTATTTACTCTCACAAGAAACTCTAAAGTAGGTAGTATTAGTTCCATTTTATAAGTTAAAGAAGCTGAGATTTAAACTGATCTTTTATCCTTGACCAAAGTTCATAATCTTCCCATGTTACTGTATTTCTTCTTGTCAGGAAAACAGTTGTTTATAATCTGACTTGTATTTTGTTCTGTATGTCTTCTTTGAAGATAGGACAGTATCCAGTGTGCTGTGCCCTAAATATTGAAATGGTTGCCCTTACCCGGAGGCAGTGATTGTTGGGAAGATAGTCTAGTTAGGTTGAAAGCCAATGTAACTACAACATTATCTGGAAGACATACGGGCAACCTGGAGGAGAGATACTGAGCACCCAAGGGTTTAGCCAAATAATTGATATCCTAGGGAAGGGCTAGACTAATGAAGGTAAAAAGGCAGTATTCTGAAGCAACTCCTTGGTCTGTGACAAGGTTGCTATATATGTCATGCTACTGTAATATTTAAGTTCATATACCTTTTTAGACAACTACCTGTGTCATTCCCAGTAGATGACGGTAAGATAAAAAATTCTATGACTTACTGTAGTTGCTAAATGTTATCAGAGTCCCTGCACTATTTAGTAAGTTGTTTAGGCACACATTTAAGTCCTCAGTAGTAGAATAATTTTAGATTTTGATTGTAAATGGCAAGGCTTAGGTGGCCTAGGTCCCTATTCATGTAAAAAGTTACCAGTAATAATTCATTGTAAATATATAGGAACTTTGGCCTCGTTTTGTGCAGTTAATATTAGCCACAGAAAAAGCTCTAATTGTGCTTTACAACTGGTATTTGAAAGGGCAGGCGAGAGGCCAGTGTTGCACAGACAGGAAGCGGGGGTAAAGGGACAGACAGTTCTGTTATGTCTTTAAGTCATTCTTGCCATTTAAGCTCTTCTTAACAGTCTGTTTTCTTTTATTACCTAAGTGCTTAATATTGCTTTTAGATCTCTAAACACAAATGTGATTTTATTTTATCAAAGCTGCACTCTTGATTTGATAATATAAATAAAACTTTGATTGGCTTGGTTGTTTCAAAAGAATCACTGTATATTTTCTTTCATAGATCATTAAGTACTTTAAATGTTGATTGATGTTGTAATACTGTACTTTATTTTTAATGCAAAACTTGGCCAGACAGCAAAAATATTTGCCAGGAGAAACAATTTTGAAAAAGACAGATTGGCTTTTGTTGCAAGAAAGTACATAGAGACTTGAATCGTAGAGGCAAAGTATTGTTTTATTTCTAAGCATCTGTAGACGGTCGATGATTAGTTGATATGCAGTTTCAACATTTAGACAATATTAGGAAACTCATTTTAAAAAGTGGTATTTTATTTGAAATGCTTGATTATGTAATTGCCACCAGAGATGAGATGATTCAGTCTGGTCAAACATACGAAAAGGGAGCTATTGCTTATAGCACCAGTATTAAAATAGTAAATTGTTGACGATTTCAATCATTCTTAGAGTCCATAACTGTCAGTGCCATGTATGTGCAATTGTGGTTTTGAGTTCCAAGTATTTACAGGCTTTGTATGAAAAATATGAAGATGCCTTAATCAGGCATTAAATACTTAAGGAGAACTAACTACTTGGCTTCATGTTAGATGCTGTGTGAGATACTAGATAGGATCCCTTTTTTTTTTTTTAAGAAGCTTAGTTAATGAAGTAACACATGGCATAGATACACCATAGGTTCATAGTTTAAGACAGTGGTGCTCAACTCTGGTCAGACAGTGCATATTTAGTTCTCCAAGGATCCCATGAAGGGTTAGGGACATTCCATGGAGGAAAGAAACTTGAGCAGACAGAGCTCTAAACTAGTAGTAGGATTTTATTCCCCAAATGTAAGTAGTTCTTTGTCTTCTCCCCCTCACCCCCCTGACCCACACACCAAGGGAAAGTAACAATGAAAAGAAACCCTAAGATCCTATAGGTTCTATGAGCTTCCCTGGTGGCACGGTGGATAAGAATCTGCCTGCCAATGCAGGGGACATGGGTTCGAGCCCTGGTCCAGGAAGATCCCACATGCTGCGGAGCAACTAAGCCCTTGTGCCACAACTGCTGAGCCCGCGTGCCACAACTGCTGAAGCCCACACGCCTAGAGCCCATGCTGTGCAGCAAGAGAAGCCACTGCAATGAGAAGCCTGTGCACCGCAACTAGAGAAAGCTGGCGAGCAGCCACAAAGACCCAACAAAGACAAAAATTAAAAAAAAAAAAAAAAAAAAGAAAGATCCTATAGGTGCTATATTTTAATAGATAATGTTGGCTGGTAGAAGAATTACTGCTTCCCTTCCTTTTAGAAGTTATTCTTTCAACATTTTACCTGGAAGTGTTCTTTTTCAGTGTAGTTCCAAAGACTTATTTCACATACCATCCTATATTTTATTGATTTTTTTCAAACTTAAGACATTAGTCCTCTATGAAGCAGATAGGACAGTGTCTTTCATTAACTATTCTGAGTTGATCAGAGTTCAGAATTTCTATGGAATTGTCATTCATGGGAAAATATACTACCTGTAGAAACCTGAACCATGAAAAGACATGTTATCATCCTATATTCATGGCCAAATTTAACATTTTGCTTTCACTTATTATTCTCTACCATCATCCTTGAGATAAATTCCTGCTTAAGTGAAAATGATTGGATAAAATTGAAATAGCAAGCCCAAAAGAGTTATTGTTTTGATAATGATTATTCAAAAGGGTGGTAAATTTTATGGTACACCAAGAAAAATAAATTTTCATAAGCAATACAAGTTTAGATTCTAGCACTGGGGAAGTCTTTTGGTCTGTGTGCCAGTTTATAGCCATATCTGAAAGGGCCCCATCACTGATTTTTTCTTATTTTAAGAAGGTTTGGTGACTGCTTTTTAAAAAAAAGTCTTCTGTGAGTTCAGAATGGAAAATTTCCTTACAGTGTTTTTTTAAAGAAAATCTAGAAGAATGTATAAAATAAGCCCCAGTAAACCAACTGTAATAGGAAGCATAAAAATGTATTTTAAAACTACACATATAAAAGACATTTAAAATGTTTTTCATGGAACCGCCTTTATGGTGTTGGATGGTCGAGTTTTTATTTTAAATAAAGACATTCCATTTTCCAGGACACGATTTATACAAGAAAACATATAATGTCCTGTTGAACATAGGCCAGATACATTCCCAGACGCTTTGTTACCCAAACCTTTTGAGGGATTTCTTTATAGATGTTTTTGGCAGAAGTGGTGATTTTAGAGGAAACATATAAGAAATACCAGATGCAGTTTTCTGAATTGCCATAAATAGTTAAAAAATTATTTGTGATGATATAAACATCTGGGTATACTAGAAAATGTCAACATTTTAGTTAAGAAAAAAGCTATGTCAATTAGGTAAATAATTAGGCCCTTTTCAACTTAATGGTTATACTTTTAAATGTATATTTTATTAATTCTTCTAGGTATAAAGGGAAAAGCAAATTATGTAGATAAGAGAATTTTTTGACTTTGTATGTTTTGTGTAGTTTTCCTCATATGAATAATATGAGTAATTCATAACATAAATCATTTATTCTTTTTTGACCTGTGTTCTATTCTCAGATAGTCTCCCTTCCCAGAGAAAAGTCAGTCATTCTTTCATTTATCACAAATTCATTGTTTTGTGCTGTGTACCAAGCACTCAAATAAGTACTAAAGATATGGGACAAGAGTTCTGCCTTTAGGAGGTTTATAGCCAAGCAGGAATAGGGGAAGACTACATGTAGTCACATACATGCAGCAAGCTATTTCAAAAGGAAGAAGCAATCCATTCTACTTCTTGATGGTGGTGAAGAAGGGTAGAAAAGGCTAGTGAAGGGTATACTTGCCCTCACTTGAATGGTGAATACGTACAGTGAAGCAGGCAGAGAGTTGGGGAAGAACATTCTAGACAGAGGGAGGAATTCATATGAAACTGTGTGCCATAATTTGGAAACTGGCTGAAGATCTGGTGGACTAATAACGTGTGCGTGTGTGTGCTGTATTGGTGTGGAGTGCCGAGAAGGCAGAGGTGGGAGTGAGCTGTTGTGTGAAGAAATGAAACTGTAAACAAACAGAAATTGTAAACTGGGGTCCAAATTATAATATAAAGGAGCAACTAGGACTAAGTAGAGACTGTGGTGAATTGGAGAGCTTCTTATAGCGGGCAACAGATTCTCAGCTTCACTGAACTGTTGTTGGGTAGGAATGTGGGTCCAGGGTTGCCAGATCTTCAGGTCTTTCAAGAGACACCAGAAATGTAGACTTATGTGAAATGTTCCAATTTTTTAATGTGACATGTAATTTGAGGTTTTCAAAAAACCCTGTGTGGTCTGAACAAAACATTTCTTTGTATCAGATTTAGTCCATGCTAATTTGCAGCAGAGAGCTTTCAGAAATGGGTTGAGGTTTAGTCTGTAACCTAGAAAGTCTTTGTCATTAATAAATATCAGTATAAGTGTATAGTGATGATGATATTCAGTAAGTGGCAAAATTATTATAATGACTTTACTGCTCACTGACCCAATTGTGGCCCTTTCTTTTGAGATATGGCAAGTCTGTGTAAACCTTTAAAAATTAAATATATAACTTGACTAATAAGAACTGACAGAGGATTAATCCCCCAAATTTACAAGCAGCTCATGCAGCTCAATATCAGAAAAACAAACAACCCAATCCAAAAATGGGCAGAAGACCTAAATAGACATTTCTCCAACGAAGATACACAGATTGCCAACAAACACATGAAAGAATGCTCAATATCATTAATCATTAGAGAAATGCAAATCAAAACTGCAATGAGATATCATCTCACAGCAGTCAGAATAGCCATCATCAAAAAAATCTACAAACAATAAATGCTGGAGAGGGTGTGGAGAAAAGGGAACCCTCTTGCACTGTTGGTGGGAATGTAAATTGATACAGCCACTATGGAGAACAGTATGGAGGTTCCTTAAAAAACTAAACATAGAACTACCATATGACCCAGCAGTCCCACTACTGGGCATATACCCTGAGAAAACCATAATTCAAAAAGAGTCAATGTACCAAAATGTTCATTGCAGCTCTATTTACAATAGCCAGGACATGGAAGCAACCTAAGTGTCCATCAACAGGTGAATGGATAAAAAAGATGTGGCACATATATACAATGGAATATTACCAGCCATAAAAAGAAATGAAATTGAGTTATTTGTAGTGAGGTAGATGGACCTAGAGTCTGTCATGCAGAGTGAAGTAAGTCAGAAAGAGAAAAACAAATACCGTATGCTAACACATATATTTGGAATCTAAAAAAAAAAAAAAAAAAAGTGGTCATGAAGAACCTAGGGGCAAGACAGGAATAAAGACACAGACCTAGAGAATGGACTTGAGGATATGGGGAGGGGGAAGGATAAGCTGGGACGAAGTGACAGGGTGGCATGGACATATATATACACTACCAAATGTAAAATAGATAGCTAGTGGGAAGCAGCTGCATAGCACAAGGAGATCAGCTCGGTGCTTTGTGACCACTTAGAGGGGTGGGATAGGGAGGGTGGGAGGGAGGTAGACACAGGAGGGAAGAGATATGGGGACATGTGTATATGTATAACTGATTCACATTGTTATAAGGCAGAAACTTACACACCATTGTAAAGCAATTATACTCCAATAAAGATGTTAAAAAATAAAAAAAAACTAACTTGACTCATTCAGTCTTTAAAAAAATTTGTTTTGATATGGAAAAATGCAGTGCAAATTATCTGAATTCTAATATATTAAAGGATTGAGGGAGGAGGGTGGAGAGGAAAAATAAATTTGATCTGGTTACATTAAAAATATTTACATAAAATCTCTTTCAAATGCACATAGTAACTCTACTTTAACTGTACAAATAATCCAGTAGACTTCAGCATTGATATTTCACTTTAATCACAGATTCTAATCTATTTGAAGTTCAAGTTAATGAGGTTATACTGTATTAATAAAATTGTTTTCTGTGAGTTCATTGCTAGGAAGTGGAGTTTCAAAAATTACTTTTTACTCTGCAATTAATAATTATAATTGTGGAACAAGAGAGCATTCACCATATACTCTAGACCTTAAAATTCCGTTGAAATGGTTGAAAGGAATTGAGTTAAAAGACAAAGCAGTTGCTAATACGTCTTTTTTTAAAAAATTTATTTTTGTTTATTTATTTTGGCTGCGTTGGGTCTTCGTTGCTGCGCGTGGGCTTTCTCTGGTTGCGGCGAGGTGGGGCTACTCTTTATTGCAGTGTACAGGCTTCTCATTGTAGTGGCTTCTCTTGTTGCCGAGCACAGGCTCTAGGCGCGTGGGCTTCAGTAGTTGTGGCACGTGGCCATCCTCAGTAGTTGGCTTGCCGGGCTCTAGAGCGCAGGCTCAGTAGTTGTCATGCACAGGCTTAGTTGCTCTGCGGCATGTGGGGTCTTCCCAGACCAGGGATCGAACCCATGTCCCCTGCATTGGCAGGCAGATTCTTAACCACTGTGCCACGAGGGAAGCCCACTAATACGTCTTAATTTCCAATATAAATAAATACAAGGTGCCTTTAAAAATTATCATTTGGGTACTCTGGTTTCTCTCTAGATCAAATAAATCTTTTGCCTTTTACTAAAGATTTTCGTGGAGAGAAACAAATCTGAGTGTTCAGTAAATATTTTGAGGCCTTGCTTTGGCAGGGCTAGGGAAAAATATCGTTTGGTGTTATACTGAAAGTGATCTTGTATAAGTTGAAATTCTGTAATAAAAAGACCATCAAATTTCTAGCCTTTGCTTTAATTATATTTAATTGACTGAAGAGGCTAAATTTCCTTATATTAGATTTAATATATCAGATTTAAATTTATTTTTTAGGTAGCCAGTCCAAGTAAGACACATGACCCAGTTTATTTACTTACATATCTATAATAAAATCACATTTCTAACATTCTTTTTTTCTTGCATTGACTTCTTTGCCATAGTTTGTAAAGATGACAAATAAGGCAAAATGGAGGAAAAGTTATCAGTGTTAATGTTAACCAAAGTGATACATATTATCGATAATGGTTAGGGCTAGGTTGAAAGATGATATTTTTAAAAATCAGATGAATGAATACTAATGCTTTATATAGAACTTTACTGGTTAAAATGTCACATTTAATCACTCAGTAGATTCTCTCAAAATCCTTTGAGATAAGCATGCTCATTTTACAAAATAGGCAACAAAGTCCGGCCCTGGTGACAGGACCATGATTCACATCCAGGTCTTGTGACAAGACCATCATTCACATGCAGGTCTCCAGACTCTCAAGTACTGCTCCAGCCATCTTTCTTTTCTCAGTCAGGTGACTGTTAAATAAACTTGAATCTTGTCCAAGGGAGCTTAGTCATAAAATAGCCAATGACTTTGTAAGGAGTGTGACCTAACTGTACGATGCTCTCTGAGGACAGTATTAATAGTGCAGTGTAATAAAATGTAAAATTATGATGTACTAATTTGTTGTAGTCACTTATATTTTATGTTAAATTTTGATTTTAAATCAAGTGATGAAGATCATGGCACCATCTCTAGGTATTACAGAGACGAGGCTCTGTTATGGTTTTAGGATGTCAGATATTCAGAGTAACTGTTCCCCTAAACTAGACCAACCTCAGTTGCTTTATTGCTCAACTTTAAAGTGTACCCCCCTGCCCTTTCTTTCCCCCCTAACTTCCAGACAATTATTTTGGCATGTTTTTAGGTTATTTCACAGGGATATTGTATTTGGCTAAAACCCCATTTCTGAATAACTATGTTTTGCTTGCCCATATAAATATAATTCTGATTTCAAATTGTGGTTTGAATTAGTGTGCAGTTTTTATGGAGAAATATTGAGACTCTTTTGTGAGAGGAGAATAGGTGTGCCTGGGGAAAAAGAGAAATCTGTAGGGACCTTTGAAGTCAGTATTTGCCTTTCTTTTCTTTTCTAAATCTTTCCTAGTTAACCCATCCTTCCAGTCCCTTCCCCCAAATTCTGAGGTTGTTTTCTAGACTCAAATATCAGAATCCATTTAAACTACTGCTCATATTTGAAATAGCCCTCTACATGTCTGCAAGGATATGCACATTGTCAATTCCCTTTTTCATTAGCTTAGGACTAACTTGTATTCTGATAATGAGTTTAAGAAATTTTACCCTATTATTTTGGCCTTAAGGATGTTTTGATCAGACCTTTCAGAACACAGAGTTTTGGGGTTTTTTGGTTTTTGTTTTTTGCGGTACGCGGGCCTCTCACTGTTGTGGCCTCTCCCGTTGCGGAGCACAGGCTCCGGACGCGCCGTCTCAGCGGCCATGGCCCACGGGCCCAGCTGCTCCGCGGCATGTGGGATCTTCCCGGACCGGGGCACAAACCCATGTCCCCTGAATCGGCAGGCGGACTCTCAACCACTGTGCCACCAGGGAAGCCCAGACACAGAGATTTTAATAAAAGTTATACCCATATTAAGAAATTTTCATCAAGAAAATATTTTCTACTTGAACTTTATTAAGATGGATTTCCTGATCAGTTTTTCATAGAACAAAGTTAAATTTTTCTAATTATTTTTACTAAAATCATTTTTATCAGAATCAGCTCTGTGAATTTTACTCTGAAGATACCTATCATTCAGTTTTATCTTCCTTTTCTTTTTTTAATAAGAGACATTACAGTGTAATGGTTATATCCTGGTTATACTCCAAAGCAGTGCTATCCCATAAAAATGCAATGCAAGCCACATTTATAATTTAAAAAAATTTTAGTAGCCATGTTTAAAAAGTAAAAAGATACAGGGAGATTAATTTTAATAATGTATTTTATATAACCCAGCATATCTAGAATATTATCATTTTGACATGTAATCAATATAAAAATCATTAATTTTAGAAGAAAGTAGTTAGGAGAAATGGAAGGTTGGGGATAGGTTAAATTTGACCTCTTCTTCTGCTGCCTTTGTATAGTCTTGGGGAGAAGTGGAGGAGGATGAAAGAGAAGGCTGTGCCCATCTTTACTCTAGCTCTTACTTCAGTTCATGAGTGGGGTGGTTAACTCAAAACATCAACAAGATATTAACTTACTTGCTGTTCTTCCTCTGAATAATTAAGAGTTCTACTTAATTTATAAGGTAGTACTAGAAAAGGCCCACGTGGCACCATGGTTCTTCATAGTATATGTGTGCCCATTAAGAATCTAAAATGTCTTTTACTGACTCAGACTTTAGTAATAGTCTTGTTCTGTCTGTCTTTCTGTGTCTGTCTGTCTCTTAATGTCCAAGCTTAAATTCCTCCCTGGAAAGACAGGAAAGGAAATGTTTGTAGTAGGTTTTCCAAACACAAACCTTTCTTTTATAATATGGTTATGACAACCATCTCTGTTTTGGTAAAAGTTAGCCTGTTACGTTTTGCAGTTTAGATTTTTGCAATTTGGAAAAACCACAAACCATTGCAAACAGTTAAACTGGACATTTTGTATATACAGTTAGTACTGTAAATCAGAATTTTAGTACTGTACAGACAGAATGAAAACATAAGGCAGATGAACCTGGCCTAATCTGTAAGGTTCCGAGAAAACTTCTTTGAGGAAGGGACCTGGGAACTGACATGTGAATGGTAAAGAGGAGTTAATAGGCAGTGCCGAAGGAAAAGAGCTTTCCAGGCAAAAGGAAAAACGTTTGCAGAGGTCTTGCAGTGGGAATTGAGAGTTCAGAAATAAATCATACATTTCTGGTCAATTTATTTTCAACAAGGATTCCAAAGGAATAGTTTTTTCAACACATGGTACCAGAACAACTGGATATCCACATGTACAGGAACGAAGTTGGACCCTTTCCTCATACCATGCACTAAAAGTAACTCAAAGTGGGTCATAGACCTACATTTTAGCATTAAAACTGTGAAACTCTTAGAAGAAAACGTAGGAGTAAATCTTTGTGATGTTGACTTAAGCAGTGGCTTCTTAGATATGATACTAAAGGGTCAAGCAACAAAAGAAAAACTAAATTGGACTTAAAAACTTTTGTGCTTCAAAGGATACCATCAAGAAAGTGAAATGACAGTTCACAGAGTGGGAGAAAATATTTGCAAGTCATATACTGGAGAAGGAAACTTGTATCCCACTACCACTAGGAAAGTGCTGCATAACTCAAAGAGTAGGTTTGTGGAAAGAGGTCAGAGTTGACTCATGTTGGGATGTGAGTGTTTCTTGATTTTAAAAGTTGAGCTCTACTGCAAAGCATTCTCTTAATTTCTTTCAGAATGAAATTGTAATCTAGCTTGATGTTAATAAGCATCTCCTTCTGCTCAGACTATCCATTTCTGAGGAAACGGGTGTAAACTCCATGGGTTTGCTGAGAGTTCCTTAGTCTAGGAATCCATGGTCCCATGGCATGGTGATTATGAACAGGGTCTCTCCTGTTGTAATTCTAGACTTTGCTTTTAGTACTGTTCACATTCCTAGTATTCTGCCAAGACTTTACAGATTTTGCTTCCTTTTAAAATAAATAAGAATTTTAAAATAAAATAATCTAAACATCTTTCTAAATCAGTCATAAGCTGTAGTATCTTGCCTAGTGTGAGAACCAGTGATCTGAATTGTTTTTTGCAGCTTATTTACCCCAGGATACTTTGCCCTATCAGCTGCCTTCTGACCCATGGTCTTGGTTGTGTTAGCTGCTCTTCCTCTTCTTAGCTCACCGAAAAAGATTCCAGCCAGGAAAATGGAAAAAGGAAAATCTAAAATTGTCCTTTCCGTTTTGTTCCCATTAAAGAGCGGCTCTGGAGATGTTTCATGCAAGGAAGCAGTGGTGAAAAATCTCTTCTTTGCTGTTAAGTTTCTGAAGAGAATGAGAAAACCTTTGGTTTTTAAAAGTTCTGTTAAAGAATTGATTATTTTATTGGGGTTAAACAATGTGAATTAATGCATACTCTGGCTTCTAGGTAATTTCTATACCAGAGAACCTAATTCCTTGAACCAAAGAAGAGGTGGATGCAATTGAGTATTCCTAATTAGAATAAGTACATATATTCAAAATTCTCAGTAAAGATGTCATAAATCTCATTGTATATTCATACAGACTATTTTAATCAGTTAATGACTCTCTTTATTCACATATTTTAAAACAGATGAGGTCCGACAAGAAATGCTGGATGATGTACAAAAGAAATTGATGAATTTAGTAAATAGCACAGAAGGAAAAGTGGACAAGTATGCTCTGCCTTTTACTTTTTTTTGTTTTTTTTTTTCATCTTTATTTGAGTATAACTGTTTTACAATTTGCCTTTTACTTTTATGTATTTTATGGGGATCACTTTTATGGTAAAAACAATTTCTACATGTAAATGTATGTGATTAAGGTTTTAAAAAACCTTTTCTTTTTCTTATATAGTGATGAGCTTTAAGGTTTTAAAAAACCTTTTCCTTTTCTTACATAGTGATGAGCTGCAGGTAGTTTTAATGAGGGGTCAGTAACTTGTCTTCTCTTGGTTTTTAAATAGACTTTCCCAGCTCAAATTCTTTTTCTTAAAACCATAGGGAAGAGTTAAAACATCACCACAATATAAAGTTCTTAGAAAATATAAAGTTTATTCTTTCCATTCTCTTTTGTTCTCTTTACTGCCCTTAAGTGGACATATCTTGATCAAATGTATTAGGTGTGAAACCTAGGTATACATGTAGTATATCTTTAACATTTTAAAGATTTAGATATTATGAGCAAATTTTTAATGAATGGGGAAATATAAGCATAACCATTAAGCACAAGGACTATCATCGCCATTTAGGATATAGAGGGAAAAATCTGAAGTGTCTCCTTAAGACATCAACCCAGACAGGCACTGAGAATTACTAATGAGGTACCATCTCAGTTGATTATTTGGTTGAAGAAAGTTGGTGACTAGTAAGTGATGTTTTTAAAGGTACAAATTTTGGGTTGTTTGCAATATTCTTAATTAAACTTGTCAAACATTTTTTAAAG